>NC_081410.1:9075972-10415972 GCF_030272615.1 Cryptomeria japonica
GAGTGTGAGAGAGAGAGAGCTATAGGTAATTAGGTGGAAGGCGAAGAGAGAGAGGGAGGGGTGATTGGGGTGAAGAGAGAATGAGAGGGAGTTTGAGATTATTAGGGGGTAGGAGGAGAGGGGGAGAGGGGAAAGTATCAACAAAGAGAGAAGAGAGATGGGGACAGAGGTGAAGAGAGACATAGAGAGTAATTAGGGGGTGGGTAGAGGGGGAGAGGGAAGTATCTATAAACCCATAGGAGGAGAGAGGTGATCAAGGGTAATTGAGGGAAAGAAATAATGTGAGAGAGAATATGGTGTCCTAAAGGGTCATATGGTGTCTCATGAACCTTTAGGACACCATATGATGTTGTTATAAGTCTAATGGTGTCCTAAGGTGTCATATGGTGTTCTATGAGCCTTTAGGACACCATATGGTATCATTAGGGGTTGTAGGTTGTGTTAAGGGGTCATATGGTATCTTATGACCCCTTAGGACACCATATGACCCCTTAGGTATTGTTAGGGGTCATATTGTGTCCGAATAGGTCATATGGTGTCATTGGGGGTTGTATGGTGTGCTAAAGGGTCATATTGTGTCCTAAGGGGTCACAAGACATTGTATGACCCCTTAGACACCATATGATCCATTAGGTTTTGTTAGGGCTCATACTATGTCCTAAGAGGTCATATGGTGTCCCATGACCCTTTAGGACACCATATGATGTCACAAGGAGTCATATGGTGTCCTAAGGGGTCATATGGTGTCCTATGAACCCTTAGGACACTATATGACCCACTAGGTGTCATCAGAGGTCTTATTGTGTCCTAATGGGTCATATGGTATCGTATGACCCCTTAGAACACCATATGCTTGGGAGACTATATGGTGTTGGGTCGTATGGTGTCCTATGACACCTTAGGACACCATATGACCCCTTAAGATACCATTTTGTGTTTTTTATGTGTCATCTGGTGTCCTATGACCCCTTAGGTGTCATTGAGGTTTATTTTATGTCCTAAGGGGTCATACGGTGTCATATGACCCCTTAGGACACTATATGACGTCGTTAGGGGTCATATTATGTCCTAAGGGGTCATATTGTGTCTTATGACCCCTTAGGACACCACATGGTGTCGTTATGGGTCATATGGTGTTATCAGGGGTCATATGGTGCTCTATGACTCCTTAGGACACCATTTTTATGTTGTTATGAGTTGTATGGTCTCCTAAGGGGTCATATGGTGTCCTATGACCCCGTAGGACACCATATGGTTTCATTATGCATCGTATGGTTTCCTAAGGGGTCGTATGGTGTTCTATGACCCCTTAGGACACCATATGGTGTCATTAAGGGTCATATGGTGTGCTAAGGGGTCATATGGTGTCCTATGATCCTTTATAACACCATATGACCCCTTAGGTATCGTTAGGTGCCATTTTATGTCATCAGGGGTCATACGATGTCCTATGACCCCTTAGGATACAATATGACCCCTTAGGTATTGTTAGGGGTCATATTGTGTTCTAACGGGTCATATAGTGTCCTACGACCTTTTAGGACACCATATGGTGTCGTTTGGGATTGTATGGTGTGCTAAGGGGTCATATTGTGTCCTAAAGATTCTTAGGACACCATATAACCTCTCAGGACACCATATGACCCCTTAGATATTGTTAGGGGTCATATTGTTTCCTAAGGGGTCATATGGTGCCTCATGACACCATATGACCCCTTAGGACACCATATCATGTCATTATGGGTCTTCTTGTGTTCTAAGGGGTCATATGGTGTTCTAAGGGGTCACATGGTTTTATATGACCCCTTAGGATACCATATGACGCCTTAGGACACCATATTGTGTCATAAAGGGTCGTATGGTGTTCTAAGGGGTCATATAGTGTTCTATGGGGTCATATGGTTTTGCATGACCCCTTAGGACACAATATATTGTCGTTAGGGGTCATATTATGTCCTAAGGGGTCATATTGTGTCTTATGACCCCTTAGGACACCACATGGTGTCGTTATGGGTAGTATGGTGTTCTATGACTCTCTAGGACATCATATTATGTTGTTATGGGACGTATGGTCTCCTAAGGGGTCATATAGTGTCCTATGACCCCTTAGGAGACCATATGGTGTCATTATGTGTCATATGGTATCCTAAGGGGTCATATGGTGTTATATGACCCCTTAGGACACCATATGGTGTCGTTAGGGGTCGTATGGATTTCTAAGGAGTCATATGGTGTCGTATGACCCCTTAGCACACAATATGACCCCTTAGTACACCATACAGTGTCCTTAGGGGTCATATGGTGTCCTATAATCCCTTAGGTGTTGTTAGGGGTCATATTATGTCCTAATAGGTTATATGGTGTCCTACAACCCCTTAGGACACCATATTGTGTTGTTAGGGGTTGTATGGTGTGCTAAGGGGTCATATTGTGTTCTAAAGGTTCCTAGGACATCATATAACCCCTTAGGACACCATATGACCCCTTAGGTATCGTTAGGGGTCATATTGTGTCCTAAGGAGTCATATGGTGTCTCATTACACCATATGACCCCTTAGGACACTATATCATGTGATTATGGGTCTTCTTGTGTTCTAAGGGGTCAAATGGTGTTATATGACCCGTTAGGATACCATATGACCCCTTAGGAAACCATATGGTGTTGTAAAGGGTGGTATGGTGTCGTAAGGGGTTGTATGGTGTCCTAAAGGGTCATATGGTGTCCTATGACCCTTT
The DNA here is from genome assembly GCF_030272615.1 of Cryptomeria japonica. Taxonomy (NCBI): domain Eukaryota; kingdom Viridiplantae; phylum Streptophyta; class Pinopsida; order Cupressales; family Cupressaceae; genus Cryptomeria; species Cryptomeria japonica. The sequence continues at coordinate 9,078,709 of NC_081410.1, forward strand.
AGGACACTATATGATGTTGTTAGGGGTCATATTATATCCTAAGGGGTAATATTGTGTCTTATGACCCCTTAAGACACCACATGGTGTCGTTATGGGTTGTATGGTGTTCTAAGGGCTCATATAGTGTTCTATTACCCTCTAAGACACCATATTATGTTGTTATGGGTTGTATAGTCCTCTAAGGGGTCATATGACCCCTTAGGACACCATATAGTGTCATTATGCATCGTATGGTGTCCTAAGGGGTCATATGGTGTTCTATGACCCCTTAGGACTCCTTAGGACAACATATGGTGTCATTAGGGGTCATATGGTGTGCTAAGGGGTCAAATGGTGTCCTATGACCCCTTAGAACACCATATTGTGTCCTAATGGTATCATAGAATAAGGAGGTCAAATGGTATCATTAGGGGTCATATTGTAATAGAATAAGGAGGTCAAATGGTGTCATTAGGGGTCATATTGTGTCCTAACAAGTCATATGGAGTCCTACAACTGCTTAGCACACCATATAGTGTCGTTAGGGGTTGTATGGTGTGCTAAGGGGTCATATGACCCCGTAGGACACCATATGACCCCTTAGGTATCGTTAGGTGTCATATTGTGTCCTAAGGGGTCATATGGTGTCTCCTGACACCATATGACCCCTAAGGACACCATATCATGTCGTTATGGGTCTTCTTGTGTTATAAGGGGTCATATGGTGTTATATGACCCCTTAGGACACCATATGATGTTGTAAGGGATCGTATGGTGTTATAAGGGGTCATATGGTGTCATATGACCCCTTATGACACTATATGACCCCTTAGGTGTTGTCATGGGTCGTATTGTGTCCTAATTGGTCATATGATGTTCTTTGACCCCTTAAGACACCATATGACCCCTTCAGACACTATATGGTGCTATGGGTCATATGGTGTCCTATGACCCCTTAGGACACCATATGACCCTTTAGGATGCCGCATTGTGTCATTAGGGGTTGTATGGTGTCCTAAGGAATCATTTGGTGTCTTATGATCCCTTAAGACACCATATGGTGTCATTAGGGGTCTTATTGTGTCGTAAGGGGTCATATGGTGTTTTATGACCCCTTATGACACCATATGACCCCTTAGGAGACCATATGGTGTTGTTAGGGGTCATATTGTGTCCTAAGGGTTCATATGATGTTCTATGACCCCTTAGGACACGATATAACCCCTTAGGAGACCATATATACTAATTTTCAAATAAGGAGAGATATAAGGGTGAAGAGAGATGAAGAACTAAAGAGAGGGAAAAGAACTAAAGGACAAGGACATAAATAGAGATATAGATATTAAAGAGTATGAAGTGAGAGGGAGAAAAACTAAAGGACAAGGATGGATAGAAAGAGGTATACATATCTAGATATTGAAAAGGAGAGAGGAAGATAGAGATAAAAAATGAAGATAAAGGGAGAGGGAGGTGAATAGATATAGAGAAAGAGAGAGGTAAAGACAAAGATAAATATATGAAGAGATGGAGAAAAATGGATAGAGAGGGGTAAAGAGAGAGATAAAAAAAGGAAGAGATAGAGAGATGTAAAGAAAGAGAAATATTTATAGATAGAGATATATAGATAGTGAAAGAGAGTGAGAGAGAGATAGAGATTATAGATAGGGATAGATAGAGAGGGAGAGAGAAAAAGAGGAATATATAAAGATATATAAAGACACTATAGAGAAGGATGTGGGGAGAGTGAAAAAGATATATAAAGATGGAGTAAATAAAGAGATAAAAGTAGAGAAAGGGAAAGATACTTCAAGAGGGTGATAGAGGAAGAGACAAAGAAGTAGGTTAATCATGTATAGAGGAATATATATAAAGATAGAGGAACATATAAAAAGAGAGATTGATAGGAAAAGAGATGGAGATGTGAAGATGGAGATAGAGATAGATATGGATAGAACATGGTAGAGAGAGTAAGACAAATGGAGGGAGAGATGGAGCGAATAAGTGAGATTTAGAGATAATGAGATATAAATATACATGAAGATAGATCTATAGGGATATAGAGAGAGGGGACAAGATAGGGAGATAAAGGAGGTGATAGAGACAAGTAATATATAAGTTTAGGTAGGATAAGGTAAAGGAGGGAGATAAATAGAGAGAAGAGAGATTATTAGAGAGAAATATAGAAATAAGGAGTGACAATGATGGAGTGGGAGAGGGAGAGATATGAATAGAAAGATGGAGATATATGCAGAGATGCATGTAACTTGGGAATTTATTTATCTACATGGAATGAGAAAATAAGTGACATAAGTAGAGAAAAAAGAGATATATAAAATATATTATATAAGTATAGATAGACAAGTGATAGATAAAGGAGGTAATAGGGAAAAAAATGAGAATTTGTATGCAAAATTTGTGAGTATTTAAAGTTTTAAAATTGAAGGACTAACTTCAAATGATTATAATTAATTTTTGGTCCATAATATCATCAAAATACCTCATCAATTTGATAGGTCTATGAATTACCTTTCCAATGCCTGTAAAAAATTAAAATTTCGATACAAAATGCAAAAGTTATGCCCATTTTACTAAACTATATTTTTTATGTTGAGAAAATCAGATATCCGATCTGATATTATCGGATATCCGATTTGGTTTGGTATTACCAAACCAAATTCAAATTTTGCCCGACCCAAACAAAAAGTCAAAGCGGATTTTGGCGTGTTTGGGAAGGTTGAAAATGCATTTTTTTTTTCCATTGCCACTTTTTTGCCCCCCATGATCTTGCACATACCCTAATTCCCACAAGAAAGGAAAGAAGAAGAACTGTAAGAGAAAGAGGGACAACAACTCAAATGGGAAGAGGTCTTCAAAGAAGAAGAGAGACATTTCTGAAGTACAATGTTTCAAATGTGACCAATATGGGCACTATGCAATGAAGTGTCAAGACAGGATCAAACAACAAGCTTCAATGGCAGAAATTAAGAAAGGGAGTAATTTCGAGAAGCTAGTCTTCTACTTAGCCCTCTCTAGTCAAGTCAGCTCCAGTTTCAACACATGGGTGATTGACAGCAGATCGTCTTGACACATCACTGGATTTTGTGAGCACCTAGATACACTTATGGAAATTTCAAATGAAGAAGTGACAATTGGTGATGACTCAAATTATCCAGTTATGGGAATAGGAACCTACAATATCAACCTAAAGTTAGGTGTATCCCTACAGCTGACTAGAGTTCTATTTGTACCTGGTATAAAGAGAAACCTTGTCTCAATTTTTGCACTTAAAGATAAAGGTTGCAGATTAACCTTTATGGAAGGAAAGGTACTTGCTTGGCCAAAGAACTCCACCATCAAGAAAGCCCACCCAATGGAGTAAGACAAGGGAGCCTCTACAGACTTTGCACCACTCCACCTCGAGCCTTGATTCATGAGACTCCAGATTCAAATGAAATTTAGCACAAAATATTAGGGCACCTTCATTTCCATGCCCTACCTAAGATAGAGAAGATGGTGATCAGCTTACCCAAGGTAAGTCAAAAATCTGAAGAAGCCTGCAAAGGGTGTGCCTTGGGAAAGAATACTAAAGGGTCTTTTAATTCTAGCAACAGTAAATCCAAAAATGTATTAGAATTAGTTCATTCTGATTTATGTGGACCTATGTCTATACCCTCATTAGGGGGATTTTTATATTATGTAATATTTGTAGATGATTATTCTAGGAAGACCTGGATATATTTTTTGAGGTACAAAGAGTCTGAAGAAATCCTTTCTAAATTTAAGGAATTCAAAGCTCTTGCAGAAAATATGACAAGTAAGAAAATCATAACCTTAACAACAGACAATAGGGGGGAATACACTTCTGATATGTTTAAAGATTGTTTTATAAATGTTGGGATTAAGAGGGAGTTAATTGTACCTTATAACCCACAACAAAATGGGGTAGCTGAAAGAAAGAATAGGGCTATAGTAGAAGCTGCTAGGGCTATGTTGTTTGACCAAAATATAGAAACCTCATTTTGGGTTGAAGCATCTAGGACAGTTGTGTACATTCAAAATAGATGTCCTCCTTCTCTTCTTGAAAATAAAACCCCTGAAGAAGCCTTTACTGGCAACGAACCTGACATAAGTCATTTCTGGATCTTTGGGTGTCCAGTCTATATTCATGTCCCCAAAGAAAAGAGGTCAAAGTTAGAACCTTCTGGAAAGAAAGGAGTATTTGTTGAGTACAGTGAAACCTCTAAAGCCTACAAAATATGCATACCTAGTCAAAGACAAATTAAACTAAGAAGAGATGTCATCTTTGAGGAAGACATAGCATTCAGGAGGTCCAAAAGCTCTAATGAATTAGAACACCAAGATCCTCCTACAAGCTTGGATGAGGATTCCACCCCTGAGATTCAAAAGGAGACCCCTGAAGATGCTGAGCATGAAGTTCAAGGCTTACCTTAAGAAGAAAATTATCTCGAAACTAGGAAGAGACCACTTTGGGCTAAAAAGATGCTTCAAGAAGCTGAAAATTATGTTGCTCCAAAGGGGACCTTCAGAGAAAGTAAGAGACCTAACCTATTTTCCAGTTATACTGCCTTGATGAGTGAGATCATTAATCCAAAACCTTCCTATGTTGGAGATGCGCTCAAGCATCAAGTTTGGAAAGATGCTATGTCAGAAGAGTATCAGTCAATTCTGAAAAATAATGTTTGGGATATTGTGCCTAGGCCTAAAGGCAAATCTATGGTATCTTCTAAATGGCTCTTCAAAATCAAACATGCAGCAGATGGCAACATTGAGAAGCACAAAGCAAGGTTTGTTGCTAGAGGTTTCTCATAGAAAGAAGGTATTGACTATGAAGAGACATTTTCTCCTATTGCCAGATACACTTCTGTCCGAGCAATTTTGTCTACTGTAGCATCTAAAGGATGGAAAGTCCATCAAATGGATGTTAAGACTGCTTTTCTAAATGATAAGATTGAAGAAAAAGTTTAATTGGAGCAACCTGAAGGTTTTGTGAATCATAAGGTTGAATCACATGTTTTCAAATTAAAGAAAGCTCTATATGGACTTAAACAGGCCCCCAGAGCATGGTATGAAAGAATTGATCACTATCTCTTGGAATTAGGGTTTTCCAAGAATGAAGCAGATCCAAATCTCTACTACAAGGTAATCAATGGTGAATTATTAATTCTTATTCTTTATGTTGATGATCTACTAATCACAGGAGAGGATAATTGTATTTCTCAATGTAAGAAAGAATTAGCCTCTGAGTTTGATATGAAAGATTTAGGAATTCTTCACTACTTCCTTGGATTGGAAGTTTGGTAGCAGGGAGATGGTATAATCTTTAATCAAGGAAAATACACCATTGATATACTGAAGAGATTTGGAATGATGGATTGTAGATCCATGACCACACCTATGGAGACAAATCTGCACAAACTAAAGGAAGCAGTTGTAGAATCAGAGTTTGCAGATCCTACCCTCTACAGATAGATTATTGGATCTCTGTTGTATTTGGTAAACACAAGACCTGATATATGTTATGTTGTTAATGTACTAAGTCAGTTCATGTGTGATCCTAGGGAAATACATCTTATTGCTACAAAACATATTCTGAGATATCTTCGAGGAACTATTAGTTTTGGTCTGAAGTATAAACATGTAGACCTTGACCTTCATGGATTCAATGACTCTGATTGGGCTAGAAGTGTAGTTGATAGGAAAAGCACATTAGGATGTTGCTTCAGTTTATGATCAGGAATGATCTCATGGATATGTATAAAACATTCTTCAGTTGCTCTGAGTTCTACAGAAGTTAAATACATTGCAGCCTCCATGGGAGCAAGAGAAGCAATATGGCTTCGGAAACTACTTGTAGGATTGTTTGGTCAGCACTTAAATCCTACTGTCATCTACTGTGACAATCAGAGTTGCATCAAGCTTTCAATGAATCCGGTATTTCATGACAGGTCTAAACACATTGAGATTCCTTATCGCTATGTTTGAGATATGGTGGAAAGGAATGTGATCCGACTGAACTATATTGGTACAGGTGATCAAATTGCAGACATTCTTACCAAGCCTCTCTCCAAGATCAAGATTAAACACTTTATAGATAAACTTGGTATGGTTGAAAATGTTATTTAATTCTGAGAGAGAGTCTCATTTATTTTGATATACTAATATATTTAAAGATGTTTAGTGTGTAAACTCTTTTATTTATCATGTGTGTGACTCCATGACTGCATGGGCCTTTTGTGAACATTATTGAAGGGTAACGACTTTTCAATAATGAAAACTTGTTTCAAATTGATATTGTAAGGTGACGATTTTGCAATTATCAATTTAACTATCTTGATGCATATCATGTGACTTGATATCTGTGGACATGTCATGATAGTATATATATATATATATATCTCTGAGACATTATGCTAGATATTTGTTGGTTGATATCATTAAATAAACCATAATTATGATAGAGATCTTCATGGTGAATATTATGAATATAATATTCGTGGACATGCCATGAAATCATTATCAGTATGGTAGACATCATGTGACTTGATGTCAGTGCACATACCTTACTTGATAACTATGAGTTATGGTGAGTACCATGAGACTTGATATTCATTGTTGAACCATATCTCTGAATATCACTATGGTGTGATATCTCCTCTCTTCACAATCAATGGATGAATTGTGATGTTTTCTCTAACATGAAACGTGTCCTCCCTAGTTAAGAGGGAGTGTTAAATTTTGTAATTTCAATCGTACTATTTCATGCTTCCGATATATATATATATATATATATATATATATATAAAGTTAACTTTGGTTTTATTAATTTGATTACATATACTAATATGTTAACGTTAACTAATGATAAGTAAAACCAAAGTTAACTTATCATGTTTGATCAATGGTTACACCGTTCATGGTATCGGGTGGTAAAGCGATTCTCAAACAAGTCACACTCCTTCCGATCAGGTAAGTAAATGGTGACTAGTTTATATACTGTGGTGAGAGGTGCGTAGGGAAGAGATGTGTCTTCCCACGTGGGAAGACATATCTCTTCACTACGTAACCCCTCATCCACTTATATAGCATGCTTACATTGAGGAGGATGTACACACCGAAATTAATAAGTGTGGTGCATCTTCAAAACACGCTATAGCAGATAAAATACAACTTTCAGATCATATCTCCATCTCTTCTATTTTGATCACAGAATTTTGAAAGAACTTAACAGTTTTGGTATTGACAACCAATTATTATCTTAAATTTAAACAATTTGATGTTAAAATTACATTCAAGTTCATGGTGACGTAGAAGAGGAATTATATATGCATAACAATGTGAAGTTTTTGAGAGAAAAGGACATGAACATTTGTATTGTAGATTAATGAGCACCCTGCATGGGCTCAAACAATCTCTGCAACAACGGTACCTCATGTTTGATTCCTTCATGGATGAGCAACACTGAACACCAAAATCGAATTTTATCGATGTGTCTTCTATAAGGTGTTGGAAAATGGTGAGTTTATTTTATTATTGCCATATATTGATGATATGCTAATTACCAATACTAGCATGAGAATTGTTTGTCATTTGAAGCATAACTCACAAGTTTGTAACAAAGAATTTAGGGGCAGTGAAGAGGATTCTTGGTATGACTATAATCCAGGACATAAAGTATATATATATATAGAGAGAGAGAGAGAGGATTTTCACAAGAGAAAAGCATTCACAAGGTTTTGGATAGGTTCAATACAAAGGGTGCTAAGGTTGTAAGTACACCACTTGCCAATCACTTTCGTTTATCCTATATAATGTGTCCCAAAACATAAGAAGACCAAGAAGATATGAAAGGTATTCTATATTCATCAACTATGAGAATCTCATGTATGCCATGGTTTATACTCGACCTGACATTGCCCATGCAATGGGAGTAGTGAGCAGATTTATGAGCAATTTAAGTAAAACTCATTGGCAAGTGGTTAAGTGGATCCTATAGTATTTGAAGGAACTTTAGGTTATGTTTTGTGCTTTGTAGGGAGAGATGCACAACTACAAGGTTTTTCTAACTCTGATATGGCCAGTAACTTGGACAAACAAAGATAAACCACAGGTTATGTTTTTTCATTTAATGAGATGGCAATCATTTGAGTTTCTAGATTGCACTGCTACCAGAGACATCATTCACAAGAGTTTTCAACAGTTACTTTGTTCAATCAAAACATGCAGAATACTATTCACAGTATCAAAAGATTTGAAATATTATTAGCAAGCGATTCTCAAGTCACTTGAGATATCCTGTCAAAATACAAGCTTGATAATTACTATTATAATAAACGTACTCCAGATTCTTCCCCAATGGCAGATAACTGGCAGACTGTGATGAATAGTAAGTAGCCTGCCACCATATTTTTGTTGACCCCGTTTTGACCTTGATGCCAGAAAGTATACATCGTGGCTATTTTCTAATCATGGTTAAGTTTTTGACTCCCATCTGGCAATATGGATGGTTGCGTGGCAGTAAAAGATAAATGCACATGTTATTTGACTAAGCGCTTATGTCACTTGGAAATAATGATCCACGTGGTGGGCAACGTGTTATGGATTTCAAATAAGTTTCATTTTTCATTTGTTACGGATGTTTAGTCTTGGTTAAGCTTGGAAAAGAAGTTTGATTATGTTCGCATTTCATTTCTACATACTTCAAACCCTAGCTATCACTGTATCTTATGCTGAGAATGTGGAACGTTTTCTTGAAGTTTGCATATGGGTTTTTGATATGTTTACCAGTCCAGTGCAAGCTTTCGGTTGATAGTATTCTTGACTCTGTTCGTTGGAATAATATGAAGTTTATGTGGATTCTGCCGCTGCTTTTCTACAGGTGTTTTTTTTATGGTCTTCAATGACAGGTATTCTCTATAACTTTATTTTTTACAAGAGCAAATTAATGGACGAAATGAAGAAAGCTTGTTACTCTCTGGTGATTTTTCGAATCAGTTATGGTAAATGTTTTGTTCATTCCGGTTTTTGGAAATGAAAAAAATGAAAGAGTTATTGTTGTTTATCTTCTGTTAGTTGAAGAAGAGTTGTTTATTTAAATGAAAAAAAAGAAAAAAACAGTTGCTATAACTGTGTTCCGTAAAACAGTTTTTTCTTAACCCTAACGTGGGTTTTGGAAACTTGACTTCGTGAGTTTCTTATGGAGATTTGTCTTTTGTTTTTGGGGTATAAAACAGTTTGTTCTCAGATCAGTTAAGTGGAGGAAAACAGAGAAATACAGTGAGACAAGTGTGAATAAAGTAATAACATTTGAAAACAGTGCTGTAGTTACCAGAGACAGCCGAGGGGTTTCTTGAGAATCAATACTCTGTTTTTGTTACAGAGTATATGAGACTTTATTGATTCGAAACTATATTGTTCAGAGTATATGAGGCTTTATTGATTTGAAACTATATTGTTCAGAGATTGGATAGTGTTGATTTTATCCTTGAAGAATATTGTTTGAAAAAAATTTCATATGTACAGACTGGTAAAATATTCTCGCTCCAATCCCTGATGGTTTTGTGACTGCAAAATTTAAATGCATGCATAAAATCACTAGTGGCTGTAGCTCAAGTTGAAATATTCATTGATAAGAAGAGGGGTTGGTGCTCCTTGAGGCCTTGTGGTTTCTAAAACTTGTGAACTGAGTTGGTGCTCTTTTTGAATTAATATAAGGGATCTTCTGAGTGGTTTTTCTACCCCAAGAGGGTTTTCCACTCATGAAAACTATGGTGCTATGTGCATTGTCTTGTTTCATTCTGTTTTACTAGTTTATGCTCTGATACAACATATTTTTGCTCTCTTTATTTCATACTCTCTTATTGTTGGGTTTATGTAATGCAATATTTGAAGTACTCATTTAGACGTTGCAAGTTTGTGTAAAAGATTTAATACCATCTTTTAAAAGTATGAATCAAGTGTTTTTAGTTGGTTATATGGTATATTTCATGTTTCATTAATGTATTCCATCAAGGTGTTAAGTCTCAGCCATCTGTGCATACTGTGAATTAAAATTGTCAGGTTCATAAAAGTATATCTTGTTAAAATTTGTCACACTCTGATTCACCCCCCCCCCTCTCAGAGTGTTTCCACTTCCAACAAGTGGTATCAGAGCTTAGGGTCCCTCATATAGGTCTGTCCTAGGGATTGTTCCTGGTCACTTGGAAGTTTTTTTTATGGCTCAAACTCAGGAAGGTGCTTCACTTTCAAGAGCTCCTCTTTTTGATGGAACTGATTATGTGTTCTGGAAGATTAGGATGGAAACTTATCTCATTTCAGTTGATCTTAACGTGTGGAACATTGTGACCACAAAATATACAGTTCCTTCCATTATTCCTATTGATCCTGATGATAAAACCAAGTATGAGTTAAATGCCAGAGCTAAGCATGCTCTCTTATGTGGTCTCACTAAAGATGTTTTTGTTAAAGTCATGCATTGTTCTTCTTCTTATGATATTTGGAAAAAACTTGAAACCATTTATCAAGGGGATGCTAAGGTTAAGGAGTCTAAAATCCTTACACTCAAAAATCAGTTTGAATCTTTAAGAATGAAAGAAGATGAAACAGTAGCAAGCTATTTTCTTAGAGTTGATGAAATAGTAAATTCGAGAAAGGGTCTTGGTGAAGAGGTTGAAGAAAAGGAAGTTGTCAATAAAGTGATTAGAACCTTGTTACCCAAGTTTGAAACTAAGGTTTCAACCTTAGAAGAAAAGAAAAGTTTCTCTACCATGACACTTGATAACCTTCAAAGCATTCTTACTGCCTATGAGATGAGGATAGGTAATAATCCTTCTTTTTCAAAAGAAACAGCTTTTAAAGTAGAAAAGAAAGAAGAACTTGATAGTGAATCTAAACTTTCAGATGCTATAGAAGCCCTTTTTGTTAGAAAACTAAAAAAGAAATATAAGGGCAAATTACCTTTTAAGTGCTTTAATTGTGGCAAAGCTGGACACTTTGCTGCACAATGTCCTCTAAGTGATCAAAACAGTGAAGAGGAAAAACCAGAAAAATTCTACAAAAAGAAAATGTGGAATCCTAAAAGGAGATTTAATACCTTCAAGAAAAAGAAGAGTCTTTTTACTAAAGAAGACTCTGGAAATGAATCAGATGATTCACCTTGTGAAGGTGATGAAACTCTATTTATGGCAGAATTAGAAGATGTAACTAGCAAAACAAAAAATGAATTTGAAGATCTAGATCAAGGAGAAATTGATCTTGAAGGAGAATTGCTTTGTGCTTTAAAATAAATAAAGAGATTAAAGAAACTTGTAGCTTCACATGAAAATTCAAATCAGATTTTACAAGTTGAGTTGAATGATGCAAATTTAGTGACTTCAAACTTGAAGTCCCTTCTTGAAGAAAGAGAAAAGAAAATTGAAACATTAGAACAACATTTCACAAAACTTCAAAAACAAATTGAACAATATGAAAGTACAATACATCTAAATGATATCTTGAGCAAGCAAAAGTTGCATAAAGATTTGGCTGGTTTAGGGTTTGATAAAGCTGAGTCATCAAGACAGAACACTAAGCTTACAACTAAGAAATCATTTCAGACTTATAACAGAACAAAATCTTTTAGATTTGGCTTCTTTCATGGATACTGTTTCTATTGCACTAGGTTTGGTCATAAAGTTAATACTTGCAGATTTCTGCAACAAAGATCTCCTATGTTTGGTTACAATCAAGGATATGACTTTCCTAACACAGTAAAGTGTAATAAGTGTAACACTTTTGGGCATACAACTATACAGTGCAAAACAAAGGGAAGTCCTAATAAAATATGGAAACCTAAGTTTGTATCTGGTATTGAGCAATCAATGATAGTGCAAACTGCACTTTTCTCAAATAAGAAATCTTTATGGGTGTTGGACAGTGGCTGTTCACACCATATGACAGGTGATAGAAATAAATTTCTGCATCTTGAAGATTTTAATGGTGGCTTTGTACGCTTTGGGGATAATTCAGGAGCTTATGTACGAGGTAAAGGTACATTACTACTAAATGATGATACTCCTATTCATGATGTTGACTTTGTTGAAGGGTTAAAGCACAATTTATTGAGTGTCAGTCAAATTTGTGATAGTGGTTACAGTGTATTTTTTAGCTCTCAAGATTGTACTATCAAAAATAAATCTGGTAAAACTGTTGCTGCTGGTTTAAGAACAATTGGCAATGTCTACAGTCTGCTTGATTCCACTGACTATGAGAATAATGAAGGCATTTGTCTTATGGGTCAAATAGAAGAAAATTGGTTATGGCATAAACGCCTAGGACATATAAATTTTGACAATCTGATTAGAATCAGTAAAAATCAGAATGTTAGAGGTTTGCCTATTTTGAATAAACCATTCAATTCAGTTTGTAAAGCATGTTTGAAAGGAAAGCAAACAAAAGTGTCTTTCAAATCTAAAGAACATTCTTCTACTAGACCATTACAGCTTGTACACACAGACTTATGTGGTCCTACAAGGACACAGTCAATAAATGGTGAAAAATATTTTATGCTTTTTGTTGATGACTATACCAGAATGGTATGGGTCACTTTCCTTAAACACAAATCCGAAGCATTTGATAGATTTAAGATTTTCAGAAAAATGGTTGAACGAGAATCTGATCTAAAATTGAAATGCTTAAGATCAGACAAGGGTGGTGAATTCACTTCACAAGAATTCATTGATTACTGTGAAAGACATGGTATTAAGAGACAATATGCTGCTACTCGTACACCTCAACAGAATGGAGTAGTTGAGAGAAAAAATAGAACAGTCAAAGAAATGGCTCGCACAATGCTTAATGAGGCAAATCTACCAGACAGGTATTGGAAAGAAGTTGTACACACAGCTGTTTACATTTTGAATCGTGTACAAATCAGGGTAAAATCTACCTTTACTCCTTATGAACTTTGGTATGGAAAAGCTGCTTCTATCAAATATTTCAAAATTTTTGGTGCCAAATGTTATCTAAAAAGAGATGAAGAAAATCTAGGAAATTTTGAGGCTAAAACTGATGAGGGTATCTTTCTTGGATACTCTACTCATAGCAAAGCCTATAGATGTTTCAATAATAGACTGAATAAAATTGTTGAAACAATAAATGTAAGGTTTGATGAACAATTTTTGTTAAGAAATGATTTGCAGGATATTGAGGAAGAGGAAATTATTTTAACAAAGGTTGATCAAGTTCCTAAATCTGCAGAAATAGAAAAGAAAAATGAAATATGTTCATCAAGTTCTGATGAAGAAAATACAGAGAATTCAAATGCAGAGACAGGTATTCTCCATTATACACCCTCAAAAATTATAACAAAGAGACATCCTCAAAGTCAAGTTATTGGCAATATAGATGCAGGTATTTTGACTAGAAGAAGGGCAAAAACAACTAAACAAGCTCAACTGGCTGAACATTTTTGTTTGGTAATTGATTTCGAACCCAAAAATGTTTCTGATGCTTTATCTGATGAATGTTGGTTAAATGCAATGAAAGATGAAATCAGTCAAATAGAGAAAAACCAAACTTGGGAATTAGTACCTAGGCCAGATGATAAGAATGTGATAGGAGGCAAATGGATCTTTAGAAATAAGCTTGATGAATCTAGGAAGGTTGTTAGAAATAAAGCTCGTTTTGTTTGTAAAGGTTATGCTCAGCAGGAAGGAATAGATTTTGGAGAAACATTCGCACCAGTAGCTAGATTAGAATCAATCAGAATTTTTCTTGCATACTCTTGCTATAAAAAATTTAAAGTATATCAGATGGATGTCAAAACTGCCTTTCTGAATGGTTATCTTGATGAAGAAGTTTATATGGAACAGCCGGAAGGTTTTGAAGTTACAGGCAAATCTGATTGTGTATACAGATTAAAGAAAGCACTCTATGGCCTTAAATAGGCTCCAAGAGCTTGGTACTCTAGACTGGATAATCATCTTAAAGCAAATGGATTCACTAGAGGTGTTGTAGATAGCAACTTATATGTTAAACTCGAAGGTAATGATGTCCTAGTGGTTGTGATATATGTAGATGATATCATTTTTGGTTGTAATAATGACTCTTTATCCAAAAAGTTCTCTAAAATCATGGAATCTGAGTTTGAAATGTCTATGTTTGGGGAACTGAATTTCTTTCTTAGTCTTCAAGTGTTACAACTTCAGCAAGGTATCTTCTTGTCACAAACCAAATATGCCAAAGAGATGATTAGAAAATTTAATATGGCAGATTGTAAACCAGTCAGCACTCCAATGGAAACAGGCTGTAAATTGACCAAATCTGATGACTCACCTGCAGTAAATCAATCTGAGTATAGGTCAATGATAGGAAGTCTATTATATTTAACTGCATCTCGACCGGATTTAATGTTTGCAGTATGTCTAGTCTCTCGCTTTCAATCTGCACCTAAACAATCTCATTTGAATGTTGTAAAACGGATCTTTAGATATGTTCAAGGCACACTAGATTATGGTCTTTGGTATCCCTGTAATAATGACTTCACTCTTGTTGGCTTCACTGATTCTGATTGGGCCGGTTGTCTAGATGATCATAAAAGCACCAGTGGAGCTGCCTTCTTTCTTGGTGATTGTCTTGTTGCTTGGCACAGTAAAAAGCAAGATTGTGTCACTTTGTCCACCGCAGAGTCAGAATATATAGCAGCCACTGCATGTTGCACACAACTGATATGGATGTCTCATCAAATTACTGATATGGGCATTTCTACTATTAAGCCCATTTCAATCTATTGTGACAATACTAGTGCAATTGATCTTTCAAAAAATCCTATTATGCACTCTCGTACTAAACATGTTGCCATTAAACTCCATTTTTTACGAGATCAGGTGTTGGCTAATGAGTTTCAATTAGTGTTTGTTCCTTCACACGCTCAAGTTGCTGATATATTTACAAAAGCTTTATCTAAAGACACATTTGAGAGGCTTCGCGATCGGTTGGGAGTCTTCTCTCAGTCTTCTATTCTTAGTTCCTGCACATATTAAGGGGGAGCATAGCTCTCTTCTGCGCAGCAATGTGTTGTTCTGTTTCTTTGTCCTTGAGACAAAAAGGGGGAGAAAATTGTCATCTGGGTACTCTATACAATTGTTTGCTCAGTGTTTGCTCAGCTCAGATTTTGGTCAGATTTTTGGTTTTGGGATTCAGGCTATACAGGTTTTGATGTTACAGTTTTTGTATACATGTTACAGTTTTTGTATTCAGCTCAGATTTTGGGACAATTGTTTGCTCAGCACAGTTTTTGGGCTTGGTGCTATACAGGTTATCATTGCATCACAGATTTTGATATCTAACAGGTTTTTGGTATCTACAATTTTTTTTTGGCTTTTGGTATCTTTACATCACAGGCTCTGGTATCATCAGGTTTTGGCATTTTCTCTTGGACATAAGCTTAATACTTCAGTGACATACTCTTATTAACAGGTCTTATGGGCAGCATATTGTGTCATTTTTTTTGACACTTGATCTTTCTATGATATATATTTGATGATTACAGTTTTCCAGATTGCCTATTCTGTTTAGGTCATTGTTGGTATGGTTTTTGTCATCAAGGACAAAGGGGGAGTTTGTTGACCCCGTTTTGACCTTGATGCCAAAAAGTATACATCGTGGCTAATTTCTAATCATGGTTAAGTTTTTGACTCCCATCTGGCAATATGGATGGTTGCGTGGCAGTAAAAGATAAATGCACATGTTATTTGACTAAGCGCTTATGTCACTTGGAAATAATGATCCACGTGGTGGGCAACGTGTTATGGATTTCAAATAAGTTTCATTTTTCATTTGTTACGGATGTTTAGTCTTGGTTAAGCTTGGAAAAGACGTTTGATTATGTTCGCATTTCATTTCTACATACTTCAAACCCTAGCTATCACTGTATCTTATGCTGAGAATGTGGAACGTTTCCTTGAAGTTTGCATATGGGTTTTTGATATGTTTACCAGTCCAGTGCAAGCTTTTGGTTGATAGTATTCTTGACTCTGTTCGTTGGAATAATATGAAGTTTATGTGGATTCTGCCGCTGCTTTTCTACAGGTGTTTTTTTTATGGTCTTCAATGACAGGTATTCTCTATAACTTTATTTTTTACAAGAGCAAATTAATGGACGAAATGAAGAAAGCTTGTTACTCTCTGGTGATTTTTCGAATCAGTTATGGTAAATGTTTTGTTCATTCCGGTTTTTGGAAATGAAAAAAATGAAAGAGTTATTGTTGTTTATCTTCTGTTAGTTGAAGAAGAGTTGTTTATTTAAATGAAAAAAAAAGAAAAAAACAGTTGCTGTAACTGTGTACCGTAAAACAGTTTTTTCTTAACCCTAACGTGGGTTTTGGAAACTTGACTTCGTGAGTTTCTTATGGAGATTTGCCTTTTGTTTTTGGGGTATAAAACAGTTTGTTCTCAGATCAGTTAAGTGGAGGAAAACAGAGAAATACAGTGAGACAAGTGTGAATAAAGTAATAACATTTGAAAACAGTGCTGTAGTTACCAGAGACAGCTGAGGGGTTTCTTGAGAATCAATACTCTGTTTTTGTTACAGAGTATATGAGACTTTATTGATTCGAAACTATATTGTTCAGAGTATATGAGGCTTTATTGATTTGAAACTATATTGTTCAGAGATTGGATAGTGTTGATTTTATCCTTGAAGAATATTGTTTGAAAAAATTTTCATATGTACAGACTGGTAAAATATTCTCGCTCCAATCCTTGATGGTTTTGTGACTGCAAAATTTAAATGCATGCATAAAATCACCAGTGGCTGTAGCTCAAGTTGAAATATTCATTGATAAGAAGAGGGGTTGGTGCTCCTTGAGGCCTTGTGGTTTCTAAAACTTGTGAACTGAGTTGGTGCTCTTTTTGAATTAATATAAGGGATCTTCCGAGTGGATTTTCTACCCCAAGAGGGTTTTCCACTCATGAAAACTATGGTGTTATGTGCATTGTCTTGTTTCATTCTGTTTTACTAGTTTATGCTCTGATACAACATATTTTTGCTCTCTTTATTTCATACTCTCTTATTGTTGGGTTTATGTAATGCAATATTTGAAGTACTCATTTAGACGTTGCAAGTTTGTGTAAAAGATTTAATACCATCTTTTAAAAGTATGAATCAAGTGTTTTTAGTTGGTTATATGGTATATTTCATGTTTCATTAATGTATTCCATCAAGGTGTTAAGTCTCAGCCATCTGTGCATACTGTGAATTAAAATTGTCAGGTTCATAAAAGTATATCTTGTTAAAATTTGTCACACTCTGATTCACCCCCCCCTCTCAGAGTGTTTCCACTTCCAACAATTTTTGGGTTCCGTGATCGTTGGCTCTGTATTAATCCGCTACAGTTTATTTAAAGACGGTTTCCTTTTTATGTCTAAATTAAAGATGTTTCTAAATTTATTCCAGCGGGAAAACTCTGCAGAGTTCCAGCTAAAACATTTAAAATGCATTAATTTGAAGTTAATTATATCTGGTAGCCAAGATTGGCGCCATGGAAGATATATTTTAATAGAGGACAGTACAAGTTTGTTCGTTTGATTATTATTGAAGGAGACAGACAACATAGAACTATTTTACTGTAAATTTGTGCAACTGAGAAAATAATACTATCCAGTGTCTCGTTGAATTGCACAGAGCTAGCACCATTCTATTTGTGGCAGAAAATAGAGAAGTTTTGGGCTCTTAAGTCTTTGGAGAGTGGAGATTTCAGCTCTACGATGTCTTGCTGTAGATATTCTAGTGTAGTTAAACCAGTGAGAAAGATCAATCTGAAGAAAGATGGGTTTGTAAAAAGCAAAGGAAATGATGGGAAATGTGATAACATAGTAAGGGCCAAAGGATTTCATAGTTTTGACGGGTCTAGGCTTAGTCCCATCGAAGAGTCTTTCCTTATTCTGAATGACCCGATTGCAAATGAATATGCTTTCAATACTGATAAAGGAGGAGAAATTCTGAAGCTATTAAACTTGAAGGTAAACTTGATTTTTGTTCTTTATTGAAAGCAGAACTACTGGATGAAAATACCCAAATCAAAGAGTTGGATGGGACATTAAAGGTGAGCTTCCATATCTAAATATTGTTTTATGTCTGATTTTACAATTGTTTTATCATTTTATGAATGTTCATCCAAATGTTAATTTTTTCTTTGTTCTAATTGGATCTTCTATACTAATTTGTTCTTTATAATCTTAGTTACAAAGAGAACTACTCAAAGTAAAAAGACAAATTAAGGAGCTGGGATGGCTATTGGATGTAAGCTTCCACAAGAAGAAGATGTTTAAATTCTCCTATTTTTAAAAATTATGAATATAAATCCAAATGCTGGTTTTGAGTATCTATCGAAATACATTTTTTCTCTCCTTATGTCTTCAAAGATTTTATCCTTTTTTTGTGATTCTTGACAAACAGTTTCTTGTATTATATGAAAAAGTCGTTAAGGCCTGATATACCCTGCTTTGATATTCCAGAGCTCCCTAAGGAGGGCAGACATGTTGCTGCCAAAGCTTACAAGACAAGACATGCTAATTGCATATTAGAAGACCTTAAATCTGCAAATTTGCTGGTCAATAAGGAAGGAAAAGTTAAGGATTTCCTTCAATTGTTTCTTGAGCTGTTTGGTGTCTCTTAACAGCTAAATATTTAATAGCCTGTAATGCAAGGAAAAGTGAAGTGTAGATGATGTACATGCATTGTCCAAATTTTTATGATATATATGTACAATGGATTTTTCAAATGAATAAAAAAACAAAAATGCGAAATGGTAAGAACAGTACCATGACGTTGGTGATAAATATTATCTAAATTTGTTTTGTAAGTTTATGTGCAAGGCAATTTGATGTGCTCCTTTTTAAAGAAATAGCTAGGCAGAGAAGAATTTTGTTAATATCAAGTAATATCTAATTTTCCTTATACTTTTATTAATATATATTTTTTTAGTTAGATATTATTATAATAAATTTTGTTAGATTAGTTATTATTTAGTAGAGTATTGTTTCCACAATTTATAGCTATTATTATTTATCGTATCATTTAAATTAATTTTTTGTTAATTATTTTTTAGATTAAAAAATAAATAAAAAATATTATTAAATGAAAATGATAAAAATATCATTTATCTTATAAATTATTATATGTAAATATAGAATTAATGCAATTTTTTTATAGTTTAAAAATTTATTATTTTTTTATAGAACCTTTGCTTTGATACCACATGTAATAACCCACCAAAATTGATCCAACAAAAATTGAGTATATTTTTTTTTTCCTTTATTATGTTTTATTCAATTGCATACTCTGGGCATCCATCCAAATAGGATTGGGCATTCATCCATTCGGGATGAGCTTCTAACCATACGGGTTAGGCAATTGTCCATACGGGACGTAAATTCCATCTATCCAATACGAGATAGGCATCTACCCATACGGGGTAGGCATCCATCCAAACGGGATAGGAGATGCTCTGGCCAGAGACTTAGACTCATCGGGACCATTCGGGTCCTGAGCCACTCACTAAGTACTACATTCTTCTAACAAGAATGCACCGAGGTCGCCGTCCTTAGGAGTAATAAGAAAATAATACAAGCTTGAATTCCGCCTCGGAATTTGGCTTAAAGCCTCGGGAAGTCAAGCGAATCCATACGGGATTCCTTCCGAGTATGCATTGAATTAAGTTTGATTATCTTATCTTTCAATTAGGATTCTTACTCAACCAAGCCTAGACCCCACCCACGAACGCCTGAGTACGAGGGACAACTCCGTCCCAAGACTGCCTACATACCCGCTTCGGCACGGGATCAAGGCGTAAAGTATGTAGTTCTATTTTCTAATCTATGGTTTGATGTAAACTGATTTGTGGGTACGCAACCCTTTCTAGGGTCAGTGTCCCAGACAGTTTCTCTGCGGTTGCTACCCACGAAGGTAGCACTTAAGCGAAGGCTCAAGATGGCCTATTGCTTGTGGCCTAAACAAAATAACTAGAACTTAATACTTATCATGAGCGTCACCCAATTGCAAATCACCAATATCCCTTCGAGATGAATAAAAAAATAAATAAGAAGGTAAATTCCACGAGAGCTTTTAACTTGACCATCCCTAAGAGGGGTTTACTATGGTTTATCTCAACGGATGTGAAATTCATTTAAAAGTTATCTTATTAAATTATCGATCCAAGAGGGATTACCCGCCCCTTAGATTTTTAACTTCCAAATGTCCCTTATTACTCCCCGACGATTTATAGGGACGATGCCACAGACATCGTTAATGCAGCTTTATTAGGCATTAAGTGCAGTAGTTCAACACGACGGCATTACCCGTAAGCGTGACCCAGAGGCACCATATATACCGAACGCTGCTAGTTTTGGTTTTCCAACTTCCTTTATTTAGTTATCTAACTACGAATAACGAAAATGGAAGCGTAAATAATTGAAGTAACTACTTGAAGTGTAATTTGCATAACAAAGGAAACTTGCATAATAGTAATTGCATGAAAGATATAATTATCCTATAAACAATTCGCATGCTATGAACCATTAACGAAAGCAATTAATCTATGATGAATCCAAAATAACGATTAAATCTAAGTACTTGTAATAAGGTAAGTTAGTCTCAATCAAGTGTCCCAACGATTCTTAATTTTTTTAGAAGAATATAGTCTATGATTTTAAAGTTTATTAAGGATAGTTTAATTACAATCTTGCTACACATTAATCCCATTTTTAATTGAAAGTCAATATCCTTAAATTTACACTAAGGAAAAAAAAATCATCATTCCTAATGTCATTATTATCAACTTAAAAAAAATGACTAAATAGAAATTAACTTAGATTATATTTTTTTTGAAAAAAAACCAAATTACAACTTCAAATTTCGAAATACTTAAAGAAAAAACCAAATTTTAAACTTAATGGCAAAAAGGGCTTGTATTGTGTTATGATAATAACGAGGGTTGCGGGGTGGGGACCACGGGTCCCATCACCCCTACGGCCCTACATGCGCAGGACCGCAGAGGTGAGGGAACCCGCGGCCCCCGTACTCTGCGACGGTTACTACGTAACCGTCCATGCACTGTTGCCGACGTCCAATCAGCGAAAACGCCATGCGTTACGGGCTCGAGGGAAGATTTGAAGTTCGAAATGCTTTCTCGCTTTTTTGGTTACTTATTTATATTTATATATATATGTATATAGATATATATATATATATATATATATATATATGTATGTATAGATATATATTTGTTATAGTATTATTATTATCATTTTTATACAGGAGTATTATAACTTTTAAAAATATTTGAAGATTACTCAAAGCAGGGTAATAATAGGTAATTAACAATGTTGCAGGTTTGTCTCAGGGACAAAATGAAGCAGTAACCAGAGGGATTTTTCCATTTCTTTGTTTTCTACAGGGAAATACGTTCACAGATAAAGAGAGTTTATTTCTTTTCTTCATTTCTTTTGTTTCCTACATAGGGAAAACTCATTCACAGAGAAAGGAATTCACTTCTTTACACAGGGAAAATTCATTCACAGAGAGAGTTATTCATTTCTTTACACAGGGAAAATTCATTCACAGAGAGAGGAGATTTATTTATACACACAGGGAGATCTAATTTTTATCAAAATAAACTGAAGATAATGAATCTAATTTCCATTTACTCTGAAACTAATTTCTTATCAGAATTAAAACAATGAATCTTATTTTCTACAAAATCAGAAACTAAGAATTTAACAATGAATCTCATTCTACAAATCTGAAACAAATTTCTTATCAAAATTTTAAACAATGAATTTCGTTCTCTAAAAATCTGAAACTAATTTCTTATCAAAAATTTAAACAATGAATTTCATTCTCTGCAAAATCTGAAACTAATTTCTTATCAAAAATTTAAACAATGAATCTTATTTAACAATAAATCTCATTCTCTACAAAATCTAAAAACTAATTCCTTATCAAAATTTCAAACAATGAATCTCATTTAAGCCATAAATCTCATTCTTTGCAAAATCTAAAACTAATTTCATATCAAGAATTTTAACAATGAATCTTATTTAAACCATGACTCTCATTTTCTACAAAATCTAAAACTAATTCTTCAACAAAACACAAATGAATTTCATACTCATAATTAATCTAATCAAATCTAATCTACCATAAAAATGAGATGCATAAACTAAGTTGAAGGAACCTGGATGCTTGAAGATGGTGTAGAGTCTTCCTTGATCCTCCAATTTGAAGAGAAATCCTCCCAACAAAAATCTTAGCTGCCAATGAAAGTGGACTACAAAAGAGAATTCAACTTGCAGAAGTTTCTTATGGAATAGCTAACTTTTCTTTTGAAACTTGTCCCTATTTTATAAAAGAAATTACAAATTCCCACTACCTAATTTTTAATTGAAAAAAAAGAGATTCTCTCCCAATTTGGCCTCCATGCAAATTAATTAGGCTTAGTGGGAGGAGTTACATGCAAGGAGGTGGAGAAGCCTCTAGAAGCTTCTTATTCCTCCTACAACATGTGCCTTAATTTGGGTGAGGGAAATTAAATAACAAATTAAAATATATATATGCATTTTCCATGAGGTTTATTATTTTTTTATTCCCTTACAATATTCATTCAATAATTCATCCAAAGAATATAAGTAGAGTTTTGTATTTAAATCAAAAAAAAGTGATAAAGGAGGGTTGTGACATTAGTAAGGCGACTATGGATAACACTAATGAGGGTCTCTGCAAGCTGAATGAGCAGGTCGAAGTGTTGCATGTCACTTCCCAAGACCTTTCCCCTTTGGGAAATACAAAGATGTGTAAGATTACTAAGGCTACTAATGCAGGGACAAGAAAGACTCCCAGAAATCCTTCAGATTGCGTGGAGGATGCAATGGAGGATATCGAGGTACCTCAGTTGGGTCCTACGACTAGGCTTCGCAACAAATATAAGAGTATGACCCCTGTTGATAGTGCTAGTAAGAAAGTTATGTCGATCAACAAAGAGGTCATTAGGAAGAACAATGAAATTAAGCAAGCTTCTATAAGTTTGTTAGGTTGTTTTTTTTTTGTTCAGGCTGTTGTGCCCTATTTCATTCGGGTTGTTTTGTGTCTTGTTGGCATCTAGGTCTCGGTTGTTTCTGATTAATTTTGCTCTGTATTCTCTAGGTTTTTGGTCCCTGTAAAACCAATTTTCCCCATTAATCAAAAACATATTTTTAAATATCAAATGTGTGTATGGGATAGTTGTTATCTTCATTTAAGGTTAAATAAAAATAAAATTTACAACTATTTTATTTGGATTCGTATGCATGATACGTCAATAAAATTGAATTATAACAAATGCCATGTAGTAACTAGTATCTACCTTAAAATTTTATAGTAATAATGTTTATTTTTATTTATTGAATAGAATAAATAATTTTAATTAAATATTTTAACTTATAGAATTATATATTTTGATTTGTAAGATAATAAGGCTCAGAGATGCTATGCATATGTCATGTGTGTGTCTATTTTTTTTATATAGCCGATATATTATTAAAAATTAATATGACTAAATTAAATAGATGATATAACCAACAACATTAAACTAAGAAAACGATGAGAAAAACAACTTATTTTTTCAAAAAAAAATGAGTACAAATGGAAGAACTTCAATCCATATAGTTTTCCCCATATCCAAAAACCAGGTAGCTTTCAACTCTACTTCAAAATTGAAAAATATTATTCAAATCCAAAAGATTGTCTTATATGGACACCTTCCAAATCAAGTAATTATATTGTCAAACTTGGTTATAAATATCTTACCACAACTAGCAAATTAAACCATAGAGATTAGCCTTATAAACTTTGTTGGCACAATTCTCTTCTCCCTAAGGCTGGAGCATTTGCATGGCTAGATTTCAATAAGAAAATTATCACTAGTGATTGACTTGCTAAACTAGGTATAACATAACCATTGAACTATATTCTATGTGGGGAACAACTAGAAGATGCAAATCATCTCCTCCTAAATTACAAATTCATTCACCAATGTTGGACTTGGCTTTATAAAAACTTCACTAGTTTTCACCTTTATACACTATTTTAGATGTTTTCTTCGTGGCCCATTTTACATAAGGATTGCATTATTTCTTCCACCTAGATCAGAGCGCAATCTTTGAATGTCTAGAATATTTAGTAGAAAAGAAATAAAGGAATGTTCTACAACAAATTTCTTTCATTCAAGTAAAGCACCAATACAGTTTAAATTTCAAAGATAGTCAAGGTCAACAATGTTCACTTCATAGGAATCATGAATATTTTCAAAATGGGAAATAATTTCCATTCCAAATTTGGGATCAATGATTCCAAAAAAGTAAAATAAATAGATCTCATTTTTCTTCAATTTCAAGACTTAATTCACAAATCAAACAAAATTTTGATAGAGCTTCAAGAGGAAATCTAAGGGTGTCAAATGCAGGTTTTGTTCTTTGATACTCTAGTAAAAATTGGCCCAAAACATAACTATAAACTGAAATAACAGCATAAAATAGGCCAAAATTGAGCACTAGATAAGAGACAAATGATTGAATAATCTAGCTTTAATTATATTCAATCCAAATGTTGATGGTTAAACATACAACCATGTTACATTGTATTGTTATTTGCAATGAACAACCTCATATTTATAGTTGAGCTTAGAAACTTCTAGAATTCTAAAACTAGAATGTTCTTTTTTTCTAGATGGCTTCTAGTTATTTCTCTTATTCTAGAAAAAATTCTCTCTCTAAAAATTTCTTCTCTTTCTAGACAAACTTATTCCTTAACATCCCCCCTTAAGAATGACTAAAATATTACAAAGAAGATACCAAGAAGAGGGGAATAGTATAACACTATCCCCCCTTAATGTTCACCTCTAACATACCAAGCATTACTCTTAATTTCAAAAATTTGGCCACAATCATACTCTTAGTAAATATATTAGTTGTTTGTTCTTCACTTGGATAAAATTGTAGATTAATAGGAGTTGTCATGTGAAAAAGATTTCAAATGTAGTGAACATCAAGCTAAATGTGGGGTGAACCCATAATAGTGGGTTACACTTTTTTAGATAAAAAAATTGACTCTTTTGTCCAAAACTCGATTTTAGCCATGTTCTATCGAAACCCCCTTTCGATTGAATGTAAAAAAACACATTCGATCGAAACCCACTTCCGATCAAACCCAAAAAGGCATAAAACACAAAATTTGCATTAGGGGGTTCGATCGAACCCCCTTCGATATAACATATGTTCTATCGAACGTGCTTGGTTTTGGACTCCCCCCAAACCTCTCATGGTTTCTACATATTTTTGGCCTTCGAAGCTCAAATTAAAGGCTCAAATGGACGAATTTTGACAAACCCAAATTCATGATATTAGTACTCGAAGCAATCTTTCTAATGACTATTATTTTAATATATAAAGAGTTTATTATGATTTTTTTTTAAAGATTAACTAAACATAGGTTTCATACCAAACATCAACTTCCGAGTTCAACGGTTATGGAAAAATAGTAAACAAGTGAAAAAAAATTCTAAAAAATATATGTGCACTGGGTATTGAAGTCCTCCTTTCCAACAAAAAAATAAATGAATTTCGATACATACACAACAAGTTATGGTCAATTAAATGAACATATGTCAAAATTACAATTAATTGAACTTCAAAACTGAATAAAATATGAAGCATTGAAGATAATGTTATGAAACCAATTGGAAACATTAGATATTGATGTCACAAAACTAAATTCGAAAGAATCACATTCATATCTATTTTAGAAAAAAAATTCATATCATGCCAAATGAGTATCACTCTTTAAAAATGTTATTTTTTTTAAGAAACTAGTTTTCGAGGGAGATAGAAAAATGAAAATAAATTGATTCAAAAAAATATATTTAGAATCTACACACAAAATGTCACAAATCACTAGTTCGCATCATCTGCAAATTCCTTATGGTTTAGCAGTAATAAGTCTCTGAATGTGAGGTTTTTCTAAAAATGAAAATTGAAGTGTCAAAGTTGGCAAAAAAGTGTAACCCACTATTGTGGGTTCACCCTATGCTTTGTTTTAGCATGAAAAACTAGATTGTTGGCAACTTAGATGGTGCTTTGATTGTCACAATACAAAGTAGTAGCAGAACTTTAGGGAAAACCAAGCTCAAATAAAATATTTTGAATCCAAACTACTTCCCTTTCAGCCTCTTTTGTTGCTCTATATTATGCTTCACATAAAGACAATGATGTAGCTATTTGTTTTTTGTTGCTCCAATTAATGGGACCTGAGCCAAGCTGAAAAACATAACCACCTATAGATTTTTTATCATCTATATCACCTACCCAATAGGAATATGCATATCCAACTAGATAAATTGAAGACTTATAGCCATAGTGAATACCAAAGTGTAGTGTCCCATGAATGTATCTCAAAGTTCTCTTAGAAGCCAACCAATGAATTTCTTTAGGTGCCTACATAAATCTTGATACTAAATTGACTACAAAGAAATACTTGGTCTAGAATGAGTCAAATAAACCAAGCTACCAACGAGTTGTCTATATAAAATGACATCTATACTTTTAGAAGTATATTCTTTAGTAAGCTTGACTCCTGATTGAAAGGGAGTAGCAGTTGGCTTGCATTCAAGCATGTTAAATTTTTCTAAAAGATTCAAAGAATACTTTGATTGTGAAATGAATAATAAATGACAGAGCCTACAAACTTGTAGACCAAGAAAATAATTCAGTTCTCCCAAATCACTCATATAAAATTCCTTCTTAAGATCAGATTTTAAATCAATGATTAACTTAATATTTGTTCCAACAATAATTAAATCATCTACATAAATTGCAACAATAATAATATCATCTTGGACTTTCTTCGCATCAAGATTTGGATCGGACTGACACTTTTTAAACCCATGAAGTAGAAAGTACCTATCAGTCTTCTCATTCCATGCTCATGGTGCTTGTTTTAGACCATAAAATGACTTCTAAATAATCTGAAAACATGATTAGGATTTTTGTGATCTAGAAAAAATGGTGGTTGATCTATATATATTTCTTCATATAAATCTCCATTTAAGAAAGGATTTTTAACATCCATTTGATGAATATGCCTCTCAAGACTTGCATCCAAGGAAATTTAATAATTCTAATTGTATTCAAGTTAAAGATAGGAGAAAAGGTTTCTTCATAATCAACACCCTCTTGTTGATAAAACCCTTTAGCAACCAATCTAGATTTGAATTTTTCAATAGCACCATCTAATTTAAACTTGTGCTTGGATTGCTCATAATTCTGCTCACTACTCCCACTACATGGGCAATGTCAGGTTGAGTACAAACCATGACATACATAAGACTCCCAATGGTTGATGAATATAAAATACCTTTCATATATTCTTGGTCTTCTTATGTTTTGGGATACATTTTAATCCAAAACCTTATCAATGTATCTCTCTCTCTCTCTCTCTCTCTCTCTCTCTCTCTCTCTCTCTCTCTCTCTCTCTCTCTCTCTCTCTAAATTATGGTCATACCAAGAATCCTATTCACAGCCCCTAAATCCTTCATTGCAAACTTGTGAGCTATGCTTCAATCTATGAATATCACTCATGTTAGTGCTAGTTACTGGCATTTCATCAACATATAGAAGCAATAAAAAAAACTCACCATTGTCCTGTAGTAGACACATGAATTAGATTTGAATATGTATAAGTTTTGCTCAGCCATGAAGCAATCAAACTAGAGTTACCATTGCTTTGGAGCTTGTTTGAGACCATATAAACTTATCCTTGATCTATAATATAAATTCTCTTGTACTTTTCTTTCAAAACCTTCAAGTTGTTGCATAGATAATTCCTCTTCTATCCTACCATGGAGAAATGCAATTTTAACATCAAGTTGTTCTAACCCGAGATCATATATCGTTACTGATGCCCTCCTAAATGGACAAGGTTAGTCTAAGATAAAACAACACAAAAGACAAATGAAAATCGTTAGTGTTAGTCAATCAAAAACTAATCTAAAAAGGCATATCAAGAGAGATACTAAAAGCATGCTAATATTTCTAATAAACAAAACAAAGATTATGAGGCATCTCCAACTGCCTCTTAGCATGGCCTTAGCTCCTTCTCCCTTGTTCCTCTCCATTCCAAGTTCCAAAATAGTGTAGCTCTCGGTAGCTTTTTGCACTATGGATGCTTATGGAGGATTGAGATTGTAGTATTGCTCTAAATGTAAAATAAAGAAGCTAATATACTAGATGATTTAAAATGATTGATTTTAACCCAAAATGACAAGATATTTAGTTTGCTATGCTAAATGCTCTCTAAAAATGCCTATAGCTTAAATGCATACAAGTTTTCAGGATCTGGATTATGAAGAAATAGGCTCTATTTATAGGAAAAATGGAGCAATGGATGGTTGAGATTGAGCAATCTCAACAAGGGTCAGGATTGAATGATTTCAAATCCATGTGAGGGCTTTCAACCCAATCCCAGTATGACAAGTGTCAATGTGAGATAGGTTGAGAGGAGAGGGAATAAGCATTTAATGCTTGACATGACCTTGGGAGTTAAAGTCAAGGTTGGTTGAATGAATAATCTCTTTATTCAAAGAATAAAGCTTTTATCCAATGGATAAACTCTTGTGCAAATGTGAAATGGATGAATATGGTCAAAACAATAAATGTTTGGGGAGACAAGTTTGAAATAACCATAAATGGTTATGTAAGAGCCATAAATGGTCATGTAAGAGCCATTAGTGGTCTTGGAAGACTTTGGGGGTTAATTTGTTGAACACACAAAGCAATAAATGCTTTTCAAAGACTTTGGAGTCTTTGAGAAGTGACTCCATTTTGCTTAGGAATGTGACAATAATTAGGGGATGGATTAGGCTAATTAGGAAAGGGTTAGAAGAATCTAGAAGGGGATTAGATTTGCAAGTGGATTTGGTGGGTGAGGGAAAATAGGATTTTATTAAAATAAAAATTCATTTATTTCAATAAATGTGTGCAAGTTGCATTTGTAGGAAAATGCAAGTGGGGGGTTTTTAAATGATTTAAATAAATGTTAATTTATTTAAAAGAGGAAAAGGGGGATTTAATTAAATAAATAGATTTTATTCATTTAATTGATTGGAATTTGATTTAATGAATTAATTAAAATAAATTGAATAATTTATTTAATTAATAGAAGAATGTTTGGGGATGAATTAATTAAATATTAATTTAATTAACTGATGGCTAGTGGATTATTAATCAAATAAATAGCAAATATTTAATTAATTAAGCTAGACAGATTTATGTGACTACAGTTACCAATCCCAAAATTACAAGAATGGGATACAACTAGTGGGAAAATCTCATTAAAGTTTATCTACTATTGCTGGTCATATCCCTTCATCACTAGTTTAGCCTGATATCATTTATTTCCTCCCTCTTCCTCTTTCAATCTATTCACCAATCAATTCTTCAATGCTCTTTGATTGGGTGGAAGCTTCACCAAATCTTAGGTGTGGTTGGACATCAACAAATCTATTTTTTCCATTGCATCCATGCACTTCTCATAATTAATGTATTTGCAGGCATTTGTGAAGGTAGTTGGTTCTACTTGATTAGAGATCAATAGATGATAATCATCAAACTTTGGCAAAGGTTGACACTCCCTTGTGGACCTCCTCAATTGAGGAGCTAATTATTGTGAAATTGGTTCTAAATTTATTTATACTTTCTACAAATGATGATAGAAGGGAACCTTATAGCATCATTGTCAAATTCACCAATCTTTAGACAAAATAAATAACAATTTTTTTTCATTACTATATCTCATATTCAAATATTTTTAAGCGACATCTTTCAAAATCAAAACCTTTCATTTTTCTCGCATTCTTGCCTTGGAACCCTCATTTGGAAATCAAAGAACATGCTATCAACAAATGTCTAAAATAATAGAAAAATAGACATAATAAATCTACAGGAAAAAAGTTTAAAAAAATTTAAGAGTTTAAATATAAGTTCAATATGTATAACACTTTTTTGGTATATTTGTTATATGATATATTGATAGTAAGTTAAAGTTTTTGATAAGAATACACAGGTTTTACAAGGACCCAAAACCTAAAGTTTTACAACAGCCGGCCAACAGCCAATCCGGCAAGAAACAACAGGAAAACAGGGGATCAACCTCGAATAGAAAAAGAGACAAAAAACTCAGAAAAACAAGCTAAAGCAAAAAAGCTCTCAGTTTAGCAAGAGCACCAAATCCTTGTTCTTTTGGATGGAAATCTTGTTGATTTCCTCAAGTTCCTCCATGCTGAATCTGGAGGTACCCTTGTTGTTGCTTTTGCTCCTGGTTCTCGAACTGGGTCCAGTGGTTTTGCTGTCTCTAGCAGCCACATTATCTCTTGCAAGTTCTTTCACCGGGTCACTGTGGAAGGATCTATAATCAACAACCATATCATTAATCTTTTCAAGCCCCTCAATGTTGTTATTCATGGCTTCTTTACTAATGTCGACCAGATTCTTAAGATTTTTCTTAATCTCAACCATGTATTGTTCCACCTTATCAATCCTCTATTCATGGTTACATTTCATTACCTCAACATTTTGAGAGAGTTTTTGAGTCATGATCATGAGCTTTTCCGGCTTGTAAATAGAAATTATAAGTAATTTTAACTTACTAAATGTATTGCATAATAAGTCTACTTGAAAATTCCTAAAGATATTAAAAAATGAAAATCTATTTTTTTCATTGATAATATATTACTAAAGGATTCTCAAAAACTACTTTCATTCATAGTTTATGTGGAAATATATCCAAACTATTGTCTCAAATCAACTTTACAATGCCATAAAGATGATGTATCAAACTACAACCATATAGAAACTTAAAGCTAGAAATATTGATGATCATGTTGCCACAAGGGTATAGTCAAAATATTGTCACAATAGTATCAGGAGAACCTGTCTTGAGATAGAAGTTGCCTTTGTATACTAAATTTAGAGCTGATTGTAACATGTGAGTTGTATAGAATGGAGTTGGCTAGGCACTACAAAAACTATATATGTTCTATCAAAATGTAGACGCCTATCCAACTTCTTTAGAAAGGCTATCATTAGAGGAATTCATACCAATCCACCCAATAGGTGGCTCAAGACTAGAAATTTCATCATTTGATCTTCCATGTTCTAGAATGAAGTCATTATCATCAAGAATATAGACTTTGTCGTTGTATCCCTTGCCCTCATCCTTGTATATTTTATTGAATTATATTTGGAACTCAATGTAGATCTCTATAAAAGAGGAAAAACTACTAAACAATTTCCTTTGGTTCTTTAAACATTTTACTATCGTGCCAAATTTTCCCTATTATTTCCTTCATAATTCTCTACTTGATATAATAAAGAAAAACTTGGATCCTTTGTCACCATGAGACACGACATCTATATTTATATGTCCATCAATATAGTTAAAAAGATTAATGATAAATAAATATTTATCTTATGACTACATGAGCTCTAAACAACCATTTACGAACATAAACACTAATATGATATGCAATGCCCTTTCTAAGGTAGATGACTATTACTCCGTAACCGTGACAAGTGAGAAGTTCCTTCTTCACCAACAATGTTGAATTTGTATGACCAAATAAACCTAACAATATCTACAAAATACAGCCATAGTTTTATGAAACCTAATTTAGCAATAGCCTTGGAGGCAATCTCATTTCATTTCATAATGTTGCAATTATTATTAAAATCATCAAATATAAATAGAGTGAATATCAACTGACGTGAAACTGAGAAGATCAATCCCAATATATTATCTCATAAACGGCTATAATAACTATAAGACAATCTCATTTCATTTCCTAATGTTGTAATTATTATTAAAATCATCAAATATAAATGGTGCAAGGCTTTATTATGGGAGGCAGTGCGATCAAAGTTTGAATGTGCTTTCCTTCATTTTTTTTTGCTTACTTGATTATTGCGAAGGCCGGATTTTTATTAGTAGCAATTGGCATACAAAGGTGTCATATCATATTTGGCAACCATATCACTTGTTGCATTTGTTTGAAGTCCTCCATCACCTGTGTGTTGAGGTGTTTTGTCGACACCCGTAGATTGCTTGATATTGTTCATTGAAGACACTCGTGTCTGGTGATATCAACCATTTCAATCGAGCTACCATTTTTACAATGGGTGCATCGGAATCTTGATTTTGTTGGACTAAATAGTTTTCACTATTTATGGTTTCTTTAAGTTTATTTAGGTAACAACATTTATTAGGACGATGGATAATTGTAGAGTCATATTAGGACTCTAACTTCTCCAGGTTGAGACATATGTCTAAACCTTGTCCACTCTTCCACCTTGCTCTTGCCTATTTAAGCAAGGCTACTTGTACATTTGTACTCACCTCTTCTCAATACAATATCATGTGTTGAATCTCCCCTAGTTGTGGAGGATGTCCTAAAGATTGGCTCCCAGGCTGGATGGAAACACCTTCACATTTTATCTGAGATATTGTTTGTTCATATTACTCCATGGGCTGCAATAGTATTGCTTTGGACCTAATATCATCTTTCAAGGCTACAAATTATATGGTGGAGTGTTTGCAATGATATCATAATAGGTGGAGAGATTGACTATTAGTGACTTACAATGTCAGTCAATCATCATCAACCTCAATTACAAGCCTAGCCTACTCGCCATCATTATCAGATCAAGTGCCTTATTCTAGCCTCATATACGAATGTTTCATATTTATCATTATTGTCATTGTTGTTTCACTTGGCAAATTCGTTGTTGGGAATTGTAAAACCATCTATTATGGGGGATGCCTCTTGCATATTCATCCTTTGTGTGCTCTTGTATATCATGTAAGAGCCTAGGATTGAATTGATCACTCCACACAACTACACACATGGAAGCTCAAGATGTCAAAATTATTGCAATCTCGAGGTCTTTAGCAACTATTGGATGTTGACCAACTCGAATTCACTAAGGCATTTGAGAAGTTTGTTTATAGAAACAAAATTGATGAGGTGAAAGGACTCATAGGTCTTCATGTGTCAAATAATTTTTTGTTTCATATTGTTGAGTGTACAATACCTAAAGAGGTGTGGGATAAGCTTGTAGATGGAAAGTTCAATCAGTTTAGAATCATGCAACTTGAAGCTAATTTCACTTCTCTCTCTCCATATGCATTTTCCACAATTCAGGATTTTCATCTCCAGTTCAAGTTGATTTTGTTGTAACTTTGAAAGGTTGTGATCATTCCAAAGAAGATAAGGAGCGTATTTTTTATCCTATCTAAGTTTGAAAGTCCATTTCAAGTGTTTTATTCTACCTTCTATTCTAATATGGATGATATGGATAAAGATCATAAGATGCCTCCTTTTGAGGAGTTTTGTGATCGATTGACTAGGGATAAGGCCAAGCTAATTAATAAGGATGCTCTTCTTAAGAGTCATGCTTTGATGGTTGAATCCTCTAAGGGTAAGGTAAGAACACAAACAAGCCCAAGATAGATTCTAGTGACACTTTCTTTCCCTCTCCCAAAGAGGTGACTTCTAAGAAGGGAAGACCCAACTATTCTTTTGGTAAGAAATTTGGGCATAGTGATCGACATTGCAATAAGAAGGACAAACCCTCATGTGGATTTTGTAAGGAAGTTGTACATGATGAACAAAATTACTATGAGGAGGAAAATTATGAGTTGAGACAATTACTCAAGGTGCATAACATCTTCATCTAGTTCACCTTCTACCAGACATGAGGACGATTCTCCAACTACAAAGGAAAGGGTCATGCCTTGATTACCACTCATACCTTGTGAGACATTGGATGGATTATTGATTCCAAAGCTTCAATTCACATCGCCATTCAGTTGATGTCATGGTTCCAAGTTTTCTTAGAGATCCCTAATGTGATAGAATCTTGACTGCAAACAATCAGTTTGTTCATGTTGTTGCAGTAGGTGATAATGATTTGGGTGGTGACTCAGTAGATAATGTTCATTACATGTTCCTGAGATTTCCAATAATATACTATCCATTTATTAGACTACACAAGCTAGAAACAGAGCCGACTTCATAGTAGATTAAATGTTCATTAATTATGACAAAGGTGATGTTGTTGCCAAGGGTGGGGATGATCATTAGTCCATGGTGTACATATCTTTGATCATTTCACTTATGATGGGATATATATTCATTGGTCTCCTCCATCTAGTATTGGGAGTAATAATGGGTTTTTGGATCTTCTCATGACTCCTCCATTCCATACTTCATCAAAGTTGACAATTGACTTGGATTTTAGGACTTTGATATAACAAGAGATATTTGGTTTTTCATATTTGTGGTTTTAGGATGGTTTCATTTTAGCTCTAGCTAATTTGTTTTCTCATTCCTCTACTTCACATTTGGAGGAAATGCTTGAGGAGGTATCTTTTCTTTTTTCATAATTCAAACTGGAGGATGTTCTTCAGTCTCCCTCATCCATTATTTCTTCCTTGATTGGAAATTTTCCTAGTCTTGAAGAGGCGTTTGTGGAAACACTTGACTCTTGTTCAAAATTATCATTGTTGAGACATTTTCCTTCTTATTACATCACGGATATGGATTTTCTTCTACATGTACCATTGGATTTATTTCTTCCCAAGGGGATCTACATGTTTTTCACCATTGGATACTCTTTTAGCCTCAAACATACTTTTGTGGTTTTGATGATACTTCATCATGGAAGGCAATGTTGTCTCTATCTTTAATTTGAGGGGTGGTTGTATTATCTCTATCTTTCCCTCCATTATAGTTCATGGAGGGTATTGATGTGAGACCTCAATACATCACATGGTCTATCACTTGCACATATTTTTGCATTCTCTTTTTTGGAGAGGAGTTTTGTCCCATGATATTTTCTCCTTTTCTCTGTTTGTGGGAGTTAGTTGCATTATTAGTTGTGCATGGGTCCCTAAAATGGCCTAGTTATTGGGACCCATATATGGCATCTTCAGATTAGTTAAGTTGCATCATTTGCATAATGATTTCTTCCTAATTTATACTTAAGAGAGGTGTTGGTGTGAATGAGGACATTTCTTAATTATTTCTTAGTTAGCACCTATTCACACATCTTAAGTTTACTTAGAATAGCTTAGTTGTCACATAGAACTCTCATTTAATTTCCACGTTATTTATCTTAGGTGTCATTCTAGATAGAGATGAGTTATAGCTCATTATTTAATATTAGTCTCATATATCGTCAGGCATTTAATTTTGTATCAAGGGTAGTTATAACTACTCTAGCACCTCTTGCCTATATAGGCCTATATAGGCAAGATAATTTGTATATTGTATCATCGTCAACTCATCTCAATTCATTTCAATCTTTTTTCATTTCAATTTCCATTGTTCATTATTGCTCAAGTTGAAACATTCTCTTGTGTTTGGTTTATTTCTTGGTTGATCCCTTGAAGTGTGGCCAACTTCATGATAGGATCTTAATATTTCTAATAAAGCCAACATGTTACATATCCATAAAATCCCTACCCATGTGTATAAGCTATAGAATTAATATGAATCTTAGACACAAATTGAAAATATATATTGTTAGACGAAGAATGTGAAGGAAAAGGGTTTTTATGAATCTACACATTTAGATTAGCTAATGGAACCAAATAATTTTCCTCATCATTAACACCATCAACATGCATAACATTATTATATATCAAATCCTACATCTTATGATTGAGAGCCATATAAATTTATGATATTGAGGGTAGCAATAAATGTATTATCTTTGGTGACAATAACCCATCTTCCTCCAAGGTCAAATCTATAAATAAACCCTTGTCGGGCCCTTCTAAAAAATAAAATTTGATTCTAGGCCATGAAGACTCCTTAATTATTGAATTGCATCTTGATAACCCGTTATGTGAATGTCAAAATAAAAGGAAAATTTGTGACCTACTCCCTTGTTAATTAAAAAAAGAAAATTTGGGTAAGGGAAAAGTAGTGAAAATAGAGTGGAAAGTGTCCTAGTGGTTTCTCACTCTCCCTCGCCAGGTATAGATATTTCTAATAGGGAGAATGCCAAAGAGGAGACAATAATGTGTTTAGGGGAAAGGAGATCAACGAGGTTAGCCAAGCTCATGACTACTACCAAGATTACTTCAGATTTTCGGAAAATTTACCTTAAGGAAGATAAAGAGGAGAATTTTGATGACCCCTCTTCAACGAGGATAAGAGTGAAGAGACTATATAGGAACCACTTGATATAAACCCTAAAGATTATTTATCCCATTCATTGCCTTATACCACCCCCTATAATAAACCCTTCAATGTCTCAATAAAATAAAAAATTATGGAGATGAGGGAGAGGTAGGACCTAAGGAGAAAGGGATGATGAACAAATAACAAAATTGTTTGATTCTCTCTGTTGAGTTACAAGATCTCAATGCTAGGATTTATAATCTAGACAACTCCTAGGAATGTAGGGGCTACATGAGAAAAAAATTCCCTAGGAAGGGCCTTGGGACAAATGGTAAGGATCAAAAACACCCTTATGCATAAGACAATGATAGGAGTGATAATGGTTGGTTCAAAAATGGAGAAAAGAGAACAAAAAAAAAAGAATAGATAGACATAGCTACAGACCAAAGGAAAGACAAAAAGAATATTGCAACATTTGGATGGTAGGTGATGTTAGGAAAAAAGTAAAAGAGTAGGAATCAATTTATTAGAGTCCAATGTGATCCTTTTTGTCTAGTTTTGTTTAGCCTTTAACTATGTTAGATGTAATTTTGTAAGTTTCTATTTTTGAACTTTACTATTTTGGATAATACTCTCTATATTTCTAATTGTTATATTTATTTTTTAGTTTTGTTTGTTGGATTAGTTTCCAAGCCTCCTAGTTAATTTTGGATTCTCTATGTGTTGAATTTTATGGGTTAGGGGCCCTTACCATACTTAACCTTAATAAAAAACTACAATTGTATCAAATTTTCTAGGTAAATTTTGAAGCATTTTTTCAACAATTTTTTGATCAATTAATTTTTCTACATAAATTCTTAGCTCATTACCAAAAATCATGACCTGATTTATAAATTGCTCTATGGATTTTGAAACTTTCATTTATAAATATTTACATTTTTTTAGGCTAAGAGTTTTCAATTTAGCCATCTTGACCTTAGATATTCCCTAATAAGTTGTTTCTAGAATCTCCCACAGCTACCTAGATGTCATTGCTACTACAGTTATAGTAAATAAAGATTCATCTACTTCTTATTCAATTTCAAATAAAACTTTTAAATCCTTCCTCGTATTTTCGTCGATTTTATCATTATAATTTTTTTATAAGGCTTGATAGGATCTGCTTCATTTATGAGTTTTGGATATCCATTTTCTACAAGATCCCAAACTTTTCATGAGAAAAAAAATGTTTTCTTCTTATTGACCAAAATTCATGATTCAACAGTTTTGTATGCCTTAAATGTTCCCCTTCTTTGATGATTGGACTTCAAATCAATGTCCACAACAACACCAAGATGATTACAATTGACTCTAATTTATAAAATTATTATTTTTACAAATTGTTACAACAAATAATGACTAATTTTAAAACTAGCAAAATCTATGCCAAAATACATAAAATAAAAAAACTAATGAACAATCTTAACCATGGTTAGAACAAAATTCTAATTTCACACACACACACAATGCCTTCAAAAAAATATGAAAAAACATATAAAACAATAGAAAAATGAACATGATAAATCTACAAGAAAAAAGTTTTAAAAATTTTAAGAGTTTAATTATAAGTTCAATATGTATTTGCATACATTTTTAAATATAAATTTATAGATACATAAGTATAGATATTTACTTTTAATATCTTTAGGCACTTTTTGGCTGATTGATTATATGATATATCTAGTAAGTTGAAGTTATACACACACACACGGTGATAAATAGAAATTATAAGTAATTTTAACATACTAGATATATTATATAATAATTTTATTTGAAAATGCCTAAAGATATAAAAAAAAACATCTATATTTTGTTATTGATAAAATATTACTAAAGGATTCTCAAAAGGTACTTTCAGACACAATTTATATGGCAATATATCCAAACTAATATCCCAAATCAATGTTATAATGCAAGAAAGATGATGTATCAAACTGCAACCACATAGCATCTTAAAGCTAGAAATATAGATGATCGTGTTGTCACAAGGGATCAAAGATTGAGGATATAGTCAGAATGTTGTCACAAAAATATTAGGAGAACCTGTCTTGTCATAAAAGTTGTCTTTATATATTGAATTTAGAGCTGATTTTAACACATGATTTTTCTAGAATGGAGTTGGCTAGGCACTGCAATAACTGTATATGTTGTATCAAAAAATAGATGCTTATCCAACTTCTTTACAAAGAGTATTATTAGAGGAAGTCATACCAATCCACCCAATAAGTGGATCAAGAGTAAAAACGTCATCATTTGGTCCCACGTGTTCTAAAATGAAGTCATCATCATTAAGAATATAGACTCTATCAATAAATCCCCTGTCCTTAAAGAGAGAATCATTGTATATTTTATTGTATTGTATCTGGAAGTCAAGATAGGCCTTTAAGAAAACATCATTACCCTTCCTAGATGAAGTCAACAAGCTAGTATATCTAAATTATAACCTATCAATAATGGTGTGTTTAGAGTCACTTAGTTTCTCAAATCTATCTCTATAAACCTCAAGAGACATGGTGACTTGCATAGTAACAAGACTGAAATTGAGTCTTCTAGAAGACTTAGTAAGTTTTCTCATTTGGAATTGATACCATTCATCATTCCTATACTTCCATAATACCTAAAGAATTTCAATAGAAAGAATAAGCCAAAATAAATTATAAGCTTTACAAAGACCTTTATTGTAACTAGCTATAGTATTAAAAATGCACTATATTTTATTTGGATCTCAACCATTCAAACCAAAAAGAGAGATGGAGTAGACTTATTTAGAAAAAAAGAAATTAACAAAGATATGAACAACAATCTTGGGTGGTCTAATTAGGAACTCGGAGGGCAATGTGGTGGTGGCCTATGCGAAAAATCTTGGTACTCAAAACTCTAGCATAGCTAAGGTGATGGCAACTTTTTGACATCTCCATTTTCAAGAATAAAGATAGGAGGTTAATCATAGAAGGGGATTTCAAGAATATAATCATGATGTTACAAGGCTCAGCCAAACCTGGTAGGCTAGTGGTGGATATCATTTTAAAATATCAAGGTGTCACTACCACTTTAGACCACGTGATGTTTCAACACATTTTTAGAGAGGGAAATAGGATAGTTGACAAGTTACCCAACCTGGGATGAGGTTCTCTAAGGGGATTAAATTTTGAATAGATCCACACAATTTACCTGCTGAAATACACAACACAATAAATGAGGACAAAAAAATCTGTCCTAAAGATTTAAAAATCACCTTTTTGCTCGGTATTCTATCCACAGTGTACTTTTGTCATATCTTGAGATGGACTTGTGCTTTTAAAGGTAGGGAAAGTGATATTTCTATTACCACTCCTAATTGTGTTTTTCTTAATCTTGGTTGGTGTAATACTATCTTGGATCCTTGCTCTAGTTTTATTGCAGTAACTATGGGAGGGGATTTGTTTAAAATGGAGCCCGCTAACTATGAAAAATTTAAAGAGAATAATGCCCTATGGGAGAAAGTGGTGGAAGGAAATCTCACCAACTACATGGAGGGTATGAAGGGCTTTGATCCTTCGATTTTGTATCAATTTTCCCAGTCTTGGAAAAATGGTGAAGTCTAAGTGGGAAAGGTGAAGTTTACTATGTCAGTGGAGACAATTGTTGTTGTCACAGGGTTGGTTATGGAAGGTAAGTCTTTCCAAAAGAAGCCTAAAGATAACTAAAAGGAAGACTTTAAAAGATTTATGCGTCTGAGGGAGAATGTGTCTTGTCTCCAAAGTAGTTTCAAAAGGGATAACCTACTTGGTAACTGGAAGGATGTGACACTACTATTGATGGTGTTTATCACCTTGGGCGGGTGTTTTAAGTAGTTTTACTCCCAACTATTTCTGATGCTCAATCACCTAAGGTATGGAGTAAAGATGGAATTTTCCTTCTAGGTTTTCTCCTCCATATGTTAGTATGTGGTAGTGGCTAAGTCTAAGGGTACCCTCCCCTTTAACCAAGGTCTCATTCTACATCTTTATAATTTTCATTTAGGTTTAACCCCATCTAGTGGTCCTTCCATAAACCCTTCTGGCTTGGTTCGCTATGTTGAGTTATCGATCAATCCAATTGAAGATAATGCTTCAGGTTA
Source organism: Cryptomeria japonica (assembly GCF_030272615.1). Taxonomy (NCBI): domain Eukaryota; kingdom Viridiplantae; phylum Streptophyta; class Pinopsida; order Cupressales; family Cupressaceae; genus Cryptomeria; species Cryptomeria japonica. Next base: position 9,119,092 of record NC_081410.1, read on the forward strand.
CCACCCAAGTTAACCCTTCATAATCTACTAAATCTAATATCCTTTGAGTCCCCCTGTTGGTCAATGCTTTGTTTACAAGCTAATTATTGGTGAAGAGGAAACAAAAGAAATGACTTCTTCATTCTCTATAAGGTCTAATTGGACCCTAGATAATATAGTGACTAAAGCAGCTACCCCTCCCTCCCCCTTTTCCCCTCATGATTCCCCTAATTCTTCTCCTTGGAGTGCTCTAATCAAAGAGGAATTTCCCCTCTTTGTGGTCAAATTAAACAAAATCTGTGAGGGGTTTAATAAGCATGATCCTGCTATCTACTAGCTTCTAGAACAATTAGAGGTGGTAAAAAATAAAATTACTAGGCCTGAAGCTATTGCTGATGTAGATGCCAAAGCCCCGAGTTGGGTTGTAGATGAGAAGGAATAAGGGGCTTGGATGGTGATGGGAAAATGTGTTGTTATGATTGAAAACTAGGAAGCTTTGGACAATTATGTGAAGGAGCTCAGTCAGAAAGCGAGCCAATGAAAGAACATGAAGGACTTGGTTGATATGAAATTGGGAGGTGTGCCAAGAAAAGGAGACATCTAGAGCCTTCCAGTATGATGAGGCATGAAGCATTTGTGTCTAAGGTGAAAACCACGCTAGACTCCTTGACCATTTCCTTTGGAAAGGTTCGAGTAGAAAACTCTTTGTTTTAGAGAAAGGTAAAGATATTTTTCTGGAGAAGAAGTTGGTGTTGTCTCCCACTAGGTAAGCCATTGGTTCATGCTTTTGGTGGGAGAGTGTCTTGTTTTTTTTTTCTTGTTTATTATTTGTGTTTGGCTATTCTACTTTTTCGGTTTTGTTGGTGGTGGTGCAAGCCTTCTAGGTTTAGCTCCTTTTTGGCAATAGGCTTTTATTCCTAGGTCCTCATTCCTCATGAGCCTTTGGTTTTTGGTCGCCAGATTGTTTTAGTTGTAAAGGTTTGGGATATTATGAACAATATTTGGAACTCTACACATGACAAATATTAACATTAGATTTTTAAAGATAGGGATCTTCTTCAATGAAAAAATCCATTCGAAGTAAGATTACTTTGGTTATAAGACACTAGACCACAAGTGGGTAGATACTCTTGAACATTGGGTAGGACTAAGACTTAGATTCTAACAAACATTGAGGTGTCTTTCAATAGAATCCTTTTCCATCATATATTTGTAGATAAGTTTTGGAGTCACTTTACAAATTAGTGAACCATCACCCACTAGCATTACAAACCATCTCAATGTCAATGGAAAAGTGATTAGGGGAGGGCCATATTTTACAAACTTCTCTAACAACAAAGAAAGTCCTCCAATGTGACTATGGAAGCTCAAACTTAATGCTAAGATAAGACCAAGATCTTAGCAGCAAAGTATGAAATATAAGTACAAAGTTTTAATTCCTTTATTTTATTAAGTTTTTGAAGAGAAACCCTATAGCAAGATAAGGGGCTTATCTTTTTTATAGATATTCCACCCCATAGATCTATTATAATAAAATATATTTCCATCCTAGTTGAAAAATTCACAACCCATAACCTTCTCTCTAACCAATTCTCATGCCTTCCAAATGCTCTTGAAAATACTAGAACCACAGGGGACAATAAAGAATCTATCAAAAGGGAATAAATAATATTCAAACCCTTCCAACTTTTAGCACGTTTAGATGTATCCATTTGAATATTATTCATGACTAAGACTTTCTTTTGCTCATTGCCAATTAGAGTTTTTGTGATCCATTTGATTGTTAGAGAAATGCCATGAGTTTTAAGGTCTTTAAGACCAAGAGCTCCTTGAATTTCACTTAAACAACACCACTCTCATTTCAATAAATGTCTCTTTCTCTTACATTTTATACCAAACAATAAGAAGGATCTGATTTTCTTCTTAACATCATTCATTTGATAGCTATAGAATAACCATACAAAGGAATAATGCAATCTATAGGATGAGAGGATTTTTTGATTGACTTGCACTCTCCCAACTAGAGAAAGTTAATGTTGATTCCACTTAGCAATTTTAGTATCAATTTGTTTTGTAATCTAAATTCCACATGTTTTTGAGATATGGATTAATAAGAAATGAAAACCCCAAGTATCTTACTTGTTTATTTGGGCCAACCCATTGAAAACTAAGTTTATCAAACCAATCAAGAGGTTTGTCCTTCCACCCTAACACCTTTGATTTGGTTACAGAGCTTTAAGCTCCTGAAACTTTACAAAATATTTCAAGTCTATTCATTAAGTTATCAAAACTACGCTTGTTCACAACAACAAACATTGCAGTATCATTTACAAATTGAATATGAAGCAAGTTCTCTTCATTTAGAAAGGTAATACCTTGGATAGTCTTTAATACCATCTTTTGGAAGTAAACTTTAATAATACCCCTATTATTGATGTTGCAACCAAGGGATCCTTCAACAATGGCCTCCTTGTAGACCTATAATAAATCTTTACTAATCCATTAGCAATTCTTCTTATTAAATTATGTAGGGAGGCCATTAGCCATAGTGACATTTTCATTCTTGAGTGTCAAAATGGTTGGCATAATTTCATCTTTATTGATGTCAGAGTTCAACTAATCAATAACCCTACTTCTTATCTTCTTAAAATATAATTCTCCTTTAACGTTCCCTAGCGACAAAGAAATGATCACTACTACCATCAGAACAATTTCCTTTAGTTCTTTTAACATTTTACCATCATGCTAGATTCCCTCTATTCTCTCGGCCTTCATATTTCTCTACTTGAAATAATTAACGAAAAACTTGGATCCTTTGTCACTATGAGACACATCATCTATATTTATATATCCATCAATATATTTAAAAATATTTACTATTGTGTTTGTGTGTTCCCCATATATCCAATGAACTGCTACAAGAGGCATCATTCACAAGAATTCTCAACAGTTACTTTGTTCAATCAAAACATGCGGAATATTATTCACAATATCAAGATATTTGAAATCTCTTTCACAACCGATTCTCAACTCGCTTGAGATATCCTGTCAAAATACTCTTATGATAAACGTACGCCAGATTCTTCTCCAACGCTACATAATTGGCAGACTTTTTGGATTTTGAATGCAAATCTTTAACATAATGACTCTGATGAATAGTAATTAGTTACAATATTTTTGGGTTCCGTGACCGTTGGCTCTTATTACTCTGTTCGAATTTTATGCAAAGACTGTTTGCTTTCTATGTCGAAATTAAAGATGTTTCTAAATTTTGTCCAACGGACAAAATGTGCAGAGTTCCAACTAAAACATTTGAAATGCATTTATTTGAAGTTAATTATATTTGGTAACCATAATTGGCGCCATGGGAAATGCAAATTCACCATAATTATATCAGAAGATATATTTTAATAGGGGACTCTCCGGGTAGTACAAGTTTGTTCGTTTGATTATTATTGAAGTAAACAGACAACATAAAACTATTTTTTACTGTTAATACAAGGTCATCCACTGTCTCATTGAATTGCAGAGAGCTAGCACCATTCCATTTGTGGGGGAAAATACAGAAATTTTGGGCTCTTAAGTCTTTGGAGAGTGGAGATTTCAGCTCTACAATGTCTTGCTGTAGATGTTCTAATGTAGTGGAACCATTGAGGAAGCATAATCTGAAGAAAGATGGGTTTGTAAAAAGCAAAGGGGATAATGGAAAATGCGATAACACGGTTAGGGCCAAAGGAAAAGAGTCCCAATATCAAAGAAGAAAAACGTTAAAAGTTTTGGAAGATAACTCGGTTTCCATTAGAGACACCAAGTTGCAAGGCTTGCCAACTCTTACTAAACAGAAAAGGGCAGTATTGCCTGGAGAAGTCAATCCTGATGCTTCTAAAGTTAGGCGCCCTTGTTCAACTAAGAATTCAAAATCCATTAAGGATAAGACCTCTAAAAATCCATTTGTAAATTCTTCACAGTTGAAAAGCAATGCTGCAGCAACAGTTTCTGCCAAGTTGAGGAAGAAGCCAATGAAGGTGATCAACAATAATTCTAATTCATCTGTTATAGATGACAATAATCTTCTCAGTTTTGAGACAAGTGAGCAAGAACTGCTAGAATTCAATTTGCTGCCTGATAGACTTCTGCCAAAGAAATTGACTATGACACCTGTTTCTACACCGAAGAAATCTGAAAGACCCATTTATAGTTTTGATGGATCCAGGTTCAGTCCGATTGAAGAGGCTTCTCTAATCCTTAATAATAGTCCTATTGCAGATTCATATTCTGGACATTATTGTTCTTATCCAAGTGTACTGAGTGATTCAGCGAATGCAGATGATAGACATTTGCTAGATACACCAAAAATAGTTACTGTTGGAGGAATCCATAGCTTTGACGGGTCTAGGTTTAGTCCGATTGAAGAGTCTTTCCTTATTCTTAATGACCCGATTGCAAATGAATGTTTTACCATTTTGTGAATGTTCATCCCAATGCTCCAATTTTTCTCTTTTATAAGAGGTTGTTCTAATTGGATCTTCTTTACTAATTAGTTGGGATGGCTATTGGAGGTGAGCTTCCATACTAAGAAGATGTTTAAAATCTACGGTTTCTAACACATAATCGGTATTGATCCAAATGTTGATTTTGAGTGGCGATCCAAATACTTTTTGCTCTTCTTATTTCTTACAAGATTTTATATTTTTGTGATTCTTTATAATTAGTTACAAACAGGTCCTTGTATCATATGAAAATGTTCGTAAGACCTGATATACCCTGATTTGATATCAGAATATATGAAAATTTGCTCGTCAACAAGGAAAAGTTAAGGATTTCCTTCAATTGTTTTTTGAGCTGTTTAGTGTCTCACAAGAGCTAAATATTTAACAGCCCGAACTGCAAGAAAAAGTGAAAGTGTAGATTATGCACTCGCGAGCTGTGTATTAGCAGAGGGTCGTGTATTATGTAACAGATGCATTGTTCAGGTTTTTATGATATATATACACTAATTTTTTCAAATAAAAAAAAATTCAAAAAACAAAATTTTAAGAACAGTACCATGACGTTGATGATGAATATTATCTAAAACATTCAATCTAAATTTGTACATGGTTATGTCTAAGACAATTTGATGTGCTCCTTTTTTGTTGAATGTGAAACCCAACAGCCATGTTTTCCCTCCAATAAACTTTTGACTCTTCACATTCTGGATTATGTTATTACGATTATCTATAAAGAGCCTGCATTCTGGATTATGTTATTACGATTATCTATAAAGAGCCTGCTGTTGTATGTAAATGTATCTGAAAACAGTGAATAAAGTTATTGCCTTGCTTGAGAATGGTTGTAGTCTTTATGGTGAAACATGATAAATTCGTGTGGTGTCTTTTTTTTGTTTGTTTTTTGAATCTCTTTTTTTGTTCTTTATTCTCGTTAATCAGTTTTTGATTGTTTAACAATTGATATTACAACGTTAACTGTGCTCAGTAGAGAGATTCGAATTTGAGTGAGAGCAATGCCGACTAAATAAGGAAAGGTTGAAAGGTTCAATGGCCACAATTATCCACTGTCAAAAATGCAGATGGAGGATTATTTATTCCAAAGAGATCTGTGGCAACCATTACATGGTAAGGCAAAGAATCTAGCAGCTATGTTGGATAAAGAATTGGATATTCTGGATGGAAAAGTACTAGGAGTGACTTATCTCCATCTGTAACACTTAACATATCTAAAGAAACAACAACCATTGATTTGATGACTATTTTGGATAAGTTGTATGAGAAGCCATCAACGTCAAATAAGGTATTTCTGATAAAGCAGTTGTTTAACATGAAAACCATTGAAGGTGGTTCTGTAGTAGAACATTTAAATAATTTTAATACAGTTGTCAATTAGTTAGCTTTTGTAAAAATAAGTTTTGATGAAAAAGTTTGGGCTCTATTAATTGTCTTTTTTTTCAAAAAGATGAGATAGCTTGGTTATGGTAGTTAGTAACTCTATTTCTAGTTTAAATACATTGAACTTTGATGATGTTGTTGGTGTAATTCTAAATCAGGAAATACGAAGCAAGAGCACGAGTGAGACTCCAACATCAGGTAATGCTTTGATTATAGATGACAAAGGAAGATCGAAAGAAAGAGGGAAGAGTCCAAGAGATCATGAGAAATCATGAGGAAGATCAAATTCCAAAGATAAAGATGGTGGTTGTTGGTATTGTGGCAAGCAAGGCCACATCAAAAGAAATTGTTGGTCTTATAAAAAAATTGCAAATCAACCAGAAGAAGAGAAAGCCAATGTAACATACCAAGAACATGCATGTGTTCTTATCTTAACTGAAGAAGAAAGTACAACCGATGTTTGGGTGCTTGATTCAAGAGCGTTGTTTCATGTCACTCCATGCAAGGAGTTTTTAAAAAAACTACAAAGTTTTACCTTTGGTAAAGATTTTCTTGGTAAGAATAGATCTTGAGATATTGTTGGCAAAGGGGATATTCATTAAAATAGAAAATTGGAATTAGATGGATGTTGCGGGATGTTAGATATGTTCCCCATCTCAAACAAAATTTAATATGTGCTGGTCAATTGGGTTCTCAAGGATGTGAAATCAGTTTTAAATCCAATAGGTGGAAATTAACAAAAGGGGCCTTGGTAATTGCTCGAGGCCACAAATTAAGAACCTTGTATGTAGTAGAGGGTCACGTTGAAGTGAGAGTTGTCCATCTCGTGTTGGTTCTTCCATTTCCTAAGCAATCTCAATCGTTGTGTGAGATTTTGGCTACTCGAAAGAGGTTGTTAGATCAATTAGATGATGTTATTGATTTAGTTATTGAGGAATTTCTTAACATTTTGGAATTTGAAAGTGACATGGACCAGATGCCAGAAATGAAAGGTGTTGTGCCTGCCAAGATTGAAGGAGATGCGGATTCCTCAATATCTATTTTGAAAGATGAAGAAAGATTGATTTGGAAGAGAATGTTGTTGTTGATGCCTTGAAAATGATAGATGGTTTTTTTATTTTGAATGATAAGTCTGATGTCAATAATAGGGCATATGTGTACGAGGTTTCCCCACCAAGTTTGTTCACTACTCAACAGACTAGGAGTGTGAATGTGAATGTTGTGAGAGATATGATTTATTCTAACATTGACAGATGTAATATATATAGAAGTACGAGATCTGCGAGGCAATAAAATTATTGCCAACACACCATAATATTTACAAGAAAAAGTACCTTGGAGAGGAACCAAGGATGGTTCACAATGTCTTCCATCTAAAAATAGAAAATGCACCTGCTATAATTGATGAGGTAGATGCAATTGCAACAACAAGGTTTGATGGATAGACTAGGGCTTATAGGGAAGTTCAGAGAATTTCAATGGAACATTTAAGTTTATCGAATGCTGGGTAGTTAGGTGAGTTGAAAGAGTGGCTAGAATGGGTAATTTCTTATGCACTGTTGAGGATAGTCAAGAGTAATATATGCGTCTTAGATGATTTCTAGCTTATTCACGAGACTCCTATTTTATTGAGCCTTGTATGAAGATCACAAGAGGATTTTCAAGAAAGAGTTGTCACGTCACTTGCTACATTTACAATAATGCAAGGTGGTGAGAAGCCTAAAGTCATAAAGGTCTTTTTATGTTTGAATCAATTTGGTAAGAAGACAAACCCAGAATAAAAGCATGTGTTTGGCTTCTCTAAGGAACTCATGCAAAGCTCCTTTATGGAGCCCACTATGAAAGACAAGGGATAATTTTGCAAGGCAAGTTGTCTTTTATTTATTTGAAGTGCCCCCTAACAATCCCTAATGTCGTACCAGCATAGGCTAGAAGACCAAAAAGGGGAGAAGTTCAAGGGCAAGTTAATGCTCATTGTTTGGATGGGAACTCAACTAGAAAAGGACTTTCCAGAGGCTTGACACTCAAACACTACAACAATCCATTTTAAGGGGGTGACAAGTATGTGATCCAAGGTTTGTCAAGGATCTGGCATGAGGATATCAATCAGACAACTTGGTCTTGGCATGATACAACAAATTCAAGATGTATGTAGTGATTGCAGAGGATTAGATGAGACTATCAACATTGATAAAGACGAGTGTGGGAAATGTACAGAAAACAAAGTTGTGAAGTTGTTTGAGATAATAGAGAGTCTAGGGGTTTAGTCTCATAGATGCAGGATTGTTGAGGTTTCTAAGATTTTTATAAGCTTATGTGTGTTATATCCCTCTTTCTCATGAAAAATTTTATTTGTTTTGTTGCATAATAGTGATGTGGTGTTTATAATTGAAATGATGTGAATGCATCAGATGGATGAGTTACATTGAACTTGAACGGATTTTTATTTGATTAGATATGCAAACTGATATTTTGATATGAATGAATACTTTATATTATCAAAGTTATGGCTTACTTCTTCTGTGTATCTAAGTGGATGCAGGAAAACTCATCGCCCTATGCAGGGAGAGGGAGAATATCATGGGGTCGAGGGGAACAAACATGAGAATAGGTCAAGTTTTCCATCAATGCCAAACTTAAACCCACATTAAGATAAGTTGATCTTGCTTGGTTTAGGGTTGTTGACCTTGCGTCATTTATTTAGTATCAGTATTATCATCTTTGAGGTGTCAAAACCTTGTGGCAACTAGTGCATCTTGTTAAGGTCCTCATCACCTTGCTAGTAACTTTTAATATAGATTTATGTTTCTAGCATTAAATTATGAGTTATCTTAAAACAAGATCCTGGTTCATTTTATTCTCAATCATGTTTATAATTATTTGTGTATATACATATTTATGTGTATGAATGGTACATATAGGACATACATATATACATGCATTTATGTGATGATAATAAACGCATGCATATACATATGTACATGATAAAATCCATGTATACAATTGTGTATATATTAGATATTAATCATCAATTCATGTACATAATAAATTAATAATAATATCTTTGAGAATTTAATATGACTAATATAGTCAGACCAATATCGAGTCATTAGGAGTAATACTTTTTTTTGTTTGGCAAAGAGGTGAAACCCATATATTGATATTTAGAATAATAAAGGTTAAAAATAGTTACATAGAGAAAATAAGGTTGAGCCAAAATGGAGCTCAAAACCAATGAAAGAGAAAAGAAACCACAACATAATAGCTACCAAACCCATAGCATATTATTACTATAGAATACAATGAAATATTTGCATCCCTGCAATTAGGGAAGATGACTGATCTAATCAAAAACAATATTTGTGAGTGTGAACCTATCCATTAAATCCTTCCATGGCAGCGGCCTTTGCAAATCCAACACGATTTATTAATTAATAAAATGTGCTTGTATTATTAAAGTAAATAAAAGCTTGATTTATTAATTTTTTAGAATCATATTTTTTTATTTAATAAATTGAATGATTTTTTAGTTTTTAATTAAATCTTATTGAGGAAGTTGCTTTTTGGTCTTCTGTGCATACGTGAGTGAAATAGGAAATTTCCATTTCCTATGAGGAGTTTGGAAAAAACCCATTATATTCTGGAAACTTCCAGAATGAGGGGTTCACGCTTTGTTGTTTCTTTTTGGGATTTTCGGAAGATATTTTTGCTAAGGGGTATTTGTGCAGCGTTCATGTGGGGAGTTTGTGTTTTGGGGGTCTCGTTGGTTGTTGTATTGGGTGTTAGAATTGGCGGCTCTTCGGAAAATAATCTTCCAAGAATGCATTCAGAGGTAGGATTTTAAATTCCTTATAAATCTATTTGGCTTCATTTAATTATTTTGTAAGAAAAGAATTGGATCTATTTATTTTATGAAATGTTGTTAGTAATCGTCTGTGAAATGTTTAAAAAAAAAATCTTGGCTATTTGATTTCAATTGAAAGTCAATTTAGTCTCTGTGTTTAAATGAGTTCCGGAATATTTAGTGTTATTATAAATCTTTGTTTCAGATCGGATAATGGGTTTTCAATTTCAAATTATTTACTTCTCAATTTTATGTCAAAAGAGATTTATTATTATTATTTATTAATCCAATTTGGAATCTAGAAGATTTAAATCTGTTATTGATTATATTATTTATATCTTTTAATCTAGATGAATATATATATATATATATATATATATATATATATATATATATATATATAATTTTTGGGTTTGTCTTTAATTGATTGGAATTATTTAATTAAATTTTATATGGTCTGTTTTTTTTTTTTTAAATATATATATAATAAATTTTTAGTTTTTTTGTGTTTTTGGGAAGGCGAACCCACAATGTGGGTGGCTCATCCCACACCGTGGGGAGAACCCACGACTGTGGGCAGCTCACGCACAGTTGTGGGAAGTCTTTCCCACGTCGTGGGACTCCCTCCATGGTCTGTGGGGAGCGCTTCCCATAGTTGTGGGGCTTCCTCCACGGTATGCGGGGAGAGGAGCCTCCTCCACAGTAGTGGGGAGCTCCACCTTCCCCCTGTTGCTCAGTCTGCAAGAAAAAATTATTTTCACCGACTTAAATCTATGTATTTAAAAAAATAAAAAAAAGTTTGCAAATATTATTAATTTAATGTTGGGTTTTAATTGTGTGATTTTGATATATTTATATACACATATATAAATATATGTATTTAGAATTTCTCTAGAAAATAGAAGGTTATGGAAATGTAAATATTTGTATGTTGTTGTTGGCCAGATTATTAGATCAGTGAATATATAGGTGTGTACTTGGGTTATATTAAATTATTGTGTTTTTAGGGTTTTGGAATTATGATATTGGTTGGTGAAATTAAATAATTTTATAAATAATTTAGTTTCAATGAAATTTTACATATATGTTTAATTATGTGTAATAAGATGAAATTATATTATAAATTTATAATGGGGATAAATAAAATTACATTATGGGTAAGTGCACAAAGATGGTGGTCAAAAAGTGGGGTATAAGTGGAAACTTTTTTTTTCTGAAATCAGGTGAACCTGAACTTAGAGGCAAATTTTGAAAGTATTCCACTCAAGATATGAAGATAATCAAAGAACAAATATTGTACTACTCTGAATCTGGTTTCCAAACTACTAAACTTTTTCAAAATTGGATAAAATTAAGGGGGTCAAATCCTTCGCGTACGAAAAACTGACCCTGTTTCTTTCTGAAAAACATAACATAGTGTCTGACGTGCGCATCAAAAAAGGCATAGTTAGATTTAGTATTTTGACAAATCCTTTGGCAAAAAGATAGTTAAGAGTGAGCACTAGAAGATGTGTATTTTTTTTTAATTTTTTATTGAGTATTTATTTGTTTATGTTTTTTCCAATTGAGCACATCCTGAAAATTCAGTACCTGTTCGTGCGCAAAGCATAAGTTGCACTAAACAAATCAAAAATACAATTTTTCTTTTTTAAATTGTAAATAATCAAGTGCACTACAATAATATATAAAAATTTTAAAATTTGGATACGTATATCAAAAGTTATTCAAAAAATGGTGCACCTATGTCTGTGAGAACTATGGAGACACTAGTAAAAGAAATTCAATAATAATATGTTATTGCTGTTCAAATTGAAAAAAAATTATATGGTTAGAAAGCTCAGAAGATGGGTGAAAATATGGTGGCAATTTTAGAAATACCCACTTTATGAAGTGTAAACCTGATGATGACAAAGTCGATAAACCAAGTTGATAAAATAAAACATGTCAAAAATGAGAGAAATGGAGGGAAATCAAACTTCCAATCCATAGCTTTGTCATCCAGGCCTATTTCCAGGCCTAAAAAGTCAAAAGCGTGTACGGGGGTACTTATGGTTTAAACAACACGTATGGGATATTTATAGTGTAAGAAGCGCGTACTCGCTTGTTTCCCTTTAAACAACGTGTACATGCTATCTTTACTATAAACAGTGCATACGCGCTACTGTATAATATGATATTCTATGTATAATACGTGTATATTCATATAATATATGTAATATATAATATGTGTATAATATGACATTGTATATATAATATGTTTATATACATGTAATATATTAAACATATATATACACATGTAAGTGTATCGTCTCTCCCTCTCAAATGCATACAAGGTCTCTCTCTCTCTCACACTCTCTCTCTCTCCCCTTCTCCCTTCCTCCATACCCCATCCCTCTTTCTCTTCTTCTCTCCCTCCATACCCCACTGCAACTGTGTCTGCACTTCTATAGAAGTAAGTGAATTTATTTCTTATCTGCAACTTCCTCTTTGATTTTTATCATGTATTCTCTCCCTCCCTCTACCTCTCCCTTCCCCCCATGTTCTCTCCCTCTCTCCCTCTCTCTCCCTCTCTCCCTCTCCCCTCTCCCCTCTCCCCTCCCTCTCTCTCCCTCTCCCACCTCTCTCTCTCTCTCTCTCTCTCTCTCTCTCTCTCTCTCTCTCTCTCTCTCTCTCTCTCTCTCTCTCTCTCTCTCTCTCTCTCTATACCTTCCCTCCCCCTATTCTCTCCCTCCCTCTACCTCTCCCTTCCCCCCATGTTCTCTCTCTCTCTCTCTCTCTCTCTCTCTCTCTCTCTCTCTCTCTCTCTCTCTCTCTCTCTCTCTCTCTCTCTCTCTCGATGTAGAAACTGACACTATCACCTATACAAAAAATGTACAAAGATTAAATACAATTAATTTTACATATCAAACAAAAGTGTACCGAATCCTGAGATGCTTCTCCAATGCAAGGAGAAGGGTTCGCCATTGATGAAATAGGTATGGATATTTCCTGTATGAAAAAATTATAAGATTATAATATATCACAAGTTCACATGTACGCGTGCATATAATCATGAAATCAAGAAAATAAAGTAGAGATACATACCTCCACCCTCTCTTGATCCGCGGGCGAATCAGGTGCATTCAACATATCCACAAAGCTCAATGGCCGCTGTACATATAAAATAGACAAAAAAAAACACTAATCAATCTACAAACCCCAACTAATACTTGATTTCAACATTTTCAAACAATTGTACAACTAAAAATGTGTTCAATTACCTTCTTCACACGTTTTGGCGTCTTCAAGGAATTCTTTTTCTTAGGACGAGCCCTAAACGCGGAGGGGGTACCCTAAAAACACAAAATTAACATGAGATATTTGTACAGATAATAAATTAAACATAATTTTAAAAAACTAAAATGAAATGACTTGCATATTCCATCAAAACAATACATAAAAAGAGTTATACAAAATATCATACCGTATAGCCTTGTAGGCCAAAATCGATTGTTGACAGCGTGATGTCATCAATCTGGGACATTTCATCCCCTGTCAACACCTACAAACCAGAAATTGGACCAAGCATTAAAGATAGTTAGTATATCTTGTATTTTTTTGAATTCAAAGTGTACTATTCTATTTTAACATGTTACAAAATTTATACCTCAGGTGTCGAAGTTGCAGCTGTGGTAACTGGGGGAGGTGTATGGGATATCGCTGCTGCATCCTGAAATGCATATTATTTGTCTCAATTTAAATCGATGTATAAATGAAAATTCATTTATGTAATTACAAAATTAAAGTGACTGATAAATAAAATGTTATGAATTCAAATCAACACACCTGTGTCTATGGCTCATGGGCAAACACCAAGTCCATCAACTCATCTGTCAGCGCGACATCCTCAACCGTGTGAGCCTGACATCTACAACCGCAAATCGTGCATAGATGATATGAGTATACATCTGCACCGGCTGCATCATCTATCCCCGAGCATATCCCCGAACAACTGACAAACATATGCTTGATGGGCTCTCTATCGCCCTCTAACAGCTCATCATCCAATACAATAGGGCGTGCTAATGATGTCCCATGCTGGATGATGGCACCAGTCAATGTTGTGGCCGCCTGAAGAGTCTGTAGCTCCATCGACTCTTTCAGCTCTAATGGGACAACCTGATGCACCTTGGGTTTGGGTGCTAGGGGGCAACAACTCTCCGCGGCTTATCGCCTACGGGCTCCAGGTCTATCTTGGGCAGAGCCACCACCTCTACCATGAAACTCTCTCATGTCAAAATAATTTGGGCGCACATTGAGCACAAACTCACAATATATTTTTCTCAAAAAATATAATGGCACCTCATAATTATTACAAGGTGGATCGTCAAAGACCATCCACCACCTCTGCCAAAAAAATTCTTCATCTGCATATTGGTACACCAATGTATGGGAAACCTCTTTGCATTAGGAGGTAATGACTGACCAGTTTTGGGGTCAACAAAAAGGGTACATATTTGTTGTTTAGAAATTTTATTTTTTTTAACTCCATCGTATGATAGCCCATTGGCATAGAATTGATGACACCTATCCCTAAAGCTTCCCCATTTGGTAATTTCTATGGAAACAACTATGGCACCACTAGCTAATGTTTCTAGGCTAGTGGCGAGGGATTGATGATGGTCAAGTTCAGAAGTTTTCATTTTTACAATCAGTCTATTGATTTTGGATGTATTTTTCCCTAACTAATTAATTAATTCTTCCTGTGTTTCATTTGTGCAGTCAAAAGGAGGAATTGGGGGTTGTTCTTGTGTGTTTTCAGGAGGTGCATTTGGTTGTTCTTGTGGGTTTTTAGGAGGTGCATTTGGTTGTTCTTGTTCTGGATTAGAAGAATCTGGTTTTTGAAACAAAAAATGAAAAAACCTAATCAAAATTAATGAAATTAAATTCAAAATGCAAAACAAATTGCATAAACCAGAAAGAAAGACAAAAATAAACAAAAACTAACCTTGATCCATAGCCTGGACGACAAATTTAGCACCCCGTTCACGGTTTAGGTTAGAAAATGGGAAAAAAACAAACTAAAAAATGCGCTTTTCGGGTAAATGAGGACCTAGTTTTTTTTTTAAACTTTTTTATCAGGCACCGCGTATGCGGTTTTACTAGGATTATTAGCGCATACGCACTCATTTTCCTATAAGCAGTGCGTACGCGCTAATTTTCCTAGTCGTAGCGCGTATGCACTCAGTTTCCTAAACGCAGCGCGTACGCGCTACCTTTTCTAGGCTCGAGAAGAACAAACCTAAGCGCGTACGTGGGAATTTTAAATTTTAAAACCGCGTACGCGCTGCCTATTTTTCCAAGTTTTTTTTGGGTGGTGTCCACTTTTCTGACCACCATCTTTGTGCACACTCCCTATGATTTTAAAATTAAATTAAATTATTGGTTATTCTATGAATCTTTCATCTGTCGAAAATAACACTAACAGAGTAATGTTCATTTTATTCTATTAACTGAAAGATTACCTATTTCATTATATTTATTATTTTTGTTCTTGATCAATACCTGTAAATACTTTTATATATGTCTGATTGTATATACTTTACTCTTATTCCTGTGTAACCAATATAATCACATCTTTGATGGCAACAATTAATTATTCTATTCTGTTGATAATCTTTTATGTATCATTGTTATATTTTGTAAATTTAGTCAAAATTGGTTGTCTTGGGGTTTGTTTGGGTTAATGAATTTAAATCAGAATGTGTGAGTCTTTATATGTTCCAAATATTCTAATTGAATAATATTTGTAGTATTATTGACATAAGTGTATCATTATTTTGTGGGGTTACTATAGTTGGTGATGCTTGATTATGATAGTGCTAGTCCTTTTCCTTCTTGGTTCTTCTGGCTGTGAAGTTAATGGGACAAGTTTCTTTATGCCTTTAGGTTAATATAGAACTTGGGTATTGTTTTGATATTTAATTAAACCCAACCCGTGAACCTTAATGTTATCATAACCTAGGCCAGCAGGTGTAATCAGATATTTCTGTATGTTAGATGCTATCCATTTAAGCATTAGTTATCCCAAATGTATCCTTGTATGAAGATATTGTTAGGAAATTAAGATTCATTTATGATGAACTAGGTATGCTTTTCCTTGGTATTAATCTAGTTCCAATGTAATTTATAAATTATTTCTAGCACCTTATATATTATTATTGCTACGATGTATCATATTGAGTTATGTTAGTGTTGGAGTCAGTGACGGGAGCCTTGGGGTAGTTGTAAGAATTTTTTGTGCAAATAGTCTTTATGTCCAAGTTATCTAGGACTTCGTCTCTGTTTCACCTATGTGGGTAGCAGCCAACGTGAAAACTGTCTGGGGTAGGAGACCCTAGAAAGGGTTGCATACCAGCTTTTGTTTTGATTTTTAAGTCAAAGTATGAAGTCTCTGTGCATTCACGTAGGCAAGGCCATATATGATGAGCCCCTGAGACTGTAGGTCCATCCCTTAGGACTTTCTCTTCTGAGTTGTTTGGTCTTGTCTCTCTTCCTAGATTATATGTTTACCCTCACAAGTACATTGGTGGATGGTTGACCCAGTTAAGTTATCATATGGTATATCTTGTTGAACTCTTATCTAACAATTGATAGATCTAATGTGTATCTAGTGGTGTAGATTTGAGTGCAGGAATGTGAGGCGGGTCGAGGCATGTTCTGAACTGGGAAGAGAAATCTTTGCTATGAAGTGAAAGGTTTTTTACTTGAGTGTTTATTAAATCAGAATTCATTATGTTACGATGTGTATAATCATAACCTATTAGTAAAATTGTAATATGTGATTGTTTTAAATAAAATTTGTTGCCACTATTAGTGTTGTACGTATGTCTATTTTGGTTTAAGGAATGGATTAATAATGTGGTAATTAGTATTGGTAATAGATTATGATGTTAGAAACAAGAAAGTGATTGGGATTAGGAACATTTATCATTGGTGCTTTAAAATGAACCTAATGAGGTTACTTAGTTGTTGCATTGGTGAAGATCGCATTTATCATGAATAGATTAGAAATGATCTTGCATATGTGCATGGAAAGAATAATTGATACTAGAAGTGGTGTGCATTGGATTAGTTGTAATTATGATGTTGTTTTTTTATGGTTAGTAGTGAAAGATATGACATCGAGATACAGGTAAGTGCAAGAACATGAGTCCCACTTAGGGGGAAGTCTGCACATTGGGAAACACACTACCAAGAACGGGGGCCCATTTTTTTTTAAACGGGGACCCATTTAACTTTGGACCCCCGAGCCAAAATGAAACAGGGACCCGAGGCAAAACATAATGGGCCCCCGTTCCTTTTCAAAATGGGAGCCTGTTATGTAAAAGAAATGGGGCCCCGTTTTTTAAAAACGAACCCTCGTTTTCAAAAACACTTTTCCACCTTTTTCTCGCCCTATTTTCCTTATTTTTTCTAAATAGTTACAGTGAAGAGGAAAGAAGAAGAACGGGCCCTCGTGTTGTGGACACATTTTTGACCTCCCACCACTATCCCAGGTACGCAATCAATCACCCTCTTGACCAAGGAAAACTTTAAGAAACCCCCCCCCCCCGGACAAGGTGTAAAAACCTAGCGAAAGGTGTATATTTGCCGAGGAATATTTTAATTTTACTAGTGAAATTTTGCGGTTTACGAAGAAAAAATAATAATCTCCATTGGCGAATCATTCGTGATCACTCAAAGTTTGGGAAAAATCTTGGCGAATTGTAATATTTTTAAAACCAAAAAAATATTTACATGGCCGAATTTTAATATTTTTAAAACCAGAAAAAATATTTACATTGGCGATTTCAACCTATTTTCAAACCATTAAAAAAAATATATTTGCGATTTCAACCTATTTTCAAACCATAAAAAAAAATATTGGCGATTTCAACCTTTTTCCAAAATGTAAAAAAAAATATATTGGCACCTCAGCAGTCCCCATCAAGTCATTAAAACATGTGGTAGATTATCGTCAACCCTCAGCCTGAAAGACTACCCATTAGAAAATCTTGTGACCTAGAGACAAGCCCTTACGACTCTTCTCCAGCTCACAAGCTGACAATGCTAAGACTTCATAACCTCAAGATCTAGCGACTGAGGGCAATTGAACCGCCACTCACCAATTCTCGACTATAAAATGTTAAGTCCTCATCACTGTAGTGACTTGGAGATAGTGGTAACTTTAACCCTTGCCGCGTACTCACCAACATAAAAAAATTATTTCTTAACCGTTGGCACTTCACTCGCAAGCTTGCGGCTTGATCAGGTCTTCAAACATTTAACTTCGTGAGCTGGCGATAACCATAAAACTTAACCACAAACTGTCTAGTCGCTAGCTCACGACCTAAAAATGCTAACATTAAACAATCATGAGAGCTAGCGATAATTGTATGAAATGAGTTACTCGCTAACTCTCATGGCTATAATGTATGACATCAAACCAACTCGAGACCTCACGACCGAAACAATTTCATTAACAATCTCCAGCTCACTAACATAAAATGCTAACACCCAAAAAGCTAGAGACCTCGCAATGTAAACCCAAACCAACTTATCGCCAGCTTGCAGCTTGATCATGTCTTCAGACATTTAACCTCGCGAGTTGGAGATAACCATAAAACTTAACCAAAAACTATCTAGTCGCTAGCTCATGACCTAAAAATGCTAACATTAAACAAACATGAGAGCTAGCAACAACTATGGTGGCAAGCTAATATGTACGAGGAATTTTTAGGGCTTGGATGTCGACTCATTCCTAAGGGACTAGTTTGAAGGTTTCTCCTAAGTCGAGGTTGATTAGACAAGCAAGGATGATGGTTTCAGAGGCATAAATGGAGATGGGAGATCATGGATTTCTCTGAGAAATCAGAGGTTGCTTGTTGTCAGGGATTCTGAAGTAGAATTTGTACAATCAAGGAGGAATAAAATCATAACAAAATCATTCACATAAGATGAGCCTTAGCAGGATGCAGTGGATTTGATAGGCATGACTTCTAGAGTCTAGAGTCATGTTGAAAAGCACCAAAATGATGATTTTCATGTGAATGAGCATCACCACATGAAGTGTTAAAAAGTAATAAATGCAATGGAGTGGTGACTTAATTGGTAAAAGAGAAAAGAAATCTTTTTTCGTTTTCTGAGAGTGGTTTTTTCCTCAAAAAGGAAGATGATGTTTGAGCAGGATCGTGCATGGAGTTGTTGTGTTCTCTGTGATACCGGATGGGTGGTTTTTTTTTCTCCTATGTGAGTTTGTTTATTGTCAGAGGGGTTGTGAAAGTGAGAAGGATTTTCAAAGGGGGCATGAAATCCTTTTCTTATCAAGAAAAGCCACGCATGGCACATCCTCTGCTTCTACTCTACCAAAGGATGGCAAGGGGTTTGAAGAAGGAGCCCACAGAGGAATGAAAGAAGGATTTCTTTGGGTGGGGAGTGGCAGCCAGTCATCTTTGTGATGACCTGGAAGTTGTGAACCCTCCCCAGCATATTATGTTTACCCTAAAGCTCCTCTTTCCACTTTCTTTGATCCTGGACATGAAGGCTCGAGCTCCTCTTTCCATTTTCTCTGTTCCTGGGCATGAAGGTTGAAGCTCCATCTCTATTTTAGATGTGACTTTACTTCTTGCCATGACCCAGTATCCCTTTCGAGAAGGGAAATGATCTATTGGATAGAACGTAACATCTCACACTCCATCTGAAGGCATCAGGGTGATAATGGAATGGAACAAGCAGTTTTGCTTCCACCAATTTTCAGTTGAAAATTTTGATTCACGGCTAGTGCATGGATAAAGAATATTTTTGTAATAGAATTGCATATGGCCTTTTAGGCCTAATTGTTGAGAGTAAATGTTTTTTTGACATGTGTCTCTTGGCTTGAAGCTTGTTGCTCCCTTTTCTTCTATAAAAAGGAAAATCAAGGCCATTAGAAGGGTTCCTTTTGGGGGGGTCTCTTGAGGGTTCCAAAATTCTGGTGCCTTTGGGGTTCCTTTTCTGGTTTCAATAGTGAGTCTAGGTAAAGGGAGAAAGTTGTACAATCATTTACAAAGCAAATGAAAAGCATTTAGTGTCAAGCTTTGTGCAGGTTCTTGAAGGAGTTATATGTAAATTTATTTTGTGACAGAAGTGGTAATTTTATTCAATAGAAATTAAATTCTGATCTATTTCTCTCCGGTTTATAATTCTATCATCTTTCAAATGAACAGAATCAAGAGTTTTTTTGTTTGTTGCATTGTTATGGTGTATGTAATTTTTCATTTAATGCTTCTTATTATGCTCAGGAATGCAGAATTTTTGTTAGTCTGGAATCATATTAAGGATGCACCTCATTGTAATTGGTGGGCAGATTACTTAAGGGAAGAGGGTTTTCAGGTCCCAGAAAACTTGTCGAACATACCGATGGATAAGATATAGGAAATCTTGAATGTTCACAGAGGAATATATATATATATATAATTTATATTCATATATACACATATAATGGCAAGGATACAAAGTTCGAGATACATGTTGATTATAGGTATTGAGGAAATGCTAAATTTATGGAGGAGGGAAAATATATACATGATAGAACACCTCCATATATATTACATAAACATCCATAGCATATAAAATCATAAGAGTATTAAGAATGAAAGGATCAAACACCACAATAGATAGGAATACAACATAATCAGTAAAACATGTATGCAACTCAATTAAAGGGAATATCTTTTGAGGATCCAATTCCATGATAGATGTTATAGACAAAGAAGTAAGAACATAGTCTAAGGTTGGGTAGGTGAGATCAAATATATACAACACAATGAAAACCCAAACCCTAAACAAGATGTAATAATGAAACACAAATGAGGGTAGATCCAAAATCTAAGCAAATCTAATATAAAAAGAATGCAATCATTAAATCAAATCTCAAAAAATCACACTTTCATAATCAAAGGCAAACAAAAAAACATATTCACCCACAATGAATCAACTATTATAATTGGAAGGTCACTTCATCAAGACAACAGACCAATGCCTTATCCTAGGGCATAGAGTCACTTACAATTCAAAGACAACTTGATAATAAACTTCAATAAGATTTATTTGCAAATAAATAGGAATGAATATGCCATTACATACACAACCCAGATTCATACAAATGATATAATCATCAGATTTGTATTAAAAAAAATGATTTCACTGAAACTGCCCCAAGAACTTTAATTCTTTCCTTGAAAGAAATCCTAGAACAATTCCATGATCTGCCTTGCAGACACGTAAATTGAAAAACCCTTGAACATTCAATTCATAATGAAAACATAAATTCAACACAAAGACAATTATGTGAAGATCTCAAACTGCAAATAATATTCATATTGATATCAGAAAGTAAATTCAAAATGCGATTCAGCTATGCACTTATCAAATTTTTGAACTGTTGAACGGTTATAACTATATCAGAGTTTTCAACATCAATAAAAGTGACCAATTGGCCATCCCTCTCTACCGATCAAAAAAAAAGCTGGTCATCCCTCTCTAATTAATCTTGGAATCCTTTGATAAGATGAGGATGCAACAAGCTTAGGATTACTTTGAGGAATCTTGGGTAGCACTAGCAACCTGACATGTCTTCTTTTGCTTTAGCATGGCTTGCCACCTATCCACCTCTTTGTCTATTGGCCAACTAAATGCCTTTACCTCTTCCAACTTTTCAACTAACTCTATCCATCTTCCATATGTAACTGCCCTAGCCTCAATAATAAACTTTGTATGGTCAACCTCAACCTTGAACAACGAATCAAGTATACCATTAAGGAAATCAACATCAACCTGATCATCTATATGCTTGATTATTTCTTCTCCCTCCAGAATCAAATCAAATTTGCTGGTCCAATCAAAAACTGATTTTAATTCTCCATTGCTACCATAAATTGAAGGCACCAATGTACTATAACCTTCCCCAAATATCTACAATGTTTCATTTATAAGCACATCCTTCCCTGTGAAAAATGCATAAGTTGCGTTGATTACCTCCACCATGTCTTTAGTGTCAGTGATCTTGGGAGGGAACTCACCACTATACAGCATTGCAGTATCCAGCTTATCCATTATTATGTTTTTTCTTGATCAAACATTGAACAAAGGTCCAAGAAAAGTGACAGCCTCAAAGGATTTTTTATTTGCCTCTTTCAAAGAAATGTGCAATTCATGCACTACCATCAATTTTGCTTTCAATACATTAATCCCGTGTTTTAGAATTTCTGACACAACAGAGATAGCCTTGACATTTTGTTCCTTTTCAAGCTTTTCAATTTTCTCTGTGTATTCCTCCATTTTTGTTGTCACATCAGTTGGTATTTCTTGTACTTGTTCTATAATTTGTATTGGAGGGGGATCATTTGCAATTTTTTCTTTCAACTCCACTAACTCTTCCTCCAGAGTGGCCTTCTTCATCAGTATATCTTCATATTTTTTAGCTAATGCAATCATTTGGTTATATGTTTCTGTGTATCTTCTTGACAAATTCTCTGTTTTTGATATATTCAAGAAAGAAACTTGAGTAAAAAATGAGGCAATCTCCATGTCACTTGTGTCCTGTAAATTCCAGATCATTCTGTCAGCTTTCTTTTCTGCTTGGATATTTACATGGTGGGGCTTTTGAGTGGAAGGGGCCAAAGACCAAGCAACAAGTGTCTTTGACTTAGGATTAAATCCTGATCCTCTTATTACATCTCCAATTTTAAATTCAGTTTTAAACAATGGGTCCTCTTTCTTCCTGATCAATAATAAAAATAGACTAGATATCCCAGTTAGGCATCACAAACATACTAGTACTCTTAACCAATTGCCTTGCCTAATCCACAGTTATTTGCTCCTTGTCAAGATCATATTTCTGCAGTGCCTTAACAATCTCCTCTTTCTTTTCTACATTTTCTTCCTCTATGATCAAATTTTGTCGTAACTGATTTTATTTCAACCTTCTCAGAAAAAATTTAAATTCATCTGACTTAATAAAGTCATCATCTTTCGTGAACTCATTTGACAACATCACACACTCATCAAATCCTTGAGCAAGGGCTGCATTTGTTTCTCCCTATTCTTCATTCTACCCTACTTCTTTGAGATGTGTCCTTATTTGATGAAAGTAGTGTCCTTGTTCTGTAACAATTGCTCTAGCAGGGTCTCTCATCACAATTGCACCTACCTCTTTGGTTTTTTGTTTCTTTGCAGGTGGCACTCAAGTAGATTGAACTTCGTCCCCACTCTCTACATGATCAGCAGACACAATAAGTGACCTCTTGCCATGTGAATATTGTCCATCTTGGGGGTCTTGCTGTTGAGCAGCCACTTCTAGAATTTGACGCATTTGTTCCATCAAAGTTTTATATAAACTCAACATTCTATTAATCCTCTCCAAGTACAGGTTATCAGGGCAAAACCCTGAGAAACTAGGGTCAGCATCCTTCAATTCTGCTTCAACTCTAATCAAAATTTTCCATTTTCTTCTCCTTTCTTGTACTTCCTCTTTTCTCAACAAATTTCTAACCACATCTTCATCATCCAATGGTTCATGGTCCTTTATTGTGGCCCAAGGTGTCATTTTTGGCAATGCACGTTTAATAAATTATTCAGGATCACAGAATCTAGACACAACATTAACCAACCTATATTGTTTAAGTAAATTGTTTACTTCATCAAAGGAATTCCTACCAATGGTAAAGCCAGACACAACCCAAAGCCTAGGAAGTAAAGAACCCTTCCTGTGTTTCTCAAAATATTCTTTTTCAACTAGGGTCAATTGCCAAATAAACTCCATAAAAGCAATCCTAGTTGGAACAAATTTTGGTAAAATATGGGGAGGCTGAGGACACCCATAGACTCTGATCACAGTAAAGTTATCAAAAAAGAAAAATTCCCCCCAGTTATGTGAAATAGACCAGTTTTGAACATACTACTAAGGTCTCAAAACTCTCCTAACATTAATTGACAATCTTTCCCTATTTATTCCTAGCATTTCCATAATTGGCAAAACAATCCATTTTCAAAGTAAAGAAAAGAAGAATGGGGAGAACTACTATCCCAAACCTGGGTCCATCTTTGTTTTGGAATTAAGACACCAAATTCTTCTTTTAACAGCTTCAATTCTTTATTCATGAGCTCAACATTATAGAACAAGATTAAATGCATCAGCAATGAATAATGCTTAAATGTAGGGCAGGGTGCGCCACTTTAAATTTCAACTAGAGAATTATGAATGTGTTCAACCATATAACCCACATAATCATAATCTTTATTAACATCTGGATGTTGAATGTCCATAGCCATCATTAGTAATTCAGCTAACACTGTTGAATCTCCATCAAAACCCAACACACTACATAATCCATAGATTGTACAATGCATATAATGGTGGAAAGGTGTGATGTTAAATGGTGTCTCGATACTATCTGGAATTCTAACTAGTTTTCCATCCACCCTAGGCATGTGTCTGGGCATTTCATGCTTCTTGATAACACCTTTGTATTTTTCATAATCCTCTGCAATCCACTCCAAATCTATATCTGTACATGCAACACCAGTAATCTAGAAAGCTTCAATGAAGCTAGCTCTGTTAATTGAAACTAGGGCAGACTAGTTATTTCTTCTTATTACCCTAGATATTGGACAATAGCAATTGGCCAACTCTTTGATCAAATCCACATCAACATACACATCTGGCACAATTAACTTTGCCATATTTAAATCCCAAGGGTTTGACATCAGCACGCCCTTAACCCTATTATTCCAGAAATAATGAAACAAAGCAGTACCAGACATATAAAGTGTGGTCCAGTTTTTGCATTGGCTCCATAAATCTTTCCATGTCATTTCATTTTTTTTCAAAGCAATGGAAGTCCCTGGCAGCAAATCAACAAATTCTTCTTTGTATTTCTTATCCTTCTTTTCCTCAGTGGCCTTGGGCTTGGAACCTCCACTTGTCGTCGCCTTGCTCATTTTAGCTGGAGGAGAAAAACTTAACCAATTTTCTGAAATTTTCCCACAGCCAACACTCTGAATTCTCCAACGTTGCTGCAGAGCTCAATTCACTGGATTACCTCAAAGATAGAATGCAATTATATAAAATCTCGGCTCGATCATGCAATTTATGGTATTTGGGTGTCGTTACTTCTCTCATTCATTGGCACACTTGCATGAACTAGCTACTGTGGCATTAATTCAAAGATGAAATACTAGAGTGAAATTTGAATTCATGCCCTTCTATTTGATTGTCATTCAAAATTTTACAAAACCCAGCAAACAAGTCCATGTGTCAATCCCTGATTGCTTAGCACCCATTTTTCTCTTTTCTATCTTAGTTAATTTTTGGAGTGTCACTCGGGCACGTGGCATCAGCTCACAATCTCACATGATAAACTGCACTTCCTTCAATCTCTTTCGTGAGCTAGCAAACAAGCCATTCCCCATCTTTAATCGCACACTCGCAACCAGTTATAACAATTTGGAAAGTAACCAGCAAGTTAGCGACAATGCTACCAAACACTCTTAATTGCAACCTCGCAACCCCTTTTACAAATCCTCAAATAATCTCGTGAGTGAGAAACAGTCGTTGATCTTCATCAAGCCCTTCAGTCGCAACCTTACAACAACATTTGTAATATTCTTTCTTTACCTGCGAGCTGGTGACCACTGTAAATCTAACAAAACAACTTATTCCATCGCAAGCTCGCAACTCAAAACTTAACTTGACTTAAACCCTTGTGAGCCCGCGACAAAAAGACACTTGACTGCCATCGCATGCTCGCAACACTTTTTAACTTAAGACTTACAAACCTAGGAGCATGCAATGACCACAAAATCAGACCAAGACTTACCTGTCGCCAGATCGCAACATAAAATTCTAAACAACTTCAAAACCTACAAGCAAGCAACCAAACCAACTAAGTTGCGATACCAACCACATCGCATGATCACAAATTAAAATGACTTAACCACGAACACCTCGTAACCTTGCGATAACATAAAATCACACCCAATCGCAACCTCACAACATAAAATGGTCAAGTGCAAAACATCTTGCGAGGTCGCGATAACTAAAATCTCCCAATACTCGCAAGCTCGTGACTTAAACTGACTTGATGACAAAGGACTTGCGAGCTAGAGATAACCATAAAATCTCAAACTATTTATCTCTTAACCACATCAACCCAGCGAGTACTAACAAAAATTGATAGTCGCTCACTCTCCAATGTTTTATGTTACCTTCATAAACAGGCATGAGCAGTGGCACAACATGTCCATTAATGACTTACTCCCTAACTCTCGCGGTTATAATGCATGACATCAGACCAACTCGAGACCTCGCGACCAAAGCAATTTATTATTTCATTAACAATCTCCAGCTCGCTAATATAAAATGCTAACACCCAAAAAGCTAGAGACCTTGTGATTTAAACCCAAACCAACACTCTCTAACTCACCACTTAAATTGTTAAACATGAAATTTATCTACAAGTTAGAGATGAAACATTAAACATGTCTCATTGTCTGACCAACCGTTTGACCACACTTGACGTTGACATGGACAAATAAAAAGAGGACAACTCAGATTTTTAATGCACGACAACTTCCGTTTACTAGCCAACTAAGACAAAAAAACAAACACAAAACCCTAATCGCCATGAACATGACCAGAAATCATGAAAAGATACTTCCATAAAACTAGAGGATAAACCCACAACATGAATCAAATCTCGACATGACTTAGCCAAAAAATTTGTAGTCCTAAAGGAGTTGGCATTTTGGAAAAATGGAAAAAATGTTGTTCTAACATCATGTTAAGCTTTTAATGTAGAATAATAGAAAGGTTCTAATAGTTATGCAATATAAATAATTTTATGGATCTTGTGACACAAATTGTTGCATTTCATGTTCAACATAATGTGGAACCAATTTACTAATAATTCAATTGTTTACTAATAGTTCAGAAACTAAATTCTAATTGTTTACTAATAATTCAAATTCATAATTAAAAATATGAAATAAGTATCTGTTCTAATTGACAAATTCAAGGAATACAATATCAAAAATCATCAATGACAACAATAGTATTGCAAATTGTAATATGACTCAAGAACTATAGTATAAATACCTATTAAATGACTACTAATTCACTTCAGTGACTCAATCTGAGGCTTCGATATCCCAAATGGACTCAAGATCCTGAAACTGACTAGTACTAACAGCTTCATCTTCATTTTGAATCGGGTATTCAAAAATTTCTTTGTCTTCATGCTAACTCTGAGTCTGCGACCCATCATTTGTCTCAGCACTAGCAGTAGCACCACCAGCTTTTAAAGTGTTGCATGGCCCTCGTCTTTCATGCATGGAATTCCAGATTGCCAGTGCCCTATCATATGGAAAATCTCTAACATTATACTGAGTTACAAACAACCTCAAGCAAGTTTCCAAATTTTTGTCTAATTTGCTTCTGATCTTTGATTTCAAAATCCCTAATGCACTGAAAACTCTCTCATCTTCCACCGACCCCAATATCATTGTTTGACATAAATCAGCAAGTTTGAAATATTATGGTATTGCAATATGCAATACTTCACTCTGATCTATCCTTTTCCAAAGCCTTGTGATTGATCCAGGTTCAAATGGATTCTCCAAGTTATCCAACTGTTGTTTCATATACAATGCAAAGCATTTACATTGTTTTTTAAGATGATCTAAATTTAATATTCCTTCTATTGGTTTCCATTGCAATATACATCTTTTGAAAATGTCAAAAATCAATTCCTCTAGTTTTTTATGAAACGCCTTTGCGTCATTTGGATTATCTCCAATTGAATGCCAAAATTGAGGATACACACAATCCATGGCTTCAAGTATTTCTTCTCAAGGGAATCTTTCATGAATCTCAGTTGAAATTTCATATGCAATAGACTTCAAATTATCACTAACACAATCCTGTCAAAATCTTCCTTTTTAACTGGTAGTGCTCTACCTCGCTTGCTCGTCTTAGATTGGTGCATTGGTATCTGAAATCCTTTTACAAAGACACATAAATCATTTTATGCATTGAAATGTAAAAACAAATTCAGCATGATTAAAATCTGTAATTATCTACCACCTAAAAAAATTTGGGCTTCACCCTATTAGATCTGAATATAGACCCTTCAGGCCCAAGCATGTCATTTTACGTAGAGTGCTATATTCATTGATATACATAGTTTTGTCTTGGGCTTTATTAACAAGTTTGTTCATTGAATCCAGCATGGGGAGAAGACTAGCTAAAGTTAACAAAGTCTCTATATCGCTTAACTTATGTAAGATATCAGGAGCTTTGTCTATTGTGAGGCATTTCTCATACATTAATCCAATCAAGGATTGATATTCTGTTAGAACTTGTTTCGCTGGTCCATGCAAGGAGATCCATCTGGTCTCAACATCCCTGAGAAGCTTATTTCCTACTGTTACTCCCTCAGCAAAAATCTAAAATTCTACAAAATGTTTAGGACTTCGGTAGAAGTATGAGTGGAGCTTGTGCACTAGATCTTCAGCTTTTGACACTATAGGGAAATTGCTTACAATTCTATATGCTAAATTCATTCGATGGGTCATGCAGTGAATGCCAAGCATGTATGGTGCAATACTAGTTTTTAATCTTGCGCAAAGACTAGTCCTTTGACCTTGCATACTACAGCTCCAACACACAACAACTTCTTGCTAATTGTCAAGTCATCCATACCAGCAATTTCATTCAAAGCTTTCTTAACTTCCAAATATAAATTTTCTACTATTGAATTGCCCCTCATTTTATGAACACAGAGTAGATGACCTTGGCATATGTGTTCTTTTATGGTATACACATGCATACAGACCCAAGCAATGTTATCTACCACAGTAACTTCGTCTATGGATAATGAAATGAATTTTGACTCTTTTACACTCTCTTGTAATTTTTGCTTTTCCACTTCAACAAGACAGTTTGCCATTTCCCATCCAGTGTTTATTGACCAATGTGACATAGGATAGTGAGGAACATTCAAAAAAGATAATAAATTACTATATTCTGGGAAATCTTTCATAGGACGACCTCTCGACAAAATATGAAAATTAACACTCATCTGAACAGTCTTTGCCAGATTTGCATCTTTCGCTGCATGTTCAAGCCCAACCTTGATTGTATTTCCACTATTACCAATCAGTGTCATTTTGTGGTTATGCTCTTCATATTCCATGGCATACTTAACATGAAGACATTCTTCCTTTGATTTCCATCATATTGTTGGTGTTTCCTTTCCGTCTATGATCTATTTTTCATAAACCTTACTAATATGTATTTCTATGGTGTCAAGCTTTAGCTGCATCTTCTTCTCTCTTTTAGTTTTCTAGCTACAAATCTTACACCTGCATTTTGTTGGTTGTTCATCATTATTTTGGACTGGTTCAATGAATGGGTACTTTGCTACCCAATCAATCTAAAAACTCCTTGTCATTTCCCACTCTCGCCCCAATTTTACTTTCCTTTTCTTTTCTTCCTACCAACATCATCTTCAGTACTAGAATTTCCATCCAAGTGAATTATCTCATTGTGTGTATCCCTTAGAAAATCTTTTGTCGTGTTGGTATTGTCATCCTCATTTGATGCATTTAACTCAATGAAAATCCCACCTTGTAGTGGTGGTGAGCTACTATGAATGTTTTCTGCAACTACGGAAGTTGATGGACCAGAAACTTTTCCAATTCCAAAGTAAGACTTTATGGTAGTATCTTTAAGTTTTGAGTGTTTTGATGGCCTCCCAATCCCTTCAGTTTCACCGCCCTGAGGAGTCTTACCCTTGTCTAACATCCCAATCCCTTCACCACCTTGAGGAGTCTCAGTCTCACCCTTGTCTGACATCTCAATCCCTTCACCACCCTGAGGAGTATCACCCATGTCTAACATCTTGAGTCTTGACCTCTCACTATGAATTAAAACTAATACTATCAAGTATGAAGAAACGATTACTCACCCTTATGCCTTCTCAATTCTCTGAATCAAGAATTAGGAATGTTTGGGCCTGTGTTGCAGGATTGTAACTTGGGCCCTTCGCCCTACAATCAACTTCGACGTTTCAACTCAAATTACAGATTGCGAATCGAGAGCTCCCAAATTTACTAATCAAACATGAACAAATTGTAAGAAAGAGTGTTTCAAAATTTCAATTGTATTTATATCAATCCATGATTGCATTTTTGACAAATTCCGCGGCATTTCAAAATGCATCTTGATTTAAGCGAGGCGAAATGGGTCCTCGAATTCTTATAATATTTTAATTGATATTGGTGAGTTGGGCCTCATTATGCTTAATGTAAAATTTAACAATAGGCGAAATGGACTGACATGTGCAATGAAGATTTAATTTACCGTTGGCAAAATAGGTCTTGGGTACAGGGTTGTTTTACTATTTCTGGCGAATAACGGAGGTGATCTAATACCCACGTTCAAGTGATTCTAGGCGAATATTACAGGCATCCACGTGGAACGATATGTGGTCAATGGCGAAGCCAGAATATAGTGGACTATTAACCTTGAAATTCTGGGCGATTTGACCACTATGTTGCCACAGACTATTCGCCTTTTCCTAAAAAATAAAATCGCGAAATCACCAACTGCCGAAGATTCGCCACTAAAAAACTCTCTGCTCTTGACATTTTTTCACTTTTTTGTATTTTTTATTCTTTTTTTTGTATTATTTAAGTTTTTTGTTACAAATTAGGGTTTACATGACTTAGCTTTTATATTTGTGAGTTATTAATTTAGTGCCCAAATAGTTAACAGATCAAAACCAAAACCAAATAGTTAACAAATCAAAACCAAAACTAAATAGTTAACAAAATTAGCTAATTTAGACATTAAAATGCATGGAATCCTTATGCCCAAATAGTTAACAAATCAAAACCAAAACCAAATAGTTAATTTAGACATATGAAAATGCATGGAATCCTTATGCCCAAATAGTTAACAAATCAAAACCAAATAGTGTAATCATAGGCTATGAAAGAAAAATCAACACCCTTAGAGGAGCTACCTTGTTAGAGGAATATTCTTATCCATGTTTAGGGAGGATCATTGAATGTATTTAGATCACCATTTTTTTAGAGTAGGGTCTTCCATATTAGCATCACTACTATCTATAATCTTCTTGGATACTTGACATTATTTACATACATGCCCTTGATGTAGATCTTAAAACATAGTTTGCTAATGTGAATACACCATGTGATAGGGGGATCACGATGTATTATTATCCTATTATAGAAGATTAGATTAGAACATGGTTAATTAATCCAAAACTAAGCCAATAAATCATTAATTTGGGGAGTGCATTTTAAGGTTTAAATGTATCCATATGGACAAGATAATGTTGTAAGATACAATGATGCAAAATTTGAAAACATGATAATTACTGTGTAACTTCTCGATAATAGATTAGGTTGTCTTGATTGGCCCTAGTAAGTGTTGAATTATCTATGATAGGTAGTCATTAAAATAGATAAGCATAAGGAAGGTAGTTAATCCTTATTAATTAACCCTTATGTCAATACAAAAAAAAGGTTGAATACACTTTTACCAATCAAAAAAGTGATATAGAAAAGATAGGGAGCACCCTTAAGCCTCCTTAGAGTTATATTTCCTTTTGTACGATGCAATATATAAGATTGAAATATCAATTTACTTTAGTATTTTCATATCTTTTTCTTCTTCCAAATCACATTATTTGTGGTAAAATTTAATTTCATTTACTCATTTCTTTAGACATATACTACAAAATAGCTCAAGAAATAATTCCCATACACCAAAGTCTTGTTTTATTATTGGTAAATTATGTGATATCAAAAAACCATTCCCTATGCACTAGTTACATATCTGGACCTTGGACATCCCACATAGCCTCTTAGTTGGGATGCTTCTAGAAGAGGTAGTGATCCAAATTTAAACCTTGCTAGCTTCTCCAATACTTATTTTTCTTTATCCTAAAGTATCTAAATACATCCTAAAATCTCTCTAAGGGATACAAAAGATCTAATGTAGAATTTCGTCATTCCATTGCACTTCTTTGCATCCTCATTCCTTTCTTGAAATAATCCCTTTATCCACAAAGCTAGGTTATATCAATACAAAAATAGGTTGAGTACACTTTACCAATCAAAGAAATGATATATAATACATAGGGAGCACCCTTAAGCCTCCTTAGAATTATATTTCCTTTTGTACAATGCAATATATAAGATTGAAATATCAATTTACTTTAGTATTTTCATATCCTTTTCTTCTTCCTAACCACATTCCTTGTGGTAAAATAATTTCATTGCCTTTTTATTTACTCATCTCTGTAGACATATACTACAAAAATAATAGAGAATTTTTTTTACATTTTAACATAATGTATATTTATAGTTTGTGTAGATTTAAATAAATGAAAAAAAAAAAGTTGATGCATTTTACAAGATATGAATCTATTATTGAATTTATAATAGAAATGAAGATTCAATGAATCTTTTATATTAAGCTTCATTTTCAAATTTTTTATTTAAAGATTAAATAAGTACGTATGTATGTTTTAATTCAATTAGTATATTATATTTCATGTTGAGTTCAATAACTATATGTATGGTTTTACTTATAAATGATTTTTTTTAAATCTAATTAGATTCTTGTTTGACATAGAGTTGTATATAATTCATGTATATATTTATATATATGCAGGTGTTGTCTTTTATCATGGATGTGTTTGACATGGATGAATTGTTAGGTGAAAATACCCCACCTCAACCCCCTCCACCTCCACCTCCACCTCCACCCCCTAGATCAGACGAGGCTCATTTAAGAGAAAGAATAAATGAAAACCTTCAAATTATAGAACAAAATATTGCCGCAATCCAAAATGAGCCTATCAACCCCCCCCCCCCCCATCTTCTAGACTTTGGAAATTCAATACAAGTTGTTGTTGACTCCGTTTGATCTGTTGATTCACAATTAGATCAATTCCATAGACAGAGAGTAGTTGTGTGAATTTTATGCTACTGGATTAACTTATAAGCAAATAAATGATCTAAAAAACACCAAAGCTCATTTATGCCCATATTTTAGTAACCCTAAAACAAAAGAACAAATGCAACCTAACCAAAAAATAATTTCAATTAGGTGGTGCGATCATCCGGAGATGAGTAGACAGTTCAGGGATAGGTGGTGGATGGTTTTTGATCATCCACCACATCGCAATTATGAGGTCCCTTTCTATTTTTTGAATAAATTATACTGTGAGTTTATATTGGGTGAAAAACCTAATTATTTTGACATTAAGTCATTCCAGGGTGTTGGTGGTGGCATGCCACAACACAGATTAGGGGCACGCACTATTACACCCATACCTGATCCACCCACGGTTCCTCTTGTTGCTCCAGCTATTCCTGCAAATGTGCAGCATACATCATTGATTTCCACATTAGATGCTTTGAGTTCCCTCTCGGGTAACCTCAATGAGCAAGCTTCCCACATGGCATTCACTCCACGATCGATGCCACATCCTTGTACAAGTTGTCATCAGATGTGTGTAGATCCTACTCTAGATCATGGATCCACTTCAGCTGCACTTGATGATGCATCGAATGACCATATCACATCATATGTGGATTTTCTTTGCTTAGATGATGATCTCGAACAGGTATATATATATATATATATATATATATTCATGTGTGTGTGTGATATATAAATTAAGTGCACACTTTTTTAATACAATCTAATGCTTGATTAAAATTGTTTGGTGTACATGTAGGTAAGGAGTACACCTAATGTTCGATTCAATATTTCATCTACTCCTACACAGCTTGGCACACCTTTTGGGGTATAATAACAATTTATATCTAGACATTGTACTAGATTTAAGTTGTCACGTTATTGTCTTAGACTATTTAAGTTTTCGTGTTGATAAATTGAATGCTTGTTTCTCTAGGGTGCAAGTCATGAGGGGTCCTCTATGTCATATTGAGCAGAGGGTGTCACAAGTGTGATACCATCTATTGTATGTATCTTAGATTTAATAAAGATTAAATATGCACTTACGAATTTGTAAGTTAGCTTGAAATTCAATACACATGTGTTCAGTAAATATGATTTCATTATATGCATGTTTGCAGGTGGACACTACTATCAGGATAGGCTATCCTCATAATGTTTATCAGAGTCAAAATGAATGGCCATTGACATTCTTTGAGGTCTAAATATAATATATATAGGGATTAACAATTTTCATACTTCAATGTAATCTTTTAACCTATTTTTTTCATAAAATACTTAATTTGACCTTGTACAGGACTTAGCTATTGTGATATTTGGGGTTGATTTCAATGTGCCTAGACCTCAAGGTGCAAAAGATATTGGTAGAGGAGATGAGAAGCCTCATGTACGATATTTTAAATGCTAATTATTTAATCAAATTATAAATGAATTTTAATTTAATAAAAAAATAAGCATGTGTGTGTGCTCATGTTTCTTATCTTGTACAGGATGGCACGACTCCTGAGTAGATAGAACATGCACAACAAGTTATTGGATTTGATGAGCACTTGCATACGGTAAGTCTGTAACTTAATTTATGCATTCCAATTTTATTTGACAAATAATTATCTTTTAATAGTTAATCTTATTTTAATATTGTTATTTTTCTTGTACAGCATGAGATAGGTCAATCTATTCCACGTGGAGTGAAGAGAACACAAGATGTTATTGATAATAGGACTTAGATTGTATTGGTGATTTGGCTCTGATTTTACATGTGCTAAACTATGATGTGTACTTATTTATGGATTGTAGACATGTGTTTACATGTACTTATAATTTATGAACATTATATATATATATAAAGTGGAGTTCATCATGTTACCATGGATATATGGATTAGATATTATATGGATTATGTGGACTTGATAAATCTAACTATCTACCATTGAGAGGATGAAATTGATCTTCAAACTATAGGATACTTGTGATCTAAAATAGTGATTTTTTTTCTTGATGTTTATGAGAAGATACATAGTAAGGTCATCAGTTGAAAGAGAAGAATGTTGTGACTTTATTACTCATGAACTATGAAGAATTATTAATTGTCTTGTAATGCTGGGCTTGGGGCCAATCTCTTGTTGGCCTCTTGTTGTCCTTTTCTCTGCTGCTGGTTTTTTTGCTGGTCTTTTGCAGCTGTCTTGTTTTGTTTCCTTCTTGAATATCTTTCAAATGTAATTGGGTTTCGGGTCCCTTAAAACCTGTTTTTACTTAATCAAAAACATTTCATCCACTCAATTTACACATATATTATTGACATATTTTAACCACAAATATGGTAACATATACATGCCAAAATGGACCAATTTAGGAAAGTGAAATAGAATTACAATATATGTAACTTGTGTCATTATGGACCACTTAAAAATGACATGAAAAAATAGTTAAAATTTAAATGTAACTTAATCTTAATGATTTTATTCTTTCACATTGTTTGTAGGTGGTAATCATTCCAATTCAAAGACATGTTGAGTTGTGTAGGATCTAGAAAATTTAAAAAATAATGTCTTAAGCAACAAACATTGAATATGTGGTGGACACTTAATTAAAAAGTCTAAAAATGTGTAGTAACTTAATCTTAATGATTTTATTCTTCCACATTGTTTGTAGGTGTTAATCATTCCAATTCAAAGACATGTTGAGTTGTGTAGGATCTAGAAATTTTTTAAAATAATGGCTTAAGCAACAAACATTAAATATGTGGTGGACACTTAATTAAAAAGTCTTAATCCACATCTAGGCACAATATGGTCTAAGGAACATAGTATCAATACATGTCTTATAATATTGTGGGACTTTGGACTATCAATACATATCTTAGGTGGTATGATGGGGTCCAACAAGTAGAACCAATGCCATGTATGAAATAGAATGTACCCCATATAATATGATATATTGAATTGAACTTGATTAAAACATAATATTCTCATACATAAATTTGACCATAAGTTTATCAATTACATATTACATAAAGTGTATCAAGTAGGTATCTAAAATATTTGAGTTCATCTCCTAAGGGACCTGCAAAAAAAATACATTTGTTATAAAATACATTATCATAATTTTATATTTGTGCAAGAAAATTACATTTATTCAAGTAAAGTTAGACAATTGAACCTTACATCTTACAAAGATATTTTTTTAGCATATATCCATAAATGAACAAATAGTAGTATTCATTGATGCCATGTACATGTGGAAGACCTAAAATATGTAAAAAATTGATTAGCTTAAATTATAATAATAAGGACATATCTCTCAAAATGCAACATAAAGTATGCACAAACAATAGTAATCACTAATGCCTTCTACTCATGAGAGACCTTAAATAAATTATATATGATTAGCTTTTATAATTAGGATGCGGGATTTAAAATGTAACATAAAGCATACATAACAAATTTTAAAAGGGAGATGGCTTAAGGGTACAAAACTATAACTTACTTGTAATTATTCAAAATGCAACATAAAGTATGCACAAACAGTGGTAGTCACTCATGCCTTCTACTTGAGGGAGACCTGAAACAAAATTATTTGATTAGATTTTATAATTAGGATGCATGATTTAAAATGCAACATAAAGTATACATCACAAATTTAACAGGGAGATGGATTAAGGGAAATTATAACTTACTTGTATTTATTCATTCTGTTATACCGTCTGCATCCTCTCTCTTTTGCAATGCATCTATAATTGTCTTGTGTTCTTCCATAGAGAGAGTCCATAATTGTTTATTAGCAGGAATGCCACGATATCTATCCAATTTTATATTAGTTGCCACTACCAAATGCGAGTAGTGTATAATCTTCTTCTCTAATTCATAATCTTCAAATGCGGGCAATCCATTCTTTCTTGTTAGATATTTGCATAGCCAGGTGCCAACAACAACCATAGATCCTGTTGGATAGTCATAACCATCATCATCTACTCGAGGAGTAATTAACTTATGTTTTGGCTCTAAACATCGAACCAACCAATACTTTGTCCCCTCTTCATTTTCCTCTAGTGCAACAACGACATAGACATGTCCTGCAAACCAATTTCATTTTAATATTTAGTGAGATATAAAATATATATATACATTGTAAGATCTCATATATGTATTGTTTAATAAACCAAAACAATTTTCAAATTGAATTTTACCTTCTTGTATAAGATCTAAAATGCAATCATAGTCATCTGATGCAAACATATGATCCATATCTTTATTTGTTCTTTCATGTGGATCATTTGTATCTATGGGTGTCAACGATATTTGTTGCCATTCTTTGACCCATTCCTTATTCTCACAAAATTCCCAATTACCAGAAACACAAAAATAACAAAAACAAGCAAGCCCCCTTGTGAATATAGTCCATGTGTTTGAATTAGAACTCTTAAACTAATTCCATTTAGCTGATCCAGTGATGGTATCACAATCATGTCAAATAGGAATATTGTTGTCCTCAACCAACCAGAAGAAATGTCATATTGCGGAGTTTGCACCAATCCACAATTGCATGAGCACCTCTGAACTTCACTACATCCTCAAATTTTAGGTGTTCTCTAGCAAGAGATCTTTTTACACAGGCACTAGCTCCATCGTGTTCTCCTTTACCATGTCCTGCTTCAAAAAAACTCCATATATGTTGGACATTGGTTTTATTGTGATCTCTTCTTACCCAAGAAAACATTCTTGCATTTTTGAATTGTCATGTGTAGTTATCTGACCATATCATATGGTGTGTCATCTAAATTTCTCTTTCCTTAAGATTGTCATAAAAGACCTGGAAGCAATGTTGATCAAACTCTAACAAGTGTAATCGATTATCACTAACATAGAAATGATACTCCCTCATAATTTTTATGTTATCTTTTGTACTATCATGGGCATGTCTATATATAATATGCACAAAAATTGCCACTTGCACTTAATTATAGTACTGTGATTGAGTTTCCTCTTGTGGTTTTAGTGTGTAGTTTTCTGCAAAATCCACAACTGATACTATTGCTCCAACTGGAAATGTCTTCTTGCATATGTGCAACTATCCATCAAGCCATCGAGCATGTTGGGAGTGTTTCACATATTTTGGAACAATATGACTCTTAAACTCATTGATAAATGCATTCACACTATTCTGTTTTGTAATCAGATCTAAACGTTTCCCCATCTTTTCATCCTTTAAAGGGTATTCTATATTTTTAAATCTCCTAACATCAACCATTTTTTGTCCAAACTCAATTGAAACATGTTCATGCAAACATTGACCTATCAATGAATACTTCCCACATAAATTGCAAAGACCAGAAATGCATGCACTTGAAAGAAATAGTTGCTCATTACGTGGCTTACAAAATAAACTTGCAATAAAATCTTTGATAGTTTCATGTGGCATGTAAACACCACAATCCTGCACAAGATCATTAGCATGCAATGTGCAAAGTATATATTGAACAGCATCATAATAGCAATGAAATTGAACATGAGTTTTACAACAACAAGATATTCTTTGTTTATTGATTTTAACATAATAGGGTTTGCATTTTTAAAATGATCTTTGACTAATATGTAAATTCATTAACACAGATTCATCTAAAAAAAATTAAAAAATTCAGTTTGAGTCGTGTCAAGAAGATATTTTGGATGAGGATCATGAATGTTTTATCCCACCCTTAACTTTAAAACATCTCTAGCATTAGATGAAACTCTTGTGTTATCATGCCAAAAAATTTCAATTAATGATTTAGTTTCATCATTTCATTTCATTTCCAACCTTCGAAGTCTACCACTAAAACTCCAACAATGGTTTAGTGGATCACTTTCAATTGTGTCTCTTCTTTTGGCCGCTCTTGACAAGGTTCTACAATGTATGTTTAAATAGCCACTTATATCACTTAACATTCGTTTATCGACATCTATTTTGTTAACTATAGCAGTTGTTATAGCTTGTCGTGTCACATTCTTATCTTTAGATCGACTTGTTTTTTCGATAGAATCGATGGCATTGGCAACAGCAGATACAATTTGCTTATATGATTCATATAAATCCTTTTTGGTTTTGTATAAATTCCTAATTTTTTCATGACTTTACGTATTTTTAATATTTTTATTAATTATAGCATTAATTGACATTGAAATCCTAGCTTATTTTTATAGAAAATTTGTTTATATAATTTGTTGGCATGTGTTTTGATTTGTCTCCAAGAAACTAACCCATTAAGATTATCTAACACATTGCTATCAATAGTAAAAAAATTACATTCATTTTCATTCAAAGAGGGTGGTGTATTATTTTTAATTTTTAATTATTTTCGTTTAGGTGTATTAAATTCATATCCAGCTTCCTTTAAATCATCAATTTGATTTGCATCATACTCTTGGGGATTTAAAAACATACCAGGATTCGCATCCACATGAAGATTTTCATCACCAGTCAAAGTATCATCTAAAGATGCACCCGTATTTGGTTCTAAATTGCTTGCGTCCATCATGATCTCTTCAATGGTTTCATCTACAACAGGCACTGAACTCGATGTTTTAGTGTTCTTCAATTGTTGTAGTTGTGATCTTCTATCACTTTGGTGTTTTGCCTCCTCTCTTTTTGTCTGGATTTCCTCCGATGTCATTGTCTTCCTTTGTTTCTTTCGATGTTGCTTTGAACC
This sequence comes from Cryptomeria japonica, assembly GCF_030272615.1. Lineage (NCBI taxonomy): Eukaryota > Viridiplantae > Streptophyta > Pinopsida > Cupressales > Cupressaceae > Cryptomeria > Cryptomeria japonica. Next base: position 9,158,562 of record NC_081410.1, read on the forward strand.
CATCTTTACAAAGTCCTCTTGAATAAAATATTGATTTCTTTTCAACAAAAGATTAAATTTGCTGACTTCGCATGAATTTTGAGTAAACGGTGGTAAAAAAATGAGCCAAATTGTGTAAATTTTCTATTTCAGTACGGATCCCAATGAGAATGTCAGTAATTATTGAATTTTGTCCTTTTTTTATAGTAACGGCTATTTTTACAACGGAGGCCCATTATATGAATAACGGGCCCCGTTTTTAAAACGAGGGCCTGTTATTAAATAACGGTAAAAAAATAAAACGAGCCCCTAATCTATAAAATTTGACCCCACAGCCCGCCTTATGCCTCGGGTTTAGGTCCAGGATAGGCATGGAATGCCCAAACCTTAGACTTGGACCTGCAAATTCAAACTTGGATCAATGAAAGCATAAATACAAACTTTTGCAACATTTTACATGCCTGTTATTAGAGAATTTTTTCATGAAATTAAAACCCATTTCACATTATACTATGTAGATTCCGAATATATATAAAAAATTAAAATTTTGATTATTATCTCAATTTTTCATTTAATTTATACTAAATCTGGTCCATAAACTTGAAATATCAACTAATTTTGTTTGTTTAATAACTTTTTTGTTTTAATGTTTTTTGAAAAAAATTGTCATCAATCTACACAAAATTCTTTTCTTTCAAAAAAAAAAATCAAAAAGTGATAAGTTTCGGTCAAATTATGTCGGTTGTACACATCAAGTTTTTAAAATGATAATTAGGGCCAATAAAAAATTAATAAAAAATAACGTATTTAAATATATATATATATATATATATATGCTCATCGATCTTGAGTGTGTTACAAATCATTTCCCAAGATGGTTTCAAAAAAATCTTTTATTTGTGTCAAAAAGTGTTGGTCGTACACGTGCATGGTATGGTCTTGAAACATGCATTTTAAAAAAGTAGTTTTTAGAAATCCATTTTGAAAGTCAATTTCTATTATGTGAGTATTAAAATAAATTACATATTTCGAAAGTAGACTCAGAGGGCTATATTTTATAATCTATCTTTTTTCAAGATTCAATCTCTAAATGCTTCAAATCTTTAGCTCAAATGTGGCAAAATCTGAAAATCCGGGAAAACATTTCCACTTTTTGGCCAAAAAGTGGACTCAACTTCTTGCACTGACCCATACCCTAGGGAAGATAAATGTTATGATGTGTTTTATTTCTGTCTGTGTAACATATTTGGTGATTTTGTTCATGATGCGCAATGGTAAATCATGTTAATGGATGTTAGGTGCTTATGAATAGTTCGTTGATTATGTTGTATTAGTAGGTGTTTAAAAAAAAATTATCTCTATTTGCATGTTAGTTGGTTAAGTTCTCTAGGTTATTTTGGTGGGAATTACATTTGGTATAAGAACACAAGTTGCAACACTGGGATCTTTGGTCAAGTATTTTATCTTTATTCTTGTATGGTGTGTTGTCATAGTAAGTCATTAATTGTGGTTCTGGTCTCCCTTAATGCATGCTAGTGAAAGAATAATTTAATTAATGCTCCCTTTCTTTTCTCTAATTAAAGTGTCCAACTTCGTATGTAATAATTCCTTGTGTATACATTGTTAGTGAATAGATTTTGTCCTTCTTCTAATTAAATTAATTCAAAGCTCTGTTACCCTCTTCTAAAGACAAAAGTTCAACTAAATAGTTGGGTAAGTGTGCTATGCATCACTTTCCTCAATCCATTTTTCCACGGCCCCTGCGATGCTCTTGGCTCGCTAAACTTGATTCATTAGCTTTTTGTTCTTTGGTGAAGTAGGGTCAAAGCTTTCTGAAGCATGTGATATGGGAAGTTCCCCAAAACAGCCTATACTATCAATGAATTGAGCAAGAATTTTGATATGCCACTTCAGCTCTCTTTTCTCCTGCCCATCTTTTTCTGACCTAGTGAGCATCTTCTTAGCTGATACTTGGAAAAAGTGATTATCTGAATCCCTCCTCATGTTCCCGAGCTCCATTTTGGTGACCTCAAAATCCTCTGCATTCACCTCCTTATTCTCATCTTTGGGCTTATAGGAAGCAATTTAGCACTCCACCTCCCGGTCTTTTCATCAGCATCCAATCTGGCAGTTGTTTTGAACTTCTTCTATTTGGGACCCTTCTCCATGTATTTAACCACCATGTCTTGAATTGGGATGGACACTGGAATGAAACTTCATTTCTTGCTTACCAAAGTGGTTAACCATTTAGGGGTTGCACTTGAACTAGTTGTTCCTTCGGTCACTTTAGGTGGTGCCATCATAGCTACAGTAACCACATGAGAATCCATGGTGTTGACAATGTCACTGTCAAGGTCCTCGACTTCGAAAATCTGAGTATCAAGGATTTTGTCTTTTGCCTCTGTGTCTTTGACCTAGACCATTTTCTTCTGTGCAGCACTCTGTGACCTTGTATATTGAGGAGCAAAAAAGTCCAGAGCCAGATTAAACTTGTGCTTGGTGTGAGATGGATTCTTATCTTTACCTTCATAGTTGAGACCAATTGAATAACTACTAGCAAACAAACCTTCTATCAATCACTCCGCAGTAATGAAGAACAAGTTTCAAAAATCAATCACTTCATACCTTATAGCAAAAGAAGTGATATGAACTTATTTAGTGCATTAATTTTGATCGTCAACTCAAATGTGTTGAGCATTGGGATTTGACATCACACGTGTGCATTGAATGCATGGCGGCATTTTTGGAGTAACCACCAATTCCCAAAAATGATTACTTGTCTTGAAAAATCGGCCAGTTGACGTCACCCGAGATATGGTTCAATCTTCATCATACTTAGCAATAAATGCACCATCATGTCTTTTAGTCCATGGGACCCACCTGATTTGAACATGCATGAACAATTTGAACTGACTTCATGGGGGTTCAAGTAGTTCAAAACGTACGTTGCACCAAGAAAATTCTCTTCGAAAAGATTAACCCTGTTAAGTGTCGCTAGTCTTTTGAACTTTATTGAACATGTTGAACACCACTGAACTGCTTGAACTAGGTTCAAAGGGTTCACAGCCTGGAGGAAAAGGATATAACATGTCATACACGACCATGAAATAGAACTACTGCAAAAACACTTGAGTGAACGTTAGCATAGAAAACTGTTTAGACAACTTAGAACCTGTGGTACCTAGATGAACATTATGAACTCTTTTCAAGATGGTTCAAGGGGTTCACGAGGTTCAAACCAACCATTGAAACTTGATGCTACGAATTAAGAGGCAATTTACCAGCGAATTAAGGATTGAACCAAGGAATTTCTGAAAGGATAAAGACTCAAATAAAATTTTGGTAAGGCAACTTACTCTTGTTATGAGGGATGAATGACAGGATAACATTGGCTCTGACTGGGGATTGCATTTTGTGAAAAATGCAAAGAACTCTAAATCTTTGGTTTCACATAGCAAAAATAGAAAGGGAATAAAGAGGACACACACCAAAAAGACACAAAACAAACCGCTAACCTACTATGTACAGGAACTCTTGATCACAGATTTCAAAGTTTATAGAGCTTCAAGTCTTGCCCATTATAGGTATAGGGCATAACCATTCCATCAGAATAATTCAGTCTGAATGCATTTGGTCCTACTACCTCATGGATCTTGAACGGACCTTTGCACAATGAATCAAATTTTCCATGGGTGCCCTTTGGTTCTCTTCTCTTGTCCCACAACAGTACTTCATCTCCTTTTAGGAAACCTCTTGGTCGAGCTCTCATATCAAATATTTTCTTCACCCTGTTCTGATGCTCAGTAATTCTATCCACTAACATTTCTCTTTCCTCTTCCAACTTCATCAAATACATGACTCTCTTCTCCAGAGCATTTTGGAAGAAGGAATCCTCAATTACGGTTTGAATTCTTGCTGCTACCAATTCCAGAGGTAAAGAAACCTTCGCGCCAATCCCATATACCAGTTCATAGGGTGCCATTCCAATTGTCCTTTTAGGAGTGATTCCATCTACCCATAAGGCTTCATATACCTTTTTATGTCGGTTCCGGGCATTATCATCAACTAACTTCTTCATGATGGTACCAGGTTCTTGTTGCTTAATTCTGCCAATCCATTACCTTGTGGAAAGTAATCGGAGGAATGTGAAAGAGAGATTTGATTTTCATAACAGAACATAGTCAATTCTTTAGAAGAGAAATATGATGCATTAACTGCTACAATCTTCTGAGGGACCCCAAAGCAAACTAAAATGCAATCCTTGATAAAATCACATACGACCTCTGAGTTTTCTTTCTTAGTGGGAACAGCTTCCACCCACTTAGTAAAATAATCTCTTGTTGTCAGAATATACATATGGCTGGTGCTGGAATGAGGATTTATTGGACCAATGAAATCAATACCCCATTGCTTGAAAGGTTCATCTACTACCACAGGCCTTAAAGGTAGGGCAGCTAAATGTGGTTTTCTAGAGAAGAGTTGACATGTTTCACATTCCTTAACATAGGTATATGCATCACGAAACATACCAGGCCAATAAAAACAGTTTCTTAAAATCTTGAAAGCAGTTACTGAGGATGAGAAATGTCCCCCGCAGGCTTCATTGTGATAAACTTCTAGAAGTTTTCATTGTTGTGGCTTATCTACACATCTCAAATAGGTACAATCCAAGCCCTTCTTATACAAAACATCTTGCTAGATAACATATTTAGCTTCTTTTAATTTGAGATTTCTCTATTCTTTGGTTGACAAATGACCCGGGCAGTTACCATAGGTCAGGTAATAAGCCACATCAGAAAACCATGTATCTTGCAAACCAGCAAATAGAGTCAATGGTAGCCCCTCATCTGTTTCTATCTTATTTTCTGCTATTAATTTGCATAAGCCTTGTCCTTTAACCATCTTTGTAGGACGAATATCTAGATCATATTCCCAAATTTTGGTTACCCATGTTGCTCTTTTATCGAGTCCAACTTCCTGCTGAGTCAAAATACTTTTCACTGCAGAATCTAGAACAAACACCACAGAGTGAGAATGCAAAATGTAATACCTAAATTGTTTAACTACTTTAACCACAACAAAGGCTTGTTTCTCTGAGAGTGAATACTTAAGTTCATATTTATTAAGGGGGACGCTCATGAATGCTATGGGTGCTTCAGCGCCAGATCTATCTATCTGTAGCAATATTCCTGGCATTGTATGTTCTAAGGCATAACAGTATATGATAAAATCCTTTTTGAAATCTGGGGTGATGAGAGTTGGTGCATTGGCAACAGAGCTCTTAATCTTTCCAAAAGCTTCTTTAGCTTCAATGGACCATTTAAAGGGGTACCTCTCACTCAGCAAGTTGATGATGTGCTTAGTAGTTTCTGTGAATTCAGGTACAAACCTTCTCAAGAAATTTACCTGACCGAAAAATGACCTTACTCCAGTCCGGTTTGAAGGCAAGCTGAGGTGTTGGATTGCATTGACTCTATCAGGATTAATCTTGACACCTTCTTTTGAAACAATATGCCCCAATAATTTACCCTCAGTTACACAGAAAACTGACTTCTTTGGATTCAAGGGGATACCATGTTCGTGACAACGTTGTAGAATTGCTCTCAAATCTTGAAGATGATTCTTTCTTACTTTGGAGAAGGCGGTCAAGTCATCTAGGTAGACCACAATAACCCTATCATAGAAATCCTTAAAAGAAGAATCCATAGCCCTTTGAAACATTGCTTCGGCATTAATCAGACCAAAAGGCATCTGATTATATGCAAATGTTCCCCAAGGGGTGACAAATGTTGTTTTATGCTGTTCATTTTTTGCAGCACTAATTTGATTGTAGCCAGAAAAACCATCTAACATTGACATCATTTCTAACCCAGCTACTGTCTACAAAATATGATCCATATTGGGTAAAGCATAGTTATCCTTAAGACTTGCCTAGTTCAGATTGCGAAAATCTACACAAATCCGAATTTCCCCATTTTTCTTCCTCATAGGCACTATATTGGCTACCCAAGTGGAGTGATGAATTGGATATATAATTCTGGCTTTAAGCATTTTATCTACCTCCTTGAAAATTGCATCTGCCATTATGGGGTTGAAATTTCTCAGTTTTTGCCTAAAAGGAGAAACACCAGGCTTCAACGGGATTTGATGTTGAAAATGACCATTCCTAAATTCCTTCAAATCATCATAAGACCAAGTGAACACATCAATGTATTCTTTCAATAATTCATTGAGCATTTGTTTCTCCTCAGAAGAGCAACATTTGCCAATTGTTACCATTTTAGGATTAGATTCATCACCAAGATTTATCTTTTCACAACCTACCTTACTGTCTTCATCAAGAGTTTTCTTACCAGTGAACATATCATTACGGGTGAAAAACCTCTCTAGAGTCACCAAACCTTTTAGGATTTTGTTCCCTTTTAGCTGAATGAAATTCTTATCAGAATCAATACCAAGGTCTGGACAAAATTCTTTACAACTATCTTCAGAACCCTCTAAATATGATTGGACAAAGGAATGGGTACACTCTAGAAAATCCTTAATATGGGCATCTGTATCAAAAACTTGTCATTGATTCACATTGTCAGGAACACTAGGTCTATAAATCATTTCAATTCTATAAGAATCATTCTTAAATTTTGGGTGTGGTAACAAGAGAGAAGCTGACACGGCCAAGGAATCTGCCCTAGTGTTTTGCTCTCTTGGTATAGCTTCAATTGAGAATGCATCAAAAAATTCTATCTCATCCCAAACTCTATTTCTATAATGTTTTAGTCTATCATTCTTAACAGAATAAACATTCCTCACCTGTTTGACAATTAGTTCAGCATCACCTTTTACCTTAAACAATTTTATACCCTTACATTTAGCTTCATTCAATCCTAAAAGTAATGCCTCATATTCCGCAATGTTATTGGTATTCTTGAAATCCAGCTTGAAAGAAAAAGGAAAAACGTTACCATTAGGGGAAAGCAAAACTACCCCTGCTCCTGAGCTAGAGTTTGCGTAACTTCCATCAAATTCCATTTGCCACAGTCTGCCTTGTTCATAGACTGCTTCTTCCAATTCTTTTTTATCAAGTGCAAGAATGACATAATTTCCAAATTCACATTCTTGGAACAGAATCTGAGCTTTGGGATTATCAGAGGGAAAGACTGTATATTTATTTTTCGGCTCGGGTTCAAGTTTAATCTTTTGTTTTCCTAGTGGGATGATAGCTTCTAACCAATCCATCTTAATTTCACCTCCAAGCTCTTTACAGAAAGTTCTACTTAAGAGTATCCCATAACTTGCAGGAATATCGGCAACCAAAATGGTCAATTTTACCCTTTTATCAGGACATGTTGCAAGTACTACTTGAGCATCCTTTACTTGACCAATGAGAGGAACCTGCTTCCCATCCATTGAGTAACATCTCCCAAATGTCTTAGTAAGTGTTAAACCTAAATCTCTATTAACAAACGATGGTATTATGTTATCTGATGCCCCTAAATCTATAATACAATTGCTAAGCTTCTGACCATTCAAGAGGAGGGAGATATAAAAAGGTTTGGGCTTCAGAACTTCTGTGTCAAGCTTATCTTCAGCATTGTGGAAGGCACAGGGATTAATCGAATCAGTGGAAGGGCAAGAGGCAGATGTAGGTGTTTCAGCAGCAAACAAATCATTAACAACTAGAGACTTATGCACTAAGGACTCTAAGGTAGGATCTCCTTTAACATATTTGACCAACTTGTCTAATTCCCTCGGGTTTAGTTTCAAATATTCAGCAGTGGAAAGTTGAACAGTTAAAGTTTTACAAAATTCAATTATATCAAAGGAAGGAGAAGGAGAAGAATTATTTTTACTTTCAATATCTCTTTGCAAAATTTTAACTTCAGGAATCTTTGCATGAAAGGAGGAATCATTATTCGCAGGACTCTTACCCTTGAAACTAGTTCCAGTAGAACTCACAAAAGGAGCAGGTTGGGAGGTTTGTCGATTCCTTGTAAGGATTTCACACGCAGGGTCTTCAAAAGTTACCAAAATATTACCACCTCTTTCTGAATCTGATTCAAATTCAAGGTAAAATGATCTAGAATCGTCAGGTACATCTTGAATCTTCTCTGCTTCGGTGAGTTCCCCAAGTTCATCTTTAGTGCTTCTCATTTGAACATGCCTTATCATATCGGGGCAAAAATTCCCATCATGATCTATGGTTAGGTGAAAAGAGCACATAGTGCCTTCATCAGGAGGGGCATCTATCTGCAATCTTTGTGGGGCAGTGGGAAGTTGCAAAGTTTGCCCAGAATTATACCGGTTTGGTTGTTTTCTACTTATATCTTGATAGGGTTGTGGGTAGGAAACTCCAGGTTTCGGAATTTACCTCTTCAAAGCAATCATATCATTGACTAGTCTTTGAACAACTGGATCAGTCAAAGAGGTGGAAGCTTGAGATTGACCTTGAGGAATTTGCACATCTTTTCTCCACTTCCCAGTTGTTATAAAATCATCTTCAAGCTCTATAGCCTGATTTTGTGCAGTATCAAGATCAGTTGGCCTATTTCTTCTGAGATAGAAACCAACATCAGGAGGCATAGAGTTGATAAAGAAACATTGTTGGTTATTAGCAGTTGGTCTTTTAGCCTAGGGAATTTTAAGGATAATCTTATTATACCTAGCTACATAATCTCTCATTGGCTCATGAAGCTCCTTCTTCATTTGTGTGAGCTGAGCCAAAAGTAAGTGCTCATCATCAGCACTCTTGAACCGTTTCTCAAAAGAGGTTTTCATTGTTTGCCAATCAATTATAGATCCAGCCTACAGATGACTGAACCAATCTACTGCTCCCTCGATAATATTTTGAGCGAAAAGCCTAACAGCCACATCTTCATGTTGTACTGCCAGTATCCCAATGGCTACATTGAAGGAATTCAAATGTTCTTCAACCGGGATTTTCCCATCTCCATTAAACTTAGGTAAAACATCCCTAGCCCCTTTTGGAAGAGAATTATGGGCTCGGAGAGCGAGAGGCCCGACTGTGGCACCCCATGGTTGAGCCATGATGAAAATAGGGTAAATAGCTACAAGAGGAGGAGCTTGAATTCCAGAGAGCGTTAATGCTTTCCAATGGCTAGAAGAGAGAGGTACTTGGGGAGTAGCTTTAGTAGGGGAAGAAGGTCTACTCTTGGCGTTCCTCTTGGGAGTGAAATTTATAGAGGATGAGAGCCCTTGCAGTTCTTCGAAAAAGTTATCAACAACTCCCTCCCTCCTTTGTGATCTGGTATATGGATGAGTATCCAGTGCTATTTCTTCTAAGACCTATGAAAATGTAAGCCAGGTTAAGGTACAAGTTGAAGTATGTGTTATCCAATCTATCAGCAGGTAGAACCTTGACTTACTCAGGTTTTACAAATATATAACATACTGGTCTATTGAATGTTGACGATTCCCCAGCAGAGTCACCAAAAATCTGTTAGTGAACAGATTTTGTCCTTCTAATTAAATTAATTCAAAGCTATGTTACCCTCTTTGAAAGACAAAAGTTCAACTAAACAGTTGGGTAAGCATGGTATGCATCACTTCCCTCAATCCATTTCTCCATGGCCCCTGCAATGCTCTTGGCTCGCTGAACTTGATTCATTAGCTTTTTGTTCTGTGGTGAAGTAGGGTCAAAGCTTTCTGAAGCATGTGATATGGGAAGTGCCCCAAAACAGCCTATACTATCAATGAATTGAGCAAGAATTTTGATATGCCGCTTCAGCTCTCTTTTCTCCTACCCATTTTTTTCTGACCTGGTGAGCATCTTCTTAGTCGATACTTGGAAAAAGAGATTATCTGAATCCCTGCTCATGTTCCCGAGCTCCATTTTGGTGACCTCAAAATCCTCCCCATTCACCTCCTTATTCTCATCTTTGGGCTTATAGGAAGCAATTTCAGCAATCCACCTCCCGGTCTTTTCATCAGCATCCAATCTAGCAGTTGTTTTGAACTTCTTCTGTTTGGGACCCTTCTCCGTGTATTTAACCACCATGTCCTGAATATGGATGGACACTGGAATGAAACTCCGTTTCTTTCTTACCAAAGTGGTTAACCATTTAGGGGTTGCACTTGAACTAGTTGTTCCTCCGGTCACTTTAGGTGGTGGCATCATAGCTACAGTAACCACATGAGAATCCATGGTGTTGACAATGTTGCTGTCAAGGTCCTCGACTTCAAAAATTTGAGTATCAAGGATTTTGTCTTTTGCCTCTGTGTCTTTGACCTAGTCCATTTTCTTCTGCACAGCACTCCGTGACCTTGTATATCGAGGAGCAGAAAAGTCCAGAGCCAGATTAAGCTTGTGCTTGGTGTGAGATGGCTTCTTATCTTTACCCTCACAGTTGAGACCAATCGAACAACTACCAGCAAACAAACCTTCTATCAAACACTCTACAGCAATGAAGAACAAGTTTCAAAAATCAATCACTTCATACCTTATAGCAAAAGAAGTGATACGAACTTATTTAGTGCATTAATTCCGATCATCAACTCAAATATGTTGAGCATTGGGATTTGACATCACACACGTGCACTAAGTGCATGGCGGCATTTTTGGAGTAACCACCAATTCCCAAAAATGATTACTTGTCTTGAAAAATCGGCCAGTTGACGTCACCCGAGATATGGTTCAATCTTCATCATACTTAGCAATAAATGCACCATCATGTCTTTTATTCCATGGGACCCACCTGATTTGAACACGCATGAACAATTTGAACTGACTTCATGGGGGTTCAAGTAGTTCAAAACGTACGCTGCGCCAAGAAAATTCTCTTCGAAAAGATTAACCCTGTTAAGTGTCGCTGGTCTTTTGAACTTCATTGAACATGTTGAACACCACTGAACTGCTTGAACTAGGTTCAAAGGGTTCACGGCCTGGAGGAAAAAGATATAACACGTCATACGCGACCATGAAATAGAACTGCTGCAAAAACACTTGAGTGAACGTTAGCATAGAAAACTGTTTAGACAGCTTAGAACCTACGGTACCTAGATGAACATTATGAACTCTTTTCAAAATGGTTCAAGGGGTTCATGAGGTTCAAACCGACCATTGAAACTTGATGCTATGGATTAAGAGGCAATTTACCAACGAATTAAGGATTGAACCAAGGAATTTCAGAAAGGATAAAGACTCAAATAAAATTTTGGTAAGGCGACTTACTCTTGTTATGAGGGATGAATGACAGGATAACATACATCTATAACGTTAGTAATTGATGATTTGATTTGAACTACATAAAGGGATTCTAACATATACTTAAATGCAAAAGATGGTATCAATATGATGAATGAACATGCTTATAGATTAGAATGGAATTGTAAGAACTTCTTATTGACAATGTCATTTACATGATTAGGGCTACTGTGTTAGGATGTGGTATTGTTTTCCTTATGTCTAGTTAGAAGGAGTGGGGGTGTGCATGAGAATTTGTATGAATCGGTGTTGGGTTAAGCTTTACACCTAGGTGAAGAAATTAAATGATACATATATTTTGTATGGGTGCTACCTTCTTTCCTCTCCTTTCTCTACCTTGATATGCAATAAAAGGATGATTCTTTATGGTGCAATTTTTACTAATTTACAATAATTGCTTATTTCATGAATGGGATTTTGTGTGTACATAAAATCTTGTTTGTATATAATTCATCTTGTTGTATGTTCCTAAGTTTTCTATGTTGGTATTTTGGATATGTTGATATGGTTTTGTCATTGATGTCAACACCTATCATCACTTGTCAACACTTATCAGCACTTGGAGATCTTTGGTTATGTTCACCAGCAAGTCAGAGACTTATGCACAGTCACTGGTACTTGGTTCACTGGCAGATTATATTGTTCATTGGCAATTGGAATGACTTGGAAACTACTTGGTTATGTCGAAGACATTATTCGATCACTTGGTTTTGGCGATTTGGTTAATTGTTTATTCGGGTTTGCATATTTGTTGTTACTGGCAAATAGGTCCAAGTTATGCACCGGCAGGCATATCTATTCCAGATCAGCACAACACGTTATGGAGATGAATTATTATTATTGTAAATGCATTGAGCCGACATCATGCATCGGATATTGATTTACTTGTAATTGATTTTATTGTAATATCTTTTAGTCAGTCGACCTATTCAATTGGTCTTAGGTTATGGTATAAATGTAAGATCTTATTTGTGAGATTGATATGCAATTAGAAAAAGAATTGTAATAAGGTATATACAAAAATAAGCAGAGCTATACATGCAAACATCATTTGAAGGTTGAAGAAGGGTTTTTGTGAAGGCAATCAGAACTAAACCGGTACTGAATCTAGCATATGAAGATGCTATTTTGTGCAGTACATTATCATTGGATCTAACCATCCAATTATAGTCATTGTGACTTCCATTTTGTGATTGAGCAGTGAGCTCTAGGTAGCTGGCCTTTCTGCATGTGAAGAATCCATATTGTACACACATACTATCTGCAATAGTATCATTTGATTGTGGGTAAGGCTTCCCACCGTGGTTTTTCTTCTTACAGGGTTTCCACGTACAAATATTTGTGTTATGTGTTGTGGATGTTATTGTCTTTCTGTTTCATGCATTAATCTTTATTGGTACTGCAATTAACTGATAAATTGTCTACCGACATAAAGTTTGGTTTACCGGTATTAAGCATTAAGTTAATTTTAGTTGAATTTATTGGACAACTAATTCACCCCCCCCCCCCCCTTCTCAGTTGACTCTGGGACCTAACGTTCTAAATATGTTTATCTTAGAAATCTCAAGGATGATTATATTTGTGTTCCCTATCAAAACATGAACATATAGCATAGGGTAGTGGTTGCATTGTTCGATAAAGATTGTGTACATAGAGAATTTAATTTTCCTTGGATGGCCTTACTTGATTTAGTATGTGCATATTATTTGTTAGAATGATGGCTCTCTCTTTCCTCTTCTCTTTGTCTAGATGTAATATTAATGAATAAACTACTTGGGAATGTAAGTAGACTAGTATATGTAATGAGAATTGTTTGATTAGAATGAATCTTGTGTTGGGAAAACAAGTTATTGTAATGTATTTGTGATCCTTTTAATATAGAAAAATGGATGGAATGTCTTTTTCTTGATGATATTTTAAAAGTGTGTATGTGAATCTTGTAAAATTCTTTCATGTTTTTATTGACTTGGGCAATGCTTGGCTTAAACCTTGGAAAGAACCTATATGCTTTTGATGAAATATGAATGTTGTAGTTGATAAGTAATTATGAAAAGTGTTGGTGTAATTATTTATTCTTATAGGATATAATTACACCTTACTTAAGTTGACTTAGGATAATGCATCTCATCGTAGTTTGGATATGAGACACATAGGGAAGTGTGCACATAGGGATGATGCTTGTAGGAGAAATTCCACCTTTTGTGGTCTTGTCTTGTTGTTACATTCCACATTCGGTGGGTGATCCACCTCTTGTGGAATATTATATTATTTCTCCTACCTACCCCTACTTTTTCTTACCTACCCTTGTTTCTCATTGAGCCACATGTCATGATTGTGTGCTCACATATCCATTTGGCCTTGCCTATATAAGCAGGCCCATATTCATTCTATTGGTTAATCTAGTTGATCACTTTTGCATATTGATGAGAATACAGTTTGTTCTTGTCAAACTATTGTCTCTCTTTTGTGTGCTTTTCATTGTGCCCTTGATCTTGGCAAAATATCACATGGTATCAAAGCCATTGGCGCTTCATTGATTGGTTTTGGGAGACATTTTTTAAGGCTTCTAATTTCGGATTTGAGGTACTGCGCGTTTTGGAGGTATCCTAGAGCATTTTCAACCTCACCATTTCGTCTAGGAGGCTGTTTCCATAAAAATCAAGTATAAACTCATCTATATTTGGTAAAAGTCGAATTTTGGGTGTTGGAGGATTTTTTTACCTATTTCGGGGAGTACGGTATGAATTTTCAAAAATATTTTTTTATTCTGCAAAAAAAAACTAAAAAAGTTTATTTGATTTATTTTTAAAAAATAAAAATAAAAAATTATTATTATATTTTCGAAGGGGGTTCATTGACCCCACCCCCCGTACTTGTAACCTACACAATTTGCAGGTGTACTGTCATCATACTCGCGTCGTCGTTGTCGTCCGTCTGTTGCATCCTCAAGCGTCCTTTGCACCCAGCAACCACCGTAGGTGCTCCAGCAACCGCTCTGGCGACCTCCTAAATCCTCCCGCCGCCACCCACCAGTCCAGTCACTGTCTGTCAGCAGCCGCTTCCCATCGGCCCCATCTCGTAGGCGACTGCAGCCTCTGTCGGCCGCTTCTCGCCGGCCTCGGCCACCGCCCGCGATCTCCAACCCTCCTTCCTCTAACGGGACCCACGTTTGCCACGTGGCAGGTGGCCACTGGCCCGTGGGCAAGACACCTTTGCGCCACATCATCACCATCATACAGTATGAAATTTATAGTCAACATGCCACACCATCCTATCCGTACAGTCAGCAAGGGGGTTGCAACGATTTTTTGATGGTCATACGGCCATCAAATTTAACACAATGAAGTGTTGACGTCAACCTGCGTCAGCACATTTTTTAAAATTTTAGACCCCTCTCTGTTGAGTAGTTTGATTTTTTGGGTCAACTTTGAAGGCCCGTAACTTGCTCAATTTTTCTCCTTTTTGGGTGCAATTTTATTTATTTGGGCTAATTTTTCGTTCTCTCCACAGTGGTGTGGTTATTTTCTGATTTTGGTGAACTATTTTTTCATAATTTTCAGATTCTCTCTACAGTACTTGTCCAATCCTCAATTTTGCAACTTCAAAGGCTTTGTTTGGGCTCATATGGCCTCCTTTTCAGGTGTCATTTTTATAAGTGCATATTTTTTCGTCTACTTCCATAATCTATCATCAATTTACAGAGATTTTGAGTGGATATTGTACTTTTAGAAATTGGTCTTTTGTGGCTTACTTGAAATTTGCTTGGAACTTAGTTTAGATCTCTTGCATTATCAGTTTGAGTCTTCTTTGGCCTCTTTGAGGAGTTGTAAAGTTGAAATCAAAAGTCCACTTTGCCATTTTTTGCAAGTGGAAAATCATCATTATGGGGGGGTTCTTTGATTGAGTGAATTTGGGGGGGTGTCTTATGCGATTGTGCCTCTCTTTCCTTGTGCTCTTTCATTTTTGTTTCTATGATTCCTCATAAATTTCCACCTTTAACCCCACATAACTATGCATCCTGGAAAATAAAAGCATGGAGCAAACTAATGGAAAAAGGACTCACGCATTACATAGATGGAACAATAGCAGCACCAGCAGATCCTAAGGCTGATCCTAATGCTCAATTATAATGGCTCACTAAAAATTGCATGGCTCTTGGAACATTGCGTAAGTATGTATCAGATGACCTCATTTTTCACATTGAGAAGTGTTCTAGAATCAAAGAGGCTTGGGATATCTTTCAAAAATTGTATGGTCAAGTTGATGAAATCAAAGGCTACAAGATTGACAATGAGCTCATCAACTTGGATCCCAAGGGTTTTGATAAAATCCAAGATTATGTCACCAAAAACAATGAGCTAAGAGCAAAGCTTAAGGATTGTGGAATTGACAAAAAAGATGCTCAATTGATATTCAACTTGTTGGACAAGCTTTCACCTGAATATGCAGTATTTGTTTCTAGCTTCCAAACTCATCATTTGACAGTGGGGAGTTCCTACACTATGCCTTCATTTGATGCTTTCACAGAAATGTTGATGTTGGAACAATCTAAATTGTTGAACATGGGGATTCTCAAGTCTTCAAAGTCCAAGGCTTTGGTGGCTAATCAAGGGAGTCAAGGGAGTCAAGGAAAAGATTCCAATAAGAAGAAGAAGCAATCTAATTCAAAGCCACAACAGAAAAAAGGACAATCATCCTCTCCATCACAAGTCGATTCTTCATCCTCTTCCAAGAAGGGGAATCCACCTAAGAAGGAAAAACCAACTTGTGCTTATTGCAAGAAGTATGGTCATGATGACCATCGATGCCACACCAAGAAAGTTGATGAGTTGACAAATCTCCTTAAGAAGAACAACATCAATTTGCCATCCGCCTATAACAAGAAGGAATCGTCTCCTTCCACTTCCTCACAGTCTAAGGGAAAAGGGCAAGCATTTTTGGTTACAACAGGTTCTTCACAGCAGTGGATACTTGACTCGGGTGCCTCTTATCACATGGGTTCTACAAAGGAGAAGTTTTCTCCATTGGAGCCATCAAAGGTACCTCACATTTACATAGGTGATGATACACAAGTTGAGGTTGAAGGGAAAGGTTCGGTTGCCATGGATGATGGAACATTTGAGAATGTTCTTTATGTTCCTAACTTGTCTACCAATCTTCTCTCTATCTACCAAATCACTCACTATGGGAATGGGAAAAAGGTTGAGTTTACACCTGATTCAGTTGTAGTAAAAGAACTTGATAATGATACCTTGGTAGCAGTGGGACAAGTCAATGACAACTCAATACTTTATTCATTCTCCCACTTTGTGCCAAGTTCTCCTTCTAGGGCCTTGCTTACTCATTCAAATTCAGAAAGTAAGCTATGGCATGAGCGGTTTGGTCACCTCAACTACCGCTATCTTCAGCAGCTTAGCACTAAAGACATATTCTCAGGTCTACCTCGAATCAGTTTTTCAGAGGGTGTATGTTCAGGATGTTCCATGGGCAAGCATCCCGAAGAGAAGTTTGATAAGGGGAAAGCTTGGAGAGCTTTGGGAGTTCTTCAACTTGTTCACAATGATGTAGCAGGTCCATTTTCATCACCTTCATTTAGTAGGGCCTGCTATGTCCTCACCATCATTGATGACTACTCCTGCCTCACTTGGGTTTATTTTCTTGTTCATACGAGTGAAGTGTTTGACAAATTTCTAGACTTCAAGGCTCATGTGGAGAAGCAATCAGGGAAAGTGGTCAAATCCTTTGCACAGATAATGGAAGGGAATGTGTGAACAAAATACTTGAGGATTTTTGTACATTTGAGGGGATTGATCTTTAGCATTCAATTGCCTACACTCCACAAGAGAATGGAGTTGCAGAACGTAAGAATAGAACTCTCAAGGAAACGGCTAGCTATATGATACATGCACATTCTCTTGATCTTGTCTTTTGGGTAGAGGCTATCAGTTGTGCTAGACACATCCAAAATCGAGTTCCTCACAAATATTTGATAGGTATTACTCCTTTTGAGGCTTGGGCTAGTAGGAAACCGATTGTGAGATATTTCAGAGTCTTTAGGTGTCCATCATGGGCTCGCATTCCTCTGCAGAAACGCAAGGCATTGGAACCTCAAAGTAGGCCTTATATTTTTGTTGGATATCCTGAGGGTGTTAAGGCATATCGATTGATGGATCCAGAGACACATGAGGTGTTTATTGAGAGGAGTGTTCATTTTGAGAAAAGCTCTCCTAGATTAGCCTCACTTCCTCCTCTACCTTTCTCCATTATGGATAGTGATGATAGTGATTCAGACGATGAGACTCCTTCAACTCCAACTCGTAGGGTTACACCTCCACAGGGTCCACTAGTAGTTGAGGAGCCTTGTCCTCCACCTCCACCTAGACCTCGTTGGGCTCGAGAGACACTTGAGTCAGTGGGTTCTCTTGTTGGGAATCCTTCAGATACACGGAGGACTCGATCACAACATTAGGACCTTCCACATGCATACATTGCTACCACTTCCGATCCACAGACATTTCAGGAAGCATCAGGGGTTCTTGAGTGGGACCATGCTATGGAGGAAGAGTATAGTTCCTTGATGAGGAACAACACTTGGGAGTTAGTCCCTCTCCCTAAGGGGAGAAATATGGTTCAATATAAGTAGATCTATCAAACCAAGTTTGTAGTAGATGGTAGTGTGGATAAGTATAAGGCTCGACTTGTTGCGAAAGGTTTCTCACAAGTTCCAGGTGTTGACTATACTGAGACCTTTGTGGTCGTAGCCAAGATGAACTCCATTCAATTGACACTTACTATTGCAGCAGCTCATGGTTGGGTTGTCCATCAGATGGATGTGAAGAGTGTATTTCTTCATGGGGATCTTGATGAGGAGATATATATGGAGCAGCCACAGGGTTTCATCCAGGATTCTTCATTGGTTTACCAACTGAGGAACTCTCTCTATGGCCTTAAGCATCCCCCTAGGGCTTGGTACACCAAGATGGATTATTTCCTTCTCTCAGCAGGGTTCATCAGGTGTCATTCTGATCCAAATGTCTACATTTTGTGACAGGGTGACTCACACTTGATACTTGTGCTCTATGTTGATGATTTGATCATTACAGGGAGCACCTCATCTATCATTAGCAGTGTCAAATCTTATTTGCATGACAGATTTGCTATGACTGACTTGGGTCTTTTGCACTACTTTCTTGGGATAGAGATCTCACAATCACCTTTCAGGATTACACTTTCACAACCCAAGTATGCTCTTGATCTACTTGCATGCTTTCATATGGCTGATTGTAAGCCTGCATCAACTCCCTTTCTTTCAGGAGTCGAGCTTGAGGCTCAGTGCTCTTCTCCACCAATTGATACCATATTGTATCGTCAGCTTGTGGGTAGTCTCATCTACTTGACTCACACACACCTTGACATTTCATTTGTGATTGGCATGGTTTCCTGCTTTATGCAGGAACCACATGAGCTTCATTGGAAAGCCACCAAACACATCCTACACTACATCCAAGGTACACATCATTATGGGATTCACTATGCAATAGGCATAGGACTTCACCTGGTTGGATACACAGACTTTGATTGGGCTGGTGATCTTGATGATCGTAAGTCTACTTCTGGTTACAGCTTCCACCTTGGTTTGGGCCCCATTTGTTGGTAGAGAAAGAAGCAGCATGCTATTTCTCTCTCTTCGACTAAGGCTGAGTATTGAGGGGTTGTCAACGTAGTGACAAAGACTATTTGGCTTTAGCATATTCTCACAGAGTTTGGGTTCTCTACTCCACAGCCGACAGTTTTGCATTGTGACAATCTCAAAGAACCAAACATCAGCATCAGCGGACCAAACACATCGAGATTCATATGCACTAAATTCGAGAGCTGATTCAGGAGCAGGTCATTGATTTGTAGTAGTTTCCTACAGCAAAGCAGGTTGCAGACATATTCACCAAATCCTTCACTGAGAGTAATTTCCAGCAGTTGTGAGCTCTCTTGGGGGCGTGGGATGTTTCATTGGGGGGGTCAGCTGACTTCTCCTTCCTCTCTTATGGGGGGGACTTTTTCCTCTTTGAGGTTTTGTCCTTCTTCTTTGAGAGTCTTTTGTACATTTATCTCTCTTTTTTTTTTGGGGGGGGGGGTTTCCCACTGGGTTTTCTCCCTTTCTCCATTTGTGAAAGATTTCATTGCATAGGTTTGCTTTCATTTGCATATTGTACATGGGTACCTATCATGGCCTAGTAGTCGGGACCCATCTTGCATTGTTGACTTGACTCTTCATTCCCCTAAGTTTCACTTAAGGGGGGGTGTTGGTGCAATTATTTATTCTTATAAGATATAATTACACTTTACTCAAGTTAACTTAGGATAATGCATCTCATCGTAGTTTGGATATGAGACACGTAGGGAAGTGTGCACATAGGGGTGGTGCTTGTAGGAGAAATTCCACCTTTTGTGATCTTATCTTGCTGTTACATTCCACATTCGGTGGGTGATCCACCTCTTGCAGAATATTATATTTTTTCTCCTACCTACCCCTACTTTTTCTTACCTACCCTTGTTTCTCATTGAGCCACATGTCATGATTGTGTGCTCACATATCCATTTGGCCTTGCCTATATAAGCAGGCCCATATTCATTCTATTGGTTAATCTAGTTGATCACTTTTGCATATTGATGAGAATACAGTTTGTTCTTGTCAAACTATTGTCTCTCTTTTGTGTGCTTTTCATTGTACCCTTGATCTTGGCAAAATCACACGAAAAGGAAAGGGTGTTACCTTTCCTCATTAATGGAATTTGGAAAGAATGTGCCCATTTGAGAGATATAGTACATAGAATAAATGTATGACATGTTATTATTTGATGGCAATTGCATTGGATGTTGCTGAAATCCTTATAAGGATGGTTGATTAGTGGTATGTACTTTAAAGGGAATTCTAATGGATTTGGGGTACTTGTAACTAGGAATAATTCCTATATAATTATTCTTGTGGGAAAAATAATGAAGACCCTTCTTTGCATAGATGATAGTGTTGTTGAAAAGTACTCCCCATAAATGTAAATAAACCATTACCAGTGCTTATGTTGTGTGTTGTAAGAAACCAATGCTTTCTTTGTGTACCCATGGGATGGTGAAGTAATTGACCATGGAGGATATGTTTGTTTATGGGTATGGGAATACTGTAATATCTATGTGTTGTTTGCATGTTTGTTACCCTACTGAGTTCCAACCCACGGGTTGTTCATAAGTCAGTATGTGAAGGGGTAGTATCAAAAGTCACCGTTCCTCAAATAGTATGGATCGACGTATGAATAATGACGACGCGAAGTGACCTTAGCTTCTCTAATTCAAGGAAAAATATATATATAACAAATCTTTATTAAAAAGGTGTACTCAATGCTTCCCCTTTTGATGAACCAACTTGTATGGTTCATATGTGCCAACCTAATCCCCACAGTTCTTGAGCATATTGATGGCAGTTCATGAGTATAGTGATGGTATGTCTTGGATGATCATTTACCTTGTCTTAATGAAAGGTATATTATTTCCACATGAGTTTCTAGTTGGGGGTTGGGGTTAAGAGTGAGAAGGGCTGCCAGGATAACCCACTGGGACTATGTGATGGCATGTGTCGCCACTTGGGGGTCAAAGTCTAAGGTGAGAGGGACTACCAGGATAACCCAAGTGGGACCATGTGTTTCATGTATATGTATAGTTTGAGGTCCAACATGTGGAGGGAGGTTTATTACCCATGCTGAGATTGATTTTGTACCTACATGTGTTCCGACATGATGTAATAGGTATGATACCGCACCCCATTGATGTTCTGACAAAGCGGTAGGTGATGATGTCGTGTTGCTGATGGTAGCGAGCCGAGCTCAAAAGCATGATGCCACATACATAGATATGTGAAGGCACATATGTATGTTATTTATTCCTACATGATGCAGAGTGATAGGGAGACGCTTGTACATGTAGAGGGGAACTCATGGTTTTTCAATTGTTATTGCATCGGTAGGCATATGGGTGGGCCCTAGCCATGTATACCTCTGACTTACGATGAGTATCTTGAGAGGTACATTGCTATGTGGGGTGTGACCTGTGTGTGACTTTTCCGCGAGGTACACTCCCATGTGGGATACTTCCATTATGTTCTTTTTCCACTTGGAGTATTTTCATGTCGTGTGGAGACACGATGAGGGATGTAGTAGACATCACCATGCGGCCTATCGATTTTTTGGGGGGTAGGGCCATGCTGCGTGACGATGCGATGTGGGGTGATGCCAAGGTGCACACCACCATGCCATGTGGGTAGTGTGACTATGTTGCACCACAAGATGAGCTATTGCAATAGCTAGAGGATTGTTCCCTCCTTCCTCATTTGGTGGCTAGATTCTAGTCACATAGCGATGTTATGTGTTATTTATGATATTCTTGTTTATTTACATGTGGACCAGCAATTTATTTTATTTTGACTGTGTAGGTTTATCCATGATCATGTGATCTTTTGCATATTTGACTTAGTGTTGCAATTCCATGGATATTTCTTGTCTTACTGTTGAAATTGATGATTTAAGCTTCTTTATTTATCTGTATCTTGGTGGCTAAACTAGTTTATCTTTATTATTTTCGAATGTCGGATGTGTGTCGTAATGTGATTCCTCTCCAAGCATGTATGAGGCGGTCTTGGTTGACTATATATGAGGAAGTAGACGTAGGGAACCTTTGAGGATGGGGGTATGTGAGGCTGTGATGCAGCTAGGATCCACTACCTACCTATGTGTGATGACTCTCTCTTGGAGGTTAACCACCTTACACAAACAAGGGATGGTCATGAGGGTCTTGTATGGAAGGGATCACCGTTATGTGTGTTCCCTAGCACCATCAAGCCCTAGAGTGAGATGCGAGATATGGAGATGTTGGATATATATGAATATGTTTTTGTTCTGAGATCAAGCACAAAGATGTTGATTGTGCATATTATCTACGACCAAGCATCAAACATGCTCACATGTAGCCTTGTGATGTACACTTCCCAGTGATGTGGATGAGTTTACATGAGTAAATTGTTGAGTAGACCATATCTTTATCATTATGAATGGACATTAGAAAGGTTTTACTATGCATGAAAAGTATAAAATTGTTGTGTTACATGTTTTTCATGCATACTAACATGGAGATGGAATTTGAAATTTGAAGCTATTTTTATACAATAATATATTAGGAAAGGGATGGATCAGTAAAAGAAATTGGACTTGATGGCATGTTTTCTTGTATGAGTTAGTAGATGAATGCTATAATATGTTGATTATATCGATTAATGCATGAATTTGGTATGATTAAATGAAGAAAATTCTTGTTTCACTATTGTGACTATAGTTAGCTCCCAGAATGATAGGAAATGTATGAATTTGGATGTATCTAACTAATGGATAACTACATTCATAAAGGAATTAGCAATGATGTTTTTATTTATTTGACAAAATATATATGTGTACAATTTGATATTTGTTTAATAATTTTTAGGACTAATGTGTGCTCTTTATCATCTAAGTTTTTGCGACTTCCAAGAGTAAGTCAAGTTTTAGAGGGGGGATGTAATGCCCCTCTATGTCGGCTATCGAATAATGAGGTATTATGTATTATATCCTTTTGGTGATGTTATCAATAAATATAATTGTTATTAAAAGTTCTTTAATATAGCTAGGAATATGGATAATGGAGTTTAACTTAAATTAATTATTATTATTATTACTTACGAGTAATTAATAATTGATGTTTATGTTTGTATGTATAAAGATATTAAGGGGAATAGATTAATACTAAAACATTTGGTTAATAAATTAATATAAAGTGGTAAGTGAATTAATTAATAATAATGCTTTGTAATTGAATTAAATAAAAGCTTAAATATTAATTAATTGAGTTATATTTTTTAATAAAGGGGTAAAAACCTTATTGAAAATCAAAAATAAGAATTAAAAAGAGAACCAAAGCCCCAAAGCCCCAGAAAGGAACCACAAGCCCAACCAAAGATCAGCCAGCTTCATAACTATCCATGTCCTCAGCAAAGATCTTCTGCAAGTCCTGGCAGTGATCCCGGGAGAGATGCTCCCAACCTTCAAGTTTCCAATCATTACCATGTCCCGAGGCCCACTTAGCCAAACAATCAGCTGCTCTATTCCATTCATGAGGAATGTGGATGAAAGACACTTGCTCCATCATAGTACTAATTTGAAGAATCTAGTGAACAATCCCTGCCAGCTGCCAATGAATCCCACACACCTTCTGCTCAATCAACAGGTTAACAATAATTTGTGAATCTAATTCGCAGATAACTTTCCGCCATCCCAACTCCAAGGCACGCTCCAGGGCATAGAAAATTGCTAATCCATCCATAAATTCATTAGACTGCTTCCCTTTATGCACCAAAAAAAAGAAAACCACCTCCCCCATACGGCTCCTACCAACACCACCAACCCCAGCAAGGCCCAGATTACCTCTAGAGGAGCCATTGGTGTTAATCTTGATAAACTCATCCTAAGGGGGCATCCACCTTCCCACCCTTTGAACCTTCTCCATAGCACGTCTACCTCTCCTGACACAAGTTAAGGTGGGAGACAACTCGTGCAAACCCAACCTACTCACAATATCCGCCTCATCTCTATCGAGAGGAAAATTCACCTCACATTTAGCTTCCACCATCTCCCGAATCATAACAATGATTCTATTCCACACTTGTTGGAATAACCGTCTGACCTCCCTAAAGATCCTCCTATTCCTCTCGAGCCAAATCTGCCACAGTATGAAAATGGGCCCAATAAGTCCACAGAGTCTGGAGAAAGGAGGACAAGATAGGAGGTCTTCCCAAACTACTCCAAAACTCCACCAGAGAATCCACGTGAACACAAGGATGCTTCCACACCCCCCACCAGTAATGCCAAATAAGCAGTGAGAAAGGGCATCTGAAGAACAGGTGTGAGGAATCTTCCTTCCCATTACCACACAAAACATAGATGGAAGGCCCCAAGAATCCCCACTTGTAAATATTGTCCCAAGTTAGGCATCTATTTAAAGCCAAAGTCCAAGCGAATTACCTTGTCAGAGAGGATAGATTGCCTACCCATAAGAATTGCCTTGCCAGAGAGTCCAATCCCTTCAAGAACCACTTAGGGGCCACTTGTAGCATACATCGATAAATCATAAGATCTTGAACCACTGACTAGATCAGTTGAACCCTCCCAGCAAAGGATAACCATCTGTGTGTCCAATGTTCAACCTTCGTGCAAAATTTATCCAAGATACCCTGCCACGAATCCCTAGGAGGATTACCAGGAGAAATAGGAATACCCAGATAAGTCAAGCACAGAGAGCCAACTTGGAATCTCAAGATATGAGCAATCTTCCTTTGAATAGTTCCAAGTGTGTTGAAGAAGAGGATAAAAGATTTGTCCTGATTGATCAACTAGCCCGAATCCGCAAGATAAACATCCAAAACTTTACGCAGATTAGTAGCTTCTCTGATCCGAGCTAATCCCATTAGGGTCGTGTCATCAACAAATTACAAATGAGACTGCGGTTGCATGTCATTACCCCAACTCCAACCCTGAATAATACCCAGACCCACATTATGCTTAATCACCCTCCCTAGACCCTCAACCAAAAGAATGAATAAGTAAGGGGAGAGGGGGTCCCCCTGGTGAAGACCCTAGAAGCACCAAACAACTCAGTATGATCTCCATTAATTAGCACAGAGAAGGAGGTAGACGTAATGCAACTCAACCCATTGAGTCCATTCATCAGCAAAGCCAAAAGCCCTAAGGATCTTCTGAAGGAAGGACCAATGAACTCTATTGTAAGCCTTAGCCATATCCAGCTTAATAAACATAACTTTTTCCTTGGAGGTTTCCATAGAATGAATGGTCTCCGTAGCAATGACCACACCATCCAAGATTTGGCAACCTTCCACGAACCCGCTCTGCTCCTCAGAGATGACATCCCTAAGACAATTCTTCAACCTATCTGTTATCAGCTTAGAGATGGTCTTATAAATCACATTACAGAGAGAGATAGGGCAGAACTGGCCTACTCGGTCAGCCCCATCACACCTGGGGATTAGTGCAATGAAAATCGCATTCAAAGCCCGAAGCATCTGCTTATTCCTCTGGGACTCTTGGACCACTTCCAATAAGTCCAATTTGATAATATCCCAAAAATATTGAAAGAATTCAACTGAAAACCCATCCGGTCCAGGATATTTTCCCTTCCTCATGTGAAAAACAATCCTCTCGAGTTCTTCCAGCAAAATAGGACCCATAAGCTGCTCATTCATCTCCCTAGTAACTAGAGAAGGAATGCAAGCAAGACCCTGATTCTCCTCTTCCAATTCCCCCTAAGAATCCTCACTGAAGGGGGATCGAAAATATTGTAAAGACTCCCTAGAAATCTCCTACAAGGATAAAAACTGCTCACCTCTATCATTGACCAGAACAGGAATGGAATTGCCATGTCTTCTTGCTTTCACTGAATTGAAGAAGAAAGCAGTATTCTTGTCCCCCACTTGAAGCCAATCAATACGAGCTCTTTGTTTCCAGTATTTTTCCTCCCTAAGCTCCCATTCCTCTAAAGCCTTGAAAGCCTTGTCTTCCTCCCTAAGAAAGGCTTCAAACAAACCATGCTCTCTAATTTCCCTAGTGATGCCATTCAACACTAATTGAGCAGATTTCTTAGCATGAAAAATGTTCCTGAAACACTGGCGGTTCCACCGTTTAAGCTGAAACTTAACAAATTGCAGCTGCTTGGCAAAAGTGTACATAGAAGTGCCAAAGGCTGGCCTCCCTTTCCTCCACCACTCTTCTACACGATTCTACAAAGAAGGATCCCGTAACCACATAAGATGGAATTTGAATGAAGGAGAGCGAGCGACCCGAGCAGAAGAAGATACCAACTTAATGGGCCAATGGTCCGACCCTCTCTAGTCAATAATCTCAAAACATGTGGACCACCCCCCACCAAGGTACCAAACACCCCCCATTCCAAGCTCCACCATAGGGCAAATCGGACCCCCACTGCCCTTCCCTGCAGGCAGACTACGAATCCGCAGGAAGCCCCGAGCCCCTGCCGCACGCAACACCAACCCACCTCTCGCAGCCACCAAACCTCCACCAGCACCCGCAACCCCAAGATCAACCCCTCCCTACACTAGCCCTCACCTCCCTCCCACTGACGCACCAGCACATAGAAGCTTCTCACGAGCTAGGGCTTTGATGCCCTAACCCGAGCACAACAACCCTCCACACATGGCTCCATCTCCACGCCTGCAATATATTAATTGAGTTATATTTAATATGTAGGTGTAATTTAATTCCTTGGAGGCTTTGTTTAGTTTTGAGATTTATTTAATTAATTATTATTATCACTTATTGGTAATAAATTATTGATTTATATGTATAAGCACTAAGGTATCAAGTAGTAATAATACCTTGGTAATTTATTAATAAATTAATACTAAAGTTGGAAATTAATTAATAAATAAAATGTGCTTGTATTATTAAAGTAAATAAAAGCTTGATTTATTAATTTTAGAATCATATTTTATTATTAAATAAATTGAATGATTTTTAGTTTTTAATTAAATCTTGTTGAGGAAGTTGTTTTTTGGTCTTTTGTGTGCGCGTGAGTGAATTAGGAAATCTTTGTTTCCTGTGAGGAGTTTTGGAAAAAAACCATTATATTCTAGAAATTTCCAAAATGAGGGGATCACACTTTGTTCTTTCTTTTTGGGATTTTCGGAAGAGATTTCTGCTAAGGGGGATTTGTGCAGCGTTCATGTGGGGAGTTTGTTTTTTGGGGGGCTCGTTGGTTGTTGTGTGTTGGGTATTAGAATTGGCGGCTCTTCAGCAAATAATCTTCCAGGAATGCATTCAGAGGTAGAATTTTAAATTCCTTTTAAATCTATTTGGCTTCATTTAATTATTTTGTAAGAAAAGAATTGGATCTATTTATTTTATGAAATATTGTTAGTAATTGTCTGTGAAATGTTTAAGGAAAAAATTATATTGACTATTTGATTTCAATTGAAAGTCAATTTAGTTTATGTGTGTAAATGGGTTCCAGAGTATTTAGTGTTATTATAAACCTTTGTTTGAGATCGGATACTGGGTTTTCAATTTCAAATTATTTACTTCTGGATTTTATGTAGAAGATCTTTCAAGATTTATTATTATAATTTATTAATCCGGTTTGGCATCTAGAAGATTTGAATCTGCTATTGATTATATTATTTATATCTTTTAATCTGGATGAATGTATGTGTGTGTCTATATATATATATATATATATATATATATATATATATATATATATATATATATATATATATATATATATATATATATATATATATATATATATATATATATATATATATAATTTTAGGGTTTATCTTTAACTGATTGGAATTATTTAATTAGGGTTTATCTTTAATTGATTGGAATTATTTAATTAAATTTTATTTGGTTTGTGTATTTTTTTAAAGAGAGATATATATATATATATATATATATATAATTTTTATTTTTTTTGTATTTGTGGGGAGCTGAACCCACAGCATGGGTGGCTCAATCCACATCGTGGGGAGCACCCACAACTATGGGAAGCTCACCCACAGCCATGGGGAGTCCTTCTCGTGTCATGGGGCTCCCTCCACAGTCTATGGGGAGCGCTTCCCACAACTGTGGGGCTTCCTTCATGATCTGTGGGGAGAGGAGCCTCCTCCACAGTCGTGGGGAGCTCCATCTTCCCCCTGTTGCTCAGTTTGCAAGAAAACATTATTTTCGCAGACTTAAATTTATTTATTTAAAAAAAAAAGTTTGCAAATATTATTAATTTTATGTTGGGTTTTGATTGTGGGACTTTGATATATTTAAATACACATATATAAATATATGTATTTAGACTTTCTCTAGAAAATAGAAGGTTATGGAAATGTAAATATTTGTATATTTGTATGTTGTTGTTGGTCAAATTATTAGATCAATGAATATATAGGTGTGTACATGGGTTATATTAAATTATTGTATTTTTAGGGTTTTGAATTTATGATATTGGTTGGTGAAATTGAATTATTTTATAAATAATTTAGTGAAATTTTACATATATGTTTAATTATGTGTTAATAAGATGAAATTATATTATATTTATAATGGCCAGATAAATAAAATTACATTATGGTTTTAAAATACAATAAAATTATTGGTTATTCTATGAATCTTTCATCTGTCGAAAATAACACTAACAGAGCAATGTTCATTTTATTTTATTAAATGAAGGATTACCTATTTCATTATATTTATTATTTTTGTTTTTTATCAATACCTGTAAATAATTGTATATATGTCTGATTGTATATGTTGGCTTGATGATGATTGTAATGTATTCATCACTTGTTGTCATTGATGAAACACTCTCACACACATATATGATTACATTGACTACCGGTGTAACTTCAATTGGTTTACACTACCAACTAGTATGTTTAAAGTCTATCCCTAACTGGTACTTTGTGTCAACCGGTATGTGCATAAGAGATAACCTATGGTTACACTAAGTCGGCATCAAAATGAAGATAAAGTTGAAGGTGAAGATCAAGTGGAAGATTCCAGGACAACGGTTCACTAGTTTTATTCCAACCGGTATTGACTGTTCTAACCAGTATCTGATTTTGTGATGAGTTACCAGCACCGTTTTCTTAGCGGTCATTTTTGTGATGAGTTATGTTTAAATGTCTAGATACACTACACCTAGGAAATTGTGTTCCTATGGCCAACATAAGGTTTGTATGTCTATTTAAAGACATCTTAGTGAATCATTTTATAAGAGACAAAGAAGAGAGAACCAATATAGAAGAGGTGATCTATGCGAATACTTTTGTTGAAGAGCGAAAATGTTTAGATAGAGAGAAGTGTTGAATGTACTTAGAATGATCTGATCAAGCAAGTTTTGTGCTACTCAAAACAAATCAAATCTTTCTTGTTGTTTTCTAATCATTACAACTGAATAAAATCCCCTAACCGGGTAAGCTCTAACAAGCTTCATTGTACAAGTCCTCTAACAAGGTGATCCATTAGTTTGGGTTCTAAAATCCTCCAGCGAGGTTACTCTTAACAGGGTAGTACTCTTAACAGGGTATAAGCTTCTAATCAAGCTTGGGATCTCTAACAAGATTCGCTCCTAGTAGAGCTCTGTGTAAGACCTTAACCAGACAGTTTTCTATTACTGCAGATAGTTAACTTGTGAGTTCCATCTCACCGTGGTTGTTACCTATTTGGGTTTTCCACGTATAAACACTTGTGTTATGGTGGATGTTCTACTTTATGTGGATGTTGTTATTTTATTTTGGGTAGCATGTATTTTGTTCAAACTCTTAGTTAAGTTCATCTACCAGTTAGTGTTTAAAGTTGTGCTTGTTTTGGTGTCACTGATTCACCCCCCCCCTCTCAGTGCTTTTCAAGACCATCAGTATATACTTTACTATTATTCCTACGTAACCAATATAATCATATGTTTGATGGCAAGGATTGATTATTCTAATCTGTTGATAATCTTTTATATATCTTTGTTATATATTGTAAATTTAGTCAAAATTGGTTGTCTTGAGGTTTGTTTGGGTTAATGAATTTAAACCGGATTGTGCAAGTCTTTATGTTTTAAATTTTTTAATTTAATAATGTTTGTAGTATTATTGACATAAATGTATCATTATTTTTTGGGGTTACTGTAGTTGGTGATGCTTGATTATGACAGTGCTAGTCCTTTTCCTTCTTGGTTCTTCAACATGTGAAGTTAATGGGACAAGTTGCTTTATGCCTTTAGGTTAATATTGAACTTGGGTATTGTTTTGATATTTAATTAAACCCAACGTGTGAACCTTAATGCTATCGTAACCTAGGCCAGCAGGTGTAATCAGATCTTTTTGTATGTTAGAGGCTATTTGTTTAAGCATTAGTTATCCCAAATGTATCCTTGTATGAAGACATTATTAGGAAATTAAGATTCATTTACGATGAATTGGGTATGCTTTTCCTTGGTATTAATCTAGTTCCAACGTAAGTTGTAGATTATATCTAGCACCTTATATATTATTATTGCTCTGAGGTATCATATTAAGTTATGTTAGCGTTGGAGTCGGTGTCGGGAGCCTTGGGGTAGTTGTAAGAATTTTTTGTGCAAATAGTCTTTATGTCCAAGTTATCTAGGACTTCGTCTTTATTTCACCTAAGTGGGTGGCAATCGACGTGAGAACTATCTGGGGTAGGAGACCCTAGAAAGGGTTGCATACCCTCTTTTGTTTTATTTTCAAGTCAAACTACAAAGTCTTTGTGCATTCACGTAGGCAAGGCCATCTGCGATGAACTCGCGAGACTGTAGGTCCAGCCCTTAGGTCTATCTCTTCTGAGTTGTCTAGTCTTGTCTCTCTTCCTTGGTTATATGTGTACCCTTGCAAGTACATTGGTGGATGTTTGACCCAATTAAGTTATCATATGGTATAACCTATTGAACTCTTATCTAACAATTGATAGATCTAATATGTGTATCTAGCGGTGTAGATTTGAGTGCAGGAATGTGTGGCAGGTCGAGGCATGTTCTAAACTGGGAAGAGAAATCTTTGGTATGAAGTGACAGGTTTGTTACTTGAGTGTTGATTAAATCAGAATTCATTATGTTACGATGTGTATAATGATAACCTATTAGTAATATTGTAATATGTGATTGTTTTAAATAAAATTTGTTGCTACTATTAGTGTTGTACGTATGTCTATTATGGTTTAAGGAATGGATTAATAATGTGGTAATAAGTACTGGTAATAGATTATGATGTTAGAAACAAGAAAGTGATTGGGATTAGGAACATTTGTCATTGGTGCTTTAAAATGAACCTAATGGGGTTAATTGGTTGTTGCATTGGTGAAGATCGCATTGATCATAAATAGATTAGAAATAATCTTACATATGTGCATGGAAAGAATAATTAATACTAAAAGTGGTGTGCATTGGATTAGTTATAATTATGATGTTGTTTATGGTTAGTAGTGAAAGATATGACGTTGAGATACCCTAGGGAAGATAGGTGTTATGATTTTTTTAATTTCTGCTTGTGAATCATATTTGGTAATTTTGTTCATGATGTGCAATGGTAATTCATGTTAATGGATGTTAGGTTCTTATGATTAGTTAGTTGATTAAGTTGTATTAGTAGGTGTAAAAAAAAAAAACTCTGCTTGCATGTTAGTTGGTTAAGTTCTCTAGGTTATTTTGGCAAGCATAACATTTGTATTATAATAATGGTCCTTTCTATCATCTCTTGTCATCATTTCTCTATGTGGGAGAAGACTATCTATTTTCAGGAAATGATAGTTTTAATTCTTTTAAAGTTTACATCTTCTTTTGTTTTTTGTCTTGAAATTTTGTAATTTGGTTGCTTTCAATATTTTTGGTTTATTGTGCCCTAGCCTACCAAATGAGGTGACTTAATTCAGGTGGAGCACAATAAATGTGAGAAACTTTAAAAGGATGAGGTTCTTTAATTGATTTTTCAAAGGTGTAAATTTTCATCCTACATTAAGGCTATGACTAGTCATGACCCATCCCTTTTTTATTAGTTTGTGCACTCTTGGGTTGAGGGTAGGGCTAGTATTGGGGGAATGAATTTCACTATATCGATGGAGCTCATTGTGGCTACCACTAGCCTCTTGGTTAAAGGGGATATTTTTCTTTTGAAGAAGCCTAAAGGAAACTATAAAGAGGATTTTATGAAATGTTTGGTCAGCGATGATAAAATATCTCATATCCAATTTGAATTTAATAGGGAAGATCTCTAGGGGGAGTGGAAGGATTTGGTTGTGACTTTGATGAAATATGTGACACTTGATGATAGAGATAAAAGGTTTCATTCTCAACTTTTTCCTCTGCTCAACCATTTTAGGCATGGTGTTAAGATGATTTGAACCCTTTCTAGATTTTTATTCTCTTTGTTAGTCGATTGTGATGGCCCAATCCAAGAATGTGCTACCCCTTCATAAAGGGTTGATCCTTAGACTGTAGAATTTTTAATTGAGCCTTGCCCTTTCTTGTAGTCCCCAATCTAACCCTTCTGTGATTGTGGAATTAAACAATTCTCCTAAGCTCAAATATCAAGGTTCCTCCAACTCGACTTTGGTCACTCCCCTATAGGTCTACCCATCCATGTCAATATTCAATGTACAACTAAAATGAAATATCTTGAAACCCTTGCTCGGGCATAGAATGAGAAGGGAAAGAATGTTATGGCTACTAGGTATCAGGAAGTCTTATCGAATGACTCTTCTTCCTCCTAGTCTACTTCCTCTAAATGGACCCCTAAAAATTCACAATCTAATGTAATTGGGTCTTCCCACAATCCTTCTTCATCTATTTGGGTCTCCCCTCCACATTCCCCTATTTCTTCTCATATAGAGCTTGATTTGGAAGAAACTTTTGATAAATTAAATGAGTTGTGCATTGCCTACAATAAATATAATTAAATTACTAGATGGTTTTTAGCTTAGCTTTACACTGTGAAAAGAAAAATTAATAGGCTAGAGGCTCTAGATAGGCTGGCGGCAAGGGCTAGGGATTGGTCATCTAAAGATAAAGATGACAGGGTGTGGGCAAAGGCTAAAAAATTGCAGTTAGACCTAGAAGAGGAGGTGAATGTGCAAAAAGTGAAGGTGGCCTCGGAGCAGAAAAGGATGAATATGGAAAGGTCTATCTCTACTATTTAGGCTAAGAAGGATGCAATGAAGGAAAAATTGGACAACATTTGTGGCCTTCAGTAACGAGCTAGTGTGAAAAAGACAATAGCCTCGATGCAAGTTTTACAATAGGAGCTTGATAGGAAGCATGCCAAGAGGAAGAGATCCATTGAGATTATTGTTGGTTCTCTAGAACTATTTGGTAAAGGTAAATATAATGTTGTTTCCCTTGATATTACTCATGCTAAGGAGTTCGCTAAATCTAAAAGGCTCTCATTTTAAGAGCACTGAATGTACTCAGTTAGGAGTGGTGGGCTGTAAAAGCCCCAAGTTAGTAAGTCAATCTATTTGTGTCTCCTCGGGGCTGCGTTTTAGTTCTCCGTTCATGTTTTGGTTTTTGTTTGGTTGTAGTTTTTTCACTAGTTTTGGTCCTTAATGCAAGGTTGTCTCACAACTCGTGAGACTCCTCTTTTTCACCAATGGGTTGCTATGTAATGGTTTGGGCCCTTTCCCAATTTACTTAATTAGAACAAAAAAATTATGAAAGAATATCCATGCACTATATATTGATGTGACAAATCTAAATTTTAAAAATTAGAATTTTATCCTTTAGATAAAAAAAATTATGCATTATGACATAACCTCACTTTTAAAATGTTGATTACTATAAAAATAAGTTATTAAAAGTTATGTAAAAAGATTCACAATTTATTTCTTTTAAAAAAGATTCCAAATGATCCTGTAGCCAAAATAAAGTTCCACGAAATCGCCTTTTCCATAAAAATAGAGCCCAAGCCCCTCTCATGCGACCCCAACCTTAGAGCTTCTATTGGTAAAGAATGAGGTCAGAGGCCTGTCTCCATCTAACCCACATGGTACTAGAGAACATGTCACGTCACCTCAATCACTTAAAAAGTTTACCCACTACACTATAGTTTATAGGGAGATGCTATAATTGCATTCATGTAGGTCATTTTTTTTCAATTAGTTGAACCAATAGACATCTAGAATTAAAATTTTTGAACAAAAAAAACTATAGTTTATATTTATTTAATATTTTATTTATCTAGAAAAATATAATTTCTCTTTAATTCTATTGGCTCATATGAAAATAGCAGGTAGAAATTTCAATTTTCTTAAAATATTATATTTATCTGTCCTTTAAAAGAAAGTGCAATAACATTTCAACCAATAACCATGCGTCCAGTACACAACCACTTATCCTTCCTTCTTAGGTCTCGCATTCTCCACCTTTGTCAGTACATGTCCTTGACTACTGCATGTGATTAATTCACCGAGTACTATTCAATGCCCTTTCATGATGCAGGACAAAGACCCTTAGCAATATTGGCACTTGGCAATATAGCCGTATTATGCAATCATGTTTTACAGAGGGGGCATATTTATGGAATTTAAAAAGTTTATAGTTGTATAAATATTTAGGTAAAAAAATTAATAAGCATAGTAGTTGAGAAAAAATCGGAGTTTTATTTTATTAATTATTTTTTATTAATAATTTTATTTTTTAAAAATTAATAATTTCTAGGTTGAAATTTATGATAATCATATATATTAGAAATTATAATTTTAAAGAGTCAATATAAATTATTATATAAATATATTTTTTAAAATTTTAATTAAAAAAATTATAATGATAATTATATGCATTAGAAATTAGAATATAATTTTTTATTTAAAACATTAATATAAAAAATTAATAATTATATAGAAAAGACTTTTAATTTATTAAAAAATATTTTATCTTTTAAACTCATATTTTCATTTCTAATATTATATTTTTAAATAATTAATATGTAAAATTTAAACATATTATTTTTATTTAAAATATTTAAATAATTACTATATTATAAAATGTATAATATGTAAATATTTGATTTATATATAATAAAAATTCTAATAATATTATTATTTGAAAAAAATTAAATAAATAATAGTTTTTACTTTAACAATAATCATTACTTATAATTTTTTATGTAAAAATTAAAATTTAATCTTTAGAATTTTATATATAGTTTACTTTTATTTTTAATATTTTACTTGAAATAGAGTTCAATGCAATGCAACATAACAATATTTTAACAACTATTTTATTTATGCATACAATACAATCACAAATAATTTTTTGGTGAATATTAAAATATTAATGATTGAGTATATTTAATAATTATCATTAAAATAGAAAATAAAAAATTTGATAAATATAAATATTTGTTTATTTTTAATAAATTTAAAATTTCAAAAAAATTGAGAATTTACTTTTTACATTTTTAATAGGTTTTATTTTATTTTAAAATTTTTAAATTTGATTTTATTTGTAAGTTTTAATGTAAGAGTTAATATTTTAGCATTAATATTGCTCATATAATTTTATTTTATTTTTACTAGTTTATGTAAGTAGGTTCAACTTTCTATTAGTTAGAATTTCTAAAATTTAGTTTACAAATTGCAAAATGATGGCAATAACACTATAAATTTTTATTACTAATTAACTATTATTTTAGTTTAATATCAAAATATATCAATTGACAATGCAATATCAAATCAGGCTTGGAATTTGACGCCACCCTTGCCCCTCACATGATTTTTTTGTGAGGTTTGGCTTTTTTAGAAAAATATTCACTGTCAAAAAAAGTTAATTTATGACAAAATCTTAAATTAATCTTAAATTTTACGTATTATGACAAGTTTCTAAATTTATCTTGAGGACAATCTTATTTAAAATATGTAAAAAATTCAATTTATTAAGTTTCTAAATTCATATAAGAATATACAAACTATTCTAAAAAATTATATTAAAATATTTTAAAATTGATTCAATTATGACAAGTTTCCAAATTCATATAAGAAAATAGAAACTATTCTAAAAAATCATATTAAAATTACAAACAATAATATCTAACACTATTGACAGAAACTTGACGCTTTGCATCCTTGTTTAACTTAAGTGTGCATTATCATCCTCATATAGATCTTTCACTAAGAAGTCTATAATCTTTTAATGGATCTTTCACTAAGAAGTCTGTAAATTGCTTCTAATTCCAGACCGCCCATGAACTATCTTTAGAATCCTCATATTTAGATTCTATATTATCGGGCAGTGGTAAATTTTAGAAACATTTCGCCAACAATTTTGACTGAAGTATTCTCAGTAACAAAAAGAATTTTCGGGCAATTCCTGCTTTTTTTCTTTCAGTAGTTAAGCATTTCTGTTAGTTTTTTTTTTTAATAAATCGGTTTTTAGCTTTTTTTATTGTTTTTTTTGGCTTAGGTGACCGTTGGCCCTTTATTACTCTGCTAGTGTTTTATTTAGATACTGTTCGCTTTTTGTCAAAATTAAAGATGTTTCTAGTTTTTTTCCTATGGAAAAAATCTGTAGAGTTGCCAATTAAGACATTTAAAATGCATTTTTTAAGTTGGTCATATTTGGTAACCATGATCGGGGCCGTGGAAGAATCAAATATTGCTAAAATTACAACAAAAATTCAGAATTTTAAAAGGCGCGATAGTTGACAGGTTCGAGACATTTACAAAAGACATTTTTTAAAAGAAATCTTTTTTGTTTGATTGTTAATGAAGTAAACAGACAACACAGAGCTATTCTACAGCAAATATCTTGAGTTTTGTGCAAGGTGAGAGGATGATACCATTAATCTGTTTTGACGGCAATTGAATGTTTATTTTCTATGCACTAAATTGCTGGGATTGACTATTTTTCTTTAGTTTTATAATAGAATGGCTGGGTTTATAGGAAACAGAATTCTAATTTGACAGTAATTCAATATTTAGTTCTTTGTATTAAATTGCTGGTGTTTACTATTTTTCTTAATACCTGAATTAGAATGGTTGGGCTTAAAAGGAATAGAATTACGTTTTGGCTATAATTGAATGTTTATGTTCTTTGAATTTGCCTGTAATTACTGGTGTTCATTTTTTATTATTTCTCAAAATCTGTTAAAAGGGCTTCGGTCTTAGCTCGTCTGATCGTGGATCGTAACTTAAGGCGTGGGTATGCTCCCAATGATCTTGAGTTTGAATTCCTGGCTGTGTTAATTCTGTGTGTGTTGCTACCTTGTGAGTGGGTCGTACACACTGGGAGAGGACACTGGTATATAGCAAACGCACTTTTGAATTGCAAATTTGTTCCACATTTAAATTGGGTGTAATAAAATTTTAGTTTGTTGCAGTATTGTTGGCCCATCTTTTACACTATGTTGTTATAACTTTGTGAGTTGATAATGTTGATGAAATGGTCATTTTACTTTGAAGTCAATTTGATTTTAATAGATAGATCCACTGTGTCGTTGAATTGCTTCTTTGCAGAGTGGAGATTTCAGCTTTATGATGTCTACTTGTAAATATTCTAATGTAGTGGAACCGGTAAGGAAGCTAAAGAAGAAAGATGGGTTTATAAGAACCAAAGGGAATGATGGAAAATGTGCTTTGCCAGATAACAGTCCCCCTGTAACAGTTAGGCCCAAAGGAACAAAATCCCAACATCAAAGAAGAGAAATGTTGCAATCCTGTAAAGAAGGCTTGCCCAGTCTAAATAAACATAAGGCAATATTGGGTGGAGAAGTCAATTCTGAACCTTTCAAAGTTAAGCAACCTTATTCAACAAAGAATTCAAAATCCTTTAAGGATAAGGCCTCTAAACATCCATTTGTACATTCTTCACAGTTGAAAATCAATGCGGCAGCAACAGTTTCTGCCAAGTTGATGAAGAAGCCAACCAAGGTAATCAACAGAGTAAGCTATTATTCTAACCCACCTGTTATAGATGACAATATTGAATATAATCTTCTCAATTCTGGAATAAGTGAGCAAGAGTTGCTAGATTTGAATTTGCTCCCTGATGGACTTCAACAACACAAATTGACTGTGACACCTGTTTCTACACCAAAGAAATCTGGAAAACCTATTATTGGAGGATTTTCTAGTTTTGATGGTTCCAGGTTCAGTCCAATTGAAGAGGCCTCTCTAATGCTTCATCGCCCTATTGCATATGCATATTCCATAGGTTTTTATTCTAATCCAAGTGTAGTGAGTGATTTAGAAAATACAGATGATGATTTTGAGAGTAACTTTCTTAGTTCTGGATTAAGTGAACAAGATCTGCTAGATTTGAATTCGTTAACTGATGGGTATGTCAATACTCCTGTTTCTACACCAGAGAAATCTGAGAGAGTTAATGTTAGAGGATTTGATAGCTTTGATGGTTCCAAGTTCAGTCCAACTGAAGAGGCTTTGCTTGTTCTTAATAGCACAAATGAAGATATGTTTTTAACTCCTCTTTCTTCAAAAGAAACATCTAAGAGAGTTTCTGTTAGAGGATTGCATAGCTTCGATGGTTACAATTCTAGTCCAATTGAAGAGGCTTTGCCTATTCTTAATAGGTCAATCGAAGATCCATTTATTTCTTCTGTTTCTACTGATGTGGTGTCAGAGAATACACCCACAGACATGCTTCATATAACAGATTGGAATGCAGACCCAACAGTATCATTGCAGTCAAGTCCCACACAATGTTTTGATCCATGGTCTGTGGAAACAGGGAGCACTTCAGAAAATGGGGCCTTATATGATAAATGCTCTTGGAAAGGTAGTAAGTCTACTGATTCATGTTTCTTTTACAATTCTAAAGCAAAAAGAATGAGGCCCTCTTGTTTAACATCACATTGGACAACAGATTCTTCAAGATCAACAATTTCCAAGAAAAAGAAGCAGCCCACAAATGACATTGGTGAAGTAGAATGGTTTTCTAATCTAAGATTTCTGACTGATTCGGCACTTGTAGATGATGAAGCTGAGTGGGATCTTCTCAGTTCTCGAACTAGTGAAGAAGAATTGTTATCTTTGAATGTTCTCCCTGTTGGACTCTTTCCAAAGAAAGAGATTATTACTTCTACTTCTACAACAGAGAAACCAAACATAGTCATTGCTGGAGGAATCCATAGCTTTGATGGGTCTAGGTTTAGTCCGATCGAAGAGTCTTTCCTTATTCTTAATGACCCGATTGCAAATGAATATGCTTGCAATACTGATAAAGGAGGAGAAACATCTCAAGTTATTGAACTCAAAGGCAAACTTGATTTTTGTTATTTATTGGAGGCAGAACTACTGGATGAAAAGACCCAAAACAAAGAGCTGGATTGTATATTAAAGGTGAGCTTCCATCTCTAGAAATTGTTTGTTTCATCATCTTATGAATGCTCATCCAAACCCTGAATTTTTTTCCTTCATTGTCTTTTATCAAAGAAGTTGTTCTAATTGGATCTTCTTTACTAATTTGATTTTCTTTATAATCTTAGTTACAAACAGATCTACTGGAAGTAAAAGCACAAATTAAAGAGCTGGGATGGTTGCTGGAGGTGAGCTTGCATAGTAGGAAGATATTTAAATTCTACTACTTTTAAAACTTATCAGCATTTATCCAAATGTTGATTTTGAGTGTCGATCCAAATATAATTTTATCCTCTTCCTTCCATATTTCTTTAAGAGATTGTGTCATTCTTGCATAATTTGATCTTCTTTATAATTAGTTAAAACAGTTCCTTGTATCAAATGAAAATGTTATTAAGACCTGATATACTCTGCTTTGATATTTCAGAGTTCCCTAAGGAGGGCGGACATGTTGCTACCAAAGCTTGCAAGAGAGGATGGGCTAGTTGCATAGTGTGGCAGAGGGAGGCAATTTTTTTTGCATGCAGTCACCATTTTCCACTATTGGCGAGATTTTTGTTTTCTCCAATGCCCATGTTGGATATGATGCAATTATTTAATCCAGATGTCAAGAAGAAAAACCATGTATTAATTTCAGCCATTCTTGCTAATACTGCAAAAGAAATATCTGACTAGCAAATGGCCTTGCATTTTGCGTTGCAGCATTCTTGTGTTCATGTTCAGGTTTCCGTTTATTGGAGATGCATTGCATGTACCTACTGAGATCATTAGGGAATGAATGCCTTGAAGAGAGGAAAAACGGATCCGGTGGGACTTATTTTTCATATTGTTTATATTTTCATTTCTAAAATAGTGTAATAAATATTTTAAAAATCAGATAGAAAATAGTCGTATTTTTATAATCTAGACACATAAAATCATAAAAAAGCTAAATGACAAGATCAGTAACATTCAATTTAATATAAATTAATTTCCAAGACATTGTATTGATGATAAATGTTTTTTATTAAAGTTAAGTGGGAAAGGGCTCCAACTCATTACAGATCTAACCCCATGTCCCCATTTTAGTGGAGCAACAGCTACTTAAAAGTTGAAAATAAGCTTTGAAAAAAAGGGGGGGCTAGAAATAAGCAGTGGCTACTTATCGAGAAAATAGACATGTGGCTTTACCATATTTGTTTCCTCTCCTTTCTATTTGCCTATAATTTTGCCTGTAATTTTAATTACTCCTAAAAAAGTTGAGTAGCTTCTGCTAGCCAAAATAAGCTAAACAGCGGCATGAGGACATGCCCTAACACTGACTATCAAAAACCAAAGTTGGAACAATACTAGACACAAGAGATTGTAAAACAGGGCAACAGTCAAATAATGGAGTTGGAGCCAAATAGGTTATCACTTACTTTGGAACAAGAGTTTTGAGACTACTTATCAAATATCCTAATCTATGAAAACTTATTAGTGTGATCCTTCTTCTTACGTTGGACAATTGTCTAGTAGATCTGTTATTACAAACAGAACAACACTGACCCAAAGTCAAAAGTGGGGCAACAACATAAAGAACAGCAAGAATAGTGGTATTAAGGTAACAACATTACCAGAAGCATTAACAAATGTTGATGTTAAATGTTATCTAAAGCATTCAATCTATTTGTGATAGACAATTTGATGTGCTACTTTTTAATTTTATTAGTATATGTTTTTAAGTAGATATTATTATTATTTAGAATAATGATGTTTTCATAATTCATAATGATTATAATTTTCATATCATTAAGACACTAAAATCAATTAAATGATTTGAATAGTCATTTGCATTCTAGTCAAAACATGATTAATTTTATTAATCTTGTTTATTTTCTTAAAATGTACATGAGTATCTTAAGATGTATATGTGTCAAAAGGAGGGCCTTTTACATGCAAAATTATTCAAATAAGATCCTCATTCTTTATATGTCTAAAAAATAAATAACATTTCAAACTTCCAAAAAATAAACTTTTGGACCTTTTTTATCCTCATTCTCTATCTCTTTTCAAGAAAATCTTGACCATCAAAACCCCTTTGAGCCTCGCCCTCTTTAATTATATCAATCATAGGGTGCCACTTGAAGGCTCCACCTCTCTCCAATCTTTTCAATCAAACCAAATCCAAACTTAGCCATTGATCATCCATCTCAAAAATCTATAGATAAACTATGTTATGAGCAATTTAGTGAGACAATCCTTGAATGTGAATTTTGGTGCTTGAATGTTCAACTAACATATTTATAATTATCCATCTAAATCAAGAGCATATTAATACCTTTGTTGTGCAATTAAAGGTATTGGAATGTCACTTGCAAGGTCTTTCAACTCGAGTGCAAATACCTCATTGATTTAAATAGAGGTACATTTGGGTGTGTTGGTAAAAGCATTTGTCACTAAAAGTCAAAGTGACTCACACAATAGGCAACGCCAAATGTCTCAACAATTGGAGAGATTTCTACAAAATTGCAATCTTCCTCTATGTTTGGGAGGGGAGGTCCCTCGTATGATGGTAGTTTCTATGGTTTTTGTGTACTTTTAACTTGAAAGAACAAAAAGGAGTAAAGACAAGACTAAAATTTTGAAGATCTATGAATAATAGAAACCCCAATGGTAGACATTCAAAATACTAATTGAGATTTTCAAATTGATAAAAAATCACAAGGGGGAGGTTTCATCACAAAATATGTTTTAGATAAGCAACAATTATGAAAGAAGGATAACAAATCTTGACATATGAAGAGGTTGGGTATACTAGCACATCCAAATCAAGATACCAATCAATGTTTTTTTTTAGTACATCAATTGCATAGATTATTATTAATGGTTTTCATTGATACATAAAGGGATTACCACTTTAACATATGAGAAATAAAAAATAATAACTTAGAAACACTTTACGACATACAAACAAAATGTATCATCTATTATCTTTCCAAAATTATACAATTCCAAAAACCCATTCCATACAAAGTGTCAAATCGGGAGTCTTGATAAAGTCTCTTTGAAATATTCTCAAAAGTCCCCATTCTAAAAAATTTCCCTAACAATGTAGAATAGTATTTATTTATAGGCTTCCTCTTGACAACCACCTAGTAGCCACTTTCTAACTACCCTTTTGAAATATAATAATAAAAATTAATGGACATTATAGGGTTAATTTAAACACAACTTTTCTAGAAATAAAGTCAATTTCTAACTTTGGTTTACATCAAGTGACATAAGTCTTTTTTACAAAAGGTAACTAGAAACATGTAGCTTTTGAGCTATGGGTTTTGGTTGAGGTACCTGCCTATCTTCATTTTCTCCTTTTTCCCTTGTGA
Organism: Cryptomeria japonica; assembly: GCF_030272615.1. NCBI lineage: Eukaryota > Viridiplantae > Streptophyta > Pinopsida > Cupressales > Cupressaceae > Cryptomeria > Cryptomeria japonica. Next base: position 9,201,071 of record NC_081410.1, read on the forward strand.
TAATGTAGCCATGGGTTTCTTTTCCATTTTTGAGTTTTGATAAACAAGTGCATCTTGCAATAACACTAACGACAATGAAAAAATCAAATTATACACTAGTGAAGAACATTGGATAAAATAATTATCATATGAACCTTACATGCACCTTATTTCACTTACCATATCTATAATTTTTGCAAAAACATAAACCATCTTTGAAATGTTGATATAAACTATCATCCCTATCAACAATCTCCCTTGCAATAATCTTGGAGATGGATTTGATGATAGAGTGGCAATCATCACAAACTTTGGGGTTCTTGGTATCCTTGATAGTTGTGGCTAAGTATGTGTTGATAAATCCAAATGCAATTGATAATTTCTCATTATGTAGATAAATGATATGTTATTTTTTCTCTCTCAATGTATCATTTAGCACAAATGTTGGGTTGGATGAATATCCCATGGCCTTCATCTCCTAAAATAATCTATCTAATTCTTCATAGGTTATGTACCTTTATGGGTATGACTTATCTTATTTGAAGAATGTATTAACCTATGCCTTATGGTACCTCCCCATAACATGTATCCAACAATCACTTCTTTATACTCTACTTCTTGTAAATCCACCAAACATGTAGTATTACCATTGTCTTCTTTAGCAATATTAATATTCACACATGTTGAATATATTTTCTTTGTAAGTTTTATTAAAGAGTTGTAATAAATTCATTTTATTACATATCATGCATGCAATGCATTCCATGAGATGGCATCTATTTAAGGCAATATATTAAACAATTCATGAGCTTTTTTTATGATTTCACATTTTTGCATGTGTCTAGTAAGGCACTTATAACTACTTTCAAGGTTTATGTTTAATAAACCAAATACAATTATTAACTTTTCATTATGATGGCAAATACATAATTCTTTTTCCTTCTCTTCCATAACATTAAATAGATTTCTTGAATTCAGATTTATACCCTACCGCCTTCATTTTCCAAGTTGACTTCTCCAACTTGGCATAGATCTCTTGTGTCTATGGATAAAATATATCTCCTACAAAAAGAATTCACCATTTTGTGGCATTTGATGCATTTTATTGAACCATTTGCATGCCTTATTTATGCACTAATGGAGGCCCATACTGACATGCAGGAGCACCTAAGTCAAAGTTGGTCAAAGTATGCATATAGGAGTCTAGGGTCTTGATTAATGTTCATTTGATGTAATAAGATAATATTAAGGCCATTTGTCAAGTTTTTAGTGCATGTAGGGTCATTTAGTGAAAATTTGCTAAAATTGTTGAAAAGTTGGAAAAGTTAGTTAGCAACTTTCCAATTTTGGCAGATGAGTGGTCACATTGTTTTAAAATCAGTTATGGCCATTGGAATTAGGGACAAATATGTTTAAATAGCCTCAAAATGGTTGAGGCTTGGTTGTTGAATGTTTTTGGAGGACAAAGCAATAACAAAACTTTATTTTCTACAAAAGTCACTATTTTCTGCACTTTATGGTACTGTATGGCTCCGTACATGAAAGAAAGGCTTGTGAGAACCAATGTAGATGAAAGAGATCGGATTCTAATTTGTTTTACAACAATTTTTGTTTGATTTCATAAAGGAATAAGCAAGATATCATTGTTTCTTTGCAAACCGCCTGTAAACCCTACGTGACAAGGGTTTGTGAGCAAATCTCCATTCCGTCGTGCAAGGATTTGGCCAAACTCAATGGAATGGAATATTTTGGTTTTGTTTTTATGTATTTATTTAATTTTGTACAAAAGGATGGAGCTGGAGAGGGTTTTGCTCAAACCCTAGTCTAACATCTCTATGTGTTAGACTAGATAAGTAGGTGAATTGTGTGAACAACAAAGGGAAGAGAAGTTCCAAGGAAAATAATGGTGGAGTGTGAGCCTATGTGATGTGCCAAGGCCTTTCAAGTTGGTAAGAGAAATTTTGGAAACCAATTCATTAGTGGTTGCTTTGTAAAAGTGGGCTAATTGAGTCTGTAGTGCAGCGAGAAAACCTCATTTTTGATAGACATGTTCCAAAATAGCATATAGCCACTTTGAGATATTATTTAGAAATTCCAAAAGGATATTTGAAACTGGTCTCAATTTGTGAGGAAAGGGCCTGAGAAAAAAGTTCTCTTCACCAGTCCTAAATTGAAGGGCTATTAGATTTTAGGAGCAAGATAGAGTATAGGTCTTAGAAGGTGTCTCCAAACTTCTTGGGTGGAAAAAATAGGTTGAACACACCATAATCACATGGTAGAGACCTTTGGCTAGGTTGTGGAATAGTTGAGAGTCCATTTTGGCACATGGTTTCTTTGGAAGGACCAATTGAGTATCCACCGTGGCTGCACTTTTGTGTAGGGAGCAAGCCCTAAGTAAGATTGGAATGTCATGATTGTTTTAGAGGTGAGAGAAGTCTGAGACATTAAGTAAAAATTAGCACCTAACCTAATTTCCAAGGTTGAGTAGGTGAGGTGGGAGAAAGATCTGCCTTGACAGATAGGAGGGTGACACCACAAGGTGATGATTGCAACTAATTTTGAATCACACTCCTCCTTTGTTGCATCACATACATTGTTTCAAAGCTCCAACATTGGTATAGATAGAGAGGATGTAGTCAAAGGTTGTGGATTTATCTATCATTCTATTGGATAATACCTATGAATAATATTATTAGTGTGATGTATGCATACAATCTTTTAGTGTGATGTATGCATACAATCTTTTAAATATTTCATTTTGAATATAAAAAAGAAAATAGTGTAAACTTATTTTCATGTCACTATTTATTGTCTTATTTGATAATGACATTATTTTTTATTTAAAAGTTTGTGGGTTAATAAATACAATTTTTAATCATATGTGACATAATTTTAATTTATTGAAAAGATGAAATAAGAAAAAATAAGAGATTGTGATTAAAATAATTAGAATAATATAAATAAAATTTAAATCTATTAGTTTAGAATATTTTAAAAATTAATAATTAATTTTTTAATTAAAAATAACATAATATTTATATTTAAATCTATTTTATAGATTGCTCAAGAAAAATTATATATGTAAATTCTAACACATTTGATCAATTTAATGTTAAATGTATTAATATTCAAATATAATTATTAAATTACATCATATTTAGAGCTTTAATTCTCATTTAGAATTGCTTCTTTTTTGTTGACATCCTCAACATAATTCTAGCTTTTGTTGAATCATGTTTTTAATTTTTTATTTTAAGCATCATTTAGAAGCAAAAAAAATGAAACTAGTTCAACGAATTTCATCTCTAATATGTCATGTGATTTAATAAAATTTTTAATTATATTAGTAGATTTACAAATTTTAAATCAATTACCATATTATACATCCTAGTGGCAAGAACGAGATGCAATTTGTCTCTTTTTTTATTGACTCTAGCCTTATCCTCCTAAATTCTCCAACGAAATCAATTGATTGATACATAATTAACAGATTTAAATTAATTAATCCTTGATTAGGTGTACATTCGATAAAGATCTCCTTTTCAACAAATCTTAATTTTAAATTCTCCACCTCCTTAGGAATGTGCAACAAGATAAATATCACCTTTCTAGAAATTAAATCTTAACTCCCAAGATACCTTATTAAAATATTCTACCAAATTCTATTTGTCCCTTATTTTCTATGTCCAATACCTTTCATGGATCCTCCTAGCCACCTTTTGCTATTAACCCATTTTTGACATGTGTCTAATCCACTTTGCTTGAGACCTCTCATCAATTGTGAGCCCTCCATTTCTCACACCTAGCTCCTACACCTCATGGGATACTTGCCACATGACTACTATTGGAGTTTTTAGATAATCACCTTACTAATTAATTAATTAATTAATTAATTATTCATTAATTACTTCTAAGGTTCCCAATTAATTTATTACACTTAAGCTAAGCTTAGGAGTTATTTTCTATATTTAGATTGAGCTAATTATAGGTCATGTTGTTTCAGAGAATAAGATAAGGACACTTATCATGATCTAACTTAATCCTTCACATAGGGCTTCATCTAGGTTTATTCAATCAATCAATACACACATATCTATCATTCTTTCTTGGATCAATATCTCTCTCAAGGTTGCATAACACAATCATTTGGATTTTAATTTTTAATTCTTGTGATTTATGGGAATGACTTTTCAAATCACTAGTAGACATGTATTTTTTCTTAAGGGGAGAAATGCTATTTTTGAGTAATGGGTCGTGTTCTATATTTATAAATTCATCATTGGCACATGAGCTACTTTTTTATTGGGGGATTCATATCCTTATTTTCTCTCTCCTATAAGGCGACATCTATTGTACTATTGTGACAAAAGAAGTTCGTGGAGGGTCACATCGATCCCTCCTTCTCTTGAAGGGTCACATTGATTCCTCTTTCTATCCTTCTTTTATCGATGCATTTATTTCCTTGTCTTTCTTTTGGAGATCAATTTTTTTGCATGTGGTTTTCTTCTTTTCTCTAGTCATGAGAGATTTCATTTGTTTGTGCATGGGTACCTCATCAAGACTTGTATTCGAGACCCACCCATGCATCCATCCATGTATTCTTCATTAGGTTTTTGGCTTCTCCTTAAGTTGATCTTTGTTAGGATTCCCACAAATATTGAGAGGGGGGGGGTGAATCAGTATCTAACCGGTTATAAGATTTTCTTAACTTAAAACATGTAGAGCACATTAATACTGTGTACCGGTAAGTAGAAAGTAATGCAATAAATAGAGACAAAAGCAACCACATGAAAAACACACCATAACACAATATTTTAACGAGGAAACCCGGTGTGGGAAAAACCTCAGTGGGATTTGTGACCCACAATATTCGCTTACTGGCCAATAAGAGAATAATACTGCTACAAGAGGGGCCTGCACATGCAGGAAGGCCCAGTGCCTAGAGCTCACTACTCAAATACAAAATAGGAAGTCTCACTAACTTACAAAATGGATTATATAAATCCAGTGTCTTGTACTGCTTCAAAATAGCATCTATAATGCCAGATCCAGTATCGGTTTCTGCTCTGCTTCTTACATAAACCCTTAACCTATAATTTGCATAATAGGTCTGCCTTATTTCGCCTAATTACATTCCTCTATCTCTCATTTTTAAAATGTTCTACAATGATCTCTCTTATATAAGAGTCATTTTACAACTTGCCAAGTCGGCTTACAATGATTTTACAATAATAAACAAAATATATTAACAACAAAATTTCTTGTCGGCTTCTGTGCCGGTATGCTTCCTTTCACTGCCGGTGCTGGTGGTCTGAGTGCCGGTGTAGAGTCTGATCTTGCTAGTGCCAGTGGAATGCCGTGCCGGTGTCATAGGATTGTAAGGTTGCCATCAATGACAAAACCTTCAATCACCTATAATGTCTCATTGGAGTGTGCATATGCCAACAATCTCCCCCTTTGGCATTGATGCCAACACTCATGAGAAAATTCCAAAACTTGTAATTCAAAAATTGTGTACCAAAAATATGTGAGCTCCCCCTGAGCAGATAAGTCATTTGCTAATTATTTTCTCATACTACTACTCCCCCTTTGGCATCAATGACAAAGGTTGTCAAAGTGTCAATAGAGTTGTAGTTTTCTGTCTCAACCTTGTAACTGGGTGGTTACAATTTGAAAAAGATCTGCCAAAACCAAATTTATGCTTTCCAAAAACTTCTTACTGTCTTTTATTGTTGCCTCTGCTCTTTGAATTGTACCGGTGAGGTGCTGCATATGCTCTGCTAGTGTTTTATGTCCTTGTACTAGTGCCTCAGATATTTCCTTCCTCAGGGATGCTAGATAGTCCAGTATGGGACTTAGTCTTAATCTCAAATTATTAGCCTTGTTTATTATTCTCACATTTTCTCTCTCTAGCTTCAGTAATTCTTCCTCAAAACTAGTTATCTTTTGCTCAAAAACTAATAATGTATCAGGTGAATTAACAAAATTGTCAGCAAGTTTATTAATTTCCTCTTGTATCTTGCTCATTTTCTTGTCTATGTCAACTGTTAAAAAGTTTGTCTTATAAGTGTCTTTGTACAAAGTTTTGAACTCCTTGAGTGTGTTGCACAGTTCCGGTAGAAGTGTGTCAAACTCCCTTGAACACTTCTTTATTTCTTCCTCAAAGAATTTATGTTTTTCCTTTTCTAACCTCTCTTTGAATGCTTCCTCCTTTATTTTTTCAACTGTCACTGTGTTGTCAGTAATATACTTAGACAAAGTGTCAAGTTGACTCAAAGAATCCTTATTATCTACATTGCATTTTGGAGCTATCATCTTCAAAACTGGAATTGTGTCATCTATAGCTTTATATGCCTGTGAACTGCAATCTGTAATTTTCTTTATAGAATCTAAAAGAACTTTAGTTATATTTGTTGATTTAAATCCTTTAGTTGAAGAGCTAACATTCTGAATTTCACCGGTGGGAGCAATATCCTTGCTTGCAGTGACCTCTGGTAGGTCAATCTGTGTTTCCATTTCCTTAAGAAAAGGTTTTTGTTGTTCTCTTGTTGCCGGTGGCACTGTTTCCACATGAACCTATTTTTGTTCTGGAGCCTGTTGCTTTGCTTGTCTCTCTGTTTGTTGATCTGTTGGAGTCTTTGTTTTCCCATCTGTCAGTTTACCTTTAGTGTTATCAATGTTATCAGCTACTGATGGCTCACTAGCCATATCTGTGTTACCGGTTGTGTCCTTGTCTATCATAATGTTGACCTTTTGAGTATCAACATCAACTGTGTATAAGACCTCAGGATTAGGATTTGTATCCTCTATATCCATATTCTCATCTGTCGGTTGATCTTTAGTTGTTGTTACCGATGGAGTAACTAGAGGTGATGGGGATAAATTATCTTTTGTTTTGATGCTCGGAGGACCACCAACCTTTCCTTTACCTTTGTCCTTGTCTTTCTGATATACCTTGATTGGTTTAGGGTTTCTATATTCTTCCTATTTTTCCTTCTCAACAAGGAATATATCCCATACATTTTTAGTTTCTTCTGCAACCTCATTTACTCTTCCAACCATTAGTGCAATATGTCGATGTGTAGTATGGAATACTGACCAGTTAGCCTCTGCAATTAGATCATCTATTTCTTTTGGAGAGTTAACTAGGTAGACAACAAGTAATTTTTCAATTTTTATTTTCTTGTCAAGCTCTATAACAGATTGTCTTCTTACTTCCAGTCTCTTGAATAGTTCATCTGGTACTTCATCTACAATTTGCATCAAGAACTTCTTGTAGATATCCAAGTGTAAGATAACACTGTTTTCAACCTTTTCTTTATCATCAACTGATAGTGAGTCATATAGTTTGTTGATGTTTTTCAAGTGTCCTTCCTTTGTGATTTCATCTAGCAGTTTGTCAATCAGAGAAATATTTTGTTGAGTCCTTTTCTTTGTTGTCATCTTTTTCTTCTTGACTGGGGGCCTCACTGCCTGCTGTTTTTGCCTGGTTCTTCTAGGTGAAGGTGTGGATACCGGTGAAGGTTGTCTTTTCCTTACAACTCTTTTGAATTCAGCTGGCATGTCACTTTCTGAAGAAGTTGCTACCGGTGAAAGGTGAGTTTTTGGTTGTTGATCCTGTAACTCATCTTCAGTGATACTGGTTTGTTTTAGTACATCTTCTTTAATAGCCTTAGCCTGCCTTGAACCTCTTCTCACTGTTGCTTCTACTTTCTTCACTCTCTTCTTAGATTGAATTTGGCTTTCAATGGTCTCAGCACTACCAAATACCTCTTCCTTAGGTTCATTGGGTGCTTCCAGAAGGGCTTTAGCATATGTTTCAATGATGTGATCATCTGTCTCATAACCCATCTCAGTAACCCAAATTGTTCTTGGGATAATTGCTTCCATGCAGATCTCATCCTTTTTAATCACAAAACACATATCATCTTTGTATTTGTTAACAATTTCCTGTGACAGTCTGACTCTTTTGTTCATTCTGGCCTTTAGTGCTTGAAAATACTCATCAATATTCTTTTGTTTGCTTTCACCCATGTTGTTGAACAAGTCTAATAACTATTTTCCTACCGGTATGTCAAATCCAAGGTTCATGATACCTATACCGGGCACTTGTTTGGTTATGTGTAGCATTATGCATACAAGTAAGTTGCCAAATCTAAATGTTCCTTTCTTGTCCTTCTTGATCTTCCCTAAATTGTCAATCAATTCACCCTTTAACCATTCACATACATCAATTTTCACATTCTCATTTACCATATCATGTGCACTTTTTATGCATAAATTGGAGACTGAGTTAAGTTTGTTTGCATGTGTTACTTTGTAACCTAGAATCATGCTAATGAATCTTACATTTATGTCGGTTACATCATTAACCCTTAAGGACCTTTTGTCGGATGTTGCACCTGTTAGGTTCATTACTAGGTCATTTGAGACCTTCTTTGTTTTGTCTGGTCTGTTACCGGTGGAAGGTGAGCCTGTTACAACTTTCACAACTTCCTTGGTAATTTTATGAATTGAATCTAGCCAGAAAATTTTTCCATGTACCCTGCTCAATACTACCCTTATCACTTCCTTGGGGAATTCCGGAATGCAGAGGATCTCAGTGAATCCTAGGGTTTCAACAATTTTGTATTCATGTTTTACATTTCTGGAGTCATCACATATGACAGTCTTGTACATGTTTTTTATTTCTTCATCTCCTAATTCTTCTATATGGAAATGGATGTACATTCTAGGGTCTTCTGCAAAAACAACTCCTTTGGGAATTTGGGAAAATGCACCAATATTATCATCCTTTTTAGCTATCTCGGGAACTAGCTGAAATATGGGCCTAGGGCGTTTGATTACCTCGACTACAATAGGGTTTGCTATGAATTCAAGTACAGAAGAGGATACCATGATTATAAATACCTTTTTCTGCCTTTGGAAAGATTGATTGTTGAAATGCTTTGCCTCTTTGCTTGAAATGCCTTAGCTCTGGAAATTTCACGCTCTTTGAATGTTTGAATGCTCAGTGAAGTGAAATGGAGCCAAAAACACTAATTTATAATGTCAATCTACCAACTACCATATTTAATGCTTGTCGGTTAAGTAATCACTTAACATAACTGCCGGTATAGAAGTAATTTCAACTTCTTACCATCAACCGAGGGAATAATAGCATATGTCTCATTGATTGCCAAACCCTTAAAGAAATTTCTTCAATTTGATGAAGAGACTCCTGCTGGTGGAGTGCTACTTTGTTCTGCCGATGGAGTGTTGCTTGGTTCTACCGGTGGAGGAGTATTCCCAACATTCAGTTCTGATTTCCTGATCCATTGTTTTGAGAATTCCTGCTTAACTTCTTCAACTTTTTCTTTTCCTTTCAAACTAGGACCTTTGTTGTCTATCGGTGAGGACTTGCTTCTACAAAATTTAGCAATATGCCCAATTTTGTTACATGCATAACAAGTCACATTATTTCTTTGAATAGCCTTCCATAACCTATGTCGGTTTGTGTTCTGCATTGATTAGATAAGTGTCCAAATCTTCCACAAACATAACATCTCACATTCATTCTGCAATTCTCAGAGTTATGACCAACTTTGTTGCATTTTGAACATTGACTAGTGGGTGCATTGGTATTCTGATAGTTTCTAGATCTACATTCATTTGCTCTATGACCATACTTGTTACAGTTAAAGCATTTGCCATTGAATTTATAAGCAGTAGGTTGTCTTACCAGTTTGCTATGATCCTGTGTGTTTGCAGTACCGGAGCTTTCACCAACTTCAAAGCCAATTCCACAAGTGTCACCTTTGGGTTTTTGATTCTTCAGCAAGTTACCAAGTTCTTCTAAGCTTTTCTTGAATTTCTTTATGTTGATTTGCAGTATCTAGTTCTCTTTCTAAGACTTCTTTCTACCTCATCAGTTCATTTGAGTCATTCTGTGTGTGCATCAGATCTGTCTTCAACAAATCATTTTCATAGCTAATTCTTGTGTTCTCATTTGCATCATCACTTAGTCTTGTAGTCAAATCTTCTTCATTCTTCTTTCTATCTTCAATTTCTTTATAGAATCTCATAGTCATATCCTGCATCTCATTCTTTGTTGTCATGTTCTCTTGCTTCAACTTGTTTATCATATCATTAAGAGTTTCTTTTTCATCATTCTCATTTTGCACCTTTTCACAAAGTTCTCTTCTCTTGTTTCTTGAAATAGTAAGATTTTATTGAAGTGCTTGAATGATATCCTGAGCAGCCTTTAGATCATCTTCAAGTTTGATATTTTTCAATTTTTCTGCATCATAGTCTGAGAGAGCTCCTTCAAGTTGCTTCATCAAGTTTTCCATCTCTACCGGTGTCAAGATCTTCTTCAAGCTGTTAGGCTTCTAAAAATAAAGGACCAGGCTCTGATACCAATTGTTAGGATTACCATAGATACAGAGAGGGGGGGGGGGGGGGGGGTGAATCAGTATCTAACCGGTTATAAGATTTTCTTAACTTAAAACATGTAGAGCATATTAATACTGTGTATCGGTAAGCAGAAAGTAATACAATAAATAGAGACAAAAGCAACCACATGAAAAACACACCATAACACAATATTTTAACGAGGAAACCCGGTGTGGGAAAAACCTCGATGGGATTTGTGACCCACAATATTCATTTACTGGCCAATAAGAGAATATTATTGCTACAAGAGGGGCCTGCACATGTAGGAAGGCCAAGTACCTAGAGCTCATTGCTCAAATACAAAATAGGAAGTCTCACTGACTTACAAAATGGATTATATAAATCCAGTGTCTTGTACTGCTTCAAAATAGCACCTATAATGCTAGATCCAGTACCGGTTTCTGATCTACTTCTTACATAAACCCTTAACCTATAATTCGCATAATAGGTCTGCCTTATTTCGCCTAATTACATTCCTCTATCTCTCATTTTAAAAATGTTCTACAATGATCTCTCTTATATAAGAGTCATTTTACAACTTGCCAAGTCGGCTTACAATGATTTTACAATAATAAACAAAATATATTAACAACAAAATTCCTGTCGGCTTCTGTGCCGGTATGCTTCCTTTCACTGCCGATGCTGGTGGTTTGAGTGCCAGTGTAGAGTCTGATCTTGCTAGTGCCAGTGGAATGCCTTGCCGGTGTCATAGGATTGTAAGGTTGCCATCAATGACAAAACCTTCAATCACCTACAATGTCTCATTGGAGTGTGCATATGCCAACAACCTCCCCCTTTGGCATTGATGGCAACACTCATGAGAAAATTCCAAAACTTGTAATCCAAAAATTGTGTACCAAAAATATGTGAGCTCCCCCTGAGCAGATAAGTCTTTTGTTGATTATTTTCTCATACTACTACTCCCCCTTTGGCATCAATGACGAAGGTTGTCAAAGTGTCAATAGAGTTGTAGTTTTCTGTCTCAACCTTGTAACCATCTTAGTAATTAATTTTAATCAATCATTAATTTATTAGGTTCTCTATTATTTTATTACACTTAAGCTAAACTTAGGAGTACTTTTTTATATTTAGATTGAGCTAATTATAGTTCATGTTATCTAATAAAATAAAGATGACGACACTTGTCATGATCTAACTTAATCCTTCACCTAGGTTTCATTTTAGGTTTTATCTTTATAATTTTATAAAAAATTATTGTATTATTGATGTTTATTCAATCAATCAACATAGGCATATCAATCATTCTTTCTTGGTTCAATATCTCTTAAGGTTGCATGGCATGATCACATCTTTTTCTCTTCACATGTGATGAGTGTTTTGATTGCAAGTGATTTTTGGGAGTTGTGGGGTTCACTATCAACTCCAATAACCACAACTTCAATCCACGCCTTCACGCTCCTCAAATACTTACCATCCATTATCCTTGATGCATCTTGGCCTTTGGTTTCTCTCTTGAAAAGTCTATAAATAGGAGGTCTCCATCTCCTTTGAGAATCTACTTTCATAATACCCTTATGCTATCTATTTGAGAATCAATCTACCTTCATGATACCATTATGTTTTTTAGTTGAGAACCAATTCACTTTTATCATATCGTTATGCTATCCCATTTTTATTGAATCCACTCTTATGTTGTTGCCATTCTATTAGTTTGATGAGAAACTACATTCAATCTACCAAAATATCACAACGATAATTTTGAGTTGCCTATATTTGGTTTGAATTGGTTTTTATTTGTTGCTATTTTTAGTTAGTTCATTTGCATTTAGTACAATATGATCTCATTTTGAACAAAAGATAACCTAGATGCTCTTAAAAACTACAAAATTGCACCATTAAATGAATCAATATATTCACCACTTGCTCAAATGAGAACTCATTCCACTACAAGATCTTCAAAATACTTTAGTTCTTCATAGGCAAAACATAGAAAAAGCTCATTGTTACAATTTATAATAGAAAAGAGAAACACATAACTACACTTTAAACATATATAAATGAAAAAAAAAGATAAATGACACATGCAATGAGGGTGACCTTATTCATTTCTTTATAAACATCAAGTACAATATGCAATTAAAATTTATTATGCAATCAAATGGTGTCAATTTTTTTGTCAACATTTAGCTCACAACTTTGTTTCTCCATCAAAATTATCACAATTATTGAAAACTATGTATATTAGAGAATAATAAATCCTTAGGTTCATCTTTTCCTAGTCTTAGGACTTGCTACCTTTTGATTTAACTCGATTGACCTTATCCATGACATTTTTGTGAGTCAAGTAAATTGTATAAGTTCTCTCATGAATTGTTTATGATATTCCACCAATCCTCATTGCAAGTTCCACATCTAAACTTTAACATTGAAAAATCATGACAAAAATATGAGCATGTTTAGAGAGGTCATCCGCTTATTGTAATTTACTATGTTTTCATTTTTTAAAGGAGTGAAGGTGTCAATGGGCACTTGACCTGCCGATGAAGTTGAATGGCGCCAAATGAGCCCACTAGGGATCAAGTCTTGATGAGTGCAAGGCTCCGATATCATAAGGGATGAGGTTGGGATTGTTTCCTAGGCAAATATGACGAAATGGATACCCCTTAGTCCTTGACTCTTAGCCAAAGAGGTTTCAACCTATAGGCTCATGCCCCCCTATTGGGTGGATCAAACTACTGTGTGAAGGCTCCTGCTGGTTGGTGCGCTTGTGGGCTTCATGCCTTTGTCGGGTTGTTGTTCTCGCAAGTTTAAATCTCCATAAAAAAGAGTGATGACTTACTTTTTTAGTATTCAATAATAATGGATTCTATAATATTTTTCAATTGGCCTTTGGATTCAAAGACCAAATTTAAGAGAAAATTATAATCTTTCACTTTTGGATTCAAGGGTCAAGCGTAACAAATTGTTTTTATTAAGTTTTATCTACGTACGTGAATAATTGACTATTTTTTGATATATGTAGGTATGAGGTATACGAATAATAATTTCCAATATCATTTCAAATTTATAATAAGGTGGAAAAATCATATCAATTATATAAAATTATTGTAGTTGAGAAAAAAATCATATGTTTGGCCTTAAAAATAATGAATTAAAATTAAATGAAAATAAGATCAAAGAGAAAACATAAAATAATCTTTTCATTCAATATAAACCAATAAAATATGCAAAACAACCCATTTTATTATGTGAAAATATAATATTATAAGATATTTAAAAAATATAAAAGAAAAAAAATATAATCACATGATTGACTAATTAACTTCACTAATCTACAGTGGTGATGGTGTCTCCTTGAGGAAGTTTGTAATAAGACTTCTTCTGTATTCAAATGACCTCATTTTGATTTCTAAATTGACTCTTGGTTTGCAAGAGCATTTATGTGCCCTTCAGCATTTTTGCAAAATGGTTGGGATGCAAGTCAATATTAGCAAGATGAAATCATGGGTTTCTCTAATAGAAGGGAACAAAACTAAGATAAGTTCTACTTTGAAGGCAATATTATTGAAGAAGTTACAAAATACAAATACCTTGAAATTGACTTTACCAAAAATCTAAGTTGGGAAGGCTGCAAAAAGAAGAGAACTTTGGGAGGTTGAAAAGTGTTTTATGATCTTCAAAATAGATGAAGAGATGTAGAGCTAGGGATTGAAAAACTACCCAAACTCTTTTTGAACTTTTAGTGCTTTCAGTTCTACTTTATGGGTGTGAATTGTGGTTCAATAGTGCATTTGATTCATAGTGGAAGCAAATTGAGAAAATTCAAAAGCACTTGATTACAAACAAGTTTAAAATTAAAAGTTTAGTTTCTTGTGATATCATGTTGGGTAAAACAAGGACTGCTCCTATTAAAGCAATTGTTGTGGTGCATTTCATAAGATATATAAAAATAATCGAGCAAACAAAAGAGGGTAGATAGTCTAAGGTTGTTTTCAATGATCTATTGTGCAAAAGAAACAAGACTTGGATGTAGTAAAGTAAATGGAATATTTACTTGAATACATGCCCTACAAATAGTAAAGAGATAGACTTTTGTTATGGATAAGTTTTACAAGTGTACTTGATGTAAAACACCAGGGAGAAAAAAATTATTATATATAAGAGTTTAATCCCACTTGTGATCATCATCAAAAAACATACATAGAAGCCAATATTTTGTGGAAAGCCAAAATTTGTATTGCCCAATTAAGAACTAACTCTCATCAACTTCATTTTGCACTTCTGTGAAAGTAGAAACAAAAAAACATTTGTGACGACAATTATGTAAATACCTTGACAGCTGTCAAGATCTTGGTAATATTTATTTCTTACTTAAATTTGGTGTCATAAAGATGACTTAAGTTTGGTGCTGGGACTCTTAGACTTGTTGGTCTGGTGGACATCATTAAAATTCTTCATTTATTGCATAAAAAAAAAGAATAGAATGCAGAAATTAATTTGATCAAAAAGTCTGTCCCATAAACTATTTTTAACCTTGTAAATGTTAATATTTCCTCCTCTTCTATTACTAAAAATCTCTTTGATAAGAAAGATCAATATAATGTATACAATAAAATGACAAATTTATAATTAAACAGTGACGTCATAACTTAACTAAAAGTCTCTCCACCCACGCTTTGAAATAAACAGCTACCAAAAAAAACATTTTTTACAGGACGGTGTACTGTACTAAACTGTCTGGAATGCATTCGCACGTACCCCGTCCTCTAATTTGAACTCCTCTAGTGAAAACGGTAATTTGAAACTCGTGAACCTGTAAAGAAAGTGCGCTATTCATCATTATTTTTAAAAAGCAAGACTGATTTTCTCTCATATCATTAAAATTCGTTTCTTTCTGGAGATTTTCAAAGTTAGCTGTGTTCAGGCATGGAGTCTATTGCAGATGTTAAATACATAAGCATGAGGACAGAGTTTCTAAACGTTCTGGCTGAAAGAAGATCAAAATTGGGTAGATGCATCTTCACCATTTCCGAACATTAATATTAATATGAATTTTTTTTCATATTGGTGATGATGTGTTGTTCCAGTGGGATGGACTGTGGAGCCAGCTCGTCCTGTGACAAACCCTATGTACCAGTTGGATTCCATTCCACAGTTTTGTGAGGTGTTTTTCTTTTTGATTGATTTGTTTTATATAATCTAATATATATGGATCATAGATTTAAATTCTCAGAATTCTCTGAGGTTTTCTTTTGATTCATTTGTCTCATTGCTTTAACATTTATGGGCCATTGATTTAATTTGATTATCTTGTTATGGAAATGCATTTGTAGGCAATGGCAGCCTGCCCAAGGAAAGAAATTCCTAATTTGGAGGAGGCTCTAGAAGAAGAGAATTTCTACTTGATTACTGAGGCGAGTTTTAATGCTTGCTTTTTGTTTCTCCTCATGATTTCATGTGTTTGAACATTATAGGCTTCCCGCTCAAAGGTGATAAGTCTTGCTTCTCTTTATTAAGTGTTATAATTTGCCACTCAACTGATCTGATGGCATCAAGTCTGGTGTTGATGGATGTATGTGCTAGTTTCATTGTGTTTTTTATGAGCTAATGCTTTTTGTTTATCTTATCCTATCTGTATAAATAGATATATATGTTTAGATGATTTTAGCCATGTAGATGACCTTACAAAAGGCCAAAAAGGAAGGATTAGTCTACTTCTGAAACTTGAGCTATATGATGCGATTTCAGTTGAACCCTTTTCTCATGTGTTGAGTTTTGCAGTTGCTATGTGTATCATATTTCAGACATTTATAATTTCTGGTAAATTAAGGAATGTCAGTTATCCTCAACTAGGGTTTCGATTAGACACCCCACATGCACACTTTATGTTGTTTATATGGGTTTGGCCAGACTTTATAATATACTTGTTATCACACTGATTGCACAGTGGCTAAATGCTCTATTTAGCCATCCGGAGAAATATAGTCACTGTAGGGCCTATGGGTTGCCTGTAAGTTGTAGTGAATCTCTAGAGAGGCTAGTTCCCTTGGAGCTCACGTAAAACTAAACTGGTGATATTGCTGCATATCAGGAAAAACGATAGAAAGTAACATGAAATGAATCTACTTTTACTGGGTTGATGCACCAAATTGGTTTAAAACCTTTAATGCTGTTTTGGACACACAACTAACCGATGATAATGCTGGTCTGTGAACAACTCAAAAATTTCACTTGCTCATGCGTCAATACTTCATAGGGAGGTCATGATATTCACTATCTTGGAAGGAAAATGTTACATTTCTTCACAACTTTGACTGTTAATATCATTTACAGCCTATAACTTGCACAAAACACATATTTCTACCTAAAGGTGTTGATAGTGAGATATAGTTTCAAGGATCTTCATATATATCACTAGAAGAGACATCAATCATATGATAACATGGCATCTCCCGCCGTCCCGCCACTACCACCATTGCTCCACCGGAGACACGGAGATGTCTTGGTGTCTCCAAGACTCCTTGGGAGACTCCTAGGCATCTCTCGAGGGGCGGGGAGACTTTCAGGAGTCTCCTGTCCGAACAAATCAAAAAGAAATTGATTTTTTTTTTGAGTGATTTTTGGGGGTAACCCTAATTTGATGTGGGCCTCACCCCTTCTCCCAATGCAATACAAAACCACTAAAACTATGTTGGCATGTTTGGCATAACTGATGCAAATGAAGAATGATAACTGAACTGATAAATGACTGTTTGTGATAACATTGAGATGAAGAGATTGAGATTGCATGACTGGATGACTTTGATTAGTTATTTGTGTTGTCATTGATGACAGCTGATGTCTACTATAATGTATTTTGTCATCTTAATCTTTTTTGTCTATCGGAAATGCCTTACCGGTATTGAGGACAGTGAACTGAGAATCGGGACCTTAACCGGTAAACGAGGAGATGTTTTGATTGATTTCGGCAATTGGTGATGATTGAAGTGTTGCGGTTTGGAACATGAGTTTGTATCTTTGTAATATGTATCTGACCGGAACCGCATCATGTTTTGGTTACTGGAAGTCATGTTTATGATTTCTGTGATATTTTTGCTAGGGTTTAAGAATGGTTTAAGGACCGGTAAAAAATTCTCTTAACCGGTAATGATTTTTGGTTTGGCAGTGATCTACATCAAGTTCATATGTTGGTGGTGACGTGGCACAACTCACGTGAAGTGTTTGAATTATGTTTTTGCGCGATCAAGATGGAATTTCTTGAGAATGTGCAAAGTGCTTAGCGGAATGAGCTAAGGGTTTGACTTTGTATCAGATCGAGTTGTTGTGATGAGTTACGATCACTCAACGATTAATATTGATTTGTAATTGATTGTAATGATCCATATGATGATCTATAATGAGTTGTAAAGATCTGTGATGATCTATGATGTAAATTTTAGGGTTTTGTAACCGACTAAGTTGAAAAGGTTATTTAGGTCGGTACAGTTGATGTTTGTAGTGTCGGTGGTTTTGACAAGTGTGTGAAGACGAACCAGAGTGTGAGAGATCTGAAGTAGAATTGGATTTGATCAAGCAAGTAGTTAAGTGCTATACCTAGATCATTCACTGTTGTTATCTAACAATTGCAGCAGCTAAAATCCCTTAATCGGGTAGGTCCTAACAAGCCTTACATTGTAAATCCCTTAACCGGGTAGCTAAGCATTTGAGTGTTAAATCCTCTTGTGAGGTTGATCCTAACAGGTCATAGCGCCTAACAGGGCTCATTATCCAAATCCCTTAACCAGATGACTCCTAACAGGGTCTGCTCCTAACAGGGCATCATTGTTATCTTCTAACCGGGCTTGGCTCCTAACAGGGCGCATTCCGAAAGAGTGCAAAATATTTGTGGGTACCAATTCCCACTGTGGTTTTTCCCTATTTGGGTTTCCACGTGAAAAATATGGTGTTCATATGGTGAATGTTTTTATGAGCTGTTGTGTTTCTTTTCAGTTAATGCATGGTAAATGAACACTTAATGTGCAGACATGATAAATCAGTTTAGCAGAAGATTATCAGTGATTACCGGTACTGGTAAAGAGTTTATTGCTGGTTTATGATTGATTTGATGAAGTTTTATAAGGTTGAGTTTTAAGTTTGAAATTGTTAATACTGATTCACCCCCCTCTTAGTATTAACCGGATCCTCTAAGATTAACAATAGGTATCAGAGCGTTGGTCCTCTGTGTGCAGAAAACCTAACAACTTGAGGGAAAGATCTTGAAGAAAGATGATTAAGAAGGAGGGTCCCAAGTTTACCAAGGATAACTATCGGATATGGAAAGACCAGATGAAGATACATATTAAAGGATTGGGTGCTCAGTATTGGAATCATGTGGTAAACAAGTATGTTGCTCCTACAACCACCCCCTTGACATCGGATGAGCTTAAAGAACAACAAGAAAACATTCAAGCCTTGGAAGCAATTGTAAGTACCTTATCTGATTCTGAGTATATAGACGTTCATGGATTAGAAATTGCATCTGAGGTATGGGAAAAATTAGAATTGATTTATGGAGGAGATGAACATGTTCAAAGAGCTAAGGAAGAAAGTTTAATAGGCAAATTTGATGACATGAAAATGGTTGATGGTGAGAACATTGAACAATATGGTCAAATGATTAAAGAAGTTGTAGGTGGTATTAAGAGTGCCGGAGCTAAGATTGATGATGATATTATTGTTAGCAAAATGCTTAGAACTCTCCTACCACAATATGCTATTACAGTTTCTGCAATTCAAGAACTGAGATCTATTTCTAAAGATAAAGTCACTATTGATTCTCTCATTGGAAAGTTGACTGCATTTGAGTTAAATGGTTTTGATAACAATGTTTCAAAACCGTTTGAATCTTCTTTTAAAGGTTTTGTTACTGATACATCTGTTAGGAAAGGAAAGGATATTTGTCATGATCATGACTGCAGGTCAAGTCATGGCGGTAGCAGAACTGGAGATGATAATGAAGATCATCTGATGGAACTTGAGGCAATATTGGCTAAAAGGTTTCCTAGAGGCACTGGTAAGTATAAAGGTAAATTACGCTTGAAATGTTTCTCTTGCAATAAGATTGGACACATTGCTGCTAACTATCCTAACACTGATAAGAAAGAGAAGTTCAGAAAATTTAAAGGAAAAGGACAGAAACATTGCTATGTTGTAGTGGATGAAGGTGTGACTGATGAAGAATCAGAAGAAGATGACAATGAGGAGATAGTGTTTGTTGCTATGAAGGAAGATTTGACTGATGAAAAGGCATTGGTGTCTCACATGGATAGCAGTAATGAATGGATAATAGATAGTGGTTGCTCACACCACATGACCAGTGATAGAAACAAGTTCTTATCACTTGAAGAATTTGATGGCCATATGGTAAGATTTGGTAACAATTCACCTTGCATGGTTAAAGGTAAAGGAACTATTTCATTAAATGAAAAAAGCAATGCAAATGATGTCTTTTGGGTTGATGGATTGAAATATAACCTTTTGAGTGTTGGTCAATTAAATGATAAGGGTTATCTTCTAGAATTTAAAAGTGGAGTGTGTAGGATTCTTGGAAATAATGGAGAATTGATTGCTACTGGAAAGCAGACAAGAGGTAATCTTTTTCATCTGAATACTAATGTGAATAGTTGTTTGGTGGCAAAGATTAAAGACGGTTATGGCACAAGAGGTTTTGTCATGTGAATTTTGACAATTTGATAAAGGTTAGTAAATCTAGCATTGTGAGAGGTTTGCCCTAGCTTGTTAAACCGGATAATGTGTTATGTAAAGACTGTCAGATGGGTAAGATGACTTCTGTATCTTTCAAAAGTAAGTCTTTTTCTTCAAAAAATATTCTTGATTTGGTTCATATTGATCTTTGTGGCCATGTGAAGACTAAGAGTTATTTTGGTGATAGATATTTCATGATTTTCACTGATGATTTTTCCAAGATGATGTGGGTGAGTTTTTTGAGAGAAAAGTTAGAGGCATTCAGTATATTCAAAGCATTCAAAGCTTTAGTTGAGAAAGAAACCAGGAAGAATTTGAAATGTCTGAGATTTGACTGGGGAGGAGAATTTACTTTTGATGAATTTGTGAAGTTCTGTGATGAACAGGGAATCAAGAGGCAGATGTCAGCTCCTAGAACTCCACAACAGAATGGGATAGTAGAGAGAATGAATAGAACAATTGTTGAAGCTGCTAGAACCATGTTGATTCAAAGTGAAGTACTGAAAATGTTTTGGAGAGAAGCAGTTAGCATTGTTGTTTACACTTTGAACCAGGTACTTGTCAAGAGAGGTAACAACAAAACACCTTATGAATTATGGCACGGCAAGACTCCTATTGTAAGTTATTTTAAAAATTTTGGGAGTAGATGTTTCATTAAACGTGATGATTACACTGGGAAGTTTGATGCAAAGTGTGATGAAGGTATTTTTCTTGATTACTCTATGAAGAGTAAGGCTTTCAAATGTTATAACAAGAGAACAAAAAAGATCATTGAAAGTGATAATGTGAAGGTAGATGAACTCTCTGAGAAATCTGATGAGACCAGCAGATTTGGACCTGAGAAAGATGAAGATAAACTTGTGTTTATTGAACCAGAGGTACAAAAGAATGATGAGCAGAACAATGCAGATATAGGTTCTCAACCGGTAAATGAAGATAGCGATGAAGAAGATGAAGAACGTGAAGCAAAAAGCACAACACCGGAACCGGTAATACCAAGGTATGTCAGACTGAATCATTCAGAAGAACAAATTATTGGAGATAAGAATGCTGGTGTACAAACAAGAAGGAAAATCAAAGAAAATTCCTGTCTGATTTCAACTATTGAACCTAAAACAATAAGAGAGGCATTGAAAGATGATGATTGGATCAATGCTATGAATGAGGAATTGGAATCAGATAGAGAAGAACAAGACATGGACACTTGTTCCCAGACCGGAAGACAAGAATGTTATTGGCACTAAATGGGTCTTTAGAAACAAGTTGAATGAAGAAGGCAAGGTTGTGAGGAATAAAGCAAGGTTGGTATGCAAAGGCTATGCACAAGAAGAAGGAGAAGATTATGGTGAAACCTTTGCACCTGTGGCAAGATTGGAAGGAGTAAGAATGCTACTTGCTTATGTTGCATTTAAAGGCTTTAAGGTCTACCAAATGGATGTTAAATCAACTTTCTTAATGACATCCTTGAGGAAGAAGTGTACATAGAACAACCGGATGGATTTGCTTTGTCTGAGGATAAAGATATGGTTTGCAAGTTGCATAAGGCATTGTATGGATAAAAGCAGGCACCGAGAGCATGGTTTGAAAGATTGCGTGCATACCTGATTAAGATAGGATTCTAGCATACCGATGAGGACAATAACATATATCTTAAGACTGATAGAGATAAAGTATTGATAGCTGAAGTATTTGTAGATGATATAATTTTTGGAGGTGATGATGATTTATGTATGGTGTTTGCTGAGGAGATGAAGAAAGAATTTGAGATGTCTCTTATTGGTGAGATTAAGTTTTTCATTGGGTTGTAGGTCCAACAATTGGATGGTGGAATATTTATCTGTCAGAGTATGTAAAGGAAGTGTTGAAAACATTTGGCATGGAAGATTGTAAACCGGTTGGTACTCCGATGGTGACAGGTTGTAAATTGTCTAAACAAGATGATTCACCCTCCGTTGATGAAAAAGAATACAGATCCATGATTGGTAAGTTACATTATGTTGTTCACAGTTGGCCTGATATTGCACATGTTGTTGGTTTGGTTGCTAGATTTCAGAAGGATCCCAAGGAGACTCACTTGGTAGTGGTGAAAAGGATATTCCAGTACTTGAAAGGCACAATAGATTATGGTTTATGGTATCCTTATAAAAATGATTTTTCTTTGAAGGTGTTTACTGATGCAGATTGGGGAGGCAATGTTGATGACCGGAAAAGCACTACCGGTGGAGCTTTTCT
This sequence comes from Cryptomeria japonica, assembly GCF_030272615.1. NCBI lineage: Eukaryota > Viridiplantae > Streptophyta > Pinopsida > Cupressales > Cupressaceae > Cryptomeria > Cryptomeria japonica. Next base: position 9,223,421 of record NC_081410.1, read on the forward strand.
TCTTAGAGGTAGATTGGTTGGTTGGACAAGTAAGAAGCAAACTTGTGTTTTATAGTCAACAACAGAGGCAGAGTATGTTGCAACATCAATGAATTGCACGCATGCAATCTGGATGAGACATGTGTTAGAAGGTTTTAAAATTGATATGTCTGAACCGGTAACTATTTATTGTGACAATACAAGTGCAATTAATATTTCGAAAAATCATGTGTTACATGCAAAGACAAAACACATAGAATTGAAATATCACTTTCTGAGAGAGAGAGTCCAAGAGAAGCAAGTTAGAATGGAGTATGTGTCTAGCAAAGAACAGTTAGCAGACATTTTCACAAAACCTTTGCCGAAGACTACCTTTGAGTACCTCCGAGGTAAACATAGGGGTCAGACCCCTACTCAAGAAAAAATAGGATGCAAGAGATGCATCAATCCAGTGGACTTACTGAATATTCTTCACTGTGGATTGATGAAATGGTGGCTACTTTGCAGGGGGAGCAACTTAGATGAGTTTGTAGACATGTTGAAGACAACAACAACAACAAATTTTATGACAGGTGATGCTTATGCGGAGAAAATATATATTAGCCTAAGGGGGAGAAGAACTATAAGAGAAAGGAGGAGAAGTAAAATTGAGTAGGTGAAGGAGTGGTACAGGCAGATGATGTTCAATAGAAGTGTGAAGTGCAGCAGAGAAGTTCCAGATCTGAGAAGCATGATTTATGTTGGTGTTTATATTAGTGTTGCCATCAATGCCAAAGGGGGAGAATGTTGGCATGTTTGGCATAACTGATGCAAATGAATAATGATAACTAAACCGGTAAGGGATTGTTTGTGATAACATTGAGATGAAGAGATTGAGATTGCATGATTGGATGACTTTGATCAATTATTTGTGTTGTCATTGATGGTAACTGATGTCTACTATGTTGTATTTTGTCATCTTAGTCTTTTTTGTCTACCGGAAATGCCTTACCGGTATTGAGGACAGTGAACTGAGAATTAGGACCTTAACCGGTAAACAAAGAGATGTTTTGATTGATTCCGGTAATTGGTGATGATTGAAGTGTTGTGGTTTGGAATATGATTTTGTATATATGATTGGAACTGCATCATGTTTTGGTTACTGGAAGTCATGTTTATGATTTATGTGATATTTTTGCTAGGGTTTAAGGACCGGTAAAGAATTCTATTAACTAGTAATGATTTTTGGTTTGGTGGTGATCTACATCAAGTTCATATGTTGGTGGTGATGTGGCACAACCCGCGTGAAGTGTTTGAATTATGTTTTGGCGCGATCAAGATGGAATTTCTTGGGAATGTGCAAAGTGCTTAGCGGAATGAGCTAAGGGTTTGACTTTGTATCAGATCGAGTTGTTGTGATGAGTTACGATCACTCAACGGTTGATATTGATTTGTAATTGATTTTAATGATCCATATGATGATCTGTAATGAGTTGTAAAGATTTGTGATGATCTATGATGTAAGTCTTAGGGTTTTCTAACCAACGAAGTTGAAAAGGTTAGTTAGGTCGGTACAGTTGATGTTTGTAGTGTCGGTGGTTTGAGAAGTGTGTGAAGCCGAACCAGAGTGTAAGAGATCTGCCAAAGTGTTGCAGATTTGAAGTAGAATTGGATATGATCAAGCAAGCAGTTAATTGCTATACCCAGATCATTCACTGTTGTTCTCTAACAATTGCAGCAGCTAAAGTCCCTTAACCGGGTAGGTCCTAACAGGCTTTACATTGTAAATCCCTTAACCGGGTAGCTTAGCATCTGAGTGTTAAATCCTCTTGCGAGGTTGATCCTAACAAGTCATAGCTCCTAACAAGGCTCATATCCAAATCCCTTAACCTGGTGACTCCTAACAGGGTCTGCTCCTAACAGGGCATCATTGTAAGCTTCTAACCGGGCTTGGCTCCTAACAGGGTGCATTCCGAAAGAGCACAAAATATTGTGGGTACTGTTGACGTATATTTTGTACACCATCATACACAGAATAAAATACCAATAGGCATCTTATCCTCTCTTGAGAAAATAGTCTCTAACTGCTGAAGATTCGCATAAAGGATCAGTTAGGTAGACTCCAAGGTTCTTTTAGTAGGGTCTCTACGTGTGGACAAGCTCCAGTGGTATGATGTGATTTGCTGGGATCACAAGGGGACTTACATGTGATGATTGAACTTCCGATCTACTTTGCTGGACACAGGCTCTTACTAACTTAGATTTGAAAAAAAATGAAAAAAGGATAAGGGCGAAGAGAGGATCTAATCCTAATACTAAGAATGTAGGAGCAATGACTTGATTTTTGATGAAACTCTAACTAGATCTTGTTTTGACATCAATGGAACATCTACACAAGACTAGTGCGATCTTCTAAGGGAAGCTTTATGATGTTCAAATCATCACCGCAGGCATAGACACCATCAAGTTGATGCATATCAATGAAGAAGCGACAAATTGAAATTGAGCTTAGGCTGAATGATTCCAGTTGACTACACAAGGCAAGTCTGCAATCAACAAACTGCTAGTAGTATGGATGTACGAATTCCACCATCAATCAATCACATTTCCTCCATTCATCTAATCATCTACCATCTAAGATTGAAGACTCAACAAGAAACCATGCAAATTGCAAGAAACGACACACTTCACCATTACTTCAATGAAAATGGAGTTTGTTTACAATCAATGGCAACAATTTCTTGCCTTGTCCTCCTATTCTACTCTAATTGCTATTCTATCAATTTCTAACTACTCTCTATCTACTAACTGCTTTCAACTATTTCTATATTATCTCTCTAACTCCCTTTTACAAAATGAAATGTCAGGGCTTATATAGTGCCCACAATACAATTTGATGGCTTAGATCAATTCAAGATCAATGGCCAAGATTTTACAATGAAAACCCTAATTAGGGTTTGTTACAACCATTACATAACATTTAATGCTTGACCAATGATAAAATTGTATTGCTTGGACACATGTCCTCTCTAGAAAAATCGACCAATGGATAGCCAGGGTAGGTACATCGGAGTTTGTGCCACCTTCCATGAGTTAAGTACATTGAATCTGGACATGCTGAGATGGACCTCACTGATTGGAGACGTGATGACTAGGATGCCACCTCATCTGACACTTGTAACTTTGGTAAATATTCAACTTGATGTTGTTGAGAAGCTTGCTTTAATTAATTCATCTGGAATTATTTGCTTCTTCAACGAGCCCTTGTTCTAACTCCTTGTGTCCTTGATGTGCAGGATGATGATGTACCTCGCCTTGGAAAGTTGGATTGAAAGAGGTTGCCCATGTCCTTACTTGATCGTCCTGGCGAAGACCGTCCTGGCGAAGACCGTCCTGGATCCGACTTGATTTTCCTTGAAGAGATCTCCATTTGATGCCTACACAACATTTCAAAATTAGTACCATGATTTTGCAATACATAACATAAATTAGAGAGCAAATTTTAGGAAACTTAATGATAAGTCCTTTATTAATCATTTCCTAAAAACGACTATTGAGCTATGAATTCAAAATTCAAAATTTCAAAATCTAAGCTATGACGATCAAAAACTAAAACAATAAAACAAATATCGCCATACCTCAGTTGAGAGCTAACTCTAGAATGCAAAATGAATAAAATCGCCTAGGCAAAATTGGCGAAAGATGGTTTTCAACGTGATCTCCACTTCAAAATAAGAAATTCGCCACCTTTCAAATCTTTGACGTGATCTCCAATGCTTGACAAGTTCGCACAATTTAAACTTTAAGTTCGTATCTCCTTGGATAATATCTACGCCACCTCTGGATATATATTCGTACCACCTTGCTTGGAAGGAAATTCGCACTTCTCTAAACACAATTCGCACTTTCTCCTTCAAGATTGCATGTAAGAATTGATAAATGATAATGTGAAAATAATGATTTTCACTCTCCCTTTAGAGCGCTCACCTCACCATTCACCCCCAAGGCCGACTTGTGTAAAAATAAGGCAATTTAAATGATTTTTAATAAGTAATAAAGGCCGACCTCCATATTTAAGCGCTCCCTTTGATTTTTAATAAATTAATAATTAATTATTAATCAAATGCCTTTATTTTTAAATTATCAAATTCGATTTTTTAAAGGCAAAATAATTAATAAATGTTAAGCGCAATATTTAAATGCTAATTTAATAGGATTTTCAAACTTATCGATCTTAGCATTTAAAATAAATTTAAAAAAATGTTTGCTTGAGCGCCAAATTATTTTGAAAATGAAGTATACGTACCTCATCGCCCTGGTCCCTTGGAGAGGGACAGGAGCGATCCATTACTTTGGTCATGATTCTTGCAATTTTTACATCCAAGGTCTCCATCTCCACGTTGGATTTGCTATTTTCGTTAGGTCCTTCGAGCTAGAACGTCTTGCTTGTGTGAACAAATGCCTTTATAACCATTATCGCCCTGGTCCCTTGGAGAGGGACAGGAGCGATCTTCATGTTATCTCCATTTCAAACTTGGATTAATAACATTTTAACGTTCACCACCTTTGTATTATCTTCAAATGATATTTTAAACCCCTTGCAACTTCGCTTAGACGTGATCTTTGGAAGGATAACGAGTGCTTTAGTAAATATCGCCTTGGTCCCTTGGAGAGGGACAGGAGCGAACTTCATGTTTCTCCTTGATCTTGCATCTTTGATCTTTAATCTCCATCATAAGGCGAATAATAACATTGTTTCTTCATTCCACGCTTGTTTCACTTGACTTCTACAAGGCGTTTTTGATGTTTGGAGGATCATCGCCCTGGTCCCTTGGAGAGGGACAGGAGCGATCCTTGTCTTCTAGCTTGCAACTCTTCATTCTTGATTTTAACTTCTTCGTTCATCACCCTTCAACCTTTCAAAAGACATCTCAAACCCTTTGCAACTTTGTTTTAACATAATTTTCGAAGGATTATAAGTGTTTTGGCAAATATCGCCCTGGTCCCTTCCTGAGGGACAGGAGCGATCCTAGTGTCCTGGCTCAAATTTGTAAACTTTTGATCTTTGTTCTTCGTTCATTGTCTTCCAAAGGACATCCTTGACCATGCCTATCTTTGCCTTGTCTTGGTTTTGACGGAACATAAGTGTTTTAATAAAAATCGCTTTGGTCCTTGTCCAAAGGACAGGAGCGATATAGGCTCCTTGGCTCAATTGATAACATTTTGATGTCAAAAACCTTTGTATATCATCTTCAAAAGACATCTTAGACCTTGTATGACCCCGCAAAACCTTGACTTAACGTGATTTTTGAGAGATTTGGCCAATATAATCAATATCGCTCTGGTCCCTTCCTAAGGGACAGGAGCGAACTTCAAGTTTTTGAGCTTGTCCTTGCTTCCATCAACTTGCCATCACTTTCATTGCGTAGAATGAAGTCCCTTTGATCCCCTTGGATACTTGATGTTTGATAAACTTTCAAAATTTAGAGCTTCATGAGGATTTCGCTCTGGTCCCTTGGAGAGGGACAGGAGCGAACCTAGGTTTTTAAGTGCAAATCCTTCATTTTGGCGATCCTTGTAACTTTGTGCTTGATTGAGACGCTTCGAAATGTCCTTGCCACCTCTCTCCTTGACTTGGAGTGGTTTGAATTTGAGGAAAAGGCAACATAACTAAGATATCGCCCTGGTCCCTTGGAGAGGGACAGGAGCGAATTTGTACTTGTAGTCTCCATCACACTTCGCCAGCTTCCAAATTTATCTTCAACGGTCTTGTAATGTCCCCTTTCATTCATCCATGCCTTGGAATTCATTGTAACTTGGCAAGAAATTTGTCTAAGACAAAAATCGCTCTGGTCCCTTGGAGAGGGACAGGAGCGAACTTGGGCATTTGGGTCCCTTGTTGACGTTTGATAATCTTCAATTTGTCTTCAATGGGTTCAATTCATCTCCTTTCTTGCCTTCAAACATAAAACTTGCTTGATCTTTGCCCAGATCGTACCTTATGAAGAATTTCGCTCTGGTCCTTCAGTGAGGGACAGGAGCGAATTTGACCCTCTAGGCAAAAACTTCATCATTTCATTGTTTTTGATCAAGTCTGGATGCTCTATCATGCTCATTTCGTCCTTCACCATGCCTTTGATGTCTCAATTCGTCCAAACACGGTCATGAATAGCTCAAATAAGTATTTTCGCTCTGGTCCCTTGGAGAGGGACAGGAGCGAAATTTGACTTTTCACACTCTCTATCAGGATAATTTTTATGGAATATAACATTTAAGTATAAGTGATTATATTCCATATATACTTTCAGGATGTTTGAGAGTGGTTTCAGACCTCCAGGAGTTATATTGCAAAATCTAGTTTTTGGAGGTTTTTTTTTTTAGTTTCCAGACTTAGTCAAATTTCAAGATCAGGACATTCCAGACTTAGCCAAATTTCAGGATCAGGACCTCACTCAAGCCGGACTTGCTTATCCATGTGATCCCCTGGGCGACGTTCAAAATGCAAAGGCTAGCTAACAAAACCCTAAAAAACCTAAAGAACAAAACCTAAAAAAGCAAAAAAACATGGGTCCCCATTTGCAATGGGGCGATGTGTGAAAACGTCACAACAGGTACCAATTCCCACCATGGTTTTTTCCTATTTGGGTTTCCACGTGAAAAACATGGTGTTCATATGGTGAATGTTTTTATGAGCTGTTATGTTTATTTTCAGTTAATGCTTGGTAAATGAACACTTAATGTGCAGACATGAAAAATCAGTTTAGCAGATGATTATCATATTTATCAGTGATTGCCGGTACTAGTAAAGAGTTTATTGCTGGTTTATGATTTATTTGATGAAGTTTTATAAGGTTGAGTTTTATTTTGAAATTGTTAATACTGATTCAGCCCCCCTCTCAGTATTAACTGGATCCTCTAAGATTAACAAACTACAGATTTCATTCACATTTCTAATTCTGATTTTTTTTACCAGCTAGCTGAAGTGGAGAAAAAACTTGGAACACTGGGTAACACACAACAGAACAACCTCTTATGAAGGAAAAATAACTTATATTTATTGATTGAGAAGGTGTACAGCAGCGAGTACAAGTCTGGAAAATATCTCTTGAGTTACAATGCCATTAGAAGACCAGAAAGAATTGGCTTTCAAATTACAATACTAGTCTAGAAGAGCAAAAAAAGGTCCCTACAAAAAGAAGGCTAAGGTTTTAATTTATGCTGTGCAACAGCTCGCTACAACAAAGGAACATGTGTGAGGGAAAAATGAGAAGTGTTATATTACTTTTCTCGGTCAAATCCTCCTTGGACGTTTAGCTGATCTGTCCCCATTCCCGAGGCTCCAAAAGTGCTCCAAAATGATGACGAATGAAGAAAAGTCATCTGCTTCGACTCATCCATTGATGGTGCCCCTCAATCATCTCCTAGATGTTCTCAACTGGCTCAAATTGGGTCAAAATTACCTCTTTAAACTCCTAAATCACATGTACAAGTCACCGAAATGCCCTATATTCTCTCCATGATGCCTCCAATCTGCCCAACTGCCTATTACTTCTTCAAACTGGTGTAACTTCCATTCCCGTGATCAGAGGGCATGTGCAAAGAAAGCTTGGAGTGAGTAGAATACCTCCTAGGTGTGGGAAAAGTCTTAGGACATGATTTTCAACATGTGTCATATATTTAATCTCTGGTTTATGCTCCTTTGATGGCTGCCACTGTGGGAGATCTTTTGACTTTCACAACATTACTTCTATGATTGTCATTCATAACACTGTCACTTTTTTTGATCTTTCTCATAATAGCCTACCCTTATAGCACTGTCCCTTAACATGTTCACTGATTTCTTCTTGGTACTATCACGCTCCTTTTTGGACTGTCATGCCTTTTGTTCACTTTACACAGTTATCTTTCACGGTCACTTTGTCATGCATTACTTTCTTGCCTTTGTAAAGACTGTCCTTTCAAAAGCCTCTGTGCTAGATAATTGTCTCACTTTCTTTTATGCCATTCCAACTGTCATCTTGACTATCTCTTGGTCATTTTTCCTCTTTCACTCTAAATGGCACTTGATCTTATACCATGCTCATAGCATGAATGTCTCTGCTGGTCTATACTTTTGGTTTGTATGTATGGTTTGTGCTCAGTCATTGTCATGTTTCCCATCAAGGTATATCCTTGTAGGGTTTGTCTTTTTAATCTGTCTTGGACTGTGTAGACTGCCCTTTTTGTTACTGTGCACTCTTCTCAAGTATTTCAACACTTGCCCTTTGTCTCCTTCTACAAGCTTCAAAGATTTTTAGTTTTTACTCTTATCCCTTTGAATTTTCTTTGTCATTTTTCTTTGATTGTTCATATTAGCTTTAAACTTAGGGTCTGCTGTATACTAACTTCCCTTTAAGGTCTATAATTATCTTCAACTGTTATTCTTCCTTGAGAGTTGTTCAGTATTCAAGGCCATCCTTAATGCTTGCCTTTAACAATATAATACTGCTGTTATCCTCATTTGTGCAACACAACATGATGTTCTTAACATCTATTATACTGTCTACTGCTAAAAGACTAGCTTCAAATGCCTTGCAACGTTATATTATTCACCTTTATGACTGCCATAAATTCATCTCACTATTAATAGCAGTGAACCCTCCTGGTAGCATGCTTTGACTGAACTCTGTCTTTTATCATGCTTAGAAGACACTCACTGTCATATCATGATACTTATGTCTGCTGTCCTCTAATATTTACCTCTGCCATCCTTTGGTCTTTCTTCTTCTTTTTGTAATGTCCCCTTCTTAGTGTTGATGCATTCAGTGGTCCATTGGCCTATTCCGGAGACCCATAGGCTATGTGGAAAGGAGAATTAGGGTTTCCATCTTTTGTGGAGTTCTACTCGAGCTTGTCAGGGTTAGTCAGGAGGGAATTCTTCATTTCTGCTTGTGGTTTCCTTCTAGGTTTTCCATGGACTCCAGTGTGGCATAACATGCAGTTGACTCTTTGGTGAAATGTGAACTTACTATTTTTAGTAAGTTAGGGTTTGGCTGTCGGGATGGTGCAGTCTTACTGAGCTTTCCAAGCTCTTTCTCTGGGTGCAAAGATCATGATTGTCGGAGCAGTATTTCATGACTTACTATTTTTAGTAAGTGGCAGTTTGAGCATTTCTATTTTTGGCAGTCTTGGATATGGTCCCGATCTAGCACAATTCAGTGGTCTTCATTGCTCAGCTTCATCCTTGATTTTTGTGATAATCAGTATTGGAGTTATAAGCTATTTAATTAAATATTATTTCCTTATCCTAAGGTTTAATATTTAATTATTTATTTACTGATTGTTGATATTGGGAATTGTGCATAATATGATTTTTTCCCAAGTTTGTCTAGGTGAATTATTTTGTGTTAAGAAGGGACACCTAAGGACCTAGAATTATTTTGTGTTAAGAAGGGACACCTAAGTGAATGAGAGGACTTTATTTTAATTGACAAAGTAAACTTGCATGCCAAAAAATTGTGGTCTTCTTCCTAGGCGTGTTTTTGATTGGGATATGGCGCCATTCTTGCATCCACCATGGGGGAAATGAAATGCAAATTTGAGGGGGAATTTGGAGGCATTTGAATTTGAATTTCAGTCTTGGAAACTTATTTATACAAGTGCTTGGCCTCTCATTTGTGCATCAAAAAAGAAAATGTAATGTTATGCTGTCGGATTGATTCAAGCCTTCTTCGAGGGTGAAAACCTCCTAGACTTTTCAATTGCAGTTTTGAGTGTGAAACATCACTCCTAGTTGAGGCTCTATTGTGTAGATTTCGTGGTGTTCTTCGGGTTTGCACGTGAGGATTTGAGGAAGTTGGGTTGCTGCTGTAATTATTTTGTGTTGCTGGTTCCTGTGTGGCTGAAGTGAAGTTTCATTCCTACCTCCCTACCTGTATGACCTTTCATTCTAGGTATTGGCTCGAACAACTTCTATGCCATAGGCGATGTGATTTGTAAGTTTGCAACCTTTAATTTGGAGTCTTTGTTTTTATATTTCAAATCGTACTTTCCAGCTTGGGCATGGGGTTTTGGGAGTGCATTGGATTGCGTGCTTGGTATTTTGGGGTGTTTAGAAGTTCTATTTCACTTTGTTCTTAGATGCTTGGTTCTTAGTGTCAGTTTGGGAGTGATTTGGGGTGAATTGAAGGAGTTTTGAGTGAGATATGAGCATTTAGTGTGATTCAGTGTTGCTGGTTATGCATTTCCAGCCTGCTGTTATTTGTATCAGAATTTAGGAAGTTGGTGTTGAGCTGGTTTGGTGATGTTATCTTCTGTGATTTAGCATTCTCTTCTATTCTATCATTCCTATATTTTGTAAGGTTGAATAGTAGTACTATCAACCAATTTTTGAATTATAAACATACCCGTTGAACAAGTGGAAGAGGCAGGCTTGCCTCCTATTTTCTGGTATTTGTAACTCAGTCCTCCCACTGAATAAGTGGTCGAGTGATTAGTTTTATGTATTGTCCTTCCGCTGAAATATGCGGTAGAGTGATAGCTTTATGTAATTTCCTCCCGCTGAAATACGCGGTAGAGTGATTGAGATCTAATTTCTTGTTCTTTCCCTTGGTTGGTTTACCGCCAAGAAGTTTAGTTTCTTTCTTGCTGGACAAGCAGAAGGGGCTGACTTGCCGCCCGTGCATTGTAATTTTCAGTTATTGGCATCTAACAATCCCCGGAACACGCATGCTCTCACCCTCCCAGATTGGGCTCTCAGTGAACAAAAGGTGGAAGGGTTCCCTTTCACTAGTTTGGATTATTTCTCTAACCTTAACGGGTTATGGTGTTTGTCTTGTAATTCTTATTGCCAAAAAAAAAAAGAAGAAAAAAAGAAGGGAATATTACACTTTTCACTGTGCTTAGTTGCATGTTATTGCTTTGCTCTATGGTCTCTTGCAAGATGCCACCGCAGATTGTGCATTTGTATCACCACATTAATGTTCAGTGGTGCTCATGGCTGTACTTAGAGCGTTGAGACAACCATTCACTCTTATTCCTAATGATTGTGCACTTATTAAGTTGCCTTGTTGCTTTTATTGTCTCCTCATTATTACCTTGCTTGTCAAGACATGACTGTCCTTACCTTTGGTAACTCATATCACATATTGCTATGTGTTGTGACGTTTTCACACATCGCCTCATTGCAAATGGGGACCCCCTCTTTTTCACTTTGCTTAGGGTTTTAGGTTAGTTGTCTTGGCTTGGTGTCAGTCTCTTTGCCATTAGCCTTTGCTTGTTAGGAGGTTAGGTTATATTAGTCGCCAAGGTTTCCTTTGAAAGAGTGGAGAGGTCCAAGGGTTTTGGTATGGCAAAAGGTAAAGTTTGAGGAATAGACGTCAAGAATTGTTTTCAATGATGTGAAATATTCAAATGATGAAGTATGGAAACATTAGGCTTATCAAAATTTTGGTGGTGAAAATTTGACTAAGTAAGATTGTCGCTCAAGGCATGGTCCTAGCACTGGCTTGCTCATCAAGCGGCATTTGTGCGAATGGACCCTCCAATTGCGCCCATGCTAGAGAGGCAAAAATCATGAGATAACCTATGGCAATGTTAGATAAGTGATCAAAATTGAGAAATTTGGATGAAAATTCAAAAATTTGGCTAAGGCAAAATTTTGCTTAAGGAATGGTCTTGGTATGGGCTTGCTCATGAGGAGTTATCTATGCAAATGAGAGGTAAAATTGTGCCTAGGATAGAAGATGATTTGAGGAAAAGATACATCAGATTGATCATCTAAATGAACAATTAGTCTAAGGCAAGGATGAAATGCTACTATTGCTTTGTGCAAATGGATGGTGAAAAGTCACCTTGTTTGTGCAAACAAAGGTCAGTTTTCCGCCTTGTGCAAATGGGGCACAAAATCCTGCCAGTTTAGTGCAAATGACCCCCCAAATGCCGCCTTAGCAAGTTAACCATTTGTGCATGCAAAGGGGTCAAAGCCGCCATGTTTGTACATGCAAGAGCTAAAAAGCCGAAATTGTTGTGCATGGGATGAGCAAAAGGCTGCCATGATGAAGCTACATTTGTGGAGGCAAGCCTTCAAATGCTGAGTATCTTGTGCAAACCAACCCCAAAATACCGACAATGTTGTGCAAATGAAGAGGAGAAAGCTGATCTAGTTGTGCATATCAAGCCAAAATTTCTGATCCCTTTGTACAAATCAACACCAAAATGCTGCCCAAGTTTGAAGACTTTGTGCAAACAAGAGTGAAATTGCCAACCTACTTGCGCATGGATGAGCAAAAATGCCGATCTTCATTTGTGCACATAACCATCAAATTGCCGACCTAGTAAATTAGTACAAGCAAGACCAAATTGCCGCCATAATTGTGCATAGATAGGGGTAGATGCCAACACAATATCTTGTGCACCTGAAGCATAAAATACTGATCAGTTTTGTGCGTACAAATCTCTAAATGCTGACTCACTTGTGCATATATCACCAAAACCGCCAAAGAAGAGCTCATGTGCTCAAGTGATTAAGCTGACCAATAAGAACACAGAGATCAAGCGCATCAAGTAAAAGGTAAAACATTTTATTGCAATGCCAAGTCGGCTATGACTTGAAAAGACACCCCCCTTCCTACAAGGTAAAGAGACATAACCCCTTGCATCAATGCCTATATAGAAGAGGATATATTCCATTTCAATCAAACATCATTCAAAGCAATCTCTCCAAGCGAACTTGATAGAAACCCTTCAGGCAGTGCAAAACTCATTAAGATCAGCGAATTTTCCAGAACATTTGATAATTTCATTTGATCAAATTCTCAATTGAATTGGATGCAAAATCATTTACAGATGTTTGAGGACAGTTCAAGCCAGCATTCATGGGGAGATCAGACCAGCATACCCAAGCAAGAGGACGAATTAATCAGGGAAGGAGGGAGTTAACATATGCACCTCACTTTTTCAACATTACTCTAAATCATGGTCATCACAACCTCAGATGCTTGGAGTGGGCAATCAGCAATATCAAAGAGTCAATATCAAGATGAAGACTCAAACATCACAACTTTAGGATATAGATCAAACTCATGAAGAAGCTAGCATATTTATGCTAGAGGTAACATCAAGTCTACCAAGGCGTTCAAGAGCATCATAGCATCAAGTCTACTAAGCTATAGAAAATACAACTTCAAGATATATAAATCAAGACAATATTGCCATACATCAAGTGAAGGTGGTGAATCCACCAACATCAAGGGTTTAGCAAGAGTGGTCACTAATGAAGGAAGCGAATCAGTATCACGAGGAACCCTACAACAAGAAGATGGAAATGCAAGCGTGATCAACTCAGATTAGCTAATCAAAGCTAGAAGATCAGCTTGACCAAGATGATGCTTCCCCATCATCATCACGCCAAGCTTAGGAGATGTTGAATATCAAAAGATTTTGCTCTACATCAAACTTGCTTGTGTTGAAATATCATGTCTATAGTGCAAGTTGAGGTGGCATCCCAGTCATCACCAACCAATCAAGAGGCTCCACGTCAGCGTGTCCAGATGCAATGTACTTGACTCACCCATGGAAGCACAAAGTTCAAGATGCCTAACCTCATTTTCTATTGGTTCACATTCAATGTGTGACATGTGTCAAATTAAATGTAATTTTCTCATTGGCCAAAGGGAGTTGTTGTAACAAACCCTAATTAGGGTTTTTATCTTGTAATTTCAGCCATTGATTGTGAATTAATCTGAGCCATTCATTGTAAAGAGCTATCTATAAAAGTCACAAATCTCTCGTTTGTAAAGATTAATAGTGGAGTAATAGAGAATAGATAATAGCCAAACAATTAGTAATTTGAAGTTAAAGTAGAAGTTAGAGTAGGAGGAGAAGGCAAAGATTATTGTTAAGATCTTGTTGTAAGAGACATATTGTTTTCATTGAAGTTATGGTGAATTCTCTATGTTAATTCAACATGTTGCATGGTCTCTACTTCCATTTGCTTTAAAGTTGATTAGATGAATGAGGAAATGTTAATAATTGATGGTGAAATTCGTTTATCCATACCACTAGCAATTTGGTGATTGTAAGTTTTCCTTGTGTGGTCAACTAGAATCCTTAAATGAGCTTAACTTCAATAGCTATTCATACCTTGATATGCATCACCTTGATGGTATCCTTGTTGTTAATAGTGATTAGAACACCACATGCTTACCTTAGAAGATTGCACTAGCTTTGTGGAGTTGTTTGTTGATGGCGAAGCAAAGTTTAGTAGAATTTCACCCAATCGTTCATTGTCTCTTGCATTCTTAGGAGTAGCGTAGTCGTCTTAAACCCTATCCTTTTGCCCTTTTAAATCAAGTTAATTTCCACATTTCAGCAACATCTAAACGTTCAACATTCAAGATTCAACGTAAGTCCACCTTGTGATTCCAACAAAATCACATCACAACCATTGAGCTATCCATACATCAAGACTTGACTGCTCACTATATGACTGTCATGTAAGACTTGACTGTGTCTTGGTTCTATAATAATGTCTTCATCATACAAACATTGTCCACTATTCTCTCCATAAAATTGACCTGTTCATTCATGGTGTATGGACTATTCCTCATAGCTTCTTTCAGTCTTTGTCTTGGGAATCTAATTACAAACATATAGGACTGCCTTTTTCATGCTTGTACCTGTCATGTTGAATCTTGCTATTATTATGTGTGAGTTTTTGTTTTCCTTTATGATTACTAGACCTTGATGTCCTTAGTCATCATTTTACGTTGCTGCTCATGCTTATCCCTTCACAAATTGTGAAATACCCATCCCAGATTCTAAGACTGTCTTTTGAATGAAGCTCAAAATGTGAGTCCTGTAACAATTTTTTGACATCACTGTCATCAAGCTTTAGGACTGGCCTTACATTGTACCTTTAGGATCTTCAAAGTTCAAAGCTTTTGCAAGGCTCTTAAGCTTATCTTCTTGTGCAAATTTCAAGGTGCTAACTGCCATAGAAATGAAATGCCCCAAATTCATGATTTCTACCATCTAAAAGCTGCCCATTCTTATCAGACATAAGGACTGTCATTGCCACGATATCTATCCTTTTACAATTCACACTCCCTATTCTCACCAAGACTGTCACACTATGAGAGAACACTGCCATCACTGTCACTGGTCTTTGATTATGGTAAAGCATCTGTCAATCTTCTCTGTTATGTCCAGCAAGCTTGTATGAAGTATCTCATGAGTTGCTCTTGGCATGTTATTTTGAGAGTCCTAATGACCATTTCATGATGCTTTGTCCATTTCTCTTTTACGTGGTAGACAATGATGGAATATACCATCATTCCCCCCTTATTACATCATTGTTTTAAATTACTAATAAGAGAACCTTGAAAATTGTCAAACTTCATATGTGCAAGTGGCTTGGTGAAGATGTCAGCACGTTGTTCTTGAGTTGAGCAGAATTGAAGTTGAATGTTATTTTTTTGAACATGTTCTCGTAAGAAGTGACTTTCCACTTCAATATGCTTGGTCCGTTCGTGAAACACTAGATTACGAATAAGCTTGAGAACTCTTTGATTATCACAATAGAGGACTGTAGGCTGGTTTTGTGGTACCCCCAATCCTTCTAATATGTGGTGTAGCCAAACTGCTTCACAAATTGCTACACTTGCTGCACGATGTTCTGCATTTGTTGAAGAACGAGCAACTGTGCTTTCTTCTTACTTCCCTAAGAAATAGGACTTAAACCCAAGAAGAAAACAAATCCAGATGTGGATTTCCTATCATCAACAAAAAGTGCATAGTTTGCATTTGTGTACCCTATCAAGAAGAATTGATCACTCCTTTTATATTGCAAACCATGATTCATTGTACCTTGGATATACCTTAGTATCCGTTTTACTGCATTCCATTGACATATCTTTGGTTCTTGCATGAATCGTGAAAGAAAATTAACAAAAAAGTTGATATCTGGTCTAGTATATGTTAGGTAAATCAAACCTACAATCATTTGTCGATAGAGAGTTGCAGTCACCTGAGGAGAAGGATCAAATGTTGATAACTGCAATCTTGATTCCATAGGTGTAGACATGGGTTTGGAATCCATCATTCTGAATTTCTCAACTAGTGTCTTGGCATATTTTCTTTGTGATACAAAGATATGGTGATTTGTTTACCATACCTCTAAGCGAAGACAATAGTGTAGTAGCCCGAAATCCGTCATATCAAATGCCTTCTTGAGATCATTCCTGGTTGTCTCAACAATTGCTTTTGAGCTACATGCAATAACTAAGTCATCAACATATACATTAATGATCACAATACCCCAACCTTGATCCTTGAGGTAGATATTTGGATCATTTGGATGCCTATTGCAACCATGTTATAGCAAATGTTCATCAATTTTGATATGTCAAGCTCTAGGAGCATGTTAGAGACCATATAGTGACTTCACTAGTTTGCATACCTTTTTTTCTTTACCAGGTGCAATATATCCCTCTGGTTGGGTCATATAGACTTCCTCCTTAAGGTCTCCATTGAGAAATACATATTTTACATCCATTTGGTACAATTTCCATCCAAATTGTCCAACTAAAGAAAAAATTATTTTAATTGTTTTTATCTTTGCTATGGGAGTGAATGTTTCCTCATAGTCTATCCCTTCTTTTTGGGCATAACCCTTGACTACAAGTCTAGCCTTATGTTTATCTATACTACCATCTGCTTTTTATTTAGTCTTAGATATCCATTTACATCCAATTGCTTTTTTACCAGGTGGTAGATCAACAAGCTCCCAAGTGTTTTTTTTCATCAAAGATTGATACTCTGGATCCATAGCCCTTTCCAAGGCTTTGATTTTAGTGCTTCTTGAACAGTAGATGGTTCAAAATTATCAACAACTAAATTCATTAAGGCTAGATTTACCTCATTGTGAGCCATGCTGCAAGTCCTTGGTCTTGAAGTAGAAGTGTCTGGGACTCCATCTAGCTTTGTATCGTGAATGGTACTAGTATACCACTTTGGTAAAGGTTTTGTGACATATGTGGGTGTTGATTGATTATCAACATTCCCATCATTTTTCCCATCCATGTTGAATATAGGAGCACTATTTGAAGTAGGTGATGATGTGACATGTCTACTAATGTATATCTTCTTTGTCTTAAGATCCATAAGGCGATATTCCTTAGAATCGTTACTATATCCAAGAAGAATACATTTTATTAATTTTTCATCAAGCTTCTTTCTATTTTGTTTAGGAATGTGCATCTAGGCAGTGCATCGAATACATGAAGATGAGAGATAGATAGCTTTACCCCTATCCATGCTTCTTTTGGTGTGATGCCATCAAGTGCTTTGGTTGATGCATGATTCAAAAGATAAACTGTTGTATGCATAGCTTCAGCCCAATATCCATGTCCTAGTTGAGAATCCTTCAACATGCTTCGGACCATCTCCATGATGATGCGATTTATCGATTCAACAACTCCATTTTGCTAAGGTGTGTATGCTACAATCAGTTGACACCGAAATCCATTTTGCTTCAAGTATGTAGAGAATTATGTGTTGGTGTATTCCCCTCCTATTTTGAGCGGATGACACGAATACAATGTTTCGTATCTTTCTCCACATGAGTGCGAAATTCTTTTAAATAGGAAAAAGCTTCACATTTATGCTGCAAACCATATACCCACATTTTCCTTGTGTGATCATCAACAAAAGGCTGAAAGTACTTGAATCCATTATGACTAGGTGCCATGGGCTTGCACAGATTAGTATGTGTCAATTGCAATGGTTGGTTTGCACGATGCTCACTAGGATAGAAGGGTGCTCGATGTTGTTTTTCAGCAATACAACTAGAACAAATAGCACTCGACTTCTCAAGTGATAGAAGCTCTTTGACCATGCTTTTCTTACTAAGTTTTAGCAAGTAACTAGTGCTCAAATGACCAAATCTACAATGCCAAAGCATAGCAAGATCATTATCCTTAGTCACTAAGGCTTGATTATCAGTAGTTGTATCAAGCCTAAACATTTTACCAATCTCAGTAGCACTGGCAACAATCTTTGCATCTTTAGACTTATCTTTTATAAGACATACCTTTTTATGCTCATTTGTATCAAATTAAATCCTAAGGTTATAATCAAGAAATAGGACTTATCTTAAGATCATTATACTTAGTCACTATGCCTTGATTACTAGCAGTTGTACCAAGCCTAAACATTTTACCAATCTTTGTAGCATTGGCAACAATCTTTTCATCTTTAGACTTATCTTTGATAAGACATACCTTTTTATGCTGATTTGTATCAAAATCAATCCTAGGGTTATGCTTTTCTTACTAAGTTTTAGCAAGTAACTAGTGCTCAAATGATCAAATCTACGATGCCAAAGCATAGCAAGATCATTATTGTAATGGACACCCTAGAATGCCCAAAAACTAAACCAACTGCTGATAGGAATTTAGTCAAACAGTTTGCATCCAACTCCTTATTTCTCCGTTTAATGTTTAAACCCCCGTATGGCTTCGGAAATGAAATGTTTGTTTGTTTTTAAGTCTTTGCATAGATTTGAAATCACATAACATGAACTAGAAGGAAATTACAATAATATGCAACATGAAGATTGAACTACTGCTGATATGATATTATTTCCAGAATTAATAAAATCAAATACATAGCAGATTTTTTCAACTCACTAAATACTCCAGCATTTTTGACATAATGTTCCAACAATGACTTCCCATCTTGCTGCTACAGTAACATGAATAGTGCCGTGCTACAGTAACATGAATAGTGCCGCGCTATAGTGCGTGAATAGTGTCATGCTACAGTAACGTGAATAGTGCTATGCTACAGTGCTGCTACAGTATTTATTAGTCTTCAATCAGTCCAATATCTTCATAAAATCATCCCTTCAGAATGGCATAAGAATTGGACAAGAAGTGAAGAAGGTATGAGCAAAAACACCAAATCTGCCTATAGCTGGAGATGCACCCAATCTGCCTGCTAATGAAGCTGATAGCAATGGATTCCAAAGGCCGAACCCCAAAGGAATGACGTCTAGAATGTCACAAGAGAGGATAGACGTCCCCTAATGCCAAGAACGGATCTGCAACTCACACATCAATTTCTTCTCATATTCAACATGCCGAGTGAAGCCACAAAAGCTTCCTTTTATTCATTCTCCAAGGGTCGACCCAACTCACTTGAGAAATGTGGGATAAAAGATGTGCAATATAAAACATATTAAAATATTCACTTATGTCTCCCTTGGGTGCCCCTTTGATTTGCACACATCCCCATAAAATAAATATTAATGTAACACTTTAATATTTTACAATTAAATTAAATGTTACTTTAATAACACTTCAGGCATTAAAATATATTAGCAATCGGACTGCGAATAGCGCGAGTGATAGCTCGTCGGAAATCTCTCACCGAGGAGTATCGAATCCAATCACCAAAGCTAGCCTGCGTTGTGTCCTACTGACTTACTAAAAATAGTAAGTATGCCTGAAACTAAGTAAATCAACTCCGTTTTAGCCCAAACTGGAAATGACTAGGCCAAAACACTCCAGGATCCCCTTAAACCCTTCGTTAGGCCTTGGGACCATGTAGAGCTAGGCTAACACACATACACTTGGTCAACTGCTAAAGTGGGGACATTACAATTATCCTTAGTCACTAAGGCTTGATTATTAGCACTTGTATCAAGTCTAAACATTTTACCAATCTCAGTAGCAGTGGGAAAACAATCTTTGCATCTTTAGACTTATCTTTGATAAGACATACCTTTTTATGCTGTTTTGTATCAAATTCAATCCTAAGGTAATAATCAAGAAATTGATTAATAGAAAGAAGATTTTTGGTAAGTCTCGGCATGTACAAAACATTAGTAAGCCTGCAATGATGTATGCCAAACTTTAAAGAGATGTCATCAATACCTTTGATGTCATAGGTGGTATAATCTCCAAGAGTGACTGTACCATGATGAGGTTTCAATGTGAGAAACCATTGCTTCTGTCCAGTCATGTGCTTTATAGCACTTGAGTCCACATACCATGTAGAGGTTGATTGTGAACCATATTCTGAAGTGTGGGTGCTTCAACATCATTGCTTTGTTGTTTATGTTTGTTCTTCTGCTCCCATCATGTTGTTCATTTGGTATGCTTGGATTATTTCTCTTATTTGGATTTTGAGAGCTTCTTAAGGAGCCAAACCCTAGGATGGAAACCCTTGGGCAATCAGTTTCAATGGAGAAACTATCCACCCTAGCTAGTTATAGGAAGAAACATTCAGGTTTCGTACTTCAATGATGGTTCAAAATTTGTGAAGTTTTCAAGGAAGACAAATTTCAATGATTTAAACTTAAAGGCTTGTAAGTTTGATTGGAAGTGGATGCCATTTTCTTTCATCTGTTGTCTATTTATGTGAGTTGATTCAGGGGTTGATTGTGGCGTGAATATTGAAGAGCAAAGTTGAGTTGCAACCTCTAGTTATCATTGTGTGAGGTATTGCCAAGTCTAAGTGCTGGAGTATGCTGTGGCAGTGATTCCTTTTTATGCAGATTGGTTATGACAATTGGGTTGGTGTGGAAGGAGAATGGCTTAAAATTGGTATGAGCAGTCTCATGAGTTAGGTGGCTAATTTATTGACTGAGTTTGCAAGTTCTTTCTGGGTGTTTGGGGTTGTTGGCCTTTCCTTGGTACGTGGGCCTGCAAAGAGGAAGAATACATACTTAAAGGTTAAACATTGGAGGGTTCCTTAGCAGCTGGAAGTCATGGGAGCAGTTTAGACATAATCTTCTGCTTTTGATGATGTGAAGACATATCTTCTTGGCGTGGAGATTATACTTCGGAATTACTTTACATTCCAAGGTGCATCATTGCTGTATTTTCAAGGTCAGCATTGTAACTGTAATTTCTGTGAACTGTGATTGAATATTAACAGATAAATTGGTTATTCTCTTTAACAGCTGTAATATCTTTACCACCGAATATCTCTGTAATAGCAGATCAAGTAGAGGTATACTTCCATTGTTCCACGGCTGTTGGGGACGGGGAGATGGGGGGATGCGGGGACGGGGGGACAAAGGGAAAAAGTTTTGGGGACGGGTTTCGGGGACAAGGGGACTTGGGCCTGGGGAGGGGAAACGCGTTTCCGTGGAACACTGTTAATATTTCATTAAATGCAATCGATACTTGTTACTTTCAAAGAAGTCATGCAATGCCGTTACAGCAAAACATGTGCAAACATGAAAATCATGAACATGCAAATTAAAAACTCATCATTCTCAGAATTCTATAAACAGTGAGCATTGGATTGAGTGAATAGTTTGGGTGAAATCTAGTAAGGGATTCTGCACACTGCCAAGTGAGACACCACTTTGGTGTATGAAACTCCCTTTATGGATATTACCTATAAGGACGTTGTTTTTGATGTACCTTATATGTTGTTCAACAAGGTGTACAATCCTAGCTCTCTTTTGATTCAAATCTATGACTTCTATGGAGAACACATGCCTTCCACCACCAGGCACACTCACATTATATTAATATGCAGATCCAAACATAATGGCTGGCAGCATAAAATCTCCTCCCTGGAGAACAAAAGGGTCTTCCTCATGATCACCCTTTCCAATTAAATGATCTGGGCGGAAAGAAAATTCCTGCTACCACCAGGGGGTGGAACCATAGTTTCCCACCTTGCTTCGGCATTTATCCCACTCATTCCCCCCCCTTACTGGAAACTATAGTTGGGAGGCCCTTATCTTCCTCCTAATTCCCACCCCTATTGGTTGGTCGAGTGCCCCATAGTGGGCCCTCAATTGATAAATCAATCGAGTGGTTCGCTATCACTCACCCCTCTCCCTATCGCCCTAGGGGGCTGCCCCCAAGGTGGGTGGGAGGAGGAGAAGCAGGTTAGATCTGGATAGTTTTGATAGTTGCCCTCGATCTCCTCGACCCAACCAGACCCAACCAACCCCCCCTACCCCTACCCCTCCCCCTCCCCCTACCCCTATATTTAGAGGCGGAGGTGGAGGCCCCCTATCCCTATATTAGTATTTTGCATTGGGAGCGGAGGTGGTCGAGAGCCCCCGAAATATCCCCTGGTAAATATGTGGATTTACTTTATTTAATCCTATTTGGATTATTCATTGTCAAAACTAAAAGATTCAAATTTAACCTAATCAGGTTTTTGCTTTAGGGAACTTGATTATTATCAAAGAGGAGTTGGCTTTTTTGGTTGAAGTTTAAGAATAAATGCTTAAGGATCCAACGACAATGCTTCTTGGAACAAGGGCCACTTGTTATCTTTTCTGGCCTATTTAGGGAGATACTTTCTTTGAACCCTGTTAGGTTGATGTAAATTTTCTTCCAGATGCATTTTTTTTCAAAATTTTTTAATTATTTTTCAATTTTTCTTCATGACACTCTTTGGCTCTGAAAGAATGAAACATATGTTGCCTACTTCCATGTATAGATGTCTTCCTTATTGCAAGCAAAACATCATAATATTCTTATATCACAGCAAATATTCAATCCAAATTTTGTAGGTCTTAACTCACCAAGATGAGAAACCAGCTGTGTTGCATCAGCATATGAGTTCAGTAAATATTGTGCTTCTCTTCATCTGTCAGCATCTGTGGCCAAAATTCTAATTTGATCTTTTATGTTGAACATATTCACTCTCAGGCAGGTGAGCAAGGTCGTCTACCAGTACTGATTCTAAGGCTCAAAGATGGTGAACTAAAAAAAAGACCTGCTGTTGTTTTCCTGCACTGTTCATATAGATGCAAGGAGTGGTTGCGGCCATTGTTGGAGGTAGAGAAACTATTCCATATATAAATCTTGTATACATTTGGCAATTTATCTTTTGACTTGAATTCGAATGTGGTTTTTGAAATTTGGAAAATGTTTAGGCCCGAAGTATTATCTGAACATGTGCAATGCATTTTATTCAGGCATATGCTTCCCGGGGATACATAGCAATTGCAGTGGATTCTCGTTATCATGGCGAACGGGCAAAATACAAAACTGCATACAAAGATGTAGGGACATTTTTGCATCAATTACCTTTACAAAGCATGTTAAGATAGTTATTTCCTAGTAATTCTGGATGTCCTGCCTAATGCTTTAGTGGATTAATTGCTATTTTCTGTATGCAGGCTCTTGTTACTTCCTGGAAAACCGGCCAAACCATGCCTTTTATATTTGACACGGTAATCCTATTCCTCACCTCTTTACACATGCATTTCACATTCCAACACACATACACATTCATGTTTGTATATCTCAGTTTTTCTCTGACATTTTTAGAGCCTGCACGTGATGGGAAAAATATGACGTGAAAAAGAAGTAATAGGAGCAAACCAGAGGGTAGAAATAAAAATGACAAAAGAAGCAATAATTCCTAGAGTTGCTATTCAACCTGAATAATCTTCATGTTACTGGGCATTACTAACAGTCTTTTTGGGTGGTTTATACATAAATCCCATTTATATAATGAGATGAGATTATATGAGATTGTTGTTTGCTGCTTCTGAATGCTGCACAAACTTTGAGAACATCAGAAGGTTATTGGTGTTAAAGATGAAGTTTTCCTTTCATCAAGTCTTTTCATCTGTTTATTTTAAAATGAAAGTTGTATTGTATGCTAACGATTGTTCTCTTCTAAGTCTTGATCACACTACAATTTGTGATTTTTAATACTGCTAGTTTCTTCTATTGAGGAGCTTCAAAGACAACTAAATGTATTTTACTAGTTCATGAACTTGGATAACTGGGCTGAGCTCTATCAAAACAAGTTTGTAATTTCAAAAACATCAAAGAGGCCATTTGAAGGCTTTATTTTTCTCTCTGTGGAGAACTGATGGAGCAGACTTGCGAATAAATCTCATAGAGTCTTGTTTCATCATGAAGCTCAGTCATGTGAGTCTAAGGGATATGCACTTTTAGCTGTTCTTGAACTGTAGTAGCCCTCACAGGGCGTTAAATCTGTATAGATATTTTGTAATTTCTCAATTTTAAGCTCTTTTTGATCATCAAGTTTCTGATTTGGGCAAGGTGAGAGCATATAAATACTAGAATTCGGACAATAGAAATAATTATTGTATTTGGAAAATGTGATGACGTAACAATTGCAAATATGATGCTCAAAATAATACTATTTTTCTATTCAACCATTCAATAAGATATCACAAATTTATAGGAGTTTGTTGTGACCATTTCACACATCGCCCCATTAAAATGGGGACCCCCTCTTTTTTTTTGCTCGTTTTGCCTGTTCTTTTCTCTGCTTTTTAGGGTTTTGGTTTAGTATGCCAGTTGCCTGGACTAGGGTCAAGCCTTAGGGTTTCCATTTTGACGTTTTCAGGCTAGAGTCCAGTCCAATTTTGAATTTGAGAGCTTCCTCCCGAGGGATGCAATTTTGGAAATAAAGTGAATTCGCCAGAGGCTAAGTGAGTTGGTCTAGTTTCAAATTGGAATTTTGAGTGCAACTCTGAAAATTTGTCTAAGTGTTGATGATGAGATTTTGATTTTCGTCAGATTGAGTAATTTTGACCAAATTTTGAAAATTTTGATAATTGATCCCGGGCATTGGAAATGACTTGTTTTTGCCGTGTGAAGTGATTTGACCCTTGAAATCATGATATTTTGGCCTGTAGGGGCAAAATCGCTCCTGTCCCTCAGTAAAGGACCGGAGCTTGTTTCTCAAAATTTTACTGTCTTTGCAGGATCAAGACGAATTTTTGATTGGAAATGATAAAGGGAGGCATGTTCTTTCCGTTGAATATAATTTGAAGAATTTCACAGGCATGGAAATGTGCCAAGAGCAAAAATCGCTCCTGTCCCTCACTGAAGGACCGGAGCTCAAAATCAAACATTGCCTTGTCCTTGCAGGATTCGAACAATTTGACGATCTGAGGAGATCAAAGGAGATATATTTCATCATTTGAATATAATTTGAAAGCACAAACATGAGGAAAACTTGATCTAGAAGCTAAATCGCTCCTGTCCCTCAGTCAGGGACCAGGGCGAAATTCAGTGTTAGCTCCTGTCCCTCTCCCAGGGACCAGAGCGAATTTCCTCATAAGGCATGTTTTGGGCAAAGATCAAGTAAGTTTTGATTTTGAGGCAAGCAAGGAAAGTGTAACGAACCTGTTGAAGACAAATTGAAGATTGCAAGACGCCTGATGAACTCCATATTGGCCTAGGCGCTCCTGTCCCTCAGTCAGGGACCAGAGCGATTTCTTCCTTAGATCAATTTCTTGCCAAGTTAGAACGAAATCCAGGCCAAAGATGAATGAAAGGGGGCACAACGAGTCCATTGAAGATAATTTTGGAAGTTGGCAAAGTGAATTTGAGCTTGCAAATGAAAATTCGCTCCTGTCCCTCAGCCAGGGACCAGGGCGAAATGTTAATTATCTTGCCTTCCACCCAAATTCAAGTCACTCCAAGTCAAGGTGTAAGGAGGCAATGACGTTTTGAGGTGTCTCGACGAAGAATGAAGTTGCAAAGACTGCCAAGGATGAAGGATTTGCACTAAATGCCCAAGTTCGCTCCTGTCCCTCTCCCAGGGACCAGAGCGAAATATTCAAATGTGTCCGAATTTAAGTTGCCACTCACATTTTAAGTGTTCGAAAGGGAGTAAAGAGCATCATTTTGAGCCTTGAAGACAACTGCAAGTTAATATGATGAAGGAATTGCACTATATGCTCAAGTTCGCTCCTGTCCCCCAGTCAGGGACCAGAGCGAAATTTCTATGAAGGCTTAAATTTTGAATATTAATCACATTTCGTATGTTCAAGAAGGATCAAAGGACACCGTTTTACATTATGAAGGCAATTGCAAGTTGATAAGAACAAAGATGAGCCCAGGATACCAAGAATCGCTCCTGTCCTTCAGGCAAGGACCAGGGCGATTTTCATTAAATCTATCATTTTCCTTCAAAGATCACGTCAAAGCCAGGGTACACAAGATCGAGCACGTCATTTGGAAGGCAATGAACAAGAAGCCAAGGTGTAAAAACGACAAAATTAGGCTTGAAAACAAGGATCGCTCCTGTCCCTCACCAAGGGACCAGGGCGAAAATCCTTCAAACATCAAAATGCCTTGTTAAGGACGAATAAAGCAAACGTGGAATTGAGGAATGGCGTTGTTGCTTGCCTCATGATGAAGATTGGTGATCGAAGAAGCTAGGATCAAGGAGAAAACACAAGGTTCGCTCCTGTCCCTCACCAAGGGACCAGGGCGATATTAACCTTAGGAGGCATTCATCCACAAATCAAGTTAGTCAAGCTCGAGTTTCCCAGCGAAAATGCCAGTTTCAACGTGGAGATGATGGTTTTGAACGTAAAAGGCAAAAGAATCAAGGCTAAGATGATAATTCGCTCCTGTCCCTCTCCCAGGGACCAGAGCGATATGGTTCGTATTTTTCAACTTCCAAATTTTGGCGCTAACACAATTTTTTGAATTATATTAAATGCTAAAGATCAATAAAATTTGAATATTCAATCAAGGTTAGCATTTAAAAATAGCTCATGGCATTTAATTAATTATTTGTTGCCTTTAAAAAATCGAAAAAATTAATTATAAAGGCATTAAATTAATTAATTATTAATAAAAAGTGGGGCGCTTGGGGTTTATTTGTTTTATTTTACAAAAGTCGGCCTTTAAATTTATTTAAAATTTGTTTTTAATTACCAAGTCGGCCTAGAGGTAAATGAGAGGTAAGCGCCTATAAAGGGAGGGTGAAAATTTCATTTTTAAATCATCATTTGAACCTTCATTCATATGCGATTTTGGAGAATAAGGAAAAGTGCGAATTTAGCAAAGGAAGTGGTGCGAGCATCATCAAAAGGGGAGTGCGAACCTTGGTTAGGAGTAAGGCGAACTTGCTATCATCACGTCAAAGACCCCCCCAAAGGTGGCGAAGTGCTAAGGAGAACATTCGCTTGAGGAAGATCACGTGGGAAAACTTCAAATTTTGATTTTGCCTAGGCGAATTTCTTTGTTTTGCATTTTAGAGTTAGCTCTCAAGTGAGGTATGGCGAAGTCTTCTCTTGTTTTGAATTTTTGATCGTCATAGCCTTAAAATTTTGAATTTTGAAAATTTGAATTTCAATAGCTCAATCGTTGTTTAGGAAATGATAACTCAAGGACTTATCATGAAGTTTCCTAAAATTAATCTCTAATCTATGTTATACATTGCAAAATCTTTTACTTATTATGAAATGTTGTGTAGGTGATACAATGGCGACCCCGAAGGCGGGAGCATCCACCAGTCGTCCAGCTCTCATGAAGGAAGATCAAAAGAACGAAGAACTGGAGACCAAGATCGTGTCTAAGTGGAGCAACATTGGAGATACCAACTTGGGCAACTTCAGTACGAAGAAGTTTCGAGAGGTCCCTTACATTGGCAAGCCATCGCCTGTCGCCAGGAGGATAATTGAGAGTGGCATCATTAAGGCGGCCGACTTCCCTCCAGCAGTACAGTGCCATGAGTTGATGATCGAGTGTGCTCGTCATTATGATCCACAATCCAGAACGATCGTGTCTAAGGAGGGAAACACTTTAGCTTATCTGTCAGAGGAAGCTATAAGTGAGGCTTTCCATCTTCCAGAGCACAGAGATATGGTCTACAAGAGCATAGAAGGAGCCAGGTCCATGTACGAAGATGATCCAGATGCTTGCCTAAGCATCATCAACAAGAACTGGTTACTTAAGAGTCGTCCTCGCCTGAGCAAGATCCCGAACACACCACATAGGATCGATTTCTAGGAGGAGTACAGAGATTTGATTACAATGCTCAACCGAGTCACAGGAGCTCCTCAAGCCTTCTACTTTGAGAAGTGGATGTTCTACTTTATCTAGGTGATAGTTCAGGGAAAAGGAACAATTCATTGGGCTAGGATGATTAGCCATTGCTTGGACGTACAGTTAAGGAGACTCAAGGCTACCAAGTCCTTCCACATGAGTTCATATGTCACGTATGCCTTGATTAGGAGCTTTGAGTACGCAGGACTACCTCATAGAGGAGTGATTGGAAGAGGACCCGGCGAGGTCAGAGTTTGTGATTCCTATGTTCACTTGCATCATCCACCAGGAAGTAACTACAAGTTAGTTAATGATACCTTCACGATGAACATCACAAGGACGTTGCAAGGTGGGATCCACAATCGACTATCACAGGATGCACAGGAGCTAGTAAAGAGGTACGGTGCTTGGTTTATCCAATTTCCGAAGTTTACTTATATCAGAGTTCATGGATGTCCTTCACCTCCATACATGTTGCCGAGATATCCGACAGACAGAATAGTGTTACTCGAGGTAACAAGACAGTTGGCAGCTTATGCGAAGGCATTCAGACACAGACATGGGAATGGAGTTCCTGTACCTATCATCTTAGGCAATTCAGTTGAGGTATGTCCTAATGCTTTAGCCATGGATGACGCAGAGAAGGAGTTAGCTTTGTATTCTTTTTCATTCTTTGCTTTGAGAGAAAGCTTTGATCCACATGGATATATAGAGGAGACAGTCGGTAGGAAATTTAAGCATGAATTTCAGATAGAAGATTTTATGATGAATCTATTGGATGATCTTGAAGTGAAAAGAAAGATGCATTCTAGATTGCCTTTGGATTTCATTAGGAAATGCAAGATTTACAGAGTGGCCGACCAAGCTTAGGACGGTGGCAGACATCTCCAATCATCCTATGATCGAGATAGCAAAACAGTGAGGTTAGATTGGAATGAGCCCGAGGTTGTGGATCTAGATGCTTTGATGGCCCCAGTCTTGTCTTGTACTCGCAGATGGGTTGATGTGCAGCATCAGAAGTTGAGAGAGCAAGGCATAGCTATGACTTTCACCTTGGAGGACAGACCAGCTGAGGGTGGAGCCAGTGTAAGCGAGGGCAATCCTAATCCCAGAAATACTAGTGAGGGTAACCTTCGAAGTGCAAGTGAAGGCAATCTCCATCCAAGAGGCTCAAAGAGGAAAGAGAGACCTGAGAAGAGAGAATCTTCCAAGAAGAAGCAAGAGGCCAACCGAGATCGTTCATCCGGCACATCTTCTCGACAAGAGAAGAGGACACTTGAAGTGGAGGAGTCTATGGAGTCAATGGTACAGAATGATAAAGAAGGACAGGCACCAGGTGGATCTCTTCAAGACAATGAGTTGCATGAAGATGGGGAAGATAATGAAGTAACATCTCCTCCCAGAGAAGAAGAATTGCTCAAGGAAATACAGGTTAAAGAGACAAGATCTGCCATCCCAGATTGGTTGAAGGAAAGATTAACGAAAGTGATCGTGATTGAGGACGAGGACAATGTAATTGATTTGGAGAGCCTTGTTGGACGTTCTCAGGAAGTGACAGAGAAGAAGAAGGCTACCAAGATGTCCAAGATGATTAGAGATGAGACTGGATCCAGAAAGTTGCAGATAGCTACACCGGCAATGGACAAGTATGAAGGTGAGATCCTAGCAGAGGAATATGATATAGAGACATTTGAGCTAGGTCCATTCATAGCCGAGCAGACACTAGATGATGCCACCGATTCATTTGAGGCCTTGAAAGACAAGCTTAGGGAAGAAATGGAGAAGAATAGGAAGCTTGAGAGAGAGGTCGGTGCATGGAGAACATATTTCAGTCATATCAACTAGCCTTTAGGACGTCAGGATCCAGCAAGATCACCCATACAGGCACTTCCCCTTCAATCAATTGGTGAGGCAGAGAGATTCAGGAGTATGGTCCAGCGTATGAGTACTTGGATGGACAAATCTCATACAGTTGCCGTAGAATTTACAACAAGGATGATGAAGACTATTCATAGGGCTATCCAGGTTCTTGAGATTATCCACAACTTGATGATAACAGTAGCTGCTTTTTCTCATACCAAAGAGGTTATCATTCCTGTCTTGCGAGTAATCAGACAAACATCGAGGAAGGTCTTAGCGCAGGAAAAGATCATGGATGGAGGACCTCACAGTTTACTTCAGTGGTCAACCTTACTCTAGATGAAGGAAGTTCTCTTCGAGGACATCAGTACTAGATGTAGCCATGTTGAGGAGGTTATCAACCCGATCCAGGACAGAGTATTTGAGGTACTACGTACCATTCTTGGCAAGAGGATCGAAGTTGAGACAGATGTGGATTTGCAGGAATTGGAGGATAAAATTAAGGTCATCTTTTGCAAAGATGCAAATGTTATCACAGATGAGCAACAGGACCAGATGTTTGCTACCATGCTCCTGATTGAGAAAACTAAGGAACTTGAACCTGAATGGGACGCTACTCTTCTCGAGGCATTTGATCAGGTCATCCACTTGGAAGAAAGAATGAAGAATCTTCCCGAGATTCCAATTGCTGAAATCGAAGGAATCGTGTCTAGATTCATTGCATATGCTAAAAAGGAGCATTGGAAAGGGAATAAGATTCTAGATGAGAGATTGTTATAGATGACATGGCACCTTAATTGTCATTGGTTTATGTCTCCTAGATTTTCGTGCCAAATTTAATAATTGGCTATGCATTTAATGTTGTGCAATAAAAGGGGAACTTTTGTAATAAAACCCTAATTAGGGTTTAGGTGTCATGATCTTGACCATTGATCTTCTTTTCGATCTGGACCGTACATTGTAATTGAGGATGCTATATATACCCGCATTTCTTTTCATTTTGCATAATGAGAAAATTAGAGAGAGTTAGAAATTATTGAGAGATTAGAGTTTAGAAGCAATTTACTTTTGTAGCGAGATTGAGTTTTGAAGAAAGAATTCAAACAATTGTTGTACATGATGGCTTTGAGATCAATAAAATATTGAAGTTATGGTGTTTTGTTGCAATTCTCTTGGTTATCTTCATGGTTGTTCATTTTTCTTGAATCATTCTCAATCAAAGTAGTGTGTTAATTCGA
Source organism: Cryptomeria japonica (assembly GCF_030272615.1). NCBI lineage: Eukaryota > Viridiplantae > Streptophyta > Pinopsida > Cupressales > Cupressaceae > Cryptomeria > Cryptomeria japonica. The sequence goes on from NC_081410.1 coordinate 9,254,268, forward strand.
AGGACAAAGTGTTGGACTTGATCTTTGGTAGGATTCGCTGTCCAAACCACTAGCTTCTTGCTGATTGTAGGAACGCCTTGCGTGGTCGACTGGAGATATTTGAATCGTTTAAACCTTCGATCGTTGCTGTATCTTGGATATGTACCTTTGTGGTAGTGTCCTTGATCTTTGATGTATTGAAAAATCATTTGTTACCTTAGAAGATCGCATCAATTTCAATTGAGTTGTTAATTTATGGCAGTATTGAAGTTGGTAGAATCTCACCAAGTCTTGTCCACATTGAGTCATTCTTAGGGTTAGACTAGATTAGACCTTTTGCAAACCCTATCCTTTTTTTTTTTTTGAAAAGCTTGTTTAGTTTAGCAAAATCTTCGGCAACGTAAGGCCCCTTGATGACATAGCAATCACAACGACCACTGGTGCTTATCCACACGTAGAGACCCTACTAAAAAGAACATTGGAGTCATCCTAACTGATCCTTCTTGCGATATCTTCAGCAGTTAGCGACTTTATTCAAGAGAGGATAAGATGCCTTTGGGTATTTTATTCTGTGTATGATTGTGTACAAAATACACATCAACAGAGTTTTATTTCATATAACAACTCACTAACAAGATGAGTTGTTTTAATAGCTTGTAATACAAATAAATAACTGATTAACAAATAATTAGTGTAGGACACTAACAAACCTATGACAATGATGTAATATTTCCAACACCCCCACTTATTGCATCATTCTTTAAATGGGAACAAGTGGACTAGCAAACTTTTGAGACCATGTTAAGCAGTTCATAAAACAGCTCAAGATAAGAGTAGGGACATATACATCTACTTGTGGCAAACAACAGTGGAACTCACCTCACTACACTCGTTCAATAGGATTGACCTTACTGAAATTTATCCAAGGATAGGGACAAACTGATGGGGAGCTGTACTCAAAGAGAGTCTATCCTTTGTCAAAAGGCAGTCAAGAGTTGTCGTAGTGGGCTCCCTTCATTGTTCATCTTGTCTACTAATCAATTTAGACACCTCAACTCTCTAGGAGTGCTCCCAATCCAGATGTGCTCACTGGTTGCTCAGGCATGGTTGAAATTCACAAGGGTAAATCCAACCTTACACTCTCAAACTCCTAACAAACGCTTGCAGAGGTTGTAGTAAGTGTTCATGATGTTTTCCAATGGTAATCAATTGGTTTTGAGTATGGGTTTGATTCATTTCCCCATCGCTCCTTCCTTTCCCTATTTTCTAGGCCTAGTAGCCCTATAGCCCCAATTAGCCCTACCTAACCGGTTTTTGTGGATTTGGTCACAATTTCCCCAAAGACCCACTCAAATTCTTTGGTGATCCGAGTACCCTTTTGGAAGTACTTTCCAATTTGTGAAATGGGAAATCTCAGTCTGACCGTACAGGTATGGAACCCGAGAAATGCTTGTTTTAGGGGGTTTTAGGCTTGTTTTGGTCTTTTTCCAAGGGTTTGGTGTCTTCCTTGATTTGCCACACCTCCAAACTCACAAATATGCTTTGCCACACCCCACTTGTTCATGCCAAACACTCTGCACTTCCAACCCTGTTCATCACTGCAAGCACTTGCATAATTTCACTCATTTCCTAACCGGGCTATGACTGAGCTTGCCTAGGAAATGATGCTCATTGGCCTTTCAATGTTCTCCAAAGAAAAATAAAGATTATATACACTATACAAGGGTTCCATGGCTCGAGTCCCAAGGATTAGTGAGAAGAACTCAAAGGACTTCAAGCTGGAACCATGTTTGGGCCTCTCAAACCCCTACTCAAGCCGAGAGCTTGCAAAATTAACAACTCAATTCAAACCTGCACAAAAAATAATCAAGATGCTTCCTGAGCACTACAAGAACATGTACAATACAATAAGCAAAGAACAAGAATGCAATCAATCCATTAAGTGTGCCCTTATATTGCACCAAATCTGCCACATTGAAAATAGGTGATAAAGCCATATCACCGGGTAAGTCTATCTTGTATTCATTATTGCCATATTTGGTCAAAACTTTGCAAGGACCTATCCTCCTCATCTGAATCTTGCTAGGGACACCTTTCTGAAGTCTTGCCTTGTTCAAATGCACCATCACCATGTCACCAACAACAAATTGGATATCCTTTCTTTTCTCATCCACTTTGTCCTTGATCCTTTGAGTAGTGTCCATTAGGGCTGTCCTAACCTGCTCATGAACCTCTTGCATAGATTGAGCCATGTCTAAGGCATGTCCACTCGGCTGTCCCATCTTTCCCACATCTTTGAGCTCCAAAACTCCTCTAGGATGAATGCCATACACCACCTCAAAAGGGCTTTTACCAGTGGACCTATTCACACTATCATTGTAGGCAAACTCAGCTTGATGGATGATCTGATCCCAAGCTTGACCATACTCTTTTGTCAGGCATCTAAGTAGATTTCCAAGTGTTCTATTGACCACCTCAGTTTGGCCATCCGTTTGGGGATGATAGGCTGAACTGAAAGACAAATTAGTACCTAATCTTTGCCACAAAGTCTTCCAAAAATGACCAATAAACTTTGCATCCCTATCTGACACAATGGTGATAGGTAAACATGAATTCTAATAACCTCTTTGAAAAAAAAGTGAGCAATGTGGCTAGCATCATGAGTGACCTTGCATGGAATAAAATGAGCCATCTTACTAAACCTATCTACCACAACATAGATGCTATCAAAACCTGATTTGGTTTTAGGCAAACCAACAACAAAGTCCATACATACACACTCCCATGGCCGGTTGGGGATAGGTAAAGGCTGATAAAGACCAGCATTGGAAGATGTACCCTTAGCTCTTTGGCAAACCACACATTGCTCCACATATCTTCTGATATCTCTTTGCATTTTAGGCGAAAAGTAAAACCTTTGGACAAGTTCCAAAGTCTTGTTCAAACCAAAATGTCCACTCAAGCATCCATTATGCTTCTCTTGCATTAAGTTTTCTCTCATAGACCCTTTAGGCGCACATAGCTGTCCTTCTTTGAACAAAAGGCCATTTTGCAAGTTGTAATCTGCATATTCACTATGAAAATGGTTTCCAAACCCTTGGCAAACCTTGTAGGCAGTAGCAAAGTCTTCATCTTCTTCATTCAAATTCTTGAAACTATCCACTCCAATGCTTTTAAGCTGCACTTCTTGCACTGTTAGTAATCTCCTACTCAATGCATCAGCTACCTTATTACATTGTCCTTTGTTGGTGTTTAATGGTAAAGGTATATGACTGCAAATACTCTACCCATTTAATATGCCTATGGTTTAACTTTTCTTGAGAATTAAGAAAACTAAGAGCTTGATTATTAGTGTAAACCACAAATTCCTTAGGCAGCAAATAATGCCTCCATTTCTTAAGAGATTGGACAAGTGCATACAATTCCAAATCATAGGAGAAATACCTTTTCTTTGCATCATTGAGCTTCTCACTGAAGAAGGCAACAGGTCTATTGTCTTGACTCAAAACTGCTCCAACTGCTATGTTGCTTGCATCACATTCAATGGTGAAGAGCTTGTCAAAGCTTGGTAGGATAAGTACTGGTTGAGTAGCAACCTTTGTCTTCAAGAGATCAAAACCTCATTGTGCTTCCTTTGTCCATACAAACTTGGTTCTCATACCTCCCTTGATTGTCTCAAGCATGGGTGCACATATTTCACTGAACCCTCTGATGAACTTCCTATAAAACTGAGCCAAGCCATGGAAACTTCTTACTTCACTTGCTGTCCTAGGTGTGGGCCAACTGATTATGGCTTCCACCTTAGAGATATCCATCTTCAAATCACCTCTTGAGACTACAAACCCAAGATACACCAACTCCTGTTTCATAAACTCACATTTCTCCAAATTGATGGTTAGTTGCTCATCACATAGTTTACTCAATACAATTTCTATATGCTTAAGATGTTCATCTTAAACTTGCTAAAAATTAAGATGTCATCTAAGTAAACAACAACAAATTTACCAATGTAGTCCTTGAGTACTTCATTCATGAGTCTCATGAATGTGCTAGGAGCATTTGTGAGTCCAAATGGCATAACAAGCCATTCATAGAGTCCTTTTGTAGTCTTGAAGGCTGTCTTCCATTCATCACCCTCCTTTATTCTGATTTGGTGGTAACCACTCTTGAGATCTATCTTGATGAAGTATTCAACACCTCCCAAACAATCCATCAAGTCTTCAATTCTTGGGATAGGAAATCTATACCTGATAGTAATCCGGTTTATGGCTCTAGAGTCAGTACAAAGTCTCCAAGTACCTCCCTTCTTTGGAGCCAAAACGGTGGGTACTGCACATGGGCTGATGCTCTTCCTGATTAGTCCATTGTCTAGAAGTTCTTGTATTTGCTTGGCTATCTCCTTGTTCTGATCTGGTGTCATTTTATAAGCTGCCTTATTGGGCAAAGAAGCTCCGGGTATAAAGTCAATCTAATGACTTATGGCACGTTGAGGAGGCAATGTAGTTGGTGTTCTATCACTAATGATGGCCTTGTTTAGTCCTAAATGTATAGTTGGTGAATAATCCGATAACACAGTAATTCCTGCACGTACCAAGTATTCATGGAACAAAACAATTGTACATCATAACATAAATGACAAATGATAATAATTAGACCAGAAAGTTATATCTTTATTCCAATGTCCAGAATTGTTCATCCATAATCTCCCCTGCCGAGGTTCCAACCAAACAATATATAGACCCGACGGTTGGCCAAGTTGCCAACCGTCACCAACTCCCAACTACCCGACGGAAACCTCTCGGCAACAACAAAACATAACCACACATAACACACTTATAATTATTATTCATACTAACATACGTTTTTACCCCTAACATTAGCCCCCCCAAAAACGTAGTCGTCTTCTAGACGACTCGGACAAGAGAAACTGAAATGAAAAACATAGCTAAGACCGAGAAGAGGGAGGAGGCGTCCCTGTAGTGGTTGCTGTAGGAGGCTGCTGTCTGGCCTGGAGTTTCAGGTTCTTTTCTGCCATCAACTGCCGTTCGCAAGCTTTCTTTACCATGTGACCAGCTTCCAGTAGCTTTTTATCCTTTTCTTCCAGCTGTGAAGTGAGTGCCGCCACCTGGGCTGCTAATGCCTGTGCCTCCTTCTCCTGTATGCTGCAGCGGGCCTCACAGGTAGTCATCTTCATTTCCATCTCCTTCCTCAAACTCCTCTCTACTGTGGCCAGCTCTGCCTGCTTCTTACCCTCCTTTTCCAGGGTTGTTATGTACATCTGTTGAGTCTCTTTCTCCACTTGATGTTGCTGCATCTGTAAGTACACCTCTCGGAAAGCCCCCTCCATGCTGCGGAAGGTGGTGCTTAAGGTGTCTGTACCTCCTATCAGGTGCCTGTGGGTCCAGTTCTGAACCATCTCGGGTGTACTATGGTCCGGCCACCCCTGTTGCTCAAAGTGTTGTGTGAACTCATCCTTGCACCCCGCGGTCATGAAGTGACATAGCTGTGTAGCATCGGCTGAATTGCCGGCCTCCATTTGTCCTGTAAGTTGAGCCATGCTGCGTGCAACATTAGAGAGCCCTTGTAGCTCCTCTAAGAATCGTCCGAGTGAGCCTGCTGGGTCATTTGGGTCGGGTGGTGTGATATGAAGTCCCGTGAAAGCTCCTGCTGGTCCAGTGCTCTGCTTGTCTCTTCCCTGCCGTTCCTGATCAGTGGACCTCTCTCCTGCCAGGTCTGGGACAGAGGTCTCTCTATCTGTGGTCATGCTTGGCCCAATGGCCATGTTATGTGGTGCAGGAGAGGGGGGAAGGTGGGGGGCGAGGGTGAACTGCCCCAACCATCCATCCAGCGAGGCGTCTATATCGTCATCTATCAAAGTATCCAAGGCTGCCTCTAAGTTAGCTGGTATTGTACCGGTTCCTGCTGACACCATACTAGTTTCTGCCGACACCGTACCAGTTTTTGTTGCCACCGTACCAGTTTCTGCTACCGCCGTACCAGTTTCTGCTCCTACTGCAAGTATGGCCAAACTGATCTGTGGCAATGATACTCGTCGTTGTGCCGACGGCTCCCGCTCTCCAATCTTCTGGAACAACACCCCCACTGGTTGTACATCTCCTACTGGGCTAGCTACTGCAAGCGCCTCCTGAGGTACCAGGTGTGCTGAGGCTAGTTTCGAGGGTGTAAATTTTATCCTCGTACTCTTCCATTGCGCCCGCAATCCTCCCTGTTGCTCCTCCTCTTCATCTTCTTCCTACTGTCATGACTCTGTTTCCTCTTCCTCCTCTACAGCGGTGTGTCCTGACAAGTGGAACCCTTCATCCCCACTTTCCTGTTCTTTTGTTTCTTCCACCTCCTCCAAATCCTCTGTGCTGCTAACCTCTTCAATTTCTACAGATGTGTCTAGTTTCCTCCTCTTCCGTGTGGGCTGTGCTGTGTTGCCAAGGGTGTCCAGGTGAATGTAGTAGTACATGGTGGGTTTACTTGGTTCTACCCTTCCCCTTGGTTCAAATGTCCCCCATTCCTCTGGTGGCACCTACAGGCGGACGACATCTAGGAACAAGCTGATAGCATGATGACACATGTAAAACGTTTTGTGTTCTAATATCAGGAAGTCATGGATGCGTTCTGCCAGGAGTTGCCCCCAATTGTACACCTTCCCGCATCTGATCCCGTTCATTAATCCAATCATCCATATGGCTATGTCAGAGGCATGGCTGACCCCCGTCAGGTGGCTTTTGACTAGGTCCATTAACATCCTCCATTCCCCAGGTGCGATAAAGGTACGCTTCATTCCTCTGTTGTCAGCTTAGGCACTCTTCCACTGCTCTTCTGTGAGGTCATTTCTGCACACCAAATCCATCAACCATTTCTTCTTTTCTCTGGTGAGTTTTTTGGTTGGCTTGGCAGCAGATGCTCCTTTCTCCGGTATGCCAAATACTCGCTTGAAATCCTCAGGTTTGAATGAAACCCACATTGTGTGCCCTTGAAACTGGATGACAGAAGCTCGTTCGTGCGGATTATAGCCGGATACCATGGTTCGCAGGACTAGCTCGAACTCTTTAATGTTTAATGTGGGCATCTGCACAGCGTGGTCGACTTGTGCCCTCCTGAGAGATTGTGCCCTCCTGAGAGATTCCTTTGTCACAAGGTCTGTAGGGTTTTCCTCCCACCAGGTACGACATTCACTGCCAGTCACACTCTCGAATGCTACATTTGCTGCCGTGAATCCCTTTGAGTCCTTTGTTGCCTTTGGTCTGCTCTTGGTTTTCTTGCTGCTGGCGGGCTATGTGGCAGTCATGGTTGTGGCTGCATTGCAACTGCCTTTCTCCGTTCTTCTTCCCATACTCCTTCCTAAGTCGTTATTATAACTGCCTGACAGATTGTCTCGCCAGTTTGTATGGCCCATTGTATCCCGCTCAGTTTCCCTGCTGTACGGCTTCTTGCTTGTGTTCTGTCAGACAGGCCCTTTGCCTTTTATACTTGCATGCTGCCTGTTCCCGCCGTATGGGTATCTCTGATTGCCTTTCTAGAACCGTACGCCGTACAAATATCTCTGTCTGATACCGTACGTCGTATGGATTTTGCCTCTTTTTGTCTTGCGTGGACTCCATTGCACGTGCCCGTACAGTTATGCCGTACATCGTACGATGTTTTTACCTTGCCTTGTTCCGTTCGGCAATGTCGTACGCTAGATTCCTCCCGCCTTGTTCCGTACGGCGATCTCCTCCTTCTGAAATCCATATGTGAACCGTACGGAACTTGTCCTCTCTAATCCGTACGCCGTACGGTGGAGTTTGTTGCATGTCCGTACGCCGTACGATGTGATTGCCAGACACTTTGTATGCCGTACGGTGGGGTTTGCTGCCAATCCGTATGTCGTATGGTATCCTGTTATGCCTTTCTGTGATCCGTATGTCGTACGGTAAGACTTCGTCGTACTCTCTCCTCTGTTCTATCCGTACACCGTATGGAATTATCCACTTCTGCGTGTCCATACCATTGTTCCAAGCTGTATATTGCGTCTATATGGTATGTAACTGGTCTGTACGGTATGTGCCTTCCTTTCCTTCGCTCAGTTCTGACTGGCTGCTAGGTTCATCCTCTTGTGCTGTGTCTAATGGGGTCTCGTGGGGGTTTTTATAAGCCTTTTCTTTTGCCAGGGTTAGGTAAAAATGCTTTATTAACTTAACATAAAACAATTGTTTCCTCAACAGTCTTACTTTTTCTTTATTGTTTTTACTTGTACTTGCCTGATATTTTAATTTTTTAATACCTGCCGATTTGGACTTGCTCTTTTCCCGTATTTCTCCTCCTCGCCCCTTAAGACCCCTTGTTTTGCCAGTCGTCTTACTTCTTTTGTCTGGCACGGCTTCTTCAATATTAGTTTCCTTGCCTTTAATTTCCCCCGGTACCCCTTGGCCTGATTGTGCCCTCTGGCTGGCCTTCTGTAGGCCACTGGCAAGTTTATTGTGTTTGTTTTTGCATGCAAGGAGTTTCTCTGTCTCCTTTGTTTCCCTCTCACTGGCCTTTTACTTTTCTTTTTCCTCCATTTCTTCCTAGGTTCATCGTTCCTCACCTTGTCCTCCTTCCATTTCTTGTTTGGTTCCTGTTCGGAGTCTCCATCCCCATTGTTCCTCCTTTTTACTCTTGAGGTATTGTTGGGTGTCCTCATTATTATTTCCGAGTCGTGCAGCCACATACTCACATGTGGTAGTCTTCTGTAGCATTCTTGTGCACAACATGTCCCTACGTATTCTAGGTCTCATATCTTGTCCACCAGTGGGGCGGGTCCCACACCCTTGTAGCGGCCGTCAATGTACCGGTCCCCGTATTGGTGGTACCATTTTACTCTTTCTCCGTCGATCTCCGGTGGTCCAACCGGGTTGGGGATAACCCGATACAATGAGTTAGGTCCGGCCTCTACCTCGCCTGCTTCAGAAGCGATGACGAATAGGTCCTCTGTCTTCAGTACCATTTTTAAACATGGGCCTAGGGTTGCCCCATATTCTTCCAGGTTGAGCTCTTCCTCCAGGTCCACCGGTTCCTCCTCTTTAATTATGTTCTCAGTTCTCCTCCTGGCTTCTGCTTCTTCATCAATGTCATATGCTATGTATCGCTCCCGAGCTCCTTCGTATGGGGCCCGTTTTTTCCAATATCCGGAAACTCGCACCCACACAGCTGGGTCCCCGAAGTACGCATTCGTGAGATGTTTGTGAATCCTAGGAACCGCCACACCTTCCACCCTTTTTGGTACAAGTCATTCTTCCATGGCCGCCAAGGGCTTCGCCCAGTCGTCATCCCTTCAATAGGGTTCTCCCTTTATCACCGGGTCTTCTTCGACCTCCTTGCTTCGACCAATGGTCCAATGCCCTTTCGTGGCGTATCCTAGCATGTTGATCCCAATCGTAGGTTTATTTCTTTCCCTGTAGATTTTTAGCTTGGAACTGTTCACGGGGTCCCTGATTGGATTGTTATCCAGAGTCGTGAGCTTTACTGCTCCGTTCCTACCGACTTCTCCGATTTTATAGGGTCCAAGCCAACGGACCTTGAACTTCCCCGGTCGAAGTTCGTTCCGACCATTATACTTCAAAAGTAACTGCCCCGGCCGGAAGTTGGCCTTCCGCAGATGCTGGTGGTGATAATGCTTCTGCCGACGTTATGCCACCTCAGTTGCCCATTGTGCCATCAGCCTTCGTTCATCCAACTTTATCAAACCATCAAGCCTTGCATTCATGCTTTCTATGTCCCCCAGTCGATTTTCCACCGCCACTCGAAGACTTGGTACGGTGTACTCCGCTGGTACCACTGCCTCCTGTCCGTACATGAGCTGAAACAGTGTATGCGCGGTAGTGACTTTGTATGTTGTTCGGTAGGCCCATAGCACGGCTGGTAGTCTTTCCTCCCAGTCTTCTTGTTCCACCCCATACGATTTGTAGATTATTGATACCAACACCTTGTTGGTTGCTTCTGCCTGACCATTAGCGCGGGGATAGTACAGACTGGATAGGTTATGGAATATTTTAAATTCCACGGTCATGGCACAGATTACTTGATTGACAAAGTGCACTCCTCTGTCACTGGTTATTTGGAGTGGTATCTCGTACCTAGTGATAATCTGTTTGTACAGGAACCGTGCCGTACTCAGAGCCATGTTATCCGGCAAGGCCCTAGCTTTTCCCCACTTGGTGAGATATTCTGTGGCAACTACAATATATTTGCTCCGGTGTAGGTTACTTGGCTTGAGAGGTCCCACAAAGTCCAAACCCCATCGTACGAATAGTTCCTGTGGCTGCGAAGGGAAGAGAGGCATGAAGTCCCTTTTGAGAGGTTTTCCCGCTCGTTGGCAAGTGTCGCATCCGATCACCCAGTCTCGAGCGTCGGTGTGTAGGGTTGGCCACCATAGACCTGCCAGAAGCACTTTTTCGGCGGTTGCATCTGGTCCCATATGTCCGCCTGCCAATCCGTCGTGTGCCTCCTTTAGTACACTGCGAATTTCGTCCTCCATGACACACTTCCTCAAGATCTGGTCAGGACCCGTCTTATATAAAATCCCATTGATTAGTTGGAAGGTTTTGCTCTTTAGTGCCAACTTTCTCTGTTCCCCTGAAGGCATCTCACTTGGAAATGTGGAGGTAGATAGGTACTGGCCTATCTTTGTATACCAGGTTGGTAGTATTGCAATTTGAAACAAGTGTGCGTCTGGAAAGTCTTCGTTTACTCACTCAGTCGGTTCCCCTGATCTAATCCTTGATAATTGGTCGGCTATTACATGGGACTTCCCTGGCCGTACGACAATGGTGAAGGTGAATTCCTGTAAGAGCAGTAGCCACCGGCTTACCCTCCCTTGAATGATTGGTTTATTCACTAGGTACATTAGTGCCTGATGGTCCACATAAAATGTAAACGGCATAGCCAACAAGTAGTGCCAGAACTTCTGTACTGCGTACACCATCCCAAGTGCTTCTCACTCCGTTGTGCTATAGTTCCGTTTGGCCTTTGACAAAAGTTGGCTTGCAAAGAAGACAAAATGGTCTAGTCCTTATGCCCCTACCTGGGCGAGAGTAGCACCAATTGCAAAGTTGCAGGCGTCGACGTGTACGTGAAATTCCTTGTTCCAGTCTGGGTACACTAATATCGGTGCACTCACCAGCCAGTTTTTCAATTCCTTGAAGGCTTCTTCTTGCTCGTACCCCACACAAACGGCTCTCCCTTCCTTGTCAACTTATCTAATGGCCAAGACACCTGCGCAAAGCCTTTGATGAATCTCCGGTAGTAGCCGACATGGCCGAGGAATGATTTCACCCCTGTTACGTTCGTTGGGCTTTCCATGTTGACGATTACTCCTATCTTATCTGGGTCTGTCTTCAATCCTTCTTTACAGACGATGTGGCCTAGGAGTTTCCCTTGTGGTACCATAAACCTGCACTTCTTTGGATTCAGGGCTAACCTAGCCTTCCAATATCTTTCCATACATTCTCCCAAAGCCTTCAAATGGGTGTCCCGATCGCTAAAAATCGACCAATCATCCAGAAATACTCTGAAATTACCTACTGACATCTTGTCAAAAATATGCAAAATTATTCGCTGGAAGGTCGCGAGCGCATTGCATAGCCTGAAGGGCATGCGATTATAGGCATATACTCCTTCCTCCACCACGAATGTGGTCTTCAGCTTATCTTCTTCCGCAATACTTATCTGGTTGTACCGGGAGAATCCATCCAGAAATGTGTATATTTCGTGCCCGACGACTTCTTCCAGGATACTGTCAGTGAATGGGATCGAAAATGGATCCTTGATGGTTACTGCATTTAGGTACCTGAAATCCACACATATCCTTATCTGATTAGCCTCTTTTTTAAGGGAGATGACTATTGGAGAAACCCAATCACTTGTTTCCACCTTGAATATAATCCCTGCTTCCAACATTTTATTGATCTCTCATTTACTTTGGCTGTGTAGTTTTTGTTCATCCAGTACGGCCTCCTTCGTATCGGCTGGGCTCTTGGTACGAGGGTTATGCGATGCACGCATAGCTTCGGCGGTACCCCCTTCAAGTCTTTGTAGGTCCATGCAAAGACATCTTTATATTCCAGGAATATCTTGAAGACTGCTGCCTTCTGCACAGGGTTCCAGTCATCTCCTACTAGTATCACTTGTAGTTCTGCCTGATTGCCTAGATTAATCTTCTCAACCCCCTTCCTCGTACTTGATGGGTTTATCCCTTTCAAACCGGTGTGCTGGCGTGTCATCCACTCTTGCCATTCCCTCTTGATATTTACCGTACTCTGGGGGAAAGGATTGTTCTTCCGTCCCGCCGCTTGATTCTCCTATCTCACATATTTGTAGCATGTGACATTCTGAGTGGAAGACCTCATAGTCCTCCATTTGCCAATGAAAAAGTCCCGCCAGTGAACTGGCTCCATCCTCCGAACACTCGTCCAATTCCAACACTCCTTCCTCGTCGGGCTCTTTCCCTCCTCTGTCTCCTTCAGAGCTCCACTCCCATTGATTGGAATCTTCCGAGTCGGAGTCCGATGACGCGAGCTCTTCGCTGACGGACTAGTTCCTGAGATCAATTACATACTTATGGCCGTCATTCTCGATTGAGAGCGTGTTCCTTTTCCAGTTGTGGTTTGCTTTGGCCATGATCAGCCACCCCCTTCCTAGAAGAGCATCGTACGCTTTCTTTTCCAGAGGAATGACTACAAAATTGATAAGGAATTGCTAAGTCCCAATTATCACCTTTTGTGCTGTGAGGGTGCCAAGGGGTTTGATGCCGTGCTGATCCGCCCCAACCAGGTGGAAGGTTGGTGGCCATAGTGTTGGTTTGTCGAGGCTTCACCAAGTTTCGTCCGGCAGTACGTTGACTCCAGACCCACCATCAACAATGGTGTTTGTCAGCTTTTGTCCCAATATATCCATCTCTACCATTGCGGGTTTCCGTCCGACACCCACCGCTAGTAGCATAGGGTTCATGGCATCCGTACTAGACTTTGTCATCGTTTGGTGTTCCTGACCGATGGTAGTGTCCCCAGTTACATTTGTCAGAGCCATCCTTAACTATGGCATGGTCTGTAGAAGGTCAAACACCCGTACGAGTATTGTGGTTTGTAACATCTGCTTGATGATAGTCTTCTCTGGTTCCGATCGGACTGGTGTATCAGCAGCCAGGTGCGAGGCCCTCCACTCTCCAGCCATCGCCCGCTCGATATCCGCCCTTTGCCTCTTGGAGTCTTTCTTTTTCTGTGCGAGGGTCCAGGTACATGGCTTTCTTGTTCTGCAACCTTGTGATTGCCAGTACGTCTTCTCTTGATCCCTCCACATCGAGCATGTTCACCCCTTTTTGTTTTGGACAATCTATGTCCTCGTGATTTCCTGGACCGCACCATCTGCACAACAAACTCTCTACATCACCTCCGTTTTGGCATTCTCAGGCAAAGTGACCCCATTCGTTGCACTTCATGCACTGAATCATGGGTCGCCCCTTCCCATCATATTGAATTTTGCTCCTCGGTGTGTTATTATTGGATTTGTTGTTACCCCGCCGATTGTTTCTGTACCCTCTAGGTGAGGCGTCGGAGTTTGCTGTTGGCTTCGGCAGTGTGGCTTGGTGGTGTTGGGCGTAGAGCACTTGTGTGGTAGCAGCACTGCTGCTATGGGGTGTGTGGTTGGGTTGAGCCCAGCTCCCCGCCACGCAACCCCAAGATCCATTTTTTTTTAAATTTTAAATTAAATCTTAAAACTTCACAGAGATTTTTAAATCTCAATTGTTTTTACAAATTTTTAACATAGATATTAAAATCTCCATAACAGAGTGGGGAAATTCTGTTGATGCAGTAGGAACCTCCTCTATCGGATAAGTAACTAGTGCATTCCCATCTACAGATTGATCTTCAGTCTTCTTGGCCCATCTTTGGGTATGATCTTGTCGGATTTCATTAACCTTCTCTTTCCCTTTCTCATTTGATCCTCCATTATATACATTGTCCTTTCGTGCTTTCAAGTTGTACGGGCATTCCTTAGTGGAATGTCCCATTACTTGGCAGATGTCACAGAAAACTTTACGGGGACAACTTCCTTTAGTGTGTCCTTCAGTCTTGCAGTCAGTACACCATAGTTCTTTTCCTTCCTGTTGTGACCATTTCACACATCGCCCCATTGCAAATGGGGGCCCCTACTTTTTGCTTTTTAGGGTTTTGTCCGTTAGCCTTTGCATTTTGAGTGTCGCCAAGGGGATCACATGGATAGCAAGTCCGGCTTGGGTGATGTCCTGATCCTGAAATTTGGCTAAGTCTGAAAGTCCTGACCCTGAAATTTGGCTAAGTCTGGAATGTCCTGATCCTGAAATTTGACTAAGTCTGGAAACTGAAAAACCTCAAAAAACTAGATTTTGCAATATAACTCCTGGAGGTCACTCTCAAACATCCTGAAAGTATATATGGAATATAACTTAAAGTATAAGAAAGAAATGTCACTTATACTTAAATGTTATATTCCATAAAATTATCCTGTCGGAGAGTTCAAAAAGTCAAATTTCGCGCTCCTGACCCTCTCAGGAGGTCCAAGGCGAATCTCGCTCCTGACCCTCACTGAAGGTCCAGAGCGATTTTCTTAAAGGCACATTATTTTATCACTTGTTGGACATGAAGGTATATTCATAGCGTGAAATAAGGGAAGTTCTTCCCTATCAAGGTGATTTCAAAGGGAAAGGTGAGAGAAAATTGTTCAAATTTGCAAAAGCGCTCCTAACCCTCACTAAAGGTCCGGAGCTAGATTCTAAAAATGCAATTTTTTTGACAAGGACAAAACGAGTTTTGTGGTTTAAATGAATGGAGGAGGGTGTGTTTTGCCCATTGAAGATAATTTGGAGGGCTAGCAAAGGATGGATAAACTTGAATTTGCAAAATCGCTCCTGTCCCTCTCTGAGGGACCAGGGCGAAAAACCTAATATCCAGCCCTTCTCTCCAAGTTTGGACAAATCTAAGCCAAGGCGCAAGTTTGAAATGATGTTTAAAATGCCTGGAGTTGGAATTGAGATGCAAGGATTACAAATTTTGATGACAATTTGCAAATTCGCTCCTGTCCCTCTCCAAGGGTCCAGGGCGAAATTTCTAAGTGTGCCCACTTTCCTTGCATTTCAAGATTACTTTTTTGTTTCCAAGACTCAAAAGGGAGTGGAGAATGATGTTCTACGCCTTGAGGGTAATTTGAAGTTGAGGTAATTGAGAATTTGTGCAAAAGACTCAAGATTGCTCCTGTCCCTCACCAAGGGTCCAAGGCGATTTTTGCAAAACCAATAGCTTCCCTCCAAGATTACGCTAAGGCAAGGTTGTGCAAAGATGGAAAAGGTCTTCTAAAGCATGGTGAACAAAGATTTGACTTCAAAATTTGGTAATCCTAGCCTAAATTGCTAAAGTCGCTCTTGTCCTTCACTAGAGGCCCAAGGCGAAAATCTGTAGAACACCTATTTTGCCTTTCGGAAGCAAGTTGAGCGTGCATGGAACAAGTGAAAGAGATCATTACTTACCCCACAACAAGAATTGACAAATAAAGGTGAAGGATTAAGAGCAAAAGTGAAAAGGCGCTCCTGTCCCTCTCCAAGGGTCCAGGGCGAAAAAGGTCCTAATGCACTTCCCTCCTAGAGATCAAGTGAAATTAAACTCAAGACTCCAATTAAAAATCCCATTTTAACGCCTAGATGAAGTCTTGGACAAGAAAATGAGGAATGCAAGGTCTAAATTGAAAGTTCGCTCCTGACCCTTGCCAAGGGTCCAGGGCGAAGTTGGTAGCACTTTTTATTTTCACCATATTTGAGCGTTGATATCCTCCAAATTGCATTAGATGCCAAATTGCTAAATTCGAAATATTTGAAAAAATTAAATTAAATTGGCATTTAATAAAAGACACATTGGCATTTAATAAATTAATTTTGAGCCTCAAAAAATCGAATTTTTATTATAAAGGCATTTAAAATTAATTTTTGTGAAATCAAAATTAAAAATGGAGCACTTGAGGGCTTATTTTTATTT
Organism: Cryptomeria japonica; assembly: GCF_030272615.1. Classification (NCBI taxonomy): domain Eukaryota; kingdom Viridiplantae; phylum Streptophyta; class Pinopsida; order Cupressales; family Cupressaceae; genus Cryptomeria; species Cryptomeria japonica. Next base: position 9,270,278 of record NC_081410.1, read on the forward strand.
ATTTTACCAAGTCGGCCTCTCCTTTTTGCAATTTTATTTATGTTTTAGGCCTATTTTGCCAAGTCAGCCTATGGGGAAGCAAAGTGGTGAGCGCCCTATATAATAGGGGTGTTTTGATCAAGTTTAATCAATCATTCACTCATTACTTCAAGTACGAATTTGGAGAGCAAGAAGAAGGTGCGAAATCTAGTTGGAGTGGAGCGAATTTCTACTAAGTGTGGAGACTAAGGAGGGCGAAATTCATCTTGAAGGCTATTGGAGAGGCGAATTTCTTGCTAGATTGGAGGATAATTTCCAGATTTTTTGAAGGTATTTGAAGGCGAATTTCCAGATTTTTGAAGAGTCTAGTGGAGTTTATTCTTTTCCAAGCTAGAGGAGGGGCAATTTGTTCAAGAGAAGGCTTTGATCTACACTTTGCCTAGCGAAATCTATTTTTTTTACATCATTTCTTAGAGTTTAAAACTCAAGAGGAGGTATGGCGAAATCATCTTGACACCCTTGTTTAAGGTTTGATTTTTGGACATTTGTTCTGGAAAATCTAAGTATTGCATGGTTAATTAGGAAATGATAACTCAAGATTTATCATGAAGTTTCCTAATTAAAATCTTAAATCTTCCTTTTAAGTTTAATTTCTACACTTCAAGATATATTACTAATTGTGAAATGTTGTGTAGGTATCAAGATGGCGATTCCAAAGCCCGGAGGATCTACAAGTCGGCAGGTTCCCATCAAAGATGATCAAGCAAGGATAAGGGTGACCTCCTCCAGTCTAGCATTGACAAAGACAACCTTCTTCGGACTAACATCATCAGGAATGACTTCTTCCAATCCAGCATTCCAAGGCGAGGTACATCAATCATCCTGCAAATCAAAGACAAAGTAAGTCAGAGCAAGGGTTCGTTGAAGAAGCAGATAGTTTCAGAAGAGTTAATTAAAGCTAGCTTCTCAGCAACATCAAATTGGCATCAACCAAGTGTCAGACGAGGTGGCATCCCAGTCATCACTCCTCCAGTCGGATTGATCCACCTCAGCATGTCCAGATTCAATGTACCTAACTCATGGGTGATGGCACAAACTTCGATGTACCTACCCCGAATATTCATTGGTGGAATTTTCCAGAGAGGACATGTGTCCAAGCAATACAATTATTTCATTGGTAAAGCATTAAATGTTATGTAATGGTTGTAACAAACCCTAATTAGGGTTTTCATTGTAAAATCTTGGCCATTGATCTCGAATTGATCTAAGCCATCGAATTGTATTGAGGGCACTATATAAGCCCTGGCATTTCATTTGTAAAGGTAGCTGGAAGAGTTAGAAAGGAGTTAGTGAATAGAGAGTAGTTAGAAGGTGATTAGAATAGCAATTAGAGTAGAGTAGAGAGAGAAGGCAAAGATTGTTGCCAAGATGTTGTTGTAAAAGACTTGTAACTTCATTGAAGAAATGGTGAAATTTATGGGTCGATTCGACAATTTGCATGGTCTCTATACTTCTCATATTTGATTTCGTGTTATTAGATGAGTGGAAGAAATGTGCTTGATTGATGGTGAAATTCGTATATCCATACTACTAGCAGTTTGTTGATTGCAGACTTGCCTTGTGTAGTCAACTAGAATCATTTAGCTTAAGCTTAACTTTAATTGTCGCTTCTTCATTGATATGCATCAGCCTGATGGTGTCTATGCCTGCAGTGATGATTTGAATATCATAAAGCTTTCCTTCGAAGATCGCACTAACCTTGTGGAGATGGTCCTGGGATGTCAAAACAAGACTTAGTTAGAATTCCATCAAAGATCATTCATTGCTCTTACATTCTTAGTGTTAGGATTAGATCCTTTCCTCGCCCTCGTCTTTTTCCCTTTTTTTCAAATCTAAGGCAGTAAAATCCTGTGTTCCAGCAATATTCAAAGCAAATCAGACGTTCAGTTATCAAGTGTAAGTCCCCTTGTGATTCCAGCAAATCACATCATACCACAGAGAGCTTATCCACACGTAGAGATCCTACATACAAAGAACCTTGAAGTCATCCCCATTGATCCTTTTCGCGACATCTTCAGCATTCAGAGACTTTATTCAAGAGAGGATAAGGTACCTTTAGGTATTTTATTTTGTGTTCGCATGTGCATAAAAAACACATCAACACTTCCCTACCACTTTCTTTGTCACCTTTTAACTCCATCATCCTCATCATATCCTTCTGGAGTGCTTGCACGGTTTTGGATCCCCCGTTGCTGTCTTCGTTCGTGCTGTCACCATCATTGGTCCGTCGCTTCCCCCGGGATGTCTTGTTTTCACTTTCAATATCCATGGCGCGATTGTATGCTTCATCGTACGATGGGAGGGACTACTTTCATCCCTTCTTAGGGATGGTACCAATCCTTCCACGAACCACCGCTTCTTGAGGCCATTTGCCGGTTGGTTCTCCATTTTGTTAAGCAGTTCCCTCAGCCTTATATTATATGCGCGCACACTTTCGTTTTTTCCTTGTTTGGTGTTGTAAATTTCTGCCACAATCTCGTTGTTATCCCATAGGAGTTTAAATTCTTCCTCGAAGGCCTTCTTCAGATTGCTCCAGGATGTTTTATGCTGAGCATCAAGGTTTGTGTACCAGTCAATAGCTATTCCTCGCAGAGTGGCTAGAAATGCCTTCACCCAATAGTCCCGGTCGTCCTGGCCATTTGCTTCCCAGATGGTGACGCATTTCTTGCAATGCCATACGGGGTCCTCTGACCCGTCGCCCATGAATTTTGGAAGTTTTTGTTTCTCTGGGGTGTGTGCCATCGTTCTTTTCTGTGCGGTTTTATGCAGTGTCTGGAAATGGCTATATGCCGGGAAGGTACTATGTGTCCGGAGGGTACCGTACGCTCCTGGTCTGGTTGGGCCCCTGCCAACCGGGCTTTGGTCACCTTCACTTCTATAGTCCCTCCTTCTCGGGGTTTTTGGATCCAATCTTCCTATTTTGATGCCCTCCGACAAGGACAAGTTTTTAATGCCAGACAACGTTGCTTTGAAAATAGTGGCGATTTCCTCGTGCAGGTCTCGTACCGCCTCCTCTCCTTGTTCGGAAAATTCCGATTGGGTGCTTTGTGACTCGGTTCTGGAGTCTTCTTCACTTGACGTCGAGTGTGGGGCCTGGTCGGCGAGATCTTCCTCTGCTACGTTTGGAAGTGGCAGGTTCTTGGCGACCTTGGCCAACTCCTTCCACATACACAGTTTTTGCCTCTCCCGACTACGACTCCGACTCACACTCCGACTTCTGCTGTGTTTCTCCGGACTCCTCGAGTTGGCAACCTCTCTTAGTTGCTGTCTCTTGTCGGCCTGTTCTTTTATGCGGAGAGATCGTCGTACGGTTCCCTCGTTTACTCCTTCGGTAGTAGTGGTACGTCTGTCTCTGTTCGGTCGTAGGGGCATCAAGTGCCAGAGGTACGGCGCTGACTGGCCTCCCTCTCCTCTTCCTACCCACGACTCCGTTCCTCGTACCGTCGAAGAAATTGTTGCCGCCGAAGTTCCTTTGCCGTTTCCTCCCTTTGGTCTTGGAGTGCAATCAAATTCCTAGCGAGTAACCTTGGAATACTTCCGAGTAGGTCAAAGACGGGGGTGCTGACGGTGAGTTCACCACGTACCGTACCTTCCGAGACGGCTCTCTCCTGAGCCTCTCACCGTACGTGCTGCGTGACCGACACGTCCTACAACTCCACCAATTCTGCCATCAACTGATCCTCTCGTTCCTCCTCCGCGGTACTCTCTTCGTGCATGTCGCTGTCCACGACAATTAATTGCTTCCGCCTGTCGCGATGGTTATCTCCAGGTTTGTTCAGGCAACGGCGCCAAAATGTTTAGTCCTAAATGTATAGTTGATGAATAATCCGATAACATAGTAATTCCTGCACGTACCAAGTATTCATGGAACAGAACAATTGTACATCATAACATAAATGACAAATGATAATAATTAGACCAGAAAGTTATATCTTTATTCCAATGTCCAGAATTTCCATCCATAATCTCCCCTGCCGAGGTTCCAACCAAACAATATATAGACCTGACGGTTGGCCAAGTTCCCAGCCGTCACCAACTCCCAACTACCCGACGGGAACCTCTCGGCAACAGCAAAACATAACCACACATAATACACTTATAATTATTATTCATACTAACATACGTTTTTACCCCTAACAGTCCTTAAACTAATTTAGGACCTGCTGCACTTCGTTAGGAATGCTTACCTTCTTCTCTTTGCTGCCCTCTTTTGGCTTTACAACAATGGCAAACCCCACTCCTTCTCCCTCCTTGAGTGTGTTGATGAACTCTTTCTCACCAACTAGCAGCACATTAGGACCTTTGGATCTGCCCTCTACTTGGTCTCCTATGGACTGGGATTTGTAGGCGGTTCCATCCTTTTGGAAGGTATAAGCATTCTTGTCCCCATGATGTATTGTCTTTCTGTCAAACTGCCATGGCCTACCTAGGAGTAGGTGGCAAGCATCCATGGGCAAGATATCACACAAGATTTTGTCTTTGTAGCCTCCTATAGTGAACTCCACCCAAGTTTGTTCATTTACAAGAACATGTTGCCCCTTGTTGATCCATGTAACTCTATAAGGATCACTATGTGGTATTCTTGGCAAATTGAGCTTACTCACCGCTTCCTCCGACACTATGTTGTCTGTGGATCTTGAATCCACCACCACTCCACATACCTTTCCCATGAGCTTACATTTTATTCTGAACAAGGATCTCCTTTGGCTAGGTTCCTCCTTAACCGGTTCTTTAATCAAGACTCTTCTTATCATGAGGTTCTCTCCAACCTCTGAATCCAAACTTACTTCTGATGCTTTCATGTTTGCTGCATCCTCTTGAGCATAATTTACTCTCCTCACATCTCCTTGGGATGAAGAAGACTTCTTAGGGCATCTATAGGCTGGGTGTCCAAGTTGATGGCAATTGTAGCACTTCATGGTGGTAAAATAGGACCCTCTTCTCGATCCACTAGACCTTCCCCTACTAGAGTTACTAGATCCCCTTCCTCTATAGTTGCTCTTGCTATTGGAATCCCCACTTTGCTCAACTAACTTGGATTCCCCTTGGGATCTTTGATCTACACTTCTTCCGCCAAAACTACCTCTCTGACCTCTGCCATCTCTTCCCCTACCTCTGCCTCGGTTGCTTTGTTCTTGCTTCTTCTTGCTCTTTTCCTCCACTTTCAGTGCCAATTGATAGCACTTATGCACGATATTGGGGCATAACAAGCTTAATTCCTCTTGAATATTCCATCTCAAGCCATTCAAGTATCTGGTTACCTTGATGCTCTCATCCTCTACCACCTTGGATCTCAAACACAACTTCTGAAATTCCTCAGTGTAGCTACTCACATCCAAATCTCTTTGTCTCAAATTTTGTCTCCTCTTGTGCAATTGGATCTCATAATCTTCAGGGATGTATGCCTCTTTCACCTTGGCTAACATGCCCTTCCAAGTAGCTATGGGTTCTTATCCTCTTTTTGCCTCTCTTCTTGGATAAATTTCCACCAAGTCAATGCTGCTCCCCTCAATCTAGACTTGGCCACCATCACCTTTTGTGCCTCACTCATTCCATCACATTCAAAGTGATTCTCCAATCCCTCTATCCATTCCAGGACTACCTCAGGCTCCATTTTTCCACAAAAAAGTGGCACTCCTAGGGATTTTCCTCATAAGGCTTTGATTGCTTTGAGGAAAGGTTCTTCAGGTAGAATAGGGTTTGGTTCAGGTGTCCTATCCTCTTCTACAACTTCTTTGCCTTCCCTTCATTGACCTTAATTGTCACTTTTTTAGTTTTGTCTTCAACTACGTCTAGTTTGCTCTCCAGTTGTAGTAATCTTTTTCTGAGGAGCCTATTTTCTTCCTCTTGATCTTATACCTTCTTGGCTAGCTCTGCATTGGTCACCATCCTTAGACTATTCTCTCCTACTGACTCAGTGTCTGTCATGTACTGACTTCTTCCCAAATCTTGGTTGCTCTGATACCACTATGATGGGGAGGTGTACTCAAAGGGAGTCTATCCTTTGTCAAAAGGCAGTCAAGTGTTGTCCTAGTGGGCTCCCTTCATCGTTCATCTGGTCTACTAATCAATTTAGACACCTCAACTCTCTAGGAGTGCTCCCAATCCAAATGTGCTCACTGGTTGCTCAGGCATGGTTGAGATTCACAAGGGTAAATCCAACCTTACACTCTCAAACTCCTAACAAATGCTTGCAGAGGTTGTAGTAAGTGTTCATGATGTTTTCCAAGGGTAATCAACTGTTTTTGAGTATGGGTTTGATTCATTTCCCCATCGCTCCTTCCTTCCCTATTTTCTAGGCCTAGTAGCCCTATAGCCCTAGTTAGCCCTACCTAACCGTTTTTTGTGGATTTGCTCACAATTTCCCCAAAGACCCACACAAACTTTGGTGATCCGAGTACCCTTTTGGAAGTACTTTCCAATTTGTGAAATGAGAAATCTCAGTCTGACCGTACAAGTACGGAACCCGAGAAATGCTTCTTTTAGGCTTGTTTTGGTCTTTTTCCAAGGGTTTGGTGTCTTCCTTGATCTGCCACACCTTCAAACTCACACATATGCTCTGCCACACCCCACTTGTTCATGCCAAACACTCTGCCCTTCCAACCTTGCTCATCCCTGCAAGCACTTGCATAATTTCACTCATTTCCTAACCAGGCTATGACTGAGCTCACCTAGGAAATGATGCTCATTGGCCTTTCAATGACCTCCAAAGAAAAATAAAGACTATATACACTATACAAGGGTTCCATGGCTTGAGTACCAAGGGTTATTGAGAAGAACTCAAAGGACTTCAAGCTGGAACCATGTTTGGGCCTCTCAAACCCCTACTCAGGCCGAGAGCCTGCAAAATTAACAACTCAATTCAAACTTGCACAAAAACTAATCAATATGCTTCCTGAGCACTACAAGAACATGTACAATACGATAAGCAAATAACAGCAATGCAATCAATCCATTAAGTACAAATTGCTGCTCTAATTCTTGGAAAACACAAGGTAAAAACTCAAAAAATGGTCTCCAATTTGTATTCCAATCTACTCCAGGTGTTCACCAACCTCATTACATTCATTCTCAGGGCATTTATATGCTATTTGTGGCCTAAATAACTCTCCATCGGTTTCCCAACCAACCTTTTGCTCAAAAAATGCATAAAGTTGCTGAACGTTGCAAAAAGTTGTCAAGCAACTTTGACAACTTTTGCCAAAAAGTGCATTTTTGCCTTACATGATTTGTTTTCTCCTCCAAACCATCGAGGATGACTAAAAACCACTACATTAACATGTCCCAATGCCAAACAAGGCTATTCAAGACATTGTACATCAAAATGCAAGATTATGCCATTTTAGGCTTACAAGGGCTTACAAGCCAAAATTGAGCAAATGCATTGTCCTATGGACATTCAACCTACCAAAGCTTTTCAAAAACATATGAGGGCCTAATATAAGACTTTTATTCACCATCCCAAACCAAACTAAGATCAAACACACCAAAATGAAGAAATTGCACTCAAAACTAGGTGCTCCTGCACCACAAACACATCTATCCAAGGTCATATGACAAGTTATATATAGAGACAAACACATCTATCTATCATTAGTTATGCACAAGGACACACACTTCTATGCACATTAATTATGATTTGGGACAAAGACATCCAATCATAATTACCCAACAAATATGATTGGGGACAAACACATCCAATCACTATTTCTCTAAAAATGTGATTGGGGAGAAACACATCCAATCACAAAAAATCTAAGTTACCGGTTCGGGTAAAAAAAATTTTGCCCTTTGGGTTTTCAGGTTCGGTTCGTCCGTACATATAGATATGTACATATGTATGTATATATGTACATATATACATATATATATATATATATGTATAGATACATACATATATGTATCTCTACATATATATATATATATATATATATATATATATATATATATATGTATATATGTACATATATATATATATATAGATAGATACATATATCTATATATGTATATATGTATATATATAGATAGATAGATATGTACATATGTATATATATAGATATGTACATATCTATCTATCTATCTACACACACACACACACACATATTATATGCAAAAATTTAAAGAAATATTCAGAATTATAAAACTAAATACGTTTAATAGTATGCTACTTCATCATTGATCAATGCATGAGAACCTTACGATAAAAGGGGTGCTTTTAGGGACATTTTAGGGTTTTTACATGCAAAAAAAGGTCAAAAATATTTGTTTTTGTTATGTTTTGGTACTCAGCATCTTTGGATACACCCAGGTATGTACCCAAACGCCTGGGTATGTACCCAGGGCGTACCCAAGGCAAACCCGGTTCAGGTGTGTGGACCAAAAGTGGCGAACCCGGTAACATAGCAAAAAACCAAACAATTGTGATTTTATTTAAAAAATGTATTCCTCCTCTCTAGTTTCATGTGGAGGGTCTTTAGTAGCTATTTCAAAAAGATATTCTTCATTATTGTTTGCAGCCAATGCCTTATCTATATTGATCTTGCCATCAAGGAGATCCATGTCATGTCATATACAGTTCATAGCAATGTGCCCCTTTTTTTTTGCAGTAGTAGCACAAAATTTTGTCCTTCGAGAGTTTATTTCTCCTTAAAGTAGAATAATTGGATCTAAAGGAAGGCTTAATCATGTTTTTGATGAGAATCGCAGTTTCCTTTATAGCTGAATCATTTTTCTTAGCTCTTTCATCAATGAAAGTAGATATTATATCCTCTAAGGTAACATCTGCATTGTTCAATATGGACACGATGTTATCATAGCTAGGATGCATGCTATTCAATAAAATATCTTTTGCATCATCATCATCATCTACTTTGGATATGTAGTATCCCAGATAAAACTTAATACCAATTTTTTTTCCATTCCCCACACACTCTGCTGCTGGTAGTTTTATGGCCAAAAGATTTTCAAATTCACTTGAAGAATTTTCTGTTAATGGTCTTAGTTGTCATAAAATGGTGGTTCATATCTTCATGTTCACATGCAAGGGTTCATATCATTTTGGCAATGCAAATATAATACATTGAAATTATTAATTATTACATTTAAAAACATTTCCAGATTTCAAGCTGCTGTTAATAAAAGAACTCAAAATTAACTTGTGTACAATTTGTCCTTTTTGCAGTGTCATTAATGGAGTTCTGTAATAGAATTACAAAGTCAAAAATCTATTTCAGACCTGAATAATATTACCAAGCTGTTACAAGACACCATCCAACGCTGAAACAAAGAGTATGTTGACAAACAAATCAGAAATGCATACACAACTGAACTCCAGCTGAGTTGCTAGATAACTAATAGTAATAAGCTCGTTGAGCACTGTATTGCTGCTGTAGATGACTGTGCACCAGTGGTCACCATTTAAACTTCAGTCTACTACTATCCCAAAAAGGCAGGTCATCAATATCAGAGTACTACATCCATTCAAACTCCTTTAAGGACCCAGCATATGACTTTAAAGGATGAAGTTGCTCTACCTTTTAATCTTTAAATGGTTCCAAAAAGGCAGGTCAATTAAATTGGTGAGTTCTATCACAAACAAGAGCCACACTATTGCCCTCCACAACAAAATATTGAACATCAACAGTCTGAGGGAGAAGAATGCCTTTTCGCTAAGCCAAATATAAAACTTTGTTTTGAACTTCCATTATAGTCTTCCCATCAACTTCACACCCCTGCACCTTGAGATGATGCTTAACGAGAATATCAAGGAGAAGTTCATCCTCCTCGTCAACTCATTCTATTGCCTAAAAAACATCTGAAAAAACAGCATTAGAATCTGTTGTGCTTTGCACACACTCCCCGTCTCCGACAGCGAGCCCCCTTCTTGTTTTTTGCCTGTTTCGTTGGGGCCCTGAAGCATTTCTGTCCTTCTGAGAGAGAGATAGGGTTTAGAAATATGCAAATCCTATGAGACTCAGTTCCAAGCATGAGGAAGATAGTGTGAACACAAGCCCATAGGCCTGAACTTGTAGTGCATCCTAGGGGCAAGGAAGCTTGGTGTATGGAGCATTGGGTGAGGTTTGAGCATGATAAGAACCAAGTAAAATAAAGAGGAGGGAGAAGTGAAAAGTCAAAATAGCCCAAAGTAATGGCCAGCCCATTAGTTTTGGGGCTTTCCTCCTAAATTTGGTGGTTGAGCTGAAAGTGGGAATAAGCCATTAATCCAAAACCCTTTCCTGAACCCGAACTTTGGACCAGGCCATCAACAAACTCGGTGCTAGCAAAGAAATGTGGATTAAGTCTTAATCCTAAAATCTTTCCCAAGCCTGAAGTTTTCACCGAAATTCTGATTTCACCCTTCAAGTTCAGCTTTTGCATGCAAAGTAGGAGTAGCACTATTCCAAAAACTGTTCCAACCACCGAGTTTTAGACTGAAGTTGGGGTTTTCCTCACAAAGTTTGGTGTTTGTAGTGGAAATGGGAATAGTCACTATTCCTAAGCTTCTTCCTTGGACCAAACTTTGCACTGATTTTGCTTCCAAAACCAAATTTTGGAGTCATTGAGCATTGAGAACTGGGCCACAAACCTTGCCAAAAGGGTTACAGATAAAGAAAATGATTAACAACATGAAATCTATGTGCTTAGAGGGCTAGTGACCAAGGAGAATGAATTATAAACAAGATATGAGTTCCCGGAAACCTAAATTGTAGACCAAATTTCGGTATTTGCGCTGAGATTTGGAATAGAGTTAATCCTAAAATGTTTCCAAAGTTTATGCCGACCAAGGATTATGCCTAACTTTCACCTTTCTGCACCAAATTCAGTCTGAATATTGAAATAAGGAATTGTCACTGTTCAAAATGTCTTTCTCCGAAGTTTACACCGATTTTCAGGAAAGAGCTTGGAAGGTTCCCAAGTAGGGTGGTAACCCATAAAGGGGGATTAAGACTTATTTCTAAGGGGTGTCCTAGGACCGAAGTTTAGTCCAAATTCCCCCTATAACTTGGTTTTTACTCTTCAAAATCGGTGAATGTATTGAAATCAAGATTAAGTCCCTGAAACTAAGGGCACTCCTAGGACCGAGTTTGACAGTGAATTCTTGAAGTTGTCTTATGACAGAGTTTGATAACAAATTTGGGCAATTTGGAGGTTGCACCATCTCAAGTATGGTTCCTTGATCACTTTTCCCCCAGTCCTAAAGAGACCTTCCTAGGTCCTGGTTCATGAGGCATGAGTAATGTTCAATAGGGCTAAGGTGTTGCAAAAGCAAACCACCAATGGATGTGATGGTAATGAATGAATGACTAAATGAAATGTGATTGATCTTTGAATTGCTTGTTCCTGTAGGATGGATGACACCTAGAGGAATCCAAGGGATGGAAGGATCTAAGAGATGGAGACCACCAACAAGGAAACAAGAGGAAATCCAATGCACAAATTGAAGATATGATCGTAGTCAAGCCCAAGGATCGCTAAGGACAAAGTATGAGGATAAGAGACCATTACCACGACGGAGAAAAGCCAAAGTGATGTCATTCCAAATCTTTGAAAGGCAGAGGCAGACACAAAATGCTACAAGAGTATGCAGAAATGAAGGAACGGTTGGAGATGACAAAAATTTGAATTTATTGTAATAACATTTATTATATTTTAAAATGACTACTTGTTGGCCCAATTTAATACAATTCAAGAGGGGGCCACAAGTTAGTTGTTGACCCAACTACCAAGTTTGTCTCTTTGTGTCTTGAGCCCCACTAGCTTTTGTCTTCTAGTGGGATTAACTAAAAACAGTTGAAGGTAGCTGAAAGGGTGGTTGAGGGTTGTTGTGGCCATTGACCGAAAGTTGTTAGGGTTTCTAGAAGGTCAAATCTGGGCCATTGAATGGATTGAATCCTATCCAATGATTCAAAATGTAAAATTTATGAAAGGCCAACGCCTCTCTCATTGTAAGGGGTTAGACAGTTGGAATTTTAGAAAATAGAAGTAGCAGTGGTTAGAAGTAGAATTAGAGTAGAGTAGGAATTGTTGGATATAAATTGTTGTAATGGTAGTTGAAGCAAGTGGATAAAGCATTGAAGCATGGTGTTTTACCATTTGTCTTCTCCTGTTTGCATGGTTTCTTTTCATCAAACTAGTTAAAGTTCAATGATTCTAATGGTGAAGTGAGGGTATTTGATCTGATTTCTGGTCCATACCATTGGAGGTTTGCTAATTGTAAATCTCTGCGCATGGTTTGTCTAAGCCTATTGTTGCTCTTAGTTCAATTGTGAATGTTTGTTTTGATTGTGCCAAAATTGGGTATCTAAGTGAATGTTCATGGTCTAAAATCTTTTATTCCCCTTTGGAGCTTGCACTATTCCTCTGGAGTTGTGAGTTTATCTCTAGCTGAGCAAGAACTAGTTTTATTTGAAATCTGTCTATCTGCAACATCAACCATTGATATCATTTTCCCTGGGATCTCTAAACCCTATCCTTTTGCCATTTATTTCAACTAGCTTGAGAAGCAAAGGCATCAGCTAGATTGCTATACCATATGTAGACCATCTTGTCAGATGCATAAGTCCCCTTGAGATTACTAGCAAATCACATCAGCCCTGAGTTATCCTAAGATTAGTCATGACCTGATATTAGAGACCTTGAGGTTATCCTGTTTGGACAGTCAGAGGGCATATAGGATTTCCTTATACAAGAGAGGGTAGGGTGTACTTGGTGCATTCTATTATGTGTTGACTGAAGTGCCACATTTCCCCATCAACATAATCGTTGTCCTCAACAATGCTCAAGTCAAATATACCATTATAGGAACAAGAATTCATTCTCGTCACTAGGATTTGTCTTCCCCAATCAAACATTTGTGACCAGAACAGAGGATTTTTCGTCCTCGACAACCCATTTATGTGCCCAAACATCTTCATTAGAGAAGGGATCAAGATTGCCATTGTTTGCGTCGTTAGAGTCACAGTCACCTTTGTTGTCTCTAGCATTTGGGGCATTGTTGTTGCCATTTCCTAACTATATTACTCCTGACCGTATGTTGTTATGTCTAATAAATATTGTAGTCGGCCAAGTAATAAAAGTAATATAATTGTATTGGCCAAGTGTTATTTTCTTATGTTTTGTTACTCAGTTATGCATTGTAATCAGTAGTTCTTGACCAGTTGTGGTGAGTAGGTACCAACAATTGGTTATCTTAACCAACTTCGGCCTGCTTTATATTGTACCTTTGGTTCATAGTTAGGGAGTCACGATTGACTGGTAGACTGACATATGAATATTCTAATCACTACATATCATTGAATAATTATGGAGGAGAATGATATATCTTTTGTATACTATTGTAAATGCATATTTTTCCTGTACTTATAATTCCATTTACTTCTGTAATCGGTAGAGTTAGGTAATAAACATTTGGTGCTATTGCTGATATGAATCTTGGGAAAATATAAATTGCAGGTAGGTAGTATGGTAATGTAATGGGTTGACTTGTGGAAGAAGTGGAAGTAACTGAAACTGAAGAAGAATACACTAAAAAAGACGAACAAACACTAGACTTGGTTTACTTTAGAGAAGTATCCGTAAACTTGTTCATTCAAAGGGAAGTTCTACAACGAGAGGTCCATGAGAGCACCATTCGTGATAACTTAACATTGAACAACGAAGTTGACAATATTCTTCGAAGACTACCAAGGTTGCTCGCATGTAACTTTATTACCTTTCAAGACCTTCAAGAAGAGAAGGATTAGGAGCAACATAGACAACAAATAATTAGTAGTATGAAGAATGAAACTAGAGGAAGGAGGAAGAACATAACGCTACTAGAAGTTGTACTTCAAGAAATTAATGCCTATGCAACTAGACAAAGACACAAGACATACCCCAAGTTGTCTAAAAGTCACAAAAGGATCGATAAGAAGATCCATTGTCTAAGAGAACAAAGCGAGCAATGAAGATGAATGAGAAGAACTGCTAAAGTAGAAAACAAGGGACTATTGAGGGAAAGTCCAAGTCCATGGAGAAGCAAAAGTCGAAGCGTTAGTGGAAGTCATAGTCGGGAGAAGAAAAAGAATCTCATCGACAACGAGAAAACAAAGAGTGAGTGGGTGGAACTTGCAAGGCACCTACCACTCTCGGACGAAGTGTACGAAGACCTTGCTCACCAAATAGGTGTGTTCGTACAGTCAGCATCAAATGAAGAGGGGAAAGAAGGAAACCTTGAGAACAATTTTGCTGAGATACTCAAGAATAATTTAGATTGCATAGAACAACTATCCATATCGGAAGAACTGAGGGTTGAGAGAATTAAGCCAAGGAATCCTAGGAGAACAAAGACTAGGAATGGAGCGAAAGGTAACCGGAGTGCAAGGGACGCTAAGGGTGGACGCGTAGAGGACTCGTACGTGGTCGTGAGTGCAAGTGAAGCACTAGAATGTTGAGAGTAAAACAATCCAACCAGGTCCAAGGCATAGGGTGTATACCGACCAAGAAAAATGGTGACTCCCCTAGTGAGTATGTCAATAAGTAGAAACACCCCAAGTTCATGGGAAATGGGTCAGACAATCCCATAAGGCACTGCAAGACTTGTGAAACTATCTGGATAGGAAGCGGTCAAGATAGAGATTATTGGTTGAGAGTGTTTCCAGCAACACTACAGGGAATAGCCATTGATTGGTTTGTAAGCTTGATGATGAATCCATAGACTCTTGGGAAATGTTGAAGAAGGCGTTTTAGGCAAAGTTTAAACTGTTGAGAGATGATGACGGGATTGTGGCGGAAATCTGCAACACTAAACAAGGGAAGAATGAGAATGTACAAGCTTACAATTTTAGGCTCAAGGAGTTGCTGGTCAATTTGGAGAATTAGCCAACATATGGGTTGAAGAAGATTCCTTCACTGTGGAAGAAAATGAAATTGGTACCTCTAACATTGTACGTCGATGCTTATAATCAAGCAATGGACATCGAGAGTGAATCCAAAACATCCTCTCAGAGAAAAATTAAGACAGACGATGACGAGAGCACTGAGGATGGCAAGAACGAAGAATCAAAGATCGTCCAAGGCCTATGGCGAGACATGATGTGTATGATGAAGGAACAAAAACTGAGAAGGAAAGTTCTATGGAAAACAAAGAACTATGGTGCACCTACTGTAAAGTAGGTCACATAAAAACAAATCGCCCAAAAAAACTATTATGTGACATCTGTCAGGTATTGGAGTATTCCATCAACGAATGTCCATATAAACTAAAGACAAGAAGCACACGACTACTCTTTACTCGGGGGGAATGATCAACCACACCTCCAAAACCAGCAAAAAATTCTAATGGATCGTGTGGCGGATATTGCAATAGAATAGGAAACAATAATCAATTCAATAGTAACAATAGTGTCCTGAGAAGTAGAATACAATACAACACCAAAGGAAGACCAATGATCCAGTGTAATGAATGGGGTCACTTGACCCGAGAATGTCAAAATGGTCAAAACAATTCGGAAATGTTGTGCAAATGGTGTGGACAAGGTAATCACGATATCATCCACTGAAGGATTCAAAAGTTGGTGCTTCCTAAAGGAGGAGTTGGTGTCTCTTGCTAAGTTGATTCTTAGTTGTGGGTGTTGGTGCTTCTAGTAGGTTAGTGCCTATGAAATTATTAAGACAAGTTTATATAAGCAAATATTTTGTCATGGTTTTCTCTTGTATCACCCCCTCTCTTAGTATACCCGTGTGCTCATCACACTTCACATGACAAGCTATGGCTCAACCTCTATCCTAGATGTAGATGTTGATGGCAATGACACCTTAGCCTCATCAATGTCATCCAATCCCAAACCTCTTGTTGCACCCTGCCTCTCCAAATCAAGAATCTCATCCTCGATAAACAATGTAGGATGCTCATCTCACCCTATCCAATCACTATAAGGATCTATCTCGTCCAAATCAATTGGATCATCTGATATGTCCTCTACCTTTCTTGTGCATAGCTGAAAATTGCATTGCACAAAGACAAGGTCATTGAGGTGTTTTTGAGCTAATTTATTCCTCTTATTCGTGTGGATGGCCTCAAACAAGATCCATTTATGCTCACAACTACATGCATTTGAAGATTGGCATAATATGTAGATGGCAAATCTTTGGATATTGGGGGTATTTCCACCCCAATTTGTCCTTCAAGACTACAAAATAAAATATTGAAGAGTTAGAAAGCAAAGTCAAAACATATTTTATCAAATTATCAATAGTTGTAAACTTGTAAATTTGAAGTATGTAACTTTTAAGGTGCATGTTAAAGACTCCAAATTTTATGCCCGATGTTTGTGTGGTTCTTCCTTGCTTAGCTAGCTCTAAAGGAAAGAGCCTACCCCTTAATTCCCTATAACTTTGCAATTCATTGACAATGACGTTTTTCACTACAACGTGGGGTGCCATCCTTTGAATGCATGTTGTGATGCCCTCCATAACCTCTCCATTGGGATCCAAGAAAGTATTAGAGTAGAAAAAATGAGGGTTGAGGAAGTACCCTATTGTATGGATGGGTTGGTGAAGTTGATTATTCCACCTCCTATCAATAATCTCCCATATGGGATCAAATTTGACATGGTCCCCCTTATAATAATGTCCAATAGACTCTTTGGCCCTATCAATGGCCTCATAAGTATAACCTATTGGATTTTGATCCCCATCTACCAAACGAAGAACTCTAACTAGGGGCTCTGACACCTATAGTTTAAAAATACAAAAAGATTAAAGTTAAAAAATTATAATGAAAGACTTAAATGAAAAAAAAATATTCCATTTGAATTTAAATTCAAAGTCTTGAAATTACTTTCACAATCTCTGTAGCTCTTTTTGCGAAAAGGTTGTTACACTATGCTCTCTCCTTCAAGTTTATTTGAATAAGATGAGTCTAAGCATGCTTGACTCACAATCATTTCTTTCAAATTCATCAATGAACCAATAAATCTTTTCAACGTTAAGAAAACCGTTGCAAACCTTGTGACACTGGGTCTTACCAACTCTTTCTTATTGGTGTGATCTCTCATCAAATTAAGAACCCAAGGGTGATTGTGGATAAATTTTTTGAAGCTCCTTACATCATCTACAATTAGTGTCATCCAATCAAGTTTTCCTACATCCTCCAAAAGAAGGTCAAGGCAAGGCATTGTGCTACACAAGGTGACTAAATAAGTGTCCTATATCTGTCTTGCAAGATTCTCCAAGCCACCACATATGTTGTTGCATTATAAGTTATGATTTGCGCCATATTTTCTATGCCCACCTCCATTACAATATCCTCCAACATTAGAGACAATGTTTCTACATTTTCTACTTTGTTGGAGGTATCCACCAATTTCAAAACAATAACCTCACCTTTTGAAGCTACCAAAAACTTAATAATGGTATAGTTTTCCCACATGTCCACCCATCAGATAGAATAGTGCAGACATATTTTTCCATTTCTTGTTTTGTTTTTTCACAACTATCCTTTCCCTATCAATTGCATTCATAAACAACCTGCAAGTACGAAATTAAATTAAGTGCACAATTTTAATTTTTAAACAAAAAATATCCTAAATTCAACATAATTTTTAATAAATTAAAGAAAATAAATTACTATAAATATAGATTAGCATAAAATTTAATTTACCTAACTTCGCACTCAAGACTTTGCAAGAAGCACCTTGTAACCTTTTCTAGCAAGTGTCAATTAGTAACCAAATTGTCTTGATAAGCATTACTCACTAGATTGAAAGGAATGTTCTTAAAGTACTAAAATTCAGCATATTCCATATATGCATGTTCATGCACTTCTTTGTTCCACCCAAAAGCTTTTAATGATACTATGCGGAATACATGTTGGTGTAGGTGTAGGCGTTGTTGTTAGAACTCTATTAGAAGTAGATGAAGTGGAAGTGGTGGTGGATTATGTGTGGCCCACAACAAGTGCCCACTATTCCCTAACATGTATCTTCATCTGATTCCAATTGGACTAGAGCACCTTGATCAGTAGGCAGTAGCTATGGATGCTACCATGGCTGCCTTTGTGTTGGCAATTGGAGGAATTGATTCTGTGTTGCATTGATGTTTTGTCATTGATGGCAACACCGGCTGTTTTGGTTGTTTACCGGTTTCCAGTAGAGCGGTTGGATTATGATATTGATCTGGTATGCTCCGGTATGCTTCGGTTTGTGGAATTGGTTTAGATTTGTCATTGATGCTATTCAGATGTGTAACACGATCAGTTGGTTCGGTATTTGATAACTCAGGAGCTATCATTTGTTCTAGTAAGCCTTTTGGTCACTGGTAAGGGTTCTATCGGCAGAGCTTTGTTGAAGATCTTTTGATGCACATGATAAGTGGTGTTGGCACGGCTTCTAGATGGCTTTTGGGATGCTAGTGGTTATCTTGTTCATGTTCCTGCTGATTGGTGGTGTTGGATTTGAGTCCGGACCTAATGCTATCTTATTCGGCTAGGTTATGGACTGGTTTATGTAATGTGGTCGTGGATGATCCCGATGCGTTTCCGGTTGGATCTATTGATTGGATTATGTTGTTTCGGTCTTAGGCCGACTTGGTTGATCATTGGATTGCGGGTTTATGTTATGAATCTATTCTATTATCTTTTAGGTGGCCGACCTAATTGTTTAGGTCCCGGGTTGGTATAAATATGATGTAAGATCTCTTTGTAGATCATGGTATGTGGGTTTTTGAGATATAGGTTTATATGTGTGTGAATAAGGTTGTAATCGTATGCGGAGGTTTTGGTCGATCATAGGTGATCGAATTGGGTTGGTAAAAGAGGTTTAAGACCTCTGGTACTAAGCTTAACTGAAACTGTATTCAGGCATAGGAGATGCTATTCTTGCAGTTCATTCTTCTTTCCGGATTGCAGTCTGGATTTATTTTGTAGTCAATGAGGCTCCTTTTGTGATGAGTAGTGCGCTCTAGGCTGTTGGCCTTCCTGCATGTGCAGGCCCCTCTTTGTAATCACATACTTACTGTAGAAGTATTATTTGACTGTGGGTAGGCTTCCCACTGTGGTTTTTCCACGTACAAATCTTAGTGTTATCTTTTGTGGATGGTTGGTAATTGTTCTGTGGATTATATTTGTGCTTAACTGTTATATCTGGGATTCTGGTAGTTGGCTTTCACCGATTATCTGAGCTGTCTAACACTTTGCCCTCTCCCTTTGCAATTTTTTTTGTCTTTTGCGGCTGAAAGTAGGGCATTCATCTCTCATTTTATCTCTTTAGTGGTCCCAAGACAAGGCTTGGCATCATGATGAGTAATGCTTGCAAGATGGTATTGGAGGCGATTTATGCCTCCATGATATTATTTTTGGCATTTAATGCAATATAAACTGATCTAGGTTCCAGTCCTTGATAGGCATATTTCCAAGCAAGGTCTCTAGCTCTTGCAAGATGAGTGTCTACAAACAATGGTGGTAGCAGTACCGATGGGGTAGAGCTTGAAGCAAAACTAATGCAGAAGTCTCTCTATTTGCCATTATATGAAGTATTTAACCTCATGCAAAGTGAAAGAAAAACATATTACTTTTTTTTAATACTAAAATAAACTTAAATTATACATAAATCCCTAAAAATCAGCATAAAATTAGTTCAAGTCAATATAGATAGTTTAAATCATAAAAAATTAATCTAATCTAAAGATTCTAAACACTTTTTTCAAAAAAGAAGATTAAAATGAAAAAATAAGTTGAACATGAAAAACTAGTGAAAATAGTTAAAAAATCAGAAAAAATTAGTTAAAAAATCAGAAAAAATTAACAGAAACGGTCAATTTTTTATTAGTCTCTATTAATCACCATTTTTTGTTGATTTTATAAAAAAATAGTTTAAAAATAAGAAAAAATTCAACAAAAAATGTTGATTAATATTTTGTTAATTACCATTATTTAGTTTTTAATAATCTTCATATTCTTCTTCATCAAAAGCATTAAGGGCAACACCAGGTTCAATTTCATTGGAACCACAATCAATTGGAGTGCTACTCCCACCAGCTATGTCATGTGTAGAACGTACCTCATCTATAGAGACTTCGAGAAACTATGCAATTGTAGTATCTAAATCAACACACTCACGACTTAGGTCCCGATTCTTTGTCATGCCCTCAATGTATTCAAGTGCCTTATGTGACAAGAGATGAAGATTTGTGTGTACATAGACCAAATCTTTATCTTTTTTTGCACTCAAATAGCTGCATTTAACCAAGTGGATGGAGTATGAGCTCCAATTCTGCTTTGTTGAAGAACTTAAAATGTTTTGAATTTGCATACAACATTTAGTATTTAATTTTATAAATACAAAACATAAATTATAAATTTATATTATTATAAATATAATATATAGCATAATAACATTGAATGAAAAACAAGAAAAATAGAAAATAAAACAATGCAAACTTGGGAGAGGATTTTAATTGCAAGAGGCTACAAGCAAATGGAGACTTGACCATGTAGATACCACAAATCATAAGCATATTTCTTATATTTTTCTTGAAGAGTGGAAACATCATGATTCATTGAAGATATGAATTAGCCAAACTCATTCAAGAGAATACTTTGCATCAGAGAAGCAAGACTCGCTTGTACTCCTCAAAATTTGGGGAGCTGTTAGGTGAGTCATGCTTGCCAAGTCTGGGGGACTTGGACTTAGACTTAGCTGAGTCTTTTCCAAACTCATGTAGACTCAGCGAGTCTTGGTGAGTTTTGGCCTAAGACTCGGCCATTTAAAAACAAAAACACACAAAATTTCAATGCTTTTTTGGTTTATGACACGCCCCTAGAATATACATGATATAACATTTAATTCCCCATCTTTGTCTTCAAGTCAATCTCATTCTCTTCATCAGAATATGTACATGAAATATAAGTCACATTTCAATATGTGTTTTTCCTTTCTTATACTTAAGTCATATTTCATGTAGATATTGGTAAGATGTTTAGGAGTGGTTTTAGGTCTCTAGGAGTTATAATGCAAATTCTATTTTTTAGAAGATCTTATAAATTTTTAGACAATAAAAAATCATTTTCAGTAGGCTCCTATCAACAATCTCTTTCTCTCTCTCTATCTCACTCTCTTCATCTCCCCTAAACTCTAGACTTATCTCTCTGCCTATCACTCTTCCTCTATCCCCTCTCTCCACCTCTCTCTATCTCACACTCTCCTTCCTCCCCCAAGCTCTAGACCTATCTCTCTACCTTTCTCTCTCTCACCTTCAAATCCCCACAAGGAGTGCTACCCTCAACCTCATTTGGGTGTTACCCCCAAAACCCATCAAACTATAGTCTAAGAAAGTAATAGGCCAATGTTGAATCATGATCATAAAAATCTAAATAATGCATATCCCTTGTTGCAAAACTTTGCATATTCATAGTTAAAAATGTATTATTGCTTCTACATCATCCAAGACCTACCTTAGATACCTTAGTTATCGTTTTGATATATTTTTTGAACTTTTGATGTCATGGATTTCATATTCCATGAGTTTTGTATATATTTGACAATATTTATATATCTAAGCGTGCTATTTCCTTCAACTACAATTTGTGTGCTCTTTATGTGCTTGACTACCTCCATACACTCTATAGGTTGTTAATGACTATAGAACTCAAGGCCTCTTGCACCTTCACAAGTTGTCTAAAGATGTTTGTGTGAGATGCAAATTGAGTTTTCACAACCTTACATGGTAAAAAACATTATGTCACATATCAACAATAAAAAATAAAAAGTAAAAAATTAAAAAAATTATTAAAGTAAAAATAAATTTCCTTCAACAACTCCAACTTGGAGAAGGTCCTCAAATGCTTTGTGATATATGATGATTAGTCATAAAAATTTGGATCTTCTTGCTCTACATATAGATTTGTTTGACCCACTCAATTTATGTGTCAATCTTTTTCAATATCAAATTGAGTGAGTAGATTGCACATGGTGTCTAAAAAAATTGACTGTATGTACCCTCCATCATAGACCTAGCTTCCTTACAATTTTTTGCATTGTCCATTATGAATTGGATAACATTTTTAAAGCTCATCATTTCAATGGATTCTATGAGGATATTGTCAATGAAACTTGCATCTTTTACTTGCCCATCACAATGCATTGCCTTCAAATATATTGCCCCTCTAAGGAACACTGCTATAGCATTGATCAATGATCTATTTTTTCAATCTTTCCTGTTGACGTGTTTTTTATGACGACGTCTAACACAAAATAAAGTTGCCTAACAGTCACTTCACTCTCTCTTGATCAAAGTACGATTGCATGCTAAGATTGCAGAAAGTTCAAACAATCGACTCCAAGGTTCCTTCATGCAACGGACGTGACTTAGTTGGTGGATGTGATTGTTGGTAATCCAAGGGGACTTACGTTTGAATCATTCTTTCACTTCTCTGATGTGGCGTGGAACTTCATCATCAGATACAACAATTTGGTGATGCTGCTTCTTTGAACGAACTGAAAATAAAGGGGAAAGGGTTAGAAAGGGCCTAAATCTACTCCTAAGGGCAGTGATATCAACAGCTAATGCTTTGGTGGACAAATTCCAAATAAACCAAGCTCTGCTTCGCCAAGTTTAACTACAAATCAGCAACAACCGGTGCAATCTTCTGAGGATGCTGAAGGATAATCAAATCGAGAAAGTGCATTTGGATACCCAAAACGGCACAATCCAAACGACTGTCCACAAGCGAACTTAGCACAAGTTTAGTGGCTCAGGCTAACTTTACACTGCAACTTACTATCAACAAGATGCAAAAAGTATGAACCATGGAAATTCATTAGACACCATTACATTCTCCATTGAAATCAAAGCACTATACTAACAACTGAGAAAATAAAATTCTACTCTAAGTGAGGAAGGTGAAACCATGCAAGCTTTGAAAAAATAACTTAAGTGGACACCATCAAAGAACAATGTTTCACTGTTACTATCTCAAAACTTATCTCAACAATTTCATACAAGTCTCCCTCTCCTTTCAAATGAGGGGGGTCACCCCTTTATATAGGCTTCTGGCCTTGGCTACATGCAAACCCTAATTAGGGTTTTCCCCAAAAGATTCTCCACTCAAGATGCAACAAGGTGGGAATCAACATTTAACACCCATTAAGCCCATATACAATTAATTCCAAAAGAACCCAAAATAGCATCCATTGCGCATTAAATGCACCACCTCTTTCAAATTCTCCCATCATGCATTGAATATTCATCCATGCAAAAATCACCCCATTATGTCATAAATGCTCCATCATTTCCACATGCGGCGGCAGCATGCAAAAGGAATCTGCCATAAATTCAACATGCAATGATTGGGTCGAGATTTGGTCAAATATTCCGGTAACGAATGCGCCACCCTATTGCCATGTGTTCAATAGATCCTTGCCATGCAAATGGACCCCGCCGTCGTATATCCGCTCCCGCACATCTAGAATTGTTGGAGAGAGAAAATTCGTTTCAGGAAGAATTTTCTTGAAGTCTCTTTAACTTTCCTTGCTTGAAGAAGGTTTTCCATCAATTTTCACCATCTCCTATTTTTTAGGGATTTTCCACAAATTAGGGTTTCAGGTCCAGGAGCGAGAGAATTCTCTCACGAATCCAAATCTACCATCATTTTGAAATTCGGATGATTCTTGATGCTCGAGAATGGATTTTTCAATTTTTTTCTTGGGGCAAAAATTTCTTGTTTAGATCATCCTTGATTCCTTCCTTGCCTTAGAAATTTTATCTTTAATTCATCCTTGGGTGTGATTTCTTCCTTGCTTGAAATTTCGTCTCGAAGGAAGGAATTTCCAGCACTTAGCCAAATTTTCACCTTTTCCAAGAATTTTGTCGTGAAGGAAGGAATTTCCAACACTTAGTCAACTTTTCAACTTTCCTAGAATTCTTCACCTTGGGTGTATTTCTTTCTTGAGGAAGGAATTTTTTGTGCACTTTGAATTCATCACGTCCACAAGGAGCTTTTTGACTGATTTGCCACATTTCCTATTTTTTAGGAATTTTCCTAAAATTTAGGACCCGGGTCCAGGAGAGAGAATTATCTCACGAGTCCAAATCTGCAAAACTTTCTGGATTTTCTGATAAAATTTGGTGTCTAAAAATGGAAATTTCAAAAAAAATCTCGAGGGGATTTCTGCTTTTCATTCCTCCTTGACCCTTGGATAGTCATGCCTTAGACAATTTTCCAAGTTTTCACACTTGAGCATGGAATTCATTTTGCATGGTGGAATTCATCATTTCATCCTTGGCCATGGGAGTCTTCTGATATTCTTGGGCATGGAATCATCTTGGAGGAGAAATTTCATCATCATTTAAACCTACCTTTCTTGTCTTTGAACTTAGGCGTTGAATTGGCTTGATGAAGGAATTCATCCTTTACACGTTTTCCAAAGCCTAAGCATTTTGGCGCCCTTTCATGTACATGGGCAAAATTTCACACTGAAGGAGGAATTCATGCTTTGTTTGAATTATCCATCATCCCTTGGATTTGGTGCCCTATGATCTTCTTGGGCGGATATTTGCATAGGTGGAGGAATTCACACTTTTTTCCATTCTCCTTGTTGACCATGCTTTGACGCCCTTTGACTTATTTGGGCTGGATTTTGAGTTGTCCAAGGAATTCATACATTTTACTATCTTCCATGACTTCTTGACTTTGGTGTTGTTGACATGTCTGAAATCGCATTGCTGCAAACTCCATACGGCCAACGCAGAATAGAATAGCCAACTGATTATCCTACTCTCTCTTGAGATAAGGAAGTCCCTAATGCTATTTTTTATATCTGATCAAAGGGGACAACCTCAAGGTTTCTTTTGTCAGGTCTTGACTATGGGACTACTCAGTGGCTTGATGTGTTTATGCTGGAAACACAAGGGGGACTTACGTTGAACTGGTTAATTATAGACAAGTTCCCTGTAACTTTTATAATCTTTCTATCAGATAATTTCGGTTAATTTGATACTGTTTTAATGGGACTGCAGATTTTCTGAATAAAAAGGGGAAAAAGGAGGGAAGGATAGAGAGAGAGAGACATGAAATGTAAATTCTAACTAAAATAGCAAATTCAGTCAAGCAGACAGACACCTCCAGGAAACTAGATTAAACATCACCAGCTACTCAAGCACAATGTTTGCATAAATCCAGTGCAATCTTCAAAGGAGAAATTAGATTTTCATATTATCAAGTACGATATTAGAACTTCTACATTCATAGTATGTATTTGATAACCGAACTAAGCATGAAAGGTCTAGATTAACCATGCAGAAAGAAAGGCAATCAGCCATTCCCTAATGGTGTGGACTGCAAGGATTCTATCAGATGCTTGATTGAAAAATGCTATGCAAAATAAATAGACATAACTGAAAGATTTCTAAATTAAGTGAAGAAGGAGACCATGCACTCACAAGGAAACTTGAAAACAGTCTTAATTCTTTGCATTAATTCCTGTAAATTTCTCCAGAGCTTTCGCAACAATCCAAGAATTTCTTACAAAAAAGAGGGAAAAACAGTCCCTTAAATAGGCTTCAAAAAGGATGAATGGCCTAGATTTAATCTAAACAAGTGGCCCAGATTCATCCATAAAGCATGGCTGCCCATATCCATAAATGGGAGGCAAATATCAACAACCACCCCAAAATGGGCAATAACTACCCAAAAAGGGATAATTACAGCAATTTGAAATGATTCAAAAAGGTGCATCAAATAAAGCTTTACATTTGTTGACCAAAAGTCAACTGTCACCTTTTTGTGCAAAAGTTGCACTTTTAAGATTGAGGGAAAAAAACACTTTTGAGAAATTACTTTCTCTATTTCGGTCTCACACTCCTTTTCTAGAAATTGATCCTCGCCATGTAGGTATTCCCGCCATAAATCATGACCTACTGCCCGTTCCTCGCGAACGTATTCCTAGAACTTGATACACAACTGGAAGAGCAAACTGAATGGAGGCATGGGAGGATGGCGAATTTTGTATTGCATGCCCTCGAGATACTGGTCCACGTGCGTTAAACCGTCCTTCTAGCTGGAGCAATTACGCTCAAAGCATAATATGTTTGAATGGAACTGACCAGCAAAACTCAAGTCCTTAGTGGAATAGGAAATCTTATCCGTCCCCAATCTTTCTTCCCAGTCCGGTTGGATTGCATTATCGGACAAGTCGTTTATCCATCCTGAAACCATTGATCGGAGGATGGTCTTACCTAGTTCTTGCATGTTTCCCAGAATCACTTCACATGCGTCACTTTCTTTATCAATAATTTCTTTGGTGTCATTCTTCATGGTGATGGTCCAATACCACTCCTTAAGAACACTGACGCTATGAGGATCTAGGATGGCGGACAATGTGGGAATTTGCGCGTGTGTCCAGAAAATGGCTCTCATGAGGGGAAGGGTAGTGGCTGCCACTTCGTGCATGTGAAGGGATTCCTTCTTTACCTTCAATAACTTGACTAGAGTGAGCTCTCGATGGAGGGCCATTTCTTTTACTTCCTTAAGGATCTGCTCTCGCTTTTTCCTAATGTCTTGCATCCATTCCTTGACGGCCTTTGCGGTGTCCCGTACTCCTTCAAATTCAGTTGTGGTCCTTTGCGCCAATGCTGTCGGGGGAATATGGGATTCAGAGGGATTGTGCAATGGCCTTAGGAGTTGATCGATGTATCCCTCGGCTTGCTCAGCATGAGCCCCATACATGTCCTTTTCAGCTGTGATCTCTTCGAGCCGCCTAAGTATATTCTGCACTGAATCCTTAAATTCTTCCTTTTCTTGCTCTTTAGTTGCTCGTCCGATGGGGACAGTTGTGATGCTATAATCTGCCAGTGTTATCTGATCTACTGGCTTGTCTACTGGCGGGGTGGCAATATGAAGAGTGCGGTTCCTTTGTTCGTCTTTGGTCACTCTAGAATATGCCCTGGGCTTTTTCTTCCCCTTAGCTTTTGCTTAATCTATACTCGAGATGATATCCTCTAGATCAATGGGTGGTTTGGTGGCGGCCTTGCACTGGGCTCTGGCAATCAACCACTCATGAGGCACTGTTTGGGTTGATGATAAGGTTAAGTCCACATTCTGTCCTCTAACGTTCTCAGTTGACTCACCACAGATTCGCAGCTGTCCTGCCACCGGAGGAGTGAAAGAGGTGTGAAGCCCTTTGCTTGCAGCTGAATTCTCCCCTATTTCGCTGAACAACTGCCTGACATCTTCATGTGAAGGTCGTTCTTCAGCACTTTCGAGCTCATGAGTCTCGTCTATCCTTTGTTCTCCTTCGACAGTGGAGTCATCTTTGGCTGTATGTTGGAGCAGCAACTCGTGATGGCTCTGTTGAGTAAGTTCATGCACTTTGACCCCCTGGGTGGATGGAATTTCTCCTTCTTCTATTTGGTTACCTAGTTCTATCAATTCGAGGGCTCTTAGCTCAGTGTCTAGCACATCGGGCGCAGGAGGATCATTGGCTTCAAATGCATCGATGTCGCTCTGGGAAGGCAGAGCATGTATACAATCCAATTCTACAGCATCGTCGGATGAACTGGGATCTTTTGAAGATGAAGTGACCTCTGGCCTCTTTATAGGAATCTTTTCCCTTCTTGTTCTTTTGGACGTCCAAGTCCCTCTGCAAGCCTTAGCCTTCTTCCTTTTCTCTGGTTTCTCAGTTCCTTCCTGGGGTGCACTAGATGTTCTTTCATCTTCTGAAGACTGAGAATCGAGGCTGCCCATTAAGTGGTAAGTGAACTGGACTCCCTCATGGATTAGCCTTTCGATCTGCTGATGCAACCACTAATCTGTGTACCTTGTTGAGGCTGCCATGATTGCCTTGAAATCTGTGATTGGGTCCTGGGACCAATCAACGCCTGGCAAGAGATGCCTTACTGCTTCAAATTCTCTGACCTGGAGGCAATTCCTTGAGTCTGTGAGCTGATCTGGGACCCGATGGTATTCAAAGAGTCGCATCTGCTGCACACTCAGCTTAGAATATTCCCGTCGCCTGACCTCGTAGTCATCAGAGGAATTCTTCCAATAGTCTTCAACTGATTCCTTTGCTTTGTATCTTCTACCATAGGCTCTTTTTGCCAGATTATCATGATCGAAATATTTTCTTGGAAAATGGTCCTGTAGGCCATAAGAGGCCAGCTCTGCAAGGGACTCCTCTGCTAGGGTAGGGGTCTTCAAGTGGACATCATGGTGGCCTACGATCATAGGAAATGTGAATCCAGCCTGCTTGCTTTCTCGGAGTAAGATGCCGACCGGGCGTGACTGCCTTGCAACCTCCATAAGAATCACTTTGTCGGTTGGGTACTGTGGAAGTCGGAGAGGGGCACCATCGAAGCTAGCTATTCGGATGTAGGAAAACCTTGGGAACTGAATGAACCAGGCTCCATACCTCTGTACTAAAGTAGTAGCTTGCTCCGAGAGCCTTATGTGTAACCCTCCCTGCATTAGCCTGACCAAGCGCATTGTGAAGGCGTCATTGACGCGTTCATACTGACCAACTGCATAAGCCGGGCTGTTCTTTTCCCTCTGAGCTATATCTTGGTAGTGCAGCTGTGGGTAACAATCATAGACTTTCACCTGACTGGGCCCATTCCTGATTTCACCTTTCATTATCAATCCTGGCAGTGGTTGGTTCTTGGCGAACATATAGACCAAATAAGAGGTCATGGTGAAGTACTTCTTCGTTTCGAGCTCAATCAGCTGAGTGTGGATGTTATCGCTTATGATCTGGGCCCAGTCAAACTTAGACTTTGTGGTGAAGACCTGCTCTGTAAAATAGAACATCCACTCTTCAAAGTAGCTGGACTTAGGAAGTCCCATGACTCGGCTGAGTAAGGTGACCATATCCCCATGTTCATTATGAAAATCACTCCTGGGGGTCTTTTTCACAATTCTGGCGCTTGAAGGCCTTTTCTCCTTGAACCATTCTTCGTTGATCAGTGCCTTGCATCGGGCCGGATTCATATCATATGCCCCTTGTGCTTCATCTATGGTTGTAGTTGTGGGATTGTTTGGAAAGGGGATGTCAAATGCATCACCAATGGCCTCAGGGGAGAAGTCAACGATGGTCATATTTTCGAGGAGCACTAGTCTGGATTTCGGTTCATAATGCCGGGCAGCCTCCACTACTAATTCATAGTTCTGTATCACTGGAGGAAATCCTGCCGCTTGGGCGATGCCACTTTCCACCATCTGCCTAGGCCTGCCATATGCGTTGGGTGAGAAGACCCGATTCCTGAAGTCCTGAATATCAATATGGCCAAGGTCAGTATCACCGATATTGTCCCAGACGCTCTGAACCTTCGACTCCCTCAATCCTCCCCTCTAATATTGATACTTCATCCTTTCAACCTTACGTGGGATATCTGATTTGGATGCTCGTGAGGTCTCGGCTGCAGCGGGCGTTTTTGATGATTCCACCGCCGATTTAGGCATTTATCCTACACAGTAGATGCGGATTACGAGGTGATACAAGAAAAGTAATGCGGGTTAGATAGCAAAATGCTCCAGCATGCCGGGATTAATTTAAAATTTAGATTGGACATGGGGCGACGTTTCTAGCTAAAAAGGGCTTGATCAATTCTAACCACAGCATTCATGAAGATTTTTGATTGCGCATTTATACTTAACATTTTCTGGATTTTAGACCAATTTTCAACAGAGACAAAGCATGAAAATTTTCCCAAGTTTGAAAATGCGATTTCTGGCTAAACCTTAGGAGTGAATTCTAAATTTTGACTACTTTGAACAACGTTTTATGAGCGAAAGAGATGCAGATTTCAAGAATTCAAGCATTTTGATCAAATTTTACGCATTTGTCTATTCGATTTAAGCATTTTCAGATGATCATACGAGACAAAGCGTACTTACCTGGTGAGAGCGGATGGCAAGAGATTGCCCGACCTTGCCGCGTGAAATGAACGGACGATCCTGCAAAGTTTGAATTCCAACGGTTATCTCTTTAGTTTAATTTTTTTCGCGGTTGTTGGACGAGAGAGAGTATATCATTTTAAATGGTTTCTACCCTGGGCAATTTGCGATTTAAATTTGGATGTTTTGGAAAGGTTTACACAACGCCTTACCTTGAATATGACTTACACGGAATTAGCCCTGTCTTTCAAATCTGTTGTGATCTCCTTTGCACGAAATGCAGCAGCATGGAGGGAGGGTTTACCAAACTTTGAATTTCCCAATTTGGGCCTGCACGCAACTATTTTGGAGAAATGGAGGATTTTCAAATTTCGAATGATTTCACCTTTCAACTTCGGACCTTGGAGAGTTTGGAGACCCCTTTGAAATTTAAATTTTGCCTTCCATTCAATCCCAAGGGCAAACTTCGGAGTTCAATAACGCTTTCTTCTTTGCAAGATTCGCAAATTTCGCGTTTTACATTTCGCGATTTGCAGGCTTCTGGCGAATTTCGGAGGTCACCGCCTTGGCAAAAACTTCGGACCTAACACCTCTTCTTTTGCAATTTGGAAAGTTTGCGATTTTCACCTGCTGGGGCTTTGGGCGTATGGTGGTTTTCGAAGCACCGGCACTGTTTGCAAGTAAAACTTCGGACTTAAAAGATGATCCTGCAAATTTCGGGGCTTTGAATGCTCTCACTACCTTGGAGATATCTTCAGATTTCAACGATTTTGCCAAAACTTCGGACCCTTAACTCGCTGTTGGCAACTTTGGACTAACCTCGCGCTTCTGAATTTCGGAGCTTGGAATGAATTTAAACTCCCTTTCACGATGACTTCGGAGTTCAATGCGCTTTGCAACTTTCGTTTTTAGATGCTTTCGCTATATAAAAAAAAGGGGGGCTCGGACCTAAATGCCCTTCGTGATGACTTCGGACCTCAAACGCGCCTTTCACGTTTCGCACCAACTTCGGACTTAAAAGGCGATTTGGCAAGTTCGCACCAACTTCGAACCTAAAAGGTGTTTTGGCAAGTTCGACATGTTTGAAATTTCAGGGCTAGGGTCCGAAAATGGGCATCTAAATCGAACTTCGGACCTGGAGGAGGCTTTTACAACTTTCGACGCTTTTTAAACTTTCAATTTCGCCCCATGGTTCGAAATGGGCATTTTAAGGTGTTTTTCGGACCATGGCCCACTTTTGCACGATTTCTCCTTTTTACATTTTCGCCCCAGGGTCCGAAAATGAGGACTTAAGTGATTTTTGGGGCTTTTGGCGAATTTCGGACCTCAAACGCGTTTTTTACAAACTTTACACACTTTCCATTTACCCCCCAGGGTCCGAAAAATGAGGATTTAAGGTGTTTTTCGGACCTAAGCTATCCTTTGGCAAATTTCGGAGCTCTCAGCACCTTTTGCGATGTATCATATTTTGAAATTTCGGAGCTAAGGTCCGAATTTGGGGTTTAAAGTGAATTTCGGACCTGGAGGAGGTTTCTGCAACTTTCAACATTTCTCAAATTTTGCCCCTGGGGTCCGAAAATAAGAACTTAAAGTGTTTTCGGAGCTTGAAGGTCTTTTGCAAGATTTCACCTTTTTCGCATTCTCCAGTTTTTACTCTAAGGTCCGAATTTGAGCATTTCAAGTGAATTTTGGACCAAATAATAGATTTTGAATTTCGAAACTTTCAACCTAGGGTCCGAAATTCGGTCCTGTCATGTCCCCTCCTTGATCGTTATTTATAATCTAAATGAAACAATTATTATTATAAACTAATATAATCAACAAATGATTATTTGAAATTATTAATATTTAATTATTAAATATTATTAAAAATATTTATTAATATTTAATTATTAAATATTATTATTATTATTCACAAATTAATATTGAAAATTATTATACAAAAATTATTTAGTAATATGTGAATCACATTTTATTATTAATAGAATTTAATATTGTTAATACAATTAATATTACTAATGCCCTCACAATTAATTTTGACAATTCCTTGTGTTACGAGTATGACACTTTTTGGTATGGCCTCACAACCTCGGAATGTGTAATGTACCCAACTTAACCTTACAACGTTAGTACTTCTTCAATTTTGTGAAGTCTCTAAAAGAGACAAAATTGCAAAATGAATCGAAAGGTCATTAAAGGAAGTAGACAAAGAAATGAATGATCTATTACAATCATATCTTTATAATCCAGACTCAAAACTATAAATTAACAAATTATCATACCAAGCTGATCAATAAGAATGATTAAGTCATTGTGAGAGGTAAAATGTATGATTGGAGATCATCATGCTTAATACGGTTACATGAAGTTGACCATCGCTGCATATCGACCATACTTACAAAGAGTAATCAACACGACATGTTGTCAATGGACAATCGGCAAAGAGAAGGGTTGGATGATCAAAGATACCATAAGCATCACTGTGAAGAGCAAACCAGATCGAGAATCAATTGTCATCAGCAAAATCAAAGATATCCAATGCAGAACCATAACAATACAAATCGTTGATCAATGAAGAATAACAGCAATATCAACCAAAGACAAGGAGAATCCATATCACAATCAAGAAGGAAGAAGACTAAACAAACATATGTATAGTCACCAAGCAGAATTAATGGTGAAGATCATCATCGGTCATCAATATTTCAAAGATCGACCCGCTAAGGCATGAACTGATCATAATAGAAGATAATGATTGGACCGATATCTAAATAGCAGTAATAATCAATTATCATCCACAATCAATATCATAAGAAGAAATACGGCATGGAATAAACAGTGATCAATAAGAATAATAATGACTACCTATGTTAAACATAAACTAATGTCCTTGTGAAAAGACATGAAGACAATCCATTGTCAATGATTAGCAATAATGAATGGGTGTGTTGACTATTGTATACAAACCCGAAATGGATTAATGCAGCGTTTTGAAGTATTATGGAGTGATGCGATTAAGAAGAGACATGAGTCATGTCCTTTACACGTGATTCCTCATCCCAAGTACAAGATATAAGAAGGCAGTTCTATCATTCAATTCGGGGGATCCAAAAGTTGTTTTTAATTTTATTCTTGTATCCCAATGTGGATCTGCTCATTAAAAGCATCTGTTGGCTAAGTGTCAAAGCAGGTTGCATACATTTCAGGATTAAAATAAGATACAGCACCACCATTGCAAGCTAATACAATCATATTGGAAACAGCACCATTAATTATTGTCGCAAGCATATAATTTAAGATTAGGGATAGCAACATATCACAGTGAGTGATATCCTCATATACCTCTGCACATTCACAAAGACGCATATAGAACAGCAGACCACCGTATCATTCTAAGAAATATTTGGAAGGTAATTTCATTAGTTTAAGGACCAGGATCAGACACAGCAAGCATATCAACAAGAACATTGCAAATTCATATCGGATATACTAGGAAAACAGAGATAATCATTCGGTTGCATTGCGCCTAGCGCATATACATATATATATTGATCAAGATCATTTTATGCCTTAATGCTAGACCCGTGATAGCATTGATATTGACTTCATATCATTATATTATAAGTGGGAAATCATTGTGTATCAAATCATTATTGCATTGATTATCTTTATTTACAAGTATTTACAAAGAAATTGAGGAAAGAAGTCTCTTGCAATTGATTCTTATGAGTTAAATGTTCCTACTTCATAAATAATAACATAAGGGGACATTACAGGTCCCCTGGGCGATTTTAGCAACCTTTTAAACCTAGTGAAATTTTAACCCGTGGCCTCTGGGTCCGAAATTCGGTTCGTAGGGTGATTTTGGGAACTTAAGCAAAATTTCAGACTCCAGACCAGTTTTCGCCAGGTCCTACAAATTTGGATTTCGGAGGCTTCAGAATTCTAAGGCATTTTGGCCAGGCGATTCGATCATTCATCAGCTGGCGAAAATCATCCCTCATTCAAATCCCATAAACATTCGCAGGGATAAACCTTATGCAATCTACTTCGTAGCTTTTGTGCGAAAAAACGACGACTTTGGTCCTCGTGCGACCTTTAGACGCACTGCTCTTGCTTGGCGGGCTTCGCCAATTCCTACTACCTTACGCCTACCCAAGGCAATTTTTTAAAACTTCTTACAAACTCTCGGCACTCACGCTTGAGGGCTAGACTAGCCGGGAGGATTCATCGGCTCTATTCTCTGACATCATCACTTTATGGACCAGTCGTGGGCTCGCTCGAAAAGACGCGAGACACTCTGCGTGAAACTCAGCAAGGCAAAGACGAAAAGCTAAAAAAAAACAGGAAGGGGGACCCTGTTGGCGACAGGGAGTGTGTGCAACGCACAACAGGGGCCCTCCTGAGGAGTAGGGCGACATTTTGCTAGAAGGAAGGAACTTTGACGTTTTTATGAATTCCATGACGGAGTAGTTTTGGTGCCCTTTAACTTCCTAGGGCGGCATTTTTGGTTGGAGATGGAATTCCCTCCATTTCTTGATTTCCAAGGAACCTTCATTTTGGCGCCCTTCACCCCTGCCTGGGCGGATTTCCATGCTTGTGGAGGAATTTGATGTTTTCTACCAATTCAGGATATATATAAATATATGAAATATATTGAAATGCTATTTATACTTTAAGTTATATTTCATATATATTGGCAGGATGTTTGAGAGTGGTTTCAGATCCCTAGGAATTATAATGCAAATTTTGGATTTTAGAAGATCTTTCAAATTTTCGGACTCAATCAAATTTCAGGCCATTTCCGGATCAGGATGACATTGGTGGATTGATGTGAATTTCCAGACTTAGATGATTTGCATGCTTTCCTCTTCTGGAATAGGAGTTCCATACTTAACCATTTTTTTGATCCAACTTGTCTGCCTTCTGGCTCTTCCAAATTTAGAAATGATCTTCAAGAATGTTCAATCTTCAGCATCTTCAGGGATGTTCAGTTTTCAATGTTTTCCTGTGAAGAACCTGCCAAAAATAGATTTTCCCAAATAGCAAGTGTTTCAAAATGTTAGGGTTTGGACAAAATAGGTCAAGAAAGAACTTACTAAAAATAGTAAGTTTGATTTTTGGCAAAATGAAGACATTCTGGGACTCAATGAAATCCCTAAAAAATAGGAACTTTCTAAAAATTGGCTCAAATTTTACTGGGGGGTTCCTTGAAGGGTCATGATTCCAGTTATATGCTCAGTTTTTCCAAAACCCTAACACAAAACCACTAAAATCTAGGACTAAAGGCAAAAACCCTAAAATTGATGAAACAAGCCCTAGACTTCACCAAATTCGCTCAGACGAAAAGAAAACTTGATCAAAATGACCCTCGAACACTTGCAAAGCGAAGAGACTGACGAGACTGCCACCAAAAGACCCCAAAAAACCAAAACAAAAGACTGAGAGGGCCTAAAAAGTAGGGGTCCCCATCTAGAATGGGGCAATGTGTGAAAACGTCACAACATCTAGCCCCCACCCGAATAAATGTTCCTGAACATTTCAAAGATAAAAAATCCAATCCATGGGGAAAGTCTTGAAAAAACACTTAGGGCTAGAACCTAGATTAAAGAACATTCATCTAAGATCACATAAGTGTGTGCATTTGCATTAATCCCCTCTCACAAGACCATCCCGACTCCTAGAATTAGTCATGGCAGGCTAAAAGGTATCTATACTTCAATAGCATCCGGGACATTGCCTCGCTGCCAGTCAAGCGTCCATAGCTCCGACGAGGTCGTCTTTGGAATTCCACGAATATTGCGCCACTGCCAGCCAGACATCCATAGCCTCGGTGAGTTATCCGCATATTCCCAAAGCCAATATTTTGATATTTCTTTTTATTTGTTCATCTTTTCTTTTCTTTCTTTTGATATTTCGTTTTATTTCCGTCAATTCCTTTGGCTCATAGGCAATGAAACCTACTATGGGTTTGGAGATTCCAATGGCGCTGAAGCAAGATGTAAGATTTTCATTGGCCTTGACCTCTCCTAAGAGATCTAAATGACCCAGAGCGAGTGTTCAAATGTCATGGAAAAACATGAGTGAAAAGAACAACATCATTACCCCACTCGCAAACGAGAACTTCGAACAATTTAGGCCACTCAAAACCACACGAGCAGACAAGCTCGAGGGAAACCAGCACCAAGGGTCGAAAACCAAAACCCAAAGCAAACAAAAGGAAAACAAACCAAAGGAAAGCCAAAACCCACAGGGGGAACAAACAAACAAACAAACAAAAAGGAAACCTAATCTAATAAAAACAAAATTTTCGAACGAACAATACTCACAAGACCTAAATATATACAACTCCTAACATGATTTATCAAGATGTGCAGGAGCAACAGGGCATCATTCATGGTTCGAAGCCTTGCAAATTTATCTTTAAACTCAGAAAAGTAATCTTTTGTAATGCAAATCTCAAACTCAAGTAAGACTTTAGGAAAGATTAGCAACTGTGGCAACTCATCAGGACCATGATCAATCCATAAGCAAGTTGTTCTTCCTAAATTTCCATAATCAAATTCATAACTTTCAAACTTAGGAGCAAGGAAAGAGACAACCTAGTGGTCTTCATCCTTGGGCAGAAATTCTTGCACTTGATCCTCTGCTTCATCAAGAGGTCGAAGCTGGTGATGTATCATCCCACTCGCATCCGCAACATGTAGATCAGGGTCACACTCAATGGTGAGCAAACCTTGGTGTGAGCTGGATTTGAATGAGAACTTGGAAATATAGGACATTTCTCTAGCTAATTCCTTTTGAATATTTGATAACAAGTTGAGCCCCAACCCGAATGAATCTTCATTCTTTATCACGACAACTTGTTCGTCGATCGACATCTCATTATCTCAATTTCTTTTAGCAGTTCTTCTTGGATTTTAAGTAGGGGATCAAGTGCCGACCTGAATTGCATTCCATATTTTACATCCATCTTGGCGGTCCACTGACTATCACATATTCCTTCCTGCCTCGAGCTGCTTATCATTTCTTCCATCTTGAGCATGCACGAATGGACTTCTTCATCAAGGACCATCTCTTCTTGTTTGATTGTGGAATCATTGCTTGTATTTGTTTGAACATCTCCCATCGCTTCCTCATCCTCCACTTTAGTGGGTGTTTCTTTCCTCGGCATAAGGTATGCAAATTTGCTCTGGACTGAATTGTGTTGATTGTCTCACTCAATTGTGCTTTGTTCACTACAGGATGCTGCAGTAATACCTTCTTCTTTTGATGCTAAGTTAATTGGTTGAAGGTGAGCCTTCCGCCACTTTTCTATAGTGTACATCTTTGACGATTCTTCCAACCTTGCCTACACCTTAGCTTGGTGAATATCTTCCTTGCATGATGGACATGTGACTTCAGGATGAGTGGTATTGTGTATCCTACACCAACATGGGAGCAAGATGCCCTCTACGCACAAGTCTTTC
Source organism: Cryptomeria japonica (assembly GCF_030272615.1). Classification (NCBI taxonomy): domain Eukaryota; kingdom Viridiplantae; phylum Streptophyta; class Pinopsida; order Cupressales; family Cupressaceae; genus Cryptomeria; species Cryptomeria japonica. The sequence goes on from NC_081410.1 coordinate 9,307,649, forward strand.
TCAATACTTAAGCCTTTCTCAACCATCTCCTTGAACCTCATGAAAATTCACTTTCACCAATTGAAGCTTCGGGTTCCACTTTTACTGGTACAATGGGCTCATGTACTTTTGAAAAGGAAATTTTTCCTTGCAAGGCTATTTCCATCCTTGACAGAAATGTTGAACAATGCATCTCATCGTGTCCGCCTGTGTTATGAATTGTACAACTATTCCTTGATGCGAATTCAAACAAACTCCGTGGATGTAACTGCACATTCAATCTCCACCAAAGTTTAAGGATATCAACTTCCTGCTCATTTTGGTGAAACTGCTCCATTGAGAAATCCCTTTTTTTTTTTTTTCTATTTTCTGATTTTTTGGGATTTTTTAATTTTTCACTTTTTTTGGATTTTCTGACATATAAGAGATCTAACATATCTCTGATTTGGCACTTGAAATCTCATGCTGGTTCCAGCCAACTCGAAAAAATTTATTGAGAACTTTCAAAAATAGAAAGATCTACTGACCTTTAATGGTTAAATCTTCTTTGTGCAGCTATATGCCCCCTATTGGTGTAGGTTTAACTCCTCATAGCGCTCAACTAAATATCTTCAAAAAATTATTGAAAACTTGAAAAAAATGAAACATCTACTAACCTTTGATGGTTAAATCTTCTTTGTGCAGCTATATGTTCGCTATTGGTCTAGGTTTAACTCCCTTGTAACCCTCAACTTCGAAAAAAAATGAACCAACATTCAAAGCCCAGTAACGACAGCTTCGAGGTAAAAAATACAGTTTTGGGCCTTTTATACTTGTCAAATGAGATAATAACTTGTTAGTATCCTCTCTTAGGGCGACAAATGCTTTTTCCAAGTGTTTTTGTTTTAAATTTTTTTTTTCTTAATGTTTTAAAATGTTTTTTGATTCACACGGGCTGTGGGAATGCCAGGGTTCTCAGGTACGCCCAGGTTACTTCCTGAGCACCCTGGGTTCCCTATGGGTTCTCTTGTGAACCTGTGGCACTCGAGCAGTACCCTGGGCATACCCAGGAGAAGACCAGGAAGGAAATCATACCCATACGAGTACAACGGGCAAAACTGAAGGACTCAATAACATAGGGAAATAGACCCAGGGTCCTCTTGTGAACCTGTGGCACTCGAGCAGTATCCTGGGCATACCCAGGAGAAGACCAGGAAGGAAATCATACCCATACGAGTACAACGGGCAAAACTGAAGGACTCAATAACATAGGGAAATAGTAATAACTAGATACCACAACTTTTCACTGTGCATTCTAATTTTCCTTTATAACTTATATATCCACGTTACTTTTGTTAGGAGCATGTTGGAAGCTATTACTTAATTTAGTTTCTTTCTTTCGATACTAAATTTTAATTGTTGGCATTTTGTTTAGTGCTCATGATTAGCTATTGTAATTTGCTGTAGTTTTGAGTCTTGTTGACTGACTTTGGTCATTCATGGATCTAATTAGAATTTACTTCTTTCTTAGCTATTACTATATATTCCCACGCTTGGTGGTATCTGCCAGCTCTGGTTGAAAATGTTGTATGTAAGAAGGGCCAAGGAACAAGAGTGGATCAAAAGGGATTAAACAAAATAAAGATGATCCATTTTTTGTTTGACTTTTGGTTCTGAGTTGTTTGAAATTTACATAACTAGTAAATGATGCAATCAAACAATAGCACAAAGGAGAAAACAAAATCATTTAAAGAGTACTGAAAGGGAAAATGAGGAAGAAAGAAAATCCAACTTTGGGAAAGACAGAGACCTGCATAAGAGTAAGGGATGATAGGAAATGGTTCCCATTAATGTTCTTATTCTAATTGAAATCATGCTGAAGACTGTATCTATGCACCGTTTCGTTGCTATCATATTGTAAAAACTTTTAAGAGGCTGCAGTTCAAGTGATTAGGCACAGAGTTAAGAGGCTGAAGCATCTATATGACTCAGCAATTTAATCCATGTCTATATCTTTAACACTTATTCTAAATGCAGCATATGAATAAATTACGTACATTCCAATTTACATTATCGAACATCATGTACACCATTATTTCATAGCAGATCGTTAATTTTTTGAATAATGTGGCACACAGGTGTGGGATTTGATAAAGTTGATGGATTACCTTTCTGCAAGGGATGACATCAATCCCTCTAAAATAGGAATTACTGGTGAATCACTAGGAGGTGAAGATTCTCTCTCCCCTAAATATTAAATAGGAAGGTAGTTCTGGTTTCTTACTTTAATGCTTCCAAAAATGGCCAAGAGCATCACAAAGGTATACTTTGAGTTGCTTGATGCTTTGTGTTTGTCAAGTATTTGAAATGATTCTATATCTACTATAGAATAAATGAAAATTTTGATCTGCTTTTATGAATGTGGACAACTGGCTTTCAGCATCTGATTAGCAGTGGTATAATTGTGAAGGAATGCATGCATGGTTTGCTGCTGCTGCTGATCCACGATATGCTGTAGTGGTTCCAATCATTGGTGTTCAGGTGTGAGTTAAATCTGTTTATATAAAGTTTAAAAGTTTTTTCTTTTCTTTTTGCCATAACGGTCTACCAAAACCTCAGCCTTTGTGATAATCTCATTCATATGAGATAGATGAATCTGTAAAAGGAATTAATGGCATCGGATGTGCAGGGTTTTGGGTGGGCCACGAGAAACGACAGATGGCATGCTCGAGTTAGAAGTATAGAAGATGTATTTGAAGGTGAGCACTTGAAGACAATTCATTTCGTTGATTTCATTTATTATCCATATCAATAGTTACTATTGTTTTCTTTGATCACAGAGGCCAAAAATGATCTTGGCAAGTCTTCTATAGATGCTGAAGTGGTCAACATGGTAGGTTCCATTTGAGGAAAGTAGTTTATATTGAACTAGTATTTTAGTTACCACTTCATTTGGTCACTTGAATGATACTCATTGATTTCATGAATCAGGTTTGGGATAGAATAGCCCCTGGATTAAGAGATAAATTTGATGCTCCAATCTCAATTCCATCAATTGTGCCACGACCACTCTTGATCCTGAATGGTATAACTGTTTGTTTATGTATCTTGCCGCATGGTTTGGCATAGAGCCTATCAAAAAACTGTATCTTGAAATTTTACTGAAGTTATAGTAGTTAATAATGACAGGTGTAAAGGATGCTCGATGTCCCGTGGAAGGTTTGGAAGAAACAATATCTATAGCAAAGGAGGTCTATAGTAAAGCTAATATTTCAGTGAACTTCAAGGTGTACCTTTTAATTTGCTGAGTTTTTTTTTTCTTCTTCACTTTAGTCTCTAAAGGATTGTAAATTTGTTAAATAAAAATCAAGTGTACCTTAAATGAGATGGTATGTTTATTTGTTTATCTCCCCCTGTATCTATTTTATTTGGAGACAAATCGAACATAGTGTATTGGCATCTAATTTGTAATTGTTTTAGTTTTTATATTCTTGAAATCTGAATACAATAGTTTGATGAGGAATGCTTCGCGGAACTTTCATGAGTTGCTGTATCTGTTCTGCTATTTGCTCCTAGTATGGTGTACCTTTTGTTTTTGTTAGGATCTCTATAAGGATTGTAAAATATGAATGCTGGTTCCTGATGATTGACTGAATGTATTTCTTTTTAGACACGATACTATAAATTTTTAAGCTGCATTATTATTTAGGTTTCTTTCTGCATCAATATTTGCATAACTGACAGCTAATCTGTTGTTGAATTCCAGTTTATTGCAGAATCTCGCATTTGGCACCGTATGACACCTTTCATGGTTAAAGAAGCCAGTGAGTGGTTTGACAAGTTTTTGATGACAGGTATTACTCATTGCAGTACTGAGGTTGAATACCTCATCTAAAAACAGCCACTAGATTTAATCTAATTAATGGTTTTCCATCCGAAATCAAATATTGGAGTAATTTCTCATTTGAGTCCATGATCAGTCTTTTTATTCTGGGAAGGTGCGAATATACAATCTTGCTGTTGTGTCTTTGCAGAATGTTGTCAGCTAGAAGTCACAAGTGCTAATTTCTTGCCAAAACTAATTTTGAACCTCTTGCTTTTGCAGGATGAAGAGTGATTGTAGTGTCTCTTGCTGGTTTCTGACATGTATTGCTACAGTTTCAAATTATCTGGAACTGGGAGATAAATTGCGTCATTATTGGCCATTTATAGCTAAAAATAAAATCCACAATAATGGTTTTTAACATTGCATTTGTAGTTATACTAGGTATGCCAGATGTTACTACGATGATATTCAATTAGCTTGAAGACAAAGTGGGGTGACAAATATCTCTGTCAACCTTTGTCTAATGGGGATCTAATAATCAGGGGCAAAAATGTAGCTTCCTTGATTCTTATTGGGTGGTGGTGCAGTAAAGGGGATCTAATCATCCCAGACCATGTTAGTTTGGTTTGAGCAAACAAAAATGCTTGCTTGCATTTGTTTTCAGATTTCAAGCTTTTTTAACCCTTACGGCATGTTCCCATGTGGCTGCTTAGCTTATTTTTGCTAGCAGCGGCTGCTCAACATTTTTAGGAAATATCTGTGGAGCTGGTGGCCCCATGAATATTTATTTTTCTATTTATTTTTAAGAAAAATCTTAAAATTGATATTAATAATATTAGTAATAATTTGTGCACAAGAAAAAATAGAAATAAAATGTTAAAAAAAAAGAGGGAAACAAATTTGTGGAGCACAATTTTAAATTTGCATGGGAACACTCCAACTACTTAAATTTAAGCAGAAAATGGAGTTAAGCAGCCGCAGGGGAACATGATGTTAGTGATATAATTTATATGCTTCAATTGCATGTATTTAATAATGGTATTTCATCTAAGCATAATAATGATTGAATTTGATTAATAGGATTATGGGAATAATAATTTTAAAGATATAATTTTACTCAGTGATAATATGGTGTTACAAACTTAGTATAAGTTCAGGCAAATTGAATTTATATGAAATATTTATTTGTGAAAGAAGCCCTTTTGAAAGTGAAAATAAGTTAAAAGTAAATAAAGTAGACAATAAACATAATTAGCAAATCAATTTAGGATTAAAATCGCTGAGAGAGGAACTGCATAGAGCAAAGTGTTGAATTGAAATCTAAAGATGTAACATGGGTTCTTAGCTGGAAAGTTTATGTTGATAGCTTGTGATTGATGGTGGAAAGTGATTTCTCTTTGAGAAAAAATAATGAATAACTAGATGAGTGTATTAGGATATGTAAAATCATTTTGTCACTATGAAATTGATTGTGCACTTGCAAATCTGACCTGTGTAAGTATTCTTCAAATGTTGCTTTTAGCTCTTCTTGAATGCCTATATCCACTCTTGAATTAAAAATTGGGTTGTATTGTTGGGAGTTTGTCATTGGCTTTCCAAAATAAGTAACTAATATTATAAATCTTTGATAATGTGAATAAGTGTATGTTGAATGCTCTTGTTAGAGGATAGTTGTAGGATAATTAAAATTAATTGAGATTAGTCTTTAAATGCAACTTGATATGATACAAATGGAATCTTTTATATTTCAAGTTGGCACAATGACTTATTGGAAGGGTTATGTGATTAGAAAATCAGGTCACTTAAGATGGACTAGTGGGGGTCGAATGGAGGGTTCACTTTAGGTAACACAAGTAAGAGACTCTTCTTGCCACAAAATAGATGTGTCCTAGTGCATGATGGTGGTATTGATTGGAGGGTGGCATGGATGGTTTGGAAACACTTTGTACAAAATTATTTCATTGTACAATGGCAAAACACCATTCACCATGACCAACCCTTGTATACCATGACAATTGGAATATTATCACGGTGATCTCACAAATATTATGATGAACATGTGATTGTTGGTCTAGTTAAATTGGCAATTTCATTCTGTGGAATAGAGAATGGAAGATGCAGGGGTTTTGTACTTGAATTGATTCAAATTATGTACTTTTGCTATTTTGGTGTCATAGAGGGAGATAAAGAGTGCCATAATAGTTGTAAACCTAAATTGTAAATAGTTGATTTGAGGTTCAAGTTCCATGAAGTGGTGGAAAGGTGATAGGGTTTTCTAGTTACTAGTTTGACAAGCGAAGTGTGAAGTGGTTTGAAGGCAAATTACCAAAGATCTAATTAAACTATAAGGTGGTTGACACTTGTAAGAGATACTTGAAACAATGGATGAGGTGCTTATGACACACTCTTGTTGGAGATTTTTATGCAACTAGGCTTTCTCTATGTAACTTGGTATCTTGTATGTTTTGTTTTAAATGATTGCCTTTGTTGTTGTAAGATGATGAACATATGTTTATTGCATCTTTCATTTCAATGTGGGGTGTTAGACAATAGTGGAGGGTTTCATAAATGAGTTGACGCAAAGATTATCCATTGTTGGTGATCACAAGAGGTAGAACTTGTGTTTCATTGATCATTTGGTTGGCACTAAATTTAAAATTGAAAACTAAAAGGTTAAGGAGCATTACTATAAATTGCACCCAACTCCAAATTACTTATGTAAATATTGGATTTGACCTTGGGTGAGAAATGGATAAAATTGATTTTTAGGATTTGTCATTAGGAGTGAGTGTGAATGGAATTAGGTAAGGTTTGGGTTGTGTGACAACTTTTAGCAAAAAATTATGTTATTTGTACATTTGTCAATACATAAGGAATAACCAAGTCAAGTGGAGTCCAAGATGAAAGGAAATAAGTGTAGAGTATAATTTTAACCATTGTATTTTTTGCCCACTTTGACTTGCATAAAAAATGCTAAGAAGATGAATGCCAAAGTAAAATATAGCAACAAATATGAAAATAAATTTATTCACTCATAAATGGGATCCATATCAGGGCATAAATGTCACTTCTTGGTACACACTCCATTGATGAGTGCTCCATCTTGGAAATATACAAAATAGAAAACCAATCAATGAGTAGCATCATATAGCCATTTGAAATAAGGTAATGTTTATAATCAAAAGAAAATAAAGGAAGAAGGGAATTGAACGATATTTGTAATGTCCCATTTCTAACTAGTTTAGTATGGTGGTTTGTTAGCCTATTCAATTTGGTTCTCGTAGGTTGATGAGTTAACGTTAGGGAACTTTGGAGGTAGTTGATCCAATGGGATGGCAATATCAAATGTCTATTTTGGGCTCCAACAATTTTGATGAGTGTAACGTCCTTTTCTAGATTGATTTTGGATGACTTTGCTCATACTATTTTTAGTTGTTCAATTTCAAGCACCAATTGTCAACATTTCTATTTTTAGACATGTCGGTGGGAGTAGGGGATATCATTGACTTCATATTTGGTGTAGTCTAGTTATTTTATTTTAAATAACGATAAGCTAATATTTTATAAAGTTAAATTGAATATTTAACTTAATCATTATTTAGTATTGTAGTCACACAAATCTGTCCAACTTAATTAAATAAATATTTGCTATTTATTTGATTAAAAATACACTAGCCAGGAGTTAATTAATTAATATTTAATTAATTCATTTTCAAACATTCTCTTATTAATTAAGTAAATTATTCAATTTATTTTAATTAATTCATTAAAACCAAGCTCACAAATCAATTAAATAAATAAAATCTATTTATTTAATTAAATCCCCCTATTCCTCTTTTAAATAAATTAAATTAAACATTTATTTAAATCATTTATCCCCCCACTTGCATTTTCCTACAAATGCAATTTGCACACATTTATTGAAATAAACTAATTTTATGTTAATAAAAATCCTATTTTCCCTCACCCACCAAATCCAATTGCATTCCTAAAACCCCCTTCTAGATTCTTCTAACCCCTTCCTAATTAGCCTAATCCATTCTTTAATTATTGTCACATTCCTAAGTAACTTTAAGTCACTTCTCAAAGACTTCAAAGTCTTTGAAAAACATTTAATGCTTTGTGTGTTCAACAATTTAACCTCCAAAGTCTTCCAAAACCACTAATGGCTCTTACATGACCATTAATGGCTCTTACATAACCATTTATGGTTATTTCAAACTTGTCTCCCCAAACATTTATTGCTTTGACCATGTTTATCCCTCTTGCCTTTTGCACAAGAGTTTATCTATTGGATAAAAGCTTTATTCTTTGAATAAAGAGTTTATTCATTCAACTAACCTTGACCTTAACTCCCAAGGTCATGTCAAGCATTTAATGTTTATTCCCTCTCCTCTCAACCTATCTCACATTGACACTTGTCATCATAGGATTGGGTTGAAAGCCCTCACATGGATTTGAAATCATTCAATCCTGACCCTTGTTGAGATTACTCAATCTCAACTATCCATTGCTCCATTTTTCCTATAAATAGAGCCCATTTCTTCATAATCCAGATCCTGAAAACTTGTATGCATTTAAGCTATAGGCATTTTGAGAGAGCATTTTAGCATAATCAACTCATATATTGTCATTTTGGTTAAAATAAATCATTTTAGTATCAATAGCTTAATATTAGCTTCTTTATTTAGAGCAATATTTCAATCTCAAATCTCCATAAGCATCCATAGTGCAAAAAGTTGCTGAGAGCTACACTACTTTGGAACTTGGAGAGGAGAGGAGCAAAGGAGGAGCCAAGAGCATGTTAGGAGGCATTGGGAGATGCCTCATCATATTTTCTTATTTAGTTAAATATTCTTTCATGTTCTTAGTATCTCTTTTGATATGCTTGTTTAGATTAGCTTTTGATTAACTAACACTAACGATTTCTTGTGTCTTGTGTTGTTTGTCATTTGCTAACCTTGTCCATTTTGCAGAGCATCATTTGGTGAACCCGACGTGAATCCAAACACTCAAGAGATCATTTTTTGTTAACCAATAACATGTTTGAATGTTGAAATTGTCACACAGGTTGCGCTTTAGCGCTATTGATACTTGTTGTGAACAAGAGCGCTATTGTATCAAGTTTAGCACTATTGACATGGTTTGAGCGCTTTTGACCCTGTTTTGGCACTATTGACCCTGTTTAAGTGCTTTTGCCTCCTCTGTCTTTCTTTTTCTTTTAGCGCGTTTGTGTTAAATAGCACTTCTATTCAAACATAGACTAGCGTTATTGTAACAAAACGTTGTAAAAAAGACCTTGTAACCGAAAAAGTGAAAATTTTTAGGCTTGTGGAAGCCCCCCTTAGATATGGATTTTACTAACCGGTTGTTGTTTGTGTAGGTCTAAAAACTCATCTTTTAAAAATCAAAAACTTTATTTTGGTGTTTTAAAACTTGATCAAACAAACTTTCCCTTGCTTTCCAGTTAGGATCACTTGTTTCTTTGGTGCATTAAAACTGAACAAAACAACATTTGTTTTCTTGCAAGTTAGGAAACACACTTTATTTGGTGCTTAAAATCAACAATTCCATTTTCTTACATCAAACTAAAGAATTTACAATCCACACTTCAATTTTTGGTGCACATAAAATACACAATCAACTTGTTTAAAACCTTTTGCAAAGCGATTTTTCTTCATGCATACGTGCTTCAATTTCAGTTGACCAGGATTTCCAAAATTCTAGTTTACTCAAAACCTTTGCATTTGAAGTTAAAAAGAACACCATGAATGTTGGAGCAACATCTCCAAATAGTTAGATCACATTGCAATGGCAAATTAAAAAGAACAAGTGTTTTTCGTGCTTGGCACACTTGTGCAAAAAGTTGGTCAAGTGGTCCCACCTCTAACACACACTATCCTCTCCCTTGGCTTTCGTGGTCCTAGGTGCAAGAGAAAAGTGTTAGTAACACTCAAATTTTTTTTATCTTTTTAAGAGAGGCCTGCTAAGAGACACATCACTCTTGGGAACGACCTCGCGCGGTAAATCCTTCGAGCCGCTATAAAAATCAGGTGAGAGCGAAAGCTGTAGCCTTGGGTATAGCTGTTCCTACAGTGTAACTAGCCGAAAGGACAAATGGGCCCCACCACTAGTTACAAGGCTCTTAAGTGAGTCACTGCAGAATGAACTTATGTCCAAAGACATCGAACATGACTAAGCACCTTTAAGTAGTAGCCCACCCGTTCTATTGATTGAGGATATTTGCGATATAATTTAGTGCAAGAGCATAGATGGTTTTGCTCCCAAGATACTCACCATACATATTTCCTTGAGTAAAAACATAGCTTTTTGAAAAGTCACTTGTGGCTTGATAAAAGTGTTGACTCCCCCATCATAGGGATCATCTATTTGTTATGCTCGTGCAAGACTTAGTATATCACATCCTTACATGCCACGACGGGATTCATAAGGTATGTAGTACCAAAGTCGAAGAAATATCAAGATGTGGGCTAAATTTATCACAACTGGCCATTTGACCTTAGGGATAAAAAGTGTTTGAAGTGTGTTCGTTTTAGTCAAGACCAAGTGCAAATTGAGCCGACTTCAGGCTTTGGAAATACACCTTAAAATACATCTAAAGGAAGGGTCATATAAAAGTCCAAGGATTGGGTTGATCTAGACCCATACTCATTTGTGCCTTTTAGGCAACATTCTTGTGTTTGTGTGCTTGCTTTGTTTTCTTGTCAAAGAAACATCAAAAGAAAAATCACTTCCAAAAACAAAGTATTCATCCAACCAAACATCATTCAAAACAACCAAACATATCAAAAACAAAGTGTAAACAACAAAGATTCAAACTTTATGACCATTCTTCACATCTTGCGAAAGAAGAAGCGTCATCAAAATATCAACTTGAAAAGAAGACCATTGAGCTCAAAGGCTTTGATCAAAAGGAGGAAATTTTTCTATCTAAATAGACAAATCTTTGTCTCCCATAGAGTTTTTCTACGTCACATGCGTCTCTACCTTCAAGGCAAAACAAACGAATTTGATTCAAAATCATTGAACCGCAGAGCTTTTATGCAATATAGAGCTCTGAGTTATCACAAAAACCAAGGAGGTAAAATTAATCCCAACTTTTTCCCAAACGTCTGTATCACATACAACGTAGCTCGAGAAATACCACCAACACCCGAAAGGGAAGAGGTAGAGTTTGTCCCATTTGTGACACAAAGCTTTTATTGAAGTTAAAAACATTTTCATCAATTATCTTACTCATACATCATCACTTCATCATCACTCTGTTCCAACTCTCAAAACATTAAGAGGTTCTTGCCCCAAGTTCTCTTTTTAGATATTGCTTGAATCAAACGCATCACATCACTTTTTAGATTGTTTCTACATCTAGGATAAACTCATCCTAAGAGACACATCTACGTAGGTTAAAACTAGTTCATGAGTGAATCCTCTCATTACTAGGTAGTTAAATCTGTAACACATCTCAGATTTCTCTACACCTTATCACATCCAACCTTATCAAAAACAAACAAACAATTCAAAAAAAAGGAATTTCGGTTACATCTACCTTTAAGTGCTAGAGATCCGCATGCAACACAATTCACCAACCATCAATCTCTCATTTCATCAAAAACTCATCATCATTTTCACACAATTTCAACAAAAGCTTGTAAACAAAATGGCCCAAACCCGATCACAGTCAAGGCAACGAGAAATAGAAATGGAAGAGGAAGAAGAGGAAAATCTCAATGAATTTCAAGAAGCACTTGGAGGAAATGCAAATGACGAAAACCCAAGTACTCCCACTCCTGCAACAATAGAAAGGGCCCAACATAACCCTCTCTTTAACACACTTTTTGACGAAATACTTAGGAGCAATGCGATGCTCACTTTTTAAAGCTTGCTCAAGAAGGAGTAAAACTCCCCTCTGACTTTGATCTTGCCCAATTAAGATGAGCATCAGAACAACAAAGTCGCCATGAAGAGGAAAGAGGTAGAGATCCCATCAGATATAACATTCCTCAAGGTAACCCACCACCTCCTCCTCCAAATGAAATGGAGATGTTGCAGCAACAAGTCGAGAATCTTGCCCAACAACTTCATAGTGGTGTCAAAACTAACCAATTCTCACTCAACGACATCTGTCCCTATCCTTTTGATAGGAATCTTTATATGCCACCCTTTCCATGAGGATTCGAAAAATATAAAGGAAAGGGAGATCCTCGTGATCATGTCAGAGAATTTCATTCCGCTTGTCTCGAAGTGGCATATGAAGACACATACCTAATGCGCCTTTTTCCCCAAAGCTTGGGAGGAACAATCACATCATGGTTTTCCCGACTATCAGGTGGCATTAGAACATTTGAGGAACTCATCCAGAAATTCCTCGCTCATTACTCTCATAACATTGAGCGCAACATCACCATGGCTAATCTGTGCAACACTAAACAAAAACCAGGTGAACTATTCTCAGTATTCCTGCAATGATGGCGTCAAATGTCTAGCAGACGTTCTCTTCAGTTACCTGAACGAGAACTAGTAGAAACATTCATTTCCAACTTGAACGAAGAAATGGAATTTCACCTGGATGTCAAAGACATAGACTCTTTTAATGATATGATCACCAAGGGTTTGAAATGTGAACGGACACTCATCAAGAAAGGACTTATCAAAATCTATAACGAACCAAAGGATAGTCCTCGCCCACGCTTCAATAGTGATAAACCAAACTTCTGGAACAAAAACAAGAATATCGTCAACGATGGGGTTGTGGATGCCAGGACTATAAAAAGTGCACAACCTGTGGTTCGGTTTGCAGGACAAAATCCTCCACCCCAGAATAACACAAATGTTCCTTCCAATCAAGGTCGCATCACATCTCACGATGAACCAAGACCTCGTCAGCAAAAACAAAAACGAACATACACTCCCTTAGGGGAACCCATTGAAACAGTATTGCGACAACTCATTTCTCAAAATTTGGTCACTTTACCTAAAACATCAAACTATGAGCCTTAGGTCAAACCCGCATGGTGGCGAGATACTGAACACTATGATTTCCACCAAGGGAGAGGACACAAGACAAGTAATTGTCACCGATTGAAAGATCTTATTCAGGATCTTATTGACCGAGGTGAAATTGAAATCGAAGGACATGACCCAAAAACAACAACAAACAATGATCATCTGATGTTCAAAAATCCACTTCCATCACAAGATCAAAGGGGTCCTTCCACTTCCAGGCGAGGCACTGATACCACAGATTATATGCAGGCTGCATATAATTACACTGTAAATCATCTGTATGATGCCAGTGAACAAGTTGCAACTATAACCATCAAAAATCCCAACTCCAATTGCAATGTTGTTACACGACGTGGCAAGGTCACCATAAAAGCAGCTCCACAAGGCACCACCTCCATACCAAAGCAGTACAATCTTGTGGAACAATTAGATAAGACGCCCATGCTTATATCCATTTTAGAGCTATTACGCCTATCGCCATCTCATAAAACAATCTTGGATCAAGCTCTCCAAGAGGCGTTAGTCCCTGCAAACCTAAATACAGACCAATTTCAAGCCATGGTTGGAAGTCTAAAGTCATCACCTTGCCTTACTTTTTCTGAAAGTGACAACTCTTCCTTCCAGCAACCTCATAACGCTTCACTACACATTGAAGGCTTTATCAACCAACACAGGATCAAGCGAGTCTTGATCGATAATGGAGCAGGTTTAAATATTTGTACACTACAGTTGGTCACATCATTGGGATATGCCATAGAATTAGTGGATCCTCGCAAGAAGATCACAATCAAAGCCTATGACGATGCGGGGCGTTCATCCAAAGGAGTGGTGGTACTACCAATCTGAGTGGGCCCTATGGTAAAACACATCATTTGTCAAGTTCTGGACCTTCCTCTGCCATACAATCTATTGTTAGGAAGACCTTGGATACATGCCATGCAAGTTGTTCCATCTACCTACCGTCAATGTATCAAGTTCCCCCATAACGGTGTAGAGATCACAATCCTGGGCGATGCAAATCCCTTTGCATATTGCCATAATATTAGCCATCAACCAGAGATTACCGTTCCTAATAATAGAGAAGCCATTTCCTTTACATCATATATAAGTCCCGCCTCTCTTGCCAATACGAACACCACTATACCAAAGCAAGAAAAGCTTAAAATGAAAATAGCAGAGGAAGGTCCTAGGGAATACAACTTGAGTCAACTCTTTTGTGTGGGACAAATGCCCACTTCTCCTAGAACACATGGTAAACAACAACAGTTACTCCAACAACCAATAATCACGCCAACATGTGCTTTGACGCCTTTCATCCTGGGAAAGAGTCAAGAAGAAGAAACCCAAGATGAGGACTTAGCGGAATGGATCTATAAAGATCCCATCACCACTGATATACCGCAAGCTAAGCTTCCTACAAATCAATATGGCAAAGGTCTCCTCATTATGCAAAGAATGGGGTATGATGGTCAGAGTGCTTTGGGATATTGCAAACAAGGACGACATGAACCTCTACTGCCGGAATTCAAGCCCAAAGGTAATATAGGCCTAGGCTTTGAAAAAGAGATCTTTCCTAAACTCAAATTCAAAGAAAAACCCAGCAAACCATTATGTCAGCCTACTGCAAAAAGGACACCTTTCATTATCAAAGCAGCATCAAGCACCATCACAACTACCCCACGGAGGCTCAAAATCCCAACACCACCATCTACAATACCAATCATCCCACCAATCAAACCAGTAATCCCATCCGTAGCAGCCATCACATCAATAGTACCATTAGCAGCAACAACTATATCAAAACCCGCAGCAGCATCTATGGCACCCGCAGTTCCAGCAGAAGCAACTGAGTCAACACTACTGATACTCCCCGTATTGGATTCCTTAATCCCCATCAACCTTCCTGCAGCACCGATCATTTCATCTACAAAGGTACATCAACCAATCACACCTGCAGTATTTAACTCAAAGGACATCCCAGTATGGTATAGTAATCGGATGCTGGAAAGTGACTCAAAGATCGACTCACATGAATGAGAATTTGATTGTGTACAGCTTAACACTTCAGATGAGGAAGACACATCACTACCTCCGCCACGCAAAGACATCCTTGTTTACAGAGAAGCACAGATAAAGACCACTTGGGTTCCTGAACTGGAAACACCTTCCACAGACCCTACGTCTCATCCTACGCCTAATTCTGATAGGGAGAGTACCATCAACGACCTTCACCACAACATCTTAACCCTCTCTGATACATCTAACACACTTAACCTAATTGATAAAGTAATGCCCATTATTCACCCTGAACTCATTGAATGGAACCAACCAAATCCCCCATGTCTTGACTTCTTCCAAAACGATGAGGCTATCATTGACTTTTTGGAATTAAGGGATAACCTACCAAGTGGGGATCACAAAGCTGGATTCACCATAGAACTAAATAGCACAGCATACTTCGGGGCGGATGCCAAACCTTTCAGCTGCAAAAATATAACAATAAAACATGGATCTTCCAATGAAAACCACACTGTGGCACTGTTTGATCCAACAAAAGTAAAAAGAAAGAGCGTATCCAACAGTGAAAACCTCTCTGAGGCGCCTGAGGATGAAGGGTTTGACATCCTCCCTACTAGTACACAACAGGAACGATCAACGATTCTCATCGAGGAAACCAAAGAATACAATGTGGGGACTCTTGAAAATCCTCATCTCATACATTTGGCATCTCTTCTCACTCCAGAGGAACAACCTAAATTTATAGAGTTCTTTCAACAGCGTCAGATCAACTTTGCATGGTCATATGCAGACATGCCTAGGCTTGATCCTAATTTAGTCATGCATCACCTCACCGTAGTAGAAGAAGCCAAACCTGTCAAGTAGAAGCTTCGTAAGATGCATCCTCAAATTGCAGTGCTACTCAAAACAGAACTCAAGAAACTCCTAGATGTTGGATTCATTAGACCAATTGATTATGCAGAATGGATCTCCATCATTGTGCCTGTCGGCAAACCAAAAGGGGGCATCTGCATTTGTACTAACTTCAGAGATCTGAATAAGGCATGTCCTAAGGATGACTTCCCCCTACCAAATATCGACATCATAGTGGATCTGACAGCGGGACATGCCATGCTTTCACTCATGGATGGCTTTTCAGGATACAATCAGATAAAGATCGCACCAGAAGATCAACATAAGATAGCCTTCACAGGTCCATGGGGCACATATTGCTGGAATGTAATGCCCTTCGGTCTAAAGAATGCAGGAGCGACCTATCAACGAGCCATGACCACCATCTTCCATGACATGATGCATACTATGATGGAAGATTATGTTGATGACTTACTAGCAAAATCACTGACCAGAGAAGGGCATCTCAACATATTAGATAAAATCTTTGATAGACTGGAACAATACCATGTTCGACTCAACCCAAAGAAATGTGTCTTTGGAGTAACCTCTGGGAAGCTTCTAGGATACATTGTCTCAAGCAAAGGTATTGAGGTCGACCCAGCAAAGGTAAAAGCAATCATGGACATGCCACCACCAAAGAATATCAGTCAGCTAAGGACATTACAAGGGTGGCTTCAATCCATCCGAAGATTCATTGCACAATTGGCTGATAAGTGTCACCCATTCACACACCTACTACACAAGAACATCCGCTTTCAATGGGATGCCAGATGCCAGCAAGCATTCCAGATGCTCAAAGACTATCTCATGAATACACCATAGTTAATACCACTAGATCCAAGCAGACCTATGTTACTCTATATATCAGTAACAAGTACAACATTGGGTGTACTACTGGCACAACATAATGTAGAAGAAAAAGAGTGTGTTGTTTACTACATCTCTCGCACACTGGTAGGCTATGAACTCAATTACACACCTATTGAGCAAGCTTGCCTAGCAGTAATCTTAGCAGCCACTAAACTGAGACATTATTTGTTAACACACAAAGTACAACTCATTGCAAAGATTGATCCACTCAAGTATTTACTCAACAAAGCAGCATTGACAGGCCGCTTGGCCAAATGGGTGATGATGCTGAGTGAATTTGACATCGAGTACGTGGACCGTAAAGCTATCAAAGGACAAGTTATTTCCAATCAGTTGGCCGACGCACCCCTCATAGGCGATCATCCTCTCATTTCCAATTTTTCAGATGAAGAGATATTCATGATCACAACAACACAACCATGAAAACTATACTTTGATGGTTTATACACTAGGCATGGCTCGGGGGCAGGCATTCTGTTTATCACACCTCAAGGTGATAGCATCCCAAAGTCTTACAGGCTCACATTTCCATGCACCAACAACATAGAAAAGTATGAGGCCTTGATCACAGGACTCAGGCTATCCGTACAATGGAAATTACAAGAACTGCAAGTATATGGCGACTCACAACTGGTCATTCGACAAGCAACTGATGAATATCAGACCAAGGATGATAAACTCATGCCATATAAGCAAATGGTGGACAAACTAAAAGCATCATTTACTACAATTACCTTTGAGCAAATACCAAGAGATCAGAATAGAGTTGTTGATGCTATGGCTACCATCGCATCTCTCCTAGATCTTCCACATAATTCAACACGCTACGAGTTCTTGGTAGAACAGCTTTGGATTCCCGCTTATGATATCCCCAAATTTGAAATGATATGTTGCCTTGTTGGTTCTGAATCCCCATGGTACGGTGAATTATACACCTATCTCCGCGATCACACCCTTCCTCCCAACCAATCGAATAACTAACGTAAAACCTTCATTCGCCAAACTGCTCGATATACCATTATTGCTAAAACCCTATACCGATGCAGTCTTGATGGTACTCTCCTTTGATGTCTGGAACAAGATGAGATAACAAAGGCCTTGGAAGAGGTACATGAAAGAATTTGTGAGACTCACTCAAGTGGTCCATCACTAGCCAAGAAACTCCTATGCAATGTATACTATTGGCCATCTATGGAAAAAGATTCCTACTACTTTGCCAGAAAATGCAAGAAATGTCAAATTCATGGCGACCTGATACATGCACCAACATAGGAACTACAACCAATCATGACACCATGGCCTTTTTGTCAATGGGGCCTTGACCTTGTGGGTAAAATCCATCCATCTTCATCCAACGGCCACAAATTCATTATTACCGCCACCAAATATTTCACAAAGTGGATCGAAGCTGTTCCATTTACCCAAGTCATCGGCAAGCAGATCGCCTCATTCATCCTCAATTACATCATCTGCCGGTATGGTGTACCCATGTCCATCATCACAGATAACGGTCTTCCTTTCAAAAATTAGGATGTCCGTGAACTTTGTGAGAAATTTCATATCCAACATCGCTTTTCCACTCTCTATTACCCACAAGGCAATGGTCAGGTCGAAGCATCAAATAAGAACATATTAAGAATCCTCAAGAAGACAGTCAATGATGTTGGCCGTGATTGGCATGTTCAACTAAATCCAGCACTATGGGCATATCAAACTAGCATTCGAACCCCTACAGGTGCAACTCCTTATTCATTGGTCTATGGTGCAGAAGCTATCTTGCCTATTGAGGTCAAGATACCATCACTACGGGTTTCCTTGCATAATCTCATTGATGACGAAGCCCATAGAGTATCCCGTCTTCAGGACTTAGAGTTACTTGATGAGAAACGACAAGCTGCATACAACCATCTCAAAGCCTATCAGCAGTGCATGAGTAGAAGTTATAATCATCGAGTTAGACCTCGTACATTTGAGGTAGGTGATCTTGTTCTCCGAGAGAATCCTCGCAACCAACCAAACAGGGAACATCAGGGCAAGTTTGAATCAAACATGCTGGGCCCATATGTTGTCACTGTTGTATTTGGGTCTAGGGCATATCAGTTGGCTACATCAGAAGGAGAACCGCTCGCAGATCCAATCAACAGCATGCACCTCAAACGGTTTTATACCTAAGTTGTACATCAGGCTCCCCTGCATACCGACGAAAATACCAAAAACATCCAGATAAATGTCCTGAAGAAAATATAAAAACATCAAAATAGTAAAAAAAAATCATGCATCCAAATGGTGAACAACCACTCTGGTGGCACCTTGGGTAAGTGCGATGGTGAAAACCTGGCAATGCCACTCGTAAAGACTATGGCTCCAGTATCTTTTAGGCTTGTTGCGATCACATTCATGCATACACACATCCATCCATCTAAACCATGGCTTGTTATTTGATCTGTAATCAAAGAAAGTACTTCATGCGTCTTGCATCCTGCTTTTTCATAGTCATGTCTAAACTTGGGGGCAATGCCCTTAAATCTAGTTGATGGAAGTGGATTCTACATTACTGGTGATTCATTGGGTAAAAACATTAAAAAATGTCTCACAAAATCCAAAAACATTCAAAAACGTCTCACAAAATCTAAAAACATTCAAAAATGTCTCACAAAATCCAAAAACGTCTCACAAAATCCAAAAACATTAAAAAACGTCTCACAAAATCCAAAAACATTCAAAAATGTCTCACAAAATCCAAAAACATTCAAAAACTGTTTCACAAAATCCAAAAACATTCAAAACTATTTCACAAAATCCAAAAAACATTCAAAAATGTCTCACAAAATCCAAAAACATTAAAAAATGTCTCACAAAATCCAAAAACATTCAAAAACATCTCACAAAATCCAAAAACAATGGAAAACATCGAAAATCACACAAAAACATGGCAACACCTTGTACATACTCATCCAAGCAGACACCAAAAACAAACATTGACAAATACTCACACGATGATCTCTTATAAAAAATTGACCAACACAATCGACATCAACAATCAAACTGTCTTCAACAAGGATGCATCCTTCCTTACCAAAACAAAGACAAAAATGACATTTTCTTTGTCAAGAAAATTATGTTAAGCTATCAAATACTTGGTTGATTTGTGAGTAATTCATTTGTTTATCTGTATCAGGATCTTTCAGCATTATTTTGTATCGTCTACGCATTATTTCCAATGAAGTCCTGGGGCATGTACTAATGGTGTCCACGTGGGAAGTTCACCAAGCTACGTGATCTTATGCAAAATGCAGTCATAGATCATTATGGCTAGCTGACTATAGCGTATACCTCAACCATATGGGCATGAACCATTACCAAGGATCCCTATTCTTTATTCTTTATGTATATACTGTTGTTTGCACGAACAATGCTCCTTTTTTGGTTCCTCCTCATCCAATTTGGATAAAGGTTTTTATCTCTTATTACGGTATGCACTTGTCTCAGGATATGATCAACCTAAGATCAAGGAGGACGATCCAAGTCATGCATGAACGAAGATGATCCTTGTCTGCTCCGCAAGCAATACTCTGGTCGACTTGACCCTTATATCAATTTGTTTGTATTAAATTGCTATATAAAATCCATGTAAGAAACACTTAGGTCATCTTGAATCATTATGTCAAGATGCTTGTATTCTTTTCCAACATTTTAAAGCTCAATGATGAAAATAGAGCACTATGGATCGTCATTTCATCTCATCTGTTTATATATTGCATTCCGTTGCATATCACCCATCCATTCACTCATTCATATGTAGGATTTATATTTAAATGTGACCATTAAGCTGGTCTTGGATACAATCACGACTGAGTACTCTGATACATCATCAATACATCATGCAAAGTCTCAAAAACCTTGCATTCCTCATAATCATATCATCGTCACATTTAGTTGCATTTTGCATTAAGTACATTCATGTCATTTTTTTAAATTAACATTGCATATAGTTCATTTGGTTTATTGACATTAGTTTTCATTAAACATTTGCATCATTGCATAATCATAAATAATTAGATTCATTCATGGGATCAAATTATCCTTGATTATATTAAACCATTTCCTATGCATTCATTTAGTATCATTTATCCATCATCATTTCATTTTCCTTTATCATTTATCATTTATCATTACATACATTCATTTATCTATTCATTAGTGAAAAGATGCATTCATTCATCCATTATTAAGTATCTTATTATGTTCATATTTAGGATTCATTCACATTGCATTCATTATCCTTTTTTAATTGCATTAAGGTGCAGTTATTAAAACCATGAGTTGCATTATCAACACATTATCATTTTTACTAAATCATATTTAAGCATTTAGAATCATAAAACCATTTGTTTCCAAAAACACATTGGTTCATGTTATTTATATATCCATTATACATATGCATTCATTTAGACATTATCATATAAACATTTGTACTTTACATTTTGTTTATCCATATTACACTCATTTAAAAACATCTAGATACATATCCATACATAACATCATTCATTCAAACATTGCATTAACATCATCGCATAAATTATCTCATCCTTTTGTCAAAATTGGAAACACCAAAATCTTGTTCCTAACTCATCATAAACATACATCATCATCATAGCATTACATACATAAAGCATTACATCGAAATAAAACATGCACACATGTATAAACCTGCATTCATATGTCAGTATCCAACATCATAAATCATCATAAAAACATGCATATAAGAAACATCTCATCAAATGCATACATGTACACATATCCATCTAAGCAATAACTCATCATCTTGCATAAACATCTATACATATCAAATGCATATCATCAAAATAGGGGATCTCCTCATATATATCATCTCATATATCAGAGTACAATGAAGTCTACAAAATCAGCTACCAAGAGCCATCCAAGATACAATCCAAAAATAAACAATGATACAATACATATATGCAAAAATGCTCTCACAGATGCCACTCTGGCCAGATGTTGTCCCACCATCACCACCTGCTCCCCCACTGGTCCTCGCACCATCTGATCTATCTCTCCATGGAGGCCCCATCAAACCCCCACTCACTCCTGCATCCCCTGATCTCTCCCTCCTTAGAGGACCCATCACACCCCCACTGCTCTGCACCCTTTGTGATCGCTCTGATCTGGCCTGCCGCATCTGTGAATAGCTAAGTGCTCGCTGACTAGCTGGCACCACCTGCTCATATAAACCCTACCAATAGTCTATCTCAGCCTATGCTCGCCGCATCTCCCTCATCACCTCCCCCATAGGCCCCTGTGCTCCTACTCCAACCCAGACTCTCTCCTGCAGCTCTGCTAATCTCTCCACCGCACTATCCCTCTCCTGCAGCACTACAACCAGCTCTAACTCCCGTGCAAATAGCTGCACATCTCTAGCCGCCACCTCCACCTCCAAATCCTCTACCCGGGTCTACAAATGTGCTATCATATGATCCCTAAGATCTCTAGTGGCTCCCTCCTTGGTATCCATAGTAGCATCACCTGTACCACCCTCTCTAGTAGCTCTCTCCCCTCTGTCCATTGAGATCTCCCTCTCCATACCTCTACCACCCAGTCTAACTCCTCCCTGTATCAGCGGTCCCTGTGATATCCGTAGTGGCAGTCCACCTCTCCCTCTCCGCTGAATCCGAATCCCCAACCCACCACCTCCACCACCACCTCCTCCACCACCTCCTCCTCCGTCTCCACCATCTCCTCTCCCTCCTCCACCTACCCTCGGTCCTTGACATCCTTCCCTCCTTCGTCTCTGTCCCCTTTCATCCTCAAAATCGGGCACCGGCTCTGCTGGATCGGATATCCGTAGAATCAGATGCTCCGCCCGGTACTGCGTGTACTCGTCTGATACCCCTGCATCCACGACCCTCGGTCATATGTCCCACGGTCTCGCCTGCAACGTCCAAAACTCCGCCAGTACCTGGTCATACGACAGCACTGGCCCCCATGCATATCTCTCTCAAATCACCCGTGCATACTCCCCTAATCCACTAGGCAATCCCTGCTGCTGTCCAAACTGCCTCATCACTCTCCCCCACACCTATCTCTCTACATGGTATAAGGTCCTCCCAATGAGGAATTGGGTCATGAATACATAGGGTAGTGCGTCTGCATCATCATCCCAGGGCTCACACTCCAGGTAGGGTCGCCATATGACTGCATCTAGATCATCTAATGCCCGTCGCCACCACTCTAACTTCCCCAGGTGGGGCTGACTCATCATACCGCTATACATAAACATATACGGCTGATCCACTACGCGAAACCTAAGACTCACTGGTCGAGTCACTGGTAGGTGCTCCCAGGCCCAAATATGAAGCAGTGTCACTCCCACTGCTAAGGAACCCCTCCCCCGGTAAACCACCTCATGAAGCTCCTGATACAGGTGCGCTAGCACGCACGGCCCCCAAGCAAATCAGGTCCCCTCGGTAATCATCATCTCGATCACCTGCCCCCACCCCACGGCCAACCCATGTGATCGCCTGTCTAGACACAGAAGTCCTCCCACAATGCCTGATAGAGGCTCGTATA
Source organism: Cryptomeria japonica (assembly GCF_030272615.1). Taxonomy (NCBI): domain Eukaryota; kingdom Viridiplantae; phylum Streptophyta; class Pinopsida; order Cupressales; family Cupressaceae; genus Cryptomeria; species Cryptomeria japonica. The sequence continues at coordinate 9,330,831 of NC_081410.1, forward strand.
ATGCAGCTATCTCCTCCCATGCAATGGAGCTATCATCAATAAACACATCCTCATCGAAGAACCTCTATACTGCAAGGGTCCCCTAGGATCTATCATATGTCACCAGCTCCCCCCGAATCGGAATACGTAGGATGCGCCACACATCCTCCAGGGTCACTGTCATCTCCCCCTGTGCCAGATGAAAGGTGCACGTCTCACTGTGCCACCGCTTTGCTAATGCCATAATCAATCCGTGATTCATCTGAATCACAGGCATGTGCATCACCTCATATAATCCAGTCGCGGCAATACAATCGATCTCCGCCTCTATCAACCGATCCTGCAACCTCTGTGTTACCGGATGTCTCTAGCGTAACTGCAACACGCCTAGATCCTCCTGCACATGGGCATCCATCAATCATCATCAGTTGTTTTGTTTCAAACTTTCTTAAAGTTTAAACCTAGACTATCAACAGATACTTTGATCAAGTATCTTCGGGTCTCAACAGGTAAGCAATCCTAGCAACCTAGACTTCAAATAGACATTTATCCTAGAAATGACCTAAGTCTCATCAGACTGCTATGGTTCAAAACAACTCCCACTTCACATCGCCATCCATCCATCATTGGCATCGGGAGATTTTATTCATACAAACTAGGGCATCTATTTTTCCTAAAACAAAAGCGCTACTTTACCAACAAAAGCACTAGTTTATAAACAATAGCGCTAAACCCCTAACAAAAGCGCTCAATCAGCTATCCAATAGCGCTTAAACTCGAAACGCGCTAGAACAACCTCACAATAGCGCTAATTCAGAACAATAGCGGTCAATTAAGCACTCAATAGCGCTTATTAATCAATAGCGCCTAAACATGCATGCAATAGCACTAAAACATTTCAACAATGCTCAAACAATAGGACAATAGTGCCATTGTGACACAATAGCGCTAGTTAATTGGGCAATAGCGCCAAAACATAGTTTCAGCGCTATTGCTCCGACCCAACTTTAACTCAGCAAAAACCGTATCAAAAATGCATAAAAATTCAAATTTCAAATTTGCGTACCGCTGGTCCATAGTCGTCTGACCGCTGGAATCAATGAACTCACTCAAATCGGTGCTCTGTAATAGGTACCGACATCCTGACTGCTACTCGCTCCTCCAAAATGTCACTATCAGAGCTCTGGTCACGGTCACAAATGATCCTGTTTTCACCCCTTTCACCCCATTTAAACCCTTCGTCGTCACCATAGCTTCCCCCTCGCTCACCACCGTGGTCCCCGTAAACTTCCCGAGCCTCCCATTTCTCCATTTTACCCCCGCTTTCTTCTATATTTCACCCATTTTCCTAACTTCTTCTTTGCTAACACCCTGCCAATTTTCATTCTTTTTCGAGAGATCGCCCGATTTTTCAAAAAAATTCGGCCCATCTCTCGAGGGGGCATACCACCCATTAAATTAATATTTTATGGGGCATTTCTTCACACCAATTTTTCTTTCTTTGAAACAACGCGATAAACCACACCGTCTCAAAGAGGGGCAAATGTAGTCACACAAATCTGTCCAACTTAATTAAATAAATATTTGCTATTTATTTGATTAAAAATACACTAGCTAGGAGTTAATTAATTAATATTTAATTAATTCATCTTCAAACATTCTCTTATTAATTAAGTAAACTATTCAATTTATTTTAATTAATTCATTAAAACCAAGCTCACAAATCAATTAAATAAATAAAATCTATTTATTTAATTAAATCCCCCTATTCCTCTTTTAAATAAATTAAATTAAACATTTATTTAAATCATTTATCCCCCCCCACTTGCATTTTCCTACTAATGCAACTTGCACACATTTATTGAAATAAACTAATTTTATTTTAATAAAAATCCTATTTTCCCTCACCCACCAAATCCAATTGCATTCCTAAAACCCCCTTCTAGATTCTTCTAACCCCTTCCTAATTAGCCTAATCCATTCCTTAATTATTGTCACATTCCTAAGTAACTTTAAGTCACTTCTCAAAGACTTCAAAGTCTTTGAAAAGCATTTAATGCTTTGTGTGTTCAACAATTTAACCTCCAAAGTCTTCCAAAACCACTAATGGCTCTTACATGACCATTAATGGCTCTTACATAACCATTTATGGTTATTTCAAACTTGTCTCCCCAAACATTTATTGCTTTGACCATGTTTATCCCTCTTGCCTTTTGCACAAGAGTTTATCCATTAGATAAAAGCTTTATTCTTTGAATAAAGAGTTTATTCATTCAACTAACCTTGACCTTAACTCCCAAGGTCATGTCAAGCATTTAATGTTTATTCCCTCTCCTCTCAACCTATCTCACATTGACACTTGTCATCATAAGATTGGGTTGAAAGCCCTCACATGGATTTGAAATCATTCAATCTTGACCCTTGTTGAGATTACTCAATCTCAACCATCCATTGCTCCATTTTTCCTATAAATAGAGCCCATTTCTTCATAATCCAGATCCTGAAAACTTGTATGCATTTAAGCTATAGGTATTTTGAGAGAGCATTTTAGCATAATCAACTCATATATTGTCATTTTGGTTAAAATAAATTATTTTAGTATCAATAGCTTAATATTAGCTTCTTTATTTACATTTAGAGCAATATTTCAATCTCAAACCTCCATAAGCATCCATAGTGCAAAAAGCTGCTGAGAGCTACACTACTTTGGAACTTGGAGAGGAGAGGAACAAAGGAGAAGGAGCCAAGAGCATGTTAGGAGGCATTTGGAGATGCCTCATCATATTTGCTTATTTAGTTAAATATTCTTTCATGTTCTTAGTATCTCTTTTGATATGCCTGTTTAGATTAGCTTTTGATTAACTAACACTAACGATTTCTTGTGTCTTGTGTTGTTTGTCATTTGCTAACCTTGTCCATTTTGCAGAGCATCAAGTATAATTTAAAATAAAGATTATTTGGGTGCCAAGATTAAAGTGCAATGCAAATATTTAATAAAGGGGGGCCTTTTGGAAATTTATGTTACGCGCTTTATGAAGTCTTTGGTTTTATTTTATTATTTTAAAAGGCTATTTGAAAGAGGCTAACCCCCTTCCAGGAAAATATCAAAGAGAAAGTTGGAGCTTATTTCTCTTATGCTAAGTTTGATATTTTGATATTGCTTCTTGCTTTTGGAGGAGATTGTTCTTCTTAGGTTTATGAAGACTAAATCCCTTAAAAGTGACATTCTCCATATTATTGACAGATATAATTTGGAGAATATCTTGATGATTTTATCACAGAGATCACAATTGACCGTATTTGTGGAGTTTTTTATTTCAATTTTTTAGGAGAATATTGCATATTTGATTGATAGAGACTGCTAGGAGGTTTTTGGAGAAATTGTTTGATGTTGGGACTTCCTTGGTTTGTCGTACCTTTCTTGCAACTAGCCATACTAGTTTGAGAGTGGCGTCAAGTTTCTCGAGCCTCTAGTCAGGTTTTGGCATCATTGATTTGGTTTGGGAGTGGCACTTAGGGTTATTATTGCATTGTATTTTAGTTTTATCAGCAAAATAATTCATTTTTGGTTGTGGCATCCTTTTTTGGGAGCTTACGAGAGTTGGTTGCAATTACATAGAATTATCAAAGTCTATCATATTTTTGGGGTATGCTTAAAATAGACATGTTATTCTATTTGATGATCTGGGTTGCTATTACATATGAAGAAATTTATATTTTCAAATCAGAAATAAAATCTAAATTTTTTAGTTATATGTATTTTTTAATATTGTCATCTTGTTGAGTTATTTGTTTGCTACAAGTTACTTTATTATCTACACTTTATTTGTCATCTTGAAACCATTGCAAAATACACTCCAAACACATTTCAAAACAAACAAAAAACTAAGGCAAATAGGGCAACATATTACATTGTTATCAGAGCGGTGTATCTTACTATCCCATAGGATACAATATGACAGAGTAGTGATATGACAGATTGGGATCAATCACCTTTTTCATTACATTATCAAATAAATAGGCATGCTCCAAATTTAGTTGTAAAAGAACATAGGGCTTTAGAGAGACAACACAAAAAATATGGGTCACGTGAATGCAAGAGATCTAGCAAATGAAAGATTTTTGAATTTGTTGGATGCTTTGGTCAAAGGGAAACAAGATACAAAACAAAGAGCACACCAACAAAATCAGCATTTGGAACTTTTAATAGAATTAATGGCTCGATAGATGGGGATAGATATTGGTACAAACAATGCCAATAATGGACATAACAATGGAGTCAATCATGGAGGCAACAATGAAGGCAACAACGAAGATGATAATGGCCAAGGAGAGAACTTAGTTCATGGTGGTACTCTAAATATTGAGGGACTATATTGATGTCAAAATGAAGCATAGACCCTGCACTAGTAATAGAGAACAAAACTATGATTTGTGGATGACTCTTCCTTATTATGATGGTTCAGGGAAGACCTCAACTCAAGCTTTGGTTCAAAAGGTAGATACTTATTTCCAACTCAACACTATGACAGAGGAAGAGGCCATCAAGTATGCAACAATACATCTTGATGGAATTGCACATGAGTGGTCGCATCATGGGATGATCACCATGGGGCATGATCAGATTGCCTCTTATGCATATTTTATAGAGGTTGATTAGGAGATTTGATAAGAAAGTTTTGGAGCTGCATTTCAAGGAATTGGCATAGTTGAAGCAATGGGGTTTAGTATAGACATATGTTGTTGATTTTTAGAGACATGTAGTGTTGGTCACAGATATTTCAAAGAGGAGACTCATAGTTCTTTTCATTGATGGGTTGAAAAATACATTGAGATGGTGGATTAAGGGGCTCAATCCAACTACTTTACAAGAGGCTATCAAAAAGGTGAGAGACATGGAGGCTTCTACTTCTTGAAGCAAGATTTAGTGCAAAGGATTCCCTCCCAAGAGGTACAAAGACGAGAAATAGTTTCATAGGGAATCATGTCAACCATGAAATTATTCCAACAAGTTGGATAGTGACTTGTTGAATGACCTCATGAGGAAGAAATTGTGCTTCTATTGCAGAAGACCTTGGAAATCATCACATACGTGTAGTATGAAAACCAAAACCAAGCAATTAGAGTATTTTTCTCTTGAGGAATCAACATAAAAAAAACAAGAACAATAGTTTGATTTAAAGAATGGTGAAGAAGAGAATTCATTTGAAAATATGAGAGGTGTAATACAAGGGCAACAAGTAGTTTCTTTGATTGATACAAGAGATACACATAATTTCATTGATGAGAGAATTCTAGCTTAGAGGGGATTGCAAACTGAAGAGCACAATGGGTTTAAGGTGATGGTAGCTAATTGTTATAAGCTTCCTTGTGCTTGTAAGATCTCTAATTTGAGTATACAATTGGTTGATTGTGAGCTAAAAGATGAATTCTATGTGGTTGACATGGGGGACAATGATGTTATTCTTGGTATGACATGGATGTTATCACTGGTAGAGTTCTCTTTCAACTTATAGAAGTAGGAAATGAGTTTCGAACATCAAGGAAGGAAAGTAGTACTCAAAGGACTTTCAAATGGAGGGCCTACAATGGTATCACTTAAGAGGATGGAGCGACTGATTAGAATTAATTAGGTTGAGTGGGCAACCAAGTGTCTCATTATGCCTACAGTTCCTACAATTTCAGACCAGGAAAAGAACAGTTACCATCTTGATATTCAGAGGCTGTCATTGAAGCATGTAAGGTGTTTTTGAGTATCCTTTACAAAGTTCCACCTGAGAGAGGGATAGAACATGTTACTGAGCTAGATAAGGGAGCCAAACTAGTAATTACTATACCTTACCAACATCCTAAGAGGCATAAGGATGAAATAGAATTTAAGAAATTGAGTTAGTACAAATGGGACACATAAGACCCAATAAGAGTCCATTCGCATCAGCAGTAGTTTTGGTGAAGAAATATGCAACAATGTAGATGTGTATTGATTATAGGGCATTGGGAAAAAAACACAATTAAGAATAGATATGTAATTCCTAGGATTGATGAGTTGATTGATGGGTTGTATGGTGCTTGATATTTCTCTAAGATAGATTTGAGGTTAGGATACCATCAAATATGGATGATCAACGAAGATATTGAGAAGACTTCTTTTAGGTTCTTTTTTGGACTTTTTTTTTGGCGATGCCATTTGGATTGACAAATACTCTAGCCACTTTATAGAGTTGCATGAATCAGCTGTTCAAGAAATAATTAATGAAATTTGTTTTGATATTTTTTATGACATCCTAATTTTTAGTAAGACTTGGGAGGAGCATATGTAGTATGTTGAGGAGTTCTTAAGCATCTTGGAGAGTGAGTCTCTATATGTTGAGTCTAAATATGACTTTGGTATGACTAAGCTTCTTTTTCTTGGTCACATTATCAATGCAAAGGGGGTGAGAGTTGGCCCTAAAAAGATCAAGGCTATTGTTGAATGGACTACCAAAAAAAAAATATTTCAATAAAAAATCCCACACACCATTATGCAGACCAATTTTTTAGCAACAATATTAGTTACAATACAATAATAGACTTTATGCTCTTTCATGTGTCTTCACAATGTAATACGAATCTAGAGTAATTCTAGTAGCATAACAACATCTTAAAAGTCTCATATAAAAATATCTATAATATCATTTATTTATAAACCTTTAAGGTAGGTTTCCAAGATTGCCATGTGATATTTTCATAGTCTCCACATGCATACAAAGTGAAATTGACAACATGCAAAAGTCCAAATTGACTCATTAGAAACATGCTAATCATGCAACCACATGCAAGACATCCAACTCCATATTTTATACAAATAATAAGTCACCTTCACATGCATGGAATTCCACTAAATAAAATAATTCAAAATGCCAATTTAGAACTCCCATTCACTCTTACTCACTCTGAGAGGTTGTCATAGTCCTGTTTTACCAAGATTCCCAAATTCCACCAAGTAATAACTCCAAAAGCAATACCACATATCACTATGATGCACCTTTGAGAGGTTTTCATAAAATCACCTCTCGAAATTAGTGGCCAAGTAACAAGTGGCACTAAATAAAATAATTCAAAATGCCAATTTAGAACTCCCATTCACTCTTACTCACTCTGAGAGGTTGTCATAGTCCTGTTTTACCAAGATTCCCAAATCCCACCAAGTAATAACTCCAAAAGCAATACCACATATCACTATGATGCACCTTTGAGAGGTTTTCATAAAATCACCTCTCGAAATTAGTGGCCAAGTAACAAGTGGCACTAAATAAAATAATTCAAAATGCCAATTTAGAACTCCCATTCACTCTTACTCACTCTGAGAGGTTGTCATAGTCCCGTTTTACCATGATTCCCAAATTCCACCAAGTAATAACTCCAAAAGCAATACCACATATCACTATGATGCACCTTTGAGAGGTTTTCATAAAATCACCTCTCGAAATTAGTGGCCAAGTAACAAGTGGCACTAAATAAAATAATTCAAAATGCCAATTTAGAACTCCCATTCACTCTTACTCACTCTGAGAGGTTGTCATAGTCCCGTTTTACCAAGATTCCCAAATTCCACCAAGTAATAACTCCAAAAGCAATACCACATATCACTATGATGCACCTTTGAGAGGTTTTCATAAAATCACCTCTCGAAATTAGTGGCCAAGTAACAAGTGGATCATTCTCAAGCTCTTCAGCTTGCATGTAGGAAGCCAACTCACAATCAGGTCCCACAAAGTGTTGTAACAACTTAGAAACTTATCAATTAGGATTTAATTAATAAAATATGTAGAAAAAAGACTAATTTATGAATTAAATAATCTTGGGACTCTTTAAGTTGAGACACCTTAATCCCAATAGAGAGGGAGAGAGGGGATAGAGGAGAGATAGGTGAGATAGAGAACAGAGGCGAAGAAAGGAGAGAGAGAGAGAGAGAGAGAGAGAGAGAGAGAGAGAGAGAGAGAGAGAGAGAGAGAGAGAGAGAGAGAGTGTCTAAACCTTAAGCCCTCCACTATATACCCCCCTTTAAACTCAATCTTATTCCCTATACCCTCAACTGTAAATGTCATACCCTAAATTGGATACCCTCAACCTTAAACCATGTACCCTAACACTCAAACCTAAACCCTCAAATCTCAACCAAATACCTTATACTATTAACCCTAAAACCTAAAACCTATACACTCAACCCTAAATGCAAATGGAAAGTGGGCAGAACGAGTATTTAGAGAGAGAGAGAGGGAGATGGGGAAATAGATTTAAGTAAAGAGAGAATGAGAGATAGAGAGGGAGAGTTGGATAGGAAGAGGTAAGTAGAGAGAGGTAAGGAGGGATAGAAAGGTAAGTAGAGATGGAAAGAGAAAGAGGGGAGTGAGAGGTATGTATAGAAAGGGAGAGAGGGGAAAGAGAGGAGTGACCTAGAGAGAAGTGACAAGGGAATGAGTGAGGAAGAGAGTGAGAGAGAGAGAGGGAGAGGGAGATGTATTGAGAGAGAGAATGAGAGAGGATATAAAGATAAGTAGAGAGGGAATGAGAGAGATAGAAAGAGGTTAGAAAGATAGAAGTGAACAGGGAAGAACAAAAAGGTATGCAAAGAGAGAGAAGGTAGTAGAGAGTCGGGGGAGATTAAATTAGAGAGGGGGGGAGGGAGGCAGAGGTAGGTAGGGAGAGGGAGAGGGGAGATAGATAGAAATATAGAGAGATAGATAGGTAGAGAGTGGGAAAAATGGAAGAAGGGAGGGTGAAGAGGTAGAGGGAGAGAGAGGAAAGATAGGAAGAAGTGGAGAGGGAAGTAGGGTGAGGGGGAGAGAGAGAGAGGGTGGAAGAGAGATGCATGTAAACAAATATCAAATATACATAGGTAGGGAGGGAGAGAACAGTATTTAGAGAGAGGGAGAGAGATGATGTAGAGAAATAGAGGTGGGGAGGGAGTGAGGGGGAGGTGTTCAAAGAAATATTATACGAATAGTAGAGAGTAAACGATGAGAGAGAGAGGTAGAGAGAAAGGTTAGATCATAGGGAAGAGAGGAGAGAGTGAGATACATAGAGGCAGATAGAGGGGGTAGAGGAATAGTGATAGAGAGAGATAGATCTAGAGTTTAGGAGAGATAAAGAGAGCGAGATAGAGAAAGCAATAGAATGTTGATAAGAGATTGTTGATTACTAAAATTTGACTAAGTCAAAATTTATAAGATCTTCTAAAATCTAGAATCTACAAATGTTATAACTCCTCGAGATATGAAACTGCTCTCAAATATCTTGCCAAGATATACATAAAATACAACTTAAAGTATACATAAACGATTATTTCATGTATATATTCTAATGAAGAGAATGAGATTGAATTGAAGATAACACTCAAGAGTTAAAAAAAAAATTCTTCACCAAAATGATTGTGCACTTTGGCTTGGTAGTGACCAAGCTAGGCTCAATCACTACCATGCCATAATGTGAGCGCATAATAACACACTCACATTCTTGTTTGCATTAGGAAATTCTAACTATTTTGGTTGGATTTTCTTTTGGTATCCAACCCAAAGGGTTGGATGACCATTTCATGCCCAAAGACCTGCTTTTTGAAAAAATAAATAATCTCACACATTTTTAGAATGCTCTCCACTAAGTTTGCATGTGTTTCAATGCAAATTTTTAAAAATATCATGATGATGCTAAGCTCTCTCTTAGCTATATAACCATGTAATTTTTTTAGTTTTGAGTATGTTTTAAGGTTTTCATCTTTAATTTATTTTGTTCGTGTGTTCATTTTTTTGTCAAAAACCAACTTGTGGTATTTTGGGTGTAGTTTTCTACTCATTCATCAAATTTTGAAACAAATTACATTTTTAAGAAACTAGATTTCATTCTACACATTGAATTTTTTATTTCTTTTAGATTAGTTTTCAAACAAATTAAGGGGGAGCATGCTCAATTTTCTAATTTTCTAGATGTGTCCACTTCAAAAGTTAGTAAAAAATCATATATTCATTAAAAATTAGCCTCAAAATCTAACATAAAATACATGGTGTTAGCTAATTGTTTACTAGAGTGATTTTTGAAATACTGAAAAAAGGTTAACGATTTATGGAAGCACACTAAACGTTATGTTATTTATTTAATAAAAAAGTGCCACTTGCGCACTTCCCTTTTTTGAAACCATTAATCTCCACCATTTAAACAAAAAATTAATAGTTTGAAAGTAGTAGATTTGGAGCACAATAACTCTTGTTCTTGTTGCATCTTCAAATTTTGAGTGTAACTTTCTTCATTTTCTCATTCCTGACTAGGCTTTGATTTTATTTTTTTAAAGTGGCATCTTAAGACCCCCTTTTGGTCCCCATCTTGGTACACTTACCCAAACCATCATTATTAAGAAAAAATTTAGTGCTAGACTTGGAGGGGACTCTATTGTCTTACCTTGGCCTATATAACCAAGGGTCTCTCATACAGTGTATATTCTGTAATACCCTAAAAATGGTCATCTAAACCATAGACCCCCTAATCTCGACAACGTCACCAAGATCCTAACCAAAGGCAATTAAATAAATCTTGAGCACACAATTAATTTCTAAAATCATCAAATGTCACATGGCAAATTAATCAACCAATATTAATTAAATATTTATTTAGTTAATTGATCATTCCAAGTAAATCATTTTAAACAATTATCCTATTTGTTTTATTGAATATCCTAGCATATTTAATTAAATAAATAAATTTGCCATCAAATCTTCAAAAAAGGAATTAATTGACAAAAAAAAATTAAAATTGAGAAAAGAAATCAATTGGAGATAATCTTGAAAAACAAATTAAAAATTGATAAATAATCTCAGAGAAAGCAATTAAAACAATTAAATATTAAAAATTGAATGAAATAGAGAATAAATCAATTTTTTCTGATTTTATCTTAATTTTAATTCAATTTCCTTTAAAACTGAGAAAAGCAGCCAATCACATCAATTCACCTGGATTGTGCTTCCTCTTGGAAAATCTTGACCGCTCATCATCATTTGATCTCAGCCGTTGGTTTCTTTCTGAATTTTCTATAAATTCAGGTTCTCGTCTCTCATTCAAGGATCCTGGAGAATATATTTTTATTATGTTGTTTTTGCTCTAGGTTCATTGATATTTGTTCATTCAGATATTTACATATTAGTTCTTGCATCCTTATTAAATCATTTAGCTTAAATATCCATTCATAGCTTACATCATGTTAGATTAAATCTTGCAAATCTTGCATTCATCTAGCTTAAATCCATGCTCATATAGATTAAAAATCTTTTGTTTAGGTGTTGTCTAGTCACCAGATAGCTTAGCAATCTGAGAGAAATCTAAACTCACATCTACTAGAAGACAATAGGTCGCTTTGTAATGGTTTATTATTCATTGATTATTGATTTACTAACCATGCATCTAATGACTTAATTGAAGTGTTGTGTATTCCAGATACATATACAAGTCCACTTTTCACACACACATTTTTGGCGCCCACCGTGGGGCATGAAATTCAATACTTCGGCCTCAAAATCACTTTTTTCTATCCTATAGGTCTCGTTCATACAGTCTCTGCTAAATATCGTACGAGTGTTATTCCTACATCATACGATATTCTGTCAAGATCTCTGTTTTATCGCATGAATCAGAAAAGGATCTCATACGAGTTTCTGCTCTAATAACTCGACTCTATGTTTTGTCATTTGGGCCTATGAGAATACTCATGCAAGAAGGTATACTCTATCGTACGAATTTCGGTTTTGTCATTTCAGAAACAGTTTACTTGCCAGGGTTTTTTTGTGAATTAAAATTTGATTATACTAACGTTGATGCTAACCCTGTCTATCTTCTGTTTATCTAAGATTTTTATAGCCTAACCAGTTTTTTGCAGGACGCGTGATAGAGAATTTATCAATCAAACATACGCTTGTCAAAGAATCAAGAACAAAATGACTACTAATACATTGGTTTTGCAAGTTGCCTAAAGAAAATCAACTAAACAATGTGTATTCATTTAGTATTTTCTTAGGCACTTAAATTGCTATCTGGTTAAAGAGCAAATATGTCTTTCGTGTTTTCAGAAAAATCAGAGAGATAGGAGAGTATGCTCTTGTCGTTTATAGACAATCGGAAATCTAGACCCTCAAATCTTTTTCTAAAGTGTTGAGATTTGTATACCTTTAGCGGGCCTGTCACAATGGGAAAAAGTAATCACCCTATGAGAACGACGCAAGTGAGTATAGCTGGACTTGATCATTCCAACTCACTATGATAAATAGGCCTCTGATGATTAAAGTCTTAGAGGATGGGATTATTTGAGTTTTCTCTTTGAGATCTCTCATATCGAGCATTTTGTAGAGCCTCACGGACTCAATCATGTTTATGTGACTACAACTTGTTTTGATACCTTGTCAGGCTATAGGCCTCAATCATGCTTGCGTGACTTCAAGGGGTAATTTCAAACAGAATTCCTGACTAAGAACTATAAGATAGAAACTACCTATTTCACCTCCGAAAGGGGGATAATCTTTGTGCAAGAGAGATAGTAACTCTCCCAAGACACTTGTCATATCATGCCCCCATTAGCATTTGGAGTCGGCTAATACAACGTTGAGAATCCATTTCGTGAGACTCAGTAGTCGTATTCTAATTAGCTATTAGGTGTGTACCTAAGTCAGCAAGCAAAAGCTTTCTTCTCTAAGCCAACTTTCGTAGGGTTAGCATGATGTGATTGGAATTATTATACATCTTGCGTGTTTTCTGTGTTTTCATCCCTAAAACTGAAACTGAAATACTAAAACTTGAGAAAACAAATCAAACAAATCAATAGCTCAGTGATCAAAACTCTGTTCTAGTCCAAAATTGGTCCCTGCTAGTCATCAAAAACTTAACCCTGGTCAAAAACTAGCTCTCGTCAGTCATTAAACACCCTGTCTGTCAAAAACTTGTCTCTGTTCAGTAAACTGTCGTATGAGCCTGCTGAAATATCATCCTATTGCATATGTTTTGTCGTACAAAACTTCATTAAACCTCACAGTTTGTTGTCTGGCCCTTTATCAATTATCGTACGAGGTTTGAGAAACTGTCATCCTGGTTAGGGAATTGTCATCTGATCCTCTATTTTGTGTCGTACGAAAAATCATCATATCCAGCAATTTATCGTCTTAGGTTTGCCCACCTGTCATACGAACCTAGGCAGCAACTCGTACGAAATACTGTTTTCATCATCCTGAAACCATCAAACTGTCGTCTAGTTCTATAAACTCTGTCATACGAATTCCTGTTCTTGTCAGTCAAAATAGTCAAACTTGCTTAAAACATTCCACAGCGAGCATACAACTAGTTATCATCCTTCTGAGCATAAACAATCTTGACAGTGCACAATTTTGTCGATCATCTTCCAACTAGTTCAAACAACATCTCATCAAACCTAAGTTAACTTAGATAACGTCTTACATAAGATAGATCATTCTTGAAACCAAACCATGTCTTAGTTACTTCCCTCAATCACTACATTAAACGAACAACTAGCTACAATTTGATCTTGACTTTTGCATCACATCTAGCTCTCGGTTCCATCGGTTGTAAACGTCGGTTCAAACCAGAAGTTCTCGCAAGAAAGTTGACAAAGGTAAAGGAGTATTATTTTCATCAAACGACAATCCATTCTTTGTAGAAGAACTCATCCCAAATAAACCTTCATCATCACAAGTACCAGCTTTTAACCTACCAATCTTTGATCAGCCCCTATCTCCCACCATGTATGGAGAAAGGCAAGAATGACAAGCTGCTTATGACAACCTCAGCAATCATGCCACTGACGGTGATTCTTCATCAAATGAATTTGTAGCTTCTGAACCTTCAGAAACTTGTATAAATAAATGTCTAAATGATAAGAATTTCTGAAAGATGATGAAAGTCATCATGGCTAGAGAAAAAGAAGACTATTTTCTAGAGATAGCAAAGCAAGGTGCCAAAATTCCTATCAATTATAATGTTGAAACCCTCATCACTAAAGAGGAAGAGACACCTTTAACCCTAGTGAACAAACGCTTGCAAGCATTACAGATTGAGATCACGGAATTGAAAACAAAGATAAACCATCAAAGCAATATTCTCTGGACACGATATGCCCATTCCATTTGACAAAAACCTTTACATGCCTCCATTTCCCTCACGAGTAGAGATTCCTAATTTTGACAAATATGATGGGAATGCAAATCCTCAAGACCATGTCAGAGAATTTTGTGCTTTATATATGGAATTCATGGACGAACAAACATACCTCATGCACCTTTTCCCAAGAAGTTTAGGAGGGCAAGCTATGGAATTCTTTTCAAGCCTACCTATGCGAATCAAAACTTTTGAGGAGTTAATCCAATTGTTTCTACAACAATACTCCTATAACATTCATCATCTAGTCACTATGATCGAACTTTGCAACACTAAACAGAAAACAGGAGAACCTTTTCTCACCTTTCTTCAACTTTGGAGAAAGATGTTCTCTAGATATTCACGACCTATTCCAGATTCTAATAAAATGGATATCTTTGTGAATAACCTGATCCTGAATTGAAAAATAGTATCCAAACACAAGTGTACCCTTCATTCAACAAAATGGTAGATAGTGCCATCAGAGTGGAAGATGTGCTCATAAAGAAAGGGGATATATCACTTCAGAAAGAAACATCGCAAGGTTCTAGTTCTAAAGAAAAGAACAAATATTGGAAATATGACAAAGATAAAAACAGAAACATTGTTAATAACGGAGTGGTAGACACTGTTCAAGAAAAATCAAAATCCGCAATATTTAACTTGGCTAGTGGCACACAAGCACTAAAAGTGGCTAAAACTGCAGCAAAAAATCCTCCAAAAAAATCAAAAGAATGGTTTAAAGAGAAACCTTGGCTTTCAAAGCCTAAATGTGATTTTACTCCTCTAGATGAATCATATGAATCAGCTTTTAAAACTTTATTGGCAAATGACCTGATAACATTGCCAGACAATTATAGACCATATGATCTAGAAATTAAACCCAAATGGAGGAGAGAAAATGAATACTATGACTACCATTGAAACAAGGGTCATAACACAAACAACTGCATGAAACTCAAACATGAAATTCAAGATCTCATTGATGCTGGAAAAATCGTTGTTGGAAATCATGCGACTAATGCTGATCATAAGCCTTTTAAAGATCCCTTACCAACTTATGAACAATGGATTCCTCAAAATCCAAGGGAGGTGCTAAATTCAATTATACTTACACTAACAATGACAACATGATCAACATGATTGAATCATATTGCAATATGATCATAATCAAAGATAAACAAAAACAAGCACAAACTACCAATGTTGTGACCCACGCTCAAAAGAAGGTTACTCTCCAAGGAGCTAGTTCCTCAACTTCTGCTCAAAAAGCATCAAACCTACCAACTCCTTCAATCAGACAAACAAATACAATCACAACTAAATCTAAGCAGCTACCTTCATCATCCTCTCCTGGTTATAGCATCGTCGAACAATTGAAAATAACTAATGCTCAAATCTCCATTTTAGAACTTCTTAAGATCTCTTATGCTCATAGAGAGATCCTGGACAAAGCTTTGCTCACTACTAATGTCCCTACAAATTTAGACGTAGATCAGTTTCAATCTATGGTGGGTCACCTAACTTCACCTCATTACCTCACTTTCTCTGAAGAAGATGATAACTCACTGAATCACTCACATAACCAACCATTACACATCAAAGCTATGATCCATAAACACCGAGTTAAACATGTTTTGGTAGATGGAGGTGCTGGGTTGAATATATGTACCTACAATCTACTGACACAGCTGGGATTTTCTGAAAATGTCATTGATCCAACAAAGAAAATAACAATCAAAGCTTATGATGTAGAAGAAAGAACCTCTAAAGGTCTAGTACTATTACCAATCAGAGTAGGACCTATGGAAAGAGATGTTATCTTTCAAGTGCTCGATTCATACAACATCTTAATGGGTAGGCCATGGATTCATGAAATGAAAGCAGTGCCATCTACGTATCTTCAGTGCTTGAAATTTCCTTATAACGGAGTTGAAGGTAGTATTCCTGCTAATATAAGCTATACCTGTGATGCATTAACGCAGAGTGTCGATGCTTTTGTTCCTCATAATAGAGAAGCCTCTATAGCTGAAAGTTCAAAAAATTTATTGAAAGATTTAGAGAAGAAGTTGAAAATCACAAATACTGGTATGGATGGATAACTTGTGCTCTCACTAATGTCTCTTCCTCCATCACCAAGATAGTCGGGAAAAATATCAGAGGTTATGAAGCCACAAACTTCAACTCCAAATGTCATTTATGATGGTCTCTTTATACAGTCCTCTACTTCCCTTGCAGATGAAATAGAAGAGGATGTTGTTCTCAAATGGCTTTTCAAAGAAGATAGTGCAAACAAAGAAATATGACATTGTGATATTTCCCCGAAACAATATGGTCTGGGCTATAAGATGCTTCAATGCATGAGATATTTAGGTACTGGTCCTCTAGGCAAGTGTCAATAAGGTATTGTTGAACCTATTAAACTGCAAACTAAGTCTACAAATGATAAGACTAGACTCGGATAATATCCAAGAAAGTCATCATATTAGAAACATACTTCTCGCCATCAACCTAAGTGGAGGAAAAAGGTACTACCTTCAACATCACAAGAAATTAATACTCAGCAAACTCAGGAAGACTGTGACAATGAACAAGAAGAATTGCCAACCCAGAGAGAGGAAGTAGATGGTAATCAAGTTTTGATTGTATCAGCTATAACACTACAAGAAGTAGAAAGAATCAGAGAATTGTTTGCACCACTGAACATTCCAATCACATATACTGGTAGACAACAAGTAGATGATTCAGAAACTAATTCAAATGAGTATGAATGGGGTCTAGATCATCTCTCAGATACATCTACTACAAAAACCCCTAAAGAATCTAGTGATATCACAGATGACGTACAAGAGCTAATATGCTTAAAATTGCAAAAGGAAATAGAATAAATCGAACTAAAAAGACAAGAAGACTATGAACGACAGCTGAAGGAAGAAAGGAGACAATAAACTTCTTCACCTACTAACTCTCCCTCTAATGAGATAAGACAAAACAGGTATGGAACTACAAAAGAAGAATTAGAAGCTACAGAAGTAGGACTAGTTGAATGGAAAAGACGACAAGGACTAACAGAACCATCAAGGTTATGTCAACAAGTGTGTCAAATACAAGTGATCAATGAACCAAATCATGAAGGAACTTGCAGCATCAAAGATGTAGGTATTGATACTATACATACTTTTACTAAATCACTTGAAGACGAGTCAAAAACTTCATCTCATGACTCTGATAACTCAGACAGAAGCTCTATTTATAACAGCTATTCAACATCATATAATGACTACTCCGCCATGAATGTTGAGATGTTGTCTGTTGACCCTGTTACTGTCACACCGCGATATGTAGTCCAGTCTAAAATAGGAGACGATGCTAGGAGTAGGTCAGTTGGGTTAGGTCCACTAAATATTAACATGCACTTCGATAATCGTGTTATAACTCTTCCTAGTCTCGAGACACCTACACAAGGTAGTCTTCTGGAACTCGATTGGTCAATCTGAAGTTATGATGATAATACCGTGAACTCCCTTGAACATGTTCAAACTTTATCCTTGATACATCCTGAACTAATTGATTGTACTCTTTACAACCAACCTTTGAATATACCTACCTTCATCAATGACTACACATTAGCTTGCTATCTTAATGCAGTTGAACCAATGGACTCTTCCACCAGTGAGCAAAGTGAGAACATGACTGAAACAGACATCAAGTATCTCAGTCACAAAAATAAATAAAAAACAAAAATAAGAGATCTGATGGCGAAAACCACATTCTGGCGGTGTCAAAATCAAAAATAGTGAAAATAAAGGACATACCTAAGGGTGAAAACCTCTCTGAGGCACCTGGGGGTGAGATACTTGATATGCTGCCAAGTCACTTCCAAGAAAGGTCTTCAATATTGATTGAACCAACACAACCAGTCAATATTGGAAGTCAAGAGATGCCACATATCATTCATTTAGCTCAATCACTATCCGCAGAAGAGTTAAAAGATTTCAGCAACCTCTTTTCAGAAAAGAAGATAAACTTTGCATGGACATATTCCGATATGCTAGGTATAGATCCTGATCTCATCATGCATCGTCTCTCTATTACACTAGGAGTTAAACTAGTCAAGCCAAAAATCCGTAAGATGCATCCTCATGTGGCACTGCTAGTCAAAGTTGAGCTAGAAAAATTGCTAAAAGTTGGATTTATCAGCGTTATAGACTATGCAGAATGGATATCAAACATAGTACCTGTATCAAAGGCAAACAAATCTATTAGGGTTTGCACAGACTTCAGAGATCTTAACAAAGCATGTTCGAAAGACGATTTTCCATTGCCCAACATTGATATGATAATAGATATGATGGCTGGATATGAGATGTACGCCTTAATGGATGGATTCTTTGGTTATAATTAGATCAAGATAGATCCTGAGGATCAAGAAAAGATAGCTTTCACATGTGCATGGGGATCCTTCTACTAGAATGTCATGCCATTTGGACTAAAGAATGTAGGAGCGACTTACCAAAGAGTAGTAACCACTATCTTCCATGATATGATGCACAAAAACATGGAAGATTATGTTGATGACACCCTAGTAAAAACCATGAAGATATCTACACATATTCAAGAGCTAGGCCTCATACTGGATAGAATGGAAAGATTCAAGCTCCAGCTATATGCTAAAAAGTGTGCATTCAAAGTAACATCACAGAAATTTCTTGGTTACATAATTTCAAAGAAAGGAAATGAGGTTGATCCTGAAAAGGTCCAAGCCATAATGGAAATGCGTCCACCCAAGAATATCAATCAAATGAGAAGTTTACAAGGACATCTTCAATCAATAAGGCGTTTTATATCTCAGCTAGCAGACAAAGCTCAACCCTTCACAAAGGTATTAAGGAAAGGAGTTCAATACAACTGGGATGAAGATTGTGAAAAACATCTAAAACAAATCAAAGATTAGCTTTCTAAACCACCCATATTGATGCCACCAATTCAAGGTAAACCATTGATTCTATACGTATTAGCTATAGATACTTCACTGGGGGCACTTCTGGCACAACAAGATGAGAATAAAAAGGAAAGAACCATATATTATATCAGCAGAACATTGGTGTCTTATGAAATGAACTATACAATCATAGAAAATTCTTGTTTGGCATTAGTCTTTGCATCACAGAAATTAAGG
The DNA here is from genome assembly GCF_030272615.1 of Cryptomeria japonica. Taxonomy (NCBI): domain Eukaryota; kingdom Viridiplantae; phylum Streptophyta; class Pinopsida; order Cupressales; family Cupressaceae; genus Cryptomeria; species Cryptomeria japonica. Next base: position 9,350,149 of record NC_081410.1, read on the forward strand.
CACTATATGTTAGCGCACTCTATTAAGCTGGTGGCTAAGATTGATCCACTCAAATATCTTCTCAGCAAAGCAACGCTTATAGGCTAAATGGGTCATGGTTCTTACAAAATTTGATATTGAATATGTGGAACATAAAGCCATCAAAGGACATGTTATTGCAAACCAACTTGCCTATGCTCCACTTGAAGACAGTCAACCTCTGCATATAGAATTTCTGGATGAATCAATCATGCATCTTACTCAACGATCATGGAAGATGTTCTTTGATGGGTCCTTCACTCAACATGGTTCTGGTGCCGGAATAATTTTTATTACTCCTCAAAAATATTCAATCCCAAAAGCTTACAAGATTCTCTTCCCTTGCACAAACAACATTGCAGAATATGAAGCTTTGGTAAATGGGATTAAGCTGGCCATTGAATGGGAGATTGTTGAATTACACATCTATGGTGACTCTCAACTCATCATCAACCAAATCAATGATGTATATGAGACTAGAGATGAGAAACATATGCCTTATAAGAGAATGGTGGATGATCTCAAGAAATACTTTACCTTTGTATCCTTTCAGTAGATCCCCAGATCAGCAAATAGAGTAGTGGATGCAATGGCCACCTTGGCATCTATACCACAGCTATAGGAATCTAATTTTTTCTTTGACTTCCTAGTGGAATAGTTACATTATCCTGCCTATGATTCTCCTGAGTCCCAGATGGTTTATTCTATTATTGGACATGACTCATCTCACCACAACCACATTTACTCCTACCTGCGTGACCAAGTTATCCCTGCTAATCTTTCCCAAAATGAAAAAAGGAACCTAATACGAAATGCTTCACTCTACGCCATCATTGCTAACGACCTGTTTAGGTGAGGTTTGGATAGTAATTTGCTTAGATGTCTAGAAACTGAGGAGTCCCAATGCAAATTATCTGAGGTTCATGAAGGTGTTTGTGGATCCCATTCGAACGGTCTAACTTTAGCACGGTAACTACTATGGGTTGGCTACTACTAGCTGGACATGGAGAAAGAGGCTATAAAATTTTCTAAAACCTGTGAGAAGTGTCAGCTACATGGGAACCTTATACACGCTCCAGGAAGGGATCTCATACCCTTTTTTACGCATTGGCCCTTTCAACAATGGGTGTTTGATCTCATTGGCCAGATATATCCTGCATCATCCAATGGACACAAATTTATTATAACTGCCACAAAGTACTTTACTAAGTGGGTAGAAGTGGTTCCACTCATCAAAGCAATCGGTAAACAAGTAGCTCTGTTTATCTTTAATTATATCATCTGCAGGTATGGTATACCCTCATCCATTATAACTGACAATGGAGGACAATTCAAGAACAAAGATCTAAATGAACTCTGTGAAAAATTCAAAATAAAATAGCACTGGTCATCCATGTACTACCCTCAAGGTAATGGACAAGCTGAAGCATCTAACAAGAACCTGTTGACTATCTTACACATAACAATAAATAAATTTGGAAAGGATTGGAATTTGCAGCTCAATCCTGCCTTGTGGGCTTATAGAACAAGTATTAGAACACCTACTGGGGCTACACCTTTTTCTTTGGTGTATGGGTCTGAAGTAGTCTTACCTATTGAGGTGGAAATATCGTCTTTAAGAGTTTATTTGCAAGGTATTGTTACTGATGAAGACTACAGAATATCTAGATTACAGGAACTCGAGTTGCTAGATGAACGTCGGCAAGTGACGCTTGATCATCTAAGAGCATACCAAAACAGAATGTCTAGAGGTTATAACAAAAAGGTTCGACAACAAGAATTTCAAGTTGGTGACCTTGTTCTGAGAGAAAATCCTAAGAATCAACACTTTCAAGAAAACAAAGGGAAATTTGAACCCAACTGGCTAGGTCCCTACATCATCGATGCAGTCTTTGGCTCTGGTGTCTATCAACTCTCAACATCGGAAGGAGAACAGCTCCATGAACCGATCAACACCATCCACTTGAAGAAATTATTCACCTAAATATTCTCTGCTCCAGCAGCCTGTACAGTTAAAAAGTCTTGAAGAAATCCTAAAAATCAGAAAAAGTCCTAAAGAAATCCTATAAATCAGAATAAGTCCTGAAAAAAAAAAAAATCTTTGCCAAGCAGGTGAAAACCTGGTAAACAGGCGCCTCTTGTACTCAAGCGCTCCATCTATCAATGCAACGTTGGCATTTCCTATTTTCATTTCTGCTTTCCTGCATCTTTTCTTTCACTTGTACATATCTTTTAGTCACTTTCATAGCATCCTGGTTCTTTTGGAACCCTCATGGCTTGAAACTGATCAATGTCCTAGTCTTAGGGTAATCAACAGAGCAATTTACATGTCCTAAGAAGTATCACCCAAGTCAGCTTTCAGTCAGTGATACCGACTCATCCACTCTGATTCAATCACTTGTCTCCTAACTACTGAAGAGTTTTATCACTGAAAAGACAAGTAAAACAAGACCACTGAAAACAATCACTAAATTGTTTGAGATATGCATGAAATTTTCTTTGTGTGTTATCTTTTACATTTACTTTTGATTATTATTCCCTCTGAGTAACTCAAGGAAGTCTATCTTGACTAAGAGAAGCAAGGATTGGGGGCATAATACTTTTCTTTGTCTTCTGCTTGTAGGAATGAATCCGATGATCTAGAAACATCTAATTAGTTGGGTGTCTATGATAAGTGCCTTCACATCAAGGTGAAATCACCACACATACCTCGACTTCACTTATTTGTATGCTACGGGGAGGTTGGAGTCATGTCTTTGTCTATTTGAGGGAATTTCTTTAATATGCAATCATGCGTAATCTGTCCAAGGATATGAACGAACAAAGGGTCATTGTGGATAAGATAATTAATATTGCATTTGCAAAGAAATGAACTCTATTCTGCTTGTTGTGTTTGTAAAACACTCAGTGATGAAAATTAAGCATTTCAAATCCAGTGACTAGGTTTAGATTGCATTCATTCTAAATTTTATGCATTTAAAAGTGATTTCGGCATAATAATAATGATCTCTTTATCTTCTGAATGAGAGTTTGAAGCATCATCATTTCTCCACTAAGTGGTCTATGTATCATCATCGTTTCTCTGATTGAGTACTTGTGTATTGAGATGTTAGCTGCATACATAAGAATCTTATATAAATCCATACATTTCATTATTACTTATTTGCATTCATATTATTGCATAGAAAAATATAAATTTGCATTACTTATTACTCATTTGCATCATCATTTATTTGCATATGAAAAGACACAAAAAATATACATCCATATTCATCTGCATTACATACATCCATACTAGAAAAGATATGCATACAATAGAATAAAGCATATAAAAAGATATCTCATAATCAATTGACACAAGTACGATGAAATCAAATCAAGATCTCGTATATATCATAATCTCAGAGTCTCAGAGTACAAATGATATCAACTGTCATATACAATGTCTCATCGGAGCAAGAATTGTATAGGCTACAAAAAATGGGGTACACATAACAAAATCTAAGAGCTATAAAAAACTAGCTCTCTGCCTCTCCCTCACTACAAGGTGGAGGAGGAGATGGAGCTTGCTGACCAACATCTTGCCTAGGTGCCCGAGCTCCCTCAGATCAAGCCATATACTAAGAATATGAGACAGCCTGCTGCGCTACTGGAACTGCAATGCTATATGCCACAATATAATAGGTTGCACGGCTAGTCTGATGCAACACCTCTCGTTGAAGAGTGTCTCACTCTGCCCTCATCTCAGTGAGCTATCGGTCTCACTCTACAAGTTGTGTCTGAGCCACTTTCAATTGTGACTGCAAACCTGCTAATCTAACTCTCATAGGCCGTGCTGCATCGGTTGCCCCCTTCTCTCTCACAGGCTCTCTGCCTCCCTGCTCATTCATCTGTTGCCTCACTTGCCAAGGAGCTACTCTCTCCTCCTCCCTTCCACCCTCCGCTACCCTGGCACCACTAGCCCCCACACCAACAGCTCCAAGGGATCCACCCTCCCCTCTCTACCTCTGTCTCCCCCTCGGTGGTATCATGTTGCTGCTAGCCCCAAGATCACCTCCTGCCCGCCTAGGAACCTTCGTTGTCCATTCCTGTGTCTGTCCCTGTACCTGTGCCTGTGCAAGGACCTCATCCTTAGCCTCGTCTATGAGAGGTGCATTCTCCACAGGATCTGTAAATCTAGGGAAAGGATGTCTTGGAACCACTCCCTGTATTGGGGAAAAACCCCCGCATCTGCAATATCATCAAGATAGTCCCATCGCAGTCATTGTAACCCGACTAGCTCCTGCATGCTCAACGCGTAGGACAACCTAGGGGCCCATCCTCGTCTCTTCTCGTCACCATAACGGGCATAGGCGATATACTCCTGTGACATACCCTGTGGCCTGCCATACTGCCTCATAACTCTCAAAACCACAAATCGCTCAATAATCGACATTAATCTGCCAATAAGAGGCTGAGTCTTAAACATGTCTCTCCGCTGAGCTCTCCAGTCATCCCACAGCTCCAGACCCCTATATGGCCTCCATACTACAATGATCAGATCATCAAGCTTTCGTCTCCAATACTCTGTCTTGCCCAGATGGGGTTGAGTAACATATCCAGAATATCTACAAACGATCGACTGGTGTGGGTCTCTGGCATCATCTACTATCGGTCTACAAATCGAGATGTGCTCCCATGCCCATATCTAAAGAATCAAAACTCCTGCTGCCATGCTCTTCCCATCCCTGTATGTGATCTCGTGCATCTCATGATACATGTGGGCTAATAAGAAATAACCCCACCCTAATCTCTCAGGCTAATTCAATAATCTCTCGAGCATCCTAGCCTAGCCACATAGGAAGCCTTGTTGTCCCATGTCCAGCATGATAGAACAACCTATCATACTTGCTAATACACATGCTAGCGGAAACTACTCACTATACCTAGTCATCATAACATCCCAAGTGATAGCCCGCTCCAGGATAGTCTCATCCGGAAATATGCATCTCAAGGCTAAGATACCAGGTCGTTGAGCAGAATCATAGTCAACCTTATCCCCAGCAAACAGAATCCTCAAAATCCTATACATAACCTCTGGTGTAATGGTCATCTCTCCCACTGGTGGATGGAAGGTGTTATGCTCTGAATGGAAATGCTCAACTAGCATAGTAAGCATCCTGTAATTCCAACGGATATTAGGCATCTCTAAAAGGTGAGTAAAGCCGCACAAATCAATATGTGCTCTATCTACATCTGACAAATTTTGAATGAATCCCATAGTAGGAGGATAGACGCAGGGAAACAGGATATCTAGCAATCAAACCTGCAAAAATCAAACAACCAAGCATCAGTAAGTCATCCAAATTGCGCTACAAAACATGTTAAACATCACGCAAATCCAAATACACCAAATGACAAATCAAAAATTCATGTTTTAACCCTTAAAAATGCTCATTGTTTTCCATATGAGCTTTCCCAGTATAGAAGAAACTCGTATGAGTCGAGAATACATGTCGAACGACAAAACATGCTCATACGATAAATGGTATTCTCTTGCACGATAAAGTTGGCTATGAAAAACAATATCGTACAAGACATGGGTTGATACCACACGATAAATCATATGAGCTGAAACAACAAACCACAAGAGGACAATTTGTCGTACTATAGACAGTGTCTTATCGCACGACAAAATGACATTGAACGACTTCAAACGACTTTAAAAAGCAAAAAATTCAACAAAATTTAAAATTGATGAAATGCAAAGGCTTAAGATTGATCACTTACCGTTGGCTCGTAGTTTCATAGTCAATTATGTCATCTCTGGTGCTCGAATCGATGCTCTTGGATCGGAATGACCATTTTTCTTCACAAAGGGCTTTTAAAATTTCAAACTTGAGGAGGTGAAAATGAATTGAAAATGACACTTCGACCCCTTATATAGCCGAAACCCTAATTTTTCAACTTGCTCTGATAGACATGAAAATTGTACCCTGAGCTAAATCGACGGTGCTGATTCCATTTTCGGGATCGAAATCAAAATCCGAGATCATCTTCCTAGTCAATTTCACACAACTGAGACCACTTAGTGCTTTCATCACCTGCTCATTCTTTCCTTCAATTTGCGCTTAATTTCCAGTTAATCAATGCTAAATCTCAATTTAATTCTCAAATTAACTCTAATTTTAATCATCAACATTAATCTTTGTGCTCAAATAACCTATCATCGCTCAAAAAAATTGCTTAAAATCACTGCGCAACCTGTTAGAGTTATCTTGTATTAGCTAATAATTATTTATTTAATTAAAAGTATATTAAACTCTACGCTTAAGCTAAACTTAGGCATTTAATAAATATTGTAGGTATTCAATAATTATTCTAATTATTAAATACACGTTATCCTTTTAGGGTTTCTTTAGGGTTTATTTAGGGTTGCACACCTTTAGGGTTGCTATTATCCTTCTATAAGGATTGTATTGTACTTATTCATTTAATTTGATTCCCTTTCTGAATGATAATCTTCTTCTTCAGAGCATTTATGCTTTTTTGCTTTATGTGCCTCCATTCTTCTCTTGTGATAGGTATTTGCATGCAGGTGTTCTTGGGATCTCTGAGTTGTATTTCCTCAAGTTCTTCATGGTATCAGAGCCTACATCTGATGCTACTTGTTCCTGATTTTTCAGAAGATTTTCTTCAAAGGCTAGGGTTTCAGTTCTTTTTTCAAAGGTTTTAGTTTGGATCTGGGGTATCTTTTTTATTTTTGGTCATTTTGAGCTCAAAAGGACCTCACCATTGAGCTTAGAACACCCAAAAACCCCATTTTCATATAAAATTTGTCCATTTTAGACAGCTTTAGCTCTGGAAAATATTGTTTCCATTTTGCCCTCTTTCTGGCACGTTTCCCAAGGCAAAAAAATCCAAAAATCCAAAAAAAATGAGTTTTGGGTAGTTTAACGGCTTGCCCAGGCCAAAACCATCATGGCTCACCAAGGCCAGCCCTTCGGGAGCCTCCAACGGTCTCCACCCGCCATCGGTCACCATGGTGGTCCCAATTGCCTCAGCCGTCGTGGCCGCACGACATCCTTCTTCTCGCTACCGTCGGCGTAGCCTCTGCCCCCGCCACCACTCACAGCGTCTAGCGCTGGCTGCCAGCCCGGGACCCGCCGTTGCCGCCACCCCCAAACCCGCGGCCGTCGCCGCCCAGCCAGTGCGCCACCTCCCTGCCACCAGCAAGGGGGTCCTTTTTTTCCCTTGAAGGGTTTGACAACATATTGGTTTTTTTGCCATAACTTGGGCAAACGGAGTTGGTTTTTCAAAAATGAATAGGCCTTGGAAAGCTCTTTTCAAGCTCTACTCGGATGTGGAGGTTTGAACTTTTGATTTTTCATTTTTGATGGCATTTTTTTTTGTCAAAACTAGAGGTTTGTTTTTGCACTTCAGGAGACATAACTTGGGCATCCAAACTCTGTTTTTCAAAAACTTTATATTGTTGGAAGGCTTGTTCTGTGTAATTTCCAGTAATATAAGTTTTCTTTCCAGATTCTGCTTCAGGAATATTTTATTCAATTTTTTGCTTTTCAACACTCTAGTAAATATCTTGGATGTTTCAGGTTCTGAGATCTCTTTCTATGAGTAGGATGTCTCATTTTTTGTTGTTCTTTATGTTTCCAGTCTTCTTATCATTGTAGCTTTTGATTTATGCAAACGCACTGAGATAAAGTGCCATCATGCATCGTATACTTGGGATCTTGCACATCTTGTGTCTTATTGTACATGCACTACTTATAAAGTACCATGGGGGGTTGATGTTTGCCTTTGTTTGCCATCTACTTTTGTCACGTGAGTGTTCCTTCCACGACATTTGCCTCATGATGTGTGTCAAGTGAGTGTTCCTTCCACGACACTATGTACTTTCTCTGCACCTTCAATGTTCCTGGTTCATCGTCATGCAGTTCTTGTTGGTCGTTCTTTTCAGTGTACTTGTCCCTCTCCCTTTTCAGCATTATGGGGAGGTTTGTCCTGTTGGTTCTAATGCTTCCTTGGTTCGATTGATCAGCTCTTCAGGCTTTGGTTTCTCATGCCATCTATATCTTCGATTTCAGTTGTTTGCCATCTGATTCGATTAGTGTCATTTGAGGGTACTCATGCATATTATAGTCTTCTCTACTTGGTCATGTTCTATTTCAATGGAGGTTCTTCAGATCAGCAGTTACTCTTCGATAGTGTTTGCATCTATTTCATGCTTCTGTGGTGTTGTATTTCTCAACTCTCACATGGTATCAGAGCCTTGTTGCCGGGACCCAAATTTGCCTTCATCATGTAGTTGCATTTTTTGCTTCATGCATTTAGTTTTTTAGCTACTCCCTAAGTTCATCTTAAGGGGGGTGTTAGAGTTATCTTGTATTAGCTAACAATTTTTTATTTAAATATTAGTCTATTAAACTCTATGCTTAAGCTAAACTTAGGCATTTAATAAATATTGTAGGTATTTAATAATTATTAAATACACATTATCCCTTTACGGATTATTTAGGGTTTATTTAGGGTTGCACACCTTTAGGGTTTCTATTATCCTTCTATAAGGATTGTATTGTACTTATTCATTTAATTTGATTCCCTTTCTGAATGATAATCTTCTTCTTCAGAGCATTTATGCTTTTTTTTCTTTATGTGCCTCCATTCTTCTCTTGTGACAGGTATTTGCATGCAGGTGTTCTTGGGATCTCTGAAGTTGTATTTCCTCAACTTCTTCACAACCCTTGCTATCTTTCGATTTCACTCCCGAGGGGGCATACTCATGACCTCAAAGTCAAGAATTTCTTTCAAAAATCTTCGTTACAAGTTGAGCAGCTAAGCTTCATCAAATCAATCTCTAGGGGCATATCAGTTTCATCGCTTCAAATCAAGATGATATTGTCTTTGTCTGAATCGGTCTCTTAACGTTAATCAGTTGTATCACTTTTCATGAAGCTGATTATTAGTTTAAACTCAATCAAGGGTTTAAAGAGTATCTTTGATCACACTCAAATCTAAGCAGGTGTTTAGTTTCATCGCATCAAATCAAGTTGGACAGTTTATCTTCACTCGTCGTGTCTTGATCCATCAAGTTCAAGACCGGTTTTTCTCTTCACTCACTGTGTCTAGTTCAATCAAGTTCTAGATCAGTAAGATCCACTTCTTGATCAATCAAGTTCAAGTTCGGTATCTTCGCTCTTCATCGGTCCTAGTTCAATCAAGTTCCGGATCGGTCTCACTTTAATCAACTATGTTCAGTTTCATCACTTCAAAACAAACTGAATGTCTAGCTCTTCATCTAGTTCGTGATCAATCAAGTTCAGAACTGGTATCTCCTAGACATCAAATTTTCTTTGAACCAACGCGATGCTCACACATTAATTCAAAGAGGGGCAAATTTAATACCCTAAAAAATGGTCATCTAAACCATAGACCCCCTAATCTTGACAACGTCACCAAGATCCTAACCAAAGGCAATTAAATAAATCTTGAGCACACAATTAGTTTCTAAAATCATCAAATGTCACATGGCAAATTAATCAACCAAAATTAATTAAATATTTATTTAATTAATTGATCATTCCAAGTAAATCATTTTAAACAATTATCCTATTTGTTTATTGAATATCCTAGCATATTTAATTAAATAAATAAATTTGCCATCAAATCTTCAAAAAAGGAATTAATTGACAAAAAAGAATTAAAATTTGAGAAAAGAAATCAATTGGAGATAATCTTGAAAAACAAATTAAAAATTGATAAATAATCTCAGAGAAAGCAATTAAAACAATTAAATATTAAAAATTGAATGAAATAGAGAATAAATCAGTTTTTCCTAATTTTATCTTAAATCTAGTTCAATTTCCTTTAAAACTGAGAAAAGCAGTCAATCACATCAATTCACCTGGATTGTGCTTCCTCTTGGAAAATCTTGACCGCTCATCATCATTTGATCTCAGCCGTTGGTTTCTTTCTGAATTTTCTATAAATTCAGGCTCTCATCTCTCATTCAAGGATCTTGGAGAATATATTGTTATTATGTTGTTTTTGCTCTAGGTTCATTGATATTTGTGCATTCAGATATTTACATATTAGTTCTTGCATCCTTATTAAATCATTTAGCTTAAATATTCATAGCTTACATCACGTTAGATTAAATCTTACAAATCTTGCATTCATCTAGCTTAAATCCATGTTCATATAGATTAAAAATCCTTCGTTTAGGTGTTGTCTAGTCACTGGATAGCTTAGCGATCTGAGAGCAATCTAAACTCGCATCTACTAGAAGGCAATAGGTCGCTTTGTAATGGTTTATTATTCATTGATTATTGATTTACTAACCATGCATCTAATGACTTAATTGAAGTGTTGTGTATTTTAGATACAGATACAGGTCCACTTTTCACACACACATATTCATTCTATTTGCATTATTGATAGGAATACAATTTATTCTTGTCATCTTAATCTTTTCATTTCATTGTGTTTTCTATTAGGCCTGTAGATCTTGGGTGGCTATCTCTATAGCTCAATATTACACACCCTAGAAATTAAAAAATCCACCATATCATGATTGCTTGAAACTAAAATGCTTTAAAAAATATTTGAGTGCCTCTCTCATCCCTTCCACAAAGTCATTGATACTAAATGACTACATTTCCATTTTTTAATTATCAATCTTCATTCATTTCCATTTTTTGAAAATCTTATTAACCTCTTATCCATAAAATTCTTCCTTTTATCCTTACACTTAAAAAATGAGACAAATTAGTAAAGAACCCTAACCAAGTTCTCATTAGACTTCCCAAAAGTAAAATCAAAAACTATAAGATTACCACAAAATAGCATGTTATAATAAAACAACTACTTAAAACAGCATTGCAATCTACTTGATTTGTAGAATCTCATTGTATATAGATAGTATTACTTTATATTTTAAGAATCTGATATACTGATATACAATCGTGTACTAAAAATAATCTATTGTTTAGCTCTATGGCTCTATTGTAATCTTCAATGCTTGTTGATAATACAATTGGGTTGTACTTTTGAAGTGTGGTGTTTTTCTTTGGAAAGTGTTTTCCCCATACATATATTGTGTTATTTTTTATTCTAGTTTGCATAAATTCTTTATGTAAATAAATGTGCATCCAATAATTACAATTGATAATGGTTTGTAAGAAAAAATTATCTTATCTCCTCCACTTAGATTTGTGTAGGAAACTATTTTTTTCTCATTCTTCCTTTTAAGTATTGGTCCAAATCTCTAATTAATTTAATATATCCCTAAGAAATAACCAACCAGCTTTTTAATTTAGAAACATCATGAAATGCAAAAATCTAAATTTTTTGATTGACTGAAGAAAGATAATTGGTTAGGGGAGAATAACTAATTTTGTTTAGAAGCTACTACATTTTATCCAAGTGCCCCAATCAATTGTAGCCACTAACCCAACCATACACATTTTTAAATTTCCTCAATTTAACCTCATTAATAAATTTATTATGTTCAACTTTACTTTAAAATTTATCAAATATTGTTCACATTGAAAGAGTTATAGGTCTATCTCAATATGATTGATGTCAGAAGGTGAAATGACATAATTAAATATGTTCATTGCTCTATTTTGACCTTCTCCCATAAAACTACAAATCAGATCAAAATCACTTAAATTCATTGCAATGCCAAAATCAGTAAAATAGAATATATTAAAAAAATCAATTAAAATTATTGCTTAGCCAAAGTGAATTAGACTTATTATAAGCGACAATTTTCCAACGCTTAAACAATTCTCTAAAGAATACAATTTCATGTCCATCATGTATATTCAAGTTCTTGACTTCAAGTCAAGATTGAAGGATGAATTTGAAGTAAAATAATTGTCCCAGTGTACCTGTTACTTTCATCTTATCCTGTGTTACAAAATCAATCAACTAGTAGAATGATCTCATGATTGGTAGTACACAGGAAAAAAGGTAAAAGTAAAGTTGCAGATGAGTAACATCAAGAATAAATAGCACGTCTTTTAGACCTTTTGGTGATAATGATATAATATCATCCTTAGTTATTTAAAAAGAGCAACCATTCCTATTTTTTTACTATGTCAAAACATATTAAATGATGAACCAATCTCGAAGTCTGTATATGCTCAGAGAGAAACAAGTAGTTCACAGTTACCTGGGGAACGGTCAGTTGTGGCTAAAGTTCTTTAGACATTTCAATGCAATGGCGATGCATGTATCCCATCTATCATGTGACCTATAGTTATATTTTGTTGATATCATAATTTACAGTTTTTTATTAAAGTATCTAGGAAAAGGCTTCAATCTATTACAGATCATTTATAGTTTTTATGAATAGGTCGAAAGATGAAATAATATATATGCAATATTCATATTAGCGCATTGACTGACTGAGGAGGGAATGAATGAAGGGATTTTAATGACGTTCATGAGATCAGTAGTCTAATGGATCAGGAATCAAATCTTTAACAATTTTCAAGTTCTTCTCATTGTCAGTTCTTCTATTACGAATCTTTATCAAGAAACCAGCAGCGTTGTGATTCTAGAAAACGTTGGTTTAGACAACCTCATTCGATTTTTTTTCATACTGAATATGGATATCTTGGTAAGTGGCACATTCAAAAATAAAGTGTCATTCAGTTTCGACCACCCCTTTTCTGCAAAAAATACATGTTCTTTCTTAACAAACTTCATTGAGGACCATCTATCTACTTGTCTCACATCTACGATGATGAGATTCGGTTCTTAACTGTGTCACTAACAATCTAGCTCCACCCCTAATTGCCACTCTTAGGTAGTCTTTTTCATCATGCTTGCATGTGGGGTTGAACTCTTTAACATAATGCATTTCTTTTCAACCAATTCTCTTTGTCCACATGGGAGTCCTAGATTTTTCTAACACAAACCTTTATATCTCTTAATTAGTGTTAGGGCATTTTTGCAAATTAATGTCTCATTTGCTTATCCACTTGATTTTCTACTTCATGTCCAGTTATTTATATGGCCTACCTTCTCCTCAACAAACATTTTGGGCCAATAGTGTTTATCCATGTTTTCAACTATTTTTAGATAGCTCAGCAAATGGATTATCATTGAAGCCTCCATTGGAAACATTCCTACTTCAGCTAAAAGAATGTCATAGGGGACTGTTGGTTTGACTTTGAGGCTACTAGTGATAAGTTACTTTTGGACTCTTTATTTTGGTTTTCATTTGTGATTTGATAGCCTACTCCTCCCCTAAACCTCACAACAGCAAAGTACAAATAATGTGACCAAGAAACAAAAAAAGGGTTTTCTTGATTTTCTAATCCCATAACTTTTCTTTTCTGCTACAAAAGACTCCAACCCCCTTGTATCCTTTTTGTTCTACATGTCTACCAATTGAGCTTATTCTGAAAATCAGTTCCCAAGTACTTGTATTCCTCCACAATTTCTAACAAGCTTTCTTCAAAGATAAAATGGACCTGTTGCTTCTTCTATTTTAATGAAAAATCATGACCTTAGTCTTGCTAGTGTTCACCTACATCCCGACCTCCTAGCAAAAGATCTCTAAAGCTTTCAAATGTTCTCTCAAACTATGGGCAATTTTTGCAATTAGGATAAGATCGTCTTCTTAAAGAAGTAGCTTCATGACATAGCCCATGAGTTGGATGTCCTCCTCAATAGTTTTGTTTAGGCATTCTTCAAATTTATCAATATATCCATTACCATTTATGAAAAAGGTATTTGTGTCTTAGCTATTGATCTTTGAATATGTGGACAAATAGATACAAGGAAAGTTGAGAATCAATAAGTTTTGTTTATGTATTTTTATATTGTATGGTTTTTTGCATTTAAATGATAAATTATAAAGTGATATTTGTTATTTATTATTTATTTTGATATCATGGTATTGTGGAGAGAGTCATTTGTAGGAGGTGTTACACATTCTTGCTATTTTGAAAAGTGTGCTTGTAAAAGTTAGATCATATCACTTACATCCTGATGATGGATCACAGAGTGATTCGAAACATTTATGCAATTAAAAACACACACAATCAAAATCCAAAAATAGCACATAGCAGCATTATGGATTGTGGAAAATTGATATCACTAATAGATATCACTTCTCAGTAATGAAATAAAAACACTTTGGAGCATCAATTGAAGAAGGAAGAGTATTTTCATCACTTCTCGTTGCCTTATACTATAGATTTTTGAATAATTTTAAACCATTGATTACATGCATTATGTATGAGTAAATTTTATTCTTTAAATGAATAATAATTTTCTCATTGACTTTGTGGGTGATGAAAGAGTAGACACTTTGAGCATTAGTTGGGTAAAAAATTGTTAATAGCATGTGATGCCTTGTTGCTATTGATATAAAGTTAAATATCCATAATTCATTGATATATTTTAATGGACTATGAAAATAAGTCGAATGCTTGTAGTCAATGTACCAAATGAAGTGCAATGGTGGACCCATAGTACATGAACATGTGGTACTTAGCGTGCTTTGTGATGCTCTCTTAAGTACTCTGCTTTGTGATGGCCTCTTAAGTACTAATATCATTGATTTAATGCTTTGTTAATATTATTTGTGATGTAATTTGCTAGAGTCCTAATCTCAAAGTTAAGTTCATTAAAATAGTAATTAATTTTTTTAATAAAAATTTGTTTTCATAATCTGTAAAATGATGGTTTTGAAAAAGGCACCAAACCTTTTACAATGATCTAAAATAGAAATGAAGTCTAGACCTAACAAAGAAACACAACATGAATCAAAGTATAAGACTAAAAGTACCATCTACACTTACATCACCTCCTTGCATGAACTTAAAACAAGTAAAATTCTAAAAATAGATCAAAAAATCCATGATGTCATGATAACTTGAAGCCAAAATGCTTAAAAGAAAACCACTCTAATTGTGTCCACAAATCCTTAACACAAAATCATTGATACTTATTGATGCTGAAGAACCACATTTCCTTATTTTTTAACCGCTGATGATCAATCATAAGAATTTTTTAAATTCATAGAGCCTCTTATCCATAAAATAAAGAGCACTAACCAAGTTCTCATTAGCCATCCCAAAAGTAAATTTGCAAACTATAAACTTGAAATAGTATTGCAATCTAGATGATTTGTATCACCTCATTCTTTCTAAATAGTATTACTTTATATTCTAATAATCTATTATTAAACCATGTCTCAATGAAGTTCGGTCAAATAAACATCCATCATACTAGAACGTAAATGATCATCAATAGCAAGTGATCTCTAGGTTAGCTCACTCAGTCTCAGCTGCTACTTTAGGTAGCCTAAGTCGTGGGTTCAACTCCTGATTTATCTGCAGTGTGAATGAGGGTCCATTGCACATCATCAAGAGGTTATTAAAGAGCTCACCCTGTAAAGAGTTAAGCTCAAGGTCGCTCCACTAAACTCTTATCTTATTTCCTCTCCAAAAAAATTTTAAAAAAAACATAACCCTAGAATGATATTATTATTTTATATTCTATATAATTCGATTTGCTAGCCTAGTCACTCGTGTACATTGATATAATATCCAGGTCGTCAGATAAAGTTCGTTGAAAAAGGGTACTCCCATTTCAAAAGAGAAGTGATCAACATTTTCGTTGCATCTTATAGCTACCTGTATCCACTATAAAAATCTTGAAGGGATAAGCCACTAAGTGATAATGTGGCAGCCTTTTAAGCATTGACATTCACTATCATTTCAGTGCAATATATTGAAATTGCAAGCTAGTGGAATTTCAGCTGGCCCACTCTGATAGTAGTGGGATTGAGGTGCAAGATAGTCTAGAATAAATAATTCATCTTATTTTCCATGACAGGAAAGCACTTACATTTGGCAGGCATCCATTGTAGATGACGACTAACACACAGTGAAAGCTACTGAGATCAGATTACATGTTATCTACTATAAATTTAAGTATGAGAAACAAACTTTTAAACCATCTCCATTTTTATATAGTTTTGAAGAAGAAGATAAAGCAGTTCAGGCATGATGAAGAACACAGACTTAGCTGTTCCCATGGTATTAACGCTCCTGGTTTTTATTGTTGGTGTGAATGGTGAGTTCAGAAATGGGTTGTTTAATTTTGATTTTCCTGACCCTTATTTTGGGTGTGATTCATCCTTTGTGGAGAAGGTGCAGCCATTCCATGACAACGTGGAGCACGCCATTAATACTGTCATAAGCACTGCTCCAGAGAGTGGCACTTTTCATTCAACACAGAGGGAGCAGAAGGGAGGGGTGAGGGTCGACGTGGAGGCCAACTGTGCAAGTAAAACCACAAGGTGTTCTGAATGCCTTCGCCACGTCAGCGAGGGTTTACTGCACTTCTGTGAGGCAAGGCTTATTGGTCAGGGTAGAATTCCTTCCAATGATGGCTGTTCTCTTACCTATCAGGCTTCTGCTAATTACTGATCTAACCAGCAACTTATTGATATCTATGTAACTATTGGGAAAAAATAACAGCAGTTGGGTTCTGCTAAGGGTAAGAAAAAGTGTGAAATCTATCTATTTCAGTAGATAAATAGTGTGCTGTTTTCTTCTGTGATGATCCCACTATATATGTGGTGCCACCCATCTAGTCCAGTCATGGTCTCAGTATATATAATCCTGTTTTCATAAGAAATGAGTTGTACTGTTGAATAATGCTTATGATTGTTATCTAATTGTCTTCTATCTGTTGGATATGTATTGTAACCTACATCTCTGGTATGTAGAGTTCATATGGGTTTTGTATTAATCCAAAATATATATAGATTTTGGCCGATAGGCTATTAACTGTTAAAATGTTTAAGCACAGTTTGTCTTATTATTTTTGTAAACGTAAAAAGTTGTGATTTGTCTGTCACTTATATGGAATTTTCTTTGTAACTCTTTTTTTTTTCTTGCTCAAAGAAATCTCTTCTTTTCACTCTACACAAACCAACATGGTTTCCTGCAAAATCCCTTCTTCTCTCTCATCCGATCTATCAGTCTCTGAATTTCTTTTTCGAGATAACATGTGTAGTTTATTGTTAAAGATAAAGTCAGAAAGATTTAGTGTTCAATTTAAAATATAGCATATATTTTGTTATATTTCGTTAAATATGTGATTGCTTGTGTATTTATTTCAAGAGTTTTCATTGTTTGGTAAAATGGGTCAGGCTGAGCCTTTTGACATAGGGGGATTAGAGCTGGTTTACAGAGTAGGGATTGATTTTTTTTGAAAATTATTATTATTATTATTATTTATAAAGAACATTAATATTCTTTTCAAATTTTTATTCTTTGCTTCAACTTTCTCCATTTCGTTTTCAAAATTATCAGTTTCACATGGATATTGCACTAATTTTTCCCAAATTGCATTAAGACAAATTTAGGAGGAAACTATAACTTTGCAAGAGGATAGGATCCTTCTAGACAAACTATTATTAGAATATTGTTATTTTTAGCATATCAAGTTCTGGTTCTAAAATTCTCTCAAGCATGTATATAAGACCTCTATATAGTGAATTAGGTACAATCCTTTCATCATCATTTGATTATGTGATGCTAATATTGAACTCCTAACATGGGTAGATCCTAGCACCCATCACTTGTATCTCATCAGTGAAACCTCACCTAAACCCCATAAAATAAATTAGCTCCCCGTATCTATCACCTATATACTATCATTGAAATCTAGCTAACCCTATTATATGATTGAGGTTATTTAAGAATCATTATAATGGATAGAAACTAAGAATTATGTGATAGAAGTATGGAAGGGTATTTGATAATCATTCCCACGTTCAAAATTTAAGGATTATTTATAAGCCATATCCTATTCCTTGATGGATAAACGCATATTATAGTTTATCCCTTATTCCAATTATCTTATTTCCCTTTAATTAGTACAATTGATTTTAGCTAGACTAGGACTTATTCACTTTTAATTCATCTCACTCATATTTCTTAATCTATCTAAAAATGATAGTGTGTGCAAGAAAATATGTCTAGTGTGGAATATTTAACTATTAAAATTGAACAAACACAAGTTCTAAAAAACACTCAATTTAGGCTTATAAAATCCAAGAAAACCTAAAATTTAATAGGAAAACCCTATGCAAGACTCCCTATTGCACTTTAAGAGTGGATTCTTTCCAATTGATGGATTGATGTGTCTCACAAAATTTGTTAGTGTAATATTGTGTTATTGGATGTGTGTATTCAAAATGGCTAATTGTGAAAGGATAAAATAGATTTAGGTTTGGAAGGTGGATGGATATGATGAGATCTTGAGATCAAGGGTGGTGATGAAATGGGGTCCCTCAAGACATGATATTGTACCAAGTGCTACAATACGAAAGAATGAGAGGAATGGTGGTACTTTTAAGTACCATGGAAGATTTACCAATAAAGAAACTTCTTATCCCTTACACGGCATGTGGTGAATTTCAAATCCCTCATTTTTGAAAAGGAGAAAGGAAGACCCATGCATCCAAGGACATGGCGTATTTCCACAAAAGGAAAAGTTAATGATGAAAGAACAAGGTGATTGGAGGAATATTTGACTCTACTTAATCATGATTAAGCATGTGCACATGTTTTGATCAAGAAAAGATGGACAAGGAGTGGACCCATTATAAAATAGTCATAAATGCAGTAGAGTGGGTCCCACAAGGGGTGAAACAATCAAGAAACTAAAGATAAAAGCACAAGCAAAGACCAAAAACTACTAAAAACCAAGGGGGGCTAGGGGAAGATCAACCAACATAGAAAGACCAGCTAATTATCCCCCAAATATTTGAGACCTTTCACAACTTGCCATTCCTTGTTAAGAATTTTTAACTTATCCATGAAGGACAGTTATTTGGCTACATATTCCTCCTGGGTGGGAATGATATCCAGGTTTTCTATGGATTTACCTTTCTTGTTGGAACTAGGAGGTGGACTAGAAGAACCATCATCCAAATCAACTCTTTTGCGCTTTTTTTTCTTCTTCTCCAACTCCTATTGGAAGACATGCAATGAGACAACCATATTTTTCACCATCTCTTTATAGTAAACCATAATTTCCTACATAGTTTTGACAATTTTATTTTGATTGTCTTGGAGGCTACCAATAGTCTCCTCCATCTTCATGTCCTATGCTAAGTCAAAAATAGGATTAATATTCTCCTCTTCTAACTCTTGAACAACCCACCTATCAATATTTTTAGCCAGCCCCTTCACAAAAGTCTAAACCTCCTCTTCAAGCAACTTTGTAGACCATTCAATGGTCTTAGCCAAAGTTAATGTTTAAAATTTATGTTGGAAGCATGAGCTTATATGGTTGTAATTGATTTCAAACCTAGTTATCTGGATGGATGTTGGTTTGGATATGCTCTTGGTTTTTGTAGTTGTGCTTTGTGATATAGGTTGAGATGAGTATTTTTTGTGTTGGTTGTGGAATTTTGTTTTGGATAGTTATCTATGTTTGTTGGCAGGGAATATGGTTGTCAAAGTGGTCTGAAAAGCTTTTGGTGCTCTCTGGATATGTTGCGGAGTGTGTTGTGGTCTAGTGGATTTTGTTTCATGGAATACATAGTATTCTCAGTATGTTTCTCAAATAACTTTTGTTTTCCACAAGAGAGCTTTGTTGCTTTAAGTTTGAGATATTTAGTTATGATGTGACTCATTATGTACAATTAAGTTATCTTAGTAGGATCATATTATTTTGGTTTGGATATGAGTTGAAAGTTGTATTGGGATGTAGTTATGGGTCTCACCTTGGTGTGTGGAGATCCACATGGATTATTTTGCATCAGAAGATGTTTTGTGGCCAACTAATTCTTATATCTACATGTTATATTTGGTAAGGACTTTGGAGGATGTATTAGCAAGTGTGGTTCATTTAATTAATCTTGGAAATATATCTTATAATGTTTATTGGCTCCCTCTTTCTTTTGGAGTGGACTATTTTTAGTTGTATTGGTTTGGGTGGCTTATTTAGTATAATATTGCTTATTCTATTTTGTCCGACCCTCAATTAGGTTTTCAATGTTGTATTTCATATTTGACGAGTATAAATGGATGAGTTGAGTGGGTGTAGAAAAGTGAATTTTATGTGAAGTGTATGTGAATGATATGCAAGTAGATCTAATATTGTGAATGTGCGAAAGTCGGTTTAAGAAGAGCTTTGAAGGTGATATATTTAGGAAGACAGTGTGTTGCGATCTAGAAATGCTTCTAGAGATGTTTGTCATGATGTCAGTCGCTTGATCTAGTTGTTCACGAATAATTTCAAGTTCAAGAGAATCCTTCCCATTTCAATTCAGCTATTTCATTTTTTGTTTATTGGTAGTGAGTCCCTTGGCAATAGCTTGTATCTTGCCCTGAAGAAGTGATCTTCAGCAGAGCAAGTCCTAATTTTGTATTTCTCCTAAGGTTGTGCACCTTAGTCTACAATTCTGGAGCAGTGAGATCTTTGGTAGGAATCCATATTCATTGTAAATTGTTAATATATATTGTGAGTTATATTCTCACTATGGTTTTTACCTATTTGGGTTTTCCACTTAAGTCTAGTGTTCATATGTTGATGCTTGGTGTTCATGTGCTGCTGATTGTTGCACTGTTATTGTTAAGTAGGTTGATGTTATTTATATTTAATTTTTTTTGAGTTCCTAGACTGATTCACCCCCCCTCTTAGTCATTTTTTGTGTTCAACACTTGGTATCAGAGCATTGGTTCCTCTTTGGAAATCTTAACCGCATGAGGTAGATCCAAAAATGGCACAGGAACTTAATTTTAAAACATCGATGTTTGATGGAATAAAATTTCTTTATTGAAAGGAAATAATGGAATTTACTTGCTAGCATATCTTTAGATCCATCAACCAAGCCAAATCCCACTTCCTCTCCCAGTCTTCCCACAATCCTCCTTCGGACCTCCCTTGTGTCTCCTTGCCTTATATTGAAGGCATTTCCCATCAAATTTCTATAAGCCTTTCCAAGAAAATCTTTCATTTTGCCTTCAAGCCTTTCTCGATGGTTAGGAACCATATTCCTCCTCTCAAAGACTCCAAGGACATTCTTTTGGAGTCGGGAGTCTACAAGGTGGCGTGCTCATGTGGTGCACCTTATATAGGTAAAATAGGTCATTCCTTTGGCACTAGAATTAAAGAGCATAGTGCTGACATTAAACATGAACATGTCCTCAAATCTTCTCTTGATGAGCACTCTAGATCTGTTACAAGTTAGGGTTATCGTTGCACCAAAATATTGACTTGTCAATGCCCGATACAACCACTAGACTTATAGAATCCACATGAGGTTGTTAAACCATGTCACGAATCCCCGCAAGGGATGCTGGCCCACTGCCAACAATCCACCTCCTAGCGTCACTCGCTACAGCCTGGTTGTTGTTGCACCAAACGATTGACCTGTCAATGCCCAATACAACCACTAGACTTATAGAATCCATAGGAGGTTGTTAAACCATGTCATGAATCCCTGCGAGGGACGCTGGCCCACTACCAACAAGATCTACCAAGCATCACATTTGTCTTGAAAGCACAGAAATCTTGTTCAAAGAAGATAACTTCTTGAAGAAGAAACTTAAGGAGTCCATAGAAATCAATAACCACCCCTCGAACCTTAATCGTGATGAAGGGTGAAATTTAAGCATGTCCTGGAAATATTTGCTTGCTACATTAGGAACCCTCGTCATCCCCATTCTTGACCTTTCCTTGTTCACTTCCTTTCCTCCCCTTCCTCTTCTCTTCCCCTCTCTCCTTGGTCTTCTCATCTTGAGGTATCCTTTCCCTTTAGGTCTTGGCTCCCCCTCCCCCTTGGTTATCCTTTTGTCATCTTCTAGGTTGGTTTCCTTGGCCTCCCTTTACCTTCTCAATCCTTCTTCATTAGTGTTCATGTTCTCTTTGTTTTGTGTTTCCCCCCTATTGTTGCTTTGGTCTATTTTCTCTCGCCTTTGGTTCCCTTGCTTTGATGTGGTTCCCCTTCCTTGTCTTCTTTGTTTACCTTTTTCTCCTCTCTAGTCCTCCCCCTTTTTGCTTTTGGTTAGTGCTTTGTGTCTGGGTTTTTGTTTTCATTTTATTCATCTCGTCCTTGTGTGTGTGTGTACCCCCTTTCTCTCCATACGTATATACATATGCATATATAGAGATGTATATGTATATGTATATAGGTATATTTGCTTGTGTATATCTTTATCCGTTTTTAATTTTCTTGGTTCCTTTTATCTGTTTACTTACATTTGTGTATTTTGGCGCCTATTAATTTTATTATTTTCGAGTTTTTATTCTGGTGCTTGTCTTTATATATAGTTGTATTTTTGCATTTATGTATTTATGGTCATATTGTATGTGTTTTCTTTTTCTCTTTTTCTTAGTTCTTTCGTTGTTGCTCTCATTCATTTATATTCTTATAGGGCTTCCTTTAGTTTGTTTTTGAGTCTTAGTTTATTTTTTTAATTTTTATTTCGTTTTGTTTTATTTTATATATATATATATATATATATATATATATATATATATATATATCCATTTTTTATTTTTTTTAATTATTGACTTCTTGTTTATCTTGTTGTCTTATTCTTCTTGTGGTTTTTATTTCCATTTAGTGCTATGTGTATGCGGGAAAAGTGGGTCAATAAAACTTAATATGTGAAAATATTGTAAAATACTAGTCCACACACACACACAGGACTTCTTGATGCAAGCTATGGAGTAACGTAGTGTTACTCAGCTTCCCAAGGAGGGTCCCATGGTTCTCTATCTCACAATGTCCCTCAAACCAACGTTTTTGCTCTCAGATTACTAAGCAAAATGGTTTAGGGATGGTAAATATGAGAATGAGAGATGCTTTTGATTGATTTTAGTATGAAATAGATGTGAAGCTATGTATGATGCTAAAACTGCAATAAACTAAATGATAAGATGACAAGATGAGTATGAATACTATCCTAGCATACTATATTTAGTCTATGATTGAGCTAAAATGACAAAGAAAGTACTCTAGCATGCATATTTAGTCTAATTCCTGATCTAAAAGAGGCTAAATGATGAGCATAAAGATGATATGAAAGCTTGAAAGTATTTGAGCATAAGTGTGATGCTTCAAATTTGAAAGATGATTGATAAGAATGGAGGAATGAGAGCTCTATTTATAGCACAAACAGGGCAATGGATGGTCAAGATTGAAAGGTTTAATCAAGGGCCAAGTTTGAAAGTTGGGGATCCATGTGCACAATCGGCACCAATGAAATGGTGACAAGTGTCAATATAGGATTGGGTTGAGAGAAGAGGTTGGAGGCATTAAAGGCCTGAGAAGACCTCATGGTTATCTAAAGGCTAAGGGTCAAGTCTAAGTTAGGCTTACCCACTGGATTAAGAATTAATCCAAGGATAAACCTTTGTGCAAATGATTAAGAGATAATCATGGTCAAAGCATTAAAGGCCTGATGAGACCCTTGGGTTGGATAGAGGTTGAGTCAAAACAAATGTTTTAACCATGTGGGAGGGTTTGAATTAACCATTAATGGTTATTGGAGACTTTGGGGATTAAGTGGTTAAAGGTTGGAAGCTTTCAAAGGTTATCAAAGACTTTAAGGGTTTTGGTGGTTGAAGGTTGAAAACCTTTAATGGTTATCAAAGACTTTGGGCCATTTGAGAAGTGACCTCCCTTTGCTTAGGGATGTGACAAAGTTTAGAGGAGGGTTAGGTTAATTAGAAGTGATTAGAAGATTCTAGAAAGGATTAGGAATGGGTTTGGGATTTTGCAAGTGGATGGGGGGATAATAGGATTTAATTGAAATTATTTAATTCAATTTGGTTGCAATTTGGAGAAATTAAACAAATTAGATTTATTCAATTTAGGATAACTATTTAATTAAATTTGAATTTAATTAAAAGTGGGTAGGGGGGATTTGATTGAATAAAATGATTTATTCAATAAATGGGTATAGTGAATTTAATTTAAATAAATTGAGTAATTTACTTAATTAAATAGAAGAATGTGGATAATTTAATTAAATTAGATTTAATCAAATAGAGAAATGAACATAAAATATTCATTTGGGAATATGGTCATTTTTATACGTCTACATTTTGCCCCTCTTTGAAGTGACGTGTGTGCACATGTTATTTCAAAGAAAATGATGCCTTATCATGATTTATGATCAAATGCAATTTTTGTGTTGCTCTTTTAATTTGTCAGTCGTGCCCCAGATTTGATGTGATGCCCCAGATTCGATATTTGATGTGTGATGCCCCCTCGGGAGATGAATCAATTTTTTTGAAAGAAAATTTTTATTTTAATTTGGTGAAGTTCGTATGATGTATATGATGTCGTGCATGTAAAAGGTGTGTGAATTGATTCATCTCCCGATAAGTTACAACTGTTTTGGTATAGGGGAGACCGCGACTATATTACAGGTCCAACTGGCTAACCCTAATTTCATTTTCCTCTTATAAAAAGGGAAAAGGAGTCAAATTAGGTTCATTTGTGCTTTGTTGACTTTGAAGAAAAGAGAATTTGCTCTGGAGAGAAAATGCCTATTCCTTATCATAGACACCATTTCGAGCGCGTCCGGAGATATCGGAGACCAGTAGCGCGTGGACCACCAGTAAGTCAACATTTTTGACCCCTTTTGGATTTTTCATTTTGTCATTTTCAGGTGTTTTTTTGAATTTTAAAGTTCGGATAGTTCGTTTTAGCGCGTCTAGGGTCAACAGTAGCGCATACGAAGTGTAGAATAGTGCATCAGATTTAAATTTAGAAGTTGCGTCCGAAAATGTTTAGTTAGCGCATAGGATCTATAGGTTAGCACGTGTAGATAAAATAGCGCATGCAAAGGCTTGGGTAGCGCGTAGGGGAAACAGGGTAGCGCGTAGGTATGACCTAGTGCATAGGAGCTGTCGTGGTTCACATAGGCAAAGGGGTTTAGCGCGTAGGACTAACCTAGCGCATAGGGCTAAAAGGGTAGCGCCTAGGAGGGATATGGTAGCGCGTAGATAGGTTCTAGCGCATAGGACAGATTAGGTAGCACAACGGAAGAAAAGAGTAGCGCGTAGATATATTCTAGCGCATAGGACATATAGATTAGCGCATAGGACAAGCAGCCTAGCACGTGGGTTTGTTTTAGCACATGGAAGGTCTGTTTTAGCGCATCTGAAAAAAAAAATTTGCAGTTTTGATCAAATTTGAAAAGTTGTGTGTTTGTGTGCCTGTCGCGTTTTGATGGATTTATCCAAGATGAGTATTTGTATAACTTGTGTTGATGTGCAATTTTTCAAGTTATGTATAGATTATCAAGCTGTTGTTTTGATCAGAAAATGATGTATTTGCGTTGTCTGTTTCAAGTTCAATGTGTATGAAAGCCTGAGTTGTTTTACAAGCCGATATGGGTTGGAAACTTGAGTTGTTTTACAAGCTGATATGGGTGGGAAAACTTGAATTGTTTTACAAGTTTATGTGATTGTGGTACTTGAGTTGTTTTACAAGTTTTGATATGGTTTCTGAGAACTTGAGTTGTTTTACAAGTTGTTATGAAATGATAGGATGTTGAACTTTGATTGTAGATGAGCAAATTGTTTCATGTTTTTGATGTAAGTTTGATTTTGATATCTTTGTTGTGATGTGGAAACTGATATTGGATTTGTTTTGTTTGTTGACAGGAGCGTTTGGGTATTGTGCAGTCGAGGGAGAGATTCCCGAGACCATGGACGCTGATACCACGTCTGTCACAGTCAGACTTGGATATTATAGAGAGATGTGGATTGACCTCGCTTCTGGATATGCCTCGATTCACTGTGAACTGGGGACTTTTGACAGCATTGGCAGAGAGGTGGCATAGCGACACAAACACCTTTCATTTTGCCACTGGAGAGATGACCGTGACACCGGAGGATTGCTACCGGATATTGCGCATTCCTGTGGTAGGGGCCATTTTACCTTATGAGCAGACAGAGGAGGGCGGCACAGAGGCACTGCGCCGTATATTTCATGATGAGAGTGTCTGTGGCTATGAGATCCCCTGGCAGGAGTTTTTGGATCTGGATTATGCACCGCTGCCATCTGTATTGGCAGGATTCATTAGGGGATTCCTTTGTCCTGATCACAGGTCAAAGGGATTTTCAGTAGGATGGGGGTTGGTCCTGGAGCAGATGGTTTACACAGGGTCGGAGATTTGCGTGGGGGTCAGCGATGTTGGCCCATCTTTACAGGAGCCTGCATGAGGTAGTATACCTTGGTTATGGGAGCTTATCAGCGGGTGTGACCCTATTACAGGTATGGTGCTGGGAGCACATCCCAGTAGTGAGGCCATTGGCAGACAGAGATAGGCCCGTAGGTGCAGCATACGCCTATGGATACAGAGGCCTAGTTGTCCAGTGTAAGCTGGGCAAACTAGAGCACTGGAGGAGAGTTTTTTATGACATAGATACGGTCACCTCGAGACCGTATACAAGTTGCGAGGTGTGGGCAGAGGATGGGATAGAGATGCCGTTCATTTTCATGACGAGGTATCTGATTGGGAGGACTCCGTTCGTCATTGAGCAATTTTTGGTGACCCAAGTTTTGCGGCAGTTCGGGAGGTAGCAGGGGATTCTGCAGGGAGCGTGCTTGTATGCATGGCGGCAGCAGGATGTGGCCGATTGGGGGCCGACTATTGATAGTGTCGTGGCCATAGAGGAGTTCACAGGGCTGGCAGGACAGATCTGGAACTATGCCCCAAAGATACAGGATGCAGGGATGACTGACGAGTTTGCTCGTTTGTTTGCTGCGCGGGCAGTAGCGAGGATCTCAGATCCAGAGGAGATGAGGCCAGCATTTGATTTGGATGGAGAGGAGGGGGGAGATGATGGAGATGACGGAGACGATGGAGATGATGGAGGAGGTAGAGGAGCCAGGGGGAGGCAGGGTGGCAGAGGTGTGCAGAGAGCAGTACGGCAGGGTAGGATTGAGAGGGGGAGAGGAGGATTGGCCATTGGAGCCGGGAGAGAGGGGAGAGTGACAGAGGTGCTAGCTATAGTGGGGGGAGAGGAGGAGGTGGTGAGACCAGTACAGAGGAGGAGGGTAGATATACTCCCACCTCCCGTACCTAGGACAGGCCGAGTGGGAGGGGTGGCACCAGCACAGGTACCACTGCGGGTCCGAGTGCCAGGTCATGTAGAGGATGCACAGATCCGGACCCTACAGATTACTGTGCAGCAGCTGCAGGCACAGATTTTGACCTATCAGTGGCAGATTTCTCAGTTGACCGCTGAGAGAGATACGGAGATAGAGCGGCGGGGTCGAGCAGAGGAGGCTTTAGCGACTGTGCAGAGAGCAGCGGCGGGTGGTCCTTTGAGAGACACCCTTAGAGAGCTGACACGGAGTGTCCAGGAGGCGGAGTATTACAGGCGGCATTATGAGGCTGCAGTTCCCAGAGACCGGCGTGTAGAGAGTTTTGCACAGTCGAGATCGAGTCGATCTCAAACTGTCGGGACACGATCTGAGAGCCGAGGAGTGACTGGGCCGGCGAGACAGGACCCTCCTGGAGATCCAGGGGTGAGCGTATCTGGAGCTAGACAGGACCCTCTTGGAGATCCAGGGGCGAGTGCAGCTGGAGCGAGACCATCTCCGTCCGGAGATAGTCATACTTGAGAGACAGTGTCTCTGTTGTATTTTTGGATCTTTTGTATACTGTGTACTGGACATAGTGTTGAGGCACATTTTGTAGATTTTGATCATTTTTGAGATATATATATACAACACCATTTTTGATCGATGTGATGTGTTTATGGATGCATTGTTATGTGTGCTACTTGCTTTTTATATGATGATGTAATGTATGATGCAGGATGTATGTTTTTATATGCTGTGAGATGTATCTTGAAAATGAGATGTATGATTTAATATGCTGTTACATGTAATCTGATATGATGTAAAATGATGTAAAACTCAAACTTAAACTTTGTAAACTTCAATGCATACCATCCTTTGCCAAATTGATTGAAAATGGCATTCAAGTAGAGGAAGCATGTGTCAAAAAGGGAACACTCAAATTCTACAAGGAAGGAACAAATTCATCAAACTACAATAACCAAAACAACACCAACTTTGACAAATCTCGATTTTGGACTCGAAACAAAAATGAAGGCAACAACGAACCACATGATCCTAAATTGAAACAACCAGTGCTTGCATTATCTGGAAATCCTCAGAACACGAAAAAAGCTAAAAATGCTACTCCCAGTGCTAACACATATGCGCAAAACACTGATCAAAGACAAATCAACACAAACAACACAAATGATAATCGAGACAAAAACATGAATCCAGGACCTAACAACAATCCACGCAACAACACGAACAATTTCCAAAAGCGTATATTCACACCACTGGGACAATCACTAAAATCCGCATTCAGAGAACTTTTGGCAAACAAGGTTCTTTCTTTACCACCACTCAACAATTATGAACCCCTAGTCAAACCACCTTGGTGGAATGATTCACACTATTGTGATTTCCATCGCAACAAGGGTCATAAAACAAATGAATGCATGAGATTGAATCATATAATACAAGACATGATTGATCGAGGTGACCTAATGGTCGATGGTCTCAAAACAAATAATGATCACGAAGCCTTCAAAAATCCTCTCCCAAATTACAACAAAGATGGAGCATCAACTTCAAATGATACACGCGGAGCTCGTATTAATCACATTTACGATAACACTATCAATCATATATCAGTTGAAGGTCATTAGGTAAATGTCATCACCATCCGAGATCAGCGTGATCATGAATCTGTCAATGTAACAACCCGCACTCAGAAATATGTCTTGAAGGGACATACTGCACCTGCAACTAACACACCTAAAATCCAATATGACTTGGTTAGCCAACTACGCAAGACTCCAGCTCAAATATCTATCCTGGAATTATTGAAACTATCACCCAACCACAAAGACATATTGGAGCAAGCATTATTGGAAACAAATGTACCTCAAAATCTGGATACAGACAGATTTCAAGCCATGGTTGCCCATATGACAGGATCTCATAACCTCACCTTCATAGAGCACGACAATACCTCATTGAGTCATCCGCATAATACCCCTCTCCATATTGAAGTCATTGTTTGCAAACACCGAGTCAAGAGAGTCCTAATAGATGGAGGAGCCGGTCTTAATATCTGTACTTTAAAGCTTATCCATGCATTGGGCTTCTCAAAAGAATCTATTGATCCTTGCAAAAAGATTACCATAAAAGCATATGATGATGAGGAAAGGTCCTCTAAAGGCATAGTAATATTACCTATTCAAGTAGGCCCAGTACAAAAAGATACTATTTGTCAAGTCTTAGATATTGATCTAACCTACAATATTTTGTTAGGACAACCCTAGATACATGAAATGCAAGCAGTCCCTTCTACATATCACCAGTGTGTCAAGTTTCCTTATGATGGACAAGAAATCTCCATATCTGCTGATCATAATCCATTTCAACATTGCAATGCAATGGGGGCAGCACAGGACAGTTTGGTTCCAAAAAATAGAGAAAAGCAGCAATCTTCAACATCAGATCCATATACAGCAAAATCCAACTCCTTATGGGGAGACTTCAAGCAGAAAATGCAAATCAAAGACCAAGGCATGGGAGAATACTCTTTGGAGCCTTTATGTTTGGCAAAATTGCCAACCTCACCTAGATCGCATGGTTTGCCTACTACATCAACACAACTGGCTACTCAGCCCATCACTAAATTTGATGGTACCTTCATCCAATTGGGTACTCTAGCACATGAATCAGAAGACAAAGATATTCTTAGCTGGTTATACAAAGATGAAGAAGAAAATCATAGAGCAGCTGCTCTGGACATTGTTCTACCAACACACATGTATGGAAAAGGCTACTTAATCATGAAGCAAATGGGCTATGACGGTAAAGGACCCACTGGCAAACGCAAAGAAGGAGTCACTGAACCTATAAATCTTCCTTCACAACCTAGCAGAAACAAAGCAGGATTGGGTTCTAAACTCACGTTCCTATTGAAGCGACCGCCTCACCTACCTATCAAACCTCAATGGAAAGTAAAGACACCATACAAAGAAGAATCCTGGCAGGAAGCACTTTTTGAATCAGCAGAAACAATCCGGAAGGCATGGGAACGTCAAGATCAGAAGTTACATCAAGAAAAACTTCTAAGTCATAAGAAGGCCCTATCTGCAGCAGTAGCTCATATTCAAACACCAATATCTCAAGAACAAATCAGGACATCTTCAAATACCGTTATTCCTCCCCGAAGAAACACAATCTATGAACAAATCCAGACCGTGGAAGATGGATCAGATACAGAATCAACACAGAATATCAAAATAGTATCCATCATCAAAGATCTGTTTTCACCATACAACATACCTGTTTGCAGCACAGCTAGAATTTGGGATGATGCCTATGAGACAGATTCAAATGAATATGAATGGGGTACCTACTCTGATACTACTACAAATATCCCAGATGATACTGATTTCATATCCACTTCTCAAGAAGAACATAATGCAGAGGATAGACCTCTTGAGTTTGGACCACAACATATCTATGACGTTCAGGAAAGCGAACAGAAATATTACGAACAAGTCTATGTAGAAGATGATACCATCGAAGACCTCGATGAAATCCTAGACTTCTTTAAAAACAAGACCCATCACGATGATAACTCTATCCTAACACTTACAGTAGCTGAACTTGACCCACCAAATGATTCCTTACCGCTTGTCTTCCCTGATCTCATTGACTGGAATGAACCTGAGACTCATGATATACCAATTTTCCCGGATGATGAATCTATTATCCATTACTTATGCACCGTCAATCCCGAAACAGGCTCTACCAATGAACCAAATAACGATGTCTGTTCTTCAGGGAGTGCCAAGTCTCTCAGTCGCAAAAATGAATCAAATAATGAATCTAATGCTGAAAACCAGTCAATGGCAGCTATAGATCCCAAAAAAGTAAAAATAAAGGACGCATCTGAGGGTGAAAACCTTTTTAAGGCACCTAACGATGGGAGACTCGACACTCTTCCTGAACATTTTCATGAACGATCACCCATACTGATTGAGCCCACTCAATCAATCAACATTGGTACCACAGAAGCAGCCAGACACATTCACCTTGCAGAATCTCTGACAGAGGAGGAAAGATCGGCATTTATCATCTTCTTTAAAGGACAGCAAATTAACTTTGCCTGGTCATATGCTGATATGCCCGGAGTAGATCCACACCTAATCATGCATCACTTGTCCATCTCTGTAGGAGTCAAGCCAGTCAAGCAAAAGCTACGAAAGATGAATCCACAGGTAGCACTCATGGTCAAAATGGAATTAAAGAAATTATTAGATGTCGGATTCATTCGACCCATTGACTATGCAGAGTGGATTTCTAACATTGTTCCAGTGTCAAAACCAGATGGTAGTATCAGAATATGCACTGACTTCAGAGATGTCAATAAAGCTTGTCCAAAAGATGACTTTCCTCTGCCAAGTATTGATATAATTGTAGATCTCACAGCAGGCCATGCAATGCTCTCCTTAATGGAAGGTTTCTCAGGCTATAATCAAATCAAAATAGCTCCTGAAGATCAAGACAAAACAGCATTCACCTGTCCCTGGGGAACATACTGTTGGAATATTATGCCTTTTGGCTTAAAGATTGCAGGCGCAACTTATCAAAGAGCAATGACAACCATATTCCATGATATGATGCACACATTTATGGAAGACTATGTGGATGATTTACTAGCAAAATCCTTCACCAAAGCCGAACATCTCAGCATCCTAACAAAGATCTTTGATCGATTGCAGAAATTCCAAGTCCGACTCAACCCTAAGAAGTGTGTCTTCGGGGTTACATCAAGCAAGTTACTAGGTTATATCTTCTCAGCTAAAGGTATTGAAGTTGATCCAGCAAAGGTACAAGCCATCATGGATATGCCACCACCAAAGAATATCAGTCAACTTCGATCTCTCCAAGGACAACTTCAATCAATCAGGCGATTCATCCCTCAACTAGGAGATAAAAGTCTGCCATTTAACCACTTGCTACACAAAAATGTACCATTTAGATGGGAGACTAAGTGTGCAGAATCTTTTTACCAAATTAAACAGTAGAACATTGAATGGCATCGATATCGCGAGGATATCTGGATACCATGCGTCGCCAACGCTGAAGGAATAACATGAATGTTTCATTGTTCTTTTGTTTGGTGTTGCAAACATCTAGCATGGTTATGGCATGTTGGATGTTGTAAGAATGGTGGGTGATGAATTTGTTAACCAATTCGTCAAATGATCTAACAGGTGGTGTAATCTTGGATAACCATTCCATTGTTTGTCCTCCCAGGCTTCTTGGGAACAACCTCATCAGATAAGTGTCATCATGAGCAAATTCAAGACTCATGGTGCAAAATTCTCGAACATGGTCCCGAGGATCACTTTTTCCATCATATTTATCAAATTTGGGAACGTCTGAGTTTGGAGGAAAAGGTACCATGTTTAATCTTCTGTCAAATGGATAAGGATAGATTTCGTTTATAGAGTACCGCACTGTTGTCCCTTGTTGCATATCGTGCATTTGTCTTTGCAACATTTGCATTTGTTGAGTAAGAGCAACCAAGGGCGCATTATCTTGCCGAGGGAAGAGTTCTTCCCTCGTATTTGTTCTTAGCTGAAAAGGTGTAGTAAATGGTATGTGTTGTTCTGGGGTTTCAAATGCAGGTACTCGCATTTCTGGTATATGTTGCTTTGGAATATGTTGTTCAGGTATGCGAGTTTCTTCTTCCCTTTGTCGTTCTTGATATGTATATTGTTGAGACCCGGTTTGAAATACGTTTGCGTCGAAATCTTCAGGAAGTTTGACGCCTTTACTTGTAAGCATGAGTAGATATTTTTCTTTGTCATTTTCCATGAGTTTTTCGATGAGTTTTTGGAATGAAGGATTTTCTTGACATTCCTGAAGAATTGCGTCGGTAATTTCAGGCTCGTCTGAGGATGGAACTTCAAAAGGATTTGATAATCTGCGATTCATACTTGATTCTGCGGGTGTCTCGCTTTGTTTGTTTCGTTGAGAGCGAGTGACAGGCATGTTAATAGAAACTTTCAGTGATGAAAGGAACAAAGTCCTCTTCGATGTGTCGCTCGGGCGTTGGTGGTTCTGGTCGAGATGTGTTATATGTGATGCACTCGTCGGGCAAGAATGCTGGATTGATCTTTCCTCCGTGGTTTATCTTTTGATTAAAAGCAGACTTTTGACAGTATGCTCTTGTTTTCAGGGGTTCTTTGTCAAATTCGCTGGATTTGTTTTGGATATAACGTTTGACGTGATGAAGAAATACCCGATGGGATTTGAAGAGTTGACGATTGATGTATAAAAATTTATTTCTCTTGATGAATTTGGAGAAGCTAGGTTGTTGTTTCTTCAACGTGATGTTACGATAGAGGTTCTTTCTTCTCAGAATAAGGGGATTAGTCATGCATGAGTGATCAATGATTTCCTTTGATTTGTTTGGATTTAGTTGATTCTTGTTTTGAAAATTTCAAATTTTACTTTATCAGAATGAAGGTTTAGATATCTCTTCACGATAAAGCATGTCAAATGATATGGATAAGAAGTTTCCCGATCTGGAAACTAGATTTGACAATTTGAAAATTTTTAGACAAGTGTTTTGGAGATAAAATCCGTAAGATGTTTAAAGGATTTGATTGATACTGATGATGAAAATTTTCCGGATTATGATAGGAGAGACGTCCTCTATTGCTTGATTCGTTTTTAGATTCTGACAACTTTGTTTGACACAAATTGAACTTGAGAAAAGTTTTTAACGGTTTGTTTTTGTCACTCTGGTTTGATAAAAGATGATTTTTGACGAAAAGGTCCTCTAAAATGTTTTTGAATTTTTCAAAAAATTTCAATTTGTAACTCTCTGTTTTTTTGGTTTTGGATCGCGCGCTAGAACAGAAGTTGAATGCACTACTGAATTTCCCTAATGCGCTAAACTAATAAGCACACGCACTAATCTGCCCCTAATTACGCGCTAAAATTTTGATTTTTGGAAAAATTTTGCTCTAGCGGGTGAAAAATTCACACGCTAGACTGGGATTGACAAGCGCTAAGCTGTTTGTCTCATGCGCTAAAACTCATGCTATTGAAATTTGCTATTTAAGTTTGTTTGGAAAAGCTACGCGTTATACTGGGCTTTAGATGCACTAACTGTTTTGACGAATGCGCTAATATATATATTCCACGCGCTAAGATGTAGCTGCCACGCGCTAAACTAGGACTGTGGAAAATGTTGTGGAATTTATTTCAAAAAATCTACGCGCTACACTGGGCCTGATACGCGCTAGCTGTTTTGTTTTATGCGCTAACTATGGATACCTACGCGCTAATATGTTCCTGAGACGTGCTAGAATGTGTTTTGGATGCGCTAAAAGTTTGTTCACTGTTTTGCCTTAGGATTGAAACGCTACTGTTTTAGTTGGACGCGCTAATTTGATGTTTGGATGCGCTAATAGAACTGTTACACGCGCTAAGATGTTTCTCTTATGCGCTAGACGGCCCTGATTTTTCTTTTTTTGTGTTTTTGTGAGGATTTTGACTTTTGTTGAGAAAATTTTCAAGTGTGATGGATGATTTTCTGAAATAAAAAATGCAAGCACAGCACACAAAGTACAGTCATTTTGCCTAATCTAACAGAAAGTGTATGTTCTGCGAGGATGTGTTCAAATCCCCAATGTTTTAATAGGTTGGATACAAAATAAAACACTTCAGAAAGACTCTTTATTCAAGGGTCATAAGTAACATCATAGCCCACTAGTCTCGATACTCCGTCAGCTCAAACAGCCGTGTCACCCCCTAGAGGGTGCCCGTTTTTTTGCCTTTTGCCAGAAGTTAACCCAAAGTGAATTGCTTCACAATTGAGTAATTATCTTGGGAGATATATGGTGAGTAATCTTGGGGGCGGATTCTTCCCCACCCTTGCACTATGATGTTACAAATGTTTGGATACTGACTCGGCTCAAAGTTTCTATTTCTATGGTTCGTAATCAGGCTTCTCGTTCGGCCGTCAGTGATAAACTCCCTCAGGAGGCTTCCCAACCTTTAGAACAAAGGTTTTACGTATCTCGAGGATACTGGGGGAAGGCTAATCACTGCGTGCAACCGTTGAAAAGGACTTTCATCACTTTCCACGTTTGATTATAGTGGGTTGGAATTCTTGGCGTCAAAGTCGTTCCCCACTTAGGTCGTTCCCTTCACACCGGCCATAAACGGCTTTAAGAGTTAATTGCAACTCCTTGGAAAGGCAGGCCTGCTAAGGATTTAAATGCGTGAAGTACTAAAAGCGTAAGAGTGGTTTGGCTTTTTTATCACCAAATTAAGGGGAGAGCATATACCTTCCACTTTCGAGACAAAGCAAACAATGAGGTCTTATTTTATCCTTTCAAATCAGTGATTTACTAAAATCTATGCAGAGATGTTGCTCCACAAAAATATGATGTTCTTTTTAATCTTTAAAGGACAAATTTTCTGATCTAGAAAAGTGAAAAAAGGTCAACAAAGCAAAATTTTCATTTTTTGGAGGTCAACAAAAAAAATCGTTTTGATGTAAAAGTGAATTTTCGCGCTTTACCTGCAAGAAACCGTTATAGTCCTACAAACAAACAAAAAGATAAAATCGTTAGTTGATTCGGGGGACTTCTACAAGTCTAGAATTTTAATTCGGTTACAATAAAAAAAAAAAAAAAATTGTTTTGTCTGTGATGCGCTACAGAACAAACTGTACGCGCTACAATATGCTCCAGATGCGCTATACAATTGTTTTCCTGCGCTATTCTGTTACTGGGATGCGCTATTCTGCGTGTTGCATGCGCTACTCTATTTTTTTGTTTTTCCCACGGTCAATTATGCAGGAAAAGTTTGAATCTGATGCGCTAATGTTTAGATTCTACGCGCTGAAAGATGTATTACATGCGCTAAAATATGGATCGGATGCGCTAATCTGTTAGGTATATGCGCTACTATGTGTTTTGTTCGCGTCGACACCTACAGAAAAATTTGTTAGACAGCATCATGCGCTAAGGAAAAGTGTTTATGCGCTAAGACAGAGAGCCCACGCGCTAAACAGTAGGCTAGAAGCGCTAAACTGTTAGGCGGATGCGCTAATATATCTTTTCGCGCTGATTCTCATTTCCCACAGACCTGCAAAAATGATCAATTTCAAAAACTGACGTGTTATTGGGGGTCGTGCCCCACGGTGGGCGCCAGAAATGTATGCGGGAAAAGTGGGTCAATAAAACTTAATATGTGAAAATATTGTAAAATACTAGTCCACACACACACACAGGACTTCTTGATGCAAGCTATGGAGTAACGTAGTGTTACTCAGCTTCCCAAGGAGGGTCCCATGGTTTTCTATCTCACAATGTCCCTCAAACCAACGTTTTTGCTCTCAGATTACTGAGCAAAATGGTTTAGGGATGGCAAATATGAGAACGAGAGATGCTTTTGATCGATTTTAGTATGAAATAGATGTGAAGCTATGTATGATGCTAAAACTGCAATAAACTAAATGATAAGATGACAAGATGAGTATGAATACTATCCTAGCATACTATATTTAGTCTATGATTGAGCTAAAATGACAAAGAAAGTACTCTAGCATGCATATTTAGTCTAATTCCTGATCTAAAAGAGGCTAAATGATGAGCATAAAGATGATATGAAAGCTTGAAAGTATTTGAGCATAAGTGTGATGCTTCAAATTTGAAAGATGATTGATAAGAATGGAGGAATGAGAGCTCTATTTATAGCACAAGCAGGGCAATGGATGGTCAAGATTGAAAGGTTTAATCAAGGGCCAAGTTTGAAAGTTGGGGATCCATGTGCACAATTGGCACCAATGAAATGGTGACAAGTGTCAATATAGGATTGGGTTGAGAGAAGAGGTTGGAGGCATTAAAGGCCTGAGAAGACCTCATGGTTATCTAAAGGCTAAGGGTCAAGTCTAAGTTAGGCTTACCCATTGGATTAAGAATTAATCCAACGATAAACCTTTGTGCAAATGATTAAGAGATAATCATGGTCAAAGCATTAAAGGCCCGATGAGACCCTTGGGTTGGATAGAGGTTGAGTCAAAACAAATGTTTTAACCATGTGGGAGGGTTTGAATTAACCATTAATGGTTATTGGAGACTTTGGGGATTAAGTGGTTAAAGGTTGGAAGCTTTCAAAGGTTATCAAAGACTTTAAGGGTTTTGGTGGTTGAAGGTTGAAAACCTTTAATGGTTATCAAAGACTTTGGGCCATTTGAGAAGTGACCTCCCTTTACTTAGGGATGTGACAAAGTTTAGAGGAGGGTTAGGTTAATTAGAAGTGATTAGAAGATTCTAGAAGGGATTAGGAATGGGTTTGGGATTTTGTAAGTGGATGGGGGGATAATAGGATTTAATTGAAATTATTTAATTCAATTTGGTTGCAATTTGGAGAAATTAAACAAATTAGATTTATTCAATTTAGGATAATTATTTAATTAAATTTGAATTTAATTAAAAGTGGGTAGGGGGGATTTGATTGAATAAAATGATTTATTCAATAAATGGGTATAGTGAATTTAATTTAAATAAATTGAGTAATTTACTTAATTAAATAGAAGAATGTGGATAATTTAATTAAATTAGATTTATCAAATAGAAAAATGAACATAAAATATTCATTTGGGAATATGGTCATTTTTATACGTCTGCACTATGATCTTGGTTCTTTTTCCTTCTATTTTCAATTGGGTTATCAAATTTTTACTTTTTGTTTTATTTTATTTTATTTTTTTCCCTATCTTGTGTTGTCACTTGTCCTAACCTGGTACACTCTCTCTCCACCTCTTCTTATTTTGTCTAGTCTGCAACATTTTTCATTTCTCCTTGTGCTCTCTACTTTCATCCTGATGATGGATCACAGAGTGATCCGAAATGTTGATACAAAAAAGCTCACACAATCAAATCCAAAAGCTCATAGAGACATAATTTTCTCTCCTTTTTTGAGAAATATTTTTGTAGATATTCTTGATAAATATCTTTGGGTTTCCTAGATAAGGAGGATCATTTGAGAGGAAGTACTATGGACATTAAAATGAAGTTCATAGTAATATTGAACGAGAGCCCTCTAACATCCACTATCCCATCTTTCTAGGAATGGGAAAATTTATCCAAAAGAAGAGGATCATAACCAATCATAGCTTATATATAGGATATAAAATTACCCAAGTTTGAAGAATGGAACATGTTTACTGGCCATTCTTAAGGGACGCACAATTGTTGTACTCCACTTGAATTAGATCCCCTCCCATGGATGACCATAGTTGCACAAGGCAAAAAATAAGAACTAGAAAAGGAAACATTAAATACAAAAGAAACACTTGGTAAACACCAAAATGGATATCTTAAGTTAAAGCATAATAGCATTTAAATACAATCGGGGGGGAAGATACATACATCCTTAGGAAATCATGATACTGAAAGATATCAAATTTGTTAGTCATTATTGCTATAGGAATATTGTCCCTACCTCTAACATTAAAGGTGATGAAAATTTAAAATCATTGGAAATCACAAAGCACACATGTTCTAGGAGATAATTTATATTAGTCGAGACTTTAATGTTATGGATATAGGAACCCAAATTCACCAACCTGTCCACTGAAATGTTACATTCTCTAAAGGTGTGCATGAGTCTAAACTACTCTAGGTTCAAAAAGTTAAGGCAAGACTCAACAATGAGGTCGCTTACTAACTAGGTGTGGAATTCCCATTAAACATCATGATGGCATTTCTAGAATCTCTTTTGATAATCACCTTTTTGTAAAAATTTTCTTTGACAACTTAATACCATAATGAGTGGTTGCCACCTTGACATAGTTGGAATAATGAACCCCCAAATTAATGATATAGGTAAAAAGCAGCTTGCCTCTCATCCCTTAGGATGCCACCCCCTCCTATCTGACTCATATTTCCTTTACTTGAGCCATCAAATTTAATTTGAACCAACTAGTATCAAGGGTAATAATATGTGCACATATGAATGAAGGGATCAAATGAGGATGGTGGGAGGTTAGGAAATTAATAGAAAAGGGGGAAATATGTCACATGAGAGAAGAATTAAATATTTTTTATTTAATTCTTTCAAAGAAATGGATAAGAGTAAAGGTAAATAATTAATTGGAATTAATTATTTATCTTAGGTTAAGACTTATGAGTGATAGAGAAAATTATCTTGGATGGTGATCAAGATAAACAAATATTAATTAAATAATAAGATATTATTTAATCAATATAGAGGATAAGAAATTAGATGGATTAGAGATAAAATTGATCAAATGTAGTGCTATATTTTTAGGTGTCTAAATTTTTCCTTCTTTGAAATGAAGTAAAAATAATGACATATTAAAGAAAAATTATATATATATATAGCTCACATGAAGAAAATTAAGTGAAGTAAATGTCTCAATATAGAAGGAATAGAAAAATGGCTACAATGGTGATGCTCCTTTGAGACGACAAGTGGGTTTAGGAGAGCATATATTTGGTCTCAAAAGGGATGGGATGATGCATGGACATATGTTGGTTTATTTTTAATAGGTATCATAATAATTTATTTGTTGTGTAGATGTTTATAGATATGATATATTAATGGTTACGGTAGATATGTTATGTGTGTAGAAGCCTAGGATTATGTTGTCCATGTTTATGGATACATGATGTATGCATTTGATCATTATTATTATAGATGAAAAGATGCTTATAGTCACTTAAAATTAATCTAATTAATACTTAAATGAAGAAATGAAAAGATATATAAACTAAAAATCTAGAGTATTCCAAATGAACCTAATAGATAATGAAATGATGAAGTGAAAAGATGAATAAACTAATAGATCAATATTAATCTAAGTGAACCTAATGGATAATGAAATGATGAAACAAAAAGATGCATAAAGTATCAAATCTATAGTAGTATAAATAAACCTAGTGAATAATGATTTATGAAAAGATGCATATACTAACAAATCTATAATAATCTTAATGAACCTAGGGGATAATAAAATGATAAAATGAGAAGATGCATAGACTAAAAAATCCATGTTAGTGTAAAATGAATCTAAATGATAATGATATGGTATTATGGATGAGATGGATATGACTATTGGTATATGCAAGTGTCAAGTCATAGGATATCAAACACAAGAGGCAGAAAACCAAAAGACAAGTGTTATTGTAAATAGAATCATTACAAGCCTTGTTAGCTAATCATCTTTCTAGGATTGACCTATTCACACCTAGCTTATGTTTAATTATGATATTTTATGTTTTTGTTTCACCTCATGTGGTTGACATGTATCCTCACTTTATGAGACACCTATTGCATGCATATTTAACACTTTCTCAGGCACTTGTCAAATGAGCTTACAATTGTTCCACCTTTGGAGGGTTGGTCACAATTTGAATCTTACCTTCCTACCTCATCTACCTGTCACATATGTGGAAGGCATCTATGTACATTTTACACACTCTTCATATTATATTTATATATTATCCTATTATATTTATCGTCGCACTATTCAAAGTTATTTTCATGCTTTCAGATTCCTAGATTACTCTAACATGGTATCCGATCCATGATTGCATGTTCCCTCCCACATCGTGGAAATGCCCACACGTAGCCCTATTTTTAGAGCATAAAATATCCAAAAAAACACCATAATTATATTCAAAAGGCTTGGGAAACAAATTATACATTTCATTTCATTAATTTTGGTATTTTTTTAATTTTTGCATTTTTCAATGTTGTATGGAAAAGTTAAAAATAAAAATAAAAAATTAGTAGAGGGCGTTGGTATTATTGTCATTGATGTCAAGGATGTCAAAAATTTGCAGAGAAATAGGCAATAGTCGTGCATAACATGAAGACAGGTGAAGACATGTGAAGCGCATAACATGCAGGTTATGCAGTCATGCATGTAATTGCGCATAAAAGTGTTATGCTACAGGGGACTCAGTCGAGTTTCATTATCTTCACATGTTGGAAATGGTCTGGAGTTACATGTTGGTGAGTTGTACATGCGGGCCCTTTTTGGTGGGTTGATTGTCGCACTCGGCACTCGACAGGGAAGTCTTTTGTGTTTGACCGAGTTCCAAGTTGGGTATGGTGAGTAGTAATTTCCACGTAGGAGCAGTTGTTTGGTTCACATGTGTCAGTAGGTCTCGCGGTGTATTCGAATGAAGGAAAGAGACTGTGCAGGATAACACTTGAGCAAAGAAAAGGTCATTCGCAACTACCCACAATGTTGAAAAGCAAGATGCACTGATCCTGTGGGATTAGAAATCGATAGACAGTTAGAGGCTCCCCGCTATCTCACGTCGTCAAAATGTGAGAAGAGATAGTCATGCAGGGAAACACAAGGAGAAGTGAGATATTTATCCCGCTATCCCGCAGTGCTAAGTAGGATGAGACGATGGTCATACGAGGTAACAATAAGATAGTGGTAATGGTTACTACTATCCCACACCATTCAAGATAGGCATGCGATGGTCATGTGGGATAAGTTAGTGGAGGGAGAGAAGGATCCTGCTATCCCACAACTTGCTAAGGGATGAAAGGAGGATCCCGTGAGGTAAATAAAGACAAAGAGAACAACAAAGTCTCTTATCCTACATGGGTTAAGAGTTCTCGCCGAGTGTTCTGCAGGCTAACAAAAGGGGATGAAGTCACTTGAAGATGCTTACCCCGCATGAGTAAGTTGGACATGCAGATGATGATGTGGGATAACAAAAAGAAAGAATGAGGTAGTCCAATTGAATTGATAATCCACGTGGCGGTTGACCCTGGTTGACCAGGTGACTTGGACGTCAATAAATAAGACTTTTAACAACATCTGTGCATGCCGATAGGCACAGGGGTTTAAAGTGGAAGTTGACCAACCTTGATTGAGTAATCTGACAAAGGAAATGGAGACATAGTGCTCTTTGGTTGTCAATGAGAATATCTAATGTGCAGAAGTCAATGAAGATGGAGTTTAGTATGGTATTTGTTGATCTTATTTGGGTAGGTCGATAGAGGATGGAAAATGCATTAATGGCGATCAAGCTATAGATGATTGAAGGGCTCGAGGTGATCGACAGAGGTAGAATCAAATCAGTTGGATAGATTGAGCTT
This sequence comes from Cryptomeria japonica, assembly GCF_030272615.1. Taxonomy (NCBI): domain Eukaryota; kingdom Viridiplantae; phylum Streptophyta; class Pinopsida; order Cupressales; family Cupressaceae; genus Cryptomeria; species Cryptomeria japonica. Next base: position 9,392,414 of record NC_081410.1, read on the forward strand.
GCTAAATATAGCAACCTAGTACAGAGAACTTTCAGAAAAAACAAAGAAGAGGCATTTGATGCAGATGGTCGATCCAAGAAAGAAAATCAAATCTGCTACAGACCGAATCCTAAATAGACAAATGAATTAATTTTAAAGTGCAAATTTGGAGGGAAAAACATTCTTCTATGTAGAACTGATTGTGTAGGGCAATAAATTTGATTTGATAGAAGTAGGGTTGTCAAGATAGAGATTGAGATGGAAAATATAGATATATCAACAAGTCGACTATATGCATGTGTGGTGTGAGAGGTTGTTGCTGCCGAGAGAAATTTGAGTAATCTGCAAAAGTAGAGAGAGTAAGAACAAAGTATTCTGGAAGGTGAACTTGTAGCAGAGAGAAGAAGATAACTAGACAAAGGAAGGAGAAGAAACAGAGGAAGAACTTTAGTAGGAAGAGAAATTCATTCTCAAGATATGATAAATTTGTAAGTGTTACAAAACTCATTTGTAACAAGGTTTTATCATTGCATTGTAAACTTGATCAATCATTGTAAATCTTTGAGTGGGTTCTCAGAGCAGGGGTAGGTGTTCCTTTGAGTAGGTGCTCATAAATTTAGGGGTTGGTTCTCCTTGGGTTGGTGCCCTAAAGTTCAGGGATTAGTGCTCCTTGGGTTGGTGCCCTAAACATTGTAAATTGTTATTCATTGTAAGGCTGGATTGGAGTAGTAAATTGCAGCAATTATTCTCATCAAGGTTTTCTCTCACACTGGGTTTTCCTCATATATTATGTGTTGTGGTTTGATTTGTGTGTGTGTGTATGTTCTTAGTTAATTTGCAGTTTCAGTACTTGCATACATAGTTAAAAGTTTTAAAACACACTGATTCACCCCCCTCTCAGTGTCCATTTGTGTTCTTCAGAGAGACAATGTACCCTTTGTCCATCTACTATTTTGGGTTGAATTTAAAAAGTATTTTCTTATCTAGCCTATCTAGAAGGTTTTAACTTGTGTTTGTTGAAATATTATGGCCTATTTGGTTCTAGGTTGTGGCATTTTGTTTTTATCTTACTATGTTTATACAGTTATCCACTTGTTCTCTTTGTTCAATTTATCTCTCTATCTACACTAAGATCCCATATCAACCAACATATGTTGGAGGCATATTTATTTATCTCTATCTAAGTAACCTCAACACCAACATTTTTGGCATTTACACCAACTTCTTTTCTAATGCAAAAGATCTTGTAATTGCATTGAAGAAGGGTTTTATCTTGCAATCATCCTACAAAGGTGTTGATCTCTATAATATTCTATTAGTCTAAGTATAAGAAAAAAATTTACACAATGCAGAATTTCTTCACAAAATCAAAATCATTAAGGTTGTAGTTAAAACAATGTGGAATTGAAAAGAAAGATGAACAAATGATTCTTATTGTTCTCTCTAAGCTATGTTTTGCATATTATATTGGTTTTTCTACCTTGTATGCGATTAAGGGTGCACTTGGGACACAATTTACCATGTCATCGTTGTATTTTTTTCTATTTCTCTTACACAAGACCAAGATAAGATAATCTATATGGGAACTTTAAAATCTTCTATCACATGTCCTAGTTGCCAATCAAGACACACGGGAATAGAAAGGAAAAAGTAGTAGCAATAAGGATAAGAAACAAAAGAATGGCAGTGAAAAGAAGGATTAAAAACATTTTTCCCTTAAATTAGCTTATGAGACTAAATCTTTTGATGATGGCAAGCCTAAGAAAGAGAAGGTCAAATGTGCCTATTGTAAAATACCTGACATGATGAGTGTAAATGTTTTAAGAAACAAATTGATCACTTGTCATGCATTCTTGAAAAGAATAATATTAGTTTTTTTGAATTAGTAAAACAAAGTTCAAGATAGAGGTCTTATAAGGCTAAAGAAAATATCAATGGCAAAGGCCCTTGTAGCATTTTCTTCACCATCATCCACTTGTATTCTTGATTTGAGTGCCTTGCACCACATGGCTTCATCAAGAGATGAACTTGTATCTTTGGAGCCATGTTCTATGTCTTCTATTTTGATGGTTGATGAGACTCCTACTGAGGTGTGTGGGAGAAAGTCTCATAATGTGGGACATGGCATAGTCATTGATGTTCTCTATGTGTTCTCATTATCAACTAATCTCCTATCAGTTTATATTAGGTCACTCACATTTTCAGTCTTTGTTATTCAAGTGTGCAAGCAAGTAGGTTGATTTCTCTCCTAATTCAATGGTAATGCATGAGTTGCACTTGGTAGATCAGATCATCAGTCACATGTTTATTTACTTTCTCACTTTTCTCTTAATCATCCTTTGTATTTTTTTATCTCTTTGAGATGAAGTAACTTTTTGCAAAATTAGATTGTCCACATAAACTACTGCTACTTGTAGCAAATCAGTCGGCATGAAATGGTTATAAGATTGCTTCTAGTTCACATTTTTTATGGTGTTTGTCACTTGGGATGCATTCTTGGCAAGTATCCAAAGGAGAAATTTAACAAAGAAAATCTTGGAGAGCTTCACAAAATTTAGAGTTGGTACATATTGATTTTTTTGGACCATCTCTACATCCATCTTTCAATAGAACCTGATATGTTTTTGACATTTATTGATTATTTTTTCTAAATATAATTTTGTATATTTTCTTAAACAAAAGTCTAGAGTTTTTTATTCATTCTCAGACTTCAAAGAATTTGTAGAGAAATAATCTAGTAAATCTATCAAACTTATACAAATATAATGGGGTGAATATGTTAATAATTTAGGTTTGAGAAGTTTTATACCTTAAAGGTCACTGACTTGAAACATACAATTTGCTACAATCCCCAATAGAATAGAGTTGTAGAACAAAATAATCAATCATTGAAATAAATTACCAACTATATGATATACTAAAAATCTTTGTTACCACCATACTAGGAAGAAACCATTAGTTGTGTGTGTTATATCCAAAATTGAATCCCTCACAAAGATGTGAATGGATTAACTCCCTTTGAAGCTTGAAGTAGTAAAAAAAATTTAGTTAATAAATTTCAAGTGTTTGGTTCTTGTGCATGGATCCACATTCCAATAGAGAAACACAAGGCCATGGAGTCACAAAGTAAGCCTTGCATGTTTTTTGAATAACTAGAGAATGTCAAAGGCTACATGCTTCTTGAACCTACCACCCAAGATCTATTCATTTTGAGGAGAGCCATGCTAGCTCTTCTTCAAGAACTTATCCATCTCCTATCACTTTGGATGCATTGCATTATGATGATAGTTCTTTTGAGGATCTTAATCTTCCTTTTTATGAGAAGTCTTATTTCTCCACTTCATATGGTGATAGTGATTATGATGATTCACATTCCTCCCACAATAATTATTTAGAGGATGATGATTCTCCTCCAGATTATCTATTCTTAGGACCTCTTTGGGATCATTAGATAGTTGATTGGGTTGGTGATCACTTAGATGCTAAAGGAACAAGGTCAAATTTCCAACATGATCCCACGGGGGCTTCACTTGGTGAACCTAGTTTATATCACGTGCGTTCATTGCATACTAAAGAATCCCCCTATTTTCAAAACCTATTGACCTAAACTCCTTTTTTTTCACCCCCTACCAATACACAACCCAAATTAAAACCCCCCTATTTTTGCCAAATATTATATTTTTTCATAGCCCGAATTAAAAACCTCCCTATTTTCACCAGATAAGCAATGTATTATTTTTTATTCTTAATATATTAAACCCCCCAATATGAATACATGTGATATAATACTACCTAGCGAGTGAAGCCCTCATGCATGATCCACATCTCTTTGTCACTTCATCTTCTGATCCATATTCCTTCTACAAAAATTTTGGTATCGCTATGTGGGATGTAGCTACGTAGGAATATTTTAGATCCTTGGATAGGAACTATACTTAGGAAGAGGGACCTCTCTTCATAAGGGAAGAAAAATTATTAAAGGAAAGTATATCCATCGGATAATTTTTTTCTTAAGACAAGTCAGTTCATAAATATAAGGCTCAATTGGTTGCCAAAGGATTCTCCCGGGTTCCTAGAATTGACTACTCTGAGACTTTTGAATGTCACTATAATAAGTTCCATCCTATTTTTCATTTCAATTTTTGTAGCTTGTAGATGGGAAGCTCGCTAGATAGATGTGAAGAGTACCTTTATTTATGGTGACCTTCAAGAGGATATATGCATGGAGAAATCACATGGGTTCATTCAAGATCCTTAAATTGTTGTTTGTCTTTGGAAGTCTCTTTATGACCTCAAACAGGTTCCTTGAGCTAGGTATGCCAAGATGGACTCCTTACTTTTGACAGTTGGGTTCTCTCATTTCCATTCTAATTTAAATCACTATATTTTGTACCAAGATGATACTCTCACTTTTTTTTATTTCTATGTTGATGACTTGTTGATCATAGCAATTGATTCACCCACCATTTAGGCAATGAAACTACCTTCATGATCATTTATTGATGTTAGACTTAGGCCTTTTGTACTAGTTCTTGGGGTTTGAGATCACTTATGCTTCTTTAGAGATATTCATTGCACAACCTAAGTATGTTCTTGATATGCTCTATATATTTTGCATGGTTGATTGCAAGACTATAGTGACTCTATTTCTGTTTGTAATCAAACTTGAGGCTAAGCATTCTTAACCTTTGGTGGATGGAGCTTTGTATCAGAACTTGTTGGTAGTCTCATAAACTTGAATCACATGAGAACTGGAATTTCTTATATTATATGGATGGTCTCTTGATTCATGCAGGATCACTATGAGTTACAGTATTGGAAAGCAATTAAGAGGATTATTCACTACATTCTGAGTACTCACAATTATGGGATTCATTATGCAACAAGCATGGATTTTGACAAGGTGAGATACATAGATTCAAATTGGGTAGGTAGTTCTTAAAATCGCAAGTCTACATCAAATATTACTTCTCTCTTGGTTTTGGTCCAATTTGTTGGTTGAGCAAGAAGCAGTGTGTGATTGATCTTTCATCTAGAGAGGTTGAGTATTGAGGAATAGTTAATGTTTCTACAAAGGCTATTTGGATTCAAAAAATTATCACTAAGTTAGACATTTATTTTTCAAATCCTACAATCATCTTTTGTGACAACCAAAGTTCCATACAAATCTCTCACATTTATCTACATCAAAGGACCAAACACATTGAATTTGAGATCCACATGCACTACATTTGAGAAATAATTCATGATTAGATCATTTATCTCAAGTATTATTAGATACTTGATCATTTTTTAGACATATTCACCAAACCCTTCATTGACAATAAGTTGCTTCATTTCCAAGATTTGTTGGGGGTGCAGTAGGTGTTCACATTAGGGGTGCTTCTTAGTCCTCTTTTATCTCTCTATCTTGGGGGGGTGGGGGGTGTGGTTATCTCTCTACTTGTGGAAGATCTTCTTTTCCATTACCTTTGGAGGCTTCTTCTCCTTCGAGTGATTTATTTGTATATGGGTACCTAACATGGCCTCATTTGTTGGAACCCATCATATCTTCACCCACCTAAGTTTATCTTTCTGAAGGGTATTAGCTTAGGTTTTTATTTCTTAGTTGCTTTTTTATTTTCCTATTCTTAGGTTTTTACTACACTTATAATTAAGCTTTCTTAGGATTAATATTGTGAGTTTCATTGTAAATGGGTGAAAGGTGTTGGCATCTTCCATGAGAGTTACACTTTCCTATTTTAAGCTATTGTGGTGGACACTTCCTGTGGATTGAATTTGTCACCTCTCCCCTCTGTCATTTTCTATATATATACTCACCTCCTAGTTAGTCTTTTCATTGTATTCTATTGTGTAGATATTTTATCTTGCATTATTTTAATGCTATTTTTTTCTTGCAACAGTCGTGTTTCTATCTTGGAGACTAACTCTATGTTGTTATTTTGATCTTGTACCATTTGCATTAATAGTTTTATTTCTATTCATTTTCACTAGGCATTTTGGGTTATTCATCTTTTTAGATTCGAACATTTTGTGCCTCCTAAAGGATTCTAGTGATGTTGACCATAATTTTACTACTGTCCTTAGTGAAATTTATGCCCTGTTGATCTTGATGATCGTGGAACTATTGGAATCATATGTGCAATGCTTCAAATTCCACCTAGAAGTGTCCTATATCTTGGAGAGCATCATATGCAGTGACTCTCTAAAGTATATGTACATCTAGTAGATCCAATATGGGCATTGATAGGAGTTGTTACTACAAGGCACTATAAGAAGACCTAATAAAGGGTGTTGATGTCACCCTGAGTATTCTTTAGTTTGTTTATGTGAGATTCCAATGTGGATTGGCAGGTGAAACACTTTTTTATTTCTTCATCCATTCTTGTCCTCCACAATTTATTTTCTTCTATAGTTGAATGTCCTTTGTGACCCTATCAACCAATATTTCAATTGTACCATCAAGTGTTGAGAGGAGTACCATTGTAAATGAGGAAAGTTATCTTAAATATCTTTGAAAATATCTTCAAATTGATCTATCCACATGTTGGTTTAGAACATCCTCTGTTAGTATTTAGTGGAGTAGGTCCCCCAATTGAAATTTATGTAAAAGTGAGATACTACCTTTATCCACTTGAGATCTTCTATGGGAGTTCGGAGCAAATTTGGTGAGGTAACCAAGTGAATATTCTTTTGGAAAGCCACAATGTATTTAATAAATTACATTGGTGATGTCGCCGGTGATGAGGGTGTATTGACTAAGAAGGAAGAAAAGATGTTCCCACTTTTAGATGAGCTTATTTTAATAAAAGTTTTATGTTTTGCGCTTTCCTCGTGGACTTTTTGTTGAACACTACTAGATGTTGAGAGGGGGTGAATCAGCATATACTAAAAAATTAATCAGATTCAACTTCTTACTTTATCATTCATTTCATCAACTATATGCATGAAAGTAAATAACTAAAACCACTAAACCAAACACACATGAACACCAAGATTTTTATGTGGAAAACCTAAACATAGAAAAACCATAGTGAGAATCAAACTCACAATATATATAAAACTAATTACAAAGTTTAGGACAAATGCCAAGGAGCTCACTACTTCAAAAGATGACTTGCAAGCTAAGATGCACAACCTTAGGGCAAGATATAATAATTATTTGCTCACATTGAAGATCACTTATTCAAGGCAAGATACAATATTCTAATACAATGACATCAACAAGATTGAATTGTAGAAAAAGCATAGATAACGAAATGCTAATAACAATTAACAATTCAACATACATTAGAAACTGTCTTCATCACTACTCTAATCTACATTCAAAAACTTTTCATCTCTTCATAATGACTTCACACAACATACTATACTTGTTCATATATCCACACAATGACTCTAACCTTTATATACTATCTCCAACCTCAATAAAATCCATTAGGTCAGTCAAATAAGATGTAACATGTTCATACATAATCATTGACCCCAAAACACTCTCCAATGAAAATTTGGAACAAAAACGAAATGTGTGAAGGGTTAAACCATGTCAACTCACCTTCTAGATACTCGAATATAAATCTCATGCACACTATTGCACGAACAAAAAACACATAAGTTAGCCTCAAAATATGAAATAGTTAACTCATGCCAATACAACAAACTCAAACTTCAATCCAAACCACCAACAAAACTTTTGGTTGACCAAAGAAGCAACATAAAATATTAAGGAACCTAAATCAACCATCCACAACACTTCACTAATTGTAAGTTGAGGAATGAAACACATTCATCCACACCATTGCACTGCAACTGTATCAAATGCAATTAAAACTTATTTAACTCAAACTATAGTGCATCCACAAACACTAATCTAACACCACATAACTATCCGATGCATATCCACCATCTACCAGACCAAATTGCATGATAGACTATTCACTAGAAGAGTTATACATATTTGAAACAACACACCAATATACACAGAACACTAACAAAGCTCCATAAATACCATAACACATTGTAATATGTTGTCACAATAATCTATACACATACTCCATATAAGTGAATGTTTGAACTACACCATCTTACATTAATTTCTGACTTTAGAACCATCTCCAGACTGAGAGAACAACTAAGTATATCTTCTAGAAAAACAATTTTGACATCAATGACAACCAAAACCCATATTTACAATATGTTTTATCACTTCTCCCCTTCATTCTCTTAGTGTGGTAGCTTGGGGGTCTAGATGGTGGTGCATTAGTGGTGCAGGAGCACCTAGGACTTAGGCTAGTAGTGATTTCTCAATTTTGGCTTGTACTGACCCTATCCAATTCAATTAGTGAATAAGGACTCTGGGAGGGTCCAAGAGTTAGTGTTTAGAGTCAATGTAGGCCTAGGTTGAGTTCATTCTTCTTAGGTTTGCATTTTGTGCCTAAATAGTGGTTTGAGTAGGTAGTTGACCTTCTTGATGGTCAAAAGTGTCAAAACTCAGTATAGGCATTAGGGAGGGTTAAATTAGTCTTAGAAATGTTTTAAAAGTCATGTGTGATGACTTAGAATAGGTCTCATAGGTTGAGAAGGCCCAAAAGTGAAAAAGTGCAAAGTTGCAAAAAGTTGTCATGACAACTTTTGTCCTAATTTGATTAGTGATGGAGTTAGGGATTGTCCAACACCCTACAAAGACTCCACATGTGGGAAATTATATAAGAACACTGTCTTTCATGGTTACCAAGGTTGGAGACTTGGTTTTGTAAGTTCAACAATCTGAAACTACTCATTTTCAGACTAGTTGGCAGCATTTTGGCTTGTTTTGTTCATTTTTGTAAATGCAACTGGATTAAATCCATTAATCCATAAATGGATTGAGTTTATTTGGTGTTTTATCGAGTTTTTAGTTCCATTTCAAGCTTTGTAGATAGTTTACATTAGTCTTTTCTTGTTTTGGTTTGCACACAGCCAGTTTTGGCTTGTATATAGGTGTTTTATGTAAAATGGTTGCCCCATGAATTCCACACGTGCTACCATCACGGCCTATTAGGACATGAAGGGAAACCACTTGTACAGTGTACATATGTAGGGACAAGTGATGGAGATGATTTTCAATATGACTGTCACCTTGTTCTAGGCGAGTCCAGGAGCAACTCGGCTAGAGAAAATAGGGTGAAATTGATGTGCAAAGTGCAAGGGTGAATACCAAACCACCATATATTATTTTAGAGGGTTCCATGAAGTTGGGACAGAGTTTCCAATGCAAGGAGAAGCCTTGAAAAAATCATTTGATTCCCAAACACCAACTTGACCAGTCACTGCCGGCTAGAAGGCCTAGAAACCCTTCAAAACCCTCATTTTGGGGTTAGCATACTATACGGTAGACTAAGGAGCCAAAAAAACAAAAATAAATTGAGGTTAGGTGTATCTTTGAAGAAAATCCAAACTTTCTAGGGGGTGTTTTGGACCATTTTCTTCCAAGCCCTAGAAAACCGGATTTTGGAGGCCTAATAGGGCTAATTCTATGTAGCCCTTTTCTAGGCAAAATGGTGAAATTGGTAAGGAGGGAAAAGATTGAAAACCTCAAATGGACCCAAAAGCTATTAAAAACATGTTAGAAGACGCATCCACACCTCTGCATCCACTCACAATAGTAGGAGGTCAATTTGAAAAATTGAAGCCAAGAAAGCCATAAAGAGCACATGGGAAGTATTGTGAAATTGTAGGGTTCCTAGCCAAACCACTTGAGGAAAACACCTTGGAGTGGTTAAGAAGCAATCCCTAGAAGAGACTAAGAAGGACTTGGAGATCTAGAGAGCAACTAGGCCTGGTGAGTTGGTGGAATTGAGCAACACCAACTAGGTGAAGTGTTAGCAAACTAGGTGAACCCCATCAAATTGGTATTAGAGCCTATAAGATTTGGACTAAGTGAGTAGATGTCCTTAGTGGAATCTATAGGAGATAATAGCATGGTGACCAATGTAGAGTTGGCAAATAAATTGGATGATCAGGAGGAAGAAAATAGACTCCTGAAGGAGAAATTGCTTGAATTGGAGAGTAAGCTTGGTGAGATTGAAACCAAGGCAGATGAAGTGTTGGTAAAGGTTGAAGGAGTAGAAGGGAAGGGTAAAGAAGTGTCAGAGATAGACAAAGTACCTAAACCTGATCCCATCCTAGAAAAAGAACCTTTCATGAAGGCATTGAAGGCCTTAAGTGGTAAATCACTAGAAGGGTTGCCATTGTTCACTAGTAAGATGGAGGCAGAAGTGGTCCCAGAATGGATAGAAGGCATGGAGAACCATTTTGAATGTAAAGGCATAAATAAAGACCAGAGATTCAAGGTAGCCAAGTCAAGGATGAGAGGAGTTGCTCTCACATGGTATAAATTTGTGCAAGATGAGAGGAAGAAAATGGGCAAAGCACCCATCTCTTATTGGAAAGGGTTTATAGTCAAAATCAAAGAAGTCTATCTCCCTGATGATTATGAAGTACAAATTCATAGGAAGAGGCAAAACTTAAGACAAAAAGACATTGATGTCAGTAGCTTAGATCATGCGGTGGAATTTCACAAACTTAGCCTTAGATCTCATGCGGTGGAAGAAGAGAGTCTCAAGGTTGCTAGGTACCTAAATGGTCTACGGTGGAACATCCAAGAAGAAATCAGTTTAATGAGCCCAAAAATAGTCCATCAAACCTATCAACTTGCCCTTAAAGTGGAAGAAAAACTAAAAAGAAGACATGACTCAAGCAGCAATAGGGGCAGGGGTAGAGGAAAAGACAGTAGAGGCCATAGGGGAGGCTTTGGAGGAAGAAGTTATGAACAAAGAACACAAGGAGAGTCTAAACTCACTGAGCGGCAAGAGAGTGGCACTAGTAAAGGAGGATTCAATAGAGGAAGGGGGTCCAACAGTGGTTTCAGAGGAAGATCTAGTGGCCAAAGTAGAGGTTCCTCATATTTTGCAACAATGAAGTGTTACCATTGCAACCAACTTGGTCATCCAGCATATAGGTGTCTAGAGAAGGGAACATCATCACAGGGTAGTGAAAGAAGAGTGAACTATCTTCAAGAAGAGTCTTCAAGAAGAAAGACTTCAGAGGTTGCCTTAGATTCAGAGGTAGGTGACAACTTGATGATAAGGAGAACTTTGATCAAAGAACCGGTCAGAGAAGAGCCAAGCCAAAGAAGGTCCTTATTTAGGATCAAATGCAAGATTATGGATAAAGTTTGCAAAGTGATCATTGATTCAGGTTCAACAAAGAACATTGTGTCAGAAGAGGCAATGAGTAAGCTCAAATTGCAAAGGATACCTCACAACAATCCTTATAGAGTCACTTGGTTGAACAAAGGCCAACATGTCCTAGTCAATGAGCAAGCATGGGTGGATTTTACCATTGGGAGGTATAAGGACAAGGTGTTATGTGATGTACTACCCATGGATGCATGTCATCTTCTATTAGGAAGACCATGGCAATTTGATAGACAAGATATCCATGATGGAGCCAAGAATGCATACTCATTCAAGAAAGATGGAGTCACATTCAAGATTTAGTTTATCCTTGAGGAAGGTGAAAAGAGGGCAGCAGGTCCTAATGTTCTTTTGGTGAGTGAAAAATAGTTCTTGAAGACACTTGAGGAAGGTGAAGGTATAGGGTTTGCACTAGTAATGAAGCCCAAAGAGGAAGACAAGAAAGAGCAGCCAGATTTGCCAATAGAGGTGCAAGATTTGTTGAAGAAATTCAAAGGCATAGTAACTGATGGACAGCCAGACACATTACCTCCTAAAAGAACCATAAGCCATCAAATAGACTTCACTCCCAGAACATCCTTACCTAACAAGGTAGCTTATAAAATGACTCCCCAACAAAATGTTGAGATTGCTAAGAAAATCCAAGAGCTCTTAGACCAAGGCCTAATTAGGAAAAGCATTAGCCCTTGTGTTGTCCCTACCTTGTTAGCCCTAAAGAAAGGTGGTACTTGGAGATTGTGTACTTATTCTAGAGCTATAAATAGGATCACCATCAGATATAGGTTCCCTATTCCTAGAATAGAAGACCTAATGGATTGTTTAGGGGAAGCCAAGTACTTTACCAAGATTGACCTTAAAAGTGGATACCACCAAATTAGGATTAAGGAGGGTGATGAATGGAAAACTGCATTCAAGACTATAGAGGGTCTCTATGAGTGGCTTGTAATGCCATTTGGTTTATCCAATGCTCCAAGCACCATCATGAGACTCATGAATGAGGTGATGGAGGACTTCATAGGTAAATTTTTGGTGGTATATCTAGATGATATTCTCATTTTCAGTAAGGATAGGGCAGATCATATTAATCATTTGCAAGATGTACTACAAAGATTGTATGATGAAAAGCTAACCATGAACTTGGATAAGTGTGAATTTGTTAAGCAGTAGTTGGTTCACCTTGGGTTTGTGTTGTCTCAAGGAAACCTCAAGATGGATCCCAGCAAGGTTGAAGCCATAGTAAAATGGCCTACTCCTAAGTCAACAACAGAGGTGAGAAGCTTCCATGGACTAGCTCAATACTATAGGAAGTTCATTAGGCAATTCAGTGTTATATGTGCACCAATGTTAGACACCATTAGAGGTGGAATGAAGGCAAATTTTCAGTAGGGTGAACAAGAAAACAAAGGTTTTGAAACCTTGAAGGAGAAAATAGCTACTCAATCGGTGCTAGTGTTGCCTAGTTTTGAGAAACTTTTCATAGTGGAATGTGATGCAAGCAATGTTGCAGTAGGTGTTGTCCTAAGCCAAGAAGAAAGACCAGTAGCTTTCCATAGTGAGAATCTAAGTGATGCCAAGAGGAAATACTCCTCTTATGATCTTGAGTTATATGCTTTAGTGCAGGCTTTGACGAAGTGGAGACACTATCTCCTCCCTAAAGAATTTGTAGTCTATACGAACAACCAAGCAATGAGTTTTCTAAAATCACAAGACAAACTCAGTCATAAACACATGAAATGGGTGGAGTACATGTAGGCCTACGCATTCACCATTAAGAAAAAGAAAGGGCAGTTAAATCAGGTGGCCGATGCATTAAGCAGGAGACTTTTGACAGTCCAAGAAATCCAATTGAGGAGCATAGGAGTTGGTAGTTTTAGAGACTTATACCCAGAGGATGAAGACTTCTCAAATGCCTACAAGGTGTGTAAGGAGTATCAAAATCACTTCCATAGTGAGTGTTCTGATTTTACTTTGCAAAATGGACTATTGTTTAGAGGTGGGCAGCTTTGTGTGCCTAGAGGCTCAATGAGAGAAAATCTCATTCAAGAGAAGCATAATGGCAGTCTTAGTGGACATTTTGGAGTCAATAAGACTTAAGAGTCGGTTCAAAGGTACTACTATTGGCCAAGGATGAATCAAGATGTGAAAAAATATGTGGAGACTTGCATAGTTTGCCAAAAGGCCAAAGGTACTTCTTCAAATGTCGGTTTATACCAACCTCTTCCCATACCAAGTAGACCTTGGGAATGCATTAGTATGGACTTTGTAGTAGGTTTACCAAGGACAAAGAAAGGATATGACAACATTTATGTCATTGTGGACAGATTTAGCAAAATGGCTCACTTTGTGCCTTGCAAGACTACTCATGATGCATGCCAAATAGCTCATTTGCTCTTCAAAGAGGTAGTAACGATACATGGTTTACCCATCAGAATTGTTTCACATAGGGACTCAAAGTTAATGAGTCATTTTTGGAAGACACTTTGGCAAAATCTTGGCACCAACCTCTCTTTTGAATCAGCCTACCATCCACAAACATATGGGTAGACCGAAGTGGTGAATAGAAGCTTGGGAAACTTATTAAGGTGCCTTACTAAGGAATATGGTCAGACATGGGATCAAGTACTCTCACAAGCTGAATATGAATATAATGACACCATGAATAGGACTACCGGCAAGAGCCCTTTTGAAGTGGTCTATTGTGTGCACCCAAGAGGTATTTTGGAGTTGAGAGACTTAGGAAGTGCAGCAGCAAGAAGTGGATATGCAGAAGACTTTTCTGAATCAATGAAAGAGGTCCATGAATTAGTCAAGCAATCATTGATAGAAAACAAAAGCAAACTCAAACAAAAAGTTGATGAAAGAAGGAAGAAACAATTTCAAGTGGGAGATCTTGTCATGGTGCACCTAAATAAATCAAGGCTATAGCAAGGAGTGCCTAACAAGTTGCAAATGAGAAGGATAGGTCCATGTGCGATTCTAGCCAAGTATGGAGAAAATGCATACAAGGTGGATCTACCTAGTGACATAGGATTGTCACCAGTTTTCAACATAGTAGACTTAATTTCATACAAGGGACCAATTCAAGGTTTAGATTGTAGTCACTCAGAGGTATCAAATGATGTGAACAACCTTTAGTTTCCATATAAACTAAATCCAAAGGTCGAGAAGGTGTTGAGTTCAAGGATCGTCAAGAAGACAAGGCATTAAGCCTATTGGGAGAACCAAATCAAATGGAAGGGTATGGATGATGTTGAAGCTACATGGGTGCTTGAGATAGAGTTTAAGAAGCTATGAATTGATCAGAATCTGATTCCCAAGGAGGTGACATGATTTTCTTTTGTTTGGGAGAATGGTGCAGGAGCACCTAGGACTTAAGCTAGGAGTGATTTATCAATTTTGGCTTGTACTGACCCTAGCCAAGTTAGTTAGTAAATAAGGACTCTAGTATGGTCCAAGAGTTAGCGTATAGAGTCAATATAGGCCTAGGATGAGTTCATTCTTCTTAGGTTTGCATTTTGTGCCTAAATAGTGGTTTGAGTAGGTAGTTGACCTTCTTGATGGTCACAAGTGTCAAAACTTGGTATAGTCATTAGGGAGGGTTAAATTAGTCTTAGACATGTTTTAAAATTCATTTGTGATGACTTAGAATAGGCCTCATAGGTTGAGAAGGCCAAAAAGTGAAAAAGTGCAAAGTTGCAAAAAGTTGTCATGACAACTTTTGTCCTAATTTGATTAGCGATGGAGTTAGGGATTGTACAACACAATATAAAGACTCCCCACATGGTAAATTCTATAATAACCCTCTCTTTCATGGTTACCAAGGTTGGGGACTTGGTTTTGTAAGTTCAACAATCTAAAACTACTCATTTTCAAACTAGTTGGCAGCATTTTGGCTTGGTTTGTTCATTTTTGTAAATGCAAATGGATTGAATCCATTAATCCAGAAATGGATTGAGTTTATTTGGTGTGTTATAGAGTTTTTAGTTCCATTTCAAGCTTTGTAGATAGTATATATTAGTGTTTTCTTGTTTTAGTTTGCACACAGCCAGTTTTGGCTTGTATATGGCAGTTTTATGTAAAATGGTTGCCCCATGAATTCCACACATGCTACCATCACGTCCTGCTAGGACATGAAGGGAAACCACTTTTATAGTATACATATATAGGGACAAGTTCTGAAGATGATTTTAAATATGACTGTCACCTTGTTCTAGGCGAGTCCAGGAGCAACCCAGCGAGAGGAAACAAGGTGAAATTGATGTGCAAAGTGTAGGGGTGAATGCCAAACCACCATCTAATATTTTGGACTGGTCAATGAAGTTGGAATAGAGTTTAAAATGCAAGGATAGGCCTTTACAAAATCATTTGATTCCCAAACACCAACTTGACCAGTCACTGCCGGCTAGAAGGCCTAGAAACCCTTCAAAACCCTCATTTTGGGGTTAGCATATTGTACAGTGGAGTAAGGATCCAAAAAAATAAAAATAACTTGAGGTTAGGTGTATCTTTGAATAAAATCCAAACTTTCTATGGGGTCTTTTGGACCTTTTTCTTTCAATCCCTAGAAAACTGGATTTTGGAGGCCTAATAGGGCTAATTCCTTGTAGCCCTTTTCGAGGCAAAATGGTGAAATTGGTAAGGAGGGAAAAGATTGAAAACCTCAAATGGACCCAAAATATATTAAAAACATTTTAGAAGATACCTCCACACCTCTGCATCCACTCACAATAGTAGGAGGTCAATTTGACAAATTGAAGCCAAGAAAGTCATAAAGAGCACATGGGAAGTATTGTGAATTGGTAGGGTTCCTAGCCAAAACACTTGAGGAAAACACCTTGGAGTGGTTAAGAAGAAATCCCTAGAAGAGACTAAGAAGGACTTGGAGGTCTAGAGAGCAACTAGGACTGGTGATTTGGTGGAATAGAGCAACACCAACTAGGTGAAGTGTTAGCAAACTAGGTGAACCCCATCAATTAGATCCTCCAAAGATTGTTGAAAGCTACCATGTACCAAATAAAATATCTCTATAATAGGATTATTAGGTATCACCATATTGGTGTCTTTAAATAAATTTCATATCAAGTACTTCATTGTAAAATAAACAACTATAAACTTTATCCACATCCACTAGTGGTGAAATTTTCTTAAATGGGGAAGGTCCTTGGGTATGTTCTACTCCTCTACTTCTTGCAATGAGACTTCCCTTTGTGCTTTATATTTCTCCTCTTTTCTTTTCACTCTATACTCATTTTTGCAAGAGCTCCAAAAGCTTCTTTTTTTATGGCTCTTTCCATGGTGGTGTGATTGAAAATCTTATTTTCCTTAGTATGTTACTTTTGGACTATGTATATTTGACCGAGAATGTCCTTACTCAGAGACTTCCTAACGTACATGGTATTGTAGTATTTTCATTTTCCATTTTTTCTTTGGGTAGGCATCATTGTTCTCTCGATTTCTCCTTCTTCTTCACATAATGTTTCTTTGATTTTGTCTTAGATATATTTTTCATGATCTCCCTACAAGTTGTCAATGATTATGTTTTTGGATCCTTGGGGAGGCTTAAGAGCATGGATATTTTAGTTTAGTAAACTATATCTTTATAATTATAGACTCACTTTGGACCCACTTTCCCCTAGTTTACTGTTAATATGTGGCGACTGATCATGAAAGTACTATACACGTAAAAAAATTGTGATTTTTTTTTGAGAAAAAAAAAACCAACATTGAAAAAACTCTAAAATGGTTGACTTAGTATGTTACCTTAAAAATTGCATGAATGTTATAAGCAGTTGGAATGTAAAAGGCATGGTAATGGTGTTGTACTATTTTGCTAGAAAATAAGAAAAGATTGGATGGTTGTGTTCTGTGGAAGTAGCCCATCTTGGGTGAACCACGTTAAATATTTGTGTTATTTGTGTTCCATATTTTTCTTCATCTTTTGTGTTTGTATCTGCATATAATTATTAATTTATATTTTCTTTGATTTTGTCTAAACCCTAACAATTGGTATCAGAGCCATGTATTTTTGTAAATTGGTAGGGACTTTCATATTTGAGTGGGAGCAATGGAAGAAACCAAATTCAAGGTCGAGAAGTTCAACAACCAGAATTATCTTTTATGGAAAATGCAGATGGAGGATTACCTGAATCAAAAGGATCTGTGGTGACCATTGGAAGAAAAGACAAAGAAACCAACCATGATGTCAGATGAAGGTTGGGATATTTTGGACAAAAAGGCACTGGAAACCATTTAGTTGTGCCTTGCACCATCTATAGCATTCAATATATCAAAAACAACAATGACTGCAGACCTTCAATGCAAGAGCTGGCTGAATTGTATGAGAAACCCTTCGCTTTGAATAAGGTATTTATTATGAAGTGTTTATTTAATATGAAAATGAGTGAAGGAGAATTTGTAGTAGATCATTTAAATTAATTTCATACAGTTACCAGCCAATTGACTTCTATAAAAGTTAACATTGATGAAGAGGTTAGGGATCTCTTAATTTTATGTTCTTTGCCAGAAATATGAAATAGCTTGGTTATGGATGTAAGTAACTCTCTCTCTCTCATACAAACACTTTGAAATTTGATGATGTTGTTGGTGCTATCCTAAGCGAGGAAATGCAGTGGAAAAGCACAGGTGAGACTTCAACATCATTGAGTATTGTTTTGAATGTAGAGAACAATGGAAGATCAAAAGAAAGAGGAAAAGATCTTGGGCATGAGAAGTCACGAGGGAAGTCAAAGAAAGGACGCTCTCAATCTAGAGGAAGAAAGGATTGCAAGTACTACAAAAAGCTAGGACATTTAAAGAAAGAT
Source organism: Cryptomeria japonica (assembly GCF_030272615.1). Taxonomy (NCBI): domain Eukaryota; kingdom Viridiplantae; phylum Streptophyta; class Pinopsida; order Cupressales; family Cupressaceae; genus Cryptomeria; species Cryptomeria japonica. The sequence goes on from NC_081410.1 coordinate 9,410,451, forward strand.
TGTTGGTCTCGGAAAAACAAACAAGGAGATGGAAATGAAGATGACAGTAAGGAAGCCAATGTTGCAAGTTGTAAAGCGGAAAAATATCGAACCCTAGTTGTTCTCCCCTCCCCAACTCCAAGGAGAGAGAAGGGGGAGTCACTAGGGTTGATGGTTTTCACTTAGGAGAGACTTTACATTCAAAAGAGGGGTTGAAACCCACAAGATCCAATCCCACACAATGCAAAATTGGATTCTAAATGAGTTTCAAGGGTTGTGATAGCAAGGATACCCTCTTTTGTAAAGAATGTAGATAGAATGATTGAACTAAGAATGCATGTAAAGTAGGAAAGATTCACTTATAAACAGAGATAGGAATATGATATGCAGCTGCGGACCTGGAATTAGCAGCAAAATGTCAAGACAGTGCTGTTCTGCAAATTTGAGCGAAAGTTGACAGGACGATGGCACTCGGCATGCACACGGTCCTCCGAAAAATCCTCGAAACGAAGGGGGATCTGTTCGTCTCTGCACAAGGATTCCAGATCTTCAATTACAGCCGCGTACCTGCAACCTACACACAGAAAAGAGAGGACGATTAGGGGTTAGGGATGAGGGGTTTGCCTTTAGGTCAAACCCCGGTTTTGGAATTAACCAAGAAATGAGAAATTGCTGTAAATGTAAATGATTGTAATGTAAAACAAGTACTAGTACCTTGTTGTAAGAATGTTTATATTCTTACATGCAAAGGTGTAGATGTTGTTGTATGTTGTATGTTGTATGTGACATGTGATCTCCTCTTCAATGGTTGAATCCTTGTCTTGAATGCAACACTTAGCCTTGAATGGAGACTTAGAATTATCAATTGCTTGAAGGAATGCTTGAATGCTTGAATGCTTGAATATCGTTTCCACGTCTTGTACATATCTATCCTTCCTCCCTCAAAATGGGAGAGGAAATGTAGTTTATATACTTGTCAATTAGGGTTGAAAGACTGATTTTTCTGACCTTGGGCCGACCAGGAAGTACTATTTTCCAAATTGCAAACATAAAGACCCAAAGCCCCATAGGAGACCGGGCCCAAAATAGGGCTAGGGACCAGGGCGCTGGGCGCCATGGTCCCACCTCCAGGGACAGCAGGGTGCAAGGAGGATCAGGCCAGGGTGCTTGAAAAATGCAGTTTTTGGTGTCATAAACAGGTTTTGGGGTCTCCATTCAGGTTCCATGTTGCATCGCCATCGTGAAGACCCAAATGCAATCGAAATTGCAAGTGTCACAATTTTAGGACGCTACACAAGTAATATTTTACAAGATGTCTTAATTCTATGTTTAGATAATATTAATGATTCTTAGGTAATAGATTTAGGCTTCATTTCATGCCAACCCCATAAAAAATATTTTCTAGATTATGTTCAAGGTGATTTTGGATAGGTATACTTGGGTGATGTGTAATGTCCCTACTAGTTAGGGATCACTATCCCGCAAAAACAGATTGTTAGAATACAATAGACATATAAATATATATATATGTAATCTAAATTGCAACTGAATTTTAAAACACTTAATTAACATAATCATAATTTTAATCTAATAAAAAGGATACAAATGCCATACAAAGTATGTCCCTAGGTAGCCATGAAGCTCACCTTCTTGGAACCCATCTTGGTTCCAAGCCCTCCAGGAAGTCGAAGGTGAATTCGACTCTTTTCTTGAATGTAATTTCTTACATCCAAGCTCTCCAAGAAATCGAAGGTTATTTCAATTCCTGTCTTTGGCGTAACCTCTTATGCCCAAGCCCCCCAAGGAAGACCATGTGTCATTCCTTGCCTTGGGTGATGCATCCCATCACCCAAGTCCTCGGAGTGGACTGGCCAGATCCAACTCTTCTTGGTTGAACTTAATCAACCAAGCCCTACATATGCATATCAATAATCAGTATATATATTGCCCTAGGGAATTCATAATCCCTTCCTTAGACTAAGGGAGTTTCCTCCCTATAGCCTCCAACATGTGTTTACATTTGTATTTATAATGCAGTTTGATGATTTAGTACTATTTTGTTTCCTAATCTACATTTTATGTTAACATGTATTCCTAATGTATTCTTTAACATATATACATATTAAATGTACCCTATCATTATTGACATATGCATTACACCTTCCTTGATAACATCTGTATTCCTTAATCATTCCCTATGTGCATATTAGTATTATTAAATAATTGTATTCCTTAATGCACACATGTTTTAGCCTTAATACATTCTTACCAATGCTCAATGAAAGATACATTAATTAATATTAACATATTAATTATCATACTTAATTAATGCGCAATGAAACATATATTAATTAATATTAACATATATTAATTATCATACTTAATTAATGCTCAATGAAATATACATTAATTACTATTAACATATTAATTATCACACTTAATTAATGTGCAATGAAACATATATTAATTAATATTAACATATATTAATTATCATACTTAATTAATGCTCAATGAAATATACATTAATTACTATTAACATATATTAATACCCACTAATTTATTAATTATTATAATATATTATACCTTACCTCTTACCTGCTGGTCACGAAGTCTGCTCCTGACTGCTCTCTTGTGCTCCTTCCTCCCCTTCCCTTGTGGTGGTTGCTTCCCTTTAGAGCCTCGTGAAGGGTTGTTACCCTCCACAATCCCCTTCCGCACCAAGGGGTGCAGTGGTAATCGCAACCCAGGCTGCAATTACCATCGCACCTCTTGGTGCGGGGGAATTGGGAGGGCTTACTTTATTGTTTGCCTTCCTTTGTTATAATTTAATTTTAAATATATAATAATACTAAGGTTTGCCCTTTTAATATTAAATGTAATACTTCTTTCATTGATATACTAAAATAATAATATAACACTTCTTTTATTATATGTGTATATTAAATATATGATATTTTAAATAGTTCTTTCCTTTATTATATAAATGTTTTTCCTCTATTTAATACAATACTTATATTAAATGTATTTCCTCTATTTAATATAATACTTATATTAAATATATTTCCTCTATTTAATATAATACTTATATTATCGTATTAGTCATGTATTTACAATAATCTTATTTACTCGATCCATATCCTTTAATATTATTTACATAACTTTACATCAGGTGCTAATGTGGGGTTATCACAGTCTCTCCGTCTCAATTTTGCTTGTCCTCAAGCATCTTTAGGTCTTCCTCATTTTCCCAAGTAGCATCCTCATTTGGGAGATTCTTCCATTTAATCAGGTGTTCGGTAACGGTTCTGTTCCTGAGCTCTTTCTGTCATGTATCTAGAATGATCTCGAGGTACAAGGTGAGTTTCCCTTCGTCATCTAGGGGTGGTAGTTCCCTGCAAGGAGCCAAGTGTTGCCCGAGAACCTTTTTGAGTCGGGAGACGTGGAACACATTATGTATTTTACTGTCTTTGGGAAGTTCTATTTCATAAGCTACTTCTCCAACCCTTCGAATTACTTTATAGGGTCCGTAGAACCATGGTTTCAATTTTTCAGCCCCATTCTTCTTGAGGGAGGATTGCTTATATGGTTGTAGCCTTAAAAACATGAAGTCTCCGGCCTCAAAAGTCCTTTTCTGAATGCTTCTTGTCTGCATAGATCTTTTGTTGATTTTGGGCTTGTTGTAAATTCTCTTTCAAGGTCTTCATGATATCCCTACTTTGTTGAATGAACTCTTGTGCTTTTGGTACTTTGCTTTCTTGGTTTATTAGTTCACCAAAACTTGTGGCCTCATAGCCGTACAAGGCTTGGAAAGGGCTCATCTCGATTGACATGTGGTGCATCGTGTTGTAGCAATGTTCTCATAGGTGTAACCACTTGATCCAAGTGGTCTGTTGCCCTGTAACATAATTCCTTAGGTAGCCCTCTATCCATTTGTTCACTATTTCAGTTTGCCCATCAGTTTGAGGGTGGTAACTGGTACTAGGGGTCAAAACCATTCCTACCATTCTGAAGAGTTCCTGCCAAAATTGACTAATAAACTTGCTATCTCTATCACTGACAATATTCAGGGGGAGTCCATGGAGTTTTAAAATCTCCTTGAAGAATAAATCAGCTATTTGGTGGGCTTTGTATTCAGTGGAGACCACAAAGAAATGGGCATATTTTGTGAGTCTATCTACTACCACAAAGATGCTATCTTTACCTTGTGTCCTTGACAATCCTGTTACGAAGTCCATCGAGATGCTCTCCCACTTCTGTTTGGGGATAGGTAATGGTTGAAGTAATCCGGCTGGGTGAGTGAGTTCTGTTTTATTGTGTTGACATGTTAGGCACTCTTGTACATATTTTTGAATGTCTCTCTTCTGGTCTTTCCATGCATATTTTTCCCTGATGTGTTTATAAGTTTTATAATATCCTTGGTGTCCCGCCAAGGGGTTATCATGGAATTATTTTAGGAGCTTGTTTTTGAACTCGGTTTGAGGGGTCAAGTATACCCTTCCCTTATACAATATGAGGTCTCCTTTAACTTTAAAGTCTTCATTGGGAAGGTTTCCCTCTAAGATTCCCTTTGTTTGTGGATCTTGGTTGTATTCATTAAGGATTTCTTTCTTCCAGTCCCTTGAGATGCTGGTAAGGGCATTGAGGTGGGCTCTGCGGGATAATGCATCTGCTGCCTTGTTATTCACCCCTTTCACATATTCTATATCGAAGTCATAGGCTTGTATTTTGCTCACCCATTTTTGTTGCCTATCATTGAGGTCTCTTTGGCTCAAGAAGAAGCGTATACTGTTATGATTGGTTTTCACACCGAACTTTCCACATACAAGGTATTGGCGAAATTTGGCTAAGGCGTGCATTATGGCTAGCATCTCTTTGTCATAGATAGAGTAGTGTCTCTCTGCTTTGGTGAGTTTATGGCTCTCAAAAGCTAGGGGGTGTTTCTTTTGCATGAGGACTGCCCCAATTCCCTCCCCGGATGCATCACATTGTAGTTCAAAAGGTATAGAGAAGTCAGGAATGGACAATACGGGACATGAGCTCATGGTTATTTTAAGTTGTCCGAAGGCTTGTTGGGCTTGGTCATTCCATGTGAAGGCTCCTTTCTTCATTAGGTTGGTGAGGGGTGCTGCTATTTTGGAGAAACTTTTTACAAAACGTCTATAGTAGCTGCATAGTCCCACAAACCCTCTTAATTGTGTTAAGGTTCTAGGGATGGGCCATTCCTTGATGGCTTTGATTTTTTCCTCATCCACACTTACTCCTACTTCACTAATTTTGTGTCCTAGGTATATGATTTCTTTCATCCCAAATTCACACTTGGAGGCTTTAGCATATAAGGATTCAGTTTCAAGAATATTTAATAGCTCTTCGATGTGCAAGAGATGTTCTTCCCATGTTTTGCTGTAAATGAGTATATCATCAAAGAAGATTAGAAGAAATTTCCTCAACTGTTGCCTGAATGTATGATTCATGCATGACTGAAAGGTGGCCAATGCGTTAGTGAGTCCAAATGGTAGAACCAAAAATTTGAAATGTCCATAGTGACATCTGATTGCGGTCTTGGGGATGTCTTCCTTCCTCATTCTGATCTGATGGTACCCTGACCTTAGATCGATTTTAGAGAAATATTTTACCCCATGAAGTTCATCCATTAGTTCATCAATTCTTGGGATAGGGTATCTGTTCTTTATAGTCTTTTTATTCAGGGCTTGGTAATCTATGCACATCCGCATCGTCCCATCTTTTTTCTTGACCAATACTACTGAAGAAGCAAAAGGGTTGCTTCTTGGTTGGATGTGTCCCATTTCTAATAATTCTTTTATGGTTTTTTTGATCTCTTCTTTGAATTTATGTGGGTGGCGGTAAGGAGTGGTAATTACCGGTTTTGCTCCTTCTTCTAATTCAATGGAATGCTCAAATCCCCTTTTTGGTGGTAAGCCTGGAGGGATGTCTTCGAAGACCTTTTTGTGTCTTATAAGGATGGGTTGTATATCACTCTGAATGTTTTGACCTTCGGATTGAGATTTATCCAAGATCATACATTGAGCGATCCACTCTCCTTGATCATGTCGAAGAATTTTCTCCATTTTATTGCAAGATACTATTTTTGGAGAACCATCGGGAATTCCTTTTAATGTTATTTCCTTCCCTTCATGTTGGAACCATATCTCTTGATTTGGACTATCCATGGTGAATCGTCCCAATGAATTTATCCATGGAATTCCCAAAATGATGTCATTCTCTAGGTTCACCACAAAGAAGTTCCTCATAATTGTATGTCCCCCTAGGGTGACTTCCAATTGAGGGATAACTCACTAGTACATTCGGGTCAAAATTTCGACGGCAAATCGTCAGAATTCCGACACAATTTCGTTGCACTACCGACAAAAAAAGTCATCGAAAACTTTGTGTCGGAAGTTTCGACTATCCTTGTGGTTGTCGCAATTCCGACATCACCTCCAACCTTTCTGATGGCCACCATGGATGCTCATACCTCGAAAGAATACCATCGCGATCTCGGCCTATCGTTGGAATTCTGACTCCAAAGGATAAAATTTCGACAGAGGAGTGTTGTCAGATGCACAGCATCCTTGTCGGACATTCCATTAGTTGTCGTCGGAATTCTAACAGTGAGAGATGATGTGGGTCAAACGGCTTTGTCGTTGGTGAATGAAAGCATTGAACGAGTTCTATTTTTAAAAATTGCATTAAACATTTTAATTTATTTGATTCAGTGTTATTTGCAAAAAATGATTATCAATGATGTTTCCTTTCTCCAAGAATTGTCTAGGATCTTTCCGTCAGATAATATGTAACATCAAATGACTAAATTTTTTCTTTACAAATACTTATTTAATTTAATTATTATCTGAGCATGAATTAAAATTTATATCTATACGAAAGCAGAACATACAAGCTTTAGAGTCATGTGCAAGAAAATTTCCTAAAAGAAAGCAAGCAGGCATTATCTTGAATGACATAGAAACAAGCTCATCAGCTGCCTAGAAGAGAGCAATTGGAGAAAAGAAGAGGAAAGTGTTAAAGGGTGATAAATAGATAGAGAGTATGCAATACAAACAAACAATGTCTGGAGTGTCTGATGTGACGTCTCTAATTTATATCCGGAGGAACTAACTGGTTTTGGAGTTCCTATGAAACCTATTGGGCCACGCTTTGGAGGAAATCAATGTGTTCATGCAAGGAGCACCTTTTTTCTATTATTAGAATGATGGTTTTGCACCAAAGGATATTTGGAAGTCAATATCCAAAAATTTCTATAGTGTGGAACAAGAGTTGGCGGAATCGAAGTATAATTGTCAGCTTTCAGAAGACCAAGAGGTTATGTACACAATCTCCCAATAGAAGAGCGATTTCAAGAATTACCTCTCCCCCCCATGACTATTCAGGAAGCACTTCCTCAAACAAAGGACTATTGGCCTCCATGGGATCAAAGAAAAAAATTAAAGCATAGACTCTAGACGATGTGGTGGTGTCCTTCGTGAAGAACTCTATGCTATAATTGAAAATTCATGAGGGAAACTGGAAGATAGTGAATAGAAATACAATCTTGAAAAGTGGGAAGAATGGATCTTGGTTTGGGTGGGGCCAAGTCAGGTGGCTCCTCTAGAGGTTGACTAGATAGAAATCATATTAGGATTTGAAAAAGATCACACTCGTGGAACTTCATGTGTGAGTGATCGATTGTGGTGTTTGGGTAATGCATTCCAAATAGATACAGTTGCATGCCATCAGGATAAAATTCTTTAATCAAGACATTACCCATTTGGAATGCAACTGTATCTATTTGGAATGCATTACCCAAACACCACAATCGATCACTCGCACACGAAGTTCCACGAGTGTGATCTTTTTCAAATCCTAATATGATTTCTATCTCGTCGACCTCTAGAGGAGCCACCTGACTTGGCCCCACCCAAACCAAGATCCATTCTTCCCACTTTTCAAGATTGTATTTCTCTTCACTATCTTGCAGTTTCCCTCATGAATTTTCAATTATAGTGCAGAGTTCTTCACGAAGGACACCACCACATCGTCTAGAGTCTATGCTTCAATTTTTTTCTTTGATCCCATGGAGGCCAATAGTCCTTTGTCTAAGGAAGTGCTTCCTAAATAGTCATGGGGGGGAGAGGTAATGCTTGAAATTGCCCTTCTATTGGGAGATTGTGTACATAACCTCTTGGTCTTCTGAAAGCTGAAAATTACTTCGAGTCTGCCAACTCTGGTTCCACACTATAGAAATTTTTGGATATTGACTTCCAAATATCCCTTGGTGCAAAAGTATCATTCTTATAATAGAAAAAAGGTGTTGCATGAACACATTGATTTCCTCCAAGCGTGGCCCAATAGGTTTCGCATGAACTCCAAAACCAGTTAGTCCCTCCGGACATAAATTAGAGACGTCACATCAAACACTCCAAACATTGTTTGTTTGTATTGCATACTATCTATCTATTTATCACCCTTAAACACTTTCCTCTACTATTCTCCAATTGCTCTCTTCTAGGCAGCTGATGAGCTTGTTTCCATGTCATTCAAGATAATGCCTACTTGCTTTCTTTTAGGAAATTTGCTTGCACATGACTCTTCAACTTATATGTTCTGCTTCCGTACAGATATAAATTTTAATTCACGCTCAGATAATAATTAAATAAAATAAGCATTTGTAGTGAAAAGATTTAGTCATTCGATGTTACATATTATCTGATGGAAAGATCCTAGACAATTCTTGGAGAAAGGAAACATCATTGATAATCATTTTTTGCAAATAACACTGAATCAAATAAATTAAAAATGTTTCATGTAATTTTTAAAAGTAGAACTCGTTCAATGCTTTCATGCACCGACAGCAAAGTCGTCTGACCCACACAATTATGCATAATAGAACAAATCAATATAATAGGCTATTATAAAGAATATATACAAAAATATGAAAGAACATTAAATTACCATTACAAACCCATAAACCATTAAATAGTGAAATAGATATAAATTTGTAAATGTCTCCCTATAAACACCACAACCATAACCAAAACAAAAAAAATTCTTACCCGCAAAAACTTAGTTGGTGAGTTGCAAGTCTACAACATCTCTCAGATGATAAAACAGTTTCTTAATTTTGTTCTTCTGGTTAGTCAATGGATTTAGTTGCATGTTCAAGTTTTCTATTTGAAGCCTTCTGTTTCCCTATATTTGAGACATAATAAAATTCTTGTGAGTAGGAAATTGATTCAGGAGTTACGTGTGAAGAATTTGGCAAAGTAAATGATGACAATCAAACTCAAATTTTATCTGTCTTGATTAAAGAATTTTATCTTGATTGCATTAAATTAAAGTTCTTTCTCTATTTTTTGGTGATCTCTGGAGAAGAGGTTGCTTTGCATCGACCTGGGATACATTTAACTTGTGTTGTATCTGTGGAAATATGTATCCTAGGATGATGCAATGCAACCTCTGCTCCACCAATACCAGATAGAAGAGAAAGTACTTTAATTTAAAGCCATCAGGATAAAATGCTTTCAAGACATATATAAGGTATAAAAGGAAGCCTACCCTATCATTTGAAGGGGTTTACCTACAATTCAAGTGATCTCTTAATTATAAAATCAATTCAATTCCAAGTGAACATGCAATCAAGCATTCATCAAGAATTGAAGGAGAAATCAAGTTAATAAAGATATTTAATAAAGATATCGTCTTTTAAATTAAGAAATGGGCAGGAGATTAAGAATACAAACCTTCCATATTGCACACTTCAAGGTATATTAAAATCAGTTTAAAGTGTATTCATTTAGGGACCTTTCATAAAATATTCTCAACTTACATATCATAAAAGAATCTTAAAATATGCATTGTTTATAATGATCAGAGTTTGGTTGTTCCATACAACTTCCTTTACTATTTTAAAAATATCATCGACCAAAATATTGTGCAGCAGTAGTATGGAGTGCATTTCATCTATTTTATGTCTAAATATTTCATCATACCACTTTCTTTTCAAAGGTGACTGATCGATTGCGGTGTTTGGGTAATGCATTCCAAATAGATCCAGTTGCATACCATTTATCTGTCTTGATTAAAGACTTTTATCCTGATGGCATTAAATTAAAGTTCTTTCTCTATTTTTTGGTGATCTCTGGAGTAGAGGTTGCTTTGCATTGACCTAGGATACATTTAACTTGTGTTGTATCTGTGGAAATATGTATCCTAGGACGATGCAATGCAACCTCTGCTCCACCAATACCAGATAGAAGAGAAAGTACTTTAATTTAAAGCCATCAGGATAAAATGCTTTCAAGACATATATAAGGTATAAAAGGAAGCCTACCCTATCATTTGAAGGGGTCTACCTACAATTCAAGTGATCTCTTAGTTATAAAATCAATTCAATTCCAAGTGAACAGGCAATCAAGCATTGAAGGAGAATTCAAGTTGGTGCAGGTGCATTTGGAAGACAAAAGGACTCAATGAAGCCATTAAAGACTTTTGAAGGTCTTAGGAGTGAAGAGCCAATAGTTATGATGTCTTAAGGGGGAAGCCTTAAACAACACGCACTAAGCTTTGACTGCTTAGGTGTGTTGTGGGCCCATTCCTTCCCTTGATGTCCCTTCTCGTCTATTTCCGTTAAAAAGACAATCATCGTTAGCATTTGAATTCAAACAATGTTCTCGTGTTTGACTGCATAGAACAAAGAAAATGGCATAAGAATCTCTCATCTACCTCGCAGCTGTCATAGAATACCTCCCCGAGGAGATATTCTCATGTCCTTTCCTGCTTTATGTTGTCGATGAAATTAATAAGCATCCTCACAATGCAGTCAATGCAACAAATAGATTTCCATTTTGATCAGTTTTATTTGCCAACGTACTCTCTACCTATGCCAAAATGGGAGCTTTGGAATAGAGTATGGGCTTCCATCAAAGCAGAAGGTAAGGGCAATTAATATCATATGCTTACAGTTGGAAATGCTCTGTTTGACATGTTTGGAAAATGTGGAAGTATAGACATGAAAGCGCATGAACTGTTTAGTGAGATGCATCAAAGAAACGCGATCTAATGGAATGCTATGATTGTTGGATATGCACAAGATGTGTTTGAAATGGATTTAGAAACTTCCAACCAAATATGATTAGTGAGTATAGATGTTTTAGTGCAACTGCCCAGGTACACATGCATGCAAAATATGTAAGCTTAGATAAGGCACATGAACTATTTGACTTAATGCCTCAAAGATCACCCAATATCCAATGACAGTTGGGAGAAAGAAAACATCATTTTTTTGATAATCTTAAATATTTCTTTATTCATCACTATAAATCTATTATGAATTTAGTCTCAATATTACAGAAATTTATTCTATTATGAATGCAATATTTAGGGATGTAATCTTTATATTTTTTTTTAATTAGGAAAAGGTCCTAATAGAATCCCCAACTAATTAATCTAGAAAAAGATACCACTAAAGAAAGAAATTCAATCCTCACCACTATGGTCTTGAAGTATTTTAAGACACTTGGATTCCTATTTTGGCCCGCTTTTCCTTGACCCTATGTTAAGATAGTAAACTAGTTTGAGAGAATCTATTGGGTGGGAAATTGTGTATGGTTGCAATTATTTTCATGCATGGAAAGTGATTTAAAGTTTGGACCAATAGAGGATAAGTATTTCTTGAACCTTCAAGGACATGTGTAGAGCACCGCATGGATGTTTCTCCATTATTGAACTCTTTGAATATGTAAGTAAATTATTTTTGGTTGATGACATAGTAAGTGTGGTATTTATCTCTCCGATATGTTGTGGATAATATTAATCAAATATGGAATTTTTTTGATGCTATATACACTATGTTTTGGATTGAATTTAGGTAAGCGAACAGGTAATGGAAGAATAAAAGAGGTACACAAAGGAAGAAGAGTGAAATAGGTGGTTTGGGATGGAGGTTACAAGTATATATGATAATTCGTATGGATAATTTGTTGTCTATAAAGAGGCAAATAAGTTGTCACAACTTCAACATGAATGAATGCTTCATCTACAAAAGCAAAAGGTACCTCTAATGGTTTCAAAATTTGTCAAAATAGTTATGATATACCAAATAATCAAGTGGAATATCCTTTAGGTAACTAATATTATCTTCAAACTATTTATTTTGATTTTCATCATATCCTTTCCATGTGCATTTCCCTTGGTTTTAGTCCCATTTTTTCTTTATTTTATTCAAAACAAAATGTATAGATGCCTCTACTTGTCTCACCACTCATTAATTGTTTGGGATTTTCATTTCATTCACCAAGGTTGGCATCTATTCTAAGACTTTGTGTCATGGCCAAGCTAAATGATTTGCCTCTAGTTTCTCTCCAATCTAGTCACCTAGTAGCATGTGAATATATCTCTTCCTAATTATTATTCTCTCCATCTTGTTAATGACCATTTCATTAATGAATCCTTCCTCATAATTTTGGATAAGTGAGACAATGTTAGTTCAAGGAATCTTTTCAATCCTCTTTCAAGATTCTTTCCCAAGTAATAATCTTGCATATTGGAAAATAAATTATGCTTCAATTTTTCCAAGCTACTCTTCCTTATAATGTTTAGATTTATTGTAAAGTGCTCATTGTGACTCATGTTTACTACTCTTCCTATTAGTCTCATTCCAATATCTCCTACAAAAATATGGAATGATTACATTTATATTTTATTTGTGTCTCCTAAATATCCACAAAATTTGGAACAATAATACAATTTTTTAATAATATTTAATTGTAAAAGAAAGGATTAAAATGGAACTAAACACTCTAAATAAATTAATCAGGGTTAAAGGGATAAACTAGGATCAATTCATGAAGGCAAGATCTTTTATCTCAAAATTAATAGATTCATGCAAGAAAAGAAATATTAAATCTAGAGATAAAATTCTTGAAAAATTTAGCTAGCTAAAACCGAAAGAATGTTGTCAAGCTCTCATTTTCACACAAACTGGCAAAGGTTGTAGAGGAGAAATCACTATTGAACTTACCCCTATCTCATATAACCCTATGTTGGCTAGGCCCCACAGTAATTAGAAGATCCTAATTACTACTATCCTAAACCTTGCATTGACCATCACAATTTCACAGTGAATTGAGTTAATTAGTCCATTAGCGAGATTGGGAAAGAGTTTGGTATTGAGTTAGGTGTTGGTGGAAGGTTTGAGGTACACTATCATCATAATTAATGTTAGAGAGTGTTGTGTAGAAGAATGGCCATGAAAGGAGTGACTATCCTAAGTGCTTGAGACTGTCAAAAAAAGTGAGTGTTGCAGCAATGAATATTCCTTTGACCTTTGTGTGTTTGGGAGGGTAAAGACCCACATGTCAACTATCTACTTTGACATCCTCGCATGGTGTCCACCTACTCTAAAACCTTGTGGGCACTCTTTGTCTAATACTAACATATACATAACATGTGCCTCTCATATAACCCTATGTTGGCTAGGCCCCACCATAATTAGAAGATCCTAATTACTAAAAACACTAGATTCTCCCCTAAAAGGTTGTTGAGTCATAGAAGGCCTAGCTTGATAGCCCTATAGTCTCTCATACCTAAAATATCCTTGTGTCTATGATGGTCAAATGTGACTACCCTATGGCCCCTACTATGCTCTAGTAGACCTATGTCCCTAATATTGATACTATTGGGTTTTTCTTTGTAAATCATATAGTAAGTCTAAATTATCCTTTGAAGGATGGGGAGGCCTATGGACACTTTAGTCCCTTAATCAAGGTTACAAAATTCTCTCATGCCTCTTGTGTCCTCCCATGTACCTCCTTTTCCATAAGAGACTTTGCCATAGCAACCCTAAAGTCATTTGGATTGGCCATGTGTAGGAAAACTAAAATTTTGGGCTTTCCACCCCTAATGAAATAATTGACAAGTAACTTCTCTTGAATGTAATCTACAAACTACAAGAACTCCAAAAACTAACTCTCATGTTGGGACACTATGAAACCTTATTATGTAAATTGTGAAACTCATCTATGCATCTCTGTCAAAAATATTTTGAAATAGAACACACTTTAAAGCACTCCAAAATGGTATCTGGAGAGGGTTTCCAATGTGAGTTGGTGCATTTTATCCTCCCAGTACCACAAGGTGGAAGCAAGTCCTCTCAAAAATTGCGTTGAAAATTATGCCTTTAGGTTGCTCACATATAGATGCAACCCAAAGCATAAGTCCAAGCTAATTAGTAAACAAGACTTATCCTCAACCCCATTTGTGGATCTTAAAAATTTAGAGGATTGGAGATGAAGCAACTCTTGAATATGATCCTTTGGCTCATGATATGTGCTTGCTATAGTCTATACCTCTTGTATTTATGCATGATGAGGCTAGGTAATGTGTATTGATCAATATTCTATCTCCTCTATATGTATTTCCCAAATTCAAGGCGAACTCCTAATAAGCTCTTAAGATGCAAGTATATGCTCCTCTACTACAAGTGGATCCTCATGGCTTGTAAGATTTGAGGTCCATACTCGGGCTACTCATCTTGGTGAAAACTCTCAAAGTGATATGACCCTTCCTTCCATTTCCTACACCCTATTTTCTAACCCACACCTCATAACCTTTACCTCACTTCCTATCATTATTACCTTCCATCTACCTTTCATATCCCCTATCTTAACCTCCTCCACTTTCCTACATCATATCCTACCCCTTAACCTCATACACACTTACTTTTACTTCACCTATCTAACCCCATTCCATCCTTCACATCCTTTTATCTCCCCCCATTCACTTTCCTACCTTCCAAACCCCTAACATATCCTAACTTACTCTTTTACCATTACATCCTTCATCACTTACCTCCCTATCTTATCCTAACCCACACCTCATAACCTTATACCTCTCAGCTTCCATTTTATACCACCTTCCTAACGGTACACTTATGCTCCCCTCCAAAACACCAAGAAAAAATAGCACTCGATCACTACACATTACTCTCACGGTTCTGCAGCAGGGATTTTCTATCACTACCATATATACCAGCATCCATAATTAGGATATATTTTACATAATGGCACTCGATCACGCAAATTTAGGTCATCCATCCCCTTAATTAGGATATATTTTAAATATGGAAAGTAGTGTTAATATTTTTCAGGTTAACTATATTGTTCATTATTTATAATGCAGTTTTTAAATAATACATGATTGTAGGATTGTTCAACGGTTAAGGTCTTGTAAGAAATTCTTCTTTTAAATTGATCATATCATATTACAGAAACCTCTCACCATCTCTGCTATTGCCAATTAATCTGATAAATATATAATAAAATTTGAATCTAAATATTTGGATATGTATAACAATGAATTTGTTGATTATACCCTACCTTTTTCCTATAGCGATGAAACCATTCCTACATCCTACAGTGATTAAACCCACAGGGAACTATGTCCACCTCCCTCCTTCGTGTTCATTGGTGGACGGTCCCTACCTGCATGTTCCCTATTGTGATCCCCTAATATGCCCCGAGACAACGTGAACTAGGATACCTTGGGAGGGCCTTTAGGTAGGCACTCGTTCGCTCGACCGGGAAGGGACGCTTACGCGAATAGTTGTGGTTGAAGCTAGCGAAGATGGATAGAGATTCGATAGTGTGGTATATATGTTTGCAAAATGTGGAAGCATCCGCAAAGCGGGTGAGTTGTTTGACAGAATGCCTCAAAGAGATGTCATTCTGTGGAACACAATGATGGGAATGGTGAATACTCAATGCTAAAGGAAAAGAACCATAAAATTCATTTATCTACTTGATATTGGAGCACAAGTCTTAGCATAAAAACCTATCAAGAGCCTAGAATTGAGGGTTAATAATTTTGCCAAATCACTTGGAGTTGTGATCCAAGCTTCCTCTATTTTGAACTGTTTTGATATTAGGGCCTTGCTCTTAGCCTCGTCAAAATACTTGATCCCAAATAAACTCATTCACCTCTAAACCAAAAACCCAATAACACTTCCAACATCATTAAATATTTAATAAACTTTTCAAAAGATCTTTTTGTTAATTATGGGAATTTTTTAACAATTACATAATTCTCATATAGACTAGAATAGAACAATAAACATATGTAAAAGATTTGTCCACAACAACATCTACTACTGAAAGTTTGCACCATTACATGCACCTGCAAATTCATATTTTAACATAAACACGATACAGGACAATAATAATTTGAAATAAATGTCCACCACACATCCGATCTCCTTCAAGATAAGCATTAAAATATGAAGTACACAACCTATCTTCCCTACAATGAGGAAAATACAAATTATCTAAGACCAGAAGATGCAATCAACTTCACTCCAATGGCTTCCTGAAAACCAAAGCAGGATCTATCTAGCCATAGTTGGAAATTTTTCATACCATTTAAAATAATGTCTCCCATTACCAGCAACTGATTGATCAATGTTAGCTAGTGTCCACCTCCACTTCCACTGAATCATACTCCATCGCCACTTCCAACTTGACATGGCAGTGATGTCGGATATACAGCATAGAGGAAGCTCTTATTGCGGGTGAACTTCTTCCTCCGTCCGTAGCTTTTTTTGTGGGTGAACTTCTTCCTTCGTTCGTAGCTTTTATTGTTGTTGAGGGAGGCTCGGGCGTCGCCGTTTACACAACCCATTTTGGGCTCCCTTGCGATCATCCTCACTGGTTATATGCCAGCCCTTGGCACTTTGTGCCCCCGTTCCCTATTGCAGCCGTGTTTGTCACACCAATGATCTGCCCCGCCACGATTAAACCCACAGGTTCGCTACAGAGACGGGACGAATAAGAGGCGGGATTTTGTAAAGAGGCAGGATTTATGAAATGACTTGGTCTTTTCTTTTTTTTTAAGTAATGCACACGGTCATCGGAATTTCGACGAACGCGGGCACTTTTTCTTAAAAAACCCAAATGTCATTGCCAATTCCTTCTCCGTCGAAACCATATGTTGCATTATCGTCAGAATTCCGACAAAATCGGGCATTTTCAAAAAAAAAAATCAAGTTTGATCACAATATACCTTCTCCGTCGGAAACCTCCATCAGAATTTTAGGCTAAATGTATTAGTGACTTTAGTGCATTTGTTTATGACTCTGTTGCCCATAATCACTTCAAACCCTTCAAATTCTTGAGATTTTAACCTTCTCTTTGCTACCAAGTGTTTGCTAATGAAGTCATGTGATGCTCCTGTGTCCACTAATGCAATTACTTTCTATCCTTTGATAGTTCCTTTGAGCTTGAAGCACCTATTTTCACTCCCTTGAGTGATGACTGCCAAGGTAATTGGTTCGTTGTTTTCAAATATGGCTCTTTTGCATGGTATTTCCTCAACCTGTATTTCTTCTGTGTTATTTAGCTGTCCTCTTTTACATTTGCGGCCTCTCCCCCATGGGGCCTTGCATTTGAAACATAACCCCTTCTCCACCAAGTTGTCTCTCTCCTTACATTGGTGATTGTAACTCCAAGGTTTTTTGCACAAGCGGCAGGGTTTTTCTCTGCGGTCATTCTGGTGTCCTTCATTCCTATATGGTGTTTTGGTGGAGGTATTCTTGGGAGAACTAAATTCAACCATTCTAGTTTTCTTGATGGCTTCTCCTAAGTTCTGTGGTTCCAGGGGTTTCACAAAATTCTTAATAGAGTCTTTTAGGCCTTCTAAGAACATGTAGGTGAGCCTCTTCTAGGATAGGTCGGGAACCATTACTGACAAGTTTTGGAATTGGTCTATATAGTCTTCAATGGTTCCTACTTGTTTAAGGCATGTTAATGCTTGGAAGTACCATTCAGAGTCCTTCTGGTCGAATCGGCTAATGAGCTTTTAGGTGAATTCATTGTAGGTGGTGACAGTTTTGTGTCCTAGGGCAATGAGACTGTTATGCCAACAATTATGGGTGGTCCTGGTTAAATGTAGTATGGCAAATTTAATAGCATCTCCTTCAGTCATGGGGCTGTATGAAAGATAGGTGTCTAGTTTTTGTACCCAAGCTTGGGTGACATCCTTCCCTATCCCATCAAAGCATGGTAGGGACATTTTGTTGACTTTAGCTTTAATGTCATTACCCATAGGTTTTCTGCTTCTACCTTCACTAGTTTTGGATTCACAGAAGTCCCTGAAGGACACCACCCTCTGAACTTCTGGCTCTAATCTAGCATAAATTTGGGTGATTTCTTCCACCCCAAGTGTGGCTGGTTCCTCTTCTTCCCTTACATGTTCCTCTCTAGGTAGAAATTCAGGAATTGTTTGTCTAGAACTCTGAGGAGATCGTTCGTTATCAGCGTGATTAGAGTGTACCTCTCTCCTATGGTTTTGCATATCTCTATTATTGTTGTTTGTACTTTAGAGGATTAATTGGCTCATTCTTTTGAATTTCTCATTGGTCTGTTCCATGAAAGTCTGAAGTTGTTTGGCCAATTGATCAGCCATTTCCTTTGCTCCTTTCTTTCTCTGATACGTGATCATAAACTAAGAACCCCATAGGTTGGTAGGATTATGCTCTGATACCACTGTAATGTCCCTACCAGTTAGGGATCACTATCCTGCAAAAACAGATTGTTAGAATACAATAGACATATAAATATATATATGTAATCTAAATTGCAACCGAATTTTAAAACACTTAATTAACATAATCATAATTTTAATCTAATAAAAAGGATATGAATGCCATACAAAGTATGTCCTTAGGCAGCTGTGAAGCTCGCCTTCTTGGAACCCATCTTGGTTCCAAGCCATCTAGGAAGTCGAATGTGAATTCGACTCCTGTCTTGAATGTAATTTCTTACATCCAATCCCTCCAAGAAATCAAAGGTTATTTCAATTCTTGTCTTGGGTGTAACCTCTTACGCCCAAGCCCTCCAAGGAAGACCATGTGTCATTCCTTACCTTGGGTGATGCATCCCATCACCTAATTCCTCAGAGTGGACTGGCCAGATCCAACTCCTCTTGGTTGAACTTAATCAACCAAGCCCTACATATGCATATCAACAATCAGTATATATACTGCCCTAGGGAATTCATAATCCCTTCCTTAGACTAAGGGAGTTTCCTGCCTATAGCCTCCAACATGTGTTTACATTTGTATTTATAATGCAGTTTGATGATTTAGTACTATTTTGTTTCCTAATCTACATTTTATGTTAACATGTATTCCTAATGTATTCTTTAACATATATACATATTAAATGTACTCTATCATTGTTGACATATGCATTACACCTTCCTTGATAACATCTATATTCCTTAATCATTCCCTATGTGTAGATTAGTATATTAATTAATTGTATTCCTTAATGCACACATGTTTTAGCCTTAATATATTCTTACCAATGCTCAATGAAATATACATTTATTAATATTAACATATTAATTATCATACTTAATTAATGCACAATGAAATATATATTAATTATCATATTTAATTAATACTCAATGAAATATACATTAATTACTATTAACATATTAATTATCATACTTAATTAATGCGCAATGAAACATATATTAATTAATATTAACATATATTAATTATCATACTTAATTAATGCTCAATGAAATATACATTCATTACTATTAACATATATTAATCCCCACTAATATATTAATTACTATAATATATTATACCTTACCTCTTACCTACTGGTCACAAAGTCTGCTCCTGACTGCTCTCTCGTGCTCCTTCCTCCCCTTCCCTTGCGGTGGCTGCTTCCCTTTACAATCTCGTGAAGGGTTGTGACCCTCCACGATCCCCTTCCGCACCAAGGGGTGCGGTGGTAATCGCAGCCCAAGTTGCAGTTACCATCGCACCTCTTGGTGCGGGGGAATCGGGAGGGCTTACTTTATTGTTTGCCTTCCTTTGTTATAATTTAATTTTAAATATATAATAATACTAAGGTTTGCCCTTTTAATATTAAATGTTATACTTCTTTCATTTATATATTAAAATAATAATATAACACTTCTTTTATTATATGTGTATATTAAATATATGATATTTTAAATAGTTCTTTCCTTTATTATATAAATGTATTTCCTCTATTTAATACAATACTTATATTAAATGTATTTCCTCTATTTAATATAATAATTATATTAAATATATTTCCTCTATTTAATATAATACTTATGTTATCGTATTAGTCATGTATTTACAATAATCTTATTTACTCGATCCATATCCTTTAATATTATTTACATAACTTTACATCAGGTGCTAATGCGGGGTTATCACATGATGATGAGCCCTATCAAATTCTTATAAAAGGAAACATAAAAATTAAGTTGCAGAATGGAAATGATTGGTTGTTGAAGAAGGTAAGGCATGTCCCTAATTTAAGAAGACATTTAATTTCTACATGACAATTGGGCAGTGAAGGCTGCATGGTTACATTTACAGACAATGTATGGAAAGTTACCAAAGGTGCATTAGTATTAGATAAAAGGTGCAAAGGTAGGTACATTGTATTTGTGTACTACTAATACTTATTCTACCTTAGCTGCTACATAAAAGCTACAATAGATGTTGCAAGGATAGATTTGAAACTATGGCACCATAGACTTGGGCACATGAGTGAGAAAGGGATGAAAATTCTTCACTCTAAAAATTTATTGCCAAGACTGAAGAAGATTGATTTAGAGTTTCATGAAAACTATATTTATGGTAAACAGAAAAGAGTCAAATTTCTCAATGTTGGGAAAGAGAAGAAGAGTGAGAAGTTAGAGCTTGTGCATTCATCTGTGTGGGGACTGACTTAGGTATCATCTCTTGGTGGCTCTTGTTATTATGTTATTTTTATAGATGATGCAACCAAGAAAACATGGGTGTATTTCCTAAAATAAAAATCAGATGTTTTTGAAACTTTTAAGAAATGGAAAGCTTTGGTCGAGAATGAGATAGGGAAAAAGTTAAAATTTCTCAAATTTGATAATGGAGGTGAGTATTCCAGCAAAGCATTTGAATATTATTGTTCTTACAATGGAATCCGAAGATAGAAGATGGTTCCAGGAACCCCGCAAGAAAATGGTGTGTCTGAGAGAATGAATAGGACCATCATGGAGCGTGCAAGGAGCATAAGATTTCATGTTGGATTGCCCCTACATTATTTATTTGATAAACAGAGGACCTTCAAATCCTTTGGATGTTGGCATTCCAGAGAAGGCATGGACTAGTATATTTATTATTCTTTTTCTGAAAACCTTTGGTTGTGAAGGTTTTGTCCATGTTGATAAAGAAAACAAAACCAAGCTTGGTGCTAAATCTAAAAAATGTACCTTCATTGGATATGGAATGGATGACTTTGGTTATCGGTTATGGGATTTTGAAAATTAGAAAATAATTAGAAGTAGAGATGTTATATTCAATGAGAAGTTCATGTATAAAGAACAGATGCAGGAAAAGAAGCATGAATAGGTCAAAAAGGAATATGTGGTGTTAGATGAGATTCCTAAAAAATAAAATGCCATTGGTACCTGATGCTCAACAATAATAAAATATCCCATAAACTCCTGCAAGTGTTAGACGTTCTACAAGGTTAAGTAGACCTCCTAAAATATTTTCTCCTTCTTTGTATTATATTTTATTAACTAATTCTAGTGAACCAGAAGGATATGAAGAAGCAATGCAGGTGGATGCCAAGCAGTAGTGGGAGCTAGGTATGAAAGAGGAAATGATTTCCTTGATGCAGAATTAGACTTGGGACTTAGTCCCATTACCTGTAGAAAAAAGAGCCTTACCAAATAAATGAGTTTGTAGGCTAAAGGAGGAGGATGGAGGATAGAAAAGATATAAGTCTAGATTCGTGGTAAAAAGGTTTTGCACAAAAAAAGGGTATAGATTTTGATAAAATATTTTCTCTATTTGTAAAAATAACTTAAATTAGAGTTGTTCTAAGTCTTGTGGCTACAGAAGACTTGCATTTTGAACAGCTAGATGTTAAAACATCTTTTCTCCATGGGTATTTAGAGGAGGAAATCTACATGCAACAACCACAGGGATATGAGGTCAAAGGTAAGGAGGAGTTAGTGTGTAGGTTGAAGAAGAGTTTGCATGGCCTAAAGTAAGCACCTCGACAATGGTATTTGAAATTTGATAGTTTCATGGCTGAACAAGGTTACCATAGATGTCATTATGATCATTGTGTTTATTTTAAGAGATTGGATAATGGTAGCTATATTATCCTATTGCTTTATGTTGATGACATGATTATTTTTGGGACTAACATGTAGCATATAAATGAACTTAAAAAAAAACTAGCAAGGGCATTTTCTATGAAGGATTTGGGTGCAGCTAAGAAAATCCTTGGTATGAGGATTTCATGGGATAGGAAAAATAGAACTTTAACTTTGTCCCAAAGTGAGTATATAAAGAAGGTGTTGAAAAGATTTAACATGCAAAATTCAAAAGCAGTTAGTACACCTTTGGCTAGTCATTTCAAATTGACTAAGGAGATGTGTCCAAAGACATAGGAAGAGGTAAACAAAATGTCTAACATTTTGTATTCATCAGTTGTTGGCAGTTTGATGTATGTGATGGTATGCACATGACCAAATATTGAACAAGCAGTGGGATTTGTGAGAAGGTATATGAGCAATCCAGGAATGGAACATTGGAATGTTGTCAAATGGATTCTCAGGTATTTGAAAGGTACTACTACAAAGGCATTATACTTCAGAGGATCAAACTCTTCTCTATGAGAATATGCTGACTCTACTCTGGCAGGTGATATTGATACAAGGAGGAATACTATAGGGTATATCTTTACTGTAGAGGGAACTATAGTTAGTTGGATTTCTAGACTCCAAAAGGTTGTTACACTTTCAACCAGTGAAGTTGAGTATGTGGCTGTTACTAAAGCCAGCAAGGAGATGATTTGGTTACAACATTTTTTGAAGCAATTGGGCAAGATGCAGGAGGATATCCCTTTGTACACAGATAGCCAATGTCATTCTTATTGCAAAGAATTGTGCTCTTCATTCAAGGATAAAACACATTCATCTTAGGTACCACTTCCTACGGTCTGTTTTGGAGGATGGCCAGTTACGGCTTGAAAATATTCACACAAGTGAAAATCCTGCATATATGTTCATGAATATAGTCATATGAGAGAAGCTAATCTCCTCAACAATTTCTATTGGCCTTCTTAACTAAAAATCATGAAATTAAGGAACAACCAAGTCCAAGTGTTTTATCCAGTGGGAGTTGCAAGAGCAATAGTGTCATCCAGGATTAGTCTCCAAGTGGAAGATTGTTAATATGTGGTGACTGATCATGCAAGTACTGTACATTCATAAAAAAAAATGCCATTTTTTTTAGAAAAAGAAAACTGACATTGAAAAAACCCTAAAATGGATGACTTTGTATGTTGCCCTAAAAATTACATGTTATAAGTGGTTGGAATGTAAAAGGCATGGTAATAGTGTTGTACTAATTTACTGGATAATAAGAAAAGATTCGACAGTTGTATTATGTGGGTGTAGCCCATCTTGGGTGAACCACGTTAAATCTTTGTGTTATTTGTGTTGTGTATTTTTCTTCATCTTTTGTGTTTGTATCTACATATAATTGTTAATTTGCATTTGCTCTAGATCTGCCTAAACCCTAACATTTATGTTTGTCTGTGCTTAGTTTATAGACCATTTCTGGAAACTTGGTGTAATCCCCTACTCACAACCTTTTTCTTGGCTCAATTTTCTAGGATTAGGGCACTCAATTCCCCTATCTTAGGCTAGGGCACCTAATGCCCTTCTCAAAATTGTTTGGTCCTAAGTTTTGAATTAGAGATGGAAGCTTTGTAAGTAGTGATAAATTGCCCTTTGATATTGATCTTCCGTAAAAAATAAAATCTACAAGGTGGAGGTTGTATATAAATAAAACTCCCTCTTTCATTTGAACTCTAATTAAATTGGGCATAGATCTATAATCAAGGAGTCGATCATTCAAGTCTTCATCTTTCTTTAGCAATCATAATCAACTATGATGTGTTCCTTCATGATGAAGGCATGACTTAACATCATTCAAGCAACAAAAATCCTTACTTGAGACTTCAAGCCAAGGGTTTCATATGTAAGGTAGCATTTGTTAATTCAAGCATTTTTATTAAGGTTTGAACTTCTATCCTTTCTAAGGATAAGCTCTTGTTTCAACAAACAGTGTTGTAGTACAGGTGGGAATACCAAAATGAGTTTTGACTTAGGTAAGAACCTATACAACACATTATTTCCCCATTTTTGTGTATGCGGGTTTAGGTCAAATAGTAGAGAGTGCTACAGGTTTGCAAAGTAGTCAGTGACAAATGATCCCAAATTTCAAACAATCAAACACTAGAACTAAGTCACTCTCTAATCATGTTGTGCACTTTTCAACTGAATTTAAGAGAAAAAGATCTATAGGACTTCCTAATTGGGAATCTAGAACTTTTTGTGTGCACAAAGACCCTTAGACTTGGGCATTCTCTAATTGTGTCCAACATTTTCAGATCTTGATTGCAGCTACAATTTTGTCTCTATCTCCTCTTTCTATATCTAAGCTACTATGTTGGTTTTTTTTTCTATATCTTATTGTTATTACTGAAAATCGTCATTTTAAATTTAATTATTTAAGCTAGATATTAAACATTCAATTCTATTACATCTCAAAAAGGTACAATTTCAATCAAAGTGGTCAACTCACCTTTTAAGACTATAGTTGACCCTTATTCATTGTTCCTATTGAAATTCCCCAATGGAAAGTTAACATCTTAGTTTACCTTCCTATGATAGGATCTCACTTTTTACAACCACTTCATTTTAGTGAATGCAACATTTTGCATAACTTTTGATTGTTATTTTAAAATATAATTAATTTGCATGAATATTTAAGATTTAGATGTAATTATTTCTCAAATTTATTGCTTATGTTCTTGTAACCATTAATTAATCACAATATTGCTATCTTGTATTACTTAATTAAGTGATCAACTAATCATTATAGTGTTATATCATATAGCTTAATAAATTACATTATTGCTATCATTGCATATCACTTAACTAATTGGTTAAATGATTGTAGTTTAAATTTATATTTTCAATAAATTTTGTGAAATAAATCAAGGCATTGAAAGCATAAAGCTATTTCCTTATCTTTGCCTTGAATTTTCCTTTATTGCTTTCTAGCTATAAGTGTGCATTTTTTAAGCTTATACTTGTTTATGAGTTTCATAACCTATTATTCTAAATTGGTATTCTTGTGAGAAGTTACTGACTCATGGATTCCCATGCTTTAACTAGTAATGGTGTTGAGCTTGAATTGCATGTTGACTTGATCCCACCAATAAACTTAAGAGAAATATATTCCCTCAATCTAGCACACATCTTTCTTAATATACTTGACAATCATTCCCCTCATGCTTTTAATGATGAGGATGACCCTTCAATATAAGTGTCTAATAAACAATTGAAGATTCTTGACAAGGAATTGGATCTTCAAAAAATTTTGAGTAGAGAACACTTGGCCAAAGAGGCAATCTCCTTGATTGAGAAACCAAGGAAGTTGATACAAGTTGATACTCAAGATGTGGATGTTCTACGTAGAATGTCTCACATAGTTGATGAAAATACTATGGAGATGGCTAGTTGCATAGAAGTGCTTGGATATACTGCTACTAAAAGCCAAGTTGAAATACAAGTGCATATGCCTATGACAAAATACCACCTATTTCAACATACACATCATCCACTATGTGTACTTCTACGCAAAATGGTGATGTCATCCATGTTAGTAATGGGTATAATCCTATTAGTCAATATATTTATGTGCCACCTTCAACTACTCTCCCTTTTGTTTCTCAAAAATCCCATCAACCATCTCTACCTCCCACTTACCATAATGTTCCACACAGCTACAATAATATCCCTTTAAATCCACCATCACAATCTAACTTTTCACAGGCCAACTCAACTACCGATGTCACCATTACTTAGTTGATACAAAATGTGTCACCATTACAGCAATAATTGGCCAATATAAGATAAACCCAATCTCAAACAACTCTCCCACAATATTGCACAAGAATCGGACCATTTTTCAAATGCTACTCTTAAGACTCCCATCCCACAAAACATAGAGATACCTCATTTGAGAAATATAATAGAAAAAGTGATCCTTATACTTGTGTGTTGGCATTTAACACTTTATGTTTCTATTTTTATTTTGAGGATGCTCTTCTTATGAAATTTTTCCCTAGATCCTTGAGAGAAATCACCTCATATTAGCTTTTCTCTTTGCCTAATAATTAAATTAACAATTTTGAACAACTGGTTAATCAATTATTGCGATATTTTCAAAATAACTTTGGGCCACAAGTTACATTAACTGATTTGGTGCATTGTAAACAAGGTGTGAAAGAGAAAGTGACTAATTTCAATTGGAATATTTCAAACATCATATTAATAAATTTCTTATTTTCTTACTCATGTTGATGTTCAAAGAATTTTCATTGGTAATTAACAATCACTTATTATAGATACAATTCTGTTTGTGAAATTTCTATCAATCATACACTAGTATACAACATTTCATGATTATCAAATTTTAGTTAGTCAATATGAAGGTCCTTCATCTATGACTCTAGTTGACAAATTTTAAAAGGCTCCCAAAACATACCAAGGCTTTAAGAAGCAAAACAATAACTTTATTAAGATAGACATCCATGCTTCTTATGTGAATGAATAGATATTGATGCTCTGCAAAAAGGATTAGAAAATCTGTTTGATGGCAACACACACAAGAGCACAAGAAACGAACGTTAGTGTTAGCAACAAAAGATTATCCTAAACAGGCATATCAAGAGAGATATTAAGCATGAAATAGAAAGCATATAAACATAGAATAAAATAGCTAATCAAGATGCTCATAGTTGTTCCTTCCTTGTTCCTCTCCTCTCTAAGTCCCAAATGAGTGTAGCTCTCAGCTTTTAGCACTAGCCATGGATGCCATATGGAGATTCAAGATAGTTGAATATGATAAGCAAATACTATGCAAGTGTAGATAGTGATGCTATGAGAAAGCTCTATGCTAATGCCAGTATAACAACAATACTCTAATGCTTCCTCTTTTGCTTGAGGAGAAGGGTTCTATTTATAGAAGAAATGGGGAAATGAAGGGTTAAGATTGAATGGTTTAATCAAGGGCCAAGTTTTGAAAGTTGGGGATCCATGTGCACAATTGGCACCAATAAAATGGTGACAAGTGTCAACATAGGATTGGGTTGAGAGAAGAGGTTGGAGGCATTAAAGGCCTGAGAAGACCTCATGGTTATCTAGAGGCTAAGGGTCAAGTCCAAATTAAGATTACCCACTGGATTAAGAGTTAATCCAAGGATAAACCTTTGTGCAAATGTTTAAGAGATAACCATGGTCAAAGCATTAATGGCCTGATGAGACCTTTGGGTTGGGTAGAGGTTGAGTCAAAACAAATGTTTTAACCATGTGGGAGGGTTTGAGGTAACCATTAATGGTTATTGGAGACTTTGGGGATTAAGTGGTTGAAGGTTGAAAGCCTTCAATGGTTATCAAAGACTTTGAGCCATTTAGTGGTTGAAGGTTGAAAGCCTTTAATGGTTATCAAAGACTTTGAGGGTTTGAGAAGTGACTTCCCTTTTGCTTAGGAATGTGACAAAGTTTAGAGAAGGGGTTAGGTTATTTAGAAGTGATTAGAAAATTCTAGAAGGGGTTTAGGCATGCAAGTGGATTTTGTAAGAAAATGCAAGTGGGAGAAATTTTGGTATTTTCAATTAAAATAAAATCATTTATTTCAATTAAATAGTGTAATTTGCATTTGGATAAATATTCAAATAAATATTAATTTATTTAAATGAGAAAAATGAAGATAAAGCATTAAAATGCTTGAAGACTTTGAGGGAAACCATTAAAGGCTTGAAGACTTTAAGGAAAACCATTAAAGTCTTAAGAAGACCATAGAAGGAAGCCATCAAGTTTGAAGACTTTAAAGCCATGAAGTTTGAATACTTTAAGGGAAACCATTAAAGGTTTCAAGTGGGTGAGGATAAATAGGATTTTAAATAAATAATTTATTTAAAATAGTTGTGCAACTTGCTTTTGTAGGAAAATACAAGTGGGGGGAGGATAAAGGTGATTTAAATAAATGTTAATTTATTTAAATGTGAGAGGTGGGATTTTGGGGGATTTAAATAAATATTAATTTATTTAAATGTGAGAGAATATTTAATTAAATAAATATGATTTATTTATTTAATTAATGGTCTGAATTTGGTTAAATGAATTAAATCAAATAAATTGAATAATTTATTTAATTAATAGGAGAACAGGGTTAAGATGAATTAATTAAATATTAATTTAATTAATTCATTAATTGATGGTTAAATAATCAAATAAATACTAAGTATTCATTTAATTAAGTGGACAGATTTATGTGACTACAGATATTATTCATTTTCATAATTTAAAGTATTAGATATGAGATTTAAAGTTGTTGCCTATAGTACAAATGGTTAGAGACTCGAGAACTTTTTTCTTAAAACTTAAACGCTAATTTATAATACATTTCTTCCCTTGGAGGATGGGATCATATAGCCTCCATATTGTACTAAGCTTTAATTGCATTATGATTTGAGCATGTACTTTGCATAATTCAAAGATTTTTAATGTGCCCTCTGTGTAAAAGTTAATTGCCATATTCCTCAAAAGCATTTATATGTATACAATTTACTTAATGGAGCCTAAGACCAAGAATCTTTTTCTTTTTATTGTCATCTGAGCATGACATTAGGGTGTGATGTTTTCGCCTCTTTGAAGACTCTTACAACTCTCTCCAAATCTTCACATCTTATAAAGATAAGAGATTCTTAGCTGTTTTATTCTAAAGATAGTTTCAATGATTATTGTCAACCAAAAGGCTTTGCTTCCACAATGCTTTATATTAGAGGGATCGCTTGATCTGTTCACATTATTTCTTCCTCAAGTTTGAGTTAGAAGTTTTGTCATTAAAGTGTCTTATATTTGATGAGACTTATAAGACATCAAAGGACATAATTATTCTTGTATTCTTTATTTTTCATTTTACTTTTTCTATTTTGTAGATCAATTTTGACCTTTCATGATCATGATTTTTTTTTTTTTTAATATTCTATTCTATCTTTCCTCATTTTCTATTACTTTAAGTCAATTGTTTTAAATACATAATTGTAACATGTAATTTAGATATTTTAATATACTCATTGACACAAAATATAGCCCCTATGAGTCAAATATGCCACTTTTACTGTGAAAGGTGTGAATGGGAAGTCAATTACATAAAATGTGAGTCCAGCTAAAGCTGTTACTTTCATTAGAGAATAAAGCTCTTACATAGGTAAACAATAAAAATGATATAATTAGAAGAAAAAATCAATGTATATCATTATCTTTTATACATTATAATAGATGTTTGGTGCATTTTAGAAACTGGATGGCGATTCCCAAATTCCACAACCAAAAAAACATTGTAAAGTATGTGGACATTATGATAAGAGTAGGCTTCAAAGTGATTTGATCAACTTTTTACAATATCTAAATGATTTCACACTGTCTTGCAGTTGTTGGAGACACTAGTAAATCTCCAAAAACATTTAAAGTCAGTCCTGAAATCTCTCTACAAACTTGTAGATTACAAGTCTTCTAACATGCCACTAGTACATTTTGTCTCGCAAGCTTTGGTAGCAGCATGTCTGTCCTCCTTAGGGAACTCTGAAAAAACACAGGAGAGGATATTTTCAATTGATACAAGGAACAGTTTGTAACAAATTATAAAGAAGAACAAAATATGATTACATAGCTCTGCTCAAACCGTAAATCCAATCAAAAACATCTTTTAAGACTATGGTAAGAATGAGAGGAATAGAAAAAACAATATCTGGATAATATTGGTAACATAAAAAAGGATTGAAGCTCACCTCCAATACCCATCCCAGCACCTTAATGTGTGCTTTGATTTCTAGTAGTTCTCTCTGAATCTAAAATTATAAAAAAGCTCATATTAGAACATCGTCACAAAAAAAAGGAGGAAAATAAGTAGAGCTTGGATTGACAGTCATAAAACAAACCCTAGTACTTTTTGTAAAACCAGATATCATAAAACAATTTTTAATTGGAAGCTTACCTTTAATGTCGTATCCTGCCCCTTAGTTTGTGTTTTCTCATCCAGATATTCTACCTCTGGTAAAGAAGAGCAGTCGGCATTCTCTTTGAGTTCAATATGTTTTGTAATTTCTCCTCCTTTACCAGCAATGCAAGCAGCAGGAGGAGAAACGAACAAATCCTCCATTGGGCTGTTAAGGAGGAGGAAAGCCTCCTCAATTGGATTGAATCTGGAGCCATCAAAGCTATGAAATTCTGTCTTAGATTCAGAAACAGGAGTGATAAACTCATCTTCAATCGGGCTATTCAGAATAAGGAAAGCCTCATCAATTGGATTGAGATTTGAGCCGTCAAAGCTGTGAAATCCTTTGGCATTATCACTCTCAAATTTCTCTGGTGTAGTAATAAACAAGTCATCAATAGGAGTATTAAGAATCAGAGAAGACTCTTCAATTGGATTGTACTTGGAGCCGTCAAAGCTATGAAATCCAGCCATTCTACTCAATGTAATAAGAATAATTGTGAATACAGATCTTGTAGAATTGCTCAAGAATTTTCTTGGCTGCACAAAATTCAAAAGATCTACAGTCAAGAAAAACTAAACCAAAATATCTCTACTAGTGGAAAATTTCTAGTGCAAGGCCGTAGAAATGTGTTGTAGGTGACAATGACATGCTTTTAATCTTCCATGGCGCGAATCATGGCTAGTAAATAAGGGCAATTTTTGAAAATCGCGTTTTAAGGGTCTTAATTGGCAATTCTGCAAGTTTTTCAGCGCAAAAACAGACAGTCCTTATAAAATGTCTGGCAAATTAATACAGCGCATTGCGCTCCGCATTTCTATTTTGCTGTTTCTATTTACTATTCTTGTTTCTCTTGTGCCTTACACGTGGCAGGTGTATTTCTTCGCCTTGGAGGGAATTATAGTTCACCATGTCAGCCATTGTGTATGGGTTAGAACACTATGGAACTACCTCGTACTCCTTGCGGGAGGTACCTAACCGCACTACAAACGAGGCATACATACCTTACCCTCTTGTGGGATTTGAACTTGTGACTTCTCTTTCAAGAACACAAGTTCTCCACCACTAGACCAACTTAGGTTAGAAGGATTTCAATAGAGATTGTATTTGGTGGATAAGGATAGAGTTGGCATATGAGTGAGTGAATGAATGAATGTTTTTAATAATGTTTATGAGGCCAAAGAGTCTATGAGACTCACGGATAGCTAGCCAAGGAAGCATTTGAAGCCCAAACAAAATATTGTCACTACTAAACCTCATTTTCCTTCTCCATCTTGTATCTTGACTATGTATCTTGATTAAGAAATCTATCACTCTTATCTTTTCCTCCTCAAATAGGTTACTCAAGGTGTTTATATTTAGTGTAACAACATAGTTAACAAAGGTAGAGTGAGACATTTTATCAAGTAGATTTTCAACTTGCATGACTCTACCTTAAGCATTGGTCTTTTAATTTCAACAATTATAATATATAAAGAATTCCAATTCTATTAATTCGGGGTAAGTTTTTTTTTTTTTTGATAGGTAATTTTTGTGTTATATTGATTTCCAAAAAATAGATACAATAATCTGAGGCCATGCCAAATTTCAACATCGGCCCAAAAAACTAACAGACCTAACCTACTATGGAGAGCATTCAAGCTAAAAAGGAAATAGAACACCAGTATTGTGCATCTCTGCATTAAAATATTACGGTCATCCATAAAATATTATTTGTTTTTTTTTTAAAGCCAGCAACAGAAGTAAAGCAAAAACAAATTTATAAACCCGTTGCTACTCAGTCGATATCGCTCTAGTTCATCTACTTCTCCTCATCTGCAATGTCTGCCAGTGCTTTTCCTTTTGCTGCTTCGGTCTTCATTTTCGAGATGCAATCCAAATTCTCGAAATCAGGGTCTCCTTCTAGACTTGCTAAAAACTGGACCGCCCGCCCTTCCTCAAAACGGTCTCGCAATTCTCTCCCCACCTCCATACGTGCCACCACCTTGAGGGCTTTCAGCACTTCGTCTGTTCTTATTAGTTTGACATAGAGCTTCATGGCTTCCCAGCCTATGTGAGCTCGCTCACGACATTGCTCCTTTATTTGGTTTTTCGGCCCTCAAACAAAGGGTAATATCTCCTCCTCGACATCTCCTTCCCGAATGTGGATTCCAGTCTGAGGGATAACCCACTCCAAAATGGAGTCAAGGTTGATCAGATAGTCCCCGTCAATCAACTGTCATCGTGAGCATTATTTTCTCCACTTCTGGTTCAAATTCGCATGCCCAGGCCATAATTAAGGAATAAACCTCCATATTTGTCCTGTACCGGAAGTGAATGTGCACCAATTCCTCCCCCAACATTAGACGCGTTGCACTCCACAGTTTCTCTTCTTTGTATTTGAAGAGTCCTTGCATTCTTTTATTCGACACCATCCCTAGAAAAAGGAACCAATTTCTTCTTGGTTCTTAGAGTAAAATTAGCCTCCATTGAACCTACACAAAAACTGTTAACTCCAAACACTACAATGCAAATGACATAAAAACTCTCATTAATCCACTTATTTGATAATACTTCGCTCATAAACCAAAGTAGTAGTTCCTCCGTCGTCATTTGCGACGAGTCATAAATGCATAATCAATTATATAAAGGGAAAAAGATTTCGCAGCAGATTTGGTGTCCTCCGCCATTATCTCGAACAGATACTCTGCACTTAGTAACTGCCTCATTAATTGCAGTGCCTTTGAGAGGGCGTACTTGTCATTACGGGTTGCCTTGTGTGCTTATTGATTATTTCATGCTTCTAGGACTGCATTAACTCCACTTCCACACTCTGCCATCTCCCTTCCACCACTTGGTCATTTGGCTTGTCATGTCACATCTGATGTCGGAGAGGAGGTCCGCCACTACATTGGCACCTCACCTGACGTGGGAGACCCAAAACTCCTCAAAGAGGTTGAGTTTTTCTTGAATGATCTCCACCCAATGGGATAACTTCCATGATGGGGTGTTGCCCTTAGCGATTGCGTTGATGATCACTTGGGAATCTCCTTTCAGGTGCAACTTTGGGATTTTCATGTTTATAGCCAATTCAGTTGCCATTAGTGCCACATGTACCTTTGCTCCGTTATTTGTTCCATCCTGCAGTCGTTGTGCACCCTTGAAAACGATGACCCCTTTATCATTTCTCGTGACTACTCCCACTCCTGAGGTTCCCGAGTTTCCCCTAGATGCCCCATCAAAGTTTATTTTTATCCACTCCTTGGTTGGCGGTTCCCATTTAACCTCCTCTTTTTCTAAAGGGGGATTAACCCGCATGGACCCATTAACGGGTTGACAATTCACAAGTGGCCAATTAGCTTGAATATTTCTGTCCTTGCTAGTATAGGGGTGTTTTGCCAGATTATGGTTTTGGCTGCCGCTGATACTGATTCAGCTATCGCTCTTTCAACTCTTAACAGCAAACTTTCCATTGACTCTTCTTTCTCTTGGAATATCCTTTTGTTTCTCTCCTTCCAAATCTCCCATACAACAAGGGATGGCGCCACTAGCCATAAACTGGAAAAGACTAACCTACGGCTCGGTATATTCCAGTTGGAGAAAAGATCAAGGACTATATTAGGTAGAGGGACCATCCATCCTAGCTTCCCTAAAAGGAAGCTCCATACCTTCTACGCTTCCTCACATTGCAGAAGCAGGTGATCTAGGGATTCCTCTACCTTCTTGCACATTATGCATCTGAAAGGACCCAAGAAGCCCAATCTGCACAATCTTTCCCCTATCAGAATGTGCTTTTTCAGAGCCAACCACGCAAAGGCTTTTGCTTTTGGTAGAATTGGGGAGCTCAACATAAGTTTTATTGGCCATTCCTTTCTTTCTTCCATTTTGTCAAGAATGCTATAACCAATCTTGACCAAGTACTGCCCCGATTTTGAACCACACCATCTTATAGTGTCTTCCTTTGTGGACAGCATAGGGGTGTACTCCTACATGATCCCCTTTAACATCTCTTTTTTATTTGTTGGCAATGGTATATTTTCTACGTCTTTCCATTCGCACATATCTACCCCCTGGACCCTGCTTTTCAAGAGAAAATCTCCTACCTTTTCTCCCCACTGGATTCTAGTAACCTGTTTAAGATTCTCAATATCTTGTCTATCTGAAAGAGCTGGTCTCCCCTCCCATGAATCTGTCTAGAAATTGGTCATTGTCCCATTGCCTATTTCCCAAGTGATGTGTTCAGTAATGACATGTCTGCAAGAGGTAATAAAATTCCATATTGCTGAGCCTTTTGGTAAGGTGGTGATAGTGAATATCTGTTCCCTGCTCATCTAATCTAGGTACTTATGTTTTAAAATTTGTACCCATTTCTGGTTCGGCTGGGCATAAATCTGCCAAATCACTTTTGCCCCCATTGCTTCATTTAAGAGTTTCCAGTTTCTCAGTCCTACTCCCCCTACCTGTTTGTCTTGACAGACTTTATTCCACACGACCAAGGGAATTTTGTCATTTGCTTCTTTGCCATTCCACAAAAAATTTCTCATCCCCCTGTTTATACAATTAATCACTTTCTTCGGAATCTTTAGGGCTATCATGGAGAAGATGGGGAGGGAAGAGAGGACCGCTTTGAGTAGCATAATATGCCCAGAAAGAGTAAGTCATTTACTCTTCCACCCTTCAAGGCAATTTGCACAAGCATCAATGAGGTTGTTCCATAGAGTAGGGTCGTTATTCCCACCAAATAAGGGGGGGTACCCAAAAACTTTCCAAGTAAGGTACCCTTTTTGACCCCTAGGATATTTGAAATTTCTTGCTGTCTCTCAATCTTTGTATTAAAGAAAATAGCTTCTGATTTGGTCCAGTTAACCTGCTGACCACTTGCTCTGTAGAAAACATATATTGTCTTTCTAATCACTCGAGCCTCTTGTAGTGAAGACTGTCCACATAGTAGGGTATCATCCGCAAATTGTTGATGAGTAACTAGCTCCATTCCTTCTGTAATTTTAATTCCTTTCCAGCTTCCTCATTGTTGTTGTGATCGAATTAGTCTTCCCAAGACTTCTGCTAATATAATGAACAAGAAAGGTGATAATGGGTCCCCTTGTCTAAGCCCCCATGTGGTTTGAAAGAAGCCTTGTGGGCTACCATTGACCAAGATAGAAGTCCACACCCCCCTATACAAGCTCGTATCCAGCTAATCCATTCTTTGGAGAAGCCAAAACTCTGCAAAACCTGGAGAAGAAATTCCCGATCCACCATGTTATATGCTTTTCTGATATCTAATTTAATCAGCATTCGATCCACTTTCGATTTATGAACTGTGTGGATGGCCTCATGGGCAATTATTATTCCTTCCACAATCGACCTGCCTGAGACAAAGCCACTCTGTTCTTCTGAGATAATATGACTCAGCAATGGTTTTATTCTATTTGAGATCACTTTAGTTATCACTTTGTAAATGGTGTTGCACAAATAAATTGGCCTGAATTCATTAAAATTAGTAGGGTGCTCCACCTTGGGGATAAGGGCAAGCAGTGTGCAGTTTAGCTCCTTTGCAACACTCGCCTTGCTCTATGATTCCTCCACTACTTCCCAAACCTCATTTCCTACAATCTCCCAGAAAGTTTGGTAGAAAAAGGTCGGGAAACCATCTGGCCTTGGTGCTTTATCACCTTCCATACTGAAAACCGCATTTCGAACCTCCTCAGCTTGAATGGGTTTCATCAGTGCCTGATTCTGCGCATCTGTTATCAGCTCCAGGATGACACTTAGGCCATTTTGTTGATGCTCCAAATTAGTTTCATTATCCTTGGATAGTAATGCTAGAAAGAACTCAATCGCCTCTTTATTTATATCCTCCAAATTGTCTAGTAAGACATTCTCACTATTGTAGATGGTTGTGATTTTGTTCCTGGATCTTCTCGCCTTGACCGAGTTATGAAAAAAATTTGTATTTTTGTCCCCTTCCTGTAGCCAGCACTCTCTCGACTTTTGTCTCCAGTAAATCTCCTCTTGAGCTAGCACTTCACTATATTGTCCTTTGAGGTCTCGCTCCTGCCAGAACATCTCGGATGTCATCCCCCTTTGTATTATATCTTCTTGCAAGGTCGCTAGCCTGTCCTCCAGATCTCTTTTATTAGCAAAAATATTGCCAAACTTGATTCGGTTCCACTCTTTAATTTTTGACTTAATGAATTGCAACTTCTTGATGAAAACAAAGGCCTTAGTACCACACATCTCTGGGGCCCCTAACCACCATTCCTTGATTAATTCCCTCGGGCTTTTATCCCTCAGCCACATTTTTTCAAATTTGAAAGGACATCTGATGGGGGGGCCATCAAAGGCTATAGTGAGCTCTACTGGTAGGTGATCTTAAGTAGCCATTGGATGGATATTTGAGGTGAAAAGGAGATTTGTTTCTGCCCAGGGCCCACCCAAGAAAAAACGGTCAAGCTTCTCTGCAACATGATGCCCTAGGATCCTTCAGTTAGACCGTGTGAACTGTCCTTCCTTGGATTTGACCTCCCTAAGTCCATTGTCTGCCACAAAATTTTGAAAATTTACTTGGGTCGTAGAAAGTCCTCCCTTGCCCCCCGATTTGTCACTCGGGTCCAATATAGCATTGAAATCACCCCCAATAATAATAACGCTACCCTCCAGATCTCGAATGAGGGATGACAGGGATCTCCAAAAGTTTCTTTGAAGATTGGGTTTTGATGGTCCATAGACATTGATCAATGTGAAATCAGCATTTAGAGGGTAGGAATGAACCTTACATACCTGCCACATATTGGAAGCAAAAACTTCCTCCACCTTGTGATTGTTCGCGTTCCAGAGGATACCTAGACCTCCCGATGCTCCCTCTGAATCAACGAAGACCCCCGTCCACTGCTTCCATGATCCCATGAGTATCTTAGCTTCCACTTTGTTCATCTTTGTCTCTTGTAATAAAACTACATCTGGCCTTAATTGATCTAACCCTTGTTTGATCAATCGGTGTTTGTCAGGGGCATTATAGCCCCTGACATTCTAGGTTATAATTTTCATTGTCCTTCAGGAAGGGTGACACCCTTCCCTACTATCAATTTACTTTGGCCTTTGGCACTACCAGCCAGTGCAATCTTGAACTAATTTGACTTTTTGCCTCTCAATCTCTTTTCCCCTATCCGCACCTTGTTACACACAGGCTCTGTTTGCTCTATTGTCCTTGTTTCCATAATGTCTTCCTCATCCATCCATCCCTATTCATCCTCCTCATCAACTCCATCAGATTCTCTATTATCTTCAGTTTCATCCTTATCAAACCTCAAATCCTTATCCTTCTCCGAGTGATGTAGTATCTCCAAACTGACTCTTGTTTCCACAGGAGGAAAGGCCCTGGTGTTAACCTCATCCAGAATATCAACTGCTTTCTCGACTCTTGCAATGGCATCTTCCACCCAACATGTGGCCTCCCTATGTTTGTTAATCAGAGCAACATTTGTTATAGTTTCTTCCACCTCCTGGGTGGTATTGTTGTGGGCCATCGAGACCTCCCCCTGAATGAAGGGGTTTTGCAGAGATTGAGTTATCTCCTCATTGGATCTCATCTCCTTCCTTGTACTATCTTTATTTGCATAGTAGGTCACCTCATCTTCTATCGTTGTCTCCACAGTTTTCCCTTTAGGGCCTATTAAACAGGTTTCGTCTTAATGTCCTTCTTTTTTACAGTGCTTGCCAATTTCGTTAGATTCCTCCACCTCGATTTTTTGGAGCCATTGTCCTGCATTTGTTATGATCTTCACTTGTTCTGGAAGTGGGTAATGGGGTTTCCATCCAATACATATTCGCGCATACATGCTAAAGTCTTTGGACTCAATAGCCTCATCCACTCTGATGTAGAAGCCCAGTTTGTTACCTAAGGTTTGGAAGAACTCCTTATTCCAATATTCTTTAGGAACATTATATAATTTGAGCCAAACAGGTACCTCTTCAATCGGAGCCAACACCGGGTTGAAGTTAGGTTCCCAATCCCTAACATACAAACTCCTTTCGCCCATGAAAAAGGGTTTGTTATTTAAAATTCCTTGTTTATCCTTACTATCTTCTGTCATTACTAGAAAAACCACATTTGGAAGGGTTTTGAGTTCGATTTTGCATTTCCAATTTTCAGTACACCAACCTTTCATCTTTCCCACCAACGGCCAATCACCAAAGCATTTTACAAATAATCCCCTCTCACGGAAGGAGGTCACAGAGTCGTTCCAGCTTTTGTTATCTATCATCAACGAGACTTTCTCCATTGTCATACCCTCTTTTCATTCTGGGACCTTCATCGGCTTCTAAACATTTCTTCTCGGTCGCCATTCTTTCTCTTGGCAATGTTGCCATATTGTTTTCGGGTCGTACTCCTTATTGTGATGCCCTTGAGTTCTGAAACTCTTCTTTCTCAAAAATTTGGATTCTCGCACTGACGCTTCCTCCCCCCATTGCTTGTGTGGATGAAAAAACCTATCCTGATCCTCCCAAGCCTTGCTTGGATTTTTCCAAGGACGTTTACCAAGTCGTGGCTATGTAAAGTTTTTCCATGTTCCTCGATCTGCAAATCTTCGGCCCTGAAAGCCATCTCCCTGCAATCGAAAACCCTGAAACTCCCTCGGTCGAAGCCCTAGTCTCCTCCTCCGCTCCATCTGATCCTAGTCAATCTTTTTGAAATTTCAATTCAAGGTAAGTTTTAGTTTCAAGCATTTGATTAATTTTAGCTTATTATTACATTTTTATTTTGTATAAGTTGTAAATAATTTTGAGATTAAGTTGTAAGATTTTAATAATTTTATTTATTGATTGTTGCTTATCAAAGTCTAAATCACATCTACAAATACACCAACATTGATAACATGTCTATGTTAGACATGAATGATTTTTTTCTCCTACCCAACCATAATTCTCTAATTAGTCGTGTATATTTAGGTAAATCAATTTTAAAAAGTAGAAGTTAGATATGGGTTCATATGAATAGTCACAAAAACAACAAATAAGTGTGTATGTATTTGATTGTCAAAATCAAAATCATGTATAGTTCATTTTCACAAATCCATTTTTGATATATATAGGCAAGTTCCATTTGTTATAACACTTAGTATAATGTGCAAAAATTTTGGGAGTAATATGGTGTTTTTTTGGATTGAGTCTCTTGATTGGTATATTATGTGACTAAAGTATTTTATCACAGCTATCATAAAGCATCTAGTTGTAATTGAATTGAAAATTAGAAACCATAATGGTTGGCAAGATTGTATGATGAAGCATTTAAATGGATTAACTTCTTCCCTTACTTTTATCAAGTGTTTCCTCAACAATAAAATTATTGAGAGAATAGAAAGTGGTATATGATAAAAAGTTATATTCTTGAAAATGATATGTCTCTTAATGTTGATATCAACACTAGGACTGTCATCTTATATTTTAATTCTCCTATTTATTCTTCTAAATGAAAATTTGGATCATATATGGAGATCCAAGTGATTCTCCACTCCTCGGTGATCCTATTTTGGATATGTCAATTTCATTGGATGATTGTGATAATATTCTATACGATGAAGATACATTAAGAGTGCTAAATTCTTGGAAAAGTATTGAACATAAAAGGGCCATAAAAATCTTCCATTTCTCTTTTAGAGACTTCATACTTTCCAACATCAACTAATAAATCAAATATTCACACTAAAGAATCTATTGTAGGCACAAAATTATTTTGGGATAAAAAAATATAGTTCAATAACATGCATTGAGATCTTATCGGTTCAATTTATGGTTCCTTTTGATGATGCTTGTGTTATAACATTCATGGCTACTTGTGTTGTAGTGCAACAAGATATGCATTATCTTCTGAATATGGCAACTTGGGACGAACACTTGGGAAAACATTACAATATTGTTTCTAGAGTCCCATATTTTAGGTTTGGGAGACACAATTGATTGCATGCATCTTCATTTTAATAGAGGTGATCCTTCTTTAGTTATTTTGAGGAAGCATGTAGAAACCCTCTTATTCATTCTCTAGATGATCATTTATCATAGTTTGTCATGAGCGTGGGTAATTTTGAGAAAAGTTTTAGAGAAGGATTCTTTGTGTTCATAAGATACACTTTAGTCTTTGCATCTTGTTCTACATAAGCCTCCACTAGACTCAGTATTTTTTTAATCAACGTGTCTTATTTTTAGCATCGACATAAGGACAATTGATTAGTTTTTAGAGACTTCATACATCTTAAATTTCCTTTCTACAAATTCATTTTAGAAATAGGAAGACATCATCCATTCACTTTTGGTTTTTTTCTTCCTAAGGAAAGAAACATTCTTCAATCATAATGAGCCATCTTCTACATATAGTTTCAACTGAATACTATTGGTATAGATCCCACATTGAGGGGGGCTCCATTATCTCTATTATTCTCTCTTAAGTGCACTTTTCTTGTTTTTTAATCACTTTAGGGGAGGATTTTTATCCTAGGGCACTAAGATTTCTCCTTTTCTCCACTTGTGAGAGATTGTATTTGTACATGGGTACCTAACTTATCCTAATAACTTTGGGACTCATACTTGCATATTTCATTATTTTCATTTGTTGATCATGTTCTCTAACTTGAATTTAAGTGGGATATTCTAAACAGGAGTATTTCTTATCTATATTATTCCTCTGCAGTGTGAACAAGGCACATCATCTAACTAGTTCCTTGAAATATCATTT
The DNA here is from genome assembly GCF_030272615.1 of Cryptomeria japonica. Taxonomy (NCBI): domain Eukaryota; kingdom Viridiplantae; phylum Streptophyta; class Pinopsida; order Cupressales; family Cupressaceae; genus Cryptomeria; species Cryptomeria japonica. The sequence goes on from NC_081410.1 coordinate 9,451,329, forward strand.
TCACACATGTTCACACATTAGGTTTACTTAGTGAGTCAGGAATCTTTCTAGAATATGCTTGTAGGCATGTGATATTATCCCTTGATTATCACATGACATGGTATTAAGATACTTTTCATCATCCTAGTTTGTCATATCTCTTAATGATGTCTATATAAGAAAGGTATTATGTGTACTGGCCATTGCATATGCATATCATTGATCACTTTTTATCTAAAAATTTTTGCATCCATTATTGCATATTTATTATTTTTATTTTCTCTTATAGATATATTTTTGCTTTGATCGTGATCCTAGGAGCATTGCTACTTTTAGAGTTAATCTAACATAGGGATTTTGGTTTTCCCCTTAAAAATTCAAGCCATCATCAAGTCGCGTACCCCTAGAAACATGGTAGAAGTAAAAAATTTATCAATTTGGATAGGTGTTAAATTTCAGTTTCGTGAAGAATTTCTTCAAAATCACAAACCTAATAACTTCTTTTAATCAAAAGGAAAGGTATTTAAATAGGTGAAGTATATGATGGACTTAAAGAGGTCCTTTACCAATACCACTACTTTTTTAATTACTTAATTTGGAAAAGGATTTTTGTATTTTTTACTGATACCTCATTGTATGCGTGGGAGTGATTTATCACACGCATGGCTTAGAACTAGCTACAATTGTAATTTCCTTCAAATCTAGCAGTCATATCTACTAAGAAGAATTTTTGTTTGTTGGGGTTTGAATTTAGGTGTCTTTGTCTCTACTACGTGCAGGGTGGATGTGTTTCAATCTTTTATTATTGGTGCTTAGGTTTTTGGAATTGATGGGTGGTCTTGGAGCTTCACCAAATTTGTCAAGAGGACTTGTTAAGGACAAATTTGGATCTTCATCTTTTCATACAAAAGCTATGAATCATTTGAATAAGGTTTCTATCAAAGAAGGTTCATCTTTGAAGGCAATGCCAAAGTCAATAAAATGAATGGTTCTTTGGAGAGATGATAAGATAGCCTAGTCTTGGGGATTCAAAAATATTCTAACATAGATTATGTCAATTACACGAATAATCATACATTAATATGCAATTTCATGGGTTTTCAAGCATCTGTACCATTTATGAAATCATGAGATCAATGAACTTGGAACTTGGAGGGGGATATGGAGGTAATGTTCGCTGCCAACAATTACTCTTTGGTAGTTTTTTTAGTATGGTGGATATGAATATAGTCTTTGAGAAAGGAACTTATTTTTACAATTAAGTTATTCTAAATTCATCAAACCCTAGCATGTGGGTTTTAACTCTATGGAGGAGCTTCCTTCAAGTATTGCTATCTAGGTTCATCTATTGGGGCTACTATTAGGGTTTTGGAGAAATGATATTCTATATATGATCATTCTTTTTCTCAAGAAGAGGGTAGGCTCGTCACAATAGACTCTGGATAAAAGGTATTCTCTTATACTTAGATCTATGTCAAGATTAATTTGAATAATTTTTTCCTGTTTGTTGTGGAAATTTTCCTTGGATCCTCTTCTTGTAATCAATAGCTTGATTATGAAATGATCCCTTTTTAGTATTAAATATGTCATCATAATAGACAGCTACAAAGGAAGTACCAAATAATCAACCATGCATCTAATTTAGCCATTTCTCCCTCTCACTCTACTCCTAATGTTGATAAAGACGAAACCCTAATGTTAAAAGGGGTGCAAGATAATGAAGGTGTATTCATATGTATCCTCAAAAAAAGGGTAGAGGACACAATAGAACACTCAAGGATAGACAAAAAGATGGAATATTTAATTGGTTTAATGGCTTAGAGAATTTGTTAGTAGGAAGAGGGTATTTAAGTAGGTTTACTTTCAAGAGATGATTCCTTGGGATTAGTTAACCTAGAGTTTAAAAAGAATGATAATCTCAATGTGTAATAGGTGGATCTTTAGGATCCTTATATCAAAACAAATCAATCTCCACATTTTCCTAATGAGTCAATGCCAAGTGATATTAAAGAACTATGAGTTGATTCAGCCCTAGTTAATCCCCTCCCACACTTTGAGAATGGAGGTTTAGATCCTAGAAAAGGCAGTGGGTTTTTGCTTTCTTTGGGCTTATAGTAAATGACCATCAAAAAGGGAGCTCTAGGGAAGCCCTCTAATGTGGAGTGCAAGAAGGATTAGGACAAAGTAAAACTATTAGGTGAGATATTGGTGTAATCGAGGTTAGTGAAAGCCATTGGTTGTCATTTCTTTAACTCTTGTTCTATCATGCAATCCATGGGGTTTGAATAGCATCCCTAGATAAAAAGGCTATTTAAGAGTTGATCAGTACTCATTCTCCCAATTATATCATTTCCATTCAGGAAACTAAAGTGTTGGTGGATGGTATGCTAAGTATAGATTTTAGTATTGAGGCTCAAGAAAGTTCAGGTGGTGTAGCTTGCTTCTGAGACCCACACAAAGTTGTTCCACTTTTGTGGATCTCTTGTAGATCCTCTACTAATCTGGAAACTTCAAGCACATGGAATTAGGTGAAACTATTTTTTTCACTAATGTCAATGCTCCTACTGGTCTTCTTAGAAAATCCTTACTTTGGACTCATGTCACATGTATCTAGTCCCTTACCCGATTGTAAATGAATATCCTTGAATTTTATTAAGGATGTTAAATTCAAATGCAATCTTGATTTTTGTTCCTAATTGGAAGAAAAAAAGGACACTAAACGGGATCTTTCATCTCAAGAAGTTTTATGTGTGCTAATACAAATATTACTATAAAAGATTTGTTTTATTTAATTGTTAATCCAAATTTAGATATCATTTCCTTGTCTATCTCAAATGTGTTGTAATTTGAACTTTATAATTTTGTTGACAAACAGAATTATTGTTGGTAAATGTTGGTAAATAATTTTGGATCAAAGCATTCTCAATGAATTTGAATTATAAATGGACAGATCATCAACAAAGTCAATATTTTAGTGGTAGGACATTCCAATAGTAAATGAGAATCTTATATTCAACTCTTAACTAACTTATAGAGATATTGATAGAAAAAATATTCAAATTAAAAAATTACAATTATTAAAATTTAACTTTCATTCTAAAAAGATGTATTATACCTATTATTAATAAAATCTGATTTGATTGTTAGATCTATATACTATTTTTTTTCCTTTTTTCTTTTTAATGTCTTAAAAACTTTTATCACACCTATATAACTCGAAGATTCCTTATATCTATATTCCTTAATGCTTGGAATAAATCATGTTAATTTTAAAGATCCTAGAATTTCCTTTTGGCAAATGCTCACAAAAACAATAAGTTATTTCACCTAATGTAGACCCCATTTCAATGGGATTAATAAATTACTATGATAGTTCTAGATGTTATATTCTGTTGACCATAGTTATGTGTCAAACTATTAGGTCGCAAAGGGTTATTAGTTTAAAATGTAGAAAAATAAAACATTAATTATAGGTATTCCTTGCTAATATTTCCTATGTAATATGTATCTTCTTGTTGGCCATGAGAATTTCATTATATAAATGGCCTTTGAAGATTAGAATGGGATAATAATATCGGTTAAGTGCATGGAGAAAGAGGACAAATTAGTTTCTAACCTTGACATTTTTAACAAAATGCATTTGTGTTATTAAAAACATAGTATGTATGTATTTTAATGTGTGCATTTGTAATACTTATAATTTCAAAAAAAACATTATTTCACTTATTGAGACTTGGATTTTTATGCCAAAAGATTAGACATATGTTGTGACTCCTAAATTTATGGATTTAAGTTAACTTAAATTCAAACTTCGACCTCCTCGTGTTTTAGAGAAAAATTAAGAAACCGCTACAAAAACCAAGAAATAATTCTTACATTTTATAATAATACATTTTTTTAATATTTATAATAAGATAAAATATTTATTTTTATTTCTCCATTAAAAAATGTCTTCCTATTATTATATTTAGAAACAATTTAGAAATCATTGTTGTTCTATAGAAACACCAAAGACGAGAATAAATAGAAAAATCAAAATAATTAGATATCAATAGAAACAAGTGCCACATAGTGACGATACTTGCCTTGTTAATTTGTAGTTGAAATAGTAATTTATTAATTGTAATTAATATATTGTTTAATTTAATTGAATTTATTTTATATTATATTATTTATCTTTTTTGTTAATTTGTAGTTGAAATAGTAATTTATTAATTGTAACTAGTATATTGTTTAATTTATTTTATTTTATTTTATATTATTTATCTTATTTTATATTATTTTATTGTGTTGTGTTAAATGTATAATTATAAATATTTTGTAAATAACACATTAATAATTATATTTTAATTATGGTACGTGAAGGTTTTGGTGATCAAGAAAATAACTCTAATCATAATATTAACCATAACCTTAATACTAATTAAACCATAACCCTATAATCCCATTTTAAATCTGAGGAACACCAACTCCAATCCTAATTGAACCCTATTATTAACTCTAACCTTAATATTTTTAATTAAACATTTTTAATTATTATAATAAAAAAAACAAGAACATGAATTTACATAAAAATAATATAAGATAGTATATCATAAAAGATAATATAATAAACAATTTTCTATTGTGATAATTTAAAATGCATTATTATTAATATACTATTTTATATTATTATTAAATTATTATTAGTAGATTATCATTTTTATATTATTAAATTATAGTTAGTATATTGTTATTTTAATTTATATTATTATATTATCATGAAAATATAAATATTAAAGTATTTTTTTTTTCATAATTAAACTTGAGGCATGAGACAAATAAAGTTAAATTAAATTAAAAAATTAAGGAAAAAGAATCAAGTAAATGGACATCAAACTTTTCCTAAATTTACCTATATTTTTGGCTATATAATTGCCACTAAATCCATTTATTTTGGATTTCTTAGAAATCCGTTATTGTTTATTTTTTTGACTTCTCATGTTTCGATATTACAAGTAAAAAGAATTTTCTATGTAGTGTGGAATTTCCAATTTAACAGGGTTGAGAGTATAGGTTTTGTAGGATGGGCTAAAACTTTTTTTTTTTTAAGATTGTTATAATACAATCACTACAGGGGTATTTCCACCCATATTGTTCATGTAAACACAGCAAACACATTAATTAATTACGGTTGTAATAGTGTTCTCTTTCAAAAGTTTTCTTCAGAAAAAATTATGTCTTATTTAGCTTTGATATTTTGTGAATATAATTTTAATCAAGAGTCAAAATACATTCAAGCTTTTATCAAGATCTTTTTATTTTAAACATGTTTTAATTTTTTATTTATTTTATAATTTTTTTAATTTTTTATGTTGGTTTATTTTATATATATATATATCATGATAATATTATTTAGATTTCATTTAAATGTACATGAAAGAAATGTTAATGATGGGTCAATATTATTAAGCGTGTTTGAGTTGGAGTAATTATGAGTCAATGAGTTAGACTCAAAAACTACACAATTGACTACTATGATCTACAAAACTTATCATAAATATTACTAATACAAAACACTAATATAAGACTAATGACATTACAATCAATATAATCATTTTTTTGTCAAACACGTGATTTAATGATTATATAATTATTTTTGATACATGCAATCTCAAAATAATTTATAACACATTGTTGTATTATGACATGGAAAAAAGTAAAAAATAAAGAATTTTATGATTCTTGGATCATTTTGAAGTTATATAATATTGTTAATTAAATTTTGATGTTTAGAAGAGATGTAAATGTAAAAAAGATGAATAACAACAATTTGTTATATGTAACATGCAATAGTATTAGTGAAAAATCATCATATATATACATGATGCAAAAAGTACACACTCAACATTATTTTGTGTATAGTATAAAATTCAAATCTTAATACTCATCAAATGGTTGATAAAATATGATATTATTTAGTTTTAAAAATCATTATCTGACTTTATAATAAAATCTTGTAAGAGAAATTCAAAAAAAATCACTTAACTTAGTAGGAAAAAATATCAACAATAAAATCTAATGATTTAGTTTATTATCTTTATACTATTTATGTAAGTAATTTACATCTTAAATGTTTCTTTCTAAAATATTTCATAATATAGTTTGAATTGTGCAAACTCTCTACAAATTTAAAAATTAATTGATTTAATTGAAAAGCATTATATTATGCTAATAAAACTACTAATTAATATTCGTTTTTTAAATTTTAAAAAAAATATTATATTTTATTTTATTTTTTTAAAATATATCACTGAAAATAATTACCAAATAACATTCAGATTTTCTATAATAATAAAATACACTAATATATTTCACACTTTTTGAATTAGACTGTGTAATGCATATTTTCCTAATTATAAAACAAAATGGCTTTAAACCTGCCAATCGCAATTGTTTTAAAGTTTCTAAATCTTTTGAACAAAAACACATTGTGCTGAGACCAAATTTCATTGATAGAGTTTAATCTTATCTCTACAGAAATGTTTGAGCAAGAACAAGAGATTTGAATTTGCTTCCTCGAGGATTTTTACAAGAGGAGTTGATGGTGACACCCATTTGTACATCAGAGAAATCTGATAGGATTATTTCTGGAGAATTTTCTAGTTTTGATGGATGGATATTGAGTCTGATTCAAGAGGCTTCCCTAATCCTTAATAGCCCAATTGAAGATCTGTTTATTACTCCTGTTTCTACCCCAGAGAAATTGGAGAGAGATAATGGTAGAGGATTTCAGAACAAGTTCAGTCCAATTGAAGAGGCTTCGCATATTCTTAATAACCCAATTGAAGATCTTTTTGTTACTCCGGTTTCCACACCAGAGAAATTGGAGAGAGATAATGTTACAGGATTTCAGAGCTTTGACGACTCAAAGTTGAGTTCAATTGAAGAGGCTTTGCTTATTCTTAATAGTCCGATTGAAGATTTGTTTATTTCTCCTATTCCTAATGAGAATGGGCCTACAGAAATGCTTGATTTAGAGGATCTGAATGGAGACCCAAAATTGACATTGCAGTTAAGTCCCACACATTGCTTTCATCCATGGTCTGAGGAAACTTCAGAGAATTGGAGCTCAGATGACAAATGTAATTGGGAGGGAAGTATCTCTACTGCTACTCATTCATCCTCGTTCAGTAGTTCTGAAGCATATAGAATGAAGACTTCTTGCTAATCATCACAGTGAGGACTGGACGATTCTGGGTCAATAATTTCTAAGAGGAAAAGGCAGCACACAGATGGCATTGATGAAGTAGAATGGCTTTCTAATCCAAGCTTTCTAAGTAAGCCACTAGCTGTAGATGATTTAGAATGGCTTTCTGAATCCGAATGGAATTTTCTCGGTTCTGAAAGGAGTGAACAAAAATTTCAACCTTTGAGTTGGTTTTCTGGTGTACTGTTGCCAAAGAAAGAGATTATTACTTTGAATTCTACAGTGGTGGACTGTTGCCAAAGAAAGAGATTATTGCTTTGAATTCTACAGTGGAGAAACAAAAACAAAAAATGGTTATTGATGGAGGATTTCATAGCTTTGTTGGGTCAAGGTTTAGTCTGATTGAAGAGGCTTTCCTTATTCTTAATAACCTGATTGCAAATGAATATGCTTGACTTTGAGTTGTTGGGATTAAGGTGTCTCAACCTTTGCAAATCCTAACAGTGGCTAATGCATTTATTTATTAATTTATTATTTATTGCCTACAAATGTCTAGTCATCTAGTGGGATCCGCAGGCTTGGTGGCATCCTACTTGGCGATGATTGTATGACACATATGCTACACATATGGAGATAGGCATCCCACGTGAAGATCTTGACAAGTGTTGACCTATGACAGATTCTATGACATAATGGACAAGTGGCAAGAGATGCTTTTTGTATGGAGAGGGTTATGATGAGTTGTAAGAGAATAAGTTAAAATTGGTCATTTATGATGGATTCTCTTACAACTGTAAGTGTTGTAAGATATGATAGTTGTAAGATGCGTAAGAGCATTTGTCATACCTCGAAATAGTAAATTTTGAGTGCCCAACTTAGGAGGTTTGAATGGGGAGTCATTTGAAGAGGTGCATGTATCATTTGCATGTTTTTTGGTGGTCGAAAAATAGGGCCAAATGTTATGCACGACACCATCTTGATGCTTCATCTAGAAGCTTCCTCTTGAGTTGTATTTCTCTATAGAAGGTAGTCTTGAGGAGTGTTGTGTAATATAATGTTTGCAGGTGAAGTGTTATGTTGCCGGAATTAATCCAGGTTGTGGGTTGTAGTTGTAGACTCCTGCTGAAGAAGCTAAGTGCTAGCATTGTTTTGTAAGATTTTGATTATTGGAATACAAAGTACTGTGCTTTTGGAGTGTGGGGTTTTTTACTCAAAAGGGTTTTCCCCACAATATATCTTGTGTTCATTGTTTATCTTTATGCATGTTTATTATCTCTCTATGAATGTGTTTCTATTTCTGTAATAGAAGATTTGTAAGAAAATTTGCACTATCTCCCCCACTAGATTAGTGTTAGGAAGTGTTTTCCACACCTTAGCTTCCTTTCAGTTGGTATCAAAGCCTGGCCAGTTTTGGTTCCATTGTTGGGTAGTGGGTTTTTAGTACTGATCTTAGTTTGAGTGGGAGCTTTTGCAAAGTATTTTCAAAATCTTGTTGGAGGAATATGGCAAGCACATCCGCAAAAGTTGATATGGAGAAGTTTAATGGCATCAACTTCAAACTGTGGAAGTTGAAAATGGAGGATATGCTCCTGGATCGAGATCTATGGGCGACAATATCTGGAACAAAACCTCAGAATATATCACAGGATGTTTGGGATACAATGGATCGAAAATCTAAGGGCCTTATAAGGATCTGTTTGGCAGACTTTGTATTATTAAATGTCCAAGAAGAGAAGAGTGTGAAAGATCTTTGGAAGAAGCTTGGAGATGTTTATCAAGCTAAATCCTTGGTAAACAAGCTTTTCTTGAGAAAGAAAATGTATTCTCTGAGGATGGAAGATGGAGGATTTGTTGTTGATCATCTCAATACATTCAACATGCTTATTGCTCAATTAATTTCTATCGGTGACAAGATTGAGGAGGAGGATTGTTGCATGCTTCTATTGTGTTCTTTGCCTGACCCATGGGACCACCTTGTTATGGCTATTGGGAGTACAACCACCAAGTTCAAGATGGATGAATTTGTATCATCATTGCTTTCTGAAGAGATGTGAAGGAAGACTTCTGAGACAGCTAAGGAGGCCCTTGCAGTTCATGGTAGATCAAAAGAGAAAGGCAAGAAGGAGGACAAGAAATATGAAAAAGGCATATCCAAATCCCGTAGGAGATCTAAGTCTCCTGGAAAGTCCAAGGCAAAGTGTTGGAACTGCGGCAAAACCGGTCATTTCCGTAAAGAATGTAAGGAGAAAAAGAAGAAGAGACCCTTCGATTTAGATTCAGACAAACCCTCTCAGGATGATGGTGAAGCATTTGACACAGCCTTAGCAATGCATGCATCGGAAGATGTGTGGCTAATCGATTTGGGTGCATCTTTTCACATGACCTCACATCGGGGTTGGTTTTCAAGTTATGAAGAATATGATGGTGGAAAGGTGTATCTCAGTGATGACTCTCATCTGAAGGTTGTTGGTCGTGGAAGAGTCAAGATTAGATTCACTGATGGAAGAGTGAAGGGGATCGATGGTGTAATGCACATCTCGGGTTTAGCACGGAATCTACTCTTTGTAAGTAAGTTGAGTGATGTGGGTGTGCAGGTTGTTTTCTCGCAAGGTGGATGTAAGATGAATAAAGGTTCTAGGGTGCTAGCTAAGGGTGTTCGGATAGGCACCTTGTATAAGTTGGATGCATGCACTGTACAGTGCAATAGCGCTTCTGTGGAGCCCAAGAAGATGGCTCTAGATTCTTCATCCTCGCCGTCAGATCAAGTTGTGAAGAGGACTATTGCTTCTACATCTGATGGTCAATCTTTCTGGGTACCTAAGGGTGCCAATGCTATGGAGATGAAACTTCCAGTAGAGAAGACAATGTTATGGCACCAAAGACTTGGTCACATTGGTGAGAAGGGTCTCAAAACCCTGAAAAGTAAATGCCTCGTAGAGGGGCTTGAAGATTATAATGTTGAGTTCAATTTCTGTGAACACTGCATCCATGGTAAACAAAATTGTGTTCAATTTTACTCTAGTTCTCACAAATCTTCTAGGTTGTTGGACTTGATACATTCTGATGTTTTTGGTCTTGTTAATGTTCCTTTGATTTCAAAATCTGTTTATTTTGTTTCATTCATTGATGACTACAGTAGAAGGACATTTGTTTATTTTCTCATAAGTAAATCTGAAGTCTTTAGTCGGTTTAAGGATTTTAAGGCTCTTGTTGAGAATCGAACTAGTAGAAAGATTAAGTGTTTGAGGACTGACAATGGTGGTGAGTTTTGCTCAGCAGATTTCGATAGGTTCTATAAGGATCATGGGATTGAGAGGCATAAGACAACTCCATACACCCCTCAGCAGAATGGAGTTGCAGAGAGGATGAACAAGACGTTGATGGAGAGGGCTAGGAGTATGCTTAGTGGTGTTGGCCTTGAACAAAATTTTTGGGTTGAAGCAGTAGCCACTGCCTGCTATCTAGTAAACAGATCTCCTACATTAGCACTTGTTGATAAAACACCTATGGAGGTGTGGTCAAGAAAGAAGCCCTCAATGAGACATCTCAAATTATTTGGTTGTGAAGTTTATGCTCATGTTCCGAATGAAAAGATATCTAAGTTGGAGAATAAGGCAGTGAAGTGTATCTTTATCGGCTATGGTGTTGGTGTAAAAGGGTACAAGCTTTGGGATCCAGTGTTAGAGAAGGTTATCTATAGCAGAGGTGTTATTTTTAGAGAAATGAAACCTTCCACTATTGAGCTACAACCAGAGAAAGAAGAGAAACAGAATAAGGAGGTAATTCAGATTCCTTCTACCCCTAAGAAAGAAGAGCTACAAGCTCTTGGTGGACCTGATGATGAGGAGAGTTCTAGCAGCTCTGAAAGTTCTAAAGAAGATGAAGAACCTCAACCTCATCCTTTGAGGAGGTCTACTCATGATAGGAGGCAATCTGATTTATATGGGTATTCACCAAATAGGTTTGGATATTCATTGTTAGATTCCAGTTGTATTTTTTCTTTGATTGCTAACACTGATGAGCCTAGGACTATTAGAGAGGCTATGGGTATGCATGATGCAGATTCCTGGATGGAAGCCATGAATGATGAGATGGCATCTTTGAAGAAGAACAATACTTGGGATCTGGTACCTTTTCTTGAAGGATGTAAGCCTGTGGGATGCAAACGGGTGTTCGAGATAAAGTTGGGTCTTGATAGCAGTGTTGAGAAGCATAAAGAATGGTTGGTCACGAAGGGGTATTCCCAGGTTGAGGGAATATATTATGGTGAGGTTTTCTCTCCTATTGCAAAGCTGACATCCATTTGGTTCTTTTTATCACTTTCTACAATTCATGATTGGGAAATCAAGCAAATGGATGTGAAGACGACATTCTTTCATGGTGATTTGGAGGAAGAAATTTATATGTCACAACCAGAGCATTTCGTAGTGAAAGGTAAAGAAAATCTAGTTTGCAAGTTGAAAAAATCTTTGTATGGTTTGAAATAGTCTCTTAGGATGTGGTACCAAAAGTTTGATACCTATGCGTTGAGTTTGGGATTTCAGAGGTCTAAATCTACTCATTGTGTTTACTTTGAAACTGATAATGGTCACATTCTCATTATTGTGTTATATGTGGATGATATGTTACTGTTTGGAAATGGGCATTTGATTTCTAACTTGAAATCTTAGTTGTCAGCACAGTTTGAGATGAAAGATTTAGGTGTAGCTAGGTACATTCTAGGGATGGAGATCAGAAGGGACAGATCTAACAGAAAGCTTTGGTTAAGCCAAAGTAAGTATGTGAATTCAGCGTTGGAGAGATTCAGCATGACAACTTTTAGATCCATGACAGTTCTTGTTCCATTGGGAACGAAATTATTTGTTGAGGATTGTCCAAAATCTCCTTCTGAGGTGGAGGACATGGCCAGTGTATCATATGTGAGTGCAGCTGGCAGTCTCATGTATGCTATGGTTTGTATAATACCAGACATTTCCCAAGTAGTGGGAGTCTTGAGTCGATATATGGCTAATCCTGGACGGGTGCATTGGGATGTAGTTAAGAGAGTGTTTAGATATTTGAGGGGTACTTCCAAGTATTCCTTGTGTTATCATGGTTATCCTACTGGACCTCGACATTTTGTAAGTATTTGTGGATATGTGGATTCAAATTGGGCAGGTGACATTGACAGCAAAAGATCCACTAGTGGTTATGTTTTTACTATGAATGGTGGTGCTATTAGTTGGATGAGTAAGCGGTAAGTTGTAGTCGCTTTGTCCACAATAGAAGCAGAGTATATGGCGGCTACTCATGCTTGTAAGGAAGCCATTTGGATTAGGCGGTTGTGTTCAGATATTGAGTTTGATGCAGGATTGATTACTATATGTTGCGAGGGTCAGAGTGCTATTTGCTTAGCAAAAAATACAACTTTCCATGCCAAAACGAAGCACATTGATGTTTAGTTTCATTTTGTTCGAGATATGATAGAGGATGGAAAGGTAAAATTGGAGAAGGTTGACACTTTGACGAATGTTGCAAATGCATTGATGAAACCAGTGAGCATAAAGAAGTTCGGATGGTGTTCTAGTTCTATGGGCCTCTCGGCCCCCTGCAATTGATTTATGGGCTATTTGAAAGGTCTTTGACAAGTGGGAGAATGTTGTGATTAAGGTGTCTCAACCTTTACAAATCCTAACATTGGCTAATGCATTTATTTATTAATTTATTATTTATTGCCTACAAATGTCTAGTCATCTAGTGGGATCCACAGGCTTGGTGGCATCCTACTTGGCGATGATTATATGAAACGTATACTACACATGTGGAGATAGGCATCCCACGTGAGGATCTTGATAAGTGTCAGCCTATGACAGATTCTGTGACAGAATGGACAAGTGGCAGGAGATACCTTTTGTATGGAGAGGGTTATGACGAGTTGTAAGAGAATAAACTAAAATTAGTCATTTATCACGAATTCTCTTACAACTGTAAGTGTTGTAAGATGCGTAAGAGCATCTGTCATACCTCGAAATAGTAAATTTTGAGTGCCAAACTTAGGAGGTTTGAATGGGGAGTCATTTGGAGGCATGCATGTGTCATTTGCATGCTTTTTGGTGGTCGAAAAATAGGGCCAAATGTTATGCACGACCCCATCTTGATGCTTCATCTAGAAGCTTCCTCTTGAGTTGTATTTCTCTATAAAAGGTAGGCTTGAGGAGTGTTATGTAATGTAATGTTTGCAAGTGAAGTGTTATGTTGCCGGAATTAATCCAAGTTGTGGGTTGTAGTTGTAGACTCCTGTTGAAGAAGCTAAGTGTTGGCATTGTATTGTAAGATTTTGATTACTGGAATACAAAGTACTGGGCTTTTGGAGTGTGGATTTTTTTACTCAAAAGGGTTTTCCCCACAATATATCTTGTGTTCATTGTTTATCTTTATGCATGTTTATTATCTCTCTATGAATGTGTTTCTACTTCTGTAATAGAAGATTCGTAAGAAAATTTGCACTATCTCCCCCACTAGAATAGTGTTAGGAAGTGTTTTTTGCACCTTGGCTTCCTTTCATGAGTTGCCTAATAAGGATGAAAAACGTCAAGATGCTAAACTCGAATGTAATCTTGATTTTTGTTTCTAATTGGAAGAAAAAAAAAGACACTAAAGGTGAGATTTCATTTCAAGAAGTTGTATGTGGGCTTATACAACAAGGTCATGTTGCTACGAAGTTTCTGTGGTAGGATGACTTTGTTTTTTGATATATAGAAAATTGGAGTAAGACATAGAATCATTAACTTTTTTAATTAACTCATATTTAGCATGAAAATTCAAGTAAGATATAGAATCATTAACTTTTTTAATTAACTCATATTTAGCATTCTTGTAGCCTCAACACTTTAAATTCTTGAACTCTTGATTGTACTCCACAAAATATATTGATTTATTTGAATAACAAATTACATTCTCCATGTATAATGGGTTGAGTTTTAAATGTTATGTTGAATAGTGTGTGATATTCTGGCACCACTATGGCTCAGACCTTTGTCCAACTATAATCTAATTTCACAAAATTATGAAAAATGTATTGAAGTTTCAGTTATTGTCTTTGTATAAGATATAATATGTAAATAAGTTGGTAAAATTAGATGGCTTGCTGGTCAACTGTCCATTTTGACTGGACATGGTATTAAAACAACTTTAACAAAATATGTTGGTTGTGGATTTAACGTAATTTAATTTGGAATTGTTTGCATAGTACTTCTCTTACAATTTATCACGTCGCCTTTTGTCTGCAACAAAATAGACGAAAAATTGTTGCAATGATTCGAACTTGGCACGTGTCTATAACAAAATAGACGACAAAGTGCTTCCCAGACTAGAATGCAAAATCCTAAAATTTGTTACCATGGACTAGACCAATTTGTTACATTACTAAAAACCCTAACCAACTCAAGCACAAAAGTTACGACAGAATCAATTGAAACAAAAAGTTATATTTGTTATGTACAAATACTATAATTTAAATTTTAAATTTATAAACAAATATTCTATATATCATAACGTCTTAGAAGATTATAAATAAATTTGATAAATCTTAATTTTCTATGTTGTGTAGAATTAGGAAAAGATCATCCAAAAAGAGTGCACAGAGAGAGAAAAAAAAAAGGAAAAAAAAGAGTTACACAATGTAAAACAAAAATAAATCTGTCAAATTATAAGGTGTTATAAATCGAATTTTTAAAAAGAGTGCACAAAGAAAAAAAGGAAAAAAAAAGAGTTACACAATGTAAAACAAAAATAAATCTGTCAAATATATAAAAATGTTATAAATCAAATTTTTAAAGTTCGAAAATTACATATTCGCATCAAATCATTGTTCGGCAAACAAAATGTTAGCCTTAAACTAACAAGATCTAAACCAAGAGAGCTAAATATTTACAATTCTTCATTCCCTAATTTGAGAATAAAATTGTTTTAAACATGAGTCTTTGTGACAAACATTCTTGGCAAATTCATACACCCTTATTCTACTTGTGATTTTTGTATTTTATGTAGTGGTCTTGTTGAGCCATCTCCTTTGTTTCTTTTACTTTTCAGGTCAACAAAAATTATTACTAAAGAAAAGGCTAAAAAGAATATGTAATGAAATAGAGAATGGGAGAAATTAAAGAGAATCCTTTTATTTCCTGCACAGAATTATCATGATAAAAAAACGACCTACAAACTCATCCAGCATTTACCCTAATTTGAACTTTAAAAAATAGTTCTCTTAAAAAAATTAAAGCATCAATCCTAATTTTTTTTAATAGTGTATGGGATTTAGAAAATGAATATAAACATAACTTTTATGGAATGAAATATGTTTTATTCAAGTGTTAATCCAAATTTTGATATCTTTTCCTTTTGTCTCAAATATGTCCTAATTTGAACTTTATAATTTTATTTACAAACAAAATTATGAAAGTAAATGTTGGAAAAATTATCGTTTGACTTGAAAATTTATCAATCAATTTGAATTAAAAATGGACAAACCATCAAAAGAGTCAAATAATAAATCGGAATTGTTAGATTCAACTCTTAATTGATTTATAAAAATACTAATAGAAAAATTTGTTCAAATTAAAATATTAAAATAATTATTAGAATTTTTGAAAGATAATGCAATCTATAGTAAGATATGTTTGGTAATATATGGATTTAAGACTTCAATTGCAATTGATGGAGCTTTATAGCCCAATATTGTATCAACATGACTTTGAGATAATCTTGTTGGATATGAAATCCAACAGTCATCATTATTTTTCTTTTTAATATTTTGCTTTTTTTATATTCTATTTGAACACTTATTAAAAATTGTATGGATAATGTAATTAACAAGTGCCACATAGTGGCTAGTACTTGCCTTTAAAAAAATTAAACATAATTAGTTCATAATAATTAAAATTTTACTAGAAAAAATAATATAAATTAAAGAAATCCTAATAAATTTTTTAATTTCACAAAATAAAGTTAAATAATTGAAATAGTTTATATAAAAAATTAAATATTAAGAAAAATTAAAATTAATAATAAATAACAATAATCTTGACAGATAATAATTTATTATATTTTCGAACATATTTAATTGTGAGTTTGCATCATATTTTAAGGAAAAAAATTGTGAATTTTAAAAGTTAAAAAAGTATTAGCCAATCGTTTACAAGAGAAATGTTTTTTTTTAATTATAAAGTTAACAAATATGCATGTATACTTTAAAATAAATTTTAAATTTTAAAAGAAAGAAAAATATTTGTTTATGATTGGTCAAAATAATTTTTTTTAATAACTATTTAAGCATAACAAAAAAATTTCATTACAAGAATATTGCCTAACGGCAAGTACTAATAATTAATTAGACAGCTGAAGCTTGTTGTTGTATGTAAGAACAAACCTAGATATTAATAAAAGATTTTCTCCTGCTTTGAAAATGGATGGAACAATCTTAAAAAATTATTATAATAACTATGGTTGTATCCCAATTATTTTTATTCTCTATTTCTGATTTTGCATATTGAATTTATTCACACTTCATAATTAACAAATCTAACAAAATAATTGTCATCTACCAAAAATAAGTAAATGAATATTTGTGAAAAAAAATCACATAATCATCTAAGTGGAAGGGAAGGGCAGAACCTAAATATACAAGAACAAACAGTGTGCATTTAAATTTTTAAAAACATTGAAAATCCATCCTTAGTTTTTTTTAAATAGGCGGGATGCTTTCCTCTATTATAGTTGCATGTTCGTTTTAAATAAGCAACTACTATTTGACTTTTGACATGCATGTTTTTTGATGCTTCAATACCAATCAAGAAAACACAATGAGAATCATCTCTTTTGTTAGGGAGACATTAAAAAATGAAAAAAATATGATGAAACAACATAAGAGTTGGAATTATTAGAAAGAAAGGTAATGATCATCAAATATGCAAATAATCAATCCACACTATTTATCTTAAACTTTGTGCAGTACTTGCAAATTACAATCAGCAAATGTTTTAGTGTTAGTGTTAGGGTTCAGTTTGGTTTACTATTAGGGTTCAATTTGATTCAATATTAAAATTATAATTTAGTTTAGTTTATAATTCAATTAGGTTTATAGTCAATACTTATTTTGGTTTAATGTTAGGGTTCAATATGTTTTAAAGTTAGGGTTTATTTTGGTTTAATGGTATGCTTAGAGATCAATTTCGTTTAGTATTAATATTCAACTTGGTTTAGAGTTTAGGTATTCAATTACAAGTTAGGGTTTAATATTGTTACTGTTGTAACGTTTATGACAAAATTTTGGTTTAAGTTTAGAGCTAGGGTTTAATTTGGTTTATTATTCATTGAATATTAGTGTTAGGGTTCAATTTTATTCAAGATTAGGATTATAAACCAATTTGGTTTATGATTAGAGTAATTTTGGTTTAAGGTTAGGGTTCAATTAAGTTTATAGTCAACATTCAATTTAGTTTAGTGTTAGTATTAAAATTAGACTCAAATTTTATTTATTATTCAATTAAATTTAGCATTAAGATTTAATTTGGTTTACTATTAGGTTTATGCTAGATTTTTGTTTAGGGTTAGGGTTAGAGTTTAATTTGGTTTAATATTTAATTATGATTAGGGTTAAGGTTCAATTGATAGTTAGGGTTATTGTATCGTTGTAAATTGCATCCTAATACAACATCTTATTTAGTTACCTACCCTATTCTAACATGTAAGACCTCCCACCTCTAGTCTCATTCATCACAACTCAATTGCATATGTCATTTTGGCTTCTCCTTCTCATTTCAAACCTTAGGTCCTAATTTGAGGTCACATTGGGGGAGCATGGGGGCTTCACTTAGTTTACTTGGGTTATAGCACATGCGTTCATGGGATACTAAATAATCCCCCTATTTTCAAAAAATATTGCCCTAAAATCCTTTTTTGTCACCCCCTCCCAATACACAACACAAATTTAAAACCCCCCTATTTTCACCAAATACGCAATATATTGTGGTTATTTTTTGAGATATTAAACCCCCCAATATGAATGCACATGATATAATATTCCCTAGCCATTGGAGCCCCTGTGTGGGGGAGTAGGTCGCCAGGGTGACCCACTCCCTTACATTTCCTCCCAAATTGAAATCACAATATGCTTGGCTAGGTTAAGAGGGAAACATTTTCCTTTGTCGGCCTGCTTCGAGTTTTGCACCCCAGAATGCTTGGGAGAAGTATATAGGCAAGGTATCCTCCCTCATTTTAGGTCTACTAGAAATCATGAATCATGAACTAAGTATAGGAGGAGAACTATAGGAAATTCAATTCAAGCATTCAAGACATTTCGTCCCAACATATATTCTTCATTTTGGCAACCTTTAACAACCTTCATGCAAGCATGTCCTTTGTGATGTCCTTTTAGGTATTTTGTGTGGAGTCATGCTATTGCATCAACATTTGTTATCATCTTCCAAGAAGCATTTGCATCATCAAGGTACAAGACACTTCTCGTTCTCAGAACTAGCCTTTGCTATATATCAACATGCTTTACTTTTAAGTTCAAGTTCAAGTTTGATTCCAAAAACCAAGGTTTGACTTAAGTAAACCCCTTTCTACCCAATAATTTCCTCTTTCTTGTTGTGCAGGAATAGGTGGCACACCTACGAAAATAGGTGTAGGAAAAGTCAGTGGAGATCTACAGTTTAAAATTTGCCAAAGCAGACACTGTCAATACCAGGCTGAGCACATCGACCCAGTCCCAAGAATAGGCCAATCTGGGTGACCTAGTCCTTGCACTTTTGCCTCAAATTTGGATTGTGGTCCAATTCCAATTTTCTTTGTTGTATTCTCTTTCAAAATTAGGTTCTCAACTTGTTAAAATCCTGCACACATACAATAGGTTATCTTCTCACCTTACCTTACTTTCTTCTTCCTGATTTGCAGAGTCATTTCAAGTGCCCTCGCGAGGGACCATTGAATCCACTTTGTGCTTAAGAATATCATGGGTCAAGTGGATCATTATCCCTCTCAATGTAATCAATGCGGAAATGGGCCTATGTTTCCTAGTTTGCTAGTGAATCCTATTTCCCACCCATTAGATTTTGGTGAACTCAATGCTTTTTACATTGCATTAACTCTAATTTTCTTTTTCATGTCTGATTTAGGTGTCTTGTATTGTTCATAATCAAATTCACTAAATCTAATTGGTTTTCTATTTCACATATGATTACATTGCTTCTTAGTTACATTTATCAAAATCATGTGTTAGACAATAGTTTCTTTCACTTCATGTTCCTTATTTCCATTCATAGCACTCTTGCATATGGCATCATTATAATTTCAAAAAACTTTCTGAACTACAAATCATTTATCATTTTTTTTATAATGCATGTTGCATGTTGTTTTATTATGATATTCTTAAGAAAATGCATAGCATATGAGGATCATATAAGATATTTTGTAGAATTGATAGTACTAGAGATGCCATTGAAATGAATAACACTAGTACCTCCCAAGGGTATCTTTTGTTAATGAGGCTAGAGACCATACTCCAAGATCCTCTCCTAACAAAGACACCTTGGTGCAAGAGGTACAAACTAAAAATGTTAATTTAACCACTTCAATCACTCTTGATCCTCCTTATTCTCGTAGATCTTATCTTCATTATCAAAATATTCTAAAACAAGATGATGTTATGCACTTTATTTATGATCTATCTCCTAATATAGTATTAAGCAAAGATGTAGATTTAGATGACCCTCTTTCCAAATTTACCAAAGAGGACATGACTAATTATGATAGAAATGAAAACCATCCTACTAAGGATTTCCTTCTTCACCTAGTCATCCCTTTGGTTTTTTGCATTATCCTTACGCAACACATTTTAAGGAAATGCATGATGAATGTCCTTCTTCTTTAAGATTACAAGCATCTTATGAGGTTGGCTATGATATGATTTCAAAACAAGGCTATAGAGGACAAGGACTTGGAAAATATGAGCAAGAAATTAAGGTCCCTATAGATCCTCCCTCACAGTCTACTAAAGAAGGTCTAGGATATCCTCATCCATCATCTCAAATATCTATTGAAGACTCTTGTAAGGTTCAAATGCTTAAGGAGTACTTTGCAAAACATAGAAACTATCATCCTTCTAGAAAGTATTCTTCATCACACAATCATCATCCTTCTTTATCAGCTCTTTTACTAAAAGAAAACAACCCTTCCTTTTCTACTAGTATATCTTGCCCTACATCTCAGTAGACAAGACCTATCCATATTGATAATCAAGAAAATTTATCTACAATAATCTTTTGGAGATCAAAATATGATAAGAATGTTATTTTTCCTTTCATGAAATACAACAATAATTGCAAAGACAAAGGTGGTGATGTGTATTGTCTCTTTCATCATAGTTACTCTCATTCTCTTGGAATTGCAAAATTTTAAATAATTTGTTTAAGAACAATATGATAGAGCTCGTATTACTCTTACAACTAATCTTGCATTTTTATTTTAGTGAAGAGGTAGTGCCTTAATACTCCATTCACCCTATTATGTTGCTCCTCACCCTATGGCGTTGATAATTTACGTTCATTAGGGGCTCTTTGTCATTTGTGGTGATGCATTTCAATCCTAGTCATATTTGGACAACAACATAATGAGAAAGAAACAATAGTACATTGGCCATAGATTTTAATGAGAAAGAACCTCATCAAAGAGTTGGAAATAAGTAGATTAAGGGTGACTTTGGCATAGATAAACTGCATTCCATGTTGGAGAAGATATATGACTAAGTAATTTTATCCAAAGATGTGTTTAGATTCATAGAGAGATATATAATTTATCAAATAGTAAAGGGAACAACATAAAATAATAGGTTATACAAGCCATTACACACACCAAATAAGTTGTGGGAGCAAATACCGATGTATATATTATCCTTAGATTTTTTTGCACTTAGAGGGGAAATAAATCTATCTTCATAATAATGGGGAAAAAATTCTAAAATGATATATTTCTTCCCATTTAGAAAGTCAAAATGATGCATTAAATATAGAAGAAGTATTCTTTAAGGACATAATCCAATTGCCTGGGTTGATGTGCAACATCCTGTCAAATTTGACACAAAGTTCCTTACCCATTTCTAGTGCACCCTATGGAAGAAATTGAGCACGCAAATTAGCTATATCTCTACATGGAATCCATAAGTTGATCAAATTCTTGGTAGTCTACTCAAATTTTTAGTAGGAGAGAAGCCTATGCAATGGAACTCTATGTTGATGTAATCAAATTTTGTGTACAATAATAGTAAATAGATCATTAGGGAAGATAAAATTGCAATTCCTATATGGGACATCCCTTGAGGTTTCATATATCTATTAGGAGTGGAAGAAGGAAGGAACATGATCATAGAAGCTAAGTATTTTAGATATTACATAGAGAAGCTTCATTAAAAATCAAGAAGTGGCTAGAGGAGAGAAGTGAAAGGTACAATTTAATATAGATGAGTGTCAAACAGGGAAGGATTACTCAAGGAGAAAGTTAGTTATGGAACATCTAAAAAGGAAAAAATTCCCCAAAGAAACACACAAAAATTTAAAGCCCAAGAAGATCAGTTGATGCGATGTCGTGCATATGAATTGTAAGAATTTTTATGAGATCAAATTGTTGGAACCTTGGTTTTATATCTTTCTAATACTTAATATATCTTATTTTTATTCTTACCATACACATGAAAGTCCTAAGCTCATGTGTAGTGGATGGAATTGCCTAATTAGAGAAAGGAGATACTAAAAAGTAACAAAAAAAATTGCACAAATATTTGATTTGTGTATAGATAAGAAGACTTAACAAAGTGAGTACAAAAGATACTATATTTCTAGAAGGGTGAATGGAATGAGGGTGGAACATGGATTTATAAAGATTAAATTAGCTAGCTTGGGTGGTTAAGTCAAATGTTTGTGTAATCTATATTGTGAGCACCTAGCTCACAATACTTTTACCAAGGGTGTCTAATGTAGGAGCATTATCAAGTATGAAATATTTTGCATTACCTAAAAACATATGGTGTAGTGCCTATGCATGATCTTACCTTGTGTACACCCCATGTTGCATTGTATTGTGTTGTGGCAACTTTTTATGTCCTACATGTGTTTTTGGTGTCCCATGCATACTAATCAAGCAAAATTTCGTTTTACACCAAAACTCACCATTATTCTTCACACAACTTAATTGTATGTCATCTTATCTCACCACATAATATGTTGTTTTCACATACAATATATGATCAATTGATGTTAGTTGTCAAGGAGATGACCATTT
The DNA here is from genome assembly GCF_030272615.1 of Cryptomeria japonica. Lineage (NCBI taxonomy): Eukaryota > Viridiplantae > Streptophyta > Pinopsida > Cupressales > Cupressaceae > Cryptomeria > Cryptomeria japonica. Next base: position 9,473,806 of record NC_081410.1, read on the forward strand.
CATTTGATGCTCATGTCAAATAGTAATCATTAAACATTCTAATGTTGTGTTAGTTATAGAGTCAAACGATATAAGGTTTTGATCTATCAAAGAATATTTATTTGTTTGTGTGTCAAACAACTGCTTGATAATCAAGTTACTTTCTAAGTATGAATTTTTAAGATGAAATTGTAGCATGCATGACAACACAAGTGTCGTGTTGTATGATGAGATTTTTTATCATTTTAATAGTTTTTTTTGGTAGGTAAAGAGAAGCTAAGGAGTTGCACCTGATTGTATTAAAATAAAAGGAGATTAAAACATGGCTTAAAGCCACTAGAACCCATCAATAGGCTTCAACTAAAATCAGCTTAAAAAATACCACGCTTTGTCCAACAAAGCAAAAAAACTCTGGCATGGCTCTTACAAGCTACAAGTCTTTGCCCTTACAAGCTACAAGTCTTTGCCCTATACATCTGCAATAGAGACCCCATAAACAGGATTTTGTCCTAAATAATAAAGAACACTACTAAGATTTTTCTCCGTTTTTAGCATGAGAGCGAAGAAGCATATTGAATGGGCTCTCATTTTTCTTTCTTTTTTGTTGCACCAGTGTCCAGTTTTTCCTAGCACCACCTTCACCCTATAATTTTGTTGAAGTGTCCCCACCCTATGGGGCATAGTAGAAGAACACTCAAAGTATCCTCCCATCTCCATAGAGGGAGAAGTAGCATCGATTGCCTCGAGGCTATCCTTTCCAATTAACAAGGACCCAACTTTGGCCCTCAAGGTAGAATCCATCAAAGGGGTTGGAGGATCCACCCTGCTCTTTGAAGGATCTAGTGGATCAACCCTACACTTTGAATAATCCTTTGGAGAACCAACCTCTTTTTCTATACTGGTAGATAGAATATTCCTCTCCTGACATGAAGCCTCCTTCTCCACAATATAGTGATGGAGAGAAACATCCATCCACCAAGTAGCCAAATTGTCCTTCTTTTGTTTAGAACATTGGGCGACCATATGACCAATATTATAACATCTATGACAATAAAAAAGAATACCTTCGTAGTCTACCATTCTAGCATCTGCCAGTAGTGTAAAGGAAGAACTCCACAGGCAAACCTTTGGTGATGTTTATTTCAACCAAGATGTGTGCGTAGGTGGTGTGTAGGTTCTTTGAGGACCCCTCATCAACCCCTAAGAGTTTCCCCAAAGAGTTTCCAATCACTTCAAAGCAAGAGTCAAACCAAAATTGCAATGGTAAATTTGAGAGTCTTACCGAGGTTGAAATGACAAAGAAAGATTCAAAATTTAGGTCAAAGGATGGATGCCAAGGTTTCAACATAGAAGGTGCTCCTAAGATTCCCATTGGTAATCACAAAAGATTATTTGGCAATCTTGAATATCTTCAAAGACCACCACGAAAAATCCCCATGCACATGGATAAATTTAAATGTCATCTTTCAAAATGAACCTCCATGTGTTTGAAATCCATTGATGAAGCTCAGAAAGACTTGGCCAAAACCCTTTGAACTAGTTGATCAAACCTTTCTTGGCAAAGAACTCCTCGTTTTCCATGACCTCAAGTAGAATATCCTCTCCCAGCTCCACTTTCAGAGGGGACTGAGTAGTATGTAATGGCAAATTCAATAGAGGGTGCGAATAAGCCCTCTTTGGAAGATCGCAGTCCAAGACCCATCCACCATAGAATATCTTCCAACTAGCGTAGAAAAAGGCTCTGTACGCCCGGTGCCAACCACAGTCCTAGGAGGAACAATGCGATCAGTCATCTTCCCCCCGGCCCCTCCATGGCAAATCCTACCCAAACATTGTTACAGCCTATCCTACGGGTGACATCCACATATGCTTTGCTATCCTACGGTTGACATCCACATATGCTTTGCTATCCTACGGGTGACATCCATTAGTGATCGAAAGCCCTAGTTTCAGCAATCTCCCACAAAGGCAGCATTGCACTGATTGTTTATTAATAATATTTTAGTTTTATAGTGATATCATTTGAATAGGTTGATAGTTGGTAGGGTTGACTATTATTTTTAATTAGTGAGAATATTAGGTGTTGAGACAAGAGCTAAAATATATTATAAGTGCAAAGAGTCTCCACACACCTCTTTAAGATTGGATTTCACATATTTGTGGCTATTTGTATTTCTTCGACATCTCTATTATTTAATTAACTATTTGTATTTCTTCGACATCTCTATTATTTAATTAATTTTTTTCGTTCAAAATTTGTTGTCTTTCTTTATTGTGCTTCTATTGTGTTCTCTACATGCATGTTCTTCACTACATGCAAGCTCAACAAGTATTCATTCAACTCTTGAGTTGCATTATAGTACAAGAGAGTAAGTGATACAATTTACAAATGGACAACAAGGTGAAGGTAAGCTAAGAAATTCCATCCACAATAGCATCTTAAGGTCTTATGGTCAAACACAACAAATTCCCTAGTCTAAGGGGGGGGAATACCATTGAGTTGCAAACATAATATGAGTCATGTCTAGGGACAATATCTACATGGTTAGATTTTGTAAAGTAGAATAGATAAACTTATTAAAACTATTGACTAAATCCAATTTAATCTTATAAGAGACCCAATAAAAATCCAACCCAACTCTTAAACACAATTTCAAAAGGGATTCTACCTACAAAATACCCTATGATAGTAAATTGTTGTAGCCACTTACATGCATTCATAAAATTTGAAACTAAAAGAAAATCTAGGGGAGTTTTTGTTGCTTTATCGTGAACAAGTAAAAGATTAAATCTAGGTGTTTATATGTCATTGAAGAAGACTAAGTGCCCAAAGAGAAAAATAACTAAAAGACTTACACAACAATACAAGAAAGGTACAGTATTTCATTTCAAAATTGAAAGCAATTTAGTAAAAATATTTTTTAAGTATTTCGGAGCTTCTAATTTCATGTATGTGTGTGTGTATACACGCACATGTATATATACATATATGTGTATATAATACACGTGTGTGCATACATATGTATATGTATATGTATGTATACACACACACACATATATATACATATATATACATACACACACATTTATATTTTATATGTATACATGTATATATGTCAATGTGTGTGTATATGTACGTATATACATATACATATGTGTACATGTGTATTTATACATACATACATACATATGTATATGTATATTTATATATATATATGTATATGTATATTTATATATATATATATGTATATGTATATTTATATATATATATATATATGTATATGTATATGTATATGTATATGTATATGTATATGTGTGTATGTATACATGTATATAAGTGTATACCAATTCTAGATATCAAGTCAAATTATATATCAATTTTATCTTTGCGTGACAATATCATGCTCAAATCATAGTGTTGAGTCAATTGATTAATTGACAATTGAATGTTCATCGCACACAAACTTTGATGTGATTAATGCATCCTTTTGTATTTAAATCCAAAAATCCAAAACATTTTAAACTTCAAATATCTCAACTTTTTAACAATTTAGGGGAAGGGGCTCAATTAATGCTCATGTTCCAATAATTGTTCACTCTTTGCTCACCTAACCCCCCAATTACTATCTTAAAAAAAACAATACATGATAATTAGTAACCTTCGTGTTATTGATTTTTGCGAAAATTACAAAACATTGATCACGATCACCAGAATTATAGCTGCAGCTTTGAATTTTCGAAAAATCAATAACACGAGTTTTAACATGTGGTTTTGGAGCTAGTTTAGTCGCGCCCGATAATTAAAAGCCCATTAAAATATTTCACATGTACCAATAATCATTCACTTTGTACCCCACTTTTTGGCCTTTGTGCACATAACAAATCCTCCCACATTCTTTCTAACTACCTAGAAGTTGAAACAATAGCTTTAAGCTCTTGTCATATATGAAAAAACCCAAAATAAATCATCAAAATCCAATGTACCATTTAAGAACTTAAGATGCAGGAAGTTAAGGTGGGCCATTACTACTTAATTTATAAATATAGATTTAAAATAGAATCATCAATTTTGAGATATGTGCATGACGATATAAGATGGGTCATTACTACTTAATTTATAAATATAGATTTAAAATAGAACCATCAATTTTGAAATATATATATATATACATGACGATATTTCTTTATTTCAATTACAATTTCTTAAAACGATTATTTAATCTTTAAAAATAATTTATTTAAATAAAAAATTGCAACATGAATGATCGTCAAATTTATTACTTAAATCTTGCTAGTAATAATAAAAAATAATATTTATAAAGCTTTTTTTAAAAATAAAAGTGAAACAGAATGTTTGAATATGGGAACGCGTGCCTCGTTAGGGACACGAGTCAAACCATTTCAATGAAGAAAATTTCAAAATCAATTATTATATAAATTAATTAAAATTCAAACTAATTATTTTCAACACTTCTAGAACTGCGTTCCAAGCAGGGTAAAATAGCCATATTCATTGGAATAGTCAATCCATTGCAACGAAGAAGCTTCGAAATTAGTTATAATATAATTAATAAATAGTATTAAATTATATGCGGAATTTATGTTCAAGATTGAATATCGTAACATTGGTCTGATTGTTTTGAATTTGGAAGTTAGAGCGACTTATATAAATTGGAAACTTGATGCAGAGTTGTTTTTAAATCGGACTTGCATCTTTTGAGTCTCATATAAATATTACTGTGGAGAATTTATTGTGGATTGTCTGTATCTTTATAAACTCAATATATGGAAGCTCCAATTTTAAAGGCAGGGGAGCAATTTCTTAGGTTTTATAAAAAACTGTTCGTTCTTGCAGTCTGTTGATAGTGTGGACACAAATTAAAGCTGTTTGAATGGTTGATTTCTTTGGAGAAGGATTGAGGGGTATTTCAGAGACTTATTTCATCAAAATTGTTCCAGGCATAATCTTGGTTTTCTTTATGGATTATTCAATTTCATCGATAAGTTGAAAGCTGCAACGAGAAAACATCTTTTCTTAAATTACAGGTATTAATTATTATACATTTTTTCGTAAGACATCGTGTTTCTGATTATGTTATTTTTCCTTCATTGTTGATAATCTTCTGATGATACCAGATTATATGACAGAATGTATGATCTTTATCTTTATGTTTTGCTTTGTTTTTTGTCTCAAATAAAATTCTGTAGATATTTTATTCTCTTCCACATTTTTTCTCTACCTTATAGTTGCTAAAAAAAATTCTTTAAATTTACTAGGATCTTTAAAATTTAACATATTCTTTTAGCTTCATGATAAGGAAAATAAATAATTTCACGGATAGGATATGAAGCAATTTTATTGAATCGGTAAGGTTTGTTTATGACAGTAGCTATGACATGTTTAATTCAGTAAGATGTTTGAGAAATTTGTATTTATGTTAGACTGTCCTGGTTGAAAAGTCCTAACTAATATACAAATTTATAATATCTATAATGGGTACTACAATCAAAATTTACTATAATCTAAAGTTACAATTCACTTTGATTCATCGTTTCAAGTCAGGCCTAATGTCATTTATCAGAACAAGAAAAGAAAGAATGCAGAAAGTCAAGAGGAGTTACTCTCTACACGGCAAAGAAACAAAACTAGAAGAAGAGGAAGAGGCAGGAGACGAAGAGAACAACAGAAATAATAATGAAAATGGCCGCACAAGATTTGAATAAATTGCGGAATTCTTGTTCATTGTGGCTCGGCGGCCTCTGGACCATTACAAATTAGCAGCTTTTAAACCTTATTCAAACTGAATTACACACGATTTCGGCCAACTCCACATACTTTTTACGATAGATTTTGTCAGACACTCGTTAAATTTGGCTAAGGAATTCTCGGCCATTATTTTAGCCCATTTTTTGAGGAAGCAATTTTCAAAGAAATCATAGCTATCAGCAGTGATCCATATGTGGACCATACTTTTCTTCGTGAAATACCACATTTTAACCTTAAGTTGATTTAGCGGGTGATTTTTCTTTGGCAGGGTTTTTCATAATTTAAATAGTTTTTTAGGGCTTTAAAATTCAGTTGTTTAAGAAGGGTTTTTTGTTTGGGGGAAGGGGGGTGACGGAATTTAGTTGTTTTATCAGGTAGGCTTTTTAGGGTTGTGGAATTCAGTTGTTTTATCAGGTAAGATTTTTAAGCTTTGGAATTTACTTGTTTTAACAGATAGGCTTTTTAGGGTTTTGGAATTTGTTATACCAGGCAGGATTTTTAGGCTTTTGGAGTGTTTCAATATTCATATTGCTTTTAGGGTTTTGGATTTTAGTTGCTTTTGCAGTAAAGTTTTTTGGGTTAGTAGTTTTTAATGTTTGTATAGCTATTAAGGTTTTTGATAACTAGTTCTTAGCAGCTAATTTCTTGGAGTAGATTTTTTCAATATTTATGTGGATTTTAGGGTTTTGAATTTTAAAGTTAAAAATGAGCTTGAGCCAGAATTATACTTGTATTGGTTCTGAACTCGATGATTTAAGCATGTTTGAACCACAAAAATACTGGGATAGATGATCTTCAGCAAGTTCCCCATCAGCAAGGACAAAGGTAAGCTTAGGCTGTGCGAGTTGCTGTTATAGAACGGTTGGTTTAATTAGCTGGTTTCAGTTGACATTATTGAATGGTTCATTTCACTAGTTTCAATCCTACTATTTAAATTGACGCTATCACATAGTTCATTTCAATTGACAATATTGGATAGCGTATCACACTTCTTTCAGTTCAACTGTTTCAGTTGATGCTATTTGATGGCTCATTTTGCTAGTTTCATTCCTATTGTTTCGGTTGATTCTATTGCATGGTCCATTTCAATAGTTTCAATCCGGTTGTTTCAATTGTTTCTATTGCATGGACCATTTCGATGATTTCAATCCTATTGTTTCATATGACATTATAGGCTATTCATTTAATGAAATTTAATTCTATGAGCTATTGGATGATTCACACTAGTTTCAATCGAACTGTTTCAGCCCTGAACATCATCCAACACGAGTGCAAAAGTTCATGAGATATAGTACAAACCTCTTCATTTTTGTAGTGTTAACTTATAAAGTAGAAAGCCTGAAGTGATGGTGAATTCGATTTTTGTTCTGTGTTGTGCACTGCTTGCAGGATTTAATTATTTTTCGTTATGAGACTTCTTTAAATTAAGTATTAGGAAAATTTAATTATAATGATTCATTGTTTTTCTTGCTCTTACTTTAGATAGAGCTTAAGGAGAATAAATTGTGCTTCACGCATCGAAATTTCTGTGATTTGCTGATGAATTTTTGTATGCAATTTGAGCTCTAAGTGATTTGCCCATTTGGCACAGATTCTGTTAATTTGTTATCTATAGGCAATACATTTTTAGTTCTAAAACAGAACCGGCCATGATTTAGCTTTTAATCCCAGTTCTGCTATTATAATTTTGTCATGCTGATCGTGTCTTGAATGCAATCTGAATCTCAGTTTCATTTTGATCATTTTTTTTGGCATTCTCTTTGAAGTGCAGGGTATTAGCAATATTGAGAATTAAAATGTTGATAACCAGAGCTTCTATTCTTAGTGATCATTATTCTGTTACCGAATGGAACTCTGCAAAGTTTTCAGGCATCTCATATTCATCTCCGCATGAAGCTGAACAAGTACGCAAGCAGGAGGAAGAAGAGTTTACAAGTCCAAGGGAGAATGATGGAAATAGAGTTTTGGCTCTTCGTGCAGTCCCCTCTAGAGATATTGAGTTGCAATTCCACACAGGAAGATTTTTTCCAAGTTTTAGAATAACTAAAAGTGTAATAATAACTATTGATATGAATTTTGAAGCTTCCAGAGAAAAGCTGCATCTTTTAACAGCTACTCTTAAAAGTCCTGTTATTAATTCTTCACAATGGAATGAGGATGCTGCTGGATCAATTTTAAACAAGAAAAAGAAGCTGTGGATCAGTGGAATCAGAGAAGCACAATGTTCTTCCAACCCAAACTTGCCTAGTGATTCACCTGTTGGATATGGTGATCCTGAAGAGGACTTTATCAGTTCTGGAATGAATGATCAAGAACTGTTGAATTTGAATTCATGCCCTGGTGAACATTTTCCAGTGACAAGGACTTTTATGTGTTTTTGTACACTAGAGGAATTTGGAGCTACTGGTGGACTGTTTCATGCCTTTCATAGGTCAAAATACAGTTTAATTGAAGATGCTTCTCTAGTTCTTAATGGCCAAATGGCAGATGTGTGTGCCATAGAATTTTGTTCTGATTCAAGTTCTTTGAGTGATTCAATTGCATTAGATGATGATCTTGAGTTTGATCTTATCAGTTCTGAAACGAGTGAGGAGGACTTACAAGACTTGAAGCTGCTCCCTGATGGACTTTTGCCAGAGATATGGGTTACTAGTTCTTTTTCTACAAGAGAGAAATCTGAAACAGTTACTATCAGAGGAGTTCCCATTCCCACCTTTGATGGATCCATGTTTACTCCAATTGAAGAGGCTTCTCTTATTCTGAGTGTCCCCATTGCAAATACGTGTGCTAGTCTGGCTGATTTGGAATCAGAAATTACATCTGAAAACATTGATCTATTTCAAAGTTTGCAGAGTTGGGATAACACGGAGAATTTGTCTACAGAAATGCTTCAGATATGGGATCGGAATGTCGATCCAATGCCTGTGTTGCAGTTACACCCCACACAAAATTGTGATCCAAGGACTGAGGATGTAAATAGCTCTTCAGAGGGTACCACCTCAGATAATCATAAATGCACTTTGGAGGAAAGTAGTTCAGGCAATTCATGCTTTGAGTACAGTTCTTTGGAGAGTCTTCAAATAGGTCTAATACAGGATAATTTGGGTGCTTGCCTGGGGGAGATGTTCTATTTATCCAAGCATCAGGAATGTGATAGCATAGCATCTTGTGACTTAATGGTTGAGTTGGAAGACAGTGAATTTAGAAAGATTTCGAATGAAATGAGTATGCATTTTATTGAAAATGAAGCAAACGAACTTTCAAATAAACCTGTTGCTTCAGCCACACAGCAGCCCAACCCTTTAACTAGTGTCTCGTTCAAACATATGGTTCGTTGGGATAGAGACAGCAAATTACAATGCCATGAAAGAGGATTGCCAAGTTCAAGAAAAAGGAAAAATGATATAGTGGCTAGACGAGTGAACTGTGAAGCTTATAGAAGCTCTCTTTGTTTTGCAGGCAACTCAAAACTTATTAAAGGTAAGGCTTCTAACAAGCCACTTAAGCACTCTTCAAATCGGAAAATGGGTGCTATTAAATCAGTTTTAGACAAGAAAAAGAACCATCAGATCAAGCAGATTGATGAAGAAGACTGTCACTCTAATCCAAGTTCGCTTTGCAATTCATCTGTTCAAGATGATGATTTTGAGTGTGCTATTATCAATTCTGAAATGAGTGAAAAGGAATTGCTAGATTTGAATTTGTTACCAGATGGACTTTTGCCAGAGAATTGGGTTACTACTAGTTCTACACCAAGTTCTACACCAAAAAAAAATCGAACAGATACCATTGGAGGATTTCATGTCTTTGATGGCTCCAGGTACAATCCAATTGAAGAGGCTTCTCTTATTCTTAATAGACCCATCACCTGTCTTCATGTGGACATTGGTGATAAAGAAGAAAAAATTACATCTGAAGAAATCGATCTATTTAAAAATCTGCAGGTTAAGGAGGTCTCAGGGAATGTTTCTAGAGGAATGCAGAACACCTCAAATGAGAACAGCACTTTGAAGAAAAGTTTCAATAGCGACTCATGCTTCAGATCCAATTCTTTTGAGAGCCTTCCAATACAAAATAATCGAGGTGCTTGCCCGGGGAGGACACATTGTTTATCCCAACCTCAAGCGTGTGATAGCATTGTATCTACTGATTTGACACCCAACTTTCAAGAGCAGGACTTTGGAAAGAGAGCAATTGAAATAAATTTAAGTTCTTTTGAAGATGAAGCAAATAAAATTGTGGATGATTCAACCACACAACCCTGCCACTATTTATGTTGTGAGTCATTAGTTAATATGGTTCAATGTGATCATAAAGGAGGAAGGAACTCAATTCTCTCTTTCGAGCAGTCTCTGGTGCAATTGGATGAACTCATTGATTGTAGCAATCAGGAGCCACTCTCCCGATCTTTTACTCCAGATTGTCTCTTGAATGATGAGAAGAATATGGAAAGTTCACCATACAAGATGGACTCTGATTATGAATATGCTGATCCTGCTAGAGACTGCAAGGGTAAATACCAGAAAGGAAGATTGTCAGGCTCAAGAAAAACAAAAACTGCGATGTTGGCTAGGGAAGTGAATTCAGAAGGTTATAGATTTAAGTTACCTTGTCTAGCAGAGAAGTCCAAACCTGTTCAAATTAAGGCTTCAAAAATTCCTTTAACAAATTTATCTCAGTCGAAAAGAAATGCTGCTGGATCACTTACATCCAAAACAATGCAGAAGCGAGTCAAGGAAATTAGCAAAGTAGGCTTTTGCTCTAGTCCAAGCTCAGTAACTGACTCGGCTGTTATAGATGATGATCCTGAGCGTGATCTTATCGAGTTTGAAATAAGTGAGCAAGAATTGTCAGACTTGAATTTGCTTCCTAATGGCCTTTTGCCAGAGAAACAGATTAGTTCTCCTGCTTCTACAACAAAGAAATCTGAATCAGATACCACAGGAGTATTTCATAGCTTTGATGGGTCTAGGTTTAGTCCAATTGAAGAGGCTTCTCTTGTTCTTAATATCCCCATTACAGATGTGTTTGTCAGGGTGGCTGATAAAGAAACAGATACTTCATCTGAAAACATTGAACTATTCAAACATTTGGGGAGTTGGAAGATGTCAGAGAATATTTTTGCAGAAATGTTTCAGTTACAGGATGATATTGTGGATCCAATGCTAGAATTGCAGTTACATCCCACACAATTCTGTGATTTGTTGCTTGAAGATCAACCTATTGCTTTAACCAAGCAACCCTCACAGTGCCTAAATTTAGGCTCATCTGGTCAAATGGTGTATTGTGATTATAATGAACAAAGGAAGTCAATTTTCTCCTTGGACTACAACAGTCAAAATGTTAGAAGTTTAGCTGAAGTGGAGAATCTTGGGAGGGAGAGAAAGATAGAAACATTTAAGGCAGAACTACTGGAAGTTAAAAACCAAATCAAAGAGCTAGAAATACTACTGAAGGTGAGCTTCCATCCCAAAGAATTGTTGCATATCTGGTATAATTTTTTTATTTTTGGTTTTGCCTACTATATAAAATTAGAGGATATGCTCATTCAAACTGTCATTGATAAAACGGTTAGGCATTTAGCTAAGAATAGGCATATAGTTAAAACTAAAGATGGTACTCTTAAAAACTGATATACCTGTTTGAAATTTCAGTGTACCCTCAGAAGAACAGACATAATGCAACAAAAGTTTGCAAAATGTAAAGTGGTCATGGCATGGTAGAATGCCTTCAATCTGCAAATTTTCTCTTACTTGGAGAAGGAAAAGGATAAGGATTTTGGCTAGATTGCATTGATACTAATGAACATGTTGCATCACTCTGGTGTGTAATGAACCTCAGCGTCACGACTCACAACAGTCCTGGTCTTGAAAACAAGATACATAAGTGGGTTGATGATCCCTTGGGAATAAAGGTGTGCTACAAATTATCCTTTAAAGAATTTGATAGATGTATATGATGTCTTCTGATTCTACTGCTCCTGTCGTCCTAATTAATGTTTGCTTTGATTTTCTTGCAGGATTGTGTCAAAACAATTTGCAGGATTGTGTCAAAACAATTTGCAGGATTGTGTCAAAACAATTCTATGGCACTAGAAAAATCTTCATAATAGCTAGATGTCTGAAAGGCATCCTTCTTGATTGTATACATGTGCATTAAGGACTTGTTGCAAGAAATAATTGTAAGATATGGATATGATTGGAGTCAAAAGAAAATGAGTAGCAACAAGTACAAATATGTACAGCATTGTAGCAACAGCAGTTATGGACAAGTGCGAAACCAGAGTAGCCCAGTGTCAGCATAACATCATCAAGGGTCATTTCTTGTCAAAATCATCTACAAATGGAAGGATTAATGAGTAGGGCATCCAATTTTAACACATACTCACAAAATTTGTGCCCTGGTCTGTTTTCATGTCTGCAGGACGAAACATATTGAAGAGATGGAATAATGTATACCTAAGGTTATGATACTATGATTTGTGTTATTGTATTCAGCTTGTGGTACGTAATCTACATTGCAAATAGAGTAGCGTATATATCTTTAAAAAATTACTGAGAGATACCTTTCTGAGGAGCCTATTTCACTTATATATGTCAATTTAAAAAATAAGTGCCTTGAGAAAGGTATCTCTCCACATATTTTATATAAAAAATTTAACATCACTAACCATCTAAATTTAATTCCGAATTTAAACTCTCTAACATACAATTTACCATGGAGGTATCTCTTACATCCCCTTAACGTGCAAATAGATACCTATTGAAATCCTTCTTCCAAGGCAGAGGAGAACGAAGAATGATAAATAAAAGAATCAGGAGATAAACTAATGATTATGATCTCAGTCTTATAGACTGTTTAGTCTCGTAGACGTCCTTAAAATCTTTCTTTCATTCATTCAAAAATACAGGAATACAGGCTATAGTAATGGCAGCCAGGCAACCAAGCTTCAGAAGGACGGTAATTTTTAAAGTGTTTCTAATTCCAGAATACAGTTGAATTAAAAATCCCTTCGCAGCATTTTGTAAACAGTTGTAAAAGAAATTTGGGCTAGTCCTGCATTTCAATCACCAGTGCGAAATTATTTAATTTCTTTTGATTTTTTGGGGTTGAGAAACCCTTGGCACTGTATTAGTTTGCCATAGATTTATAAAGACACGCTATTTTATGTCTAATTCAGTAAATGAATTTTAAATTTTCGAAGCGCAGAGTTGCCAATTAAGACGGTTAAAACGCGGTTTTTAAAAATCGCCCATATTTAGTAACCATGGTTGGCGCCATGAAATATAAAAAAGCGTGGTAGATGTCAGCTAGAAGACATTTCTAGGATAAATAGGTATCTCAGAGTGAAGTATTTCACTGCAAATCTCATAGTGTCTATGACGGTCAACTACTGTTTATGTCCAATTGAAAACGCTTTCCTAATTCTTAATAGTCCGATTGAATTTCTGTTTATTACCTCTGTTTCCATAGGAGATGAATCTGAGAGAGTTAGTGCCACAGAATATCAAAGCTTTGGCGGCTCCAAATTAAGTCCAATTGAAAAAGCTTTCTTTGTCCTTAATATTCCAATTGATGATATCAGAGAGTGGACGCGCAGCAATGCGCCATACACGAGATTGGATGCAGATCGAACACAAATGTAGATGCCCAACTCCCTCTCACATTGATGATTTTGTGATTCGGCCCTTGACTGGAGAGAAGGAGGTGGGAGGAAGCAGAGATTGGACAGAGAAACAACTTCTCCTTCCTCACGAAACATATGGCGCATTCGACCTTCTGCCTTCGTGTTCGATCTGCATTCCAATCTCGTATATGGCACATTGCTTTAGTGTGAACTGCAAGAAAGAGTGAAATGCTTTAGATATTATGTTCATAAGATCAGGTGGTCTAAGGGATCAAAAGATTCAGAATTAATTCATTTTTATATAAACTTTTCTATTGTGTATCTTGATTAAGAAAGATCAACAAATTATTTTGAAACTTAGTTATATTATAATTTCTACTTTCATTGTAAATACTTGTTTAATTATAGAACTCATTTTGATATTCATGTCTTTTTCTTGTAATTGTATCAATTTTAATGCTTCTATGGCTTATGTGCATGGTGGTAGTGGATGCACGGGGAAGTTTATTTAAGAGTAATAAACCATAATTATCCAATGGAAACAAGAGGTTTATTAGGACTCCATTTTATGCAATTGCCTTACGATTGACACATTTCACAATAGAATGTTTGAGTGTTAGAGTTATGTTTTGTGTTTTCTATTAAGAAAACAATAAGAACAAGGATGTTGGCCCTTAATACAACAGCTTGAAGGTTGTAAGAGACAACAAAAGAGGGGAGCAATCCCAGAAAAACTACAGTCAGATAGGCCAAAGGATTCCATGTCAAACCAACAAACACCCAGAACCCTAATCAAGCAAGGGGAGAGACACTTGAACCTTGACAAGGAGGGGTTTGAGGGAGGCGAGAAGACTTCTCATTCCACCTGTGACAAACCACAGTCCAAGCAATACTATCATTAGGACCATCAGAGAAGAGATCAAGTGGGGAGGACCCCTCTGAAACACAATCAGGGGCACCAGCAAAGTGTTGTTGCGAAACCACAATAGGCTACTAGAGAGGGACAATGTCAAGAGCAGATTCAGTAGGAGTAGAACAAAGCTATAAAACAGGATCAACAAGAGTTGAAACCATAGGGACAGCAATAGCAGCATCAACATCAACTTCAGCAGTAGTAAGAGGCACAACATCATCTCGGGAGGAGGTGTCATCCTCCAAAAAGGAGTCAACAAAGTCAGCAGTATAGACAGTCAAGTGATCAATTGTAGAATCCTTCCACCAAGTAGCAGCACTCTTGTGAAGCAGAAGGGGGCCATCCGAAGTTGGAGGCCCTCAAAGTCCAACGGTTGAGTCTGAGGCCTATCCCCAACCATAAGAACCACATCCCCAAGGAGAGGCAAGGAGATGTCAATATCAACTAAGATGCAGACAAAGGTGGAATGGCCCATAGAAGACGTGGCATCATCCACCTTCAAGAATCGGCCAATAGAGTTACTGATTGACCAATAAGAAGTACTCACTATGCAGTATTATTATCATTATTGTACCTCCTTTTATAGACCTAAAGTACACTTCTTGTAGAAGTACCCATTTACTCATCTCTCTCCTTCCTGAGAGATCACAAAGTTTTTCTTCCCTTTAAACAAACTTCAACCACTCAAACACTTGCTCTCTTTCCTTTAGTACATCCTTCACAAATTTAAATGCCCATATCAAAAATGCAATGGTGTGAGTGTATTGCTATCATTAATTTATTTTTTATCAAGGTAGCTTTTATATACACTCACTTTCAAAACTTCATAAATAAGGCAAAGGTTTGAAGTAGTAGTCCCTCTCAGGATGTAATTTTTTCTTCATTATCACCAATGTCCACATGAAGACAGGTGATGGATCCATTAACAATAAGAGAAAACTCTTCAATTGGATTGTACCTAGAGCCATCAAAGACATGAAATCTTTCAATCATAACTGTTCGAATTATTTTTTGGTGTAGAACTAGTAGTAACCCAATTTTGTGGCAAAAGACTATCTGGTAATAAATTCAAATCTAGCAATTCTAGTTCATTTATCTCAAAATTGATAGTAGCACACTCAAGATCATCATCTCGAACAGACGAATTGCAAAGAAAATTTGGATTATAATTACAGTCGTCTTCATCAATCTGCTTGATCTAATGGTTCTTTTTCTTGTCTAAAACTGATTTAATAGCACCCATTTTCCGATTTGAAGAGTGCTTAAGTGGATCGTTAGAAGACTTACCTTTAATAAGTTTAGAGTTATCTACAAAACAAAGAGAGCTTATTCTATAAGCGTCAAAGTTCACTTGTCTAGCCACTATATCATTTTTCCTTTCTCTTAAACTGGCAATCTTCTTTCATGGCATTGTAATTTGGTTTGTGTATCCCAATGAACCATATGTTTGAAGGAGTCATTGGTTAAAGAGTTGGGTTGTTGTGTAGCTGAAGCAACAGGTTTATCTGAAACTTCGTTTGCTTCATTTCAATAAAATGCATTCTCATATCAAAGTCACATGTAGTTCTCCATTAAGAATTCCCAAAAGACGGCTACTAAAAAAACATTTAACTAAACCCACAAGGTCATCCATTTATGCAAGGAACTTCCAACAAGGTCATCCATATCTCAACTTGGCTTCCCACCAATATCAAGGTCATCCATATCTCAACTTGAATTCCCTCGTAATTTAATATAAGCATCTCAAAACCCTTACAATTACCTATATCATACAACATTTGATACCTTGATCATATACAAGCCTTTCTTTAAGATTTGAATGTGATAACCTACAACATGATTTTGTAATCTTAGATATCATAAGTGTACTAGTCCTTGATATTTTGAACCTATATATTAAACTAACCTAAGCCCTTTAAACATTCATGGATGAGGTTAACCCAATCGAATAAATATCTCAATTAGGATACATTTGCTAACAATGAGGGCAGTAATACTCAAGATCTATTCACATTGTGACAATTATGTGAAGCCACAACATGGCTCCAAATGATATTTGACCAATATGATCAAGCATCATGATAGTATTACTTTTTCTTTTTTTATATCCATCACCATTAGACATGGCATGCCTCAATAAGACTAACCAAAGTTATTTAAACTTCAAAGGACATGACATAATATTTATAAACTTGATCTAAGAAAAGTTGATACATAAGTCAACTTTAGATGGTTGACAACATTACATCCATCAGGTTGACATCTAAAGATATACATCCAAAAATAATATGTATTCTTAATTTCTTTAATTTATGGTGGAACCCAATATTTCTAAAATATTCTTATTCATAATATATTGAAGATTCACTCTTACCACTGATAAATAAATATAACCTTATTGGTAAGCCATAAGATATCAAAAACGTTATACACTATGATTACAAATAGTTTCTCTTAGCTCCATCTCAATGACACCATCACATTCAATGACAATTGTCTTTTGTTTGACATGCAATCATATTATGGTTTACTATAGCTATATAGCCTTCATTCACATTATTCCAATATAAAGGTTCTCGTATTTAAGAGGTATATAGGCATCACGTAGTCATATATTAAAGGAAGCAAGGTATGTGGAAGCACTTCCCACACTAATCTAATGGCAAGAGATAGTGCAAATTTACTTAAAACCCTTAAACGTTACAATGAAGAGATGTGCATACTATCGATAAAATAACATGCAACAAAATCATAATATCATAACACAAGATGTACATTGGGAAAACACTTTTGGGAGAAAAAACCCACACTCAAAAAAATTGCTCAATATATTAGGATAACCAATGGTTTTATAATAACTTATAGAGCAAGTCTTCTTCACAGGAATTTGCAAAGTCAATGTCTAAAGCTACTTTGGCAACATAACATTACCCACAAAATACAATATATTTTCTACACTCCAAAGCATTGAATTTATAGAGAATACAAGAAAGAGGGAAGCTTCTAGAACAACCAAAAGAGGTGAGCATCCAAATCCATGTGGAGCATTTTTTGGAACATCTCCAAGCATACAAATGACACCTCTTACATGCCTCCAAACTTGGGTGCCTATTTCTTGCTAAAAATAGGTATGATAGATGCTCTTACACACCTTACATTTGTCATAAAATTTGTCATAACTAAAAGCACTTACAGATGTAAGAGAATCTATCATGACTAACTATTAATAGTTGTTTCTCTTACAATCTATCATTACCCAACTTGGGCACCCACATTTTCCATACATAGATGCTTCATGACGCTTCTCCAACCTATCATAAAATTTGGTTTTTATGGGTCGTAATCTATCATGGGAATCTATCATATAATAATTACAAGATGCCAACACATGACAAAGAACCTCTACCAAGAAGTGGGATGCCTACCTTCCCATGTGGAAACAAAAGACATTCTTGTCACCCCCCAATGTGATGACAACTCATTGTGCTATGTCACATGAGATGACAAAATAAGATGTGCAAGAAAGTACAAAATAGGCATGAAATGGATACATTAATTAATTAAATCAATGCTAAGAAATACTAAGGTTGAGACACCTTAATTTCTAACATTCTCCCACTTGTCGAACACCTTAGTAGAACCAATCTTAATAGCATTTAATTGCTAGGAGTCATGAGACCCATAGACTCTTAATAGCATTTGAGCTTTTACGTGCTCACTGGCTTTGTCAATGAATCTGCATAATTTGCTGAGTGTCAACTTTCTCAAGTTTCACTCTTTCATCTTCCACCCTATCACTTACAAAATGAAACCGAAAAATCAATATGCTTCATTCTAGCATGGAAGGTGGGGTTCTTTGGAAAACATATAACACTGACTATCACATAAAATATTAATCAATCAAGCCCAATATCATAATGCAACAGTCTAAGTCAAATGGATTTCTTACAAACATGACTTGCTACCATGTACTCTACTTCTTTAGTAGACAAAATGGTTACAACTTGTCTCTTACTCATCCAACTAATAGCACCACCAAATATAGTAAAACTATAACCATTGGTTGATTTTCTGCTAGCAATGTCACCAACATAGTCAAAATTCACAAACCCATGCATATAAATAAAATGTCGAGGTCCTATACTATAACCATGATAATATAAGGAATACTGAAAAGTACCCCACAAATATCTAAACACTCTTTTAAATGCATCCCAATGTACTCGTCTAGGATTAGCCATAAATCAATTAATGACTCCCATTGCTTGGGAAATCTCTAGTCTTGTATAGGCTATAAAATACATCAAACTGCCAACCACACTAACATAAGGATTTCTAGTCATACCCTCCACCTCAATAGGAGATTATGGACAATCTGGAACAAATAAATTTGTGCCTTGTATATTAGGAACACAATGGTTTGTTATTATATTGTTAAATATATCTAAAATAATATTCAAATACTTACTCTGACTTACCCAAAGTTTTATAGGTTTTTCCTATCTCTTTTGATTTCCATTCTCAAGATGTACCTAGCGAGCCCTAAATAGTTCATTTCAAATTGTGTTGACAACTTGGACTTTAAATCAAAAATCATACTTTCTAATGAACAATATATCATCAGCAAACAATGCAATAATGAGAATGTGATCATTATCCTATTTGTAATAAACACAATGATTTGACTTCAATCTCATAAATCCCAAATTCAACACAAAAGCATCATTTTTTGGTACTACATCCTAGGGAACTGCTTCAAACCATACAAAGACTTTTTGAATTTGCAAACCAAATTTTATTTTCCTTTCTCAATGTAGTGTTATTGTTGTGACATAAATTTCCTCCTCTGAATATTGATGAAGGAAACTTGTCTTCACTTCAATCTTCTCGACTTCAAGATTATATGCTCTAGAAAAAGATATAAGAATCTAATGGATGTCATCTTAGCAATGGGAGAGAAAATCTCACCATAATTTATTCCCTCAACCTAGGAATACCCTTTCATGACCAATCTTGATTTATACTTTTCAAGTTTGGCATCTAAAATAAAAACGTTTTGAACCCATTTGCATTCAATGGGTTTATCTCCTTCAAGAAAAAGTATTGAATCCCATGTATTGTTTTTATTTGATACAACCATCTCTTCTTCCATGGCCACTTTCCAATAATCTAAATCTTTTATACTAATATCCTCTTTCCTAGTTCTAGGTTCATCAATGTTGGCAATCAAAGTAAAAAGTCAACTATAATCACATAATGAATAACCAAACCTTAAAGGTTTCTGTTGAAAATGAATGGACCTCCTCAATGGTGGAGTTTAAGGTTCTTCTTCTTCTTCTTCAGAGCTTTCAAAGCTACTTGAGCTCTCCTCATCATTAGGTCAAACTTGAATTTTCGGCTCGTCTTTTTCAAGCGTGGGAGGAAATTAAACTACTTCCTTTTTCACCTCTTTTTTCTCTAATTGCAATTCAATGGTGGAAGATTTCATCTCTCTAAAAATAACACTTCTACTATAGAGAACCTTCTAGGTCACTACCAAATATTCAAAGATGTCTCATTGAAGGCTTCATTCTTTACCACACCTCCATGGGTGTTCTATCAAGTGTTGATGTAGGAGATATGTTTACCAGATAGTAGGCAATGGCAACAACTTCCTTCGAAAACTTTTGTTTGACTTTAGTACCACTAAACATACTCCTATCCATCTCCATCAACGTCTT
This sequence comes from Cryptomeria japonica, assembly GCF_030272615.1. Taxonomy (NCBI): domain Eukaryota; kingdom Viridiplantae; phylum Streptophyta; class Pinopsida; order Cupressales; family Cupressaceae; genus Cryptomeria; species Cryptomeria japonica. Next base: position 9,493,812 of record NC_081410.1, read on the forward strand.
GTTCATCTTCTTCACAACTCAATTCTCCTAAGGGATGTATGAATTTTTCTTATGCCTCTCAATCTCATAGTCCTTATAGAATCTATTAAAATCTATCAAACAAAACTCCCCATCATTGTTAGTTCTCAAACACTTAATATTTCTACAAGTTTGATTTTCAACAAGAGCCTTAAACTCCTTAAATTGACTAAAGACTTTAGAGTTTCTTCAGATAAAATAAACAAACATCCTATTGTACTCATCAATACATGATACAAAATACACAAGTTTAGAAATTGAAGGAATGTTAACAAGATCAAAAACATCAAAATACATCAAGCTCAACAATCTAGAAGATTTGTGAGAACTAGAGTAACAATGAAAACAGTTTTACTTTCCATATATGCAATGTTTGCAAAAATCAAACTCAAGATTACAATCATCATGCCCCTCAATGAGGCATTTATTTTTCAACGTTTTGATATCCCTCTCACCAATGTGACCAAGTCTTTGGTACCATAACATTGTCTTCTTCATTGGAAGTTTCATCTCCAAAGCATTACATCGTTAGGTACCTAGAAGGCATGACCATCAAATGTAGAAGCAATAGGCTTCTTCAGACCTTAATTTGATGATGAGGATGAAGAGTCCAAAGTTGTCCTCTTCAGCTCCATAAAATAAGTACTGTATTGAATAGTGCATGCATCCATCTTATACAAAGTATCAATTCAAACACCCTTAGCAAGCATCATAGCTCCTCTATTCATCTTGCATCCTCCTTGCAATAGAACAACCTACACACCCACATCATTTAATTTACTTACAAAAAGTAGGTTTTGTGTAAAACCTGAGATAAGTAAAACATTGTCGATCCCCTTCACTCTGTTATCAAGAAATCTAATATTGACTCTTCTACAAGCAACAATCTTCATATGAGAGTCATCACCAAGATACACCTTCCCACCATCATATTATTCATATTTATTGAATCAACCTGTATGAGAGGTCATGTGGAAGGATGCCCCATATCTATCACCCACACATCTTCTGATGCACGTGCTGCCAAGGTTGTGACAAATGCTTCACCATAATCCTAAGATAAATCTAAATCAAAAGGGTTTATCTTATTCTTCTTTTTTCCCTCCTTACATTCTTTGTGAAAGTGACCAATTTTGCTACAATTCAAACACTTCAAACACTTCACCTTGGACTTTCCAAGACACTTAGATCTCCATGAGATTTGGATCTTTTTTTTTCTTGCTTCTTTTCCGTCTTCTTACCTTTCTCTTCCCATCTACAATGAACTGCAAGAGACTCCTTAGCCATTTTAGAAGATTTTATTTGCATCTCTTCCGATATTATGATGAAACCACCTCATCCATTTTGAAATTTGTGGTGGTACTCCCAATAGACATCACAAGGTGGTCTCATGAGTCAATAAAAGAACATGGAAAAGTTATGCAATGATCCTTCTCCTCCATCTTCACACCAACAAAGGTCAACTAGGCAACTAGCATATTAAATGTATTCAAATATCAACTATAATTCCTCCATCTTCCATTCTCATGGAAAAAAATTCTTCCTCAAGAATAAATTTTTTAACAAGGATTTATCATGATAAACATCTCCAAGCTTCTTTCATAGAAGTTCTACAGTCTTCTCTTCATGAACATTTAGTAACATGGAGTCTACCAAGCATAGTCTAATAAGAACCTTGGCTTTTCAATCAAGTCCCAATCTTCTTGAGTCATGGTTGTTAGTTCAGATACATATATTGTAGCCCATAGATCTCTATCCAAAAGCATATCCTCCATTTTTAGTTTTTATAGCCCAAAGTTGTCACTATTAAACTTCTCCACTTCTATTTCAAATGTGCTAGCCATCTTTTTCCTACAACAACATTACAAGATACTCTACAACAAGCTCAACTCAAACAAAGATTAGTCCAAAAAACCCTCTACCCAACAATGGGACCAAAAATAGCATGGCTCCGATATCAAATGAAAGGAAGCAAGATATGCAAAAACACTTCCTACACCAATCTAATAAGAGGAGATATTGAAAAAAACACTTAAAACCCTTAATGGTTACAATGAGGAGATGTGCATATTATCAATAAAATAACATGCAACAAATCAATAATACCATAACACAAGATGTGCGTGGGGAAAACCTTTTTGAGAGAAAGAACCCCACTCCAAAAGCCTTCTCAATGTATTAGGATAAAGAATGGCTTTACAATCACTTGCAGAGAAAGTCTTCTTCAGTCGAGTTTACAATGTTGATATATGGAGCTATTCCAATAGCATAACATTACGTGCAAAATACAACATACATACTACACTCCAAGGCATCCAATTTATAAAGAATAAAAGAATGCAAGAAGCTTCTAGACCAAGCCAAAAGTAGGCGTCCAAAACCATGTGGCACATTTTTCCAACACCTCTAAGCATGCGAATGACATCTATAAAAGATTATCTTACCCCTCTTACATGCCTCCAAACTTGGGCATCATTTTCTTGCCAAAAATAGCTATGGCATATGCTCTTACAAACCTTACAATTGTCATAGAATCTTTCATAATTGATAGAACTTACAGTTGTAGGAGAACCCATCATAACTAACTATTAATAGTTAATTCTCTTACAGCGTATCATTTCCCAACTTGGGCACCCACATTCTCCATAAAGGGATGCTTAATGACAAATGTCCAACCTATCATAGAATTTGGTTTTTATGCATCATAACCTATCATAGGAATTTGTCATACAATAAATACAAGATTCTGACACATGGCAAAGAATTTCTACCACAAAGTGGGATGCCTACCTTCCCATGTTAGGTTCTTCGAACCAAAATAAACAAATTCATTTGATGTTCACACTTAAGAATCTTGTGTCGAAACATCATTTTGCTTCTAATGAGACTAGTGTTGCTACATACATGGCTTCTTCAATGTAATAGAAAATTCATCATCTTTTCCAAGTACAACTGCTTGGTGTTGGGAAATATACGAGTTCAATACCAAAGATTGTTAAGATCAATCTCTATCCAATAAACCAATCAAGGATGGGATACAAGGCTTGGACAACTATAACATGAAAAACTGAAATTTTATATGCAAATCTGAAAACTAAGTTGGAAAACAATGTTTAGATCCGTCTTCTTAATGATGCTAAAAATCAACCTACATATCTTGCTTAATAACCCTATCTTATGTGAAATTATAACAAAAAAGAATGAAGAATAACATCACCATAAAATAGCAGCAATGAGGCACAAATCAGCAACATAAGAACACCACATAACATAGGATTTACATGGAGAAACCCTTGCAAGATAAAACTCCACTAAAAAGAGAGGCTAAGTATGCATTATCAACAATAAATGTGATTACAATACTTTCAATTCCATTCTCTTCTTTTCCTCCAATATGGTAGCACTTGTGTGCCTGCGAACAACCTCTTCATGCCTCCCACTTGTCCTTGTTCCTTCTAATTAACTCTACATTCAATTGTTCTTCATTGTATACAATTGATTCTTGCTTTGAAGTGGGTTTTTTATCCTGGAAAGGTTTTCCACATCAAAATGTTATTGGTTGTTTGTTTGTGTGTTAGCACTTTTTTATGAAATGTTTTATATTGTATTCCATGTGCATTTCCTCTCATATATTAGTGTAGGAAGTATTTCCACTCGTTAGCATTCTTTCAACATATTTCCCTTACAAATGGATTTCCTCCTAGTTACACATTAATGGTGATGAATTGCATTAGTCATCCAATATTGATCAAATTTGGTATTAGTGTTATTTATTTTGAGTGCATGGTTATTTTCAAGGGGTTCATTAGTTTGCTTGACAAAGATTGATAGTTGGTTCTCTTGGAGAGCAAGATTTAGCATGTAATTGTGTTTTGAGTAAGAGATTTAGACTAAAGTAATTGTATTGCAAAGTCTCTATTAGCGTTTCTCCCTAGTTTAGTATGTTGTTTCAAGTTTCACATATAAGTGACCTACGTGTATTTCTTTAATTTATACAATTAAGTATAATATTTGTGTATTCTATCTCCAATATTCTTGCTTAGTTGCATTCATTTATGTGCTATGCACATCTATTTGCTAGTTGTTCATTCCACCTATATTCAATTGTTGGACTACATCCTCAAACCTCTCTTCATGTAATTATATACATAAAAAGGGTCAAGCGTCCAAATCACATATCATGTAAAAATGATATTAAGGCTGTCTTAAGCATATTTACATTTTTTTCTTACATAAATCCTTTAGATTAAAAGAGTGGTTTTAGAGAAAAACATGACAAAATCATAAGCCCTTATTTGTGTAAAGAAAACATTAAAAAATCATCATATTTGTACAGCCATGTTGTTTTAAGTCATTCACAATATTTCAAGGACACGAGGCTACATATACAAAACCTCAAAGGCACATCCCTAGCTCTGAAGAACGATGTATAGAACGTTGTTTTATGTATCTCCTATGCCCCATCAAATTTGAGGAATTGTACTACTGTTAATAATAACTACCTAGTCAAATTGCTAATAACAAATCTAAAAAAATTCATTTGTGTGCAAATAATTTTCATTTTTATTTTGAATGGTAAAAGATAATAAAATTATGTCAATTATGCATCATAATGAAACATAAAATATAAAATATATTCTTTAAAGTGAGAACAAATGATAAGAGTGATATGTATCTATATGTTGCTTAAAGAATATATTTGATAGGACATACCTTGTAAAGGTTGGTCATGTTAACTAGTAATAACAAACCACTAGTTAACATGCATGATAGATACGCACAATCAATTTCAGAGGAGCATCCCATGTACAAGGAGACAAATTATTTCACTAAAATGTATTATTCAATTTGGAGTTCTATCGTAAAACAGAATGCATATAGTTTCTGTTTGTAAATATCCACCCAACTCCCCATGTTGTACCAATGCATTTAACTTGAGGCTACATCTAATGCATTTGACCATCTTATCGTTGCAAGTGCTTCAAGTAATCATTAGTTCATCTACTATGGCCATGCACTTCTTTGGTTTCAGTCTTCAAATCCAATGCCTGGATATATTTGTGTTGCTCTTTTTTTCTCCAATGTTTAGCGTCTCTCCAGGAATTTTTGGATAAATGGATATCTGGACATTTGACCTAAGTTGAAAAGACTGAAGTTGGTGAATCTGAAATGTGACTTGTAGTCGAGACTCGAAAAGAACAGGGCATATTTTTTAAACCTTAAAAAGTAGAGAGAATCTTTAAGCATACATTAAGTAGTTTTTCTTTCATTTACAGATCAAGAAACATATTCAAGTCACATAATAATGTCATGTGATTGTAAATTATATATCTCATTATATTCTACAAATTTCATTCGTAGAAAACATGGCCCTAAAATATATTTTTTGTTTTCACTCACAAGATCCAAACGCAACATCCTAAGCTTTGTACCTTGTCATAATACAAATCAGGGTCAAGGGGTAGAGCCCCATGACCAAGCCTAAATTAAGGTATACAAAAACCTTCATGCTGCATCCCATTTTTTATAATTGTATCACTTCTAAAGATTGACAAACCATTTATTTGTTTAGGCCAGGTCAATTTTTGTGACAAACCCATTTGCAAGTTTCTCAGAAAAATTACACCAATAACTGGGTTGCGAGTCACTGGTCTAGTAGCTCGTCAAGGTCTGTTTGCTTGCGAGTACTCTCTTGCCAGCAAGTTAGTCACCAAGTTTTTAATCTATGATTTGACTCATCATTTATCCAAGTATTCCTGAAGCATGGTCTAGAAGATAGCCAAAGACATTGAAGAAAAAGGATTGAACATATTTGTATCCAGATATATGACTTGAAATGATAATCCTGAGAAAATCTCAAATGCATTAACAGAAATATTTTGTTCGCTCCGAACATTTCAATCTTATAAAATGCAATTATTGTTAAGGAATTCAATCGTCTGACTCTCAGTTAATGTTAATGTATGGCAACAAACAATGCATCCTACTCATTGCATGTTGGATACTCAGTCTGGATCCATAGAGTGAGCATAATATATACCATTAGACAATTGTTCATGTTTGTGGCTGATATATTATATATACTTTTGCACCATTGTTTACGTTTGTGGCTAATAATAATCCATATGTGCATGCATGATATACATTATGAATACTTCTACACCATTTCATGGTTGTGGCTGATAATAATCCATAGGCATGTGTATGATACATATTATAAATATATACTATTACGCAAGTGTTCTTGGTTGTGGCTGATGATTTCCATATCCATTACTGCAAATAACTCGTCTTGTATGCTATTTAACATGGAGCTTCTTCACGTTTCCACAAGTATAGCAATCTTACACTGAAAATCTCATGAGTTTTGCTGTGATTGTACAAAACATTGGCATCCTCCAAGGAGAAACTCAAGGCATAGTGAGAAAGTTGAAGCATAAAACTTGCATATTTACAAAAAATAATCAATAACCAATTTTTTCATCATCAGCTCTAAAGCAATGTGAATATTCCATCTTCAAATATACTGTTAAGTATTTTCATGAACCATATCTACATGTGTACAAAGATGAATTTCTTCAGCATAAAAAGTTTTGAGTTAATCTCCTTTACATATCAAAATATTACATGTTAGTAACTTAGCCTGCATATCTTGCACACAGTTAGGCAGCTGCACCGAACTAGTCATTTCAAATGCTGCTCATAAAGTCGGAACTTGGAATTAGTTGAATAGAGTAACATATGGCTCCAATAAGATCACTTTGAAGGTAATAGAAGAATATAAATGCTTAAGTCTGCCTCAAAATCAAATATATCAATAGATAACAGAGGAACGGAAGCAGAGACCTGTATACAAAGTAGACAATGAATACCACCCTTGTCCTTCTAATTGTTGATGCTTTTTTCATCTTGAATCATGCAGAAACACTTTCTGGGCAATCTCCATTGCGTTATCACCATTATCATTCATATTTGTTTGTGTGTGTATCCAAAAGTCAAAACTCCCCCCTGGGAATATGACTGTAGCACTAAATGCATCACTCTGAACCTTCAAGGCCTTTGAAGCCTATCCATATGTAAGCAATTCACTGCCAATTTGTGTGCTGGCAGTACAATGCAAAAGCACATGCATACTAGAGGTACAAAAGGAACAAATGTATATTCATCAAGTTCCTTTACTTGGAGTTGAAATGAAGACCGCAAGCAGTAGTTCAATTGAGAAGTGCTTTGTCTTCACTTAATTTTATCATCTTGAACCACTGGATGATAAACCACAGTTTCCAGCTTTCGGAGAATTCCCAACTGCTTCTTTTATCCTGCTAAATACAAGTTTCAATGGGATGCAAGTGACTAAAGGTGCTTCTGCTAATTTTAATGGCTGTGACTCACCATTCAGATATTTCAATTCATGTTCCACGTCTATTGAAGACAATGTCCTTGTCTTTTTAGATGACAAACCAATTCGTTTCAGTAACTTCTTTGATGACTTCTTGTCCAATGTGGGTAGGCGCCTATGCAGGGAATTCTTCCTAATATAGCGGCTTTTATCATTAATACCTGCATAACCTGCCTTGACAGCAAACAGTCCATTTTGACTTCCTGAAGGTTGGCATAAACTATGGTTCACATTATACCCCTTCCTTGAGGGGCAACCTCGAGGTACACGTTGCATTTCTGTTCTCCTCGCAGTTCTCCACGGTGGTTGGACTGTACTTTTCCCTATTCCCCCATCACCATAGATTAGAGAATCAGCAATTGTCTCGTTGAGATGACTATCATCTGCAATATAAGCATCACAGTAACCATAGTCCAAGCTCTCAACAGTGACAGGATGTCCCACAATCGCTTTCCCATTTAATCTGCTCATTAGAGAAACTAAAGGCACATGTTCCCCTTGGTAAGTTGCTTTTGCTTCCACATGCACATCAAATAGCATACTTCTACTTAAATCTGATGCATTTATTCCAAGCTTAGAAACTCTCGCTGAATCAGACACTTTGAATTGTGTTTCTCCAACAGACTTGAGTGTCTCAAATATCATCCCTGAAGATGTCCCAGAATCTAATCCTTCCATATGCATCCTCTGCTGCCCTGTCTCTTGACTGTCTGTTTGTATTAACCACTTAGTTTTGAATATTTTCTCATCTGACAGTGATGATTCTATTTTAGTACTCATCTCCTCTGATGGTGACATGCCCTGAGAGTTACCATTTGAAAAGGAACCCGCCGTCCCTTCAGGAATATATTGGTCAATCTCTGCTTGAAAGTGTAAATCGTCTACTTCAGCCTTGACTTTTGATATTGGATTCCCCAGCCTGATGTGTCTTTGATTGTCAGAAAACATTTTTTTTCTCTGTCTACAACCATCTTGGAGGAGGCCTTCTGAAAAAAAATAGTTATTCAACTCTTCCTCCTGTTTTACTGATGACACAAATTTGCCATAGCTGCCCCCAATAACTTTCTTGGTTCCAAGTTCCTTATTCAAAGTAAACTTATCTTCATATGGGATTCCATACATAGGTGCAGTACATGTATCCCCTGTTTCAACTGCACTTCCCCAGTTTGAGCTTTCACAGTGTTTCTTATTTAATGGCCTTGCATTACGTTTCCCTTTTGACTGCCATTTAGAGACACGTTGATCAGGGATACCATGCATGTTCTGCTCAACAGAATCAGACTGACACAAATAGCTGGAAAAGCCGGTCTCATCAAGTCCTTCCTTGCTTGTTACACTTAATTGACCTTCAATTGGTCGACTAGGTTGCCTGCCCACCATACCAGAACGGAACCTCCTTGATGTTGAGCTTGAAAGTAGGGTAACATCTGGAAATTCAAGAAATGAAGGAATCAGCAACAATGCCTTACTTCAACTTTGATGAAAATCCAAAACAAATTGTGAATTTATGGAAATAAAAAAATCAAACATTTAATATGGAAAAATGCAATCCTTGAAAAAAGGTTAGCCATTGATGACATGAAACTCAAAGCAATACCAGTGCCAACCTCTGCTGCCCGAAAACTTCAACACAAACATCTGGACTCATTCATACCTGATTTTTAGAGCTAGCTTCAAGTCTAAAACAACAATCACAAGTAAATTTTGGAGTATAAAAAGAAATTTTCAAATTAGTATGCTGGATAAACTCAAGAACTTTTGGTTAAGGATAGAATCTTGTTGATTATGAGGAATCATACTTCACATATAAGTTTTTAATTAACCTAACTACAGTTTCCAATTTGATGATCCTTTTCTTAACTGTATGGAGAGCACATAAAATGCTAAGACTTAACACTCTTTGTACTTGTCACTGTTTATTATTTGTGTTCAGCAGGAGATCTACATTATGTGTCAGTTTATGCATTGCGTGACTGGCAATTTAGCATATTGGCCAAACCAGTGTAATCTGCTTAAAAACTGGCATTTCAGGTTTTTCATTTGGTAACACTTTTGTCTTGCTCTTCACACTTAACTGCATGATCTTTTTCACCATCTAGCACCCCATTAGACTAATATATATCCTAATATGTTGGCTTCTATAATTAAAACTTTACAGCAAACTGATAAAAGAAAGGAAGAAGATTTTTATGAAAAATAGGCCAAATATATGTATTACTTTTTATTTGATGCATGGAAGAAGATATTAGTGTTTTTGTTTTCTTCAGACTGTGGAAATCCAAAGCCAGGAAATGGCTTGATGATTGAAGGTTGTGGTAATGAAAGAAAACAAATATACAATTGGTAGGCAAAGATCTTGCTTCTAGTTTTCTACAAGATATTTATCTTGAATAATCAGCATCACCAAGTCTTAATAGTATATCCTAACTATATTACAAGGAGACAAAAGCGGAAAAACAAATTCAATCTCGTCTCCATAAGTTTTTGGGGAGCAACCTTTAAGGCCTAACTACCACCACACGCTATTCCATAATAACGTTGTCTGAAGCTTGAACTAATGTTGAACTAGTATCAAGTGTTAAAATAGGAAAATCTCTATATTTCTTGAAGTGGTCTTTCAGTTGAAGTGAAGTGTAAATTTATATTTAATTCAGGAAATAAGAAAACTTGTGACCAGTTTCAAGTTTGTATTTGTACCACTATTGACCATGGGAAGTGTGAATATACATCTATTGATCATACGAATCTCCTAGGTAATTATGTGCCTATTATACTAATTGAATTAATCGCCAGTCTTCCCTCTTTGAGTTATCCTTTTACAATGGGATTAGCGAGATGCAATTAAAGAACACAAATAATTTATGGGATATTACTACCCATATGTTGCCTTGTACCTTGATACAAATACCAGTCCGCAGGTATGAAGGGAACTAAAAAGGGGACATTTCAAGATACCCATATCCCAGAACTGGTTATTGGAGCTAACTGTTTTGTGCAATCAATAGAGCTAGCTAACTCCATTCTACACACTGATTTCCATGAAAACATTGGGTTCAGGTCAGATGGAGAGATGTCAAGGTATTCTAATTTATGAAGACACAGAATCTTCCATACTCCGTATTCTTGCAAGAAATTTTTGACAGTTGTTTAATTGCATCCTCAACGATAAGTTGTCTTAAACTTTATGATGTATTCTTGACAAAATGAACTCTAGACACTTAGTGCTACCCACATAATATGTCATATAGATGGAAAATCACATCAAACTGAGTATCAAGTTTGACAAGCATTTTACTCTTGATTGTAGGAGCTGAAGATTAGCTCATACCCCAGTATCACCTGCAAAACAAACAGATAACCTTCCACAAAAGAGTATGGCAAGAAATGAGCTTTCGTGATATTAAGATCGATCTATATGATGATCTTTTGATCTATGATACAAAGTGTACAAGAGTCCTTTCTTATATAGGCAAGGATGAGGGATAGGATTAAACAAGATCATGGTATGTACCTTAATCCTATAACATGAGACAACTGACATGACAACCATTAAATGACCTAGAACACAAAAAGTAAATAAGATAAAATTAAATAAGATCTCATCAAGACAAGTAAGACTTCTAGAAAGATTCCTAGGATCTAACTAAACTCACCATGTGAATAGGACCTACTAGGTGAAATAGTTAGGTAAAACACTTAATTCACACCAACATCCCCCCTTAAGTGCAGCTTACAAAAGAACAAACCAAAGCAAATGATGCAAAGATGGGTTCCGACTATGAGGCCATGTTAGGTGCCCATATATAAATGATCTCTCACAAACAGAGCAAAGGAGAAAAACCACATTATCTAGGAATGGTTAATTATCAAGATCACCATGTATCTCCCAAATTTTAGTCCAAACAGCAAGAGGAAATTCAAAATGAACAATAGCATTCAAGATGTCAACATCAACATGAATAGCAATAACTCCTAGAACATGATTTCTTTTGCAATTTCAACCAAATTTCTTACCATGGAAAGGGAACAAAACCATACAAATGTGGCAACAAATGAAGTCAATAGAGATGATTTATGATGTCATCTCTCTATTGTTTATAGTTCCCCCTTTTCAAGATTATCAAAGAAGAATGAAATGAGAAACCTATGATGACCAAGACAAATCTCCAAACGTACAATGACAACAACCTTCAATAGCAAATCGAAACTCCCATATATGATTAATATTGCAAGTGAAAAAGATAGAACCTTTCTAAGAGTCAGGATGTCCAAGTAATCAATAACAATGCAATATTTGCAAAAATCTAAAAAAAAATATGTACCTAGGTCTGAATTTGGAAAAACTGCATGTGCACACTTGATAGAGCTCTTAAATACCTTTCCAACATCACAAGGATCATGAAAATCAGATAAACTAGCAAAAATTTATGGGCTTGAAGGTCCAAAAGGGAGATCTAACTTCAAACAGCATTAAAATTCCCCAACACCAAAATATGGCAAAAATACCTACACCATTACGAAGTACACGAAATGAGGTTTTCATCCTAATACAAAAAAAACAAGGTTTTCATTGATATCTAATTTGCAAAATTTTGACACCTCGACAAAAAGTTATGTTCAAAAGTTAAAAAAGCCTATATCGGGTGATTGGGGGTCAATTTTTAGCACTTGGGTACTTAGCTCCAAGTTCTCCATATGACCATTGGTGGAGAAAATTTAAAAAACAAAGCGCCACCAACAGGGAGATGCATCGGTGGGCAAACATGGTACCTGAGAAATGGAGCAGCAATGGGGTTTCCACACCACCCAATAGAGTTTTAGCACCTAGCAATTCCAATAGGACCACGAGCCAAAACTAATTTTAAAAAGCAAATAAGAAACTATTTTTTTAATTAAAAACCTGCTCATACCATTTCACCTAGACATGATACCTGGAAGTCGTATGAAAACTGACACAAGCATGATGTAGATTGTTGAATATGCCCGATTCCTATGAGATAAGATTAGATCTCAACAAGACAACCAAGACTTCTAGAAAGATTCCTAGGATCTAATTAAAAAAACCATGTGAATAGGACCTACTAGGTGAACTAGTTAGGTAAAACACCTAATTCACAACATCATTGATTACCTATATTTTTATGGTATTTCTTCTAGTGTTGGAGAATTAGGCTCACATAGATTAGGCATATAGATCTCAACCTTCATGATAAGTCTTCCTTGTTAAGGGATAAAATGATCCATTAGTGATCCAATTTCAATTCATTGCTCTATTGTATTATAATTTTGTTGAAGACAATGCATTCTCGCAAGGGAGTGTGTATCTTCCTTCACATCAACTTCTTTGAAAAAAATCAAGAAAACTATTGGATTAAATGCAATGCATTCTTTTCTTGAAATTTAGAATATTTGTTCAACCATTAAAAAATTTCCAATAGATACAAGGCAATCACAAAATGTAAATTCTTTCTAAAAGGGAATTCATAACTAAATTTAGACAACTTGAAACCTCCTATAACCAAAATTAAAATGCATCTTTTTGTCAAAACAAATCCTCATAATTACAACCCTTAAGCAGGCTTGATTAACTGAAGCACGAATTCATGTAATTCATCAATTATGTTGTATGTATGACCCTCAAGATGCTCAATGACACACATACTCACTGAACAACACACATTCACACTGCACAATGGAAAAGCCTAAACCCGAATGTTGCAAAAACTGTACAGGGTTGGAAAAGTATGTAGACAGTTCTCAGCATGGTCCGGACCATCAGGTTCCCCCTTAAGCCTGCCAATTTTGGAAACTGCAGAAAAGTAAAACCATTTCAACAAAGAAAATACCATCACTGACTGGAAGCTGACAGATTCTCAAGAACATAACTGTCACCTGTTAGAGAGTGACAAATTCCACCAAGGGCAAGCTCATGATCTGCTGGAAGTGAGAGATCTCACCATGAATAAACCTGTAACCTTGCTGAACCTCTCACAGTGTGACCTGTCAAATATGACAGAAATGCATAATAACCACCCAGACCAGAAGATAAAGTGGTTCTCATCTGAACGCTGAGATGGAATGACTTATTAAATTCTTGTGTACCATTATAGTAAACTAACGTATGCATTAATACAATTATACGACCATTGTGAAATTGCAATGGCATTCAATACAACAAGAAAAACTCATCTAGTGTTTGTTACAAAAATATTTTAATCATTTGAACCGCCCATGAGTATGTAAGGGCAACAAGTGTTGTTTTTGGTACTTTCAGATTGAATAAAACTCAGAAATTTATTATTAGGTTAATTAATTTAGTTTTCTGAACTTTTAAGCATAATAAGAGAAATGAAATGCTAAGGACAATGCACAGTTACCTTGGGAAAACCTCCTAAGAGGAAAAACCCAGCCAAAGGATCCTCAGATCTGATTTATGATTTAGAATACAACTGAACATTACACACTTATCTGGAGTTGCAGTCACTATGTGAAAGAGATGAAATACTCTTCAATCAGCTTGCAGTCCTCCTTATCTAATCACAGTTCATTAAAGAAGTCTTCTATGCTTTGGAGATGGATTGCTGCCTCTTGTGGAGTTCGCTGTCTACTGTTTGGGATCTGCTATTGTTTGATCTAGTTCGCTCTTCAATTTGGATCTTCTTCCTAGTTCGCTGTCTACTGTTTGGGATCTGCAACTGATTGATCTAGTTCGCTCTCCAATTTGGATCTTCTTCCTCTCGGTCTGCTGCCTCTTGTGGAGTTCGCTGTCTACTGTTTGCTATTCCCAAAAATGCCTTTGTATCAATTTGCTCTTTACAGAATATAATGTCATCAGCTTGAAAACTTGATTTGATAATGAGAAGTATGCCCTGCATTTATAGGGGACATATAACTTCTCAACCATGTCGGCCTCCTTACCTTTAAACAATTAAGTATTAATTTCCTTTTAATTGATGGAGCCGACCCTATTAAGGAGGCGTGAGAGTTGAGTGAAGCGTGGAGGTTTCTTTAGTTGAGGGCCGAGAGGTATTGGGCCTGGCCCTATAAAGGGGGGGGGGGGGGGGGCGGATTCCAATGTTGCCCAAGGCAATTGGAATCCGCCAGCCCTAATTACAAACAACACTCCCTCTTAATTAGGGAATAGAATCATAATCATAATCTTCCAGCTTGCACACAAGCATAGACTGGATCCACCTTGCATTGCTCACAGAGGGTGGAGAGGATCCTTTACTACCATCTTACATTGCCCGCAGAGGATGGTTTAACAATTTACACTTCCTTTTACAATACCATCTTACGTTGCCCGCAGAGGATGGTTAATATTATACTTCTCCCTGAGAAGTTTACAATACCACCTTACATTGCCCACAGAGGGTGGTTTAATATTTACAATACCATCTTACATTGCCCGCAGAGGATGGTTACACTTCTCCCTGAGAAGTTTACAATACCACCTTACATTGCCCGCAGAGGGTGGTTAACATTTACAACACCATCTTACATTGCCCGCAGAGGATGGTTTTATACAATACAAAGTATCACTGAAATTGAGACTCCCTCTCAATCGGAGTTTCATTTTCCACAATACCAAGTCTATCCCTGAAGTACACAAACTTCACTTTGGATAGAGGCTTGGTGAGGATATCTGCAACCTGTCATCAATGCTGACATACTTCAGCTGAATAGCTCCTCTTTGCACCATGTCCCGAATAAAATGATAATGGGTTTCCACATGTTTTGACCTGTCATGAAACACTGGATTGATAGACATTTTAATACAACTCTGATTATCACAGTGAATAACTGTAGGATCCCATGGCTAACCAAACAACCCAGCAAGAAGCTTACGAAGCCATACTACTTCTCTGGATGCTACACTTGCTGCAATATACTCAGCTTCAGCAGTACTCAATGCCACTGAGGATTGTTTTCTGCAAGCCCAAGAGATCACTGCAGAACCCAAGTTAAAGCAAATACCAGAGGTGTTTTTCCTGTCTTTGACGCTTCCAGCCCAGTCTGCATCAGAATAACCTTCCAAGGTTATTGGAGTGTTAAGTGGATACTTCAGCCCAAAACCAACTGTGCCTCACAAGTATCTTAGGATATGCTTGGCTGCAACAAGGTGAACATGCTTGGGCAAGCTCATGAACTGGCTGAGAGCATTTACAGCAAAACATATGTCTGGTCTAGTGTTAACTAGATACATCAGTGATCCAATCAACTATCGGTACTCGGATGGATCTGCAAATTTAGAGTTAGCTGCAGAAACACTTTAACTTCTTTAAGTTAGATTCCATAGGAGTAGACATTGGTTTACAATCCATCATTCTAAATCTTTTCAAAATATCAATAGTATACTTCCCTTGACTTAGAAAGATTTCGTTAGATCTTTGCCATACTTCTAGACCTAGGAAATAATGCATTAGACCTAAATCTTTCATGTCAAATTCTGAAGCTAGTTCTTTCTTGCATTTAATAATAAGTTCATCTTTACCAGTAAGAAATAAGTCATCCACATAAAGAACTAGAATTAGTATTTCATCATTGGCTACTTTAAAGTAAATGTTAGGGTCAGCATCATTTTTACAAAAACCTAGACTTAGCAAGTATTTATCAATTCTTTCATACCAAGCACGAGGAGCTTGTTTAAGACCATACAACGCTTTCTTTAACCTGCACACATGGGTTAATTTATCCTGAATCTCATATCCCTCGGGTTGCTCAATATAGACTTCTTCCTCAATGACACCATTGAGAAAGGCAGTCTTAACATCCATCTGATGTAGTTTCCAACCCTTAGAGGCAGCAATAGCAATTATTGTTCTAATGGAAGTATATCTAGCAACAGGAGCAAATGTTTCTTCATAGTCTATGCCTTCCTTTTGGGAAAAGCCACACGCTACAAATCTAGCCTTATATTTTTCAATACTACCATCAGCATTATGTTTAATTTTAAATAACCATTTAGATGAAACAACAGATTTACCTTTGGGTCTGGGCACAAGGTCCCACACATCATTCTTGATGATTGACTGATATTCTTCATCCATAGCAAGCTTCCAGGCATGATGACTTAAGGCTTCTTCAACATTGCAAGGTTCAGTTTCAATGAGATTACACATTAAAGAAACGTAGTTGGAAAATACCTGAGGTCTCTTAGTTTCACGGAAGGTGCCACTTGGAGCAGCAAATCTCTCAACTTCTTGAATGGTGTTTCTTACCCAGAGAGGCCTCTTTTTGGTAACGACAATGTCACTAGGAATATCAGTGGGATTCATGGGTTCTGGAGAATCATCATGATTGTCTTGAGGTGGAGGTTCAACTTGCTCCCTCTAAATCTCAGGGTTAGTATCAACGTCTATATTTTGATTATCATCAGATTCATCAATAACACAAGAACCTTTCGATTTCTTAAAAGCAATGTCTTCTTCAAATTTAACATCCCTACTTACCTCAACGTACCTTTGACCTGGGATGTAAATCCTGAATGCCTTGGAGGATTCACTGTATCCGACTAGCATGCCTTTCTTTCCGGAGGGTTCCAACTTTGATCGTTTTTCCTTGGGCACATGAACATAGACTGGACTTCCAAAGATTCTGAGGTGACTAATGTCTGGTTTGGATCCTGTGAAGGCTTCTTCCGGGGTCATGTTCTTTAGAGCACGATGAGGACATCTGTTCTGGATGTATACTGCTGTTCTAGAAGCCTCAGCCCATAGGAAGGTCTGCAAGTCTTGATCGTGAATCATAGCCTTTGCAACCTCCATAATGGTCCTATTCTTTCTTTCAGCAACACCATTTTGTTGGGGATTGTATGGAACACAAAACTCTTAATTCTTGACTCAACACAGAAATCATGAAAGCTACCGGAGGTGTACTCACCTCCATTGTCAGATCTTAAACATTTGATTCTTTTACCAGAGAAGTTTTCAGTTAATGCTTTAAACTCTTTAAATTTACTTAAGACTTCATCAGATTCTTTAGATTTCAAGAAGTAGATCCAAGTTTTCCTAGAGAAATCATCTATGAAGATAACATAATAAAGGAATCCACTAGGAGATGCTACAGACATAGGACCACATAAATCAAAGTGAACAAGTTCTAGTTTATCTTTAGCTCTATTTTCACTTTTATGAAATGAACTTTTAACATTCTTACCAGTAGCACAACCTTTACAAGTATTATCATGAATTTGACTGAGTTTAGGCATACCTTTAACTATTCTTTCAAGAGATGGAAGGGCTTGATAATGTAGATGTCCAAGTCTTCTATGCCATAACTCACAGGATTCCGGAGCCTCATTAATGAGTGCTTGAATAGGGTTAGTAGAGAGCTTATAAAGACTATCATATCTATGTCCAATTATACGAGCAGATTTAAAACTATCTATCTTAGACCAAGCAAGAACTTTTCCTTCAGAAAATGCAATTTGATAACCTTTATCTTCTAGAGCAGAAATGGAAATTAGGTTTCTTTTAATTCCAGGAACAAACAATATATCACTGAGATGCAAGGAAATACCAGAATCTAATTTTAGAGAAGTAGAGCCAGAACCTCTTACCAAATAACGTGCGTCATCACCAATTACCACATGAAGGCTGGTATCCTTTTCTACTAGGCCTGAAAGATGATCACAGTAACCTGTGATGTGTCTGGAGGCACCACTGTCAATCAACCATGTATTGCTATCTGAGGGAACACTGCTAGATAGAGCGGAGATGAATAAGAAGTCATCATTTTGTTCTGAGACTTCATTCAGGTTTGCTTCACTTTGGTTAGGGTTAAACTGACATTCCTTAGCATAGTGACCAAATTTGTCACATCTAAAACATCGCACACGCGAAGTATCTCTTGGTTTCTTCCAAGGGTGTTGGGAACTAAAAGATCTAGATTCCCTATTTCTTTTAGGATAAGGCTGCTTCCAATTTCCCCTTTTCTTGCATTGAGCTGCAAGCATGTGATGGTCATCTACATGGGGGCTCTTGGATTGACCTCTTGATATGAGGCGAGACTCTTCTTGGATGCAATCATTCTTAAGGCGATCAAGAGAAGGTAACTCAGACCGACCACTTATGGTTTGGATAAATGACTCCCATGAGAGAGGTAGACCATTAAGGGCAATCATGACAAGGTCTTTGTCTTCCATGTTATGACCAATTAAACCTAACTGAATCTTTAGTTCTGAAATTTTCATGAAGTAGGAAATCATAGAATCTTCCTTAGCCATTTTTATATTAAGTAGTTGTTGTCTTAATGTAATTGCCCTACTAAGATTATTAACTTCATATGTACCTTGTAGATGGTTGAACATTTCCCTAGCAGTGGTGAATGAGGCGATAGAGGTGATGAGGTGGTCTTTGACTAAATCAATAATAATCTTCCTGGCCTTGATAGCATCCCTTTTGAATTGTTTCAACTCAGCAGCATCCGAAGGCTCAATTTGCTCCTTTTCTTCTATGAATTGAAGAAGGTCATCTTCCTCAAGAGCCAACTTGATTCTAACTTTCCATGCAGTAAAATTTAGATTCCCATCAAGCCTATCTTCAACTTTCAGCCCCATTGACCTGATTTACAAAAGCTACAACAAACTGAAATAAAGGAGTACTGAATTTTAAATCTGAAGATTGATCTAACCAATAAGCTCTGATACCATGTTGTTTTTGGTACTTTCAGATTGAATAAAACTCAGAAATTTATTATTAGGTTAATTAATTTAGTTTTCTGAACTTTTAAGCATAATAAGAGAAATGAAATGCTAAGGACAATGCACAGTTACCCTGGGAAAACCTCCTAAGAGGAAAAACCCAGCCAAAGGATCCTCAGATCTGATTTATGATTTAGAATACAACTGAACATTACACACTTATCTGGAGTTGCAGTCACTATGTGAAAGAGATGAAATACTCTTCAATCAGCTTGCAGTCCTCCTTATCTAGTCACAGTTCATTAAAGAAGTCTTCTATGCTTTGGAGATGGATTGCTGCCTCTTGTGGAGTTCGCTGTCTACTGTTTGGGATCTGCTATTGTTTGATCTAGTTCGCTCTTCAATTTGGATCTTCTTCCTAGTTCACTGTCTACTGTTTGGGATCTGCAACTGATTGATCTAGTTCGCTCTCCAATTTGAATCTTCTTCCTCTCGGTCTGCTGCCTCTTGTGGAGTTCGCTGTCTACTGTTTGCTATTCCCAAAAATGCCTTTGTATCAATTCGCTCTTTACAGAATATAATGTCATCAGCTTGAAAACTTGATTTGATAATGAGAAGTATGCACTGCATTTATAGGGGACATATAACTTCTCAACCATGTCGGCCTCCTTACCTTTAAACAATTAAGTATTAATTTCCTTTTAATTGATGGAGCCGACCCTATTAAGGAGGCGTGAGAGTTGAGTGAAGCGTGGAGGTTTCTTTAGTTGAGGGCCGAGAGGTATTGGGCCTGGCCCTATAAAGGGGGGGGGGGGGCGGATTCCAATGTTGCCCAAGGCAATTGGAATCCGCCAGCCCTAATTACAAACAACAACAAGCTTGTGAGTGTATTATAAGAGTGTTGTACCAGTCTCATGGCATTCATAGAAGCTCCATGTAAGCAATTGGCTTTTGATATTGCCTGTTTCAGTTGACATAAGGAGGTGCAACCCCAAATTGCTAAATTTTCCTGACATTATATTTCTCCAGGGTATATCTTGCATCATTCATCT
Organism: Cryptomeria japonica; assembly: GCF_030272615.1. Classification (NCBI taxonomy): domain Eukaryota; kingdom Viridiplantae; phylum Streptophyta; class Pinopsida; order Cupressales; family Cupressaceae; genus Cryptomeria; species Cryptomeria japonica. The sequence continues at coordinate 9,513,922 of NC_081410.1, forward strand.
TGTCACTAATTCTTCACTTGCTCAACTGTTCATTTCTTATACAGTGATTTCTTAAAAACCCAATATGCTCTTCCCTTGCATCTTCAGATGACCTGGAGAATCAAAAAACTTTTAACAAAAAAATTTGAACTTTGGGAGTTTGCACTTGTATTTTCTGAACTATGGGGGTTTGTAACCAACAATCTTGACAGCAATATCAACTGTTCCACAATGTCCAGAAAGCTCAAGAAAGTCAAATCAAGCTTTCATTTCCCTGAAATCAGAAATCAGCAACTCAATTTGTAAATAGGGGTTTTGTTTGTGAATCAAACAAAGCACTTTGGGACCAAGTGAGCCTCATCATTGCATCCAGAAGGCCCAAAAAACCCAATTTTCATATTAAATTTGTCAATTATGGTGCACAGCATTTCTAAGGCAAAATAAAATCCCTTGAGGAAACCATAGAGTATAGTGCATTTTTCAAGGCAAAATTTTCAAAAAATTCAAAAAAAAAGTATTGGCAAGCCACTACAGTTATACTAACCTCTAGCAGCTAGCACTAACCACCTATCATAGTGGCCAACAGCCACCACAACACCACCCAAGTGGCCACCACCTAACTATCCTCGGTCCACCACCAAAGCAACACCCAATGGCCACCAAGGCCTTATGCTCCTCTCCATTGCACTTATGAGATTTATATGCCAACTTCAAAAGGCTCATTCTCAACTATATGGAAGCTTTTTTTTATGCAACTTTTTTATATGGGATAGTATACCATTCATAATGGTATATGGTGTTATTAGATTTCTAAAAATTAGTTACTAGTTTTTCCATAAATTGAAGATTCTTGCAAAATTTGTTGCAGGGTCCTTTTTATTCAAACTATATTTTTCTACATATTGTGCACTAGTGCTCTCTATTTCATTTCATATTATACCCCAGCTGTAGATTTTGGGCCCTATAAAAGTCTGAAACTTTGGTATTTGCATTGTAAATCACACAAATAACAAATGGGCCACACATTGTACTTGGTGGGGTTGTTATTTCAACAACCAGCAATAGGGGAACGTACTTGTGTGGTCTTCTTTTCAGTGCACTTCTTTCTACATTTCTTGTTTGTCAGCATCATGGATCAAAATTCAGTTCCTTTGCTCACATCATACAAATATTTTGTGGAAGTCATGAATGGTGATCTTCTTTAAAAAGGTTGGTTTGCACAGAATAACAATGGGATTATAACTTGAACTTGTTCTGCTTGCAAAAAAGGTTTAACAAATGTGTTTAAGCCTATGGAACATTGTGTGTGTTTGTATCTCTTCAACTCCTCTTTTATATTGAATCTCCAAATTCACTAAATGAAATCTAGACCAAATTGGAAAGCTTGTTTGGGACTCAAGATTCTATGAGAGGTCATTAGTTGAAAAATGAGCTCATTGGTTTGAATCCAAACAATTTTAACACCGTTGAAGATTCACTGAATTAAAATCACTAAGATTGCAGTTAAATTGGTGTGAACTTGAATAGAAAAATGAACAATTGATCCTTAGTATACTCTTCAAGCTTGGTCCTAATTATTCAGTTTTTGTTTCAATTGTTCATGCCACTAAGAGTACTCTTGCAACCTGCAGGATGTGATCAGAGGAACCTGCAACAATTGGACCTTAAACACTACTCTCAAAGAAAGAAAAGTCCCTTAGCCTTGGAGACAACATCATCTAGACATTCCAACTCCAACTCTCTTGCTTATTTTTTCCTCCATTGTAGCATTCCTCTATTATCTTTTTATTTCTTCCACTTGTAGCTTTGTGTGTTTTCATTATTTTCATCTTTTGCAAAGACTACTTGTGAAAAATGGGTATTGACCACAAAGGGAGCTTTGTGATGCATTAAACATTTTTTGTTCCAATGCTCTGAGGTTTATGCACTGTGCTAGGCCTAGACAAGATCAGATTCAAAAGGTGCCATATAGAATTACATGAGATTTTCTTTAAATGCTTAAACAGAATTGTGAAAAGCACATAGATTTTATTTCTAGCACAATCCATTGAAAGACGAGGCTGGCAGATATTCCAGAGAAGTGGTTGTTGGTATTTTTGTCATTGATGTTGAGATTTATTTGGGCTGGTTGTCTTTTTGTCTGCTAGCTTGAGGTGCTTGTGTGGTTGAGCTATGTGTATGTCTCCTTGAGCTGTCTGAGTGTCTGCATCAGCTGGTTATATGTTTGCTAGAGCAGGTGTAAGCTTACTTGTCAATTTGACAGCTGTTTCACTTGCCATGTCATCTCTTGCATATTAAAAAGGCTTGATTCTTATGAAGGTGGCATATTTAACGCACTAGACTAAATAAGGGAATCACCTTTTCATTATGATACAAATTGTGAGAAATGTTTAAGGAGAAGAACATGCAGATGATTATATTGTTTCAAATTTTAAAATGTCGGGTCGTGTGGATGAAGACATAAGGAGAATATGTGTCTAAATATAGCCTTGTTTTTCCTTCAGATTAATTGCACCAGTATGGTATTAATTTGCGGCAGGATCAACTTGATTTTTCTGGTGAAGATTTTTGAAGTATCGGGTGTATTTTTGAAAACATAGAAGTTGTGTTTGAATAAGAAGAGGAATATCATTTATGAAAAATGTTTTTCTTCGGTTAGACTTGATGGGCACTGTAGTGTCTTAATTGACACGCAGATTGAAGTTGTTTTTTTGGGGGGTATCTGCTAATTATCTCTTCTGCAGTTCGCCAAAATATTACTCTTTGGTATCATGGGTGTGAGATAAACTTTATTATCAACATGCGCCGTCGGGAGTTATTAAAAAGTGTGGAGTGTGGAGGAAATCGTTTTTGTTTTCTGAGCATTTTTTTTTGGTATCGCATGAGCTAAAGAGGAGGGAGTCGAAATCTTTTGTGTGCAGAGGTCGTGCTCATAGGGCCATGATTTGAGATAGCTATATACGGAAATACATTTTCGTGTGTGGAGGAGTGAAGTTTGTAACAAACAAAAAAACTATTCTTCGATAGCCCATCATATGCAGGGTCCCTGTTTTCATAACAGTTTAGATTTTTATTTCCTGTGTTTTGTTTAAAAATAAGGCAGTGTGATTTGTGGAAGACATTATTTTTATTGCACATACGTGGTTGCTGGTAGATATTTCAGTGGAAGATTTCTGCTGGTATCTTTACTCTTTAAAAATAAGGTGTCGAAAACAGCTTAGGTGGTGCTGTGTGCTGGATATAAAACTGGGGGTCTCTGCTCTTATGTTGGCATGTTGTTCACATACTTATCTCATTAAAGTTTGAGACAGTTTCTGGGGTACTGTGTATCTTTGCAGAATGTGGGATATGATCTGAATACTACTTTTATTTCTTATATTAGTGAGTTGAAGCTCTCTTGGAGGTTTGTGCCCCTCTCAAATTCTGAGTTGAAGCTTTTACGGAGGTTGGTGCCTCTGATATGTAGAGTTCATGCTCTTAGAAGGCGAAGACTTTCGGTGAGTTGTAGCTCACCTTTGTAATCTGGGTTGCAGCCCTGTGTTTTTCCTTGAAGTGAATAGATTTCTCGTGCCGTGGTTTTTTTACCCAAAAGGGTTTTCCACGAGAAATTTTTGTGTTCTGTTTCATGTTTTGCATTCATTGTTATATATCTGTCATAGATAATATCAGCCAGCAGTATATCCAGTTCACTTTGACCTCTCCTCCTCAAACTCTCAATCCCAAACTCGTCTTCTCCAAGCATTTCTTGCAGATAAATGGCATTATCATTCAACCTAACTAAATTCAATAACATTGATGAGCAACTTCCCATTAAGATGGAGCAAATTATTTTGAAATATCCCATAAATTATGAGATATGGAGATACCATTGCTAGTTAATATTCTATGGTTCATAACCTACTTTCTTTCGCTACATAGATTGATAATGCTTGGCCTTTTTCTTGAGGGAAGCAATCACATTCAGACGCAAAGCCTTACAAAAGACCCTTATGGCCACCACATTCTTTCAACCTATCACTGGTATTGATGGAATTAGGTACCTTTAGATCACCACTAAACTTCAGCCCATTGATAACATATTTGTGAGACAATGTACTCTCACAAACACTCAAACTAGGGCAACCCACCTCTCCTCCTACGCACCACATTCCTATAGTGTCTCAACCTCAATTGGGGTCTCATATTCAAGTGCATATCACCAGTTTTTTTCTCACCTCCAGCATTGTCTTGGCTGACAGAGGATCATCAATCATGGATGTTGGGAGAGCATCATAGAGTTTTAGGACGACTCTCTTTGCACCCCCAATGGTCATCTAACAAGTGCCTCTTTGTCATGGCATTCTACAGGCAACATCAATGAATCTTGAATTTGGCACCTTCACTACTATTGGTATAGACTCCCCTTTCAGGGATACATATTAAAAGCAAATCCCCTAACATTCTAACATCCTCAACTCTATCTTCTTTGGTGATGAGTCCTTTCTCTTGGGCTTTTGGACCATTTTATAAACTATTTATAGTCATCTTGATACTCTCATGGCTTTCTTTCCCTTAAGACAAGACTAAGGTTTTTTTGCTCATCAAAATGCCTTCCAATTTTAGTTTAAGCTTTAACATAGCTTTTAATTTGTAGCTCCTTTGGAACCTCATCTTGGCTCCCTCTTGACGTTTGTCTCTATCTGTATTTCCAAATACCAGTGACCCATTTTGATCACTTGTAGACATTAAAATAATTTATTTCTTACTTAACAAAGTCTATTAACACACTTTCAATGCCTATATGCCCTAATTATAATCTACATATACACACATGTAAATGAACACCTTGATTAGCAAATAAAATATAACTCTATAATGTCCCTTGCACATAACTAATCAGATTTGAAAACCTTCTAGGGACTTTTATTTCAGATTTGCAAAAAGATGAAAACAAACAAATCGGGTAAACAGAAATGTTCAACGAATCACACCAAACTAAAACTACAACTTTGTGCAACTGATGTAAAATGTTTATTACAGATTTTGACATAGGTTTTACAACATTTTTGCTGTTAATACCGCTGCTAACAGCGATATACATCTGCTGCAAAATAAATTCAAACAGAACCCCAAATCTGAAGCTTAAACACACAAAGAAACAGCAACTACTTCCATAAAACTATCCAAACCTCTCACCAGATCTTCTAATCATTAAAACACATGTAAATACACTTCAACAACAGCGAACCTACGGCCTCAAGGCTGCCAAGGCAGATTTGCTAACAAACGCAAAAAAATACAAAAACTAGACTATCCTGCAACACACAAACTGCTGAAACTGAAAGAAACAACTCCCATCCTTAGTCCACCTAGAAACCCTCAAACTCCCATTCCTGAGCCTCCTCCTCCATAGGATTATCAACCTCTGAAGAACAGCAAAGTTAGCAGCAAAATAGCAAAGAGAGGATATGTGAAATGAAGCCAAAACATACTTTAAATGTAAACCACATTCAGATGCAGCATTTAGGTGCCCAAAACCCACGCCAAAGGAAGGATAAGCTTGTATGACAAGTTTAGTAATTGCCTCTCCAAGTGTCCAGCACCTCCATTCATTATCCAATCAAACTTGCCACTTGCCCAACTTGTGATTGGAGCACAAGAAGGTCAAGTAACTGCCAAAATGAAGATCTCCAAATCCCAAGCCATGATTGGACCTCTAATACATTTGAAATATCCTTTGTTAATTTCATGAAATATGCTTACTGGGGATTTTTTACTAATCACAAATATAAACTAGAAGACAAACCAAAAGATAATTTATTTCATGATATTCTTTCAAATTACAGGCAGTTTGCTTTTATGTCTAGGGACATGCAACGAGGGTTCTCCAATAAAATTTCCATTAACAAATACTATAGCCAGGGATTGCATTAAATTCCTATGATTAATCAATACAAGTATTGAGCATATGGCATACCAAATATCGCTCTAAAATCTGGTTACAAATCCCTGACATGTGCTGATAAAATGAGGCACTAAGAATGGCTGAACACAATATGATCTGCTGATTCTGTTGATGATCTGCTCCTGCTGTTGATGTCTGATCAGCGAATCTGAATCCTTGTTCTGAGCACTGCAAACCATTCTAATTGGCTGCGATATCAAACAAACTGATATTGTTGCCTTCCAATCGCCAAATAAACACCTTCAGCCCTAGCGATAAAGCTTTGAACAGATATTTATTGCTTCCAGAATGAATTTGAATGCTGTTGCAGACCTGGGGCTACGTCCAGAACTGCTGGTAACAGGGGTTCCGTCCTGCTTGAATACTGAATTGCAGAGAACTCATAAATCAATAAAAGAAGACCATAATGAATGATTTCTTTGGTGAATTGACTCCTTAAATGATAACTCGATGCTTACAAAAAAGCCATCTATTGCCTCTAGAAGACTCCTCATTAGTGACTTAGGCAAATAATATAAGTTGTATTAAATTATTAATTATTAAATGACCCCCACGTATGGTCACCTAGGAGAAAACGTTATAACTTAAAAATGGCCCCAACTTAAGTCATAACGAATAATTAAAATATTTATGCACATTACTTAAGCTTTTTGGCCTTATTTTAATAATTCACTCATTCCCTTTTAGATTTGCCTAAGCTCCAAATTGGGGACATTACATTTCACAATAACTCTGACTTGACCAATTCACCACAAAGGACATTATTTCCCGGTTTATCCATGACAAACTCCTCTTCACCTCTAATGTGTGTAAATGAACATCTTGATTAGAAAATAAAATATTAATCCCCTTCACGACTAATGAAAACTAGAGGAATTTACACCTTACCCAAACTCATGGTATAACACGTGCATGTTATGGCTACCCCTATGACATAAACTTCGCTGTTGCATTTAGTATCAAGTGATACTTCAAGTGTCTTTGAAAACCAAGGTGCAAGACTATGAACAATGAGGGGTTCCCCAAAGACCCAATGTCAAAGCAACTTGCATGCCAACAGATACTCCCTTTATATTCATATAATTTCTTTCTTACTTAACAAGCTATAATAAAAAATCTTTCAATGACTAATAATAACCCCTAATTATGAAATAGGCATACACAAGTGTAAATGTACACCTTGATTTGAAAATAAAATATAATTTCCCTTCACCTCTAATGTGTAAATGAACACCATGATTAGAAAACAAAATATAACTAGCCTTCACCTCTACGGAGAACCAGAGCATTTTCCCCTTACCCAAACATGTGGCATTAACACATGCATGTGACGGTTCCCCCCAGGATATACACTTGATTGCTGCATTTGATATTTAAATCTTCAAATGTAAGATGATACTTCATATATCTCTGAAAACCAAGGTTCAAGACTAGGAACACTCTGGAGTTTTCAAAATAACCAATGTCAAAGACACTTGCAGGCCAAAAGAGACTCCGTCAACATTCATACACCATGTCATCATGTGTTGAATAGCTTGTCAATAGCTGCAGCACCCATCTCCAATTTGAATTGCATTCTTGCACCAATGTCCTAAGTTCCTAACAACTTGCTTTTGCCCACATAATAGTCTACTATGATAACCTCGATGAGTTTTATGGTCTATCCAATTCAAACAAGTCTCAATGAGATTTTTGGTCCTTCCAATTCTGAAGATTCTCTTGACTCCAACAAAAGACTCCCATGTGTCTTAAACTTGGTAACCTTGTGGTTGTTCAATTTATAAAATACAATCTTGCAGGCTATTAAATTCCACATCAAAAGGGTTATAAGAAGCACCTGCAATTAAATATATAATCCCACATCAAACAAAGATGATAGGCATAAATTACCCATACCTTAGAAGAATTATTTTAACAATCTACCAAAATTTCTTTCATTTCTTGGCAAAACTCAATTTTTGGAACACTACCACACTCTAAGTTACTAGATTGGAACTTAAGAGTTTCTATGCAATTATGTCATATCCTTAATGCCACAGCTAACTTCAAAATCCTACCCATAATTTCAATCAATAAACCCTTTCTTTGGCCTCCCAATGTTCAATCATGGAATATTAATATAAACCTTCATTGCTACTAAATTCAATCTTCTTAATAGAATATGTTTTCTATAATGAACTGGAATTAAATCCAAATCTCTACCCAAGTGTGAAAATGATGCAGTCCAAGCAATGGGGTACAATGAAAGACAGCCTAAACCTAACAGCCTACAAACTCACCAACAAATCCATATGCAAACTGAAGCAAAGCATTGCTAAACTCTAGGTTGCCGGTTTGGGTTCGAAGAACCGGTACGCCGGTATGGCAAAATTTTGAAAAGGGGTTTGGGTTTGTTTGGGTTCATTAGTACAAAAACATGTAAATTATATATATATGCAGCCTATAAGCATGAATTAATATTAGCATGTCATATAGCATCATATAAACAACAAAACCAAAATTAACTTGTAATCATAGCATCATGATCATACCATAACAGCATCATATACATCAAGTTTAATAACAAAATGATAAAATATTCAAGTATCATTGTTTCAACTTTCAACAATTTAAAGTTTGATCATCAAATGGATTCTCTAATTTGTCATCCTCATTCTCCTCCTCATCATTGATATTGACATTGACATTAGATGAATCAATGCCAATGCCAATGACACTTGCACTTGCACTTTAAGTTTGCTCGCTATCTGAGTCATCAAATGCAACAAGCTGAGAAGTGAAATCATCCAAATCAGTATGTTTTGGCTCCATATCCCACATCTTCGTTTCCCCTTGCTTGTAGTCATGTTGCTTGTTTGAAATGAGCCAAGTTAATCTTTTAAAACTCACTTTTAGGGTCATGTTTTAATTTTTAATGTGGTGGAATTCAAACAAAATTAAATTTTGCAAAAAAAAATCCATTTTTGGACTGTCAAACCCCTAGGTTCGACCTAGGTCCTCTCGGGTTCAACCCTGGGTCCTCTTGGGTTCGACCTGGGTCCTCTTGGGTTCGCCCTGGTTCGAATCAGGCCTATGAATCACGAACCCTGTCCGAACCACAGGCGAACCGGACCCAAACCGGGACCGGACCGGACCAGTACCAGGGATCTAGGGGGCCGAACCCGGTAACTCAGGCTAAACTTGTTAAATTATTAAAAATCTACCTTCACAATAGGCCAAAAAGAGCCTAAACTCAATACACAAAAAGATTGGTTGTACCCAAGATAAATTAATCCACAAAAAGATTGGTTTTATTATTTTATGTATGCCCATCATCTTATTTCCCTTTCTTGATCAAAAAACCTTCAAATATTGCCCTAGGTGAACTCTAATGACTTGCACATCTACCAACAAACAACACCTTGAACAAAATGTCTACCCACACAAAATGGAATAGTCGCCATTTCATATAAGATGAATGGTAATGGCAAATAATGAGCAGCTACCATATGAGAACAAGTTGTCACCATCACATCACCCAAGACAGGAAAACAAAGTACACAGCCCTCGTGTGATGACAAATGGCCACCAAAAAGAACAAGATCAAAATTTGCACTCATCTACACTAAACGTTCTACTTTTATGCGTAGTAAATGTTAAACAAATGCCAACAAGAAAATATACAACAAAGAAAATCACATGACTCATAATACCCATAATGACTGGTTGGAGACATAAAATGAATTGATCTAAACAAAAGACAAAGCATCAAATGTCCCCTGAAATCAACATCATGACTCTTCATTCCAGATATTAATTTCACCTTCTTGTTAAAGTCACCGCAAATGTTGTCGAAGTAATAATTACTCCCAAAGATGAAAGAAGCTTCTACTCAGATAGCAGGTATGCCAAAGATGATACTATTGTCAAAAATGAAAAGGTTGCTGCAAAAAATGAAAAAAGCTGCTATCAAAGATGCAATTGTATTTTCTTTTGTTGTTGAGGCTAGCTAGAATAATCTTTTGACATCTCCGGCTTATCCAACCCTACCATTTCCTAAAAAACCCAAACAAAAAACCAAAATGATTAAGCCATCTTTTCTTTTATTTATGACGATGCAAAATTGCTTGTGGACTTGGATTCTCGTGCAGCATACACATCAAGTGAGAATTTTGTGAATCTGCTCACAAAGAAAATTTGGGTCATGGAACCACTCATTTGAAATGTGCACATAATCCTCAGCATGCTCCTTCGCTGAATCAATAGGTACATGAAAGAAACATCTTCCTTCTCTTCTAACTCTTAGCTAGGCCATATCACATCTTCATTTACCAAATTTGACAATTCATTTTCATTCCCCTTGTGGATCTCTATCCACCATATTCTATCCTCATCCTTCATGTGCTTCTACCCTATCTCTCTTCTTGTGGGTTTTATCACACCATTGTCAATCCAACTCCACCAAACACTTCTCTCTCTTTTTTCTTCTTGTAGGATTTGATCCACCAAAACTTTCTCCTCCTTTCTCCACCTTCTGCACATAGATCACCATAAACAATATTATGAAAAGCAAGAGTTCCCATGGATAACAACTCATTCCCTTCTATATTCATCTGCACTACGTCCATCAACACCTTCAACAACTTCATCTCCTCCAAGGAACATACTACTGCTACACTTGCTCCACTCGAGATTCTACATAACAACTCGTGGGGTGCGAAATCTTCTTCCAAAAACAACTCTATCTACATGATAGATGCAAATAATTACCAACAATTCTACTTCACTCTTCTATCCATCTTCCTCAACTAAGCTTTCCTTTTTCACAAATGCTTCCTCCAATAGCCTCCCTATTCTTCATCTTCGCTTCCAATAAGAATCTCTTCACCTTCATCTACTTCTCTTTCATACATGGGATCTTCAAAGGCCACTATTTTAGCTTCCACATTTGCTTCATCCTCCAAAGGTACTTATGCCGCACACTCTTCATCCAACGCTTTCTTGGAACCTTGTGCACTCACTTGCACTTCATTCATATGCACCTTCATGACTTACAAGGGATGTTTTTTCTGCTGAAATATTGTCCTCTTTTACACTCGCTTACACTTATAACAACACCTACTACTCAACCTTCTTCTCTTCCTCCATGCCATCTATGTGACATTCTTCATCATTTTTGCCTTCCACTAACAGCATATCTTCTTCTCCTAGATCTTCCACCACCCCTATAATCGTACATATTGGACTTTTGTCCGACATTCCAATCACTCATTCCTTCTCTTACTGATACTAACATGTCCCCACTCAAGTGCATCTATCCCTACTCTCAATACATTGAATATATCAAGAGCCCTCTTGATATAAACTCTTTCTCCTCTCCATGAATGCAAGCCTTACAAGCTTCGTCAAGAGCACATAAATTCCCCTTCTAGAAGACATCTTTACAGACACTTTGACCCACAATTGGTTTTCCCTTCAACCACCTCCCACATGCCCTCTACCGAATACATTTACTATTAGATGCAAACTCTCAAAACCTCCTCTACCCACTATCCACTCAATGGAGAATGTTCCTTAACCTTCTATCTAGTACTCTTTTGTTAAAGGACATTCAAACACACACCTCTCCATGAATGCATACCTCACAAGACTCCTCAAGATCACATAATTTCCCCTTCTAGAAAACATCTTTACACACACTTTGACCCACAATTCGTTTTCCCTTCAACCAACTCCCACATGCCCTCCAACCAACACATTTACTATTAGATGCAAACTCTCAAAACCTCCTCTACCCACTATCCAATCAGTGGAGGACATTCCTTAACCTTTTACCTAGTACTCTTTTGATGGAGAACATTCAAACACGCACCCATATAAGACATGCCCTCTCTAACACAATTTTCTTCTCACTAATCTTTTGCAACCACAAGACTTTCTCACACCAAAACTCAATTATTAGAGCCTCATAAAACACAACTCCATAAGGAAAGCCTTTCTTTAATAGCATTAGATGTGATCAAGGTAAAAGGGTCCAAAGAAAGACAACCTAAATCGAGCAACCTATAAACTTTCACAAATTCTTATGTCAAATGAAAGCAAAACAATGCTATGTTCATTAAATCATTAAAAATTTGTCTTCACAAGCTACAACAAGCTGAAAAGAGCTTAAACTCATTATACAAACAAAAATTAACAAATGAGTTGTCCTACAACAAAATAAACAAATCCTTCCTCAACTAGAGTCTTCCTTCTTTTCCCAATCTCTCCCTTTTTTGAGTGAATGTTCTAAGGAGCTTTTTGGTGCCTATAGACCAACTCTCTTTGCTATAAGCCTCCTCTTTGCCTCAATGAATCTCTCTTTCTCTTATTTCCCCTCTCATATAGCCCTTAATTTTTGCTACCTCTACACAAACAGATCCATTTTTTCTAAATCGCAACAATTTTAACAACCCCATTGTTTCCTTTTCCTCTCTTGAATATAACCTTCAAATCTGCCTTGGGTAACAATCCCAATCATTTTATCTAATAGCCAAAAACTCCAATGATCTACACTACCACCAACAAACATCACCACGAGCAAAACATTTGTCCACTGGAAAAGGATCAATTATCAATTCATAGAAAATGAATACTCAAAGCAATGAATGGGCAGCTGCCAAATGATAGCAGGTCTAACCCTAACACCTCTCAAAGTGGGAAAACAAAACACACAAACCAATGTGAAGACAAATGACCACAAAACAAGAACAATATTGCCAACTTTGTTCTCCTCTGCCCTGCATGTCCTTTTATGCATGCGAAGTTTTAGGCAAATGCCAACATGCAATCAAAATAATCACATGAACTATAATGACAACATTGTAAGAGTTGGTATAGAATGCTCTATACCATGCAATATTTGGTTGAAGATTGTAGCCACCCAAGATCCAAGAACTCCTATGAAAAATAATGCTATTATATCAAAGGATATGGTTATATAGACCATGGTGAGACATAGAGTTGCATAAGGTTATGAAATGTGTCTTAATATTATGACTTGAAACATAAAGTGATAACTATCTTATGTGTACCCTAAGTAAACTTAAGTAACTAGTGTGAATAGGACCTAAATGATGAACTAGCTAGGTCAAACACCTCCTTCACACCAACACACCCATTAAAAGCAACTTAAGGATAACGGACAAGATGCAAAGAAAGGATGGGCCTTGGCTACCAAACCATCTTAGATACCCATGTACATATACAATATCTCACAAGAGAGAAAACCTAGTGGGACAAAATTCCTCCCCAAAAGAGAGAAAATACAAAATGCTCTCAAAAAAGTATGAAAAAGACAAAACCCCATGCAAAGAAAAGATCCCCCCACCCCCCATAAGAGAAAAGAAGAGAGACTATGCTAGCCCCTCTCAATGTAGTCTCCTGCAATGATGATAGATGCCTAAAAATGAATGTTGAAAATGATCCAATCTCATTGAACAACATTCCCGCCCTTCGAAAGAAACAAAACCAGGAATGTATGCAAGATATCTTCACATTCTTAAAAGGAAGAACACAAAAGAAGGATGAAGCTATGTGATGTCTTTGAATTTTGTTCAAGTATTCCCATGCCAATGCCGAAAGTTGTCACGAACAAGTCAGGTTTTCCAAGCCATGCTAATAAAAACACGATTCAAAGACAATGGTGCCTTCTTCAAATGCTAATCAAAGACCTCCACACCAATGCCAACCCATGACAAATGATGAGGTAGAGAAGGAACAAGGGGGTCTAAATGCTCCTCCACAACATCTGAAGAAGATAATGCAACTCCATACGAAGTAACATCAAAGAGGAGATGAATATCCTCAATAGATTCCTCCAAGTATACAAGATAGAACTCACAAAAACAAACCAAAAATAACTATTAAGTTGTTAGAAGTACGGTTGCCATTGCACCAAAAGATGGACCTGTTAATGCCTGATACAACCACTAGACTTATAGAATCCACAGGAGGCAGTTAAGCCATGTCACAAACCCGAGCATTGCACAACACAAGGAGATTTAAGGGCGCACACCTTGCAACAATCCCCCCCAGTGCAAGCGAGAAGGTTTGAACTTGTGACCCAAGCTCTGATACCACTTGTTAGAAGTACGGTTGTCGTTGCACCAAAAGATCGACCTATTAATCCCTGATACAACCACTAGACTTATAGAATCCACAAGAGGCTATTAAGCCATTTCACAAACCCGAGCACTGCACTACACAACACAAGGAGACCAAGGGTGCACACCTTACAACATAAGTAATCATCCCAAGTAGCTAAATCTAGAAGAAAATGAATTACATATTGCATTGAATCACAAGAAGCACTGGATGTAGCAACACTAGTCTCGTCAATAGTAGCAATAGATGAAGGAATTGAAAAGTTAGCACGTCTCTAGAACCTTAGTATATGAAAGAACACTAAGATTCAAACGACCATACTAAATCTCCTCAAAGGTGTCCACACTAGATGCTTTAGTATGTACCTCAAATAAGCTTGCCAATTTTTTATTACTAGAATCCTTAGCCTCAAGATGTTGACTCATAGATGAAGGACGAACCCACTAAATCTAGATTAGGCATCACTGAAACTAAAGTTTCAATAGAAGTTTCGATAGGGAAGAGAAGGAGCCTTTGTCCAGGACTTTTTTTCATCAAGACAAAACACTTCCTATTTAATCCGACTAGATACAAGTCTATGATAGGAGGTTTACTGTATTTGACACAAACAAGACCTGATATTATGAATGCAGTATGTATTGTTTCAAGATTTCAGAGTAATCCTAAAGAAAATCATGAATCAGCAGTGAAAAGGATTTTCCGGTACTTACAAGGCACTACAAATCTTGGTTTATGATATCCTAGAAATGAAAATTTTGATTTATGTGCATACACAGATGCTAATTGGGCAGGAGATGTGGATGATAGAAAAAGCACCACCGGCAGAGCATTTTTTCTTGGTAGTAGACTAATTTCATGGTTGAGGAAGAAACAGAGTTGTACATCACTATCAACGGCAGAATCAGAATATGTTGCAGCAGCTACAAATTGTACACAGGTATTATGGATCAAACAAACTATGAAGGACATAAAGGTAAAATGCAAGGAATCTATAACTATTTACTGTGATAATATGGCAGCAATTGATATATCTAAGAATCCGGTATTTCACTCAAAAACTAAACATGTTTCTATCAAATTCAATTTTCTAAAAGAGAATGTTGAAGCAAAAGAAGTGAAATTGGTTTATGTGAATACTAAAGAGCAGATGCAGATATTTTTACAAAGCCTTTGCCTAAGGAGACTTTTGAATATCTCAAAGAGCAGCTTGGAGTTCTACCCCCACCGGTAGAGACTTAGACAGTTGATGTTTGTCATCAACCGACAGAATTAACAGAGAAATATTTTATTCCGGCTTAGATGAGGAGAGCTACTTCTCAAGGGGAGTAATTGGTATGTTGTAATGAGTTGGTATTTTTTACTTGAATTTGGTTTTGTATTGCTTTGGCGCATTTGATGTCAAAGGGGGAGAGATATTATGGAAAAACATTTTGGGGAGAGATATCTTTTGGGAGAGATTATTCCTAAAGGAGAGACATTATGTATTTTGATTTCTGGTTAATGATCTCTTTGGGAGATTGTTGGTTTTTGGCATTTTTGTTTTGGCACTTTGATGGTTTTTCCATCTTGTGTTGCCATCAATGCCAAATGGGGAGATTGTTGGTATTTTGGATATGTTGATATGGATTTGTCATTGATGTCAACACTTGTCAACACTTGTCAACCTTATCAGCACTTGGAGATCTTTGGTTATGTTCACCGGCAAGTCAATGACTTATGCACAGTCACCGGTATTTGGTTCACCGGCAGGTTATATTGTTCACCGGCATTTGGAATGACTTGGAGACTACTTGGTTATGTCGAAGACATTATTTGATCACTTGGTTTTGGCGATTTGGTTATTTATCTATTCGGGTTTGCATATTTGCTGTTACCGGCAAATAGGTCCAGGTTATGCACCGGCAAGCATATCTATTCCAGATCAGCACGGCACGTTATGGAGATGATTTATTATTATTGTAAATGCATTGAGTCGACATGATGCATCGCTTATTGATTTATTTGTAATTGATTTTATTGTAATATTCTTAGTGAGACGACCTATTCAATTGGTCTTAGGTTATGGTATAAATGTAAGATCTCATTTTGTGAGATCAAGATGCGATAAGAAAAAAGATTGTAATAAGGTATATGCGAAAATAAGCAGAGCTATACACGCAAACATCACTTGAAGGTTGAAGGAAGCTTTTGAAGAAGATAATCAGAACTTAACCGGTACTGAATCCAACATATGAAGATGCTATTTTAAGCAGTACATTATCATTGGATTTAACCATCCAATTGTAGTCAGTGTGACTCCCATTTTGTGATTGAGCAATGAGCTCTAGGCAGCTGGCCTTTCTACATGTGCAGACTCCATATTGTACACACATACTATCTGTAGTAGTATCATTTGATTGTGGATAAGGCTTCCCACCGTGGTTTTTCCCCTTACAGGGTTTCCAAGTACAAATATTTGTGTTATGTGTTGTGGATGTTATTGTCTTTCTGTTTCATGCATTAATCTTTACCGGTACTGCAATTAACTGATAAAATTGTCTACCGGCATTAAGTTTGGTTTAACGGCATTAAGCATTAAGTTTTGATTAAGTTATTTTTGGTTGAATTTATTAGACAACTGATTCACCCCCCTCTCAATTGTCTCCGAGACCTAACAGCATTGAATCACAAGAAGCACTGGATGTAGCAACACTAGTCTCGTCAACAGCAGCAATAGATGAAGGAATTGGAAAGTTAGCACATCTCTAGAACCTTAGTATATGAAAGAACACTAAGATTCAAACGACCATACTAAATCTCCTCAGAAATGTCCACACTAGATGCTTTAGTATGTACATCAAATAAGCTTGCCAATTTTTTATTACTAGAATCCTTAGCCTCAAGATGTTGACTCGTAGATGAAGGATGAACCCACTAAATCTAGATTAGGCATCACTGAAACTAAAGTTTCAATAGAAGTTTCGATAGGGAAGAGAAGGAGCCTTTGTCCAAGACTTTTTTTCATCAAGACAAAACACTTCCTATTTAGCAAGCAATGTAGTTGTTTAATGATCGTATGGTTGAAATTCAACAAGTGGAACAAGATAATCTGTAATAGGATCCTCTGGGAATGGAGGTTCATTCAAGTGTCCATACATCACACAAAGTTTGGTCCAAAGGTCACAAGAGTACTCAATACCATTAGTGGCCATTTGTATGTCAATGTCACAACTACAACCAATTACTTTGAGGATATGTTCAATCTTTAAGTCCCACACAACTCTCTTACAAGTTGATGATGGTTTAGAAACTAGTCCATAGACATAGGGCAAAAGACAAAGCCACCTACAATGTGTTAGGATTCCATCTCGCCAAGACTTATAGTTTCATCTATCCAATTTGATTACAGCAAGGTGTCTTTTGATAGCCATGATAAACTCCTCAACGTTAGTCACAAAATAGACCAATCAAGAGACTCAATCCAACAAAAGCATTATATTACCCCAAAAAATCACTCAATAAGAATTTCCCCAACAAGATCTTGGCACTTTATGTTTAGTGCAATTACCAGTGCAACTTGCCAAAAACAGCAAACTAGACTTGATCTTGGAGCATGAAAATGCCATATTTGGCCACAAAATCAAAGTAAACTTTTTAGACAAAATGAGATTAGTCTTGTCGCACCATTGCAAAGTGCAAAAAAAAAATATGCACTTTTTTAAACAATTGAACCAAAATATATTACTAGAGGAGCAAGAACAGAGCCCAAAACGTTCCCAATAAAGAGTTGACCTAAATCAAAAAAAAATCTCGCAAAATGAAGTTAGATGATTAAGTTATGGCCATTAAAGTTGGATTGCAAAAATCAAACTACCAATAGAGAGGGATTGGCTGGTTGGGGATCAACCTACTAACGTTAGCCTAACACCATGTCAACATCAATTGTCACTAAAATATTCTTCAACCCCTCAAAATATTCTCTACAATGGAATATGCTTAAATTTGATGAAATATTCCTAATCCGAAACTAAGTCGTCGCGAATTGTTTCATGCATCAAAATATTGTTTTTCTTCACCAATATATGTCACAACTAGATGGGAATGTGCCAGTACTAGTGACACCTGCACATTTGCAATGGGACAAGAGCAAGCAGCTGATGTAACTACTATGCAATAGGATTTTTTTTTTTAATTCTAAATAACAATTATAAAGAAAAATTAATTAATTTTTTTTGTCACACTTGCATTGACACCTACCTATGCAACGAATATTCCCTAAAATTCGTGTAATAGCCCTCAGAAAAGTGCTCCAATTTTGAAGAATTGACAATCGATATTAGGTTTCTTACACATTTTGCACCCAACGGCAAAGTTAGATTTAACCCAAAATGCTCCAAAATTGCAGCTACCTTCTTGATCTGGCAACGACCTACCAACTTCAAAACCTTGTAGATTTGACCTCACACGTCCAATTTGGACAAAACAAAAGGAAAAACTAACTTTCTTGGGTGGTTTGATCTCAATGGTGAGCTTAGATTTGCACCAACAAGCTCAAAAATGAACCTGCAATACAAAGCCACAAACAAAAATCCTCCAAATCTGGTATTTCTATCAAGTTTTTTTTAATTCTCAAAATCATCTTCCATACAAGAGAAGAGCATACTCGAATTTTCATGATCTACCAAGAGTTGCAACCTAGATCTATCAATTAAGACTAACAAGAAGCAATCCCACCAAATTTGATACCATGTAAGAGTTGGTATAGAATGTTCTATACCATGTAAGAGTTGGTATAGAATGTTCTATACCATGCAAGATTTGACTAGAGATTGTAACCACCCAAGATATAGGAACTTCTATGAAAGCACAAAAAAAGATTAGATATGCGAGAACAATGCTATTCTATCAAAGGATGCAAATGATAGATTACATGACTCACTTCTATAATGAATTCGATTACAAAGGGAACCCCTTGGTTATATAGACCATGGTGAGAAATAGGATTGCATAAGATTATGACGTGTCTTAATCTTATGACTTGAGACATAAAGTGATAACTATCCTATGTATCTTAAGTAAACTTAAGTAACTAGTATGAATAGGACCTAGGTGATGAACAAGCAAGGTAAAACACCCCTTCAACACCAACAAAGAGAGACATAAAATGAGTCAATCTTGACAAAAAAAGACAATAAATGTCCACAAGAGACAAAGTCATCATGAGTCATCATTGCTAATTGTCAATTTTGCCTTGTTGCTAAGGTCATCCCAAATGCTACCAAAGTCACAATTCTACATAAGTCACAATTGTGGAGGTACTATAGAAGATAACACTACCAAAGATGAAATTGTAATTTCTTTTGCTACCAAAGTCAATGAGAACAATCCTTTGACTCATCTAACTCTACCAAATTTACTATAGAAGATAACACTCCCAAAGATGAAATTTTACTTTCTTTTGCTACCAAAGTCAATGAGAACAATCCTTTGACTCATCTAACTCTGCCACTGCCTCAAAAACTCACACACAAAACCAAAATCTTCTCAACCTCGTTTTACTTTACTTTTGGTGATGCGAGATTGCTCATGGACTCAAATGCTCCTACATCACGATATAAGTCATATGTCCACTCAAAAATAAACAAATTAAACTTGTAAGTTTTTTCTCCTAACTGAGGATCATGTGTTGGGTCAAGAATTTTTTTTCATTGCACGAAGAAATCATGTTCCACATATTAACATGGCCTAAGCTCTCCATAAAAAAGCTTCACACTTGATCTTTGCAACAAATCTCAACTATCACCTATCTTCAAGTAGTTCCCTAATTGTCGCAAAAGGGAATTTGGTTCTATAATTTTCAAACAAACAAATGTAGGATGTTGTATCCACAAACTACTCTTTCTTGATAAATGGGTTTAAGGCTCCCCAACCTACAAAAGATCAATGTTGACCAAGATTTGACTATCCTAGAAACTACAAGGAAATTTGAATCTCAAGTTTGGCCCTAACAATTTCTTTTTTCTCCACTAACTTCTTGAAAGCTAATAGAGCAAAAAAATTTGAAGGAAGAACACTTAGTTAAAAGGAAATTTTGGGTGACTCGTGAAACCTCAAATTTCACGATCTTCCATTTGGAATCCCATGTCACATTCCAATTTGGGGCAGCTAAACAAACTCCCACTATATTATTGAATTAGTAGTGCTCTAGCACACCATAGATGCATGCACAAAAGCACTGTTTGTGCAAATTATAAGATTTATCGAGACTTGCACACATCTTCTGGCTACGCTTATGGTACCATGGATTTAAGTAAACTCTTTCCCACAACCTAATCCTAAAGGAATCAATTATTATGACTTGTCCTCTTGTAGTAAACTTTGCAATGGATATGATCACCTAGCTAAGAGTTATCCACGGACTCGTATTATTTAAATTAACAAAATGAGGCCATTTAGATTAGACATAAAAGTCACGAGTCTCCAAGAAAAGGAAATGCTGACATTTAGCCAATCCTCAAATCCACTGAGTCTAGACACAAGCATGCATACTGGATGGGAATGGCCAACAACTCTAATCCTACAATCCATCGTAAGAGATTGGTAGATCAACTCCCTCTTCATTAAAAGCTATAAGTCTTACCCCTAAGGTAAGAGGATCAAGGGCCAAGGTTTCAACTACAAAATGTCCAAACAAAAGATATATGTTTGATCCCCTAACTTCGATGAAATTCTCTTTATGACAAACAATGGGTGCCATAAGTAAAGGTAAATATTCAAACTTCCAAACTACCCATTGAGGTAGGAAAACTAAAGGAGAATAAAGAAAAACAAAAGTGTTATTCTCACCTAATTTAAAAGACAACTCCAAATAGGCAATGCAATAGATAAGGCTTAGCCAAGCATTAACTTTAAATAATGAAGAGTTTCTATCAATATATCATGGACATGAATGCCACATCCAAGATGTATAAATTAAGGACTACTTGAAAATTGATTTGGGTATAACATTGCTAAAGGCTACATGTAGCAAAGTTATATGAAGAAACATCACCAAAAGGATTTGTGAACGGCAATAACCCTCGCAACCAATACCTAATCCCATTCAAGAAGATTTGCCATCCTATGGGATCCTACTTGGATTTTTGTCTACCTACATGGAAAGAAATAAAACAACATTTGCAAATGACTATGATACCTATCCTTCAAATCAATGTTTATACCTAGATCACCACAAGAGGAAAGTGAAATCAAAATTCGAAAAAAAATTTGAGAACTTAGCCTTATCAGAAGTGCCCACTAGAAAGCAAGTTAACTTTTATATTGAAGATAGAAAGACTTCAATTTTAGACATACATTGAAAATTTGGCTATTTTGTTTCCAAATAGAAAATAAACAGCATTGAACCAAAAGAAGGGTTCTGCACCTAGTTAATAGCTGATCTACTTCTAGGGCTATCTTTAAAAAAAACGCATTCAATCTTGACACATTCTGGCTTGCTTAACACCTGATTATTGAATCTTAAGGTCAAATCATCACCCTGTTAGTCTCCTCATAAAAGGCATGTTAACTCACAGTTGTCCCTTCTGATGGGGTTCATGCAACCTGAACTGATCCAAAACCCAAAAGATGTCCAAGGGATAACATTATAAATTGCTAGAAACTATATGTGTTATATGCAGAAACATGTTAAATGGTGATTTAGAAATTATAAACACAATTCAAAGAGTGACATTTAGAAATTATAAACAAAATTCAAATAGTGTTATATGCGCAATTTGTGCATGTCATACTCTAGAGCTAGAGATATGATAGTGTACCTTTCACTAACTCCATCTATCTTCTAATGCATGATGCTAACTATCTATGGAGAAGCACCCCTAAAGGTGGTTGTCCAGTACCACATGCTATAAAACATGAGTTGGTGTTACCATAGGCCATGTGAATGAGCTGGGTGGTATAGCTTAAGTTATATTTGAATGAAACGCTTGGTTCACAAATCCCAAACAAAACTAGAAAAGAGGTGGCATGAAATAGTCTGTTCTAGAAAAGAAAGTGAAAAATGTGGAGGACAATTTGAAGATTTTGAACTAAGATGTTTTTCAAAATATCTTATTTCAAAAATCAAATTCAACCACACATCTTGGAGTAATTCAGCACCCAATTTTGTTGCTGAAACCTTACCTTCAATGATGATATGACTCATAAAATGGCAAGCTGCAAAAGTGGTCAATAAACACAGGAAACCAGATGAAATAGGTGGCTTTCCTCCACATTTGAGAAGGATGGCTCCATATTAAGATTTGGTATTTTTTGGGGGCATCGTATTTACTTTTACCTTACATCAAGAACAAAGATAAAAGATGGACAAGGATGGAAATGAAAAAGGGTAACCTTCAAATGGAATAGATGCAGAGAACCACTCAAAAACCCTAGAAAGATTGCAAAAATCAGTAGCTCTACTCCTCTGATGAACGACACAGAATGTGGATGAAATATGCAACAAGTACAAGTGAAAACAGTAAGTTGATTTCTTTAGAGGGAAGGAAACCAAATTACAGAAAACTTTATATTGATATTAATTCATCCACACACCCACTTATCAATGATTTTACAATCAAATATTGATAAAAAGACACTGAGAAAAGCAAAGTGAGAAGAACCCTTTTAGATTGAACGTAATGTCTTTCATAAAACATGTTGTTGAATAGATAGACGGATGACCACCCTAAACCCTTAGCCAGCTCTCTCAACTACATTCCATATTCCTTCATTTGAAAAATCCAACACTTTCCATCATCTAAACCCTTAACAGTCACACCATTCTTATAAATAAATTCAATAATAGGAACCACTCAAGCTAGCTTGTTATTAAGCCCCCCAGCCACTGTCTTCACTCTGATATTGGATACCTATCAAATAATATAACTTAACAATCCTTAAGACACGTGACATGTGACTAGTCTTCTCGAGTCTTGATTATGTAATGCTATTAAGCCCAACGAAATCATTCTAAGTATAGGAAAAATAATATCATTGATATGAACAAAGACCGTCAACCATTTTGACTAATTATGTACATTCCATCAACAAGTTTCTTGGGATAATAATTTAATTTCTATAAGAAGTGAACATAACCTTTGACCATGGAGCATCTATGATAAACTAGCGGATTTGAACAACCCTTGGAAGTATAAATTTTGTGAAACTTGGTGCTTGGGTACATATGAAAACTTTATCACTAACCACCTTCATCCACTAGTTGAGATTGAAACAGACTCCAAAATATCTGACCATGTTTGTTCTGAAAGGGCAAAAATGGGTGTCTTATCTCCATTGATGAAAAATATAACGGGAGCCATCCAATATCAAGGCTGGGGAGCATTGGTAAGCAAAAGGATATTACTAAACATAACATAACTAAACATTGTTTGCACAGAATGTACAAAATTCATAAAAAGAACACAAATTCAATTTCAATTGTCAAATGTTAAATATAAATCAAAATGGTTTATATCAGTGCAACTGCACGTGGAAAATCAATGTAGATTAGTATATTGGTTTTCATCAAGGGTATCAACATAATCAGCCAGTTCATTAGAACTACAAGCAGCACTATTTGCACTCCCAATGGCTACACTGTGTAAATGTATTTCAATTTTCAATTCAAAGAGCAAGTTATATTCAATGTAATTTTCCTTTTCAAGTATATGTTATTTCACAATATAATAAATCTGATTTCTTTTCTTTGTTGCAGGTGGAGAGAGAGCATTAATATTTTCTATGTACTCTCCACAACATTTTATCGGTGTATATATATCATGGAGGGGACCGATCAAGTGGTACCTTGATCGATCATGTCCTTTGGACATGACTGACCAAGATACCCCTTGGTCATGTCCCTCCATAACTGATTACTAATCGGTGCCATAACATATGCAGATGAACCGATATCATTTCGGTTGTCAATATACAACATAACAAGGCCGATGGTAATCGGTGGCAATGTTTGATAAAACTCGATCAATATTAATCGGTGGCAATGTTTGGTTTAAGCCCAATTAATATATACGGTGGCAATTAAAATGGTTTAAGCCCGATAACTTAAGTTAGTTGGTTAGCAATTCATTTAACCCGATAACATTAGTTAGTCGGTGGTAATGCATTAAGCCCGATAACCATTTAATTCATCAAGCCCGATCATTATGTAAATTCGGTGGCTATTAAAATGGTAACCCGATAATGAATCGGGGGGTTAGAACAAAACCCGATCATTATCAGTTTATCAGTTTAATAGTTTACACTTAATTTAATCATCAGTTTGCATGAGTAACATAATTGATAGATGCTGTAACAGAATAAGGAGAGCAATTATAACATAAATATCAGATAAAGGAATAATCAGTGAGATCTGAAATTATCTATCAATGAGATAGATGATTGAATGGGAGACTTCATTTATCTCCCATTCAATCATTTATCTTACCGAAGCTATTATGTATCAACACTATGCACTCATTTTTTAGAGTTAACTGGGATCTCTCTTTTTTTTTTCCTTTTTGTATTAAAAATATGACTTCTTTTGGTTTTTATGTTAATTGAGTTCTCCCTGGGTTTGCCCACGGCTCGGGATATACCCTAGCCAAATCCACAAGTCCAAGCAAGACCCTAGACAAACCCTAAACAGACCCAGATAAAGATCTTGGTCCCATCCTGTTATGATATTTCTTGGAAATAAATGCAAAAAACTGTAACAGGTCCAATAATTAGATACTAAATGTATGAATTCAATATTTGATGACATGATGATATGGGAGACAGTTCTCTTCCTTATTTATAGGAATATCTATATATGGACACACCCCTTCATCCTATTTAAGAGGATATACAGTAATACTACCAACTAAAACTAATGTAAGGTTAAGCATGCCAGAAGTGCTTATCCTTATTATATTTGGGAATATGTGATATTAGAGTCATAATACATCCAGATCAGTCCAAGTTCAGCCAGGGTTCTAGCAAAACCCTGTATCAAAGGTTCATCTAAAATATTATAGCCAACCATCTAAAGAGCACCATACCAAAAGCAATCTCAAATGAGCAAGGCCACTTTGCTAGTATAGTACAAATCTTGGATAGAGTTATTTTGGCCCATGAATTCAATCACTTGGTCAAAAAGAGCAATTGTCAAGGTATGCTTGTCAAGCTTGACATTACTAAAGCCTGAGATAAGTTCAATTGGATTTGTCTTCTCAAGGCTCTTTGCTCATCCAGCTTCTCACAACACAGATATATATAAATGAGCTGATACTTGTTTCAGCATCCCCCAAATTTTCGGTTTGGGTGTTGCCCAAAGTAGCACCTAGGAGATGTGCAAACAAATGTTAAACTACTCACTATCAAAACAGGATGGCACTGGGATCAAGCTTTGCACGGACAAGTTATTGCACACAAGATGTGGCAGCCTCTAGGTGAATACTAGACTGCCATTACAATTTAATGCTCGAGTCACCATTACTATGCTCAGATCAATGGTTGATCACTAAGTCGTTACTAGGAGTGATATGTACATAACTCATAGCATGAAGACTAGAACAAAATTTAGGATTGTCACACCATTTGGTATAAAAGTGTGTCAGCAGGGTAATGGTATCTTCTTTCACAACTGTATGCTTTGGATCTTCTTAAGGAATTTAAGATGGTGAATATAAACCTTCACCTACCACCATTGAATTTGGAATTTGGAGTTATGTTGGCTTCTTTTTGTCCTCCTTAGATTATCAATACTACTTTCGAACTTTGTATAGGCAATGAGTAGCTTGATTTACTCAAATAACAAAACCAGATTGTGCTCATGTAGTCAACAGATACGCCAATTACATTGAATATCCTAGAGTCATTGGCAGGTTGCATGCATCAAGGATACTCATCAGCATGAGACACAATACTCTTATGGGAATGAAATCGCTTAAAAGTTGAATGTGCTCCCTTAACCCTTATTGGGTTGGCAACCAAGATGACAGAAGGTCCAGTCCAAAATTTTCAATTTTTGTTTACTATCTTAAAAATAGCGCTGCTTGGTAAAGCAAGATGCAATCCACTAATACTCTTTCATTTAGTGATACACAGCATAAAGGCATGTTCACAATTGGATGAGGAGCAATTCAAATTCAGGACAGTCCTAATGAGGTTATGCTGAGTGCACACTGCCTTATTGCTGTATTATAATCAAAGTGTTAATTAAAGACATGGAATTTCCACAGTCCATAATGTTAGTTTGTGTATTTCTGGATTAGACTATGTGAGTATTTTTCTTCATCAACATTTCAGATCACACTCTGACCCATCATCAGGATGAACATGCAAAAGAAGAGAATTGAGAGTTGAAAAACGCTCACATAGTCTATGTAATGTCCCCTTTTGGGCTTTCCACTAACTTTACTATTTAATGAGATAATTATACTCATGATGCTTAAGGACTCGATTGAAATTGCATAATGACTCTAGACGAGATTCAATTAGCAGACCTTATATGAATATTAGATGTTCATCTTGACAATAATATAACCTTTCTAATATTATGTTCCAAAAGAAATCTGTTGTGAAATCAAATAAAAAGTCTGATAATTATAGATGTATGCAGAATTATCTGTGATTGCTATGTTCACCACCTTCATTATTGATACAAAGTATGTCCTTTGACCCTCTAATAATAAGATCTGGTTGGTTCCTTTATATCATGCGATTTGAATGTCTCTGAATTGGGATTCTCATCCCTGATCACTCTATCCATCATGTCTCCTTGTAAGCATGCAATCTTGACACTATTTCTGCTTGTTAAATCTTTTTTTGACATGCGTCTATGGCCTTGCAAACTGGTGGATACACCACCTTCACTTGGCTGATTTAGTACTCTGCTATGAATCAGTAAAAATAACCAATATCCATCCTCCTTGTCTACAATATGATCCTCCTTCAATATCTCTTCCAGCGGTCAGGATGTAAGGAGTTGTATCTCCTCAGTCATGTCTTTCCAACAACTTAAACTAATCAAACTTCTAACGGTTTTGACCTTTTGTTTATTGTCCAGATTATTAACTTATCTAATTATCCTTTGATCAATCTTATCGTTCTTCACTTAATTTGTTATTAGTTAATTACTAACGCAGATCGGAATTCTCCTTTTTGAACAGCGATAAGGTAGAGGATAATCTCTTGTTTGGGAGTCGATCTATATTACTTCCTTGACAATGATTATGTGGAAGACTCTTTACTTGTTCATGAGATCTGTAGTGTCTTCTTTGACAGAGGTTATGTGTGAGATGATCCATGACTAGAATTGACCCGTTGATAGTGATCTATTTCTTGCTTGTAACTTAATAACAGTTCTGATCTTATCTGATTGATGGTCATGTCACTGGATGCTTTTGATTCCTTTTCTTTGTATCTCTCAATGTGAGGGAGAGGTCAAACCTCTTCATTATGGATGCCCTTTGGCAAGAGACACACCCTTTCACCATTAGCACCCTTTGAAGAGTGCAACTCTTAATTACTTCTGCCCTTTGAAAGGAACACAACCCTTCTCAATCAGATCTGCATTCCTTATTTAAATCAGATCTGCACTTCTGATTCCCAAATTATCCCCCTCAAATGAGGTTCTCTTCTCCCTTTTATATCTCATGTTTGAGTGAGTCGCAACTTTTCATTTCATACCTTTGACCATTCATTAACTTAATTAAAATTTAATTATATTTAATTTATTCTTTTATATTTAACTTTAATTTTATTATTATTATCATTTATCACTAAATTGTATTTCAAAATGGGGACATTACAGTCTAATCCAAAAATATTCCAACTACCATTCTCAAAAAGCTCTAACTTTGTTGTTTTTACTTTTAGAGTTCAGCCCTAATTAGGCCTTTGTAATGAACCCAAAGACTTCAAAAGCAAATTTGTTAAAACTCAAACAAAAGCCAAAAATGCTGGAAGTTACAGATATGTGCCCAATGCTAGCTACTCCATAACCCACATCATAATTTTATGGACACAGGTGCTGCAGCCTTATCCCATCAGGGTTTATGCCATTGTGATTTGCAAAAATGAATGGCCTCTCACCACCATTTTAACATCAACTCATCTTGTGACAATTCATTTAATTTTGATTCTTTGGATTCCTGCAATAGTTGCCCTGATTCTTTGGATTCCTGCAATAGTTGCCCTGTTAATTGAATGGATAAGACAATTATGTTGTGATAGCTAGAGGCTTATAGGAAACCAAACGTTAGTATACTTCATTACTAAGTGCCTCCCCCACAATATACCCATGGATAGCCAATAGAGCAAATCCTAGTGTTAATTTTTTGCCTTATCAAGCATTTTCCTTTTGTGTTCTAATGAATAAAATTAATCTAGTTATCTACCAGTACTCATATCAGATTATTACAGGTAAGTATTCTTCTTGCCTTACCAGTTCAGAAAAAAAATCTTTTGTCATGCCAAGGCTCTTCTAATCATTCTCAACTATGCATTGGCTATTTATATATTACTGAATTTGTGACATTATTATAGTCAATCTTTAGATCGCCTAAGACTCTAAATTACAACCAAACATGTTGTCTCCCAAGATTCCACCATGCCACCATCACCACTGGACATCTCCCTCAAAGAGGGGACATTTCTACTGCATCCCCCTAATGGGAAAAATTAGGACATCCCCAAAACACTCAGGAAACTCAACCGCATCCTTGAATGTCAAAGAAATTTGCAGCCATTCCCCCATATCTAGCATTCAAAAATAAATAAAAAAGGCATTTATTTTAATTGGACCACTAACCCTTATTCTAATAGTCTAATGGACCCCACCCACACCTTAAGCACTCACGAAAAGATATAAAAATTGCATAGCCCTCATCATTTAGACTGGTCAGATTCTTCAGCTTCACTGTTAATCGTGTAAGGAGTGAAGATTTGGCTAGAAATACTAATAGTGAGGGCTTGGTGTTGGAAAAAGCATCATAATAAAATTATGAAAACAGGATGTTCCATGATGGTTCACGTGGTGTCAAAGACCTTAATTTGGGCTTGGTGCCAAGGGCTCTGCCCCTTGCCTCCACCCTGTACCACAAAAGGGTACGCGCCAAGGCTGCTCTCAAACTCTGCAAAAAGTGCTGCCCCCAAACCACACCCCTACCCAGGCACCATTCCTCCACCATCCCCAAATCAAGGTCCTTGGTCACCCCATCCCAAAACCTGTCACCCCATTCCAAGACTCTGTGGTTCATAGGGTTTTCTCTTCATCAATAAATATGAAACAATTTTTAAAAATCGCACGAGTATTAAAGTAGTTTCCATGAAATAAATTGTAAAGCCTGAAGTTGGTTACAGTTTAAAAATCTCACCAAACTGTTTGCACAGCTTCCAGTTATTGGCTTACTAAATCTTTATATCCCTCCAACAAACATGTGTTCAATTTGCTAAAGATTACTGGTTGAATTTAAAAACCTTCCCCTTACTCACTTCTAATTTTCTTTAAAAGAGGATAAGAGGGAAAAAACTAAAATGAAAAGCTCCAAACACTTAACATATTATCATCTATATAGCATCTTTAATTAGTATATTAAATAAGATGAGGCTTCCCATAGAAGGTTTGAAAACTAACTAAGATCAACTAACCTACAAGGGTAGGATAGAGATAGACATAGAGATAGACACAACACTTGGCCATAACATCAGTCTTTCAGACTGCCAAAGAGGAAAGACTCCAGAAGACATAACTCTGACATAATATTGGTGGGAATAAACCTTCTTGCAGAAACTTTACATTGAAATAGCTTTTTGTTTGCTTCCAAACATTCCAGATATAATGAATCTGGAGACAAAGCCAAAATTGGACTGGTGAATCCAACAAGCAGTCTTCCCAATTTTAGAAAGATGGGTTGCAGCCAACTAGCCAAGGGTTGACACACTAACTCCAAAAGTTGTCTGACCATCTATAAAAAGATGAACTGGAGACACTACCCACCAGTGTCATTATTATCGGAATCCTTAAAAAGGGCATATAGGTGCATGGTAAAAGCATAGTGAAATGATTTATAAAAAATAACACAAGGTGTAGAAACTACAATTGACTTGGCAAAAACTTGGACCAGCAAAAAGCTTAGAAACTCTGACAAAATATGACATATGGAAATAAATAGAAGATATTGTTAAGTACTGAATATTTTAAGATTATTTTTTGTATGCCAGATTAGTCAACTATTAATCTATGGCTTGCAGGGTCATTCCTAAATCCAATTCAAATGTCTAAAACTCATTGTTTATGCAGCTACCATGCTGCAGTTTTATATCTGCAAAGAATAATCAGACTATGTGTTCACACTAATTCCTATACTAAACAATCAGTGCCAGCAAGAAAACAACAATATCCAACATAAACTAGAACAATCGACATACATTCACAGATAAATAAGGGAAGTAATCTATCATGGAATGAATGCTCCAACAATAAACTAGAATAATCGATATTCATCCACAGATAAAGAAGGGATGTAAGTACCGGATCATGGAATGAACACTAGCATGTATATGAATTTAATCTTCAACTGGAATACGATCACCAAGGTTGAATAAGGATGGAGACGAATTAGGTCAAATGAAGGTTAATCTCTCTCCCAAAAGTAACATGCACCAATAGACTTGTGACAATGACAAGTACAAACCTAAACTCCAATACATTATATTATAACCAACATGCCCAACAAATAGCTTTTAGGCCCACAATGAATATTCCTGCCCAGTACACCATTATAAGAGTCCCTAAAAATAGATGATGTTGCAAAATCCCCTGTCAACTATGAAGTACCACTATAAAGTACATCTGTATCCCAGTTCCTCAAACATATCGATATATTTATAAGACTCATACATATGTGCTTAAAATATAATGGGCAATAAATCCTGAGACCTGTCAACACTTTGCCTCATTCTCACCATGGCTTCATCTCCAAGAAAACTTAATGTCATTGATTAGTCAATAGGCTCAAAGAGTTCTAGAAAATAGTATCTTGCCAAATAATGTGGCAAACTTGGCTAGAACTGATCGATGGTCTGAAAGCCTTTCTACAAACAGATGCATATCCACATATTTGATATTTGTCTTTTAATGCCAAATATCTTATCTAATGCTAAAGCAATTTGCTCTTCAATAGAAAGCATTTCCAGCAAATTGGCATTCGTATAGTGGAAACTGGATTGTTCAATCCACTGCCAGCTCAGATCTGAGTGCAAGTAAGGAAACTTATCATTAAAAGACAGTTATATGACCTCCATTTTTAGACCACTATCAAGTGCATAGTCTATGTTATTTACATCATAACCAAATTCTGCCAGAAAGGTGGGAAAAAAGAAATGAACTGGTCAAAATAGCCTAAGATAAAGGAATTTACAAAAGCTCTACCTGTAAGGCCATTTTCCTCCATAGGATAGTCAGGATGCAAATAGCTTTTATCACAATAATTAACATCCATGTGCTCTGATAAATTAGAGCATGCATTTTCAGTGACCAGAGAAACAGAATGAATGCCTCCATTTATGGCTTCATAGACATGTGGATAAGTCTGCATTGATATATCTTTCTCCAAAGAGGTTCCTGTATACTCTGAACTATTTCGAGGCAGTGTTGATAAGCTTGATTTAACTGGCTTTGACTGCAAAATACCAATTTCACTCTCCATGTTTCGTTTACGGACTGATTCAACTACACTATAATTGTAATCAGAAAAACTGGGAACTGGTAATTTTGCACTGCTCTCTAGAACCTTTGTAAGAGGACGACGCCGATCACGTCTTTTTGCAAAGCTCTCTTGCACAGGTCCCACTTCAGATTTTTTCTTTTTTAATGTTAATGAAGAGCCTTTACTACTGTTCACAGGGCTCCCATAACCTATGCTACGACCAATATAAGATGGACTACGAACAACATTCTCAGGAAGGATTGCTTTTGGAATACCTTCACATGTTGCAGGCAAATAAGGCTGCTTTTTCTTGGGAACAATCTTCAATCCAAAGTCCTGTAGACCTCTCATTCGAGTTGTTCCTTGGATACCATCATCTTCCACATCTGCCTCATTTACTCGTTTCACCTTCTGAATATCAACAGGTCCTGGAGCACTAATGGAATCTGTTTGCTGAAATGATACAGCTGAATGTGAGGCATCCAAAGGTGAATCATGATCCACAATGACACTGTAATCACCAGGCTTCTGCTCACTTTTATCTTTGGGTGAGCCAGGAACACAGACCTGTGATTGCTTCGCCTTACTACCATGCTTCTTTTCATCAGAGCACGGCACTTCCAGACAAGTGGATTGTTGTTTCTGCATTAGCTGTTTTTTTTCAAGCTCAAGAGCATGAAGAATAGCATCTTCTCTACGGGCATACTTCACCACCTTTTTTGCTGGAAGATTTGCATAAGCTTTTGCTCTCTCTATACAATCATCATACTCACCACATCGGAAGGCTTTAACACGTTTGGATTTCTCAATGTTGTACCAGTCCCTGAAATATAAAGTTATAAACAGTTATTAGCTGATAAAACTCCAAATTATAAATGCTGCTCATATGGTCGCCAAAAATTTTGCAACTGCATTGATTCAGAAAAGCCAAAAGATTCCCATCTATAACAAAGAAAGAAGTTCTAATGTAATAAATTATCAAGAGAGAGATTATTCAAATTATGTAATCATAACAAAAAAGTCAAAAAGGAACTGGAAGCAACATCATAAACAGATAAGGAGAAAATTCAAAAGGATTTCTAAGAATGGCACTATGCAACATTAATCAAAAAAATCAGTTACAGATGACTGAACCAGTTTTATGATGTGCAGAACACTACTGTGAAGACACTTCATAATAGAGACTGTAACGAGGGATTCATCACTACCAACAATTTCCAAAGAGGATGCAGATCAGAATTATGATGATCAAAGATGTGAAGCATTTCACTGTACAAACTTCTCAAAATATTGAATGGATAATCAGTAGCCATAAGCCTCTATTCTTCTCCTGCTTCTCTTTCCAGGAATTTTTTTTTTTAAATTAGTTTAATGTAACTTGAAACTTAAATTTTGTTCCTAATGCTAAACTTTGACCGTCTGAAATGTTTGATAAGTCGCAGAAAGTCATCAGCAGATAGAACATTGATTAGAAGATAAATTATTGTACAACTAGCCTGAAGCCAAGTTACCATGCTTAAAATTTGGTGGTCAGATACATAGATAAAGTTTATTTCAAAAATATTCAGTACTGTTTAGAAAAATGCCAAAAAGGTTGGAACATGTAATACTTATATCATTGAGAATAACCACAAAACTCTTTCTACAATCTCTGATTCATCTGCTTTCTAATCCTACTTACAAAAGAATTTCAAATTGATAACAAAACTAATCGCTTCTTTGTCAAAATCAAAACAAACGGAATTTATTCTTAAGCGTCAAACCCAAATGCAGAATGATAGAACATCCATCAATAAAAACTGAATTGAAGTGAAGGGTATCAAAAAGGTTATTATTCTTATTTAATATTTGATTAAATACTAGATGAAAATCATGGGAATAGTTTAGACCTGTGTTTGATAATTTTTTTAAGTTTTCTACATTCTGACAATAAAAACTGAGAAGGGTATACTCCTTATCATGCCCGACTGTATTGTTAACCAACGTATAACTTTCCTGATGCATGTGTCACCACATTCAATTTTAGCACCCATAAAGATCTGTTTCCTCACCTTCTCCAGCCTCCAATACCTGCTTATTCAATGTTTTCTTCTTGCCAACTAGATTTCAAAGTACTCAAAAGAAACAGAAACAAAATAGTGCAAGGTAAATCTGCTGGACCCCAACGCTGAGAAGATTTTTCCTATAATCAAGAATTAATCAAAACCACAACTTGTAGATACACTACTATGAGTTACAAACTCTGTTATTTGGTAGACCAAATGGTCAAAGATTAATTGATTTATTTCCCATAAGCTCATAGGCTGTTTCTTAAATTTATCAAAACTCATTTAGCAGGACATGATGCCCAATAAGTTCATAAAATGGTCCATGGATGAAAATAAGACGTACAACTTGATATACAGTTGAGTTGAGGCCATATTCTTTCGAAAGAGTAAATACTTATGTCAACCTGATAATGTGAATCATGCAAGAAACTGATTAGTAGATAAGCAAGTATCTCCAATCATGAGTAACTTCAATCTGTAAATCCCAATGTGTAACTGACAAAGTGAATCTTGAAACTGTTGAAGAATGCTTGGCTGTAACTGTGTGATAGTTCTGTGCATCAACATTTTCAATCATTATCTATATCTTGATGACAGCTCGTGGAGTATAATGCAAAATGTTGATGCAAAAAACTGTCACACCATTACAGTCAGTTACAGTCACAAGCATTCTTGTTCACTGTAGCATCCATTCAGAGATAGCCTTTTGTTACTTTGTGCAATTCCAAGAATGCTACAACTGGATCATGTGTGCTCATATATTACAGTAATGAACTGTGATTTTTTTCTATTATCAGCTCTACCTTAAAATAGTTCCATACTCTTCTTTTCATCGTAGTTAACGGTAGCTTGTCTAGGTAATTTGCATTTCACTTTCGTGCAGAAATGTGTCAATTTCCATAAAATGATTGGATGTTTAAAATGTTTTCACACTGCACATATTTAAACAAAATAATGATTATTCTATGCAATCCTCATATGCTGCATGAGTTGAATTGATCTTTGTATTCGATTTAGAAAGACTAACACACATCGACAATTGATGAAAGATTTTGGCAGGACATGTTATTTTAGACATTGTATCCAGGCTAACTTTCCATTTGATTATGAAACAATCAAAATGCTGGAACTTTAGGTTACCAAATTATGACATATGTAACAAACAAGTTGACAAAGCAAACTATGAAGACATGTAACACTGTTGAATTCTCCGAGCCATCCAAAAGCCTTCAACAAGCTTCCTGGTGATCATGAAGATCCTGGCCAAAAAGAATCATGCTTCCAAACGTGATGTCAAATTTTCAAAGAAAACTACCAAATGACCTTGTAGGCCTCTATAAATGACAGGCATATAATCTTCACAAATTTGGTGGTATCAGAAGTAAATGTTTTTGGTACTAAAATTATGAACAATTTTTTAAGGTTTTGTTGATATCTAAGATTTGATTTATCAGTTATTCCCTGTTATTTTCTCGTTAATCAAGTCTTTGAAAGTAGGTTTCAATAACATTGACAAATTACCTCCATTCCTGATTTTCCCCGCTAAAGGACAAAAAAAACATTATGCCCCACATGCCCTTCTTCGCATATTTATTCTATACTCAATCCCAGTCTCATGCTGAGAATAGCTGTTAAAAATGCTATATCTTCTTCTTCTTCTTCTTTATCTTGATATTTTTATTACCAGTCATGTTAATTTGCATTACAGAACCAATAATGAGAATGTCCACTTCATTGCACAAACAAATAAATTGAAGACTTAACGGTTTTCCTCGTTTCCTATTAGATTTTTGAGATGTATCAGGAAACAACCATGTTCAATCCACTTTATTTTAACAATGTTTCCAGTCCAACTTCTTGACTACTCTTCAGAGATAAATTGGCCATAACTTAGGAAATGTTTGTTGATTCTATTCTATTTCCTTGGCATTACACCATAATGTGATATAAGTCAGATAGGTAAGACTTCTATAGAAGGTTAATCGTTACACGGTCAAAAAAGGAAGGATTTATCCACCCAACAAGAAAGACATTTGATGTACAGAAATTGGCTTTGTAATTAGGGAAAGGAAAAAAAAAGACAGAGAGGTCAATGATACTTACACACTAGCATCCTCTCTTCCAAGAAGCTTGACAGGAGTTCCTGATCTAGGAGACAGCAAGTGAGTCTCGGAGAGCTCATCTGCGCCTAATATCCTTCCAGGCCACCACGAGCCATTTCTCCTCCTCACCCAAACAATAGTACCAACTACGGTATCAATCTTAGGAGCCTGACTGGATTCTCCTGCTGTGCCTGATTCTTCTTCCATCGTAACAAAACAGTAGCTCATACACTCAACCAATCCCACACAATCATCGTACGTCTCTCTTTACCTGCAAGTTTAAATTAAAAAAAAAGAAACTCAGTTAAGATCAATAAGCTTTAAAAGGGAAGAAGAAGAAACCTAAAACCATCCCACACCCACAAATCCATCGCTTGAATCATTCACACCCATGTGAGAAACGCAGACATTGAATATTAGAAAATCAACGCATCTCAATAAACTTTCATTATAACGCCAACAAAAATCTAGAAATAAACTTAAAAAAAGAAAAATGAAAACCTGATTTTCAAAATAGAGGTGTATGTTTCTGTTGCCTTGATACTTTCTGTAGAGGATGCTTTGAAATGAGTACGGGCCTCGAAAACTTTGTTTCTCTCCTTATTTGAGGGTTTTTGACCTGAATTTTTTTGCTGACATCACAACTTTCAGATCTGAGAACACCCAATTAGCCCCCGAAAAATGGGTTTATTTTTTTAAGAATACTGATTGAGATTAACAAATAAATTAATGATTAAAAGTTTTGCTAAATTCCCTGCCCTTGTTCTTCTGCGTTCGTGAACTGGAGTTCCAACCCCTGATTTATGAAACCCTTCCCTACAGTTAAGTTCTGAAGATCTTATCACCAAACCCTGGTTAGATATTGTAGTTAAGTAAACTCTTGAGCATCATATGTTTTAAACTTTTTTCCTCACGTTTTTTAATTTATTTAACTGTTGGTTTTATATCCAATGTTGACTTCCTTTTGTCCCATCTACATATTTATTTAATTTTTCATTTTTAAATATAGAGCTACAAAGTTGAAGAAAAAAAAGTTAGGAAATAGTTGCATTAAATAGGCAGTTACAAAGTATTTGGCTAAAATATTTATCTTTGTGTTTTTATAATTGAATAATGTATTTTTATACTAAATTTTAAAAAATATAATATAATGGTTAGTATAAAAGACAAGTGGAATGAAATCATATTGCAAAAATCTATTAAGAATTCGCAAATAAAAGGAGTCACGTAGTTATAGCTTAGCTAAAGTTATATATTTAGAAAGAGGAGAGTTTTGATGAGGTCAATTGTCCCAACCATTGGAAAAATCTTAGTCATGAGAAATGGACTCTCAACTTATTATTTTTTATATCTATATTTTATTACATTTAAATTTTATTGTATCTTCATTTCTTTCTCTAATATAAAATGTTTATTCTAATTTCTAAAATTTGATTATTTATATCTAATTTTTTATATTTAAATTTGAAACTTTTTTTTAGAAAAAAAGCAAACACTATTAGATGAAGTAGCTCCCTATATTGATATTTTAAAAGTGTTTACATCACATGTGAGATGGTGTTGATACCATCCGCGAATACATTATTGTACTCAAGCTATTTGGCTGAAAAGAGATCTCCAAAACGCTTATAGCAAACGGAGTCATTTCACAATTTTCAATGTGTTCCCTAAAAACCGCTCATGCTTTGGCCATAATTTATTTCTTTTTAACCACTTTCACATTAAAGATGCCTTCAATAAAACCTTTTTTTCAAATTTTCATTGACTTTCTAAATGGCCAACGTCACTTCTCTATGTATGTTCTCTTTCACCAAAAAGTTTGCAAACCTAGCCACTTAGCTTTGATACCTAGTAGCTTGTAAAACATTTGTAAAGACAATTTCCATAATTGCCTCCTCGTAAATGTGGCTCTTGTTCAACCCAACCTGTCCCAAAATGGATTTTATCACTCCTCAAACTTCATTATCCTTGACCTTGAACAGTCTCTTGATCTATTGATCTAATGTTTCTTCCTCATAATTACATTTCACCCCAAATTGTTTTCTTCCAACCATTTTCCCTCCTTACGAAGTATACCCCTTTTCCTATTAACCAATTGCCTCCAGACATGCTACTATCACTTTATTCTCATGTCATTATCTCCAAAGATACACTTGCTTAAAGGGACTTTCTTTATTGTATAATGCTACTAAGGTCTCCTTTTATGTCACTCTTCAATGTCATCTGCCATTCCATTTTTTCTTCGTCTTGGCAAAGGTTCTCTAACCATTAAGTAGTAATTTCCAAAAGGTGAATTATGAAACCGAAGTCGGCTTCCCGAGGTTAGATTTATTTTAATTTGTAAATCTTACAGCCTACTATAAGTCACTGTGAATGCCATCTTTTGTCATTATCATGGATCAAAATTTCTTTTCAATCAATTATTTCATTCCTCATGTTTTGTTTGGTCTCTTCAACACATGTGATTTTTGGGGAGTTTTGGGGAGTCAAATAATATCTCATGTCTTGAAATGTAGAAAAAGACATATTTCAAGACATGAGATATTATTTGACTCCAAAGATGTTTCCCAATATCATCTCGTCACACCTGTCCATCTATTGGGGTTTGAGCTTATGATGTCCTCTTCATTTTGAAAAACTCTATGATTGGCCAAAAGGTCTACCACACCATTAGCTTCTCGAAACACATATGCTAGAGAGAAATCTTTGAAATCCTCCAATGGTTCCATATCAAGTCTATCCAACTTTTAAGTCTCCAATTAGGAGTATCTCTCCTTGATATGGCTTGGATACATGAAAGAGAATCCCCTACAATATCACATATTTTTGTATTGTTGTTTCTACATAGCCCCAACCCCAAGGCCATCATCGACATCTCAACTTTCTTATTTGTAGCATGTCCCAATTTTTTTGAAGTTGCAAGAACACACCTGCCCTCTCCGTCCCTTATTATGCATCCTATTTTGGTCGGCCCAGGACTACCTTGGTCGCTCCATCGAAGTTCATCTTAAATTTAATTCACTTCAAAATGCACCAGATAGCCTCCTTCATTTTCTTTGTTTTATCCTTTAGAGGACCCTTAGGCCTTTTGAGATTTGTCCAGACTTTTTGCAATTCTTCATCCCACTTGGTAAAGATTGATCTTGATTTAATTTTTCCTTTTACATTCAAGAGTTCGCACAAGTTGTCATTGATCTTTTGGACTAGCAACCCGACTTCCATACGGTTTTCCTTGAATATCCTGCAATTTCATTCTTTCTATATATTTTGTATTGTCATTAATGGGGAAACTTTCCATAAGTTTGTCCAAAGTGTCTTCTTTTTTGGATGGCTAGCTAGTGATGAAGCTCATGATATCCTTTTGTCTTGGTTTGGACTATCTCAAAGTTGCATAAACCTAGTTCCATATTTGACTTATGCACTCACATCCTACTACTAGATGATCAATAGAATTATTATTCTTATAACACATAACACATCTATTAGGCCCTTGAAACCCCATTATGTGTAATCTACCAATCATAAGAATTCTCGCATACATAGAGTTGTTTATAAGAATCCACTTACCTTAGGTAACATTGTTGAATGCCAACAAAGAATTTCTAGCCATGATTTGTCCTCTCTAATAGCATTTTGAATTTGGTATCCAATCTTCATCAAATACTCTCTCGATCTTGAGCTGCACCAAATGATTTTGTCCTTTTGCTCAGTAATCACCACTTGTCTCTGGTCAAGTTCTACTTTCAACGTTCTTTTTAATGCCTCTAAGATAGGAAGATAGGAAACATCAATCCATCCATAACAACTGCCAACTTGCACATCATCATTTTGTGTATAATCTCTTACTTTTGATCCTACTACCTCAATTATAATAGTATCATATTCTTTCACCCCCTTGACTTCTACTAATGGTTG
This sequence comes from Cryptomeria japonica, assembly GCF_030272615.1. NCBI lineage: Eukaryota > Viridiplantae > Streptophyta > Pinopsida > Cupressales > Cupressaceae > Cryptomeria > Cryptomeria japonica. The sequence goes on from NC_081410.1 coordinate 9,553,745, forward strand.
ATATCTATTTTATGGATCCATTCAAAAAGAGAGAACTTCTTCCATCATTCACTCTCCAAGTAAGGTGGTATGTGATAAGAGATTGGCAGTTCCATAAGAATTTCCATATCGACGAGCCCCCACTGGAATTGGGCATTATCAAAATCCTTTTGGGATCAATATTATTTAAATATTTATGTTGAAATATCTTGCACCATAGTCTATTAGGATATCTATATAATTTCCACACCAATTTTGTCCTAATTTTGTATTTTGCATTTTCCTCTTCCTTAAACCCGCACCCCCTATGCATTTTGACATACAAGTTGAATCCCAAGGCACCAAAGGAATCTTTTTCTTCTCTTTAGAACCTTCCCATAAGAATTTTTTGAGGATATTTTTCAAGCTTGTTTGTATTTCATTTGTAATCTGAAAGCACGACATTACATAAATGGGATCTACAAAAAGTATTTGATTTAATCATTAACATTCTCCCTACTAAATTCAACCATCTATTCTTCCAAAGCAATACTTTTTTCCTGCATTTATTCACAACCTCATCCCAATGTTTAGATTGATTTGTTCCAAAGATGAGTGGCAACCTTGGGTGTTTGGAGGGAATAGCTTCTACAAAGAATCCTAACAGTCATGCATTCTAACGTTGAACATACTTTTTAGTACTCAAAAAAAATAATGAATGACTTTTCTTGTTTATCGTTTGCTTCAATGCTTTGGAATATTCCTCCAATGGATCTTAATTTTTGTAGCCTCTTGTCAGGTTACTTCCCTGAATAGTATTATATCATCTGTGAATTATGCATGGGTGACTAGTTTCAGATCTTGTACCACTTTAATCCCTTTCCATCCATTGCTCTTCATTCTCTTTGAAATTGATTTGCCCATAGCTTCTACCACAATAACAAAAAGAAAGGGTGATGATAGATCAACTTATCTTATTCCATTGGTGGTCGAAAAGAAGTTGCATAATGAGCCAAAATTACATGGATGGAGTAACACACCGAAGATATATAAAACCTTATTATTTCTATCCATAGACTGTTGTAACCAAACCTTCTTAGAGTTGACTCAAGGAAATTCCAACTAACTCTGTTGTAAGCCTCGCTAACATCTAATTCAATCATCATTCATTAATTTTTTTCTAAAACCATTGTATGAACCACTTCATTCGCTAAGATAATGCTATCTATAATCTCTTTTCTAGGGCAGAAACTATTATTCTCATCTGAAATCATTAAGTTTAGAACTTTCTTTAACCTATTCACCAAGGCTTTCATTATAATTTTGTATAAAGAGTTCCATAGTGATATTGGATGACATTCACCAAAAGACTTGGGACAATTATTCTTTGGAATCATAGTGATAATCACACCATTTGGTTCCTTAACAAATCTTTTCTTCTTCCTAAAGTCTTTTACCATGCATTACACATCTTCCCCGATAAAAGACCAACACTTGTGATAAAAAGATATAGGAAATTCGTCAAGCCCCGGGGCTTTCTTAGGGTGCATCTAAAAGTTTGCAAACCGTACTTACTCTATTATTATTTCTTAATTAAACATTCTCTTTTCATCCTCTAATAGACATTCTAGAATTATTTGTAGAATCAAAGAATTTATATCACATTCCTCTTTTGCCAAATAGCCCAAAATTAGTTTGAAAAAAAATGTTGCTCCTCTCTCTATAGACTTTGTATCCCGTATCTCACTTCTATCATCTACCAAAATGAAATTAAATTTGTTCCAAGTTTTTCGAGCTTGGAAAAATTGTGGAAGAATTTTAAGTTCAAATCTCCCTCCCTTAACCAATTTTCGTGAGCATTGTCTCATCAATAAGTCTCTTCCCGTGGGCCCATTCATGGGCTTTATAGGGTGAATCCGAGAAAAGGTGAAAGATGCTTAGTAAAGTGAGAAGTACCTCAGCAAGGATGGTGTAAAGAGATTTTTTATGGCGCATCAAAGGGTAATCCTAGATTATCAGGTGCAAGCTTTGTGATCAGAGATTGGATAGGGAACAATTTGGTGATGGGGGCCCAAAATCTTGCATAAGGTACGAACAATGAGGCAGAGGCTAAAGCGACGTTATTGGTTGTTCAATGGGAGATAAAATTGGGTATACAAAACCTACATCTAGAAGGTGACTCGCAAATAATTACCAATGCAATCATCAAAGGTGAAGCCCAAGCATGGTATTTAAATAAATTTATTTGTAAAATAAAAACTGATTTGATTTTTTTCAGAAACTACACCATCTCACATGTGTGAAGGGGAGGCAATGAATTTGTTGACATATTGTCCAAGTGGGCTATATCATTTGAAGAAGTGGATGAAGCACATGTCGAGGGTTTCATAAATCTGGAGGACAATGATGTGGGGGGCTACGTATAGTGGGGTGTATAAATGCATTTATTGAATGGTAAGGCCGAGAATTTGGCAATGTGATCAGGCATTATTTATAGGTGTCTAGGCCCAGTTTTGGATGCACCTGGTGGTAGTGGTTGCTGAGGTGTTGAAAGGGATGGAGGCTACATTTACACTGTATACCTCCAAGCAACAATTGGTGTTTGTGGGTGATGTCTCTACAAAGAGAATTAAGTGTATTTTTAAGTTTAGTGATGATGCCTTTGTGTAAATAATGGAGATATTATTAGGGGAGTGTTTTTAAAAATAATGCATAAATACAAAACAAATATGGATGTGGTTTCAATGGTGTTGGTATGGGGACTGGAGTTGGGAGAACAAAAGGATGTCTTGGTTCGAGTGCTACGAAAGTATGTTGAGGACGACTAGCTTTGTGAGTTGTCGGAGTTGTTGGACATGGCCACACCCAAGGCAGGGTTTGACACAGGTGAAGGGCTTGATATTGATGGTATTCACAAATTGAGGGAATTGATGCCCTTCATTCATTGGCCCTTTAGGATGGATAGGGAAGAGCGCAAAGTGGAAGTAGCTATCGGTTGGGACTCTCTCAAGCTCTACCTATGAGAGAAAGAGATGGAATATTGAGGCATTGAATTTGGTGAACCTGTAATAAAGGAAGACAAGGGAAAGGGTAGGATGAAAAATGGTTGGAGTGCAGAGACTGAAGCGAAAAAGAAGGGCATTGGTGTGTACTAGCAATGCTACGAGAGGTGAAATGTGGAACATTGCTGGTGAAGGCCCAAGTGGACAAGCTCGCAACATGCCCTTGTTTATGGAGGGGAGGGCATCTTGGGTGCTTTGTTCCATTTTGTTTTGATTTTCTCATCGCAATATTGATTTATCTATTTTGGGGTTGCTTTATAATGTTTATAGTCGTTATACATGGAAATGCATATGTCTATGTTGAAGTTTTTGAGGTCTGGGTTTTGGGTTGGTTTTAGTTCGGTAGGTTGGGGTTCATTTTTGGTGAATTACTATATGCAACCCCTTGATAGATATAATTGTTGGAAATTTTGAAGAAAGCCAACTGGTTGATGGTTGTAGTGGTGTAATGGTGGGGTTGTAGTTGGTAGGTGTTATGGGTAGTGATCACCTATAAAATTCAGGCTTTTTGAAATTTTGAAAAAATGTTATAATGTATTTCATGGTTATCAATAAAATCTACATATTATTGATCAAAAAATAAATAAATAAGTCTCTTCCCATGCTAGGATCTCTAAGTGTTGGGCTTTAAGTTCTTTCTCCTTAACAAAATACTCATAAAACATGTCTTTTTTGAAAACTCTATTATTTAATGGCTCCAATTCTAGTTCTAATTTTTCCTTTTCTTCAAAGATATTTATGAAGAATTCCATATTCCATTCCTTCAACTCTAATTTTACATATTGTAGCTTTTTATAAAATGCATAACTCATCGTCCCTTCAATTTAAATGGTTTCCATCATTGTTCAATTGTTGGCACTAAATCTCCATTCATCACCACATATTTTCAAATTTTAAATATGATATGGTTGGCCTTTTGCTCTCTTTTATTTTCAACATTACTGGGAAGTGATCCAAAACTGATATAAGGGAGTATACTTGTCTCATCCAAGCTTCCACCCTCCAACCACCTCTAAGATATAGAGAACCAAACAAAAAAAAATGCTATATTGGTAAAGTCTGACTATCTATTGGTCCATGTGTATAGACCACTTGAAGTAGGACAATCCACTGCTCTTGTTTCCTCCACAAATTCTCTAAATTCCACTATGGTTCTGTTAATTTTATTAATCCCTACACTCTTTTTTGCTAGATCCAATATTGCAGTAAAATCTCCTCCCATGTTATATTCATCACAATTCATTGTTGCAATTTTGACACTTAATTCTTCCCAAAGCCTCTTTTTGTCCTCCATTTTTGTTGTTCCATAAATATTGAATAACACAAAGCTCCTATTTGTTTTAGTGTCTTCCACCTGGCACTCCATCTAGTTTGCCTTTGAACGGAAAATCTTTATTTCTATATTCTTGTTTTCTCAAAGTATTGCCAAGCCCCTAGGCAAGCCTTTGATTGGATGAAAGCATCCCTCTCGTAATCTACAAAATCCAATGAACCTTTATGCCTTTGATAATGTCAATTTTCCTTCTTGTCGCATAATAATATTTGATGAAATCTTCTATAAATGATGCATAAACAAGCCTCTTTTGTCAGGGGCATTTAGGTCCCTAACATTCCATATGGATATCATGGTTCCTTCCCAGGGGGGTATTGGATAAATTCATGAACTTTGTGATGCTTTCATAACCTAATTCCACTACATCCTCTTCTCTCTTCTACTTATTTGATTTCCTACCTCTACACTTTTGGGATTTGCATCTAACTAAAGCCCTTGAGGCTAATTGGTTGATACATCATTGGTATATTATTCCCAACTCATCCTGATCTTGTTTAATCCATAGTTTTGATTCAAGGCCTACTTCTTGCTTATTTCTATCAGCTTTGCCCCTATTATTATACTCTATCATCTTCCTATTATTGTCCACATTAAGCACTTATGAATAATATTTGATCTTTTGAAGATACCTTTATCAAATTTTGTATTTTCATTGATTGTGAATGTAAAAATTCTCCTCCATCATTGTCTCTTGGGGATCTGGCCTACCACCCCTATAAGGGGACTACCTCTTTGAATCCTTTCCTTCCTTTGTTGTATTCGCAATTCCAGGATTGGTTATCTCTGGCTTCCATACAAGTTTTGTTTTATATTTTTGCTTGCAATCTTCTAATCTATGATTTCTATTTCCATGTTGGGCAGAATAATTTATATTCTTCAATTTCAACCACCTTGTTCCAAATTTCTCCATCTGCCATTAGGAAAATCATGCTTGGAATTTGTCAAACCACTACAATTTTAATTTTCACATACAAGTGTGAATCCCCTTCCATAATATCCATGTCTATGTCTACAACTATGTCTGATGATCACCCTATCTTCTTCCATAATATCCATGTCTATGTCTACAACTATGTCTGATGATCACCCTATCTTCTCTAGACATCCACCTATCCAATATTCCATTGGGAGATTATAAACATGAATTCATACTAGTTTATCATTGGAGCTTAGGATTATTGGATTAAACTTTGGTGCCATTTTTTAATATATAACTAGTAATCCCCCATACTCCATAGACCGCCCTAAATAATTTAATCATTCTCCTCGATTGTGAGGATTGCTATGAAGAATCCATTAGGGATGAAAATTAGGAAAAGTTGTGTTTTCCAATTGGTGTGGATCTATTCCTTTATTATTTTACTGTCCAATCTAGACCTAGTGAATCAGAAATTATTCCCAATTCATTCATAAAATCTATGTCTTCTATGATCTCATTTCACACATCTATAGTATTTTTTTTGTCTTTGTATTGTTATTTTGAATATTTTCCATTCCTTCTAGGGAATTATCTTTGATCTGTTTATGTTTTTACCCTCTGGTCATTCTTTGATGATGACTAATATGTTAGTTCTCATCTAAGTAATTGTTACAACTGTAATGGATGAAAAAATAGGGTTTTACAAGTTAAGCATTGTAAACTAGGAAATGACCTAACTTTCCAAACAATAACATTAAAGGAAGGGAGAACTCAATTGATCCAATCAATACAAGAGGATTGAATGCAGATCGAGTTATTTTTCCTTTGTCTAGTTGAAATTGATTTGAATGTATTTGAATGTTAGATCTAGCTTGAATGATGAAGAATTGACATGAAACAAGAAAAACAACAAGCTACAAACACAAGATGTAGGCATAGGGCTAAGTCCAAGCAAAAGAAATGGAAGAGTGCCTGTGACAATAAGTTTGCCCCAAAAGTGCGGGACTGTGGCAATTTGCATCTCAATCCCTAATGTTGGATGTGGATAGATTGGAATATTTCAAAATTAGGATGTCACGCAAAATCTATTCCCATAAGGTTGTAGTAAATCCTCAAGACTCTGGTGGTTTTCATCCCAATCCTTAGATCGTTGCCTTTGCAAAAGTCAGATCTGATGTCATCATCTCCTTTGCCAGAATCTCCATTTGTGGCTCCTGGATCTATCACCTATACACAAAAGAAAAAAAATAGTGTTGTTGATAGGGGTCTACCATAGTTCAAACCCCATATTTGGAATCAATCCTAATTAAATAAAAATTTAAATGAAAATGTTGAATGATATACCTCAAATTTGTTGCAATTAATGATAAATGATAATGAAATACTCTTTAGACGTGATCACAAGTGTCAATGCAATAAAATGACTTGACATAACATGAACATAAATGACCTAGTAAAACACACATGATTGCATGAAGATTGGAGTACATTTGTTGCTCCATGATGCTTGAAGGATATGGTGGGATGAAATGCTACCTTTAATGCTTGAGAATGATTGATGGATGGATAAATTTCTTAAAAACGTTAGATGAAAATGAATAGGAATAATGCACTGATATAGGGTTCCCAAAGAAATTTTCTAATTAGGTTGATCTCCAATGGTCAAATTACGACACTAAGGACCAAAATCACCATGGAGGGGAAGTACGCCAACCCATTTAAATTAGGTACTATTTAAGGAGGAGCATAACACCCAAGTGCCATGACCTTGGGACTAGGGTGAGCTAGTCACCAAGGTCCACCAAAAATAGGACAAACTAGTGGGAGATCAAGGTGCACAACCTAAGGCACAGGTTCAGTTCTTTGTGCAGACAAATGACATGAGATTCAAGGTGAAAAGGTTGGAAATCGACCTAGGACAAAGCTTAAGATAGGACACTCTAAAGTAGGGGCACAAAAGGTGGTGTGAATTGTGCAAGATTACAATTTATGATGCTACATCTAGCCCCCACTATAGCAGGAGTATGAACCTACACACATACTCGTGATAAAGTAGCAAAAAGAGAGATAGATATGAGCGATTGAGAGCAAGATCACAAAGCGATAAGACGTCACTAAATTCAAGGGAACATTCCCCCGAGCTTAGCATCTTAACTCATATAATCAAATGCAAGGATACACACAACAAGGCAAAGACAAAATAAAAGACACAAAAAGATAAAAAGGAGTTAGTACTAAAGACAAAGGCTTCAAGTCAACTAGTTGAAGAGACCTCAACAGTAAAAATGTCTCAACCGCTAATATCATTCTCAAAATGTTATTGCAAGAGCACAAGTGGTCACATGGAAATAGAAAGAGCATGCATCAAGAGATGAACCATGATCCAATGACTAGCAAGGTATGTTGTGCTCATGGGTTCATGGAGGAGAGCATGGATTGCATGGGCTAGCAAGTTGTGTTATGTTAGGAAATCCACATAGACATTGATTCTTATGAGACAATTGTAAGTTGTGTTATGTTGTGTGATTTATGTACGAAGGAAGAGTCGAGTAGAAAGTTGTGTTATGTTATATCCACTCATCCTAAAAGAGAGAAAGATGAGTTGAAAGGTCTAGCAAGTGATGTTGTGCTAGTCAAATCAGTCAGAGTAGTTACAAAAGAAGAAAAGGTCTACCAAATTGTGTTATGCTAGTCAACTCATCCTACCAAAATGTCATCTGGTTTCAAGAGTTAATAATCTCGTATGAGACTTTGATTTGGTTTTGAGAATGCAACAACCTGTATAAGACATAATAAAAAATGTCTAGTTTCGTAAATGAAGCATCTTGTCCAAGACTTTGGTCTAGTTTCAAGCATGTACATCTTGTCTAAGACATAAGGATAACCAAACAAAGCATATTATTTGTAAGGAAATCCACAAACTTGAATTGAAAAAGAATAGCCAAGAAAGGAATCATGCAAGGAAATTCAAAACTTGAATTAAAAAAGGATAACCAATAAAGGCATCATGCAAGTAAATCTACAACTTGAGTTGAAAAAGGATGACCAAGAAAGGCATCATGTAAGGAAATCCATAACTTGAATTGAACATATGCTACAAGGAGGCCATGATGAATGCCCCACCTTAAGATGTCAACATATCCCCATGTTGATGTCTTAAGGAAGAGATAGAAATAAATATACATGCATTCATCACCAGGGAGATATCTTTTAGTCAACAATATACATAACTAGAAACCAGGGAGGCATAACTCTTGTGAGCAAGGAAAAGATAGTTGTAAAAGAGATATATTGCAACAAGTGTAAAGGGATCCTTTTGAGGGATGAAAGGAGGAAGATACCTTTACCCAAAGGTATCAACCTCCAAAAGTAGAGGAGATTTTTAATAAGGATGACATGTTTGAAAGGGGAATGAGACTAAGAATACACACCTTTCGCATTGCTAGGAAAAAGCGGATTCTTATTTAAGGATTGCACACATTCACTAAGGAGATATTGTTCATAAAAAGGTGTACCATTTCAAACAAAGACCAAGTCATAACCAAAGTAAATATATATGCTCACATGGAAGACCACTCTATGCATTGAAGAACCTCGAGTTATGAAAGATGCAACTCAACAAAGGAAATAGGCAATTCTTAAAAAATAGAGATTTAAAATATTATTCTTGCCCCCCAAACAAGGAGACAATGATACACGTTTAACACAAAAGGGAGATAATTATAAAAGACACACTATTCTAAAATAAGGAAAATATCCTTATTAGGGATATATTTTCCTATAAGAGGGATGGGATCCTCGACAGGGACATGCACATCCACGATATAGAAAGGTTCATTATAAAAGATACAACTTAATAAATGGAAAGTGGTTCCTCAAGAAAGAGGAACATTTGATGAATTGCTATATACTTTCAACACTAAAGAAGAGGTCCCAATTAAGGATATGTACTTCTGAAGCAAGGATAAGATCCTCATCAAGGATATTTGTTCCAATAAGAGAGAAGGGATCCTCGGCATGGATATACACCTCCTCAATCAAGAAGAGATCCTTAAATATAAGACATACCTTCAACAAAGGGAAACTTTATTCTTAAGGAGGAAATAAATGTTTGAAAATTGTTCTTGCCCCACAAGCATAAAGACAATAAAAGGTATAAAATAGGTTATAAAATAGGTTATTTGTATAGTCAACTTGTCGAGTTTTGTAATCTGTAAAGGTGAAAGAATGATAAATTGATCCCTTAAGAATGTTAACAGGATCTGGTCTTCTCCAAAGAAAGGAGAGTGATTAGGCACTATTCTCATGTCATGTGAAGAAATGTGTGTAGATAAGAAATAAGTAAGGAAACTTATGCCATGAGATATAAGATCCATGGGGACATTGATCTCTATATCCAATCCACTGTATTCTTGTTTGGGAAGGATGCCAAAGTCAATATTATTATGCATATGAAATTCTAATGGGGAGGGACTAAGGATGACCATTACAATGACACGTTAAGGATGATTATTGCAGCGACACCTCTTCATATCTTTAGAATAGAGTGTGTTCGCTTGTGCGCTCGTACACTCATCCATTTACAATTGTACTCTCCTAAAGGAAGCATTCCATCCTTGTACGTACTTGGATACAAGGGATAACAAAAAAATTGTACACTTCCTCCATTTGTTCCATTATTCTTTTCTTTTTAATATCTTCATTATTAAGATTTAGGGGCAATGCAAACCATTGGAGACATTTAGGACTTCTTCCTTACTGACATAATTTTCTATTTTCTCTTTGTTTTCATATACTCTTCTTCACAATCTAAAACCTTTAAGGATATAATGATCATTCATACATGTGTGTGTGTGTATCTTGATGACATTGTTATAAATTTTATTGACCACAAACAATCATATCCCCATATCTCTTTATGTTTTTTTTTTACATTGTAGGCATTATATGCTATATGTTACAAGGTTACATCCCATGGATACATCTCATCATGTTTACATGACACGCCATCTCTTCTCCTCCCAATTACTTGTGCTCCCCTTCATGTAGAACATATCATTCCAAGGGGGGGCTATAATATTCATAGTTTATATTGAAAATATCTTACATTGTATAATGATTTTTGAAATGTTTGCATCCAACTATCTTATCCATCACCTAGCATGGGTTCAATCAATTGCACTTTGTCCCTTTGATTGACTGTGTCTCTTTTTTGTAGTTGTCCTAAAACACAGTTTATAGAATTCGCATGTTGATTGGATTATCACATGGTCTCTAGCATGACACAACTTGCTACCCATACATATGGGAATTGTCTAATATCTATATTATTTTGGTGTCTAATTTTTTGCTTTTCACCTAATTTGTTTCTTTATAGCTAACATGTTTATGGTGATACAACTTAAAAATCTTCATGCAGGATTGACTCAGGTCTCTACCCTAGGGGTAGCTCCGCATGGATGGAATACTTTGCTTCCTATTCTCATATTGGGTGAAATAATCTCAAACATTCTCTCTATTTTAGCTCACGCTTCTCTTCAAATGAATATGATTTCTAAAGTGAGAGAAAAATGCAACATCATAAATTGTATCTTATGCAATTTCATGTCACATGAGCCTTCTCTTTAGACAAATTAAAGACAATTCAAACCTTAAATATTTATACCCAATTCAACAAGCATCTCTACCACACATCACGCCCAATTTCCCAATTGCTAGGTCTAGATTGAGCTCAGACATGTGCGCTATGGAGACATCCTTGCATCACGATATTGTCATGTGAATATCCATGGTTGAAGGTGGTCATTGGTATGTTACACCTTTCTTATTTTGGTAATTTAATGCTCCTCTATTCTCGCACAAATGTCAGGACAACTTCCTATAGGTATAACTTGCTCTTTTTGCTTCACTACTTCTCCTTCTCGCATTCTAACAAATATCTCTTGGCTATTCTTGCATTTTTTTTACCTCTCGAGCATTCACACAACATACTAGACCACTATTGTTGCATTTATTCTTCTCACAACTTCACCACCTTGTCCTCTACCATTATTGCCTATCGAAGCTCTGTCAAACTCAAAGATTATTTTTGTTCTTCACTCCAACAAGCTGCATCACTTCTAGTTTCAAAGGAGGTCAACTCTTTGGGTTTTTTTGCATTTAATACATTATGTTTATATTAGGATATAATTTATTTCATTTGTGTCTATTTTATCTATAATCAAGTCTATAGATTGTCCATGGAGGTGGGAATACCAAAGCGAGGGTTTGATTGAGGCAAACCTCTTAACACAACTACCCCAAAATTTTATCTATCTTATGTGTGCATGTTATGATGGAGAAGATTGTTGCTTTTGTTGGAACTTCACTTGTGGTTGGTGGTGATATTCATTTGCTTCCTCTTAGTCTTTTTTGTTGCTTTAATTTTGTTATGCACTTTCATCTCACTCTACACTTTTTGGTACTAGATTTTGTGTTTTGTCCATACAGGATGCTTGTGTGTTGCATTGTTGTCCTTGACCCGCGTGTGCATGGTAGACAAAGAGCTCATAGATCTATCTAGAAGGAACATGTGACATGTACTTTCACCTTCTATTATTTAAATCCCATAAATTTTTAAATTAAAAGTTTCAATGACTTATAATGTATTTTTTTTGGGATTTGGGTCATAATAGCGTCTTTGCAATCTTAGCAAAATTTTATACCCAATTTTATTACTAACAAAAGCTACACATGTTTCCTCTTTTGCAACATTAGGGGTTAATTACAAAGTTGCTAGTAAGCGAAACTCATTTAATTTTTTTGAAAAGCACTTATTTTTGTTAAATGAAGGTTGTTTGAGAGATTCAAAGGTTTAATAATTATGCTAGGTTAAGATTTGAGATTTACACAAGCATCCTCTTCATTAATGCTCACATGCTACCTCCTTTGAAACTTCAAAAGCTTCTTAATGGTAACATACTCCGAAAATCACAAATCCACAACTCTTTAATTCTATTATGCTCCCAAAATTGGAACTCCATAACTCTTCTTTAGTGATACCATGCTATCAAAATTACAAATCCATAACTATTATTTAATGCTACTATGCTCCCAAAATTACAATTCCACAACTCTTCTTTAATGCTACCATTATCCTAAAATAACAACTCCACAACTCTTTAGTGTTACCATGCTATCATAATGGGTGTAAAACTAGGGTTTCACCGATTAAGATAATAAAACCACTAATTTTACCTTAGGAACCACTACATTGAAAGAGGGGTGAATCTAATAGATCCAGCCACAATCCAAACTGGAAAAAGGCTGAAACTATGACTAGATTCACTTGTTTTTAGTTTTCCCCATCTTTCTAGTTGAAATTTGGGTGTGAATTGTGAAATTAGAGCAAAAAAAGGGATAATTGAAGAGAGGCAGTTAATTAGACTGCTATAGATGTCCCACAGACCACTAATGAGGATCTGGGCAAAAGAAGATGTTTAGAATCTGTACCTAGAAGTTTAGCCCATTTTTTCAAGACCAAGTGGTATAGATTTGCCCTGATCTTCTGACTTTCATTTTGTCGAAAGTTGAACCTATTCATCATCATGAACTCTATTGGGATCTCTGAGTACAACTCTTAAACCAATTCCTTACAGACAAAAAGAGAGAAGAAAGTGTTGTGAATAGGGGTTTGCCTTAAAGGTCAAACCTCGATTTAGGAATTAACCTTAAATTGAATAATGTAAATATTGAAGTAAATGGTAGGAGATATACCTTAGATCTATAATTGTTGATGGAAGGATTGATGATGCAATGCTCTTTGAATGTAATCATAAATGTTGAATGTAATGGCATGACAAACACATGAATATGAAAACCCTAATCAAACACACATGCTTGCACGAAGATTGATGCAACTTTTCTCCATAATACTTGAAGGATGGAATGTTGTCTTGAATCTCTGAAAATGCTTGATGATTAATACTTGAATGTACAAGTGCTAGTTATGGAGTCTTAGTGGATGTCAAAATTAATTGATAGGATGTCTTTATACAGGGTTCCCTAGGTAAATTATCGATTAAGTCAACCTCTAACAATCAACTATAGCCACGGGGACCAAATTCCATCAAGGAAAGAGAAAGCCTGCTTGGTCCTAGATTAGGACCTATTTAAGGGGGGCCAGGGTTTTGGAGGGCACCTTGATCCTCCAAAAACAAGACTAGCAACTTAGAGGTTGGTGGAGGACAGATCCAGGATGGGACCCACCCAGTGGTGTCAACAAGTGACATCAAGATTGGAGTAAAAAGGACCAAACGGGCCTAAGGGGAGTAAAAATGGGACACACTAAAATAGGAGCACAAATAAGAGGTATGAATTATATAGGTTATAATTTATGATGCTACATTTAGCCCTCACTTTAACAAGAGTATGAGCCTGTGCAAATAATCGTGGTAAAGTAGAAAGATGAGAGAGCGGAGCAACCAGGAGTGAGATTCACAAGGAGATAAGATATCTCTAATTTCAAGGAATCAAGCCCACAATCTTAGGATCTTAACTCACACAATCACATGCAAGGAGACACAAAATTAGACAAATATTAAAAAACAAAACAAAGACAAAAGACACACAACATAAGGGGTTAGTACTAAAAACAAAAAGGGTCCAAGTTAACTATTTGAAGAGACATCAATAATCAAATGTCCCGACCACTAATATAATTCTCTGGATGTTATCACAAGATTATAAGTGGTCACATGAAAAGAGTAAGAACATGCATTAAGTGATGAACCATGATCAACAAATAGAAAATCTACAAGCTCATGGGGAGGAGAAAAGAGAGGACATGGATGCCACAAGCTAGCAAGTTGTGTTATGCTAGGTGATCCATGAGAAGAGGAGCAAGAGAGGTCGTGGAATTAACCAGCTAGCAAGTTGTGTTATGCTAGGTGACCCATAAGAATATGAATACTCACGGGACAACAAGTTGTGTTATGTTGTGTGATTCATGTAAATAAGGAGAGTCAAAATAGTATAGTAATACGTGTTATGCTAGTTCCACTTATCTTGAAAATGGAAGAGTTGAAAGGTCTAGAGAACTCTATTATGTTAGTCAACTAACCTTGTTGCACATGTCATTGTCAAGTTTCAGGAGTTAAGCATCTCATATAAGAAATGGGTCTGGTTTCGAGTATGCAACAACATGTAATAAAAAAAAAATGTGTTTGGTTTCAGGAACATCTTGTATAAGAATTGGGTCTGGTTTTGAGAATATACACCTCGTATAAGACATATGAAAAGGTTGCATCTAGTTTTGAGAATGAAGCATATCACATAAGCACTAATATAGTTTTGAGAATGTACACCCCATATAATACATACTAAAAGGTTGTGTCTAGTTTTGGGAGCGAAACATCTCATATAAGACTTTAGGTCTAGTTTTGAGAATGAACACCCCATATAAGACATGCAAAATTAAAAAAAATATAGTACAAAGAGGGCATTCTATATGCCATCCCTTAAGATATCAACATAAAGGTATTTTTATGTCTTCAGAAAGCTAGAAACAAGGATACACACTTTCAACACCAAGGAGATATCCTTTAGCAAAAAATGTACATAAATCCAAGCTAAAAAGATAGGACTCTTAGAAGAAAGGAAAAGATAATTGTAAAAGAGATATCTTGCATCAAGTGTAAAGGGAATTTGTTGGAGGAATAAAAGGAAGATATATTTTCTCAGAGGCATCAAACTCCAAGAGGAGATTTTGAACAAAAATAATATCATTTATCACAAGGAAGGAAGGAGAACAAAAATGTATACCTTCCTCCTATTGCTAGGAAAAAGTGATTCTTGACAAAGGATAACACACTTTTGACCCAAAGTGAGGGGTTTGTTTAAAATAGATATACATTGCCATGTGTAGAAGATGTTATACACAAAGATACACACCTATTGCATAAGAGAGAATCCTTGAGCAAAAAATAAATTCAAACGAGAAATAACATCGTATCATAAGCAAACACCACTCAACAAAGGAAAAGTAGATCCTTAGAAAGGTTAAGAAAAATCAATGCCCCCGAAGCATAGGGACAAAGAGAATGATTGCACAAGCCACAAAAAGATGTACCACTTCAAGCAAAGAAAATGTCCTAATCAAGGAACACACATGTACTCCCATGAAGGAAGATTCAATGTGAGAAACGACATCAAGAAATGCAAAATACAACTCAAAAGAGGAGGTAATATTCAAAAGGAGAAATGTTTGAAAACATACTATCCTTGCCACTCAAGTGACGAAACAAGGAAGAATTATGTTATTGTCCAAGTATGATTGGAATTCAAGATGCATCACCACATATGACAAAGAGCCCCTTGTAGACACTTAAATTTGATTAATTAATTTAATCAGATTCAATTCTCTTGGTTGCTTGTATTTATTAAACAATCCATATTATTGTTATCATTAAGGTTTGCACCCCTAGCTAAGACTAGTCTTAGCTAACCTATGACACATGGGACTACTTTCAGGTTGTGGGTGACCTATGATGAAAGTAGACCTTTAGATAAAAGGTCGGTTCCTTCTAGATATCACCTAAACTACTTGCTCTGCCATGAAAAGGGATAAACAGATGCATATAAAATGAAAGATACAACTATTTGGTGTGATGCACCTGAATATTTGGAAAGATTACCACATGAATAATCAAGATCACTTTGTTCACAACTTATTCAAACTTAAAGGACCATAAACATTTCATAAGTAGGCTACCTATCTCAGATTTGCATAGATGAAGTATTTCATACAATAACAAAGTCTGGAACAAGATTTTGCACAACATATAACTTGGTAAACTTCAAGAAAACTTTCTTTAAACATAGTAAAGATGCATAGAAAGTAAAGGATTCATGCTAAACCATAATTAATTTCATGATTACATATAATACTTATGAAATTGATACAAGAGAACATGAAGGATTAACAACAATTTTTATTGATCCTAAAGAATCTAATTACAATATATAGAAAACAACTCTGATTTTCATGTACGAAAGGTTACAAGAAATAACACAGCTGAATACATAGAAAAATCAAAGAAGAACCCAAGAATTTTGAGTTACAAGACCCAATTGTCTACTGTACATATAGGGAAAAAGTAAGAACTCCTGTACAAATGAATTGAAGTTTCCTTTTATTGGAGTTGTTCCTACAATTTGAATTTTGAAAACTCTGGTTGTCTTTGACTTGTTTTTTGGTTGCTCCTTCTTTAAAATTAGGTGCTAATTGATTGAAAATTTGAAATGGAGCTTGTTGGGCGAGCTCATTTGAAAATCCCTCAAAAGTATGGTTGTAACTGAGGTTCACAAGCTACTGACTGTCTCTAAACTTCCCTTGGATGATGAATAACCCTCGGGGCTTTCAAAACAAGGGTTGAACTGCTGATTTGGCTTATAAATCCTCCTCAAATTGTGGGATTTGTCTCTTGGATGCCCCCCTTTGACTTGTTTTGCAATTTAAATTCAAATTTACATTGAAGGATTTTTTTTTTTGAAATTCAAATATCTTCAACATGGCAATCAACCTTCATGAAACTTGTATTCCTTGAACAAGTTTGTGAGTGCCCTTTGTTTGATGATTAGCTCTCTTATCACAAATAAGCCCTTATACTACTACTTTGTGGCATCTTTATGTGACATCTCTCTATGACTATGCAAAGACTATTAATATTGAAACCCTGACCTAAAAGGAAAAATAGATCCTGAGATCTAGAGTCATATCATTGTATTTACTATTACAAAGCCTATGTCTGTTAATGCAATGATCTAAGGGCTTTCTAAAAGGTTTGTTGTCTGGGAATTCCCGGCACTTCTACTCTAGTAGTCCCTATGACTTATATGAAACATTATCATGACTTTATTTGATAGTCTTACCCTCTCTACATTATTTCCTATCTAGACAATGAGGATCTTTGAATGGACTGTATGGCACTTTGAAAGACTCTAGTCCTGGCTACCACAAATCTGCTTGTCTTTGGTGATGGTTACCTAACACTACCACGAGGCTTTGATTGCAACTTCACTGTATTATCTGCAAACTCATGCTCTTTAGTTCATATCGTGTTGTACTATCATGACCTCTATTTTCATGGCCATTAAGTTGTCTTTGAATGACAATGATCTTGAATAGACTATCCCTTAGGCTTATGAATGGCTAATCTTTATTTATCTCTTTTCAGTTATGCACTTTGGGTTATTGATCTTTGTGAGACTGCTGACATCAGTTTTGATATTATATATGCTATCAAAGGGTTGCATTCACTATCATATCATGTTTGACGGAGGCTTTGACACTGTGCTTAACTGTGATGAGTGAAGGTGTGCTTTATAAGGATTGGTACTTTAACTAATTCATTGTTATATTTTGAGGTCTTCTATTGATGATTTCGTGTCACTGATTTTTGACTGTCCTTATTACTATGGACTACAATATTTGAAGGCCATGAAGACTTCTAACATGTGACCTCCTTACTTGATCAACTCATCAAACAAGGGACTACCCTATGAGATTGTGACAATGATTTTCTCTTCTACTGTTATAGATGCTTTGAGTTTGTCCTCTTGTGGCTTCATGATATTAATATTTTGGCCGTGTCTGATCATTGATGTTCCCAAGAAACTTACTATATCTACACCCTTTTCAATGGCTGCCCTAGAAGCTCTAAAATTAAGATTCTATGATAAAGCTCTTTATTATGACGGTGCTGTGAATGTAGATTCTCTGTGTTTTCTTATTGATCATACATAGATGGCCCTCTATTTCTTTTTTTGGCACTATCATATATTCTCAAAGCTGCTATGTCATGTAGCATATACATTTTGAATGCTATCTAACATTGATCCTTACTCTTTCCATATTTTCTCATATGGGTAAGCTTTTCCACCGCCCTTATAGATAATCTTTGTGCACTTCTTAATGACTGTTAAATAATCATCACATGTTGACAGTTCTTTGAGCTGTAGCATTACACATTACACCCAGGTGCATGTGATTGTTGGAAACCTCGAGAGAAATAAGCCTTATAAAAATCTCTGCATGTATTTGTGACTCTATTTTATCATATCCTAAAACCATCTTCATTATACTTCTTCTTGATTGAAGACTGTCACTATGATGAGGGTCTTTGTTGCTCATTCTTGTTCATTGACTGTCACAACCTGCTGGCATAGATCTCAAGCCTTAGACTCCTATTGATCTTTTTCTATTTTGGGAAGTCAATGAATTATGTAGACTCTTGTGTCTCATATATTGGGCTTTCATGGTTGTGTCTAGGGCTTTGTAGATGTTGCCTTAGCCATATTTATAATGTCCTCTTTTGATATAACAACCTTTGTCTTTCAAACTATGTGTGCTTCTCTAAAGGGTTTAAGACTCCCTTATTTTAGTGCATTTTCTATTTGGTAATGATGACTGTGACAAACTCCATTTATGGTTGTGTTTTTATCTTGTTTTCATAAATTAGTCTCTTCCTCCCCATTAAGACTATTAGCTCCTTGAAACACCATTCTTCTTAGGACTGTGATTGCATTTTGATCACTAATTTTCTCTTTTAAGGTCTACTTCTTGCTCTGTCTTGATAGTTGCTCTATCTATGGGCACTGAGACTTATGCTTCTACAATATCATGTGCTTTCTTTAGAATTGATTAGCTTTTACTAATGTAGACACTTAAATTTGGCTAATTAATTTAATCGAATTTAATTTCCTCGGTCGCTTATGTTAATTAAATAATTCACATTATTTAATTAAATATGGCATCCCGTCCCTGTTGGCTTAACTAATTTAATTAATGAAGCCATACCCCATCAGCCAATTAATTAAATAATCCTCCCCTTTTTCTCTCCAATCCCTTGAATTAATTAGTCTAATTAATTAATTAACCCCTTTCCAATTTCTTTAATTAATTAATTCCCCCTTTTCCATCCCCTTATTTGAATTAATTCAATTCAAATAATCACATTTAACCCACATTTCTCCTAACTCCAAACCCAACCTAGCCTAACCCCCATCTAACCTACCCCCTATCCTTACCCTTGGACCAGCCCTATCCTTCCAAACCAACCCTCCCTCCTAACCTCCATGTGTGCACATTCCTCCTTATTTTTCAAATATTGGAAAATATCTTATTTGGGTGGTTATTCCCCCAAAAGATGTGTGTCCTCGTATCTTTTCAAGACATTTGTCCCTCCCTTGGGACACTTGTCTCTTCCCCTTGAGACACTTGTCCTCATGTGGAACCTTCTTCCCCATGGCTCTCTTTGGAGTGCCACTCATCCTCAAGGAGGACAAGTGTTCCCTTCTCCCATCCTCTTCCTCTCCTCTCATCTTCTATTTAACCCCCTCTTTTCCTTTGCAACTATTTCATCACCACCCATTATCATTTGTAGCCATAATCATGGAGCAATACCTAGCATTTGAAGACGTCATCGAGCACACATAAAATCGAGGAATAATCAAATCGAAGCGAGCATTCTGGTTTGCATTGCATTGTTATTTTAAGTTTTGTTTCGATTTTATCATTATAATATCTAGGCGTATGATGTTTTGTGTATTTTGGTTAATTAGATAGCTTTTAATCCCTTTGTATTTCACGCACATTTTTCATCACACATTTTTTGGCTTGCCTAGTGGGACCCACTTCACGAGTCATTTCTCACATTTATTGTTGTTTGAGTGTGTTTTTCGTAAATTTGGAGTACTTGCAGGCAAAAACATGGGAACACACGTGGATTTCTGCCTCGATGGAGGTCCATTCTCGATTTTGGCATTTTTAAAAACAATGGGTTCACTTTCAGAAGTTGTTGGCTCGCTACCTGAAATAATTGGTTCGTATTCCTGTAAATGTATAGACAGTAAAATTTAACTAATTTACTTTCAGGATTGTTGTAAATGCTTTTTGAAAAATTTCAACTAGTATAGTGAGATTGTTGCTTGGAATGGCGGGATTCCTTTTTAAAACGACGGGAATGAACTCATCCATTTTACAAGGATTTTTTGTTATTTTGTTTCTTATTGTCAAAATTTTGCATATTCCCAATCTAGCGGAAATGTACTGTGAAGCAGCAGGTTCGGTGTCATAGCATAAAGCATTTAAAATATGCATTTCTATAGTCATAAAATAACAAGTTTGTTGCATAAAATAGCGGGTTTGTTGTCTGAAGTAGCGGGTTAGATGTTTAAAATGGTTGGTTTGCATTTTATAGTCATGTTCTAGCAGGTTTGTACTGTGTATTAGTGGGTTTGTGGTCTGAAATTTTTTCTTTCAATTTCTATAATGTTATTTAATCTGATTTGGACTAACTTGCTAACATTTTGCATTTTGATGTGATTTCGGTAACATTTGTGTAGCCAATCGAGCGGGTAGAAGACCCCAAAATTTGCAAACAATTAATGTTTTCTTTGTAGGATCGCCAAAGAGGGGTTTCATTGAAACAAATTTGATTTCCTTTATTGCTTTTAATTTGCATATGTGTGTCTTACGGTTAATTACGCACACTTCAATTTCATAAAGGAAAGGAAATGCATGTCTTCTACTTAATCTAGGCACACTTAAATTTCTTAAAGGAAAATAACACCATTTTTTTGTGTTTGGCACACTTATGCACACATAGGGTGGACCAACTGTTACACCAAGTATCCTCTCCCATCGCCTTCGTGGACCTTGGGTCAAGAGAAAGGTGATTGACAACGCCCGCTTTTAATTTTATTAGAGAATCACCTCTTAGGAGCCTCATCACCTTAAGGGAGTGTTTCAAACCAAGGGCATGTTGCAGATATCATCTCTCCCAACGCAATCTCAAGCGGTGTTTTTCAAGATGCTATACAAATACTTGGTCAAACGGTCAGAGTGTTGAGTGAATTCATCATATGTGGAGGCCTTCTCTGCACCAATAAGCTCAATTAGAGCCTTAAGTGGCTTGCTTCACAAAATCATTGTTGGAATGGACTCGTTAGAAAACTACTGCGAACCATTATTATAGTGGCCCCAATCCTTCTACTTGTCGACTCAGGTGTTGTGATATGCACATATCGAAGATACCCCTCATGTACCCCCCAATTTGAGATAGAATTTTTTTTGAGATCTTAGGATCTTTAGAAATTTGAAGCTTGGCATGCCCGAGAAGTGTGTGCCATGGAGTGGAGCTAGTGTTGCCAAGCTTCTATCTATCCAGTTGGATGTGGTATTTTGGGCTAGGGATTGAACAAGTATTATCCTTTGACTATCCTAAGAAGTACATGATTGTTTATTACATTCTATCATTCGTATGTGCTTATTATGTCTATGTCATGATGATCTTTTGTCGAAATCAGTATTAGTCATCAAACACATCACATTTTACATAGTCCTAGTTGTTGTTGTCATGTAGTAGGTTCGTTTCCTGGTATAGCAAGAATGCCTCTATGTTGAGCTAGATTGACATACTTAGTGTAGTCACTGTCATTCAAACTCTCGTGGGTTTTATTTGAAAACTCACAAGTTCATTCTTTACTCTGGCAGGTTAGCTGTCATTTTGCCAATTCTCTTAGTCTTTGATATTATAGCAGGTTTGCACCTAGGTCTAGCGGGTTCTATGTCATTCTCACTTGTCATTTCAGTCTTTGATGCTATAGTGGGTTTGCACCTAGGTCTAGCGAGTTTGATCCATAATGTGGCGGGTTTGCTTCTTCCTTCAGCGAGTTTGATCCTTATTGTCTGGTTATGCTGCTAAAATTTGTCCAACGATTTTGCTTCATAGACTAGCAGGCCTACCTTATTCCCAAGGTCTCGATTTGCATTGCAACATTTATCATCCCTATTTTTGAGTCATCATCTTGGTTGTCATCATCTCAAATTTGACGTCATCATTATCATCTAATAGGGTCTTGACTTGCATGGTCACTTTTATCATCTTAGTTGCTAGTCATAGCCTCGATTGTAGTCATTTCAAATATGACGTCATTATTATCTTCTATCCAATGCGTGGTTTATCTCATTGCGTTCGATCCTCCTAGTCACTAATCGGATCTTGGTCATCCTTTCAATCTTGTGTCATCACTATCATCTATCATCACCTCTTGTCCCCTAATTCATGTCATCATTGCCTTCTCCGTGACTCAAAGATCGAACATCAAGCGTCCAAAATAGAACATAAAAATTCATCCTATTTCCAACTTTCTCAAAGTCAATCCCCGTCCTAGTTTGAGCTAGTCATTCGTCTTATTCTGAGCTTTATTTTGTCATCATCTTTCATCCTTCATCTCTCCAACTCATCAGCTAATCGTCATGTCATATTTTTATTATGATGAGTTTGGTCGTCATTAATTTTCTTCCACTACATCCCATTCTGATGATGATGAGAGTATGATTGATCAAGATGAATATGAAATTGAAAATCTCGATGCCCTCATCCTTAGCAAGCTTGCACTAAGTGTCAGATACCAAAATCCAATAGTTCATCCTAACTACTCTCCATTCCTCCATACACATCTGCTCATAATCCTCATCACACCTTTGACAAGGGAAATCCATCATGTCTTATGCCCATAACTCTCTCATATATCATCTTCATGTATCCCTCATATGCAACATCCATACCTCCATCTTCTTCCATGGTCCTATCCCAACCTCCATCTTTTCCTCACAACATTGCTGATGAGTCTAAACAATGGCTCTACTTTTATAAATTTTTGATATAATACTACTACTTAGGCCTTATAAATAGATGACATTTGGATTATAATGTTTTCCTAAGATAATACCTTTAAAGTATTTTTGAAACTAGTTTAACCTATACCTAAGGGTGTCATATAGTGGTTTTAAATGATATGCCTATGCAAATATCTAAAGTTAATTATAAATATGGTTTATGATATATCATGTTAGCATTAGTATATACACATGTTGTTGTGTGTGTTAACATCTTGATGTAGGGTCAGCAAAGGCTAGGAAAAGACAGATGGTGGTTCAAAAGATCATCAAGTGTGTAACCTCAATGCAGACCTAGTCAAGGAAATGCAGTTATGATTAGGATTACTGGACCGGTTTTTCAGCAAATTGATTAATGAAAACATTTATAACTACTCTTAGTGAATCTTAGATCTAGGAGGTGGCCATGCTATATTTTCTCAGCCGTAGGACAGATGTTGTTCCACTATCTTGTGTTGACTTCTTCTTCTTTTGTTAAATAAATTATGTTCACCTATTCCATAGGAATGTGAGCAGTTAGTTAAAAGTTTGTTATAATCTTTCCTATAAATAAAAGGGATCTCTCTCCTCTCAGGGATAACAGAGAAAAAGATAGTATTTTGTAATACACAGTTTTCTAGTGTTATGTATGTATTTTCCATAAAAGATGAAATAAAAGAGATCAAGTAATTTTGGATGATTAGATAAGTGTAATATGAAATTCTGGAAATGCCCACTCAAGGGGGCCCACTTGGTGAGTAATCCTTGGTATGTTTTAAACTAGTTTTCATAATTTTGTTATACTTGTTTTATGTAGTTGTTTGTTCCTGCAACCATAGGAAATAGTTCTTGTGTCTGTTCCTACAGCCACGACAGTAGAGTAGTTTCTGCTGCTCGCCAAAACTTTATGTTTTAACAATAATCGTTTAAGGCAATTTCCAGTTGTAGGATTAAGTATTAGTTTATTAGAGATTTCGTGTGTTTTCTTTAAGAAGAATTCATTTCCTGCAGTTATATAATATGGTTGCAATATGAACTTGGTGCACATACAATGTTGGCCCATTTCAAGTTTACGTCCCTGGTTGATAACTAAATGAGCCTTTGCCACAAGAAAAGTTAGTTAATTAAGGATATTCAATCTCTGAATTGTGTTTTATTACTTAGTTACCATTCCAATTGTCAGGACCAACAACTGCCACTTACATGCATAATCCAAACCCACCATCTCATTATCCCCAAATCCATTACACAATCCATAATCGTAATCCCCCATCCTACCTCAATCCTCCGTCTAATCCTAATCCCCCATCCTACCTCAATCCTCTATCTAATCCTAATCCCCCATCCTATCCCACACCTCCATCCAATTCTAAGTCTCCATCCTATCTCATTCCTCCATCCAATCCTAAGGCTCCATCCTATATCACTCCTCCATCCAATCCTAATCCCCCATCATACCTCACACCTCCATCCAATCCTAATCCTCCATCCTACCTCAAGCCTCCATCCAATCTTAATCCTCCATCCTACCTCAAGCCTCCATCCAATCCTAATTTTCCATCCTATCTCACTCCTCCATCTAATACTAATCCTTCATCATATCTCAATCCACCATCTTCCACTCCATCGTGCACCAAAACGCCTTCATCCGCTCCATCCTACCTTATTCCGCCTTCATCCACCTCGTCCTACCTCGATCTGCCACCATCCACTTCATCCTACATCATTCCTCCACCATCCACTTCATCCACCCCATCTTATCTTAATCCACCAAGTTCACTTCCAACTCCCACACCTATCATTCCTCTCCCACCTCCTAACACTATCGAAAACCTCGCTTCCATTGAGACCGTCCAACCACAATCACCATTACCTACTCCTACCATCATTCAAACTCAATCCAATGAATCCTCGATCTTTCCATCCACTTCATCAACTTGATCTAATGAACCTCCCATCCTTCCATCCACTCCATCTATATCAGCTAAAGAACCTCTCATCCTTCCATCTACTCCATCTATCCCAAGTGAAGAACCTCTTATCCTTCTATCTAGTTCATCCATCCATTCCATCTGCAGAGTCTACCCACTCACCCCTCATCACACTATCCACACCAATCCCATCATTCCAAGATCTTGTTCCAGAGCATGTTGAAAAGTTTATTGATCCAAATCAAGAGCCTACCATTCCATCTCAAGATCCCTTATCATCCCTCCATCCAAATCAAGATCCTATCATCCCATCTACTCCATCTCAAGAGCCCTTATCATCCCCTCATCCAAGTCAAGATCCTCCTGTTTCATATACTCCACCTCTTTATCATCCATTTTCTCCTATCTAAATCATCACACCACCTTCACTCTATCCCCTTGGTTCACTTACATTCATCCATGGTAGTTCACTTGCAACAGAATAACATCTCATACACACCACCCATTCTCCTCCATCTGATAAAGGACTCGCAATTTGTTACCCGAAGAACAAGTATCCTACTTTAGATAAAATGCTCAAAAAAATGAACCATCGAGGTAAAGGCTTAGGCCTACATGAGCAAGGTACTTTGGAGCCTATCCATATTAAAGCACATCTAGGATTTTGTGGTTTCGGTTACATATCCCAAGGCACTTCATCCAAAAATATTGGTACAACTCATGCAAAATCCAAGTATGCTTCCGAACACACCATTGCATTTCCCCATTGTTCCTCCAAATAATTTATCACCATCCCCCCTCATCCATTGTTTAAAGCCAAACAACTATCCATATTCCTCCTTCATCCTCTCAATCCATTTTGGGTCCCTATATCCCAAAATCTACCTTCATATATTCCACACATGCTAAATCCATTTTGGGCCCTTATATCCCAAAATCCCATCCTCCATCTTTTCCTACTCATATCTCCATGCACAAATCCCAAATCTCCATCACCCATCATAAACCTCCTACTCCTTTCATTCCCATTCAAGATCAACAAAGGTACATATCCCCACATTCCATCTGACACCCTACATCCATCACATAATCCATAATTCCTCTATCTTCTACACCTTTGCATATTCCCTCCAATGCTACTAGCAATAATTTGGATGCTAAGTCAAAAATGCATAAAACTACACATTTACAACAATATAAAGATCACCATGTCCACTTGAAAAGATATTCTACAATAAAGCAAAATTTGATACAAAAATGCAATGCATCCCAAAGGCCACAAAGGCCCACCAAAGCAAAAGAAAAAGAAAAAATAAAGTGGATCCCAAAGCAAAAAGAAGCAACACATCAAAAATAAAAACCTGCAATGGCATCCAAAGTTGCTAGTACATCAACAAAACATTCTCCCCCTCCATCTCCTAAGTCTATTTTGGGTACCTATGCCCCAAAACTCCTTATCACAATTCCTCCATCCTATGCACATGCTACATCCATCTCCCCTCCACTCATCTCACTTACTCCACAACGTGTGCCAATGTTGGTCCTGACAACATCCCCCATCCCCTCATTCCATCCAAATACTTGGAACTGCCATATCCCTTACACCACATACATCCCCCATAAAAACCATCTAATCCAAGCCTTTGCATAATTTACTTGTTCCTAATAAAGTTGTACCAACATCAGGTGATCACTCCAAATGGGCTCCTATTACCATAATATGGAACTTGATGCTTGAACCCTCCATCAATATCCCTTATCACCTATCCTCCAAATACATTCATCCTCATCCCTCTCCATTCACAAAATTTCCTCCCAAAAATTAGAAAATACCCCCAAAAAAAAGAAAGAAAAAAAAAGTTTTTTTTTTTAAATTAGAAAATACAAAAAGAAAGTAAAGAGAAAAATTCATCCAATGGTGAAAATTTGGCAAATAGGTGCCTTGGACAAGTACCATGATGAAAACCTGACAAATAGCTGTCATGCGTAATTTCCCTCATCATTTTTCTCTTCGCACTTGGGGGCAAGTTCTGCTGGTCGTCTCCCCATTTCCTCCTCTATCTCCATCTACCTACCATGCCCATCATCTCCAATCCATTTCACTTCCTTCATCCTCTCCTGGATCTTGATAAAAACAAAAGGCCACCATGTATACATGCTTTGGACACCTCTTTGAATCAATTTCCCTTTCACACTTTTCTTCCAATCACCTTCCTATCCACCCATCCTTCCTTCCTTCCATATCATCCTCCCACATACCTTCATAGTCCTCATCCAACCATCACCTTGTCTTCCATTCATTTCCTTCAACTTCCTATCCCTCTATTAGTAATCTTATCATATCCATCTATCCACCTATCTTTATCTCCCAGGTCCTCCATTACTTCATCCATAACCTAATCCATCCGTCTATCCTTATCTCCCAGTCCCTCCATCACTTCATCCATAACCTAATCCATCCACCAATCCTAATCTACCTTCATCCCTTAGTCCCTCATCCTTTCATCTCCTAGGCACATCCACAATGCTTCCATCTCCAAATCCTTTTCATCCTGTCCTCCATCCTTTCATCCTCCTCTCATATCATTTCATCGCCTCTTGCATCCCTTGTCATTAGTATCTAGCTCTAGGCTACCCCATGCAATCCAATGCCATCAATTCTATCAATCCATCTTCTCTTTGCAACCACCATCGCGTATGAATCTTATCCATATTCCTCAGCTATCCAAGGTCAAATGCTAATCGAATCATCCAATTGTATCCTTAGTCTTGTTCCCAGCCTAGCTATAAGCCTTAATTGCAATCCAATCATCATCGTCGAGATGCATCCTTCCCAATCCTTATGTTGTTTTGAGATATATCGTTCCCACATCAAAAACACCCCATCCATCATCAATCTCTCATGTCTTTTCATCTTGACTTGGTCAACCTTGTGCTTGTCCTTAGGTCTTCCTCTATCATCCATAGCTCTTTTACATCTTGTATATAGGTTCTATTATACACAACATGAGTCCTATACTTCGAGATCATATCCTATCAACTCACTCTTCAACAATCATCCTTGATCATCTTTGTCATCATGATCCTATCATATCATTTTGTCTGTCATCACTAATCTCTTATCTTGGTGTTGTTTTGAGATGTATGCTTCTCACCAACACCCACCATCAGTCTGTGCAAGATGTATCCTTCCTCAAGTCAGACATCATCATTGGGATGTATCCCTCCCAATAAATCATCATCTTTTGACAAAAGATATCTAAGACACTTGTGTTGGCTTTCATTCTTTTTTATCTGTGTTTATCTTTAAGCTCCTCGGGTCTTGTTTCCTCTTGGTCACCACGATCCTTTATATCATGGTGTGTTGGGAATAGCAAGGCTCAGGATGTGATTTTGTTGCTTTTGGTTTTTGCTTGGTGTGTCTTTTGGATGTGTCCCTTTTTGTACCCTCACGAGGTCTCTACTATCTCATATTACATTGGGGCATATATTCTGCTTGTTGTTAGTCTAGCATCATTTCCTATAGGGTATCTATAACTCTGTGTGGTGCTAGATTAGCCTACGTGTATGTTTATATGTGTTAGTCCATGCATTGCATGTGAAATTATACCTTGGTTCCTTATACCCTAGTGACTCGCATACAATGCTAAATCAAAATAAGTTCTAAGTACATGGCATCCAGTTTTGCGAGTGCTCTCACTCCATGATCATTTCATTCATTGCATTTGCATCTTCTCTCCTCTTTGCCCTCTAATTCTTTTCTTCCATCTTTGTCCACTGAGGCAATGTTTCTTTCGAGATGTCACTCGAGCCCTTTTTTCCTGTGCACCCTCTCGAGGGGGCATCCCTAACCATTCCTTCGTCCGCCTGGGGCATTGTCTTGCTCCACTTTTTTTCTTCCCTCACAAGTGTTGGTAATTTGGAGGAATTGATTATGTGTTGCTTTGATGTTTGTCATTGATGTCAACACTAGTTGTTTTGTTGTCTATTAGCTTTCGGTAGAGTGGTTGGTCTTTGATGTTGATCTGGAAATTTGTCTTCGGTTTGGTCCAGTTGTTGGAATTGGTTTGGATTGGTTATTCATGCGTTCCTGATATGTATCATGTTGGCATTTTTGATGATTATGCTGTGATTGTCATTGATGGACACACACTTGCATTGAGATCACTTTTATATGTACGAGTCAAAGCTCAACTGGAATTTGTTGCAACCGGTATGTTGTATTATAGTCTTTAGACTATTGGTGTTTTGCAAAATGTGTTTACCGGTCTTAAGCGGTATGTTGACTCCAAGCGGTTCGTGGATCCCAAGCGGTACGAGGGATCAAAGCGGCAAAACACATATTCCCCAGTCTTCATTTTTGTTAAACCGACAACTGGTATTTGGTGGAAACCGGTAATACTCTAATGAGTTACCAACCGACATTCTATGATGAGTTATCAACCAGCTTTTTGTGATGAGTTACCATCCACCGATTGTTTGACGGTGCCGACACTCTGGCGGTGCTTTTTGTGTCATGTTACCAAGTATGTCTAGATTCATTGAACCTAGAAAATTGGATTGTAAACCTATTGGACCGACATGAAATCAAATTCCTCTATAAGGACATCATGTCTAGGGTTTTGTGAGAGTTGCAAGGGTTTAAGGTGGTTGACGAGTTTTTGTAAGAACGATGTTAACTATGAAGATCAAGTTTTTGAGGAGTAATAGAGTGTGAGTTACTGAAGACTGAAGTAATGCTGAAATGCATTAGCTATGAGCCATAATGGATCTAACCAAGCAATCTGTACTATTTTCTAGATCACTCACTTGTTAATTACTCACATCTTTGACAAGTCTGAAGCCCTTAACCAGGTAGGCTCAGAGTAGCCTTTGTAAAATCCTCTAACAAGGTGGTTCACATATGTGGATCTAAAATCCTATAGCAAGGTAGTCTTTTATCGGACTTATCTCCTAACAGAGATTGAGATTCTTAACAGGATCTGTTATGGTAAAGAACATTGTATGACCTTAATAGGTCTAACCTTAACCGGTCTGGTTCCTATTCTGCAGATAGTTACTTGTGAGTTTCATCTCATCGTGGTTTTTCCCATTTGGGTTTCCACATTAAATATTTTGTGTTATGGTGTTATTGTTCCTCTGGGTGAATGTCTTATTTGCATTTTGGTTTGCATGTGTGTTAACCGGTTTGACTGTTAAATTGTTCTACTAGTTTATCACTAGACTGTTTAAGTGTTTAAATACAATGTTTTTCGGTATACTAATTCACCCCCCCCTCTTAGTATTCATCAATTGGTATCAGAGCCTATCTTTCTATAAGTCTAATCACTTGGAAAGAGATATGGGGGAATACACTGTGAGGCAACTTACTCATCGGCTCACTCAGTTTGAGCAAGCCTATGATGAACTCATGGTAAAATATAAGGCCTCTCAGGCAAAAAGGAGAGAACATGTTGAAAAACTGATAGAGCTATTTGAAAATAGTCTTATGATGAAGCGGATATGAAAGCCCTAATTCAAGAAGTAGAAAAGTTGAATGAATCAAACTCCAACTTGAGAAAGGAGCTGGAAGGACTGACTATTCGAATGTGTCAAGAGCTTGAGAACCGGAGGAAAATTGAAGATCTGGTGAAGGAAAAAGATCATGAGATCTCCAAGTTCAAGCAAGAGATTAGTGCACTTACTGCTCACCTTCGTGAAAGAAAAATGGAAAAAGAAGTACAAGGTGAACTAAACATGGCTATCTCTGAGATTGCAACCTTGAAGGAATCCAATGCTGCTATTTCTAAAGAACACTCTGAGTCAAAGGAAATACTTGCTAAGTTCAACAAGAGTACTGTTAAGTTAGAGCAAAAGCTTGAATCGGCCAAACCGGTAAAGAATACCAATGGATTTGGTTTCTCTGGACATGAGAAAGGTGAGACCTCAGGTGCAAATGCTGAAGCATCAAAGAAGCAACCATCATTCAAAGGTAGAGGTAAGCAAAACTTCAAACTTGTTTGCTTTAACTGTCTTAAAGAAGGATATACTGCCAATGTATGTAGGAGCAAAGCCTATAATAATTTTCCTTACTTTATAAACAATGTACCTAGATCCAATAAGTTCAATGGTAATTGTTATGCATGCAACAAGTATGGGCACAACGCATCTAAATGCAGGTCTGTCATTAACAACACTAGAAGATATCCTCAAAGGACTCAAGGAGTTGGTCTGGAATCTTCTGTGAACCGAAACTCCAACCGGTTTAATGCCTTTAATTATCAGTCAGGAAGCAAAGGCTATCAAGCGGCAATCGAATGGAGAACAAACTGTTGGATTTGTCATGGTTACAGTCACATTGCTGCAACATATAGAAGGAAGAATGGAAACATGAACAATGGACCTTGGAGAGCACCTGGAATGGTTTGCTATCACTGCAACAAACCAGGTCATTCAACAAGATTCTACAGAAGAAGGAAGAATATATTGGATGATATACCGGTCACTCTAGAAGGAAAAATTGATGTTGAAACTGTTCAAGCAGATATGAACAAAACCTAGAAGAAGAAACCAACAATGTTGCAAGAAGAACCAGTTTCTACACCTAGTGTGGAAATCTCGGAACCGGCAAACTAAGCTTCAGAAAAGTTTGGGGGAGCAAACGACAAAATATTTTGAACCCTCGGTTTACACCGATATGTGATGTGTGTGTGAAAAGTGGACCTATATCTGCAAGACACAACACTTCAATCAAGTCATTGCATGCATGGTTAAACAGATATAATCAATGAATATGAAAACCATAACAAATCGACCCATTTCCTTCTAAAAGATGCGAGTATAAGATTGCTCTCAGATTATAAGCAATACCAGTGACTAGACAACATCAAGACGAAGGATTTTATCTATATGAACATGATGAATGCTAGATGGATGCAATATTAAACTAAATGATTTAATCAATGTGAAACAACTAATATGCAATATCACAATGAAATCCTAGAGCAAAAACGGTATAATAACAATATATTCTTCAGCCTCTCCTGAATGAGAGATGAGCTTGAATTTATAGAAAATTCAGAAAGAAACCAACGGTTGAGATCAAATGATGATTAGCGGTCAAGATTTTCCAAGAGGAAGCACAATCCAGGAAAATTGATGTGATTGGATGCTTTTATCAGTTTTAAAGGAAGTTGAACTAAATTTAAGATTAAAATTAAAAAAAACTGATTTATTCTCTATTTCATTCAATTTTGATATTTAATTGTTTTAATTGCTTTCTTTGAGATTATTTATCAATTTTAAATTTGTTTCTTTCAAGATTGTTTCCAATTGATTTCTTTTCTCAATTAATTCCTTTTTTGGTCAATTAATTCCTTTTTTGATTTATTTCCATTTTTTAAGATTTGTGCTCAATTGATTTATTTAATTGAATTAATTCCTCTTTCTTGATTTGTTTCCTTTTTTGAAGATTTATGGCAAATTGATTTATTTAATTAAATATGATAGGATATTTAATAAAATAAATAAGATAATTGTTCAAAATGATTTACTTGGAATGATCTATTAATTAAATAAATATTTAATTAATATTGAGTGATTGATTTTGCCATGTGACATTTGATGATTAAAGAATTAATTGTGTGCTCAAGATTGATTTAATTGCCTTTGGTTAGGACCTTTGGTGATGTTGTCGAGTTAGGGGCTCATGGTTTAGATGACCATTTTTAGGGTATTACATTTTCCACTCTTTGAATTAATGTGTGAACAACGCGTTGGTTCAAAGAAAATTTGATGTCTAGGAGATACCAATTCTGAACTTGATTGATCATGAACTATATGAAAAGCGAGGTGTTTAGCTTGATTTGTAGCGACGAAGCTGAATAAAGTCTGATTAACGTGATACCGTTCTAGAACTTGATTGAACTTGGGAATGATAGAAAACAAAAGATATTGAACTTGAACTTGATTGATCAAGAAGCGGATCTTACTGATCTAGAACTTGATTGAACTTAGATACAGTGAGTGATGATAAAAATCGATCTTGAACTTGATTGATCAAGATACAAGGAAGATAAATTGTTCAGCTTGACCAAGAAACGAATAAAACGTAGCACCTGCTTAGATTGAGTGTGATTAAAGATACTTTTTAAACCCTTGATTGAGTTTAAACGAAAAATCATCTTGATGAAAAGTGATGGAACTGATTAACGTAAAGAGATTGATTAAGATAAAAGACAAATATCAGCTTGATATGAAGCGATGAAATTGATATGCCCCTAGAGATTGATTTGATTTAGATGATTGAGAGATCTCAACTTGATATAAAGCGATGAAGTTGAGATTCCCCTAGCAATGAGGTCTTATTTGATTGATTTTCTTTAGTTGAAAAAGATTTTTGCTCGACTTTCGATGAAGATTTGAAAATTTTCTTGACATTGAAGAATGTGAGGTCATAAGGTCATGAGTATGCCCCCTCGGGAGTGAAATCGAAAGATAGAGAGGGTGCATGATGATAGGCAATTTTGAGCAATGATAAGTTGTTTGAGCACAAATTGATTTAGAGGAGTTTTTGAAAATTTTGAGCGAAATTGAGCGCAAAGCTGATTTGTAGAAATTAAATTGAGATTCGGTGTTGATTTGCGAGAAATTGAGCGCAAAGTTAAAGAAAGAGCATTTGATGAAAAGCGCTAAATGGTCCAAATTTTGAAATTGACTAGCAAAATGATCTCGATTTTCGATTTCGATCTCGAAAATGGACTCAGGACAACCAATTTACAAGCTCATGATTTGATTTCATCGTACTTGTGTTGATTGGTTATGAGATGTTGTTCTATATGCTTTATTCTATATGTATGCATTTCCTTTCAGTATAGATGAATGAATGTGAATGAGTATTGGTGTCTATTTTTCGTTCTTTTCATATGCAAATAAATGAATGTGAATGAGTAATGAGAATGAGTAATGCAATTTTTTATTTTTTTTCTATGCAATAAGATGAATGCAAATGAATGATAGTGAATGTATGAATCTATATAATATGCTTATGTATGCAACTAAACATCTCAAAACACAAGTACTCGATTAGAGAAATGATGAAAAGAGACCACTTAGCTAAGAAATGATAAAGCTTCCAACTCTTATTCAAAAAATAAAGAAAGCATTGTTACCATACCGAAATCACTCTAAATTCACAAGATGCAGGATGAAATACAACATGATATGCAAAATGCAACCTAAGCCTAGTCACTGGATTTTGAAAAGCTTAATTGTCATCATTGAGCGTTTTACAATTATAGTAGGCAGAATAGAGTTCATTTCTTTTCATGTGCAATATTAATTATCTTGTCCGCAATGACCCTTTTTTCATTCATATCCTTGGATAGATTTCGTAGGGACTCAGATTGCAAAATAAAGAAATCCCCTCAAAACGAACAAAGGAATGATGGGAACCTCCCTGTAGCATTCAAATAAGCGAAGTCGAGGTATGTGAGGTGATTCCACCTTGATGTGAAGGCTCTTGTCACAGACACCTAGCTAATTTAGATGTTTCTAGATCATTGGGATCATTCCTACAAGCAAAAAACAAGAAAATATTATGCCCCCAATCCTTGCTCCTCTTAGTCAAGATAGACTTCCTCGAGTTACTCAAAGGGATAATAATCAAAAACCAATATAAAAGACAACACACAAAGAAAATTTTCATGCATAGCTCAAACTGTTTAGTGATTGTTTTCAGTTTTGTTGTTTTGCTTGTTAACTCAGTGATAAAACTCTTCAGTAGTTAGGAGATAGGTAACTGACTTGGAGTGGATGACCAGGTTTCACTAACGTAAGATTGACTTGGTTGACACTGCTTAGGACATGTAATGTGCTCTTGTCAATTACCTAAGACTAGGACTGATCAGTTTCAAGCCATGAGGGTTCCAACGAACTAGGATGTCACCAAAGTGACTGAAATATGTACAAGCGAAAGCAAAGATGCATGAAAGCGGGAATGCCAATGTTGCGTTGATAGATGGAG
Organism: Cryptomeria japonica; assembly: GCF_030272615.1. Classification (NCBI taxonomy): domain Eukaryota; kingdom Viridiplantae; phylum Streptophyta; class Pinopsida; order Cupressales; family Cupressaceae; genus Cryptomeria; species Cryptomeria japonica. Next base: position 9,588,652 of record NC_081410.1, read on the forward strand.
TGCTTGAGTACAAGAGGCGCCTGTTTGCCAAGTTTTCACCTGCTTGGCAGAAATTCATATATTTTTTTTACCAAGGTGCCTATTTACCAGGTTTTCACTAGGGCATTTTCTCTCTTTTTTCCTTTTTTTTCTTTTTTTTTCTTTTTTTCTTTTGAATTTCTTCAGGACTTTTTTTGATTTTTAGGATTTTTTCAGGACTTTTTCTGATTTTTAGGATTTTTTAATGTTTGCCCCTAGTGTCTAGCAAGGCAAAAGGGATTTTGAGTACATGAATGGATAAGATAATGATGGTGGATGCTTTCAAGGACTATCTCACAATGTTAATCCAAGCACAGGATCTAGATATAGCAATGTAAACCAAAGATTTTAGCGATGTAAAGCAAGGATTTTAGCGATGTAAAGCAAGGATATAATGTAACGAAGCCATATGGTCCAAAGAAGTGGCCATGTCAAGAGGTTTGTGGAAAGCATTTTTTTGGTATTTTGTCCATATCTGTTGATCAAGATCAAGGAATAGATCTGGATAGGGGACAAATAGGATAATCAAGATCAAAGGTGGTAATGAAGGATGTAAGCAAGCAATGGATAGGAGCTAAAGGGTTTGGATCAAGTGTAGTAGATAAGACATACAAAACCTATAAAGATCCTTAACCTTGTCAAGATCAAAGGTGGAAAAGGGATATGAATGTAAATAGAGTGAATGAGGGATAATGGAGGATGAAGGATAATGGAGGAAGAAGGATAATAGATGGATGTGCATGGATGGAACTTGCCCCCAGTGTAAAGTGCAAAAGGATAATGGATTACACATGACGCCTGTTTGCCAAGTTTTCATCATGGTACTTGCCCAAGGCACCACAAGAAGTGGTTTTCACACAAGGACGAATTTATTTCTCTTTACTTTTTTTTTTCACTTTTTCATCATTTTAAATTTTTTTTTTGGAAAATAATGGAGGCATGACAGGGGGTGGAAGAAGGACCCCATCTTCTCACTTCTTTGGATGGTACCCTTAGAATGTGAGTTGCAATAGACAATGGCTATGAAGGTATGCTCAAAGATGTTGGCAGGATAATGAAATGAAACTAGGCTCAGGATTTCTGCAAAGGATTGGATAAGAAGGATGGAGGAGTGAAAAAGAGGTGTTGGATAATGGATGGGATGTTGGAAGAATTGTGTATGGGTAGATGGAAATGATGGAAAGATCAACATTGGCACATGCCTTGAGGGATGGTGGACATATGGAGGAGAAGTGAATCTCATATTTTGAGATTTGGATGGAGGAAATGTTACAAATTTTGTGGCATAAGAACCCAAAATGGATGAAGGAGGTGATGGAGGAATAGACTCGAAAGGTTTGGATGGAGGAACAACAATTTTGGATGCCAATTTTGATTTTTCTTTAGACCGTTGTTCTTCAAGAAGCCGCTTAGGGATCCACATGGTTTTTGATTTTTCATGCTTTTGTAGTTCCTTAGAGTGCATTGCTTGTACAAGTGCCTTAGGAACCCATATAAATTTTGATTTTTCTTCTTTATTTGTGGGCCTTTGTGGCATTTTGTATTTTTCTTTTTCTTTTTGGATCATATTTTCCTTTGTTTTGACATGTCGATTAGATGGGACATGTTGATCTTTGAATACATGTGGATTACTTGACTTATGACTTTTATGCTTGGCATCCAAATTGCTTGGAGGGAGATGCGTGGATAGATAGGAATGATATGGAGGTCTTTTAGATGGATGGAAGGTACTCGAAGACGTGTGCCTTTATTGATCCTTCATAAGGGATGGAGGTGTTATCACTGATTAAAAATGGGATTTTCCTTTCCCATGATTGGCTATGGTTTGTTGAATTTTGAATAGGGTGTAGTTTCAAATGCTTCAGCTTTGTTCTAGACCTCAAGGGTTTAAGGGTTTTTTATTATAGATCCTCTCGTGTTTGTTTTAAAACCCTCTGATTTCTAATCTTTCATTACTTTATTCACTTAAGTAATGGGTCGTAGGGTCGTAGGAAGTGTCCCCCCTTGTTGTTTGCCTAGGCGGTTATGTTAATTAATCGAAAAATTTATGCCTCGTATGTTTTTCTCCTAAAGTTGTCGGGCCCAGTAACTAGTGCGCATCTCACGGATGGATCCACGACTCGTGTTATTTCGCTAGGCGAAGTTGCGCGTAGTTTAAAACCAAAGAAGTTGCGAAAACCACATGGCATGCCACATAGACGGTCTAGCTGGTTGTTGACAGTGAGTAAAATGGCGACACGTGGCACAAGTCACAACAGTCAGTGGGCCAGGATTAAAGGCTAAAAGGCGGGCCCCAGAGGTGAGTCAGGTCGTAGTCAGGAGATGACCTGGTGGGTATAGCTATCAAGAGTAGATTGTGGCCCCGTGGTTTCCTTTCAGTGTATAACAAAGTGACAAGTCAGCTCCGAAGGTGACTGGACGCCAGGTATTCACAGTGAGTCAGCGGGCCCACCCCTCCCGAGAGCCTTTTCAGATGATTAAAAGCCGATCAACTTAAGAGATGATCCGACGACCCACGCTATTTCGCAAGGGTAAGATGCTCGTTCTTTATAGCCCGCGAAATAGCGAGAGTGCACGAGAGCCGTCCACCTGTCCGGTGACACGTGGTCTAAGAAGAAAATTGTGGGCCCGCCGAGGTTGAACCAGCAATATAAAAGAAAGACACACAGCCAGTATCTAGTGGAATGTGAAGGAAATTTCAAGGCCAATGGTTGGGCGCCACATGGTACCATATAGCCAATAGAGAAGTGGGACCCGACGCGGAGCCAAAGTTGTTGGTTAATCTAATGCTCGATCAAGTTTCTTTTGATCGGATGGTCGACGCTATTTCGCAGGACTAAGCTGCCCGATAGTTATGCTTCGCGAAGTTGCGAAAGAGCAAAATGAAACACTTGCAGGAACGTTGTGACCCGTTGGAGTGAAAAATATGAATTCTCGTATGAATTCAATTTTGAAGGGACGATCGAAGCATGCAGAGTCAATGTTGTAGTTAAGGCCCTGAGTACAAATATTTGATTTCCTATCAACCGGGTGAAGATATCTTTTAAAGGATTTTGTAGAAGAGCAGATGCAGAGTTATTTTATTCAGGTACAGAGCAAGTCGGTTCAATTGCAGAGCAAATTCCTTCAAGCAAAGAACAGGTTCCCTCGTTGTAGCGTCGTAAATTGTACGCACTTGCTAGGGTGGTACAATTTCACACCTAGTTTAGCACCCGCCTTGGCGCATTTTGCATTTTGCATTGCTCTTTCCCTTTAGCACTTAATTAATCAAATTAATTAGGTCTAAGGTTCTATTTCATCATCTTCCATATCATAAAGTTGGGCCCTTTTCATTAAAGTGTGCCCCTTTCATTTTATTATTTCAATACATCATTTAATCAAAAACCCTAATTAGGTCCTATTTTGAACTTGGGGGCTTGATTTCGGCGGTCAAAACATCTCAAAATCACCTGTAACTTCGGGATTCGCTCTAAAATCATCATATCCGACGGCCCTGAAAATTTGGTGAAAAGTTGTTGGGACCATGGCGCCCGGAGTGCACATGGTCCCGGACATTTTTCCCGAAATTTTAGGAGCGCAATCCAATCATAAAATAAAGCTTAACCCCAAGAAATTGGAGGGAGATTCAATCTCTAGGTCGGCCAAAAGTTGAAATTAAGACCTAGGGTTTCATATATAAGAGCTCTCTTTCTTCATTTGAAAGGATCCGAGAATTTTGGTTTTCAAGGGACTTTCTATGCAGCGAAAGAGCAGATCTTTGAAGACTTAAACAACATTCAAGATCCATCCATCAAGCATTCATCAATTTCATTCATCCATTTAGGGCTTTGAAGACATTGAAGAGCAATAGGGGATTACCGACTGAAGATTGGCTTGTACCCCTCCCTTGGGGTTGGGTATGATTTCATGTTGTTTTCATGTCTTTACATAAGCCTCATTATATCATTTGTATTCGTGCTTTAGATCACTTTGCATCTTGATTTGGAGCATTTACATTATCATTTACAAGCAATTAGGGTTTACTTTCCAGGTTGCTCTAGTTTGCTTACTTGCATTTTAGGATCTTGCACACACACAAGGTCTGCACACACATTACTTTTACAATACAACTTGGCTATTCGTGGAGGTGGAAATCACCAAAGCGGGGGTTTGACTAAGGCAAAACCCTATATAGCCGCCCAAAACACCTTTTCAGATATAAGTACAGATTTCGGGATTCGGACGACGTCGCAAGTTGCAGATCTGGAAGAGGCAGACGGAGACTGAACAACACACCAAATTTCAGAGCAAAAGACTAGGACAGGGGCGTGGGGCACCCTGGTCCTGCCAGGACAGGGGCGCTGGGTGCCCTGGTCCCTGGGACAGGGGCGCTGGGCGCCCTGGTCCCTGGGACAGGGGCGCTGGGCGCCCTAGTCCCTCTGTCAGACAGCAAGTTTCAGCATTTTTGACAGCTTTTCAGGTTGCAAAACAGTAGTTTCAGGAGCAGTTTCAGGGGTAGAGTCAGGACAATGGCGCCCACGCCCCCGTCCCAAACATTTTCACTCAGATTTTAACTCTAGGTATGCATCTGCATTCTTGTCTTGTCCTTGTGTTTACAGCTTTCCATTGTTTAATCTCAATTCTGCAATCTTGTTACTAGTTCATACTTGCACTCTAGGGCTAGGAATTGAACTTGCATCATTTTATCTTTAAATTACAACAAAGGAATAGAAATCCTAATAGGTAGCCTGTGGCTCTCTCTTCTACAAAAAGAAGTAGCCAATTGTGTGATACCTCTAGGCTCTTTCGTATTCCACAAGTGTGTGATTGAAAGTGAGATTAGGGCATGTTTGCTTAGTGTCACTTTTTCCCCTACACATTTTGGTGAACCCGACGTGAACTCCAATCTTCTCTAATTTGAGTATTTATGCTATATCAAATTCAAATTCGTATTTACAAGTTTTAATTTCTTGCAAGATTCAAAAATCTAGAGGAAATTTTTGCTAAAACCCTAATTTTTCAATTCAAAGTTGAACTTGTGGATAGCTTAATTGGGATCAATAATTTCAAATCTGATTTAGGAACTCATTTGAATCATAAATTTCATTTTCTAAATCTACATTCTAAGTGCTTTCATTGGTTAAAATTGAACATTTCCTTCTATTTTGCATGTGTTATCATTTGAAAGAGGAAAATTGTTGTCATGATGCATTCATTTGATAATGGGTTAGCTTCCCTTGTTTCAATTTTTCCTTCTCCTAAAGAACCTCCCCCCATCTATAACAACATTTTAGTGCCTAAAAGAGTTGCTTCCAATCCCTTTGAGACTCTCCCATCCTTTAAGGATGAAGACTTTAAGAGTGATCTTGACAATTCTCCTAAAATGTGCCCTTCCTATTCAGCTATCCTAGAGGAAGAGAATGATATCATAAACACATTTCTTAATGTTACTTCACCTTCCCTACATGATGCCTCTCTAAGTGAAAAGGTATTGATGGACATTGACTTATTTTCTCCTAAAGTTGGTCCTTCCAATGGGGGCATGTTAGTGCAACAAGAGGTTATGAACACTTCTTTCAAAGATCTCCTTCCTAAGCATGAATCTTTGGAGAAATATGTTCATGTTCCTCCTAAAAAACACTCCCTTCATGAGGATCCTTTTGTGCAAGAAGATGAAATTATCCCTACATTTCCTAGTGATGGCATTTCCTTTTCCAACAAAATTCCCACTAGAGATGATGAATTAATGATAAATGCTTACCCTTCTCCTAAAGTTTGTCTTACCCATAAGCATCCCTTAGAGAAAGAAGATGAAATAATAAGCAATTTCCTTAATTCTCTCTCCCCTAAAGATCATATTGAACATATTTTGAGGAAAGAGGATGAGTTTAACACATCTATTGATGCTCTCCCTCCTAAGGATGAGGAATTAATAAACAATGTTATCTCCTCTCCCGAAATTGACAATACTTCAAGCATTCCTTTCAACCACTTCACTATTTGGGATGAACCATTAGAAGAAGGTATAGATTATTCTCTACCCCTAGCCAAAGGGGATGAAATCAAGATTGAAAACTCCCTTGATAGTTTCTCACCTTCCTTGAATCTCAATCATTCTCCCTCTAAAAATAAAGCATCTCCCTCTCCTCAACTTGGTTCTACTCATAAGGAAACCCTAGTTCAAAACAAGATGGTTAACATCTCTTTCAAAGATCTCCATCTCAAAAGTGAGACTTTAGAGATTAATGTTGATCCTTCTCCTAGAGAATTTATTCCCCATGTAAATCCTTTGATGATAGAGGATGATATGACCTTTCCTAGTATTACTCTACCTACTAGAACATCAATGCCTACCCCTTGTCTCTCTCCTAAGATTTATTTAATCCGTGATGAGATTTTAGTGCAAGAGAAGACTATCAATAATTTTTCCAATACTTTTGTTCATTCCTCTAAACCATCCTCAATCAATTTGATACATGTGAATGAGACACCTAACAAACCTCTCTTCACTATCCAAGGTGCTTGTCCTTCTCAAAATTCTCAACCTTTAAATAAGCCTATCTTAGTGGTTCAAGGTGGTTATGCTAATGATTCTTTTTGCACTCCTAAGAAACCTATTATTACTGTGCAAGGAGGTTATTCTACTAAGAGCCCTTATGAGTATGCTAAGCAACTGACTAGAGAGAGTTATCATGCGGTTTCTCATACCTATAACACAAGAAATAATAGGCAACCTAATCCTCCTCCAACTATCCCAACTTCACTTCCTCCTTCCCAACCTATTCTTCCTCAAGCTCCTCGTATTTCACAAATGCTTAGTAAGGACTATGATCTCATAGAACAACTTAAAGCTACCCCTGCTAAGATATCCCTTTGGGATTTGATCCAAACTTCTTCCACTCATCATGGAATGTTACAAGATGCCTTGAAAGATTTGAATGTTCCTCCACCTAATACATCTAGTAATATAGTGTCTTTGGTTAACTCTGTGATGAATCTTAAAGCTCAAATTGTGTTTACTCAAGATGAGTTGCCTACTAATGAAATTCAACATCAATATGATCCCTTGATGATTGTGGTTATCATAAATGACACTGCTATAAGACGAACACTGGTAGATAATGGTTCCGGCCTTAATGTGTGTAGCATTAATCTATTGCATAAGATGAATGTGGATACATCCCTTATTGAGCCTGACTCTTGTCCCATTCGAGGCTTTGATAATGTGGCTAAGTCTTCATTAGGTATTATCACCTTACCCATCACAGTGGGACCTGTTACTTTGCCTACTCCTATCCATGTTATGTCGGGAAATCTAACATACAACTTGTTATTAGGGAGACCTTGGATTGACAGTATGCAAGCTGTCCCCTCTACATTGCATAGACAAGTTAAATTTATTTATAATAATAAGACATATACCTTGATAGGTGATACTAATTTTCAAGCTTGTTTGCAAACATCTACTTCCAAAGGGAGTTCTTCTAAGCCTTCCTCTTCTAGTGATGACTTGTTAAACAAGATACCTATGGATGAATCATCACCCTCTGATAATCAAAATTCTTTGGATGAGTCTGAGGTTCCTGAAGAAGATTCTTCTCAACTTGAATCTACACATGAAAAGGCTTTTGATCCTGAGAAGGTTCTCGTAGAAGACGATTAGGGATCTCTTGATTTTAATCCCATCTTTGTAGGTGAGTATAGGGTTCCTCCTAGAGAGCTTAAAGTTAAAAAGAAGGAAGAAACTAGAGATCAATCAGTCTTACCTAAACCTATGAGAAATAATTTTGTGGCCACTTCTCAAACTTCTTCTCCTCACACCTCTAATTCTGAAGAATTTGATTCTTTGTCTTATGAAAAACCACCTTTTCTTTCTGAAATGGCTAATCGTTATGGTCGTGGTTTTCATATTTTGGCTAAGAGTGGCTATAGTGGAAATGGTTGTGGCGCAAATGAACAAGGAATTAAAGTTCCTTTAGAACATAACATGCATAAATATTCATTTGGACTTGGATATAATCTTTCTAAGCCCACCAAAGCATCTAAAAGACCATCTCTTAATGTGAATGCTATATTTAGTAGTGATGATGATCTCACTTCAACTAAATCATCTTCTACTTCTATCAACTCTCATTCCCCTCATAAGGAAATCTTGGTGATGAACAAATCTCTTTATGACTCCCCTCAAGTTTCTAAATCCAATTATGAATCTTTATTTCCTATTCATCATAAAGTCCTTTCCTCTACAGATAAGGCTCTAATAAATTACACTCATCCCTCTTCTAAGATTTCTTGTGACTTTTTTTCTTCAATTTTTATCATTTTATACATGTTTTTGATCTCACTTATAGTTGAGCATTTAGCATGTCATATTCAAATACCTCATTCAATCTATCATGTCTTTAAATAACATTAATGACTATTATGTGACATTGGTAGCTCATTTACTGGGGGCTCATTGTCATTCATGATGGTACAATTTCAAGTGCAATCATATTTTTGAAGCAACATAATAGCCTAATTTTCTCTTGTTCCTATGGGGACAAGAGTGATTTCATACATCTCTTCTTTTTATGGTTAAAATTTCCCTTTGGGGTAATAGTGTGGAAATATTGATCATCTTTTCCTAGATATGGGAGAAGATGTGTATTCTCTTTCTTATCCTACCCACTTCTTGTAAGGAGCATTTTAAATACACTAATGTCTTGCTTGCATGAACTCATGTGAGTATGTGGTACATTTTGTTTATGTCTAAATCTCTCTCTGGAAGATTGTGTAAGTCCTTCTCATTGACCTTATCCTTGGGAGGCAATGATCTTTTCTTATTTTTATCTAAGGATCCACTTTTTTCTATTTCGCGGATGGTGTGAACTTTATTACTTGATGTTATTCCTTGTATGCATTTGTTGTTGTTTGTTCAAGGATTCTCTCTTACAAGAGGTGTAAGTCCTTGACTACAACCTCTTTTGCACTTGGTAAAATACATCCATAATGAATTCACTCTCCCAATTGGGTTAAAAAGAGCATCATCCTTCATTAAGAATCATTTTCACCTCGCAAAAGAAGGAAGTATTGCATTCTTATCCTCTTCTTTGTCTTATTCTAGAAGAGGTTTGTCTAAGACAATTCCTCTCGGGGCTAGGTGTCTTTTGTACAAAGATCTCTTCTCCTCTAAGGATCTCCTTTATACATACTACAAGATATCCCTTTTCAACTATCTTATCCTTGCTTAAAGAGTAAAAAACTCTCTTGCTTGGATCTATGACATTGTTGCATTTTTGGGGTATCTTCTTTTGTGATGAAGGTAGGTATCCTTGGTCTACTTTGCTTATGACATAAACATTACACTTTTTGAGCAATGGGTCATTCTCGGAACCAGAGCACAGACTCTTAGAGCGAGATGTCTCCATTTTTCTTTTATGCAAGGTGATTATTCTCAGAACCAGAGCACAGACTCTTAGAGAGAGATGTCACACTTTTATAATATACATATACAGGTTGTAGCATACTCGGGCATAGACTCCTATGAGGTGCTTCTAACCTCACTTACACACACATGCACGAGGTTGAGTGGAACTAGCGGCATAAGGCTAGACTTTCTCACTCTCCTCCCTTACATGGATCGCCTAGACAGACTCTAGGGGCTAGTTTTCCATGTCCTTTGTCCCATGGATCACCTAGACAAGATCTAGGGGCGAGAAGTCCATGTTTTCTCTCTCACTATTCTTCTCATGGATCACCAATGTGTGTATTCATGCTTTTTTTCCTTTCTTTTCTTCTCTTTGCATTTTGTTTCCATTTACATCCTTCATCTTGTGTTAGAGAACTCTCAAATCCTCACACTCTTTGTTGTGTTGGAATTGAGATTTGGTCCTCTTTCTTACCAAATGATTCTCCATTAGTTTTTGATCTCATATCAAATCCTCTTGTGAGCATTTGTCATCAATATTCTTTAACAATTCGAAGTGGTAAACATGATACCCTGTTTCAACTCACTAAAATTAGCAAGCCGAAACAGGGGGGGCATATAGCTACCCTTGAATTTTCATCACCTTCCTTAGTAAGCATTAGGTGATTTTGTGATCTAACGTGTGTTTTGTAGGGTGCGGTTCCTAACTGTGTACTGCAGATACCGTTGGGGGCTTCGTTCGACAGACTTATGGATATATCCTTTTTCAAATAATGTTTACTTTTCTGTACTTTAGCTTGCATATGCACATAGTGTTCATATGACCGCTAAAGTGGGGGCTAAATGTAGCATCGTAAATTGTACGCACTTGCTAGGGTGGTACAATTTCACACCTAGTTTAGCACCCGCCTTGGCGCATTTTGCATTTTGCATTGCTCTTTCCCTTTAGCACTTAATTAATCAAATTAATTAGGTCTAAGGTTCTATTTCATCATCTTCCATATCATAAAGTTGGGCCCTTTTCATTAAAGTGTGCCCCTTTCATTTTATTATTTCAATACATCATTTAATCAAAAACCCTAATTAGGTCCTATTTTGAACTTGGGGGCTTGATTTCGGCGGTCAAAACATCTCGAAATCACCTGTAACTTCGGGATTCGCTCTAAAATCATCATATCCGACGGCCCTGAAAATTTGGTGAAAAGTTGTCGGGACCATGGCGCCCGGAGTGCACATGGTCCCGGACATTTTTCTCGAAATTTTAGGAGCGCAATCCAATCATAAAATAAAGCTTAACCCCAAGAAATTGGAGGGAGATTCAATCTCTAGGTCGGCCAAAAGTTGAAATTAAGACCTAGGGTTTCATATATAAGAGCTCTCTTTCTTCATTTGAAAGGATCCAAGAATTTTGGTTTTCAAGGGACTTTCTATGCAGCGAAAGAGCAGATCTTTGAAGACTTCAACAACATTCAAGATCCATCCGTCAAGCATTCATCAATTTCATTCATCCATTTAGGGCTTTGAAGACATTGAAGAGCAATAGGGGATTACCGACTGAAGATTGGCTTGTACCCCTCCCTTGGGGTTGGGTATGATTTCATGTTGTTTTCATGTCTTTGCATAAGCCTCATTATATCATTTGTATTCATGCTTTAGATCACTTTGCATCTTGATTTGGAGCATTTACATTATCATTTACAAGCAATTAGGGTTTACTTTCTAGGTTGCTCTAGTTTGCTTACTTGCATTTTACGATCTTGCACACACACAAGGTCTGCACACACATTACTTTTACAATACAACTTGGCTATTCGTGGAGGTGGAAATCACCAAAGTGGGGGTTTGACTAAGGCAAAACCCTATATAGCCGTCCAAAACACCTTTTCAGATATAAGTGCAGATTTCGGGATTCGGACGACGTCGCAAGTTGCAGATCCGGAAGAGGCAGACGGAGACTGAACAACACACCAAATTTCAGAGCAAAAGACTAGGACAGGGGCGTGGGGCGCCCTGGTCTTGCCAGGACAGGGGCGTTGGGCGCCCTGGTCCCTAGGACAGGGGTGTTAGGCGCCCTGGTCCCTCTGTCAGACAGCAAGTTTCAGCATTTTTGACAGCTTTTCAGGTTGCAAAACAGCAGTTTCAGGAGCAGTTTCAGGGGCAGAGTTAGGACAGTGGCACCCGCGCCCCCGTCTCGAACATTTTCACTTAGATTTTAACTCCAGGTACACATCTGCATTCTTATCTTGTCCTTGTGTTTATAGCTTTCCATTGTTTAATCTCAATTCTGCAATCTTGTTACTAGTTCATACTTGCACTCTAGGGCTAGGAATTGAACTTGCATCATTTTATCTTTAAATTACAACAAAGGAATAGAAATCCTAATAGGTAGCCCGTGGCTCTCTCTTCTACAAAAATAAGTAGCCAATTGTGTGATACCTCTAGGCTCTTTCGTATTCCACAAGTGTGTGATTGAAAGTGAGATTAGGGCATGTTTGCTTAGTGTCACTTTTTCCCCTACACACTCGTATTCTTGTATAGCAATTCCTGTGTAGTGTTTTAGATAAGATAATTGATTCATCACAGAATTGTTTAGGAGTGGTATTCATTTTTGACGTTTTCAAAATGGCTCCTAAAAGAGAATTTTCTGGCAAAGTTAACTATTCAGAAAGGAGTGTCTATGATGATTTTTTAGAACAGTTGACGTTGTCAACTAATCAGGCTTCAAAGGCAAAAGAGTTAGTGCCCAAGGCTCCCCGTTTAAAGATAAGAGAAGGATTATATGACAAGGGTAACTGGTTGAGAGACCCACAGGTTGGATTGTTTGGGTTGGGGTTGTTTAAAGTTGGATTTGGAATGAGAAATTCTCCTGCCCTGCAAAACAGTATCTGGGAATTAGATGTCAGGAAATTAGTTGTCCCAGGGGTATTTATGGACACAAATTTGCTGACCCAAATTGCGCTCAACTATGATCCAGTCACAAGAAGCATTCGGGATGTAAATGGGAAAACCCTTGTTGAGATTAATGCTGAAGAGTTCAGGACAACTTTTGGGCTTAATGAGTTCACCAATTTTCTAGAACCTATAAATTTCACATCATTAGCCCAAATTTACGGCGCACAGAGGAGTCATCTCAGGAATGGGCCTCTCAAGGAATTTTTTGTGAAAATAGGAGGGTTAATAGTTGTAGGACCCAACACACAAGAGCCCTTTTCATTAAGTATGTTCACCCTGAGGGCTAAAGGAATGTATTGGGCACTTTGCCAAGTTTTGGGAGAAGATGCTAAAGCAAATATGCCGAATCATTACTTGTTAATGATTGCTCAGATTTTGAATCCTTCTCTTGCAATTACATTTGATTATGCCTCTTATATTGCTGATGCTATTCATGGAGGGTTAATAGGAATCAAGAATGGAAAGGTGCATAGGCCTTTCGGATGGTACTCACTCCCGATGCATCTTTTTCTCTTCAAAGGTGGTGATTACTTTGCCAGTGGACTGGACCTTGTTAAGGAGAAGGAAGGAGAAAAAATGTTGGCACAATTATGGAGTACTGTGTTGTCATGGGATAGAGAGGATGCCAGTTTTTTGAAGTTTGATAAATATTTTGCATCTATGATAAGGACTCTCCTCTTCTCTAAGAACCCAAGAATCCCCAAAGTTCTTCTGGAATTCATAAGACCAAAAGAATTCGCAGAGAACATAAAAATTGTTCATAACTGGGGTGACATTTACTTGTATCCAGTCTCCACAGTTTTCAGAGTGTTTGGTTTCAGAGGCACCCCATTTTTGCTACCTTACCAGGTCCCTCTCAAAGTGGGAATCGCATAGATCCTTAGACAAATTGGTGGCTTACAAGAGGCAGAGTTGACAAGCAGGGGTAAAGGGACTATTTTCCCTGCAGCTACCATAGCTCACCAATTTGTAATAACAAAAGGAGGCTAGAATTGCTTTGAGGATTTCCTCAAGCCTTATCATTTGTCCACTGCAGTGTCCAGGTGTGTTGATCCAGAAGACTTCTTCAACGGTATGTTTAGGAAGAAGGTAGCATGCAGAGGTAGGCCTCATCAATTCCAGTTTCCTGAAGACCTCATCAGAAATGAGTTTGATCTAGATGAGCAGGAGCTAAGGAAAGAGGAGTGGGTGGCTTATAAAAAAGCCTTGGATTTTGTGCATCAATTTGATGCTAGCTATGACCCATTGTCTAGCTTTTTCCCACTGGAAGAGAAAATAAAGTTTTTGATTATTTGCTTTGAAGATGTGATGCAGACATTGAAGGAGAAGAGGGAAGCTGTAATCAAGAGCAACCCTGAGAAGGAAAGAATGATCCTTAGTAGGTCAGCTTCCAGCAAGGCAATCCCTCCTAGTGATTACACACTGCATAAGAAGTCCAACTATAGTGTGTCGATGCCTACGACAGGGGAGCCCTCTACCTCCAAAGGAAAGAGGAAGATACAAGATGTCATTGACATCCAAGAAAGTCCTAAGAAGCAAAGGGTGGGGAAAGAAGTGCAATCAGATACACCTTTGTATTCCCCATCCCAATCCCCTATCCATATAGGAAATGAGCAAGCAGCAACTAAGCAACTCCTACAGTTAGGTAGTCTAGGGGAAATTGCATACACTTATGATGAAGTGGAGGAAGGAATGCCAAAAGAACCTATTGCTGCTGAAATGGATATCACTACCACTGAACTTAAAGGCCAGGAGTGGGATCCTGAGATAAAATAGGCAAGTAGTGCCTTTTTAGCTGATAACAATTTTGTCACATCAGAAGCATTTATGCAATTTATATGGAAACAACACATAGATAAATATAATGCTAGATGTGAAAGGAGAAAAGCTGAGCAACCCAATAAAGATCTAGCCCTGGTGGAAGAGGAAATAAAGCAAGAGATGATGGAAGAATTCAAAACCATCACCCCTGAGCAAGGAAGAGATATGGTAGCACAAGCTGGAGAGCTTATCTTACCTGAATGGGATATAGCAGACGCCCTGGTACTAGATGCAGTGAGAAAAGAGACTAAACCCATGGAGGGGATTACTTTCAATAAGGACAATGTTGCACTCGTTATGTGGTTTCTCAAGAGAAATGAGAGTGAGAAAAGCAAAGACACCCCAGGGTCAAGTTACCTTGGTGGAATGATGGTGAAGAGAGTGCAGAGTACAGGGGTAGTGGAGGCTACTAGCACTGTGTTAGAGACTTCAAAATTTAGTGTTGCAGTAGCAGAGAAGGAAGCCAAAGAGAAAGAGGCCCTCCAAGTTAAGTTGGAAACATTTTTGAAGGCCTACAACAATGCCAAGGAGGAGGTAAGAGGCAAGGATAGCATCATTGCCAAGCTGCAGAGCCAGTTGACTGGACAATACCATCAAGGTGAGTCTTCAACACTGATGATTTCCTCTTCTCCTACAAGACCTCCACCTACTAGCCCTATCATTGAGTTTCCACCATCTCCAGCACCCTCCAACTCTCAAATGGTTGAAATTACTCCTCAAGAATTGGAAAACTTGAAACAGGCTCAGGCCTTATATGCAAAGAAGTATGAGGAGAGAGTAAGAGCTACAATTTCCAGTTTTACAGATACAATAAATGCCTCATTGCTCTATAACAATGTAGGTAAAATTATGGATATATGGAATGAGCTCAGGAGAGACAAGGCCATTTTGACACCTATTTTTGATAAATAGAGGCCTAGGGAGCAAGATTTAGAGTTTATGTGTGTATCCTGCGATGAGGCAAGGGCCAATCCCATCATCAAATCCACTTTTGATGTCGCTAAAGTCTTAGTACAATTAGCAGCAGAGGTGGATAATGTGGATAGGAAGGTTAATTTGTGCAAGAAGGAGTACACTGATCAAGTTTTTGAGTTGCTCCCAGGAGTTTTTGCTAGCCCGAATCAATTAAAGGACAAACAAATGTGGCTCAAGGAGATAGAAGCTAAATTGTCAGCAAGAGTTAAAGGAATTATTGATCTTGATGATGCTTCTTTCTTTGTTGTAACAATACAAGAGATAGAGAAAATTAAGTCACATTATGGTTTTCTCAATTCAGAAGTCAACAAAATGAGAAATTCTTGGAAAAGGTTGACTAAGACTAAAGATAAAGTGATTAATTTCTCATGGCCGATAGAAGAAGTGTATGGTGAGTGGATAGCTAAATATGCCACCCATGATCCGGAACAGTCGGAGAGCACCCCTGAAAAAGTAGAAGAGGTTACAACTGAACAACTTGTTGAAGAAACTGCAGAGGCCGAAAAGAGCTTGTAACTGTTTTTCCGAAAAGCTTGTAACCTCTTTATTTTGAAAGAAATGATTGTAACAAACTCTCCTCGAGAAGTCCGAAGCTTTGTGCATCCATGTTGTTATAAATGGATACCAGGACTAGAGAAAAAAAGATCCCAAAAAGATTGTAAGAAAACGCTGCAGAAATTTATCTGAGCTTTTCTAAGTCTAATGGAGGATACTCAAAATTTCTTGTAATATTTCTTGAACTAAATATCAATATACAGACCATCAGTTTTGAGTTAAGCTTTGTGTTGTCTTCAAGTGTGTTTACAAATTTGTTTATTGTTTCATTCTAAATAATCCAGGGTTATTCTGTTTGAATGGGATTGCAAAGCAATTTTAGTAGAAGTGTTCGTTAGCTTTTCTCTTTAGGAGGGAAATTAAAGATGCGGGGATCGCTCATACCAGTAAACTCTTTGGAAGAGACTTTGAATTTTGATGACCATAGTTTAGTTTGGAATGCTTGAATTCTTGTAGGTGTCAGGCATACACAAGGATTAATATAAACCAAGCCAATGGGACACATAAAGATGTTTTGTTTGAGGAGTATTATTTGAGTTTAGATGACTATGTGACCTTGGATAAGGCACTGATATTAATTGAAGTTGTTTATTGCATGTTTTGTTGATCGAAATACGGAATTTACGTATAATTTCCATTCTTTGTTTTCAGTTGATTTCAAGGTGAATAGATCCACTGGTTTTCTGAACTGGTTTGCTGTGGGTTTATGTTTGAAAGTGTGAATTCAATTCACAAAGGTATACCCACCTGGGCTTCGAGTAAGTCCGAAGTGTAGAAGGTTCAATCAAACCTTGTTATATGTTGTCTTGAGAATTTCCTTATCTTTAATGTCTCTTCTGCACCGAGTTTAACCATATTATTCTAAGGATGTTAAAGGGAATCAGATTTTGAAGACAACAGGAGGGATATAGGGACCTAGAATGGATGGAAGTGATGATGGGGAAGGCGTGTTTTTGGATTTAACTGGATAAATCCAGGATTTATGAGAGATACCAACATCTTGAGAAATGTCCTTGAGGTCATGACTTTTAACACCTTCTTTAATATTGAGGGGTTCTTGCTTGTGGAGATCTATCCCTTTGCCTTTATAAATATTTTGACTTGTAGGATACACTTTGCTTTGGAAAGAAGGCACGAGTCCATTATGAGATGGAGGTGGAATGTAAGGAATGATAGGATCACGAAGGGGATTTGTAGGCATGATGGATCCTTGAGGTGAATATGGAGGATTATGACAAGGAGATGAAGGGATACTTTGATCTTGACATGGAAGAGGACCATTGGATAGAGTAGGAAGGATGCTTGACTTGTCATTTTGAATAGGATCATTTGAAAAGGTGGAAGAGGCATCATGATCTTGCTTAGGAAGTAAAGTAGGAATGGGATTTGGAAGGATGGTTTTCTCTTGAGATGGAAGGGGGTCATATTGGAAGAAATGGAAAGGTATAAGGGGATCATCATGGGATTTTAGGGAGGTGGGATCTTTTTCAATCATTAGATGGGATTGAGGAGTTTTGGTGTCTTGATCTTGATTTATGATAGGACTTGTTTCTTCATTTTTTAGATTATCCTCTTGACATGGAGTCACTTCTAAGGAAGGGATAGGATTTTTCATAGGTGTAGGAGATTCTTGGAAAGTCTCCATATTTTGACATGATGGGGAAGCATTTTGGAAATGGCCTTCTGGAGCGGGTACATTTGGAATTAAAGTGTATGATGGCATAAGATCTGGGATTTTTAAATCTTTAGAGGAACTTGTATCACTATTTCCATTAACTTGGATTTCCATAGGAGATAGCCCTTGAAGGTAAACATGAGAAGTTTCATTGTTTGAAGGAGATGGTATGGATTGTTGCTGAGAAGTTGTAGGAGATGAAGGCATCATGGAAGGAATGGAGGCTACATATGGAGCCTTGCTAGACATAGGTTCATGATTTTGATTATGCTTAGAAGTAATTCCTTATTTTTCTTTAGGCGAGTCATTAGGATCTTCAATTTCAATGACACCATTATCAATGAGATCTTGAATCTTATGTTTTAATTATATGCAATGCAAAGTCTTATGTTCATATTGTCTATGATATGCACAATACTTACTCATAAATTCCCATCCCCATGTGGTCTTTTTAGGCAATATGATAAGATTGTTCTTAATAAGCTCTTCCAAAGCAGACTCAATAGATTGCCCCAAAGGTGTAAACTGTCTATCTAGGGAATAGATGTATTTTTGTCTTGGTGAAGGTGTCTTGTGAGCTTGTTTGAGATTTGGCTTTTGATTGTCAATCATTTGTTGGTATTTGGTTGACAAATCACATAATCGTTTTAGCACTTCTTGAAGTTTCTCACACTTGATATCATACATTTGTTTTTCAAATGGAGTCATTGATCTATTTTGTTGGATTTCCATGTCATATATTTTTTTCTTTATATCTTGAAGCATTTGAGTATAGGTAGCCATGGGAATTGGAGCTAAGGTATCCATGAGATTCTTACTTTTGTCAAAAAAATTAGAAGAGCTTTTGGTTTGAACAAGCATTTTTAACCGACAGGATCGAGAGCGAGATGTGTTGCAGAAGTCAAGATCAAATTGTAGCTAGTAGTTGCATTTAACGTGGTGATTGAGGGAAGTAACTTAAGATCTGGTTTGGTTTCAGGAATGATCTATCCTGTGTAAGATGTTATCTAAGTTAACTTAGGTTTGATGAGATGTTTGTTTGAACTAGCTTAAGAGATGATCGACAAAATCGTGCAATGCAACGATAGAGGTACACTATCAAGGTTGTTTATGCTCAGGAGGATGATAACCGGTTTTAAGCTCACTGTAGACTATTTTAGACAATTTTGACTATTTTGACTGACAAGATCAGGAATTCATATGACAGAGGATTGGACAAAGATGAGATTCTGACAGACAAAGTTTCAATGATTAACGACTACCATTTTTTGATAAGGATTGATGTTTCGATGACTGACAAAGACCAGTTTGGACACGGATAGAGCTTATCACTGAATTGTTTGATATTGTTTCATTTGTTTTCTCCAATTTTAATATTTCAGTTTTAGTTTTAGGGATGAAAAAATAGAAAACACGCAAGATATATAATAATTCAATCACAACACGCTAACCCTATGGAAGTTGGCTTAGAGAAGAAAACCTTTGCTTGCTGACTTAGGTACACACCCAATAGCTAATCAAAATACAGTCATTGAGTCTCATGCAATGGATTCTCAATGCCATATTAGCCAACTCCAAATGCTAATTGGGGCACGATATGGCAAGTGTCTTGGGAGAGTTACTATCTCTCTTGCACAAAGATTATCAACCTTTCGGAGGTGAATCGGGTAGCTTCTATCTTATAGTTCTTAGTCAGGAATTCCGTTTGAAATTACCCCTTGAAGTCACGCAAGCATGATTGAGGCCTATAGCCCAACAAGGTACTGAAACAAGATGTAGTCACATAAACGTGATCAAGACCCTACAAAATGCTCGATATGAGAGATCTCAAAGAGAAAACTCAAATAATCCCATCCTCTGAGACTTTAATCACCATAGGCCTATTTATTATAGTGAGTTGGAATGCTCAGGTCCAGCTGTACTCACTTGGGTCATTCTCACAGGGTGATTACTTTTTCCCATGGTGATAGGCCCGTTAAAGGTACACAAATCTCAAAACTTAGAAAAAGGCTTCAAGGGTCTAGATTTCTGATTGTTTATAAAAGACAAGAGCATACTCTCCTACCTCTTAGATTTTTCTAAAAACAAGAAAGACAGATTTGTTCTTTAACGAGATAGCAATTTAAGTGCCTAAGAAAATATTAAATGAATACACAATGTTTAGTCGATTCTCCTTAGGCAACCTGCAAAACCAATATGTCAGTAGTCATTTTCTTCTTGATTCTTTGGCAGGCGTATGTTTGATTGATAGATTCTTTGACAAGCGTCCTTAAAACATTAAAATCCCAAAATTAGTTTCCAAAATAACATAAAAAATAATTATCAAAAGAAAATTATAGCATGCAAACTATAACTTAAACTAATCTAACAAGAATTTCCATTTTTTATGACTATCCTAGTTATGACAGTTTTGATAGTACTTCACTCTGTCATTTATAACTTTTGAACCAGAGATAATGTGGACAATCGCTTCAGTAGAAATGTGGAAAAATTGGTTTTACAAAATATATTACAATTTGGGTTAGATCCAATGGTTAAATAAAACGTTATACTCTTCAAACTGAGACCATGTTTGACTGTCATAGAAAAATGAGTAAAATGATAGTCCTGCACTTTGTCAATCATAACTTTCAAATCCAAAATATTTAGGAAAATCCGTTTGGTGAACCTATATAAAACTTGGTTTTACACAACATATCAAAAATAAGTGGGGATCCAACGGTTCAATAAAAAGTTATGCTCTCCAAATCGAGACCATTTTTGACTGTCACAGAAGAATGAGTAAAATGACAGTCCTGCACTCTATCGATCATAACTTTCAAACCAAACTCTTTAGGAAAATCCATTCAGTGAACCTATATAAAACATGATTTTAAAAAACATATCAAAAATTGGTTGAGATCTAATGGTTCAATAAAACGTTATGCTCTCCAAATCAAGACCATTTTTGACTGTCATAGAAGAATGAGTAAAATGATAGTCCTATACTCTGTCAATCATAACTTTCAAACCAAAATTTTTTAGGAACATCCCTTCAGTGAACCTGTAGACAACTTAATTTTAAACAACATATCAAAAATTGGTTGCAATCCAACAGTTCGATAAATAGTTATGCTCTCCAAACCGAGACCGTTTTTGACTGTCATAGAAGAACAATAAAAAAGAAAGATTTTTATTTGCAAATTGAACACATGTTTATTAGTTATAAAAACCAAACATTAAATTTGTTCAAGAAACATTAGAAATCTTGTAGTTGTGGGTTCGAGCCCCACGGTGGGCGCCAAAAATGTGTGTGTGAAAAGTGGACCTGTATCTGCAAGACACAACACTTCAATCAAGTCATTACATGCATGGTTAGACAGATATAATCAATGAATATGAAAACCATAACAAATCGACCCATTGCCTTCTAAAAGATGCAAGTATAAGATTGCTCTCAGATTATAAGCAATACCAGTGACTAGACAACATCAAGACGAAGGATTTTATCTATATGAACATGATGAATGCTAGATGGATGCAATATTAATGTAACAATATTTTTGCAATATTAAACTAAATGATTTAATCAATATGAAACAATTAATATGCAATATCTCAATGAAATCCTAGAGCAAAAACGGTATAATAACAATATATTCTTTAGCCTCTCTTGAATGAGAGATGAGCCTGAATTTATAGAAAATTCAGAAAGAAACCAACGGTTGAGATCAAATGATGATGAGCGGTCAAGATTTTCCAAGAGGAAGCACAATCCAGGTAAATTGATGTGATTGGATGCTTTTATCAGTTTTAAAGGAAGTTGAACTAAATTTAAGATTAAAATTAGAAAAAACTTATTTATTCTCTATTTCATTCAATTTTGATATTTAATTGTTTTAATTGCTTTCTTTGAGATTATTTATCAATTTTAAATTTTTTTTTTTCAAGATTGTTTCCAATTGATTTATTTTCTCAATTAATTCCTTTTTTGATTTATTTCCATTTTTGAAGATTTGTGCTCAATTGATTTATTTGATTGAATTAATTCCTCTTTCTTGATTTGTTTCCTTTTTTTAAGATTTATGGCAAATTGATTTATTTAATTAAATATGATAGGATATTTAATAAAATAAATAAGATAATTGTTCAAAATGATTTACTTGGAATGATCTATTAATTAAATAAATATTTAATTAATATTGAGTGATTGATTTTGCCATGTGACATTTGATGATTAAAGAATTAATTATGTGCTCAAGATTGATTTAATTGCCTTTGGTTAGGACCTTTGGTGATGTTGTCGAGATTAGGGGCTCATGGTTTAGATGACCATTTTTAGGGTATTACATGTGATACCTGTCCTTTGGCGAAAAATCAGAAACAGTAAAAGAAAAATTAGGGTTTACGCCCTAATGATGGAGCATTAATTACGGTAGGTGAGGAATGTGCTTAAAAGGGCTTTTCAAATCATTTCTCACTATCACTTTATGAGCGAAGAAGTTTTTCAAGCACAGAGCGAAGAAAAAGTGATTTGTGCTGCGATTCAGAGAAATTTAGAAACCTTGAAGGAGATTCAAAAACTAATTGTAAATGGTTAAGAGAAGAACGCAAAGCGGTGATTCTGCAACTGACAAAGTGTGAGGTGAGGTAGAATCTGAAAGCCCTAAACTTATGACTTCCGAAAGGTATTTCTTGAGTTTTCTATTTTTATCATGGCTTCCGCATCACATACTAGCTCTAGTGCATCAGTCAATTCAGTAAACTTCATTCAACGCAAGTCCAAATACAATGCCCTGTCACAAGTTCCTGCTGGAGTAATAGTAGAAGAAGGAATACCTGATTATATAGATTGTAAAATTGAAGACCTAGGGTCTCTCGCAATCCATTCGTAGCTAGGTTTATTCTGTGAGAAGGATAAAAAGATCAAATTGGAATATAGCATCCTGGAGAAGAAGATGCTTCATAATGCGATTTACTTCCTAGAGGATTTCACAGATGACCATATTAGAGTCATCCTGAGCAGGGTTCATGGTGACAAAATGTATCTTGAGAGAACGCATGATATCACACCGCAAGCTGTTCATGCTGTCACCAGTTTCTACAATGTCGGTGAAGTACCAGCCCTGAGGAAGATCATCAAGACTGAAATGACCAAGCTCACTGGTTCAGTGAGTGACTCATGAGGAATGACTGTTAATTCCATCAAGGATGACCTCGTGAAATATTCGTGCATGGTGATTGGATACCGGACGTTCCATGCCAGCATAATTAACTCTGTATCTGCTGCAGCGGTAAATGTGGCTTACCGGATGATTAAGGAAGATGCATTGTTTGATCTATGCACCGGTATGCAAAGGCAACTCCTATTGAATCTTAAATCAATCAAACATGATAATGCATTGAAATTCAACTTTGGTCAACTACTAGTAGGATTATTTTTCTACTTCCAAGGTTACTTCCCAGGAGTGGGAGATATTTAGTGGTTTGCTGACCAACCAGTTACCAAGCAAATCAAAGAAAGCCTGCAAGCAGTCGGAATCAGCTACCTTGAAGTTCTGAACAAGTAATTTGATGAGTTTAGAAGTAAGATGAGTCTAAGGATGAGGATATTCAGTGACATAGTCAAGAAATATGAACAGGACATCTGCTTCACCATCAAAGTGGATGAATGCTTAATGGAGGCTGTTGAGCCTAGACAAGAAGAAGTAGAACCTATGGGCTATGAGGTAATGAATGATATGCTGGATGGGTATGCTTCCACCCTAATCGCCTCACCTCTTGATCCTAAGGCAAAAAGAACTGGCACTTATTTAGAAAGGATTACACTGGTTGCAGAACCCTCAGAAAAGAAAGGAAAGGCAGTGCCTTCAGCATCAGCACCGGTTACTATAGCCAGTCCCAAAGTGACCAAGCAGTCACTAGTTAAGAAGAAACCGAAAGCGCCTGCAAAAGTCTTCGAGAGGAAGCGGAAGACAAAAAGCAATTCACCTGACTCAGAAGAAACCGTGTCAGAAGAACCACCTAAGAAGAAGACTAGGCAATCAAGGAAAAAGACAAAGAATGAACCGACATCATCTGCATCGGTAAATATTGATATTTCTTCCTACAAACCTTTGACACATTGTCAAAGAACAATTAAAAATATTAGGAGAAAATTGTAAAATGATTTGGTAGATCATTTTGATGATTTTAATGATGAAGAAAAGGAAGAAGTAGAGCAAGAAATTATAAAGTATTTATGTGTTGATGACCGGTCGCCTTCAGAAATTAGATCTGAGACACCAGATTCTTTGTATAAGCCCTTAGACAATAAATGGCGCATTGCCATAGAGAAGGAACATGAAATCAAGGAGAAAGTTTTTGCTCGATACTTTCTCGACCTGTCCAATTTAGAGTTGTTTGATGTCATCAATCAAAATAAAGGACTCTTCTTCACTAGAAGAAGAAGACTCTGGTTATTGCAAGGAATAATTGATGATGTCGAAAAGGACACTCATCTGCACATGACAACTGCGGTTCACACGCACAAAGTGCTTCAAGGCATCAAAAAGGCTGAGCAGGAACCGACAATATCAAAACCGGATGAAGTGTTTGATGATGAAGGCAATCTGGTTGTTGAACCTACAACCACTATTGATGTCGATGCTCTGGATGTAGAGGATGTTGCTCAGGACTCACCATATGAAGCAATAGGATAGGAGAAGCAGGTTGAACAGGTTGAAAAGCAAGCAGAGGACAAACAGGAAGAGGTAGCAAAGAAACAGGCGGAGAAGAAGAAAAAGGAAGAAGATGAGGAGAAACAGAAACAAGAGGAAGAGAGAAAAGAGGATGAGAAGAAAAGAAAAGAAGAGGATGAAGAGAAAAAGAAATAAGAAGATGCAAAGAAGAAGAAAGAAGAAGAGGATAAGGAAGAATAGAAGCA
This sequence comes from Cryptomeria japonica, assembly GCF_030272615.1. NCBI lineage: Eukaryota > Viridiplantae > Streptophyta > Pinopsida > Cupressales > Cupressaceae > Cryptomeria > Cryptomeria japonica. The sequence continues at coordinate 9,612,940 of NC_081410.1, forward strand.
AAAGGAAGCAGAAAAGAAGAAGGAAGAGGAAGAAAAAAAAGAGGAGAAGAGGAAGGAAGCAAAAAAGAAGAAGGAAGAGGAAGAAAAGGAAGAAGAGAAGAGGAAGGAAGCAGAGAAGAAAAAGGCAGAAGAGGATAAGGAAGAGGAAAAGAGAAAAGAAGCGGAGAAGAAAAAGGTAGAGGAGGACAAGGAAGTAGAAGCGGAAAAGAGCACGCAGATGGAGACTCCAAAGGCAACCAGTAGTCAAGCCAAACTGATTGACCTCACCAACCCTATTGACCTCCAGTCTGCAAATGAAATGGAGCTGCTACAGAGCATCAAAGTTTATCAAGAATGCATTGAAGTGATAAGGAGGAAAAAGGAGCAAGATGTGATCCAAGCTACGGTGGACACTCTTACCTATTTGATACCCGGTACAAACCTCCCAAATACTGATTCATCACTAGCTCAATTAAAGCTCCTATGCATAGTAGTGGATGATCAGGTTCAGAGCCTAGAAGAGGTAGTAGAGGCAAATGCAAAGAAAGAGCACCAGAAAGCTCTAAATATTGCTCTGGTGAAGAAGCTAAATGAGCTCCGATCCAATCTTTAAAAAGCTCAAAAAGATATAAGGGATGCTCTGGATGAGGGGAATCTACTACTCAGTAAGATTTGCCAACCCCATCTCTTCTATGATGACGTGCTTGCACAGAAGCAAAAGCTTAAATCTGACTTGTAGTTATACATGAGCACCTTCAAGTCACCATATAACTCCTTTACTGCTTATGGGCAAACTGTTCAACGGTTTCATATCTAGTCTGCAAGAATAGAGCTTGAGATCAGCACCCAGTCACAAGATTTGCAGGAGCTTCAACTGGTTTTACTCCCATACCTACAAATACTTCAGAAGTGCTATCTCAATCTGGATGCCTTAACGGTGACTCAAGAGATGAGCACAATAGATGCCATGAAAGAGCAGGTCTCCCAGATGCAGACAACGAAAGAAGTAGCCACCTCCCTACTTGAGTCCTAGTCTTTATCTATGAAATAATTTTTGTAGGACTTTAAATCTGTTTTTGACAAGTTTTATTCCTTATTGTCATAAACTCTTATTATTTTAATACCAAATGAAAACAGGGGTTGATCAGCTACACTTTGTCATTATTGGCAAAGGGGGAGAAGTATTCTGGTATTTAAAATTTTGATGTATGCTTAATGGCTATCTTTGTATGCAAATAGTTATACATTGTATTGTTAACTAAAGGGATAGTGTATATGCTTAGGGGGAGCAATTTTGCTTATAGCATGATTTTGTTGTAAAACACTTAGATATCAAAATTTTCCTAAGTGTTGCCAACAATGCCAAAGGGGGAGATAATTGGCATTTTTTATGATTATGCTGTGATTTTCATTGATGGACACACACTTGCATTGAGATCACTTTTATATGTATGAGTCAAAGCTAAACCAGAATTTGTTGCAACCGGTATGTTGTATAATAGTCTTTAGACTATTGGTGTTTTGCAGAATGTGTTTACCGGTCTTAAGCAGTATGTTGACTCCAAGCGGTTCGTGGATCCCAAGCGGTACGAGGGATCAAAACGATAAAACACATATTCCCCAATCTTCATTTTTTGTTAAACCAGCAACTGGTATTTTTTAGAAACCGATAAAACTCTGATGAGTTACCAACCGGCATTCTGTGATTTATTATCAACCGGCTTTTTGTGATGAGTTACCATCCACCGATTGTTTGATGGTGCCGACACTCTGGCAGTGCTTTTTGTGTCGTGTTACCAAGTATGTCTAGATTCATTGAACCTAGGAAATTGGATTGTAAATCTATTGGACCGACATGAAATCAGATTCCTCTACAAGGACATCACGTCTAGGGTTTTGTGAGAGTTGCAAGGGTTTAAGGTGGTTGACGAGTTTTTGTAAGAACGATCTTAACTGTGAAGATCGAGTTTTTGAGGAGTAATAAAGTGTGAGTTATTGAAGACTAAAGTAATGCTGAAATGCATTAGCTATGAGCCAGAATGGATCTAACCAAGCAATTTGTGCTATTTTCTAGATCACTCACTTGTTAATTACTCACATCTTTGACAAGTCTGAAGCCCTTAACCGGGTAGGCTCAGAGTAGCCTTTGTAAAATCCTCTAACAAGGTGGTTCACATCTGTGGATCTAAAATCCTCTAGCAAGGTAGTCTTTGATCAGACTTATCTCCTAATAGAGATTGAGATTCTTAATAGGATCTGTTCTGGTAAAGAACATTGTATGACCTTAACCGGTCTGGTTCCTATTCTGTAGATAGTTACTCGTGAGTTTCATCTCACTGTGGTTTTTCCCATTTGGGTTTCCACGTCAAATATTTTGTGTTATGGTGTTATTGCTCCTATGGGTGAATGTCTTATTTGCATTTTGGTTTGCATGTGTGTTAACCGGTTTGACTGTTAAACTGTTCTACCGGTTTATCACTAGACTGTTTAAGTGTTTAAATACAGTGTTTTCTGGTATACTAATTCACCCCCCTCTTAGTATTGATCATATCACATTAAGTTGGTTCAAGATTTAATGATCTGCATGCTATCATATGTTCTAGTAAGCCTTTTGGTTATCGGTAAGGGTTTTACCGACAGAGCTTTGTTGAAGATCTTTTGATGAATTTGATAAGTGGTGTTGGTGCAGCTTCTAGAAGGTTATCAGGATGCTGATGGTTATCATGTTTGTGTTCCAGTTGATCGTGGTGTTTCATTTGGCTTATGGTGACCTATTTTTGGTCTGGTGTTATTTTGTTCGGTTATGGATCGGTTTATGTAACGTGCTGGTTGATGCTCCTAATGCATCACCGATTTGATTTATTGTTTGGATTATGTTGTTTTGGTCTTAGTCCGACTTGGTTTATCATTGGTTTGTGGGATATTGTAATAGATCTATTATATTATATTTTAGGTGGCTGACCTAATTGTTTAGGTCCCGACTTGGTATAAATATGATGTACGATCTCTTTGTAGATTGTAGGAAAATGTTATGAGATTATCTGTGTGAGAATAGTGTTGTAATCATATGCAAAGGTTTTGGTCGATCATAGGTGATCAAATTGGGTTTGTGGAAGAGGTTTAAGGCCTCTGGTATTGAGCTTAACCGAAACTATACTCAGGCATAGGAGATGCTATTCTTGTAGTTCAATATTCACTCTGGATTGTAGTCTGATGTTTTCTATAGTCAGTGAGGCTCCTTTTGTGATGAGCAGTGTGCTATAGGCTATTGGCCTTCCTACATGTGCAGGCCCCTTTTTGTAATATTTATTCTGATCAGTGGATAGATATCGTGGGTGTCCAATCCCACTATGGTTTTTCCTCTTTAAGGTTTTCCAAGTATAAATCTGTGGTGTTATGGTGTTCATCTTTATGGTTGCATTATTACTCATTGTTATATGCTTTTATGTTTGCCAGTTGCTAATTTGTTGTGTTAACAAGGTTAAATTTCTCCATTCTGGTAGAACACTGATTTACCCCCCTCTCAGTGTTCTTGGATCCCAACAATTGGTATTAGAGCCTGGTTCCTTGGAGTAAGCCTAACAGCTTGAGGAAGATCCTGTATCCGGAATCTATGGAGATAAGTTTGAGGAAGGAACTTCAAGTAGCACTTGAAGACTATGATGCTGAGAGGTTGAGGAACATGAAGCTACAAGATGAGTTGAGATTTGCGAAGGAATTCATTTTTACCTTGCAAGATAGGTTGTCATCTGCCCAAACTAAAAGGAAAGAACTTTGTGATTAATTACAAAATCAGGATGATGGAGATAAGAATGATTTAAAGGAATTGTGTCAAAAGCTGAGTCGGGAGAATGGTGTCATGAAGAATGAAATGCAAGCCATGACTATGAGGATGTCTAAGGAGATTGAAGAATGAAAGAAGAATGAAGAAAATCTTGCTATATATCTGAAAGACATATTTGAGGAATGCATTAGGTTGGCGCGTGAGAATGATGTGTTAAGAATTGAATTAGTGCAATCACAAAACAATGAGCAAGAGTTGGAAATAATGATGATAATCCTAAGAAGTGATCTGGAATACAAAGAGAAGTTCAAGGTTAGTTCTGCTAAGCTTGATGAATTATTGAAGGATCAAAGGACACTAGAGACACTAGAGGTATTAGATTTGAGAATGGAGAAAGCTCTGGTACTGCAAATCAGCATAACACATCTGGTTAGAAGCTCAACCGGAATCAAAGTTCACCGGTAAGGCAACCCAATGCATATAAATTTAATGGTAGATGATTTGTTTGTAACAAGTTTGGTCATAGAGAAAGTCAATGCATGAATAGAGCAAATCAAAATAATAATGCAGTTCCCAGTCAGTGTTCAAATTGTAAAAAGTATGGTCATAGGACAAAAGATTATAGAATGAATATGAGATGTCATGTATGTGGAAAGTTTGGACATATCGCTAATCAATGTAGGTCAAGGAATCGTCAAGGACTCAATAAGTCAATTCAGAAGAATAATGTCACTTGCTATGCATGCAACACAATAGGACATATTGCTAAATTATGCAGAAGCAAGAACAATTCGGTAGGAAATGATGAGGAAGGAAAACAAAAGGTTGATGATATCTAGAAGGAGCATGAGAAGAAATGGGTTAGGAAATTTGAAGATCAACCAATAGAGACAAACAACTCGGATACTCAACTGATAGAGCAGAATGTTCTTGCACCGATAGGAAACTCATCCGGTGACTAAGGCATTAGCCTTAGGGGGAGGCAAATTGATGACACATCTTGCATTGCCTCTGGTATTGTCTCCCCATGGTAGTGGTCTGAAAGCTTGTTTCAAATCTTGGAGAAGTTAGTTTGAAGTTTAACCGACGAAGATTTGTTGGATCTTGGATCTTTGATCTTTGTATCTGGTTTGGTTTACCGGTAAGTCACTTTATGAGTTATGGTTTGGTCATGCATCTACAGTTAAGTATTTTAGAATCTTTGGTAGTGAATTTGAAGTTTGATCCTAGATGTGATGAAAGAATATTTCTTGGTTATTCAAATGAAATCAAAACATATATAACAAAAGATTGCAAAGAATTGTGAAGAGTGCAAATGTCAAGGTGGATGAGCAGAACAGAGGTCAAATACGAACTTATGAGAGAGAACTGGAAGTGGAAATGGTTACAACTGAACCAGTAGCACCTGTATCGGAACAAAATGTTGAACTAGTTACTCTGGCAGTATCAGAAACTTCAACTATAACTGAAGATCAGAGCAGAGGAACAAAAGTCAGAAGACTCCTAGGTATGCAAGGTTGAATCATTCAGAAGATCAGATAATTATATAAGAAGAAGGTTGGTAGTTGATGAGGTATGCTTAATTTCTCTAATTTTATCGACATCAGTTATTGAAGTTTGTAAGGATGAATGTTGAATGTAAGCTATGGAAGAGGAATTGGATCAGTTAGGAAAGGACAACACATGGACTTGGATTTTATTGGAACTAGGCTTGATTAGTTTACAATGGATATTCTCAGAAGGAAGGAATTGATTATGTTGAATCCTTGCTCCGGTAGCTAGGATTTTTAGATATTTTCAAGGATTTTTCAGATGCGGATTGGGATGGAGATATAGGTAACTCGATAGGTTCATCAGGTGGAGCTTTCTTTCTTGGAAATAAACTTGTTTCATGGCTCAGCAAGAAGCAGTCACGTACCTCTTTATCTACTACTAAAGTTGAGTATGTTGTTGCTCCTACTAACTGTACACAAGTTCTATGAATGAAGCAAATGTTGAAGGATATAAGGGTTGATTGTAATGAACTAGTAGTTATTCACTGTGATAACTCTATTGCTATTGGTATATCAAAGAATCCGGTATTTCATTCCAAGACTAAGCACATTTTTATCAAGTATAACTTTCTGAAGGAAAAGATGGAAGCAAATGAAGTTAGTCTTGTTTATGTGAACACTAAAGAGCTGATTGTAGATATCTTCACTAAACCTTTTCCTAAGGAATCATTTGAGTACTTCAGAGATAGATTGGGAGTTTTTGCCCCTCTGGTAGAGACTTGAGTGATGCTGATTAGAATCAGTTCGACATGCATTCTCAGAACTATCATTCATTCTAGATTGATGAGTTGGTGCTACTACTCAGGGGGAGTAGTCAGCTATGTGGTTTAGAGGTTTTATGATTTTTCTTTGATGTTAATGTCAAATTTATGGCATTGATGTCAAAGAGGGAGAGATATATACATGAAAAACATAGCTTAACAGAGATATCAGTCTAAGGGGGAGGTTGTTATCACAAGGAAGAGGAACAAAATTTTAGATTGGTTTTATCCCATTGGGGGAGTTTTGTTCAGGTCTATGGATGGTTAATTGGTACAAAGATAATTGTTTCGGAACTTCATTGTTATATCATCTTGGGGAGATTGTTGATGTCTTCCTTTGGGGGAGACTTGTTTGGCATTTCTTGGCACTTAGATGTTTTTCACATATAGTGTTGTCATCAATGCCAAAGGGGGAGATTGTTGGCAATTTGGAGGAATTGATTATGTGTTGCATTGATGTTTTTCATTGATGTCAACACTGGTTGTTTTGTTGTCTACCGACTTTCGGTAGAGTGGTTGGTCTTTGATGTTGATCTGGAGAATTGTATTTGGTTTGGTCCGACTGTTGGAATTGGTTTGGATTGGTTATTCATGTGTTTCTGATGCGTATCATATTTAGTTGGTTCAAGATTTGATGATCTGGATGCTATCATGTGTTCTAGTAAGCCTTTTGGTTATCGGTAAGGGTTTTACCGACAAAGCTTTGTTGAAGATCTTTTGATGAATCTGATAAGTGGTGTTGGTGTGGCTTCTAGAAGGTTATCAGGATGCTAATGGTTATCATGTTCGTGTTCCAGTTGATCATGGTGTTTCGTTTGTCTTATGGCAACCTATTTTGGGTCCGGTGTTATTTTTGTTAGGTTATAGACCGGTTTATGTAACGTGTTGGTTGATGCTCCCGATGCGTCACTGATTGGGTTTATCATTTGGATTATGTTGTTTTGGTTTTAGGCCGACTTGGTTTATCATTGGTTTGTGGGATTATGTAACAAATCTATTGTATTATCTTTTAGGCGGCTGACCTAATTGTTTAGGTCTCAAGTTGGTATAAATATGATGTAAGATCTCTTTGTAGATCGTAGGAAAAGGTTATGGGATTATCTGTGTGTGAATAATGTTGTAATAATATGCAGAGGTTTTGGTCGATCATAGGTGATCGAATTGGGTTTGTGGAAGAGGTTTAAGGCCTTTGATATTGAGCTTAACCGAAACTGTACTCAGGCATAGGAGATGTTATTCTTGTAGTTCAATCTTCACTCCAAATTGTAGTTCGATGTTTTTTGTAGTCAATGAGGCTCCTTTTGTGATAAGTAGTGTGCTCTAGGCTATTGGCCTTCCTACATGTGCAGGCCCCTTATTGTAATATTTATTCATCTGATCAGTGGATAGATATTGTGGGTGTCCAATCCCACCGTGGTTTTTCCTCTTTGAGGTTTTCCACGTATAAATTTGTGGTGTTATGGTGTTCATCTTTGTGGTTGCATTGTTACTCATTGTTATATGCTTTTATGTTTGTCCGTTGCTGAGTTGTTGTGTTAATAAGGTTAAATTTCTCCATTCCGGTAGAACACTGATTCACCCCCCCTTTCTCAGTGTTCTTGGATCCCAACAACAAATGCCTTAAGGTCTTCAGACCGACGCTATTCTAGTGCCACCGCGAATAGGGGCAAAATGTAGACACTTAAATTTGACTAATTAATTGAATTGAATTTAATTTCATTACTCGCTTATGTTAATTAAATAATTCACATTATTTAATTAAATATGACATCCCGTCCCCATTGGCTTACTTTATTTAATTAATGAAGCCATGGCCCATTAGCCAATTAATTAATCCTCTGCTTTTCTTCCAATTCCTTGAATTAATTAATTAACCCCTTTCCAATTTCTTTAATTAATTCATTCAATTAATTAACGCCCCCTTTTTCCATCCCCTTATTTGTATTAATTAAATTCAAATAATCTCATTTAACCCACATGTCTCCTAATTCTTAACCCAACCTAGCCTAACCCCCACCTAACCTACATCCTATCCTTACCCTTGGGTTCCTAACGAACCCTATCCTTCCAAACCAACCCTCCCTCCTAACCTCCATGTGTACACATTTCTCTTTATTTTCTAAATATTGGAAAATATTCTATTTGGGTGGTTATTCCCCCAAAAGACACGTGTCCTTGAGGACACAGGTCATCTCTTTCCAAGATATGTGTCCCTCCTTTGGGATACTTGTCTCTTCCCCTTGAGGACAAGCGTGGAACCTTCTTCCACATGGCTCTCTTTGGAGTGCCACTTGTCTTCCTTGAGGACAATGGTTGCCTTTTCCATTCTCTTCCTCTCCTCTCATCTTCTATTTAACCCCCCTCTTTTCCTTTACTTATCATCCACCTTCATCCAAATGCATCGTTACTCTATAGAAATCATTAGTCACTCCTATTTCATCACCACCAATTATCATTTGTAGCCATAATCATGGAGCAATATCGAGCATCCAAAGATGTCATTGAGCAAACATAAAATCGAGGAATAATCAAATTGAAGTGGGAATTTTGGTTTGCGTTGCATTGTTATTTTAAGTTTTGTTTCGATTTTATCATTCTAATCTTGAGGTGTATGATGTTTTGTGTATTTTGGTTAATTAGCTATCTTTTAATCCCTTTGCATTTCACACACTTTTTTCATTACACAACTAGCCAAACAATAACTATATTTATGACTAGTTCACTATCTTTGTCATTGTCTTGCTCTTTGTAGTTGCTAGGGATTGTGAGATATCACTGTAAACCTCTTCTTCAACCATTGTCATTACATCAATACCACAATTAAAGAATAGATAACATTTAAGGATCAACCAAAGGGCATCAAAGAAAGCTTACAAATATTATTTGACAGTGAGACTAGGGCAACAATCAACGATGTGGAGACTCTTTACTGAGTAATCATAAGAAACCTTAAATGAAATCTCACAAAGACTATAACAAGGACAAAAATCTTCCTATTATGCACTGCTTATAAATTCTTTATAAATGCTTTGTCATTGCTTTTGAGATTTAAATGTTTCTTAATAATACATACCCATCAATACTCTTCATTCTCCATTTGAACATGATAACAACAAATTTATTCTTGGCTGTAAGAGAACTAAGACCTTCACTTCAGTCTCTTTGGCAACAATTGAAGGGTTAGGGTTGTGAACTGAAGATTTTTTTTTTCTCTTCAAACTTTCAGTTATCTCTTCTTGAACCCGTGATTCTACTTTTCAACACAAGTTATCTTGAAACTTTTTTTTTAAAAGATTTTTACAAAAGACCAAACCAAAGTGCTTATGGAAATAAAGATCCAACTTTTAAATAACTAAATGCACATTGAAAACCTAAAATCTGAAAGCACCCTTGAATATAAGACAAATGGGTAAGGACCAGAACTTTGACCATTTTGGAAACAAAGCAACCTGAACATATAATGAGACTTGAGGCTTCTTGAGTGCACTTAAGATACAAACTTATGTTGGATAATAATTATTTAATTAAATATGACATCCCCTTTGGCTAAAACAATTTAATCAATAAATCCATGTCCAATTAATTGATTAATCTTTCAATTAATTAATCCCTCTTTCCCCTTCTTCTACTAAATAAAATAATTCATGTTATCCTTTTCTTCTCTTATTTTAATTTAAATAATTCCAATAATGTAACTGAGTCACATGTCTCCTAACATAAATACTCATCTAACCCTTATCCTAGTCCAATCCATAGGTTCTAACTAACCCTATCCACTTAACCAACCTTATCCCTTGTAACCTCCCCCTCACATGTGTGTGCACATTCCTAATATCTTCAATATTTGAAAAATAATATTTGTTATTTGGTGGTTATCTCCTAAATAGACACGTGTCCTCAGGGACACATGCCACTCCTGTCTTTGACACTTGTATTTTCCAAAGACACTTGTCATTCTTGGTTGAGCCAACAAGTGTGGAATCCTATTCCACATGACACCTTGAGGATTTCCACTTGTCTTCTTTGAGGTCCAGTGTCTCATTTATTAACCCCTTCCTCTCCTTTCCAAATCCTCTTTAATCCCTCTACTTTCTATGCATTTCATCCACTTTTTCACAATCATACCGTCATAATGCTGAATTAAACACTCATCTTGCACAATCCCATCACCATACACACCTTGCATCAACCATCACGGAGTAAATTTGAGCATCCTCAGCACCATGAGCACACATCAAATCAAAGAACTATCAAATCGAAGTTGATTTTGGTTTGCATTGTTTTATTTTGTTTTAATATTTCTAATTTTGCTTCCATAACGTTCTCATCTTGAGTGTTTGATGGAATTTTGTGTTTGCTTGGATTGTTAGCTTGTTTTTTCAATCAATATATTTCAGGCGTAATTTTCACTCACACATTTTTGGCATGCCTGATGGCACCCACTTCATGGCTCATTTTAATTCTTTTTCGTTGTTTAAGTAAATTATTATTATAGATTTTTGGTGCTTGAAGGTAAAAATGTGATTTCAAAGGTCGACTTCAACTTTGGTGGAGGTTAGTTCATCACCAGGTTATCTTTTTCAGTCTCAATGGAACATGGTCAATTCAAATGAGCTCACTACCAACTCCAACAAGAACGTATTCCTACCATTTTGTTTGCAGGTATTATTTTTTTAGTAATTTTCATAGTCTTGCAGGTTTAAGGGTAACTCTCATGGGTTTGAACTGGTGATTTTTAGCTTTGGGTCTTTTTTCTCTCAGGCCTGTCTGGTTATTATTCTATCATTTTATTAGTTTAGCAGGTTCATGGGTAACTATAGCAGGTTCGCTTTAGGTGCATTTTATTCTATGTTATGCCTTCAAGGCTATATTCTATAGTTTAGCGGGTTTGCTTCATACTATAGTAGGTTTTCTCTGTTAGTGTTGTTATGTGTTTCTACTTTCGGATCTGTGAATCAAATTAATATAGTCCAATGGGTTTGACATCAACTACAGCGGGTATGCTTTATGTTTAGGTACTCTAGCGGTTTTGCACTATGCTTCTGTAGGTTCATGGTCTCTGTGTTTTGATTGTCATTTTCTCAAATCTATATTTTATCACATTATTTCTAACTTGCTAAATTTTGTTGTTTGATTGGTTTTTCATTAACATTTATGTAGCTATCTTGCTTATCGAAGACCCCATTCTTTAAACATTAATGATTTATTGTAGGACTGCCAAAGAGGGGTGCCTTTTGAAAACATATTTTCTTTGAATCCTTTTTAAATTTGCATTGTGATTTATTGTTAATCTAGTGACACGCTTTAATTTGATAAGGGAAAATAACAAGTGTTTTCTGTGTTTGGCATGCTTGTGCATGTAGAGTGGACCTACTACTAACACACACTATCCTCTCCCTTGGCTCTCATGGTCGTAGGTGCAAGAGGAAAGTGTTAGTGATGCTCAAATATTTTTAATTTTTATTAGAGGGTCTACCTCCTGAGAAGCCATTAAGGCCAATGAGAGAGAATGACCCAAGTGGTACTTCTTTAGCTTGCTATGTAAATTAAAAAGTTAGGTGAAAAATGTGACTGCTTATCGATGTCCATCTACATCAATGGTTCCTTTGGGATAGGGTCTTAAGTGAGTCAATGCCACCTGGTTAGACACCTATAATTACCCCACTTTGAACCATGTTTTAGTAGCCAAAATATTTGATGCTTATTGGTGCAAGAGGTCGAACCTCTGAAGCCACCCCAATTTGTATTGTTCATAGTAAGACATATGTCCCTCGATTCATAAGATCTTCGGATCTTCAAGGTATGAGATTTCAATGTGCCTGAAAAGTGTGTGTCATGGTGGGGGTGCTAGCACCACTTAAATCTCTATTAGTCCACTGTGCTTCAGTATTTGGAGAAATCCAAGTGGGGATTCAACAAGTAGTATCCATCTTTCCAAACTCAGGTTGTCTTGTTTGATTTGCATGCACATTTTGACCAATGTTTATAAACATCTTGGACTGATTTAGGCCCTCTTTTATGTCAGTTGTGTTATAAAATTCATTCTCATGCTTGATGTGCTTGTGTCACAAAGAATCTTTTGCCAAAATCAGTCCAAAATATCAAACATTGCATTTCACAAAGTTGTGGTTAGTTCCGTCCTTCAGCTGGTTCGCTTTCTAGTCTAGCAAGAACACCTTTTATTTTGAGCTAGATTGACATACTTAGCGCAATCACAATCAGTCCATCTCTTGCAAGGATATCTGAGAACCAATAAATTTTCTCTTGATATCGGTGGGTTCACATTGTGTTGTGCCTAGGTTCTATCTTATCTCAGTCCAACGAGTTTGCACCCCACTTCGATAAGTTTGTCGTAGTCATTGCGATTCATCTCAATCATTGGATCCTTTAGAGGGTTCTCACCCAAGTTTGGTGAGTTTTCCCTTTATATTGGTGAGTTTGACTCATACTCAAGCGGGTTTGAACCTTGTTCCATCAAGTTTTCTCTTTAGTTTGGTGGGTTTTCCTTTGTAATATGTTGAGTTCTTCTTTGTCCTCAGTTCCGAGGTATCATTTGGAATGCCAGTTTTTCACTCGGGTTGGCTAGTGGTTGTTTTGATCATCCTTCCTATCTTGCGCCATGATTATCGATATCTTTGTCCTTATTTGTCTTATGTCGCTTGGATTTAATCACCATTGCATGTGCTTCCCCAAAGTTAAGGATAATATTTCCAATCAAAATAGATCTCTCTTTTCCAACTGATTACATCATCAATTCATCATTCGTTTCCATCGCATTAATCACTCAATCTTCCCATCTTTCACTCTTTTCCATCATTTAATTCATAGACCCAAATATTTTTTATCCTTTCGGTCTCATCTATCTCAAATTGCAATATGGTCTTCACCTTCTATGTGATAGCTATCACCAAATCTTTGACTATATCGTGTCTAGAGTTTAATCTTTTAAATGTCATTGTGATTTTATCACATCAAGCTAGAGGTTTGATTCACATTGATTTACCTTGTTGCTTGAGTGCATCCTCTTGAGTGACTTCAGTGTCACATTACTTCATTTAGACATTAGCCAATTGTAATTTGAGTGTCAATCTGCCAATTAATTAGTCTTCAATCTAATCATCACTTTTGTCTTCATTCCTTCTTTTCATCAGTTGGATCAAATCAAACGATCATTCCAATCCTTGACTTCAGATTTGTGTTTTCATCACCTCATCATTTCATCTCCTAGTTTGTGCCTGTCACTACTTGGTCTTGATCTTGACAAGTCAGGGAACAACAACCCTCTCAATTTGGAGTAGGATTTTTTGATCCACAATTAAATCCTAATTTGGGCATCAACCCCATCATGTCAGGAAATGTTCCTATCAACTATGATTCACTTAGGCTGATTGTCTCTAACAATATTATGGTTAATCGACCTAATAAAATAGATGCCCATATCAATCCCATTGACCAATTTCTATTGAATCTGAATAATACCCAAATGGTCAATGAAATCATTGAGATTCGCAAGCAAAAGCCTCATGTTTGCTAACATGGTCACCCAAGGTATGACTGTTGCATCTCTTGATACACCTATGATGGCTAGTCTACAAGAACCCCCTCAATAGAAACTAACCTCCCCAACAACCCCCATAATTAGCATTGTCATCTCGACAATAAATGCCAATGGCACCACTACAACAAAGTGCCCAACTTGCATCAATAGGATTGGATGACATTATCAACCATTTTATGCCAATTCATCGGGGCTTGCACCAACTTCACTCTCAGGAGGAGGTATCCATAATGCACCATCTATACAACTTATCACATCGCTTCCCTTGGTGGCTCAAATTCCCATGACCTCTAGTGCAGTACATGTTACAACATTTTCTAATCCAGTTACTCAACCTATAAATGTGTCTCCCACACAAGCACCTGCTTGGACTACGAGTATTTCAAGCTGTAGACACCTAAAATTGTCCAATCTAATTAAATAAATATTTTATTTATTTAATTATCTAAACCTAATTCTTCTATTAATTAAATAAATCCTTATTTATTTAACTAATTCATTTATCCTCTTCTAGCCTTATTTCTCATTTAAATAAATACATTTATTTATTTAAATTATCATTTTCCTAAATTAAATAAATATCTTATTTATTTAATTGATCCTACTTCCTCTATTAATTAAATAAATCTTTATTTATTTAATTAATTCATTAGCCTTTTCTACCTATGGCACATGTCATTCATCTCTTAATTCATACACTACCTACCCCTTTCATTATTTTATTATTTCTTTTACCTACCCTCTAATCATAGCCGACCTTCTTTTACACCTCTCAATCTTATCCCTCCATTTCATATAGTGTCTTCTATATAAGGAGATGCTTCCTTCATTATCAAACCCTAATCACTGAGTCTAAGGAATCAACTTATGCAATTGACTACACTACGATCCTACTTGCAACCACATTCCGTTCTTTGTTGAGCTCTTGTGCACATAAAATCTGAGAGCAAATATATCAAGCAAGATCAATGGAGACGGGAAGAATGGAGATCAAAACCCTATTGGACATGTGATGGTATAATCTTTGTGATTTCGTTTGATTTGCATTGTCTTAGGTAATCTTCATATGTTATGGTGGATCTTTGTTGATTGTTAGGCTAGGGTTTTGTGGTTGAATTCATTTAGCCTTTCAATATTGTTATTATTGTTATCCATTTTCACCATATACATTTTGGCACGCCCGGTGGGACTCTTGTCCCTTTTTGCATTTAACATCTTGTCGTAGATTTTGTATTTTGAAGTTGCAGATCTGGCATTTCCGACAATATTTTCGACATTTCCGCGTCTGCGAACTCTCGGATCGCGTTTTTGATTTTCTGGCACGTCTGCGACATCTTGGATCGCGTCTGTGTTTTCGACAAATTTTTATTTTGCAGGTTTCCAAAAGGTGCGTCTGTGTTATTGAAACGCATTTGTGTCATTTTAATCCGCGTCTGCATCTGGGAAGTGCGTCTGTGTTTTTTATCAGCGTCTGTGATTCACAGAACCGCGTCTGTGTCACAGAGGCGCGTCTGTGTAGAGGGTAACCGCGTCTATGTTCCCCAGTTTTGAGATTTTGCATTTTTCATTGATTCAATTTTCGGATTTTGCATTTAGGGTTTCAGATCTGGTCTTTTTTTGGACTAACATTTTCAGATCTAGCTAACAAAATTGGTGCAGCTTGTCTTGGAAGCAAAATCATTTGGTTGAAGGCCCCTATTTTCACAAAGTCTTTTGGATTTTAAAATTTATCTAACTTGTGTGCATGCAGGAAGGGGTGATTATTTCAAACAAATCCAAACTACTAACAACTCTTTGTTGCAGATATTTGGAAAGGGTTTTGGATTTTTATTGTGTGTCTTGTTTTCATAAACTAGCAAACACTTCCATTGGTGCACTAAAATTGAATCATTGTCTTTTGTGTCTTGAGCAATAGGCTCTTTTTGTTTAATCTTTAGAGGGCCTGTCTTCCCGTGTGGTCATTAGGACTACTAGTGAGAAGAGAACGACCCAAGTGGTAGCGAGGAAAACCCACCTCATCCGAACCACTATAATCAAATGTATTCATGGTGAAAACTATGAATAACGTGTGCTGATTAGTTCATACCGACACTATGTCTCCCCATAAACCCGTTTGATCAAATTTATTTGATCATTTGTAGGGCGTAACCCCTACTGGCTGGGAGCCTTCTGTATTTACAGAGCTGAAAGTGCCGCATGTATGGCCACACGAGCAGATGCCCTTACTAGCACCTTTTTGTTTTAGAAGCCCAAATCCTTCTAGTTGTTGGGGCAGGAGGTCGGACCTCTGGTAGCGGCCCACACACATACGGTTCTTAGTAGAGATACAAAGTTCGCCATGGGGAGTTTTCATGGGGATTGATGTTTGGCTGACCCGAGAAGTGAGTGCTGAGGGTGGAGCCAGTGAGGTCAAGCATCTAAGTATCCACTCTGAATAGCGTAGCCTCGGGGGTAAAACCCCATGTGGGATCAACAACTATTGTCTTAGCCAGCCATAAGAATTGTGCTTGACTTATTTTAAACATTCAAAACATTTCAAAACCAAACAACAAAACATGGTGTCTTTTGTGTCTTCAAGTGTATGCAAAAACATTTTTACATCAAACAACACACTTTTCTTGGAGTCATTTTAAGTCTAGACACTTGCAAACATTGGGTCTTCATCAACACTGTGTCCTCTTGTCACGAAAATCAGTCAAACAGTCAGATTTGATCACAACAAAACAACTTCACAGATTGGAAAAATTGCACAAAATTTGCAGAAACGCGTTTGTGTCGGGCATAATAGCGTCTGCGTTGTCCAGTCGCATCTGTGAAGGACAGAATCGCGTCTGTGTTCCAACAGTCAATAGTGCATTTGGCAAGCAAAAAAATCTCAGAAGCGTGTCTGTGTTAAGCAGAGAAGCGTCTGTGTCAGGAAACCGCGTTTGTGAAGTATATAGGCGCGTCTATGTCCAGAATTGAAAAACTGTTACAGTCCAGCAAACAACACAGTCAGTTTCGGAATTCTTGAGCTTCCTAGTCATCTCTCTAGGGTTTCATTTAGCATTCAACCTGTCCTTGGGTCTCACAAAGTCTATCATTGCTTCACATCTTACATTACATTCACATTTGTCTAAACTTGAGTCAAAAGGCCACTTGCTTGTCCTCATCATACTTTGTCAACACACTACATACAACAACACTTTGCTGAGTGGTCCCTCATCAAGGTTTCTTACCTTTGGGTCTCATTTGGTCTTACTTAGAGTCAAGGTCAACTTACCTCATCAAGAGAAACTATCCTCTCTTTGGAAGTCACACCTACTCTACTACATACATACTTGGTCTTACACTTTGGGCATTGCAAGTACACTTCAGATTCATTTACATTCCATTCAACTCTTGGTCTTCCATACTCTTTCCATTTTTCATCTAGTCTCTCACATCTTGGTCAATACCTAGTTCATGGTTGAAACCCATCTTCAAAAATCTAGGAGAGAAACTAAAGAGGCTCAAGAGTCCGCAAACATGAGTTCTTATGAGTATGACAATGATATCTTTTTCAATTCTGATCATACTACATTACTTGACATGGATGTCTATAGAAACATGCCAAATGTTGAGAACATGGACACTATAAACAACAATGCTACACACAACGACAATGTGGACAACTTTTCAGTACATTCAGCAGATGTAGAAGAATCCATCATGAATCCCCATTTCAATCGATTGGTTGAGGAAATAATGAGGAGGGATAGACAATACTTCTTACAAATGATGGCACAAAGTGGAGCCAAGATACCTCATGATTTTGACATGTCTCAAATAATGGAACATAGACCTTTGCAACAACCTCACTCCAATATGGATCAAAGGAGACCTAATAGTGGAGGAAATAGAGGACCACATATGGTACCTGAATCACCATCAGCTTTGCTTCAAAAACCAGAGCTCCCACATACACATGGTCAAACATATGATACCCACCTTCGCAGACCATTATGGAAGTCTTATGCAGACATATATGCTCAATCACATACCAATGCTAAGGATCAACCACCAAAGCAATTGGATATTCAAAGGCATGCTCAAAATTTGGACACAAGGAAACCTCATGTCAAATTTGGGGGCAACACAATAGAACATGACATGCCTGTAGAATATGGTATACATGGACAAAATAGATATTTCACTCCTCAACATGAATCTATACCAAGTGGTCCATATACGCAACATCATTACCGACCTCCTCCATATGAACATGTGTATGATCAATATCATCCATATATGCAACATGCTCCTCCTCCAATTGGTGCCTCAAGCATGGGGTATGGTCCAAGTTGTCGATCTCCACCTAAGAACAATTTGGAGCAACAAATTAGGGACTTACAAAAGAAAATGGAGGACATAAATACACCGAAGCCAACATACACAATGAGAGACATATGTCCTTATCCATTTGACAAGAGCATTCCAATGCCTCCTTTTCCTACACACTTTATGACGCCTAAATTTGATAAGTATAGAGGAAAAGGGGATCCTAAGGCACACATAAGACAGTTTTTCACAGCTTGCATTGAGGTAGCAGCAGAAGAGACATATTTGATGAGATTATTCCCACAAAGCTTAGACGATCAAGCTATGGAATGGTTCTCCCAACTTCCACCTGGAATTAAGTCATGGGGTGACTTAGCAGAGGCATTTATTCAACATTTCTCCTACAACATAGAGACAGACATATCAGTCACTACTTTGTGCAATACCAAGCAAAAAGAGGGAGAATCTTTTGCATCATTCTTACAAAGATTGAGAAATCTAGCCAGCAGATGCTCTTGTGAAATTCCACAAAAACAAATGGTAGAAATGTTCACACAAAATGTTAACAAAGAGATTGGTTATGACTTAAGAAAAGCTTGTTTGTCCACCTTCAAGGACGTCATTGAAAAAGGCTTAGCGACAGAAAAGGTCCTAATTGAACAAGGAGTCATTAAGATATTCAAGGAAAACAAAGATGACTTTAAAGGAAAAGACAAGCCAAGATTTTGGAATAAAAACAAGAACACAGTCAATGATGGTGTTGTTGATGCCAACACAGTGCGACCCAAAGTCATCTTTTTGGGATCAAGTTCTACAAACAATCAAGTGAATACTCCAACAACTTCCAGATCACGAAGGAAGTACACCCCATTGGGAGAACCACTTGAGTCAGTCTTCAAGAAGCTAGTGGCAAACAAGGTGATCACAATTCCAGATTTCCCGCCATATGAACCAAAGGTCAAACCAAATTGGTGGAATGATGATGAGTATTGTGAATTTCATAAGAGCAAGGGTCATAAGACAAGAAATTGTCATCGAATTGAAGAACATCATACAAGATCTCATTGATAAAGGTGATATTGAGATTGAGGGACATTCATCCAATCAAGAACATGAGATGTTTAAGGAACCATTCCCAAAACATGACAAGGGAAAAGCTAAAGCCACAAATGACCAAACCAACTATACAAGAGCATCTTATAACTATGATTCAACTATCAATCACATCTCGATGGACAATTACGTCTCTACCATTATCATCGAGGACAAAAACCCTGAGAATTCTACCCAGAGACCCAAGATTGTCTTAAAAGGTGTTGGATCTTCTTCTGAACCCACCTCTGAATGTCATGTTACAACCCGTCAAGGTAAAATCACTTTACAAGGTGCTCCAACTAAAAACACCTCTTCTTTATCAACCAAACTTGAGTATGACCTTGTAGAACAGTTAGGGAAGACACCCGTGCTCATCTCCATCCTTGAGCTCTTACGCATATCCCCCACACATAAATCCATTCTTGACAAAATCTTGAGAGATACTGCTGTTCCTACCGATCTGAACGTGGACCAGTTTCAAGCCATGGTGGGATACCTTTCCATTCCACACTCCCTTACATTCACAGAAGCCGATGATGCCTCCGTAAGTCAGCCACATAATGCACCACTACACATCGAAGCCTTCATACACAAACATAGAATCAAACGAGTCCTGATAGATGGAGGAGCAGGTCTAAACATTTGTACATTGAGCACTATTAAGCAATTGGGATATTTTGATAAAGTTGTAAATTCTACAAACAAAATTACTATCAAAGCATATGATGATGAAGAACGTTCATCCAAAGGCACAATCACCTTACCTCTCAGAGTTGGGCCAGTTACAAAAGATGTGATTTATCAAGTCCTAGACCTTGATCTCACATACAACATATTGCTAGGACGTCCTTGGATTCATGAGATGAGAGCAGTCCCATCTACATATCATCAATGTATCAAGTTTCCACACAATGGAGTTGAAGTGACTACCAAAGCGGATCCAAATTCATTCATATATTGCAACAATATGCGACATAGATCAGAAATAACAATACCAGTCAATCGAGAGGCTATTCCATCTTCAGCATATGTGGATCCAGAATCATTGAAAGCTTCGACATAAAAACAAGCAGAGATAAAAGAAAAATTCAAGATTAAAGACATGGGATGTGGTGAGTATATCTTTCATGTTGATCAACTCCCATTGTCTCCTAAGACATTCAGTCAACAAGAACGATCTATAAATAATTTGCAAGGAATTGGGTGTGAACCATCTAGCGTTGTGGCTACTAAATCTGAATGCAAATCTCCTCTACTGGTGCAAGCAACTCTTGATATCAATAGTCCTAAGAGTGGTTCCAGCGAAGAATCTACTGAGCATATCGCCAACCCTCTTGATAACTCACATAGCCTTACCATATCATCCACTCATTCCATTTCCACTCCACTTCCAGACTTGGATCAACAAGAATTACAAAAGCCCTTACTCATTGGGGATCAAAAATCAAGCTTTGAAAAGAAAAATCTAAAAGTCAATAATAAAGAAAAGTCCTTTATTCCAAATCAGAATCAAAAGCTATTGGACTCTGAAAAAATCAAAGTCAAGGATAAAACTCCTATAAAAGAAAAAGAACAAGAGTTTATCTCCCCTAATATCAAAATAACTGGGGGCAAAAGTTCTAAAATTTCAAGTCAAAAAGCATACTTGTTGATCCTAAGTCTCCATCATGCTATCCTACTTTCACTTCTTTTCACAATCATAAGCCTTCATAACTCTTCCACTTGTTCCACACATCCATCCCCTTCTAGCGATACATCATGGACCTTTAATGGAGCTTCCTCGCAAGACTTGGTTATCAAGGATGCCCAAACTTCTTCAGGTGACACGCATACGGGCCTGTGTAGTCCACACACTAGTAATTCTATCTCAGTTCCTTCATCAAGGAAGACATTCAATCAAGCTACACATCATTCAATCAAGGAACAATGCAACTACAATCATAAGGTGAAGCCCCACACATTTCAGGTGGGTGACTTGGTTCTTAGAGAAAATCCTAAAAATCAGCAAGACAGAGAGAAGAAGGGAAAGTTCGAACCAAATTGGCTTGGTCCTTACATTATTACAGCAGCATATGGATCTGGGGCATATCAGCTCTCAACTACAGAAGGTGAACCTTTGGAGGATCCTATCAACAACATTCACCTTCGCAGGTTTTACACATAGCTCTTCAGAGTATCCTAATTTAAAAAATACAAAAAAAATCAAAAAATTCAAAAATACAAAAAAAATTATAAAACAAAAAAAATCATTACTTGGTGAAAACCTGGAAAACAGGCGCCTTGTGACACAAAAAACATTGAAAAATCGAAATAAGTAAAGAGAAATAATTTCGTCCAACGGTGAAAACCACTTCGGTGGCACCCTGGGCAAGTACCATGGTGAAAATTGGGTCACCAGCACCATGCGTAGAGACATTGCTCCTCCCTCCTTTAGGATTCTCTTTCATCATTTCACTTTGCACACACTCACAACCTATTCGTTCATAATAAACTTACTCATTCCCATCATGGCTTGTTATTGATCTACCCAAGATTGGTTAGCCATTCATAATAAACCTCCCTTTTCACCTCCCTTTCCATCCATAATAAATCAGATCCTATCTGTGGCTAAGGAAAATCCTAAGTCTAGTGATGGGTGTGGAACTAAGAGCATCACATGTTTCGAGGAGTATAGTTTCTTCCAGCTTCCTTCAGTCTGTCCGCACACAATCCGCAATAAAGCAACATTTGCATCACAGATCCGCAATAAAGTTTCATCTTCTCCACAATAAAGTATCAGTTTCATGGATTCAATTAGTTTCAGATGGGACACAGTAGCAACAATGGGCTTCAACAAATCAAATCTTTCAACAGACTCAGACAACATTATGGTTCAGTGCTATCTATCCTTTCTGTGAAAGTAAACATTGTGACCACAATCAAATAAGACTTGTACAGGTGACAAGAGGCACTAAACTTGAGGACTACAGTGGGTGTTGGTGTCGAGTCTTGGTTTTCTTTTGATTTCATCTTTCTGGTGACATGTCTTTTAGCTTTTCCAGGATGTCTTTGACTAGAGATTCTATCTCCAGGATGTCTTTGACTAGAAAGGCGAGGATGGGGTATCGTCACCTATTTTCTTTTGCTGTCTGTGGATTGTCTCTTAGTACTGCTATGACTTGTCCAAGGATATGAGGACACTGTGAGTCTAGTGTGAACTGGGGCATTCCTTGTTGGTGACTGTCTTATCTCCATGCAAACAGGTACAATGACTTTCTGGGTCGAACATATGCCTCGATTGTCATAACCTATTTGGCCATAATAAAGCTCAATGATGATAATGCACAAGAAGCTCTTTCACTTTCATATCTTCTGTCTTTCATCCCCCCTTTCTTGATTGACTTCCATCGTCCTTCTCGAGTCCGCATAGCCTGCTATCACATGACTAAGTATAATGACACACCAAAAACATTTGCATTTCATGTAGTTGCACCTACATTACCACATATAAGCATTTCATACATACATATAGATATCACAACTGCATCACATCCTGCACACAACACCTGTTAGCACAATTTACATTTGCATTATCATATTCATCTGCATTACTTACATTCACATTTGCATCATGCATACACATATAAAACATAAATGAACAGAAAAAAAAATAAAAATATTGCATTGCATCATATACATATTTGCATCCATATCATAAGCATCACATAAGAACATCTCATCACATAGGTACACATGCATATAGCTGCCGCAAAGATGAATCATCTCATATATATATATAAAGTGTCATGATACAATGATGTCAAAATCATATGGCTACAATCACCCGCAGGTGTCTACATCATTATACAAAATGGTACAAAACTGATACAGAGGAACTCACTGATCACTCTTGCCAACACTATTGGTAGTGCTAATCCTATCCATGTCATGGTATCCCATGCCATGTGTCCCACCCTCATCTCCAGTCTTGGATCCTAGAACACTCGTCTAAGGGCATCCCTGTCTCCGTCTCGATCATACAGAATCAGCTCCCCATCAATCGGTATCCGCATAATCCTATATACATCCTCCAGGGTGACTGTCATCTCACCCATCAGCAGATGAAACGTGCACGTCTCAGAGTGCCATCTCTCAACCAGTGCAGTCAGCAAACCCATGTTTTCCCAAAACTCAGGCACATATAGCACATGTCTCAAACCCATCTCCTCGATGGCAGCTCTGTCCTCGAGCGACAACTTAGGTCGCAACCTCTGCGTCGACGGGAATCTCTCCCGTGGCTCTAGCATCGGCAAATACTCCTGCAGTCAAACAACTCAATCATGTCAATTATAGTGGCATTCACTGTTTATCACAAAATGCTACTCGCTATCTAAATGCATATGGCTATCTACCCTAGTGACACTCACTGTTCATCACAAAGTGTTGCTATTTATCCTAGTGGTACTCACTGTTCATCACAAAGTACTACGTGTGTGACACTCCCTGTTCATCACAAAGTGTTGCTCACATTTGCACTCCCTGTTCATCACAAAGTGCTACTCATATTTCAGTACTCCCTGTTCATCACAAAGTACTCTATCTTGGTACTCATTATTCATCACAAAGTGCCTTGATCTATCCTAATCTTCCTAGAGGACCTGCTTGAGTGTATCCTCTCAGCAGCTTATCCAATCGATAGCGTATGTTCATCACAGAACTGCCGATTTGACTTAGAAGATGCAAATTCATACTTTTCAAATGCAAACGTGCTTACCTGACATAAACGCGGTCAAAGACTGCATAGACGTGCCTGAAAAACACAGACGCGCCTACTTGACACAGACGTGCCTATGCTCTGCACAGACGCGCTTGGGAGACACAGACGTGCCTTCTTGGCACAAACGCGCCTGTCCATCACAGACGCGGCCGCAATTGATGCAGACACGGGTCCAGACATAGACGTGCCTGACACAAACACAGACGTGCCTAGCGAACATAGACGTGCCTGGCACCAACGCAGACGCGCCTAAACATTTTTTTGACACTTTTGGACCCTAATCTAAGCACATTTATTACCCTATTCGACTTGCATTAATGACAAAATTAAATGCGTCAAAGTACGAGGAGGTTTGGTGGTACTTACCGGCTCTCCTGCCTCTGCTGGCCTCTGAAATCGGCAAACGCAGTCGAATCTGTGAGTGAAAGCCATCACTACTGACTGCTCCTGCTCTATTCTCGCTCTACAATATGCTCTTGTGGATGTGTAGATGACAATGAGGATGTATTTTCCCCCGTGGTCTATCTTATAGCCTACTCTAGCCCTCGCCTTCGTTTTCCGAGTCAGTCTTCGTTATCCCGTGACTTTGTCACTTTATCGGGTCAATCCATTCTATCTTGTCTTTCTTATCGAGAGATTGTCTGCAATCTTTTCAGACATTTTCATCCAATCTCTCGAGGGGGCATATCATTCCCATTCTAGGGCAACTCTGTATCAGTTCATCTTATCTTCTTTGAAACAACGCGACAAGCTGCATTGTCTCAAAGAGGGGCAAAATGTAGACACCTAAAATTGTCCAATCTAATTAAATAAATATTTTATTTATTTAATTATCTAAACCTAATTCTTCTATTAATTAAATAAATCCTTATTTATTTAACTAATTCATTTATCCTCTTCTAGCCTTATTTCTCATTTAAATAAATACATTTATTTATTTAAATTATCATTTTCCTAAATTAAATAAATATCTTATTTATTTAATTGATCCTACTTCCTCTATTAATTAAATAAATCTTTATTTATTTAATTAATTCATTAGCCTTTTCTACCTATGACACATGTCATTCATCTCTTAATTCATACACTACCTACCCCTTTCATTATTTTATTATTTCTTTTACCTACCCTCTAATCATAGCCGACCTCCTTTTACACCTCTCAATCTTATCCCTCCATTTCATATAGTGTCTTCTATATAAGGAGATGCTTCCTTCATTATCAAACCCTAATCACTGAGTCTAAGGAATCAACTTATGCAATTGACTACACTACGATCTTACTTGCAACCACATTCCGTTCTTTGTTGAGCTCTTGTGCACATAAAATCTGAGAGCAAATATATCAAGCAAGATCAATGGAGATGGGAAGAATGGAGATCAAAACCCTATTGGACATGTGATGGTATAATCTTTGTGATTTCGTTTGATTTGCATTGTCTTAGGTAATCTTCATATGTTATGGTGGATCTTTGTTGATTGTTAGGCTAGGGTTTTGTGGTTGAATTCATTTAGCCTTTCAATATTGTTATTATTGTTATCCATTTTCACCATATACACAAGCTATCTGCCACCACCTATCACACAAGCTATGACTGGGGAGATGAGTTACATAATGTCATCATCATCCACAACCCTACCTGTGTAGTCCATGTTGCAAGTTATCAGTGCTCTGTAGTATCAACCACAAGTAACTTCACAACTTGTCATCTTAGAACCATGATTTAGTTACTTGCAAGCACCACCTTCATCCTATGTCATGACGAATATTCATCAATTGCTAGGTGGCACCAATCTAAATCCCCCATCATACAATGCTCAACCCAATGTGCATCCTAACTATATTGGGTGTAGTTATCTTCAAGGTGGCACTCCTCAAGTCCAACAATTTCCAAATGTGCAATATGAGCAACAACATATTGCTCCACAACAAAAAGTTGCACCATACTCATAGCCTCCTGAGTATCAATAGCTACCACTTATCCAACAATAAGTTCCTGTATATCACAACATGATAAGCTATCAAAAATTTCCACAACAATCAAATTATCTCCACTCACATCAAGTGGCATATCAAGTACCACATTATCAATTTGCCACACCATCTCTTGATTTGTTTCTCGTCAATACTGAATGGGAAGAAATTAAGGCAACTCTTAAAACCTTACAAGACAACTCTGAGTGAGTTTCTAAATTTGATGATCTTTGTCCTTATGCATTTGACAAGTTGATCATGACAACATGCCCTTCCCCAAACACTTTGAAATACCAAAATTCAATAAATACAAGGGGAAAGGTGATCCTCGTCATCACATTAAGGATTTCTTTTTGGCTTGTCAAGAGGTGTTATGGCGCGACAACTATCTTCTATGGTTGTTCCCTAAAATTTTCAATGAACCCTCTCTACAATGGTTTTCCAAGTTGCCATCCAACACTATTACTATGTTCACAAACTTGTCAAAGTGTTTTGTGGGTCATTATCACTACAATATAGAAAATGGCATCTCTATGCTTGATCTCTTTCAAACCAAGAAGAAGGGAGGTGAAAGCCTCTTAGACTACATCCAGAGATGGAGAGCCCTCGCTAGCCACCTCTCGTGTACAGTTCTAGACACTCAATTGGTCTCGATGGTCATCAGTAATCTTCACTCGAAGCTTGCATATCACATACACTTGAATTGCGCAAGCACCTTCAAAGACATCATGTCTAAAGGGTCATTCGTAGAAAAGGCTTTGATCGATCAAGGAATTTTCAATCTCTACAAAGAGTATTTCGCTAAGCCTAGTAATGATAAATAAAGGTATTAGAACAAAAACAAGAATGCTGCAGGTGATGAGGTCCCAGATTCTAAGACAATGCAAATGATTATGATTTCAAAGCCAATACCCCCGCAGACATATGTTAATCCCCCACAACAATCGTATGCCAATCCTTCCCTGAAAATCCATGTCAATATACCACCTTAGACTTATCAACATCCACAAGCACAAACACAAAATATGTATACTAATAGGACGAATGCAATCACCATGTCTCAAACTCCTTCCCATCAGATAGGTCACAATGGCCCACGACGTCAATTTACACCCATGGCGAAACCATTAAATATAATTTTTAGATGCATGGAGAAACATAACATGGTTGTGTATCCACAAAGGCAACCATTTGACGAGTCTAAATGTAAGCCTGACTGGTATAAGGATAATGAACGGTGCACTTATCATCATATCAAGGGTCATGATACGAACAAGTGTATGAAACTCGAACACTTGGTCCAGGATCTTATTGACTAGGATAAAATTGTTGTTGACCCTATCATGGGAAAGTCACCAAATGCTAGCTTCAATATGTATAAGAATGCTCTTCCTAAACCTCAAGGAGAAGCTAGTGCATCTTATGTTCGGTTAGGGTCGTACTACCAACAATATTAACTATAACAATGTGCCATTCAAATATGGTAGTACGATAGGTTACATTACTCAGGCAGAGGATCATGTCAACATGACTCGTGTCAAGGGAGCTAACACTCAATGTGTGGGAACCACCAAGAGATATTTCTTGACAATTCTCGAGGCCCTAATGCCTACTACACCCTCAGTGTCCATGTCTATGCAATATAACATTCTTGAGCATTTAGGATAAACTCCTGCATAGATATCCATCATAGATTTGCTAAAATCCTCACCTATTAGTTAGGAGATTCCTACCCGAATGTTGTAAGAGGCCCATGTTTCTAGTGATATAAACCCTATGCAATTTCAAGCTACGGTAGCTCACCTGTTGTCCACATATCACCTTAGTTTCACACAATTTGATGCCATGGTCCTAGATCTCAATCACATTCCCTTGCTAAACATTGAGGCCATTATTAAATGCTATGAGATGAAGTGAGATTTTATTAATAATGGTTTTGTCTTGAATCTTTGTACATTGAAATTTGTTACTTAAGTGGGGTACACTGTTGTAGACATGCTAAACCAATGCATCACTATCAAGGAATATGATAATTATAAGAGAAGTTCAATGGGGATGATCAATCTCCCTATTCAAGTGGGCCTAGTGACACAGAGTATATTATGCCATGTCGTTGATCTTGACTTGGCATTTAACATCCTCCTTGGTCACCCATGGATCCATGCCATGCAAGCTCCCCCTTCTACCTATCATCAATGCCTCAAATTCCCATACCAAGGTTGTAAAATCATGATTCATGACAATGCTCGACCATTCCAGTACTATTGTGCTCTCGAGGCTTCCTCTCCATATTTGCACCATTGCCCAAGTATCAACGTCGAAGCTTCTCAAGCTGCCTCATCATCCTCATATGTTGACCCTGATACCATACTCATCGATGCAAAAGAGAATACTTCTATCTCATCTACCTTCTCCCAACACAAGATCAATGACATTGGTTGCGATGAATACGCCACAGAAGGAACTTTCACAGTGGGCACTCCTATTTGATCCACATGTTCATGGGAAACCCACTAAAGAGAAGAAGAAGAAAGAACCCATGGTCTGAAAATGTGGCTCCACCACATTCCAATCCCATGGTGAACTCAACCACGAGGTTATAGAAGGAGAATTTTATTAATGGATCTTCAGAGATGTCTCCCTGGATAATGATACTCGCCTCAATCATTTCAAAGAGAAATATCTCGTAACTCACAAACAAGGCTACTCAAAAATGGGATTATCAAGGTGGAGGACTAGGACATGAAGAAAGTGGAATTCAGAGGTCTATTGATCCAACTCCCAATGTTTTCCATCGAGGGCTTGGTTTTGGATGTCCCTCCCATTAAACCTCAACTTTGTTTGGCACTTCTAGAAATAACGAAAATGTTTCAAGGAATATCGAAGACATGCCTGAGGAGGCTATCAAACAAGTGTATGATGATATAGATAGCTCCTCAACCATTGTCACATCCACCCTATTTGACACATTCGTTCTCCTAATTGACCTCCCTCTTTTCCATCCCAGACTCATTGATTAGGACCAAATTGTTTCACACATTGACACATTCCAAAATGATACAACACTCCTTCAATTCCTAGGGGCAACTAAGTGTGCACCATATTATCATCTTGTGCACAATACAATATACAAGCTGGATCCTCAAGGTTACTTTGGGGAAGAGGGGATCAATAACTACACAAGTGAAAAAGAATTAAAATATCAAGAGTCTCATAGTGAAAAACCTTTTTAAGGCACCTATATACCATAAAATAGTAAAAATAAAGGGTGTATCTTTTGTTGAAAACCTCTTTAAGGCACCAAATGATGAGGACTCCCCTCTTCACCTCACCAATAAACATGTTCTTCAAAGATCACCAATTCTCATAGATCAGACCAAAGAAATAAATTTGGATACTACAGACAATCCACATATCACTCATGTAGTTCCTTCTCTATCTGACGACGAATTTCAAGTTTTCTCTAAGATCTTGCATAAGTGGCCCATCAGCTTCATATGGTCTTATGCAGACATGCCTGACCTCGATCCTAAACTAGTAGTCCATCACCTGGCAGTGGATCCAAATGCTAAACCTATTAAACAAAAATTGCGCAAGATGCATCTCAAAATTGCACTGTTGGTCAAATCAAAGTTGGAAAAGCTATTAGAGGTCAAGTTAATTCAACCAATTGAATATTTGGAATGGATCTCTAATATGACACCTATTTATAAACCTTGTTGCGACATCAGAGTATGCACAAATTTTAGAGATCTTAATAAAGCACGTCCTAAAGATTACTTTTGCTTCCCAACATCAACATTCTTTTTGATTTGATAGCAGGACATGAAATACTTTCTCTCATGGATGAATTTTCTATGTATAACTCAATAAAATAGCAAAAGAAGACCAACATAAAACAATGTTTACCATTCCATGGGGAACTTTTTTTTACCAGGTCATGCCTTTTGGTCTCAAGAACGCAAACGCCACCTATCAACACAGTGACAATAAATTTTCATGACCTTATGCACAAGATACTGAAAGATTATGTAAATGACATACTAGGTAAATCAAAGACAATAGCAGAGCATCCAACTGTCGTTGAGTAGATATTTGAATGCCTTGATAAATATAAGTTGCACCTAAACCCTAAAATGTGTGTGTTTGGTGTTACACCGAGTAAGCTACTAGGATTCATTGTTTCTAGATGTGTCATTAAGGTTGATCCCAAGAAAGTCAAAGCAATTTTAGAAAAGCCTCCTCCTAGAACATTAAAGAATCTGTGAAGCCTATAAAGAAAATTACAATCTTTCAGATTTTTTATTGCTCAACTTACAAATAAGTGTTAACCATTTACTCATCTTTTGAATGCCAGCAAGCATTCGATGAGGTAAAAGAATATTTATCTCATCCCTAATTCTTAATATCACCCATCCTAGGTCGACCTCTGCTCTTGTATATCTCAATCACTTCAACTATCATTGGGGTACTCCTCACACAACATGATGATTATGAGAAGGAACGATAAATTTATTACATTAGTTGGACCTTAGTGGGCTATGAGCTTAATTACTCTTCTATGGAAAAATCATGTTTAGGCATTGTCTTTTGCTCACAAAAGCTCTGACACTACATGTTAAGTCATACTGTCAAGCTCATTTGCAAGATTGATCCCCTGAAGTACCTATTATCCAAGACAACCCTCATTGGTCATATGGCTAAGTGGGCCATGTTACAAAGTGAATTCAACATCCAATATGTGGATAAAAAGGCCATCAAAGGATGGGTAATTGCAAACCAAATAGCAGAAACACTCTTGGTCGATGCTTACCTATTAATCACAGAATTCCTAGATGAATATGTTTGCGTGGTCATAGTACAACCCTCTTGGAATATCTAATTTGATGGCTCTCATACTCAAAAAGGAACTAGGACATGTTTCTTATTTGTTACTCAAGGCGATCTCATCCCCAATTCATTCAAGTTGTCTTTCCCAGGCACCAATAATATTTCAAAATACAAAGGGCCCATCATTGGTCTCTAGACAACTATTCAATGAAATATCAAAAACATTCTTGTCTATGGAGACTCACAATTAGTCATCCAGTAGGTGAATTATGACTATCAAATAAAAGATGATAAAATATTGCCATACAAAAGAATGGTTGTTGATCTCAAGCTAAAATTTTAGAGCGTCATATTTGATCAGATCCCCAAGGCCTAGAACAAAGATACAAATTTAATGGCCACCACTGGGTCTCTTCTCACAATCAAATCAGATAGCCCTAAATATAAGTTCTTAGTTGAGCAGCTTCTCTAGCCAGGATTTAAAACATTGCACACAAAAATGGTGTGTAACATCATTGGCCCCCAATCACCCTAGTACCACGACATACACACATACCTTAAAGACAGTACCCTTCCACCTAACCTACCTCATAACGGATAATGAAACCTCAGTCAACGTTGTACGTTATTCACCCTTATAGGAGACAATCTATATTGTTGCAGCTATCATGTCATCTTCGCTAGATGATTAGATTCTAACGAAGCTAATCTTGCAATGAGAGAAGTGAACGCCAGAACTTGTGGTGCTCATAGGAGTGGATATGTTCTTATCAAATAGATCTTAATAGTGGGGTATTATTGGCCCACCATGGAACATGATTGTTGTGAATTTGACAAGAAGTGTGTGCCTTGTCAATAGCACAGAGACCTAATCCATGTCTCAGCATAGGATTTGAAAGCGATTACAACACCATGGCCTTTTTCAACATGCGACTTGGACCTCGTTAGTAAAATCCATCCTCCTTTCTTGAATGGGCACAAGTTTACTGTTGTAGCTATTGAATACTTCACCAAGTGGGTTGAATCCATTCCTCTCACCATTACCACTAGTGTCCAAGTTTATCCTGTATCACATCATTTGCCGCTATGGAATTCCCTCCACCATCACTACCAACAATGGAACCCCCTTCAAAAACTAGCATATGCATGATCTAGGTTCCACATTCCATATCCAACATCGTTATTCCACTCCACATTACCCCCAAGGGAATGACCAAGCTAAGGCAACCAGTAAAACATTGTTTTATATCCTCAAGAAGGTTGTCAACAAAACTGGTTGTGACTGGCATCTCCATCTCAATCCCACCCTTTAGGCTTATTGCACCAGCATTTGCACTTCCATAGGAGCCACTCCATACTCCCTTGTCTTTGGTGTCGAAGCAGTCTTACCAATCAAGGTTGAACTACCGTCATTGTGCATATCCTTGAAATATTTTTCTTTTTATGAAGATTATGGAATGGCAAGACTAGCTCAACTTGATCTTCTTGACGAACAACGTCAAAAATCATATGATCATATGTATATCTATCAGACTTGTCTCAAAAGGAAATATAAGAAGAAGGTCCACCCTTTTGATTTCGAAGTAGGTGATCTGGTCCTTAGATAAAATCCATGGAATTAGTAGGACTGAGAGAAGAAAGGAAAGTTTGAAGCTAATTGGTTAAGTCCATATGTAGTAACGACAAAGTATGGTTTAGGAGCCTATCAGTTATCAATTCCACAAGGAGAGCCTCTCAATGATGACTTTAATATCCAGCATCTAAATAGATTCTATGCATAATCCATGCTAGTATACCTCGTGTTCAAAATCAGAAAAAATTCAAAAAATTCAAAAATATAAAAAATACAAGAAAAAGAGAAAAAAATGACAAAAAAAGTAAAGAGAAATAAATTTGTGAGGCTCTGGTGAAAACCGCTTCTAGTGGCACCTTGGACATGTACATATGGTGAAAACCTAGCAATAGGAACTATGTGAAAAGGTTTGTTCCATTATCCATTAGGTTTTTTGTATCCATCTTCTGCGGCACAGTACCTATTGCTACCCGCCCTCATTTGCATCCATCTTTTTTCAGCATAGTATCTCATGTTACCCACATTCCCCTGTCCATAACTCGCATCAGTCTGCTCCACCTTGCGCTTTTATTGCCCATAGCCACGTGTAAATATTTTTTGCACTTGGTTTCTTGTGCAGAGTGTCATTCTCGTCATGTATATTACCTTTGTCTTCCCCTCGGTTGCTATGTCGTTTGTATATAGGGGTGCCTCGTGTATAGGTATCATTGTACATATGTGTGTGTTGATCATGTCCCTCGAGATCATATCCCATTAGCTGATTCTTCAACAAGTATTCTTTAAAATCTTTTTCATCATGATCTTATCAAGTCCCTTTTGTTGATTAGTCTCATCGATCCCTTATCCAGTCATTAGTTTGTGCAAGATGTATCCTTCCTTTGGTTAGACAACATCAATCCTCATTTGTCAATCATCCTTTGGAAAAATATATCTACAACACTCATGTTGGATTTGATTTTTTTAATCTTTGTTTATCTCTTTGGAACTCCTTTGTTTTGTTTCCTCTTGATCGATACAATTTTTTATTATCATGGTGTGCTACGAATAACAAAGCTAGGGGTGTGGTCTTGTTGGTTTTGGTTTTTCTTGACGTATTTTCTAGATGTGTTCCTTATTGTATCCTCAGGAGGTTTCAACTATCTCATGTTACATCAAGGCATGTCTTTTGCTTGTGGTTTTTATAGCATTGTTTCCTGCAACATTCTTTGTAACTATGTGTGATGTTAGACTAACCTGTGTGTTTGTTCATATGTGTCACTCCATGCATTGGTTGTGAAATTATACCTTGGTTCCTTATACCATGGTGCATCACATACAATGCTAAATCAAAACAAGTGCTCGCTACATGGCGTCCCATTTTTTGCGGGTGCTCAAGCTCCATGATCTCTTCATCTGCATTGCATTCCATTTGTAATGTCCCCGATTTGAGCCTTTGAACTAAAAGGAGGTATAAGGAGAAATTAAATTAAAAAGTGACTTTATATTTAATTAATTTGATTAATTTCTCCTTATACCTCCTTTTAGTCCAAAGGCTCAAATTGGGGACATTACACCATTCACCTAGTTCTTTTCCATTATCGATCGCTACTAGGAATTGTAAGGAAGTTAAGTAGCGAAACAACTTCCTACACTAACCTTGAGAGGAGGGCAATACAAAAACTTTTACAAATTGTCACAACAATTACAAAAAATAGAAATAGACATAATAACATTCAAACCATAACACAATGATTTATGTGGGGAAAACCCTGTTGGGAGAAAAACCCCACACTCCAAAAGTCGCCCAATTTATTATTCAGTAATCAAAAAATAGATTACAATATACTTGCAGAGAAAGATCTTCACAGAAGTACCACTAATTAGAGATTCAAAGGTAACTCAATAGCCATAGGACTCTTACACACAACCTCTATCTCACACACCTCATATATAGGAGATACAATACAAGAAACTACCAAACGGTATTATAAAACCATGGGCCGAAACCACCCAATAAAGTATAGTTGACCTTATCTCCAATCTATACGCCTTATGACATGTTAAAACATACATCAACAAGTGTCTCTCATTTATGTGTTCGATACAAATTATATTTCCTATTTTAGGAGTACAAACTTCTTGAGGCCATAACTTACGAATTGTGCTTCCGATTGACAAACAGTTTGAAGTGTCAGAAAGCTCATGAAGTGCTCTATCACCTTGTAAATGGTTACACCATTTACACCCATTTTTTTAGGGAATTTTAGAGGGTCTAAAGTCCCCAAAATTAAGTTTAAACCTTTAATTGCACTCCTCCAAACCAAAAACTTTAATATCTTCAAAACTAGTTGTGATCTTCTGATGAAACTTTACAGGCATGCTTATCTAACAAACCAGAAGCTTCTGAGAGAATTTCACAACATTTCGTGCTTAAATGAAAAATTACTGTAAATAGTAACCTCATGTAAATGCAAGGTTGAGACATCATATTCCCAACAGTAATGTGCACATGTTCCTTGGTTCTTCTGTCCATCCAACCATCCTCGCCTACTATCCCTAGAGCATTCTATGTTCCTCATCAGTGTAGTCTTGCATCGACTACATTTTGCATCTCATTACCTCGCATCCTACATCACACATAGGTTATCACATAATGCATACATTGCATATAATTATTCATTCATAGGCATCACATCATGCATCATTCATCAGTTAGTATATAGTGCATAATCATCCATCACAGAAGCATCTCATCTACGTTACATACATTTCAAATTGATGGCATAGTTTCATCATATCCTATGCATCCATACATCCATAATATTATTAGGCATACATCCATGTCAAAGCATAAACACAAATTACATCATAATCCTCATGCCATAATCACATCCTACATCATAAATATGTCAATGCATGTCATACATATCATATCATCATCACATTATGTAGTATAATCATCCATGCATACATTGCATCTTGCATCATGAGCATGTTATTATCTCATGTCACATGCATCCATACATCACAAATCATACAAACATGCATAAAAATCATAAAAGTACCATGTATAGGGACCAAATCAATCTCCATCATATATAGTATCTGAATATATGTCAAACAGTATATGTACAAGTGTACCAATATATACATCATATGGTACATCAGATCTGAAAGAATAAAGTACATCTCTAAATAATAAATCAAACAATAGAGATCACCACTCATGCTAAAAAAAATGCATGGGGTGTCAAGAATCAATACAATGTATGAATCCCTAAGTCTTGTATACGGTACACCAAAAATAATCCTCTCATTTTCATTTGCATCAAGTTGCATCAAAGTGCTCTAGGGAGACTAGGTTTGTCCCTATTCTGTGAATCCCTATCCTTGATCTTGCTCTTGGGATCCTTGTGTGAATCCTGATGCTGAGCCCATGTTGTGCTTGTTGCCTTATATGTGGGTCCTCTTGCTAGATCTACCAGTGCTTTGGCTGGATCTCCCTGATCCTTTGGTGGGGGATGAGCTGGATCCTCTAACCCAAGGTGGTGTATTATACGTCTCTCGTTGCTCTAGCAAGATGACTCTCTCATATTGACACCTATACCATCTTGCATGGTGGGAGAGTGCCTATATCTTTTCTATATGGTGTTCTATCATCCATGCTAGTATGGCCTCTCCAATACCTCCTCACATGGCTTAGTGTTGTGCCTCATCCCTCTCCCTTTGGTATCTAGCCAATGTCTTGTCCATCTGACATCGCGCATGCTCGACTGCATACTTTGCCTCTATAGTTGCATTCCCCTCCTACACAAAACTATATCACCTAACTGGAGCTGTGCCTGAGCCTTCTCTGCAGTATCCATCTCCTGATGGAGGTTATCTCTCTCAACAGTCACTAGGTGGATCATCTCGTCTTCCCTGGCCATGACCTCTTGGAGGGACTGGATCCATGCAACCAAATTTGGAGGTGCTATTGATCCCTCTCCTCTTTCCTCCCTCCTTTTCCTATGGGGTCACACTTGTCTCTGTGTGCTCCTACCCTGCCCCTGTGTAGGTCCCTATGTGGGTGATGGTACATCAACATCCATGGCCTGGGCCTCATCTCCCCTCATCTACCCATCTGCTCCTATCCTTGCGTCTCCTCCTATTTTACTCCATGTCTCCCCTATGGTTGGCATGGACTTGGTCCTCAAAACTGCCTCTACCACCCTTCAGGCTGGCTAATACTTCCTAACCCTACCTCCTTAGGCTCATATCTACACCCTCTTCACGTTGAGTGGTGCTAACCCTACCCTACACACAACTCTCGGTCTTTATTATGCCCACAAAGCCTAATACACTATTGTAACCCATGCATCTACTAACCCTGCCTGTGGATCCAATGGTCATAGGGATAATCGGGTCCACTCCTGGATCAAACCGGCCCTGTCCTCCAATGACAACCCAAACTTGGCCACCCTCTTTTTGGTAACTCATCAAAATTTGTGTGGTGCCTCGGGTACATCTTGTACTCGACTAAATTGTCTTTGCACCCGACCCAACTTGTATCACTAGATCACATACTGCCACCTCCCAATGATGTATATTGGAGTGATCATGTAGGATATTTTTCTGTTGTCCTTGATACATGTTGCTATATCCATATATGGACTTAATGCAATGTCATTGTCATATAGCCTGTCCATGGCTACTCTCCAATGATCGACATCATCCATTGCCTCTTAATGTAAAGACGTGCCCCAACTATATACTACTGGTTGTGGTGGACCCTAATCTTCTTGACTCACTGGTCGTGTGATAGCGATATGCTCCCATGCCCACACCTATAGCAGTGTGACATATTCAAAGCTCCAACCTGGATGGTACACGATATCATGCAACTCCCTGCAAAGCTCTACTAATACCAGTGTCCTCCATGCCATTATCCGACCACCATTAAATGCATCTATCACCACCTCGATCATGCCTAGTACCACAGATCTGGCACCCTGATCTTGTAGAATGTGTCCACTGACAAGGATACAGACATAGAAATAGATCCTCCTCTCTAGCGCTTCTTGTGTCAATGCTTTCTTTAGGGATAAATGTTTATGACGTAGAGGCACATCTGCACCTACCAAGAGTCTCATTGCATATTTTTTTCTCTATCCTCTATGTTATGTGGTGTAGGAGCACCTAACACAAAAGCACAAAAGGAGTCTATAAGAGGATAAAGATCAATTCATAAGTATATTCAATTACATTTTCATTTGTAATGTCATTTTGAGTCAATATGAATCAATATGTAAGGCTAAAAGAGCCCATTGTAATGAGTTGTCCAAGTTGTCCTAATAAGGTCTTGAATTAGTCATTTGGTAAAATTTATATAAAATATCCTTGGAGGGATAAAATGGTGACAAAAATACATTATTATTCCATCCTAATATGTTTTGAAGGCTATTTTGAAGGTTTAAAGTCATTTGAGTCAAAAGTTGTGAAAGTTGTAAAATGCAACTTTTCAAAAGTTGTAAAAAGACCAAAATGGGAAGTTGTATGGTCATAAGAGGAAGTTGGGTAGTTGTAACTTCCATGTGAAGATTAAAAGGCTATAAAACCTCTACAATGGTCATTCATAAGAGGGTGTAAAATTTGGAGAAGAAATTGGAAAGCATTGGAAACATTTTGGTATCATATTTTCATTGTTTTCAATCTCTTGTTTTGTGATCTTGAAAGTTTATCCTCTTGTTTCCAGGCCTTGTGCAGCCATGTACAGCCTGGAAACAAGTGTATTTATATCATGCTAGTGTATTATATTGAATAAAATATCCATTTATTTTGGTTTGACTTGATTTCATACATTTTTGAGAAAGTTATGAGAGTTTTGGTGAAAACCGTTTGGAACTACCCAAAACCCTGATTCATGGCGATGAGTTTTTGGAAAAATAATCATAAATTTTGACTTAACCGTTGGATCTTTCTATAATTTGGAGGAATGTTTTATAACTAGCATATCTAGAATCGGACCGGAGCGATTGTCTGTTTGATTAACAGTTTAAGAGTTATTAATGACTATTCATGACCAAAATAGAGTAAATTTCATAGTTTGGACAAATTCTTGGTTTTCATTTGCAAGAAATGAATAGATGAACGGTTTAAATGATTCAGGTTTAATGCATGATATATGGATCTAAAATCATTATGGATTGATATATATGGATAATATTTGATAATGGTTATTTGTTTGACGATTTTGTTGGGAAATATATGACAATGCCTCTAACATGTTGGAAGATTTGTGTTGATGATTTAACTTCACAAATGATTTGAGGTTCTTGATTGGATAATCATGATGCTCCACATCATTATGCCTCTAACACCTTGTATCTAAAACTTGTAAATTCTATAGACATCCTTGGCACTCATTATGTTCTCTCCTATAGGTAGGTGGAAGGTCATGATCTCGCTCCTCCACCACTCGATGAGTGCAATCAACATCATCATGTGTGACCTCATTTGGGGTATCTATGCCACGTAGCCCAATCCAATGACATCAATCTGTGCCCACTTTTTAGCACTAATCTCATCTCTGATCTGCAACACCATTAAACATCTCTCCCATCTCACCAACATGTCTACACTCCACTGCCATAAGTCAAAGAGCAACTCATTAACTTGTCTCATATTCTTTTCTTCTAGCCTATCCCCTTCGCCTCTTGACAAATCACCTAGTCTTTCCTTGCCCTCAAACTCGTTGTAGTTTATCCATTGGTAGGTTTATTCTTTCCTAGTCTCGTGGGTTCATGAACCTGCTAGACTTTCTTTCATGAGAATGCATTCCCGCTAGAGCTTATGCAATCCTGCTACAGTGGTGTTGGGCCCATATAAATTTTCATTCCATATGCATCCCTATATGAAGTAATGCTTGTCTAATTCATCGGTTGAGAGCTTGCTTAAATTTTTTCTTATGTCATTTGGTCCTTGTTAGGTTCCACTACCTTGAACTTGAACCTTGAACTTGAACTTGAACCTTTTTAGTTCAAGGTTCAAAGTTCAACGGGTGTTGTTTCAAATATTTTTCTTCTCGCGCAAATTTAAGCTTTGCTAGTTCTTGTCGGCATTTTGCATTCTTTGAACCTTGAACTTGAACCTTTTTGGTTCAAGGTTCAAGGTTCAAGATTTGTCATGTTAATATCATTTTGTGATGGTTCTGCAAGGTTTTGAATTTTATGTATAGGTTCCTTGAAAGATATGCGACTTGCCACGTGGTGACGGCGTGGACTTTTAGAACACGATAGACGACCGTCGAGGGAGGGGATATTCTTTCTCTAATAATTTGAAATATGTCATTTATGGCAAGTATGTGTGAGGATCTATTATGTCAGAGGGGAAGTGACTTAACGGTTAAGGCGTACCTTAGCACAATCATTTCTAAGTAAGGTCACACGAAAAAGGAGTAATGAAGGCAACTTTAGTAATGATGGGTAAGATTCTCTCATATTTAAAACTGAGTAGTTGTCTCATCGGGATTATTATTTTCTGGAGAAGATTTTAAGAAGGAGTTTTCAGAGCGGGAAAAATAGGCTACGATAGAGGTTTACAGAGGGCAGAGGAAGGTATGTTCAACAATTTTCTAAATTGCTACAATTTGTTTTAAAAGATCTGGGTGTTCTTTTAGCTGCTTGTTTTTGTTTTCACTTTCCTTCTTCGCCTGGGATTGATTCGGGAAAACCACAAACCAAAACATGAGGCCTGTTTTGCCCAAATTGATGAGCTCGTCTCCCCTTGTAAGCTCTTTACTGGAGTTGGGTGATACAACATTGGTTCATCTAGATTTAGATGTCTTTCTGGAGAGAGTAAAGAATTCAACCACAGACCCCATGATGAGAGATGTGGCTCAGAGCAGATTATTAGAAGCCACTGCCTTTCCCACAACTGCTCTCTGCCTTGAGTTAGTCTTAGAATGTATGAATCATTACGACAAGGGCAATAGGTGCATAAGGAAAAATGATGGTGAAGTCTTGTTGTCTATTGATAGACAGATGGTAATGGCAGCCATGGGTATTCCACATCGGGAACCCTATGAAGACTGGACCATTGGTAAATCTTAAGGGATTTTCTCTGAGAAGAAGCAATATTATAGAACTGTGATTGCACGGAATTGGCTCTTAAGATTCCAAAAAGGGGGCTCAAGGCTGATCCGAGACTTGGTCATACTGTTGAGTAGGGTGAAGGGTAATTCTCACTCTTTTTATTGGGAAGACTGGATGTATTTCTTCATTCAGGTCACTTTGGATAGAAGCCAGTTCATTGACTGGGGAACTGTTATTGCGGAAAGGTTACATGAAGGCCCGAGTAATTATCTTGGAATGCCTAATTTTTATATGTCATCCTATCTGTTATATATGCTTGCCCGTGTGAGAGAATGGTCGACGTTGTGTCATGTAAAATGGGTTCAAGGCATGAGGATTTATGAGTATCATCCTAATCTGACTTTGAAAGGGCATGTTGATGATTATCTCTGTTGGAATGATGTTTTTGCTGGAAGGCTGACCTTTGAATTACAGGGTAATTTGCATAGAAGAATGTCTCCAGAAGCAATTGAGCTTGTTAACATATATGGCAGTTTCTTTATATAGTTCAGCCATTTCACTTATTTAAGAGTTGGAGGATTTAAGGGTGAACCCTTTAGACTTTTCAGGTACATTTCAGATTCCTGCATTTTGATCAAAGTATCTAGATAGCTTGCTTATGTCGCAAAAGATTATGGTGAGGACTCCTACACAAGCGAAATTTTTCCCATTGATTTAGGCCATTATAGTTGTAGGTTTGTTTCTGATGCATTGAATCTTGAACTTGAATTTAAAAGGTTTCATTTGAAGTCCTTTGTAAAAAGGGATGGCTTTGATAGCAAGGGTTTCATTGCTCAGTATGTAAAGAAAGTAGTACCTGATCAGCATGTTCCTCAGTTGGAATATTATTGGGAGGGTTGTCGGTATGAATTTGAAGTACGGAGAAGGAGTTGGTCTAGACTAACTTTGAGGCAAATTCATGACATGAAATTACCCATGGATACCTCGGGTGTCACCACCGATGATGAAGACATACTTGACTCAGAGTTTATGAAACGGGTCCATGATGAACCTCTTCTGGAAGTAGATTGGAGCAAGAAGATGGTAGATAGTATTCAGACACACACTTTCAGTGTAACCCACAGGATGGAGAATTGGCTTAGGAGTTGCCGATTTCATCTGACATGAGCAACCAGTTCAAGAAGCAAAAGTGGGAAGAGGAGTACTGCAAGTAAAACTTTTGTCGTGACTAGCATTCCTGTTTCTGATGCAGGAAAAGCACAGGCAAGGATTAAAGAAGAGAAACTTGACCTCAGGATTGAGCTTTCTATTACTGGCCGAGTTAACAGATCGAGATCCAAGAAGGGTTTCAAGCCACTAGTTTCTCACCTCATTCTGGATTTGGACCCAGAGGAAACACCGAGCAAGATTACATCCCCTATTTCCAAAGTAGATAAGGTTTCAATTGACATAGATGCTATCTTTCAGGACTCAGGAGCACTCGAAATCCAGTCCCATATAGACCATGCCACGCCGCCACCCTCAGCAGGGTTTCCACTCATGCCTTCAAAAGAACTGGCCCTAGCACCAAAATGGCTAAGTGATTCAATCACCAGGAAAAGGAACGTAGTTTCGATTTCAGTATTGATAGAGGACGCTGTGAGCAAATGTCTGGGAAGGGCTACAAAGCCCAAAAAGTTAAAAATAAAGGCAATGATTGACTTTGATGAAAACACGAAGCATTGGACCACAGACATTGCTAGACCCGAGCCTAACAAAAGATGCTGCTACGACTTCATAAGTAGACTACACTATTGAACGAATAGATTTGGGGATTAGAACTAGAGCCGTGGATGTGAAGCACTTGGGACTTCCACCAAGCGAATTATCTCCCGTACCTGGAAGGATGAGAGGGACAAGGCTGAGTTGAAACAAAGTTTGATGCAAATGGCCCAGTATATCCATGATTTGCAGAACACCCCCTTGCCATTGTCCCAACATTCAAGTCCATTTAGTCCAAAATCACCTAGCAATCAAAAATTCTTGGATGAAGTTCAGCGAAACAGGATGATTGCTGAGGTTTTCTTAGAGTGGCTCACCTCGATCATGCACCAGGCAACTAATCACATAATGGACTTGGTCCATATTTTCAAAGATGCCAATGAGGTCACCAAAGCCTTGGACTCTGACTTGGTCTCATGGCAGAAGGAGAAATCTAAATGGGCAGTGATTTCGAAGCAGATGCGGGATATTCAGCATTATGGTCTAATGAACTTTCTTGCTGAAAACCAAGTATCATGACTAAATGAAGATGTAATGTTCATTTGCAAGCAGAGTATTGAGTGGTGTAACCAAATAATTGAGCAGGGTTATAACGAGTCAGCCAGTCTACGTGGCAAGTTAACAACCTTGAGGGTGACCATGCAGAAGGACTTACACTACGTGGATGTTCAATTACTTAAAGAGGACAGTGAAACTCTGGAAGACACTACAGAGATGATTAACCAGTTCGGCAGCCACATCAGATAGATCAAGATGGAGAAATCCTTGTCCGTGGAAGACTTTATGAAGATCTCTAAAGTGGAATCGATGCTCACTGTTTGCCTCGATCATCTGGATTCACACAGAGATAAAGTGCAAATGGTAAAGAGGAAAAAGGATCTCTAGAAGAAAAGAGTTATTCATATCAGTTTGCCGCACATAACTATAATCCAGGAGTTTTCAAAAGTGCACCGAGAGTGGAGCGCAGCCAAGGTAGTGATGGTGTCTGTCCAAGACACCAAACCGAGCGATCGTACCGGAACTGAGCAAACTGCATGACTAACACTGCTGGCAGTTGTTTGCCAGCGTGTCTAGTTATTTTCTTTAGATTTTGGTTATACAATTAGGGTTGCTTTCTATTAACTCTGACGAGTTAATTTTACTTGGGTTAAAAAGAACTATTGGGTCTGGTGATTTATAAATATCTTATGTAATGACTTTAAAAAGGTTCACTAAGTTTTTGGGAAGAAAAACTATCTTTAAGATTGGCTAAGAACATTTTGTGTATGAAGAAAGTAGACGATCATCAGTGAATGTGAAATCTTATTAACAGTTGTTTTTAGTTTCAAATCTATGTGTTTGATTTTGAAGTCTGATTTCTATGTAAATCTATTTCGATGAAGGGGCTATTATACTTTCTATATGTGCAGAAAACTATTGGCTAAGTTCATCTTTATAAGTTTTATTTCCATTTTGTTTTAGTGTTCGTATGAAGTCTGTCGGCTTTATATAGAAAGTTATATATGGATCAGTGCTTGCATTCATTTTGTATCGACTAGTGTATGCAATTGCCTTTAAGTGCTTTCTGGTGAAAAGCATTCTATTGATTGTATGTAATTTGGAGACGAATGAATATTCACTAGAGGGAGTTGTACCTAAATTCAGAGGTGAATCAATTAGATGATTTTCCAACTGTTTGGTAGAAAATTTGTTTTCTTTCCTATGCTTCACAGTGCTCTGAATTAAATAGATAAGGGAAGACAAATCTGTTTACCAACAAGCGGGATCACATTCCTGCTAAAACTCATTCTCTCATTCGTGCACCCACTACCGCAGGAACACGAACTCAAACCCTTTCCCATTGCCCTGTCTACCGTATGCGATCCCCCGATCACAAGAACATGTTCCCACAGGACTTGACGACAAACTCGTCAGACATGATCCAGTGGGAATACATTTGCCTACCCTAAATATGTTGAAAACATGATCAAAACAAAATGTAAAGGAATATTTTTTGATGCCTACCTCTCAGTATGGCGTCCAATATCACTTGTCGCTCCTCACTACGTCCACCCGATTCCTCCGTCACCCCTAATTTACCATCTCGTCTGGGTGCACTGAAAGCTCTAAAATGCACTATAAACTCATGATAAATCCCTCAAAAAGTCTAAATTCTCACTCTCAATGCACAAATGAGCCTTAATTTTGTCAATTTTGATGATATAACATGCCCAAATTTCTCATTTTGATCATTTGGGGCCCTCTCGGATCCTTTTTAGCATATCTTCTTCCCGCAGTCTCCATTTAGAGTGTTGTTTTCGCCTCATGATCCTATTTCTCGCTCCCTTCCTTCCTGTTCACTGGGGAAATATTTGTTTCGAGACACTACCTAGGCCTCTATTTTCTATGTTCCCTCTCAAGCGGGCATCATTTCCTTGTCCTCCATTCAGTGTTAGCTCAATCTGGGGCATCTTTTTGCTAATTTAATCAAATTGAATTCCCTTGGTTGCTTGTATTAATTAAATAATCCATATTTTTTAATTAAATAATCCATATTTTTTAATTAAATAATCTATATTTTAAATTAAATAATTCATATTTTTAATTAAATAATCCATATGATTTAATTAAATATGGCATCCCTTTTGGCTAAATTAACTTAATCAATAAAGCCATGTCCAATTAATTGAATAATCTTTAAATTTATTAATCCCTCTTTCCCCTTCTTCTACTAAATAAAATAATTTAATTATTCTATTTAGTTCATGTCATCCTTTCCTTCTCTTATTTGAATTTAAATAATTCAAATAATCTAATTTAGTCACACGTCTCCTAACCTGAACCT
Organism: Cryptomeria japonica; assembly: GCF_030272615.1. Lineage (NCBI taxonomy): Eukaryota > Viridiplantae > Streptophyta > Pinopsida > Cupressales > Cupressaceae > Cryptomeria > Cryptomeria japonica. The sequence goes on from NC_081410.1 coordinate 9,657,738, forward strand.
CAATCTAACCCTTATCCTAGCCTAACACATTGGTTCTAACCAACCTTGTCCTTTCTAACCTCCCCCTCACATGTGTAAAGAATATTTGTTATTTGGGTGGTTATCTCCCAAATAGACATGTGTCCTCAATGACACATGTCACTCCTCTAGTCTTTAACACTTTTCTTTTCTAGAGACACTTGTCATTCTTGGTTGAGCCACTTGTCCTCTTTGAGGAGAAGTGTGGAATCCTACTACACATGGAAACTTTAGGATTGACACTTGTCTCATTTCTTAAGCCCTTCCTCCCCCTTCCAAATCATATTTAATCCCTCCATTTTCCATGCACTTCATCCACTTTTTCTCAATCATACCGTTGTAATGTTGAATTAACTACTCATCTTGTGCAATCCCATCACCATACACAGCTTGCATCAACTATCATAGAGCAAAATCGAGCATCTGCAATGCCATGAGAACACATCAAATCGAAGCTAATTTTGATTTGCATTGTTTTGTTTTATTTTAATATTTCCAATTTCGCTTCCATAATGTTCTCATCTTGAGTGTTTGATGGAATTTTGTATTTTCTTGGATTGTTAGTTTAATATTTAAAACATTATATTTCACACATGATTTTAACTCACACACCCCCAGAGGTTTAACCACCCATGGGATGAGGAGAAACATAATAAGGTGAATGGAATGCTAAGGCACCACCTCTTCCGCAAGAAAAACTGCAAGATCAATTCTAAGAGTTATGCGAGCTTGATCATATCGGTGTTGAACAAATTCTTTAAAAGCTTCGCAATGTCTAGGAGAATGAGAAAAACTACAATGAAACAGATAGTACACATTTTCATATTTATTGTTATAATAATTGACGTATTGTGAAAGGAAATGTCACATTCTTATCATGTTTCAACTTCCAAATGACTCTCGTAGCTAATTTTTCTTTAGTGTTGACATGGATAAGTCTTGTTTCTCAAGATGCAGGACACAATGTTCTAGTAGAAGGTAAATAAGGGGAATTATTTGATGTAGAAGCATGTTTTTATGGACGATAGATTTTATGTTTTGAAAGATACTCCTTGAACCTTTGAACTTTAAGGATATTATCCATAGGTGAATGATGAGGATGTCCTGGACCTTTTGTACTAGCTTGTGAATGAGGGTTTTTAGGGACTTTGATTTCTTGTAAATATTTTCCAGGTCCTAGTCCACTATAACCTTATTTTGATATTATATCATAACCAATCCGAAAAGAACATTTTAATTGTGAAGAAGAAGGACCATCATTATGAGTTTCTTTAAAATTTCTAGTGTAAGGACACATAGATTGGTGAAAGGGAGAAGTAGATGAAGAAGTAATATCCTTTGTAAGGAGATTCTCCTTTCTATCACCATTCATGTCATCTTTGATAGGTTGGGAAGGAAGGTTCTTATCATCCAAGGCTTCATCTTTACCTATTTTTATGTGAGAAGATGAATGCATAATTATCTACAAACATGTTGATGATTAAGGTAAGCTCCAAGAGAAGTATCTATAGAGATTGATACACCAACATGTTGAACTTGACCCCCTTCCGCTAAATTATCTTTATGAGAAGAGGATTGTGTCATTTTGCTCTTTAATATTTCCTATCCATTAGATAGAACATTAATAGGAGTATTCACTCTTTCCTCATGAATAAAAGGTATTTTAGGAGGGCTAAAAGAACTCATTAATGCCTCTCCTCTAAGATGAATACCATGTGTGGAGGATAAGGTGACATTAAGGAAGGTGTTTATGATATCATCCTCTTCCTCTAGGATATCCTTATGTGAGGGATACTTTTAAGGAGTCAATAAAAACATCATTCATCAAAACTTCACCCTTAGGAGAGAAAGTTTTAAAAGAGGTGTTAATAATCTCTTCTTGCACTAAAAAATTCTCATGGAAATGAGAATCCTTAGGGGATGGTAAATCATAAGTATTTATGAAAGAAAAATATTATCTATCATCGTATGCACAAGAGGGAACATTATGTAGATCATCAATTAAACTTTAAATTGATTTAGCAAAGCAAGATAACAATTCCATTTATCCAATGCACTTATGATATGCAATAACCAAAGTTATGTGCACTCAATGCAATGAAATTATGAAAAATCATATCTAAAATCAAAAGTAAAAAATTATGCAACCCACAAGTCAATTTTAGAATAATAAATTAGTTTTTTTTATAAAATTAATCATTAAATTTATGTAATTCAATTGCAAATATGATTTATGAGTGCAAAATTTATTGTTTCAATGACTACAAATCAAATATGAAACCATAAATCGGAAATAAGCATGAAAGGAGTCAAGTTCACCAAAATGTAATGGGTGTAAAACTAGGGTTTCACCAATTGAGATAATAAAACCTTTAATTTTACCTTAGGGACCACCACTACATTGAAAAAGGGGTTAATCCAATAGATCTAGCCACGATTGAAATAGGAAAAGGGTTTAAATTCTGATTAGATTCGTTGGTTTTTAGTTTGCCCCCCTTTCTAGTTGAAGGTTGGATGTGAATTGTAAAATTAAGAAAAACAAGGGATAATTGAAGAGAGACAGTGAAAACAAACTACTATAGATGTCCCATAAAGTCACAAACTAGGATATGGGTGTTTAAAATCTATACTTGGAAGTTTGACCTAATTTTTTGGGACCAAATAGTACATATTTGGCCCAGTCCTCAAATTTTGGGTCCTTCAAAAGTTGAACATGTTTGTTGTCATCAACTCTGTCGGGATCTCTAAGTATAGCTCTTGAGCCAATTCCTTGCCCATAGAAAGAGAGATGAAAGTGTTGTGGATATGTATTTGCCTTAGGTCAAACCCTGATTTAGGAATTAACCTTGAATTGAATAATGTAAATAGTGAAGTAAATGCTAGGAGTTATACCTTAGATGTGCAATTGTCGATGGAAGGATTGATGATGCAATGCTCATTGAATGTAATCACAAATGTTGAATATAATGGTAGGACAAATACATAAACATAAAAACCCTAATCAAACACACATGCTTGCATGAAGATTGATGTAACTTTGCTCCATAATGCTTGAAGGATGAAATGTTACCTTGAATCTCTAGGAATGCTTGATAATGAATACTTGAATGCGCAAATGCTAGGTATGAAGTCTTAGTGGATATCAAAATGAATTAATGGGATGTCTTTATATAGGGTTTCCTAGGTAAATTATTGATTAGGTTGACCTCCAATGATCAATTGTAGCCATGAGGACCAAATTCCATTGGGGAAAGAGAGAGCTTGCCCAATCCCAAATTAAGACCTATTTAAGGGGGACAAGGGTGTTGGGGGGCACCATGGTCTAGGACCAGGGCATGGAGTGCCATGGTCCTAAAAAAACAAGACCAATAACTTAAAGTTTGGGGGATGATAGTTCCAAGACGGGGCCCACCCAATGGTGTCAACAAGTGACATCAAGGTTGGAGTAAAAAGGACCAAAACAAGCCTAGGGGGAATGAAAATGGGACACACTAAAGTAGGAGCATAAACATGAGGTTTGAATTATACCAGTTACAATTTATGACACTACAACTATCAAAATCATAACTCTAAAACTCTTATTTGATGCTACTATGCAAGCAAATTCTAAACCCCAAAACCTTGAACATTATTAGAAAAATCTAACTACCATAAACACTTGCGAGGAAGCAACAAACTTGCAAGTAATTTATGGAAGCTTACAAATGGTAGGACGATTGTCAAAGGAAATTCCTTGAGTACATGTTATCTCATGGAATACAAGGATTGTAGGAATGTGTAGGGTATAGCAAAGTGATTTATTGAGAAGCATTTAGAAAATTGCAAGAGTGATATGAAAAGACGCAAGTTAACCAGTAGTCAGAGATGAAATTTGTAGACAAAATGCAAATGGTCTCTGCAAAACATTGACAATAATCTTTGTAAAATAATACATTGTAAAACTTGCATTCCAATATGCTCCAGAAAGGAGAAACATACATTATTATATAGGCATTATGTATGCCAAAATTAAGGATTTGGAATTTCATCCAAATCTTCACAAGAATGACCAAAATAATAGGAAGGTCTAACTTGTACTAACCTCCTAACAATTTTCTAATATATTCTAACTTCTTAACAACTAGGAAACTAACATTTGACTTTTAACTTGTACTTTTTACATAGGATTAAAAATTAACAAACATTATAAATTAATAGAAATCCTATGCTCTAGCCTATACCCTATGAATCCTCATCATTCCTCCCAACAATAGTGGCATTGGACTCCAATGTTTGCAAAAGAGAAGAAAACTCCTGAGATAGTTGATGGTGAGAGATCCAAGGGCCTGAAGTGGAAGCTAGCCTTTCTTTGCAAAAAGGTAGGAAGTGGTGGAACCATGTCGTGTGACGACGAGTCTTTGCATCAAAAACTCTATCAGAATCAAGTGAAAGCTAAAAGTTAGGAACAACGTCTGCAGGATGGTTGACAAGAGGCTTAGTGTCTAGTTTTGACTCATGGTAATGCTTGAGAAGATCAACATTAACAACACCATGGATTCCCAACTAGGTTGGAAGATCAAGTCGGAAAGCATTCTCGGACACCTTCTGAAGAATAGTGTAAGGCCCATAACGGAGTGGCTCGACCTTACTATGTGTTTTCTCCTGGAAACGATGTTTGTCCAAGTATAGCCAAACTTTATCCCCAACTTGAAAAGTATGAGGGACATAATGACGATCCATACTTGTTGTTTTTTCTTTTCTCGAATCTTTTGAAGAATTTGAACTACTTTGGACTGAAGATTCTGCAAATGTCAAATGAAGGCTTGGGCCTTATCTTACTCTTTCTGAATATGCATAGTGGCAGGAGATGGCGAGGATAAGGGCAACTCACGTGGAGCCAAAGGCTGAAAACCAAGACATGAGTCAAAAGGTGAGTGAATTGTAGATGAGTGAATTTCTTGTTTGTATGTTTGATCTATGTGGGTTAGGCTCAAATCCCACTTGGCAAGAGAGCTATGGTGAGAAATCCTTAAGCTTTGTATGAGTTTGATTCACAACTTTAGTCTGACCATCTGATTGAGTATGAAAAGTAGTCAATAAGTTAAGGGAAAATCCCAAAATATTCCACAAAGATCGCAAGAAATTGCCCACAAAATGTGAGACATGATAAAAAACAATGCTAGTTGGTAAACCAAAAGATCTCCAAATAGAGTAAAAGAAGAGTTGGGCTAAGTTATGTGAAGAAATTGTCTTGCGACATGGAATTAACTTAGCCATCTTCTTGAATCGATCAACAACCACAAAAACACAATCACGATGACAAACAATTAATGGAAAGCCACTAACCAAATCCATTGAAATACTCTCGCAAGGACAAGAAGGAATAGACAGAGGAATACTCAAGCCCATTTTTCTATTGGTTGGTTTGTAGCGGCAAAAAATTTCATATCTCTTGAGGAAATGTTGAACATTTAGCTGCATATGAGGCTAATAGAATAATCGTTGCAAATGATGAAGTGTCTTTTGTTTGCCAAAATAACCACTGTAGTCACATAAATTTGTCCAGTTTAATTAAATGAAAATTTCGTATTTATTTGATTAAAAATCTACTAGCCATCAGTTAATTAAATTAACATTTAATTAATTCATCTTCAAACATTCTCCTATTAATTAAATAAATTATTCAATTTATTTTAATTAATTCATTCAACCTAAATCACAAATCAATTAAAGGGAAAAAATTCTATTTATTTAATTAAATCCCTCTTTTCCTCTTTTAAATAAATTAAATTAAACATTTATTTAAATCATTATCCCCCCCCCCATTTGCATTTTCCTACAAATGCAACTTGCACACATTTATTGAAATAAATGAATTTTATTTTAATAAAATCCTATTTTGCCTCACCCACCAAATCCACTTGCATTCCTAAACCCCTTCTAGATTCTTCTAAACCCCTTCCTAATTAGCCTAATCCATCCCCTAATTATTGTCACGTTCCTAAGCAACTTTAAGTCACTTCTCAAAGACTCCAAAGTCTATGAAAAACAATTAATGCTTTGTGTGTTCAACAATTTAATCTCCAAAGTCTTCCAAACCACTTATGGCTCTTACATGACCATTAATGGCTCTTACATAACCATTTATGGTTATTTCAACTTGCACTCATGTGTCTCCTCAACCATTTATTGCTTTGACCATGGTTATCCCATTTACCTTTGCACAAGAGTTTATCCATTGGATAAAAGCTTTATTCTTTGAATAAAAAAATTATTCACTCAACCCAACCTTGACCTTAACCCCCAAGTTGACTCCCAGGTCATGTCAAACATTTAATGCTTATTCCCTCTCCTCTCAACCTATCTCATATTGACACTTGTCATCCTGGGATTGGGTTGAAAACCCTCACATGGATTGAATATCTTTCAATCTTGGCCCTTGTTGAGATTACTCAATCTCAACCATCAATTGCTCCATTTTTCCTATAAATAGAGCTCATTTCTTCATAATCTAGATCCTGAAAAACTTGTATGCATCTAAGTTATAGAGAATTTTAGAGAGAATTTAGCATAAATCATTAATCATCTTGTCATTTTGGTTTAAAATAAATCATTTTAGTATCTATAAGCATCTAGCATTAGCTTTTTATTCACATTTAGAGCAAATACTTTAATCTCAAAACTCCATAAGCATCCATAGTGCAAAAAGCTATTGAGAGCTACACTAGTTTGGAACTTGGAGAGGAGAGGAACAAGGAAGGAGAAGCTACCAGCATGGTAGAGAGCATTTGGAGGAGTTTAGTTGCTTTTTGTAGATTCCTTAAGCTTTCTTTTTGTTTAATAATATCTTTCTTGATATGCTTGCTTATGATAGTTTTTAATTGGTGGTTTTCTAACATCTAACAATCAACTTCTTTTGTTTCTTGTCTGGTGTTTGCTTATCCTAACCTTGTCCTTTTTGCAAAGCATCATTTGGTGAACCTGACGTGAATCACAAACACCTAAATTTTTTTTAAAAAAAGACCAACTAACATGTTTGAATGTTGAACTTGACACACAGGTCACGTTTTAGCACTTTTGATTGCGTTGTAGCGCTATTGCAACTTGTTATTCTAGCGCTATTATTTTTACAATAGCGCTATTGTCTCAAGTTTGGCGCTATTGACCTTTATTTAGTGCTTTTGTGCTTGTTTTAGCGCTTTTGCGCTTGTTCTGGCGCTTTTGCATTTGCTGTCAAGTTTTTCTTTTAGCGCTTTTGTATCTATAATAACGTATTTTTGGTTAAATAGCACTTCTATTTTCACACAGACTAGCACTATTGTAACAGAACATTGTAAGGAAGACCTTGTAACCGAAAAAAATGATTTTTTAGGCTTGTGGAAGCCCTCCCTATGTGTGGATTTTACTAACTATTCACTTTTTGTGCAGGTCTAAGACTAACTTCGTTAAAAATCAAAATTTTGTTTTTGGTGCTTTAAAATTGAACAAAAACAAATTTTCTTTTCCTTGCAAGTTAGGGTCAATTTTATTTTGGTGCTCTAAAAATTGAACAACACAAATCAACTTTCATTGCAAGTTAGGATACACTCTATTTTTGGTGCTTAAAACAAGACAAAACAAATCTCTTTTTCTTGCATCAAACTTAAGCAAAAACTCACAATCCACACTTCCATTTTGGTGCAAATAAAATTCACAATCAACTTGTCTCATTTTTTTTGCAAAACGATTTTACTTCATGCATATGTGTTTCAAATTAAGTTGACCAGGATTTCAAAGTTCTAGTTTACTCAAACATATTGCCTTTGAAGTTAAAAAGAACACCATGATTGTTGGAGCAACATCTCCAAATAGTTAGATCACATTGCAATGAAAATCAGTTAAAAAGAACAAGTGCTTTTCGTGTTTGGCACGCTTGTGCAAAGAGTTGGTCGAGTGGTCCTACTTTTAACACACACTATCCTCTCCCTTGGCTTTCGTGGTCCTAGGTGCAAGAGAAAAGTGTTAGTAACACTCAAAATTTTTATCTTTTTAAGAGAGGTCTGCCAAGAGACACATCACTCTTGGGAACGACCTCGCGTGGTAAATCCTTCGAGCCGCTATAGAAATTAGGTGAGAGCGAAAGCTATAGCCTTGGGTATAGTTGTTCCTACAATGTAGCTTTTCGAAAGGACATATGGGCCCCACCACAAGTTACAAGGCTTTTAAGTGAGTCACTGCAGAATGAACTTATGTCCAAAAACATCGAAAACTACTAAACACCTTTAAGTAGAAGCCCACCTGTTCTATTGATTGAGAATATTTGAGATACAATTCAGTGCAAGAGCATAGATGGTTTTACTCCCAAGATACTCACTATACATATTTCCTTGAGTAGAAACATAGCTTTTTGAAAAGTCACTTGTGGTTTGATGAAAGTGGTGACTCCCCCATCATAGTGATCATCTATTTGTTATGCTCGCGCAAGACTTAGTATATCACATCCTTACCTGCCACGACGAGATTCATAAGGTATGTAGTACCAAAGTCGAAGAAATATCAAGATGTGGGCTGAATTTATCACAACTGGCCATTTGACCTTAGGGATAAAAAAGTGTTTGAAGTGTTTTCATTTTGAGTCAAGACCAAGTACAAATTGAGCCAACTTCAGGCTTTGGAAGCACCTTAAAATACACTTAAAGGAAAGGGTCATAAAAATTCCAAAGATTGGGTTGATCTAGACCCATACTCATTTGTGCCTTTTGAAGCAACATTCTTGTGTTTGCGTGCTTGCTTTGTTTTCTTGTCAAAGAAGAATCAAACATCAAAATCCATCAAAACAAGTATTCATCCAACACAAACATTTTTAAGAAACCAGCAAACAAACCAAACAAAAGATCAAAAACAAAGAGAAAAGTATCCAAATTTATGACCATTCTTCACATCTTGAGAAAGAAGAATCCTAATCAACACATCAACTTGAAGAAAAGACCATTATGCTCCAAGGCTTTAATCAAAAGAAGGAAATTCTTCTATCTAAATAGACAAATCTTTGTCTCTCATAGAGCTTTTCTACGTCACATGCGTCTATATCTTCAAGAAAAAACAAGCGAATTTGATCCAGAGTCATTGAACCGCAAAGCTTTTATGCAATATAGAGCTTTAAGTTATCACAAGAACAAAGGAGGCAAGATCAATCCTAATTTTTTTCCCCACATTTTCATCACATACAACGTAGCTCGGGAAGAACCACCAACTCCTGAACAAGAAGAGGAAGAGTTTGTCCCTTTTGTAACACAAAGCTTTTATTGAAGTTAAACATTTCATCCATTTCTCACCTTCACCTCATCACTTCATTTTTCAACTCTCAAGACATTAAGAGGTTCTTGTCTTAAAGTTCTCTTTTAGATATTGCTTGAATCAAACACAACAAATCACTTTTTAGATTGTTTCTACATCTAGGATAAGCTCATCCTAAGAGACATATCTACGCAGGTTAAAACTAGTTTATGAGTGAATCCTCTCATTACTAGGTACTTAAGTCTGTAACACATCTCAAATTTCTCTACAGCTTATCACATCAAACCTTATCAAAACACAACAAGCAATTCAAAGAAAGAATTTTGGTCACATCTACCTTTAAGTGCTAGAGATCCACATGCAAAACAATTCACCAAACATCAATCTTTCATTTCATCAACAACTCATCATCATTTTCACCCAACTTCAACAAAAACTTATAAACAAAATGGCTCATACCCGATCCCAGTCAAGGCAACGAGAAATAGAAATTGAAGACGAAGAGGAGGAAAATCTCAATGCATTCCATGAAGCCCTTGGAGGAAACGCAAATGACGACAATCCCAGTACTCCTACTCCTATGATAATAGAAAGGGCCCAACATAACCCTCTCTTTAACAATCTTTTTGATGAAATACTCAGGAGCAATGCGAATGCTCACTTTTTAAAGCTTGCTCAAGAAGGAGCCAAACTCCCCTCTAACTTTGATCTTGCACAACTAAGGCAAGCATCAGAACGACAAAGTCACAATGAGGAAGAAAGAGGTAGAGATCACATCAGATATAACATTCCTCAAGGTAACCCACCACCACCTCCTCCTCCAAATGACATAGAGATGTTGCGGTAACAAGTTGAGCCCAACAACTTCATAGTGGTGTAAAGACTAATCAATTTTCACTCAATGACATTTGTCCCTATCCCTTTGATAGGAATCTTTATATGCCACCTTTTCCACGAGGGTTTGAAACACCCAAGTTTGAAAAATATATAGGAAAAGGAGATCCTAATGATCATGTCAGAGAATTCCATTCAACTTGCCTTGAAGTAGCATACGAAGATACGTACCTCATGCACCATTTTCCCCAAAGCTTGGGAGGAACAACCACATCATGGTTTTCTCGATTACCAGGTGGCATTAGGACCTTTGAAGAGCTAGTTCAAAAGTTCTTGGCACATTACTCTCATAACATTGAATGTAATATCACCATGGCTGATCTATGTAACACTAAACAAAAACTAGGTGAACTATTCTCAGTCTCCCTACAACAATGGCGTCAAATGTCTAGTAGACGTTCTCTTCAGTTGCCTAAACAAGAACTAGTGGAAATATTTATTTCCAACTTAAACGAAGAAATGGAGTTTCACTTGGATGTCAAAGACACAGATTCTTTCAATGACATGATCACCAAAGGCTTGAAATGGGAGCGGCCCCTCATCAAGAAAGGACTTATCAAAATCTACAATGAACCAAAGGATGGTCCTCGTCCACGCTTCAATAGTGACAAACCAAACTTCTGGAACAAAAACAAAAATGTTGTCAACGACTGGGTTGTGGATGCCAGAACTATAAAAAGTGCACAACTTGTAGTTCGATTTGCAGGACAAAATCCCCCACCTAAAACTAACATAGTTTCTCCCCCAAATCAAGGACGCATCACATCTCAAGATGAACCTAGACCGCGTCAACAAAAACCAAAGTGACCATACACTCCCTTAGGGGAACCCATCAAAACAGTGTTACGATAGTTGGTTTCTCAAAACCTGGTAACCCTACCCAAAACATCAAACTATGAACCTCAAGTCAAACCTGCATGGTGGAGAGATACTGAACACTATGATTTTCATCAAGGAAAAGGACACAAGACAAGCAATTGTCATAGATTAAAAGATCTTATTTAAGATCTTATTGACCGAGGTGATATTGAAATCGAAGGACATGACCCAAAGACAACAAACAATGATCATCTGATGTTCAAAAATCCACTTCCATCACAAGATAAAAGGGGTCCTTCCACTTCCAGGAGAAACACTGATACCACTGATTATACGCAAGCCGCGTATAATTACACTGTGAATCACCTGTATGATGCCGGTGAACAAGTTGCAACTATTACCATAAAAAATCCACCCTATTCCAATTGCAACGTTGTTACATGTCATGACAAGATTACCATAAAAGCAGCTCCACAAGGCACCACCTCCATACCAAAGTAGTACAATCTTATGGAACAATTAGACAAAACACCTGCGCTTATATCCATTTTAGAGCTATTGCACCTATCTCTGTCTCATAAAAAAATCTTGGATCAAGCTCTCCAAGAGGCGTCAGTCCTTGCTAACTTGAATACAGATCAGTTCCAAGCCATGTTTGGAAGTCTAAGATCATCCCCTTGTCTCACTTTTTCTGAAAGTGACAACTCCTCCTTCCAGCAACCTCATAACGCATCACTACACATTGAAGGATTTATCAACCAACATAGAATCAAGAGAGTCTTAATCGATAATGGAGCAGGCCTGAATATTTGTACACTGCAATTGGTCACAACTTTGGGATATGCCATTGAATCCGTGGATCCTCGCAAGAAGATCACAATCAAAGCTTATGATGATGCAGAGCGTTCATCCAAGGGAGTTGTTGTACTACCAATCCGAGTGGGCCTTGTGGTGAAGCACATCATATGTCAGGTTCTGGACCTTCCTCTGCCATACAATTTGTTGTTGGGAAGACCTTGGATACACGCCATGCACGCCATGCAAGCCGTTCCATCCACTTACCATCAATGTATCAAGTTCCCACATAATGGTGCAGAAATCACAATCCTGGGCGATGCAAACCCCTTTGCATACTATCACAACATAAGCCATCTAAGAGATTACCATTCCCAACAATAGGAAAGCCATCTCCTCCATGTCATACGTAAGTCCAGCTTCCCTCTCTAGTTCAAACACTATTATACCCAAGCAAGAGAAGCTCAAGATGAAAATTGCAGAGGAAGGTCTGGGAGAATACAATCTAAGCCAACTCTTTTGTGTTGGACAAATGCCTACTTCTCCTAAAACACATGGCAAACCTCAACAAGTACTTCAAATGACACTGGTTAAACCAACATGTGCATTGACACCTTTCATCCTTGGAAAGAGTCAAGAAGAGGAAACCAAAGATGAAGACATAGCAAAATGGATCTATAAGGATCCTATCACCACTAACATTCCGCAAGCTCAGCTTCCCACAGATCAATATGGAAAAGGTCTTCTCATTATGCAAAGAATGGGATATGATGGTCAAAGTGCTTTAGGGTATTGTAAACAAGGGCGACATGAGCCGTTACTATCGAAATTACAACCCAAAGACAATGCAGGCTTAGGCTTTCAAAAGGAGATCTTTCCTAAGCTCAGATTCAAAGGAAAACCCAACAAACTGCTATATCAACCTAGTATAAAGAGGCCACCTTTGATTATAAAAGTAGCACCCCAGAACATCACAACTGTCTCATTGGAGCTAAAGATCCCAACAAAACCATCTACAACGCCAGTTGTCCCATTAATCAAACCAATAACACCATCAACAACAGCGATAAGATCAATAGTCCCATTAGTGGCTGCAACTATCTTCGAATACCCAGCAGTATTTACAACACCAACAGTTCTAGTAGAAGTAGCAGAATTAACACTACCAATGCTCCCCATATCGAATTCATTGATCCCCATCATCCTTCCTGCAACACCGATCATTTCATCCACAAAGGTACATCAACTGATCACACCTACAGTGTTTAACTCAAAGGATATCCCAGTATGGTACAGTAACCGGTTACTGGAAAGCGACTCAGAGACTGACTCACATGAGTGGGAATTTGATTATGTTCAGCTTAATACTTTAGATGAGGAAGACACATCACTACCCCCACCCTGCAAAGATATCCCTATTTACGGAGAAGCACAGATAAAGACTTCTTGGGTTCCTGAGCTGGAAAATTCTTCCACAGACCCTACGTCGCATCCTACACTTGATTCTGATAGGGAGAGTACCATCAACGCCCTTCACCACAACATCTTAAACCTCACTGATGCATCTAACAAACTTAACCTAATCGATGAGATAATGCCCATTATCCATCCTGAACTCATCGAATGGAACCAACCTAATCCCCCATGTCTTGACCATTTCCAAAATGATGAGGCAATCATTGACTTCTTGGAACTATGAGATAACATACCAAGCGGGGATCACAAAGCTGGATTCACCATAGAACTTAATAGTGCAACATACTTTGGGGCAGAGGCCAAACCTTTCAACTGTAAAAATATAACAATAAAACATGGATCTTCTAGTGAAAACCACACTGTGGCACTGTTTGATCCCACGAAAATAAAAAGAAAGAGCGTATCCAATGGTGAAAACCTCTCTGAGGTGCCTGAGGATGAAAGGTTTGACATCCTTCCCTTTAGCACATAGCAGGAACGATCAATGATTCTCATTGAAGAAACAAAAGAATACAATGTGGGGACTCCTGAAACTCCTCACCTCATACATCTGGCATATTTTTTAACTTTAGAGGAACAACCCAAGTTTGTCGAATTCTTCCAGAACCGCCAGATCAATTTCAGACGGTCATATGCAGACATGCCTGGTCTTGATCTAGATTTAGTCATGCATCACCTAACAGTAGCAGAAGGAGCCAAACCTGTCAAGCAGAAGCTTCGTAAGATGCATCCTCAGATTGCAGTCCTAGTCAAAGTAGAACTTAAGAAACTTCTGGATATTGGTTTCATTAGACCCATTGATTATGCATATTGGATCTCCAATATTGTTCCTGTCGGCAAACCAAAAGGGGGCATCCGCATTTGTACTGACTTCAGAGATCTGAATAAGGCATGTCCTAAGGATGACTTCCCCCTACCAAATATCGACATCATAGTAGACCTGACAGCAGGACATGCCATGCTTTCACTCATGGATAGCTTTTTCGGATACAATCAAATAAAGATCGCACCAGAGGATCAACATAAGACTGCCTTCACATGTCCATGGAGTACATACTACTGGAATGTAATGCCTTTTGGTCTAAAGAGTGCAGGAGCAACCTATCAATGAGCAATGACTACTATCTTTCATGATATGATGCATATCATAATGGAAGATTATGTTGATGACTTACTGGCAAAATCACTCACAAGAGAAGGTCATTTGAACAAACTAGAGAAAATATTTGATTGATTGGAACAATATCATGTTAGACTCAACCCAAAGAAATGTGTCTTTGGAGTAACCTCAGGGAAGCTTCTTGGATACATTATCTCAAGCAAAGGTATTGAGGTCGATCCAGCAAAATTCAAGGCAATCATGGGCATGCCACCACCAAAGAATATTAGTTAGCTAAGGACATTACAAGGGCGGCTCCAATCCATCCAAAGATTCATTGCACATTTGGCAGATAAGTGTAACCCATTCACACACCTGCTACACAAAAATATCAACTTTCAGTGGGATGCTAGATGCCAGCAAGCATTCCAAATACTTAAAGATTATCTCATGAATACAGCATTGATGATCCCACCAGATCCAAGTATACCATTATTACTCTATATATCGGCAACAAGTACAACATTAGGTTTACTAATGGTACAACATAATGCAGAAGGGAAAGAGTGTGTTGTTTACTACATCTCTCGCACACTGGTTGGCTATGAACTCAATTACACACCTATTGAGTGAGCTTTCCTAGCGGTAATCTTGGTAGCCACTAAAGTGAGGCACTATCTGTTAACACACAAAGTACAATTCATCGCAAAGATTGTACCACTCAAGTACTTACTTAGCAAAGCAGCATTGACAGGCCACTTGGCCAAATGGGTGATGATTCTAAGTGAATTTGACATCGAGTATGTGGACCGTAAGGCTATCAAATGTCAGGTCATTGTAGATCAGTTGGCCGATGCACCACTCATAGGCGATCATCCCCCTATTTCCAATTTTCCAGATGAAGAGATATTCATGATCACAGAAGCACAATCATGGAAGCTATACTTTGATGGTTCATACACTCGGCATGGCTCGGGGGCAGGCATTCTATTTATCACACCTCAAGGTGACAACATCCCGAAATCTTACTTGCTCGCATTTCCATGCACAAATAACATAGTTGAATATGAGGCCTTGATCATAGGACTTAGGCTCGTCGTACAATGGAAGTTACAAGCGCTGCAAGTATATGGAGATTCACAACTGGTCATTCGACAAGCAACAGATGAGTATCAGACCAAGGATGAGAAACTCATGCCATACAAGCAAATGGTGGACAGTCTAAAGGCATCATTTACTACTATAACCTTTGAGCAGATACCCAGAGATCAAAATCGAGCTGCTGACGCTATGGCTACTATCACATCTCTTCTAGATCTTCCATAGAATTCAACACGCTATGAGTTCTTGGTTGAACAACTTTGGATTCTTGCTTATGATATCCCCGAATTTGAGATGATATGTCATCTTGTCAGTTCTGAATCCCCATGGTATGGTGAGTTTTACACTTATCTCCGCGATCACACCCTTTCTCCTAGTCAATCGAATAACCAACGTAAAACCTTCATCCACCAAACCGCTCGATATACCATTATTGCTAAAACCCTATACCGACGCAGTCTTGATGGTACTCTCCTTTGATGTCTGGAATAGGATGAGATAACATAGGCCTTGGAAGAGGTACATGAAGGAATTTATGGAACTCACTCAAGTGGCCCGTCACTAGCCAAGAAGATCATGCGAGTTGGATACTATTGTCCATATATGGAAAAGGACTCCTACTACTTTGTTAGAAAATGCAAGAAATGCCAAGTTCATGGAGACTTGATACATGCGCCAGCATAGGAACTGCAACCAATCACAACACCATGGCCTTTTTGTCAATGGGGCCTTGACCTTGTGGGTAAAATTCATCCACCTTCATCCAATGACCATATATTCATCATTACCGCTACCATATACTTAACAAAGTGGATCAAAGTTGTTCCACTTACCCAAGTTACCGACAAGCAGATCGCCCCATTTATCCTCAATTACATCATCTGTCGGTATGGTGTACCCATGTCCATCATCATAGATAACGATCTTCCTTTCAAAAATCAAGATGTCCATGAACTCTGTGAAAAGTTTCACATCCAACACCGCTTTTCCACCCCTATTACCCACAAGGCAATGGTCAGGCTGAAGCATCGAATAAAAACATATTAAGAATCCTCAAGAAGACAGTCAATGATGTCCGCCATGATTGGCATGTTCAATTGAATCCAGCACTATGGGCATATCGAACTAGTATTCGAACCCCTACAGGTGCAACTCCCTACTCATTGGTCTATGGTGCAAAAGCTATCTTACCTATAGAGGTTGAGATACCATCACTATGGGTTTCCTTGCATAATCTGATAGATGATGAAGCATACAGAGTATCCCGTCTCCAAGACTTAGAGCTACTTGATGAGAAGCGACAAGCTGCATACAATCACCTCAAAGCCTATCAGCAGTGCATGAGTAGAAGCTATAATCATCATGTTCGACCTCGTACATTTGAGGTAGGTGATATTTTTCTCCAAGAGAATCCTCGTAACCAACCAAACAGAAAACATCAGGGAAAGTTTGAATCAAATTGGCTATGTCCATATGTTATCACTGCTGTATTTGGGTCCGGGGCATATCAGTTGGCTACTTCAGAAGGAGAACCACTAGCAGATCCGATCAAAAACATGCACCTTAAAAGGTTTTATACATGAGCTGCATAGAGCATCAGACTCCCTTATATACTAGCAAAAACATCAAAAACATTCAGAAAAATATCCTGAAGAAAATACAAAAACATCAAAATAGTAAAGAAAAATCATACATCCAAATGGTGAGCAACCACTCTGGTGGCACCTTGGGTAAGTGTGATGGTGAAAACCTGGCAAATAGGTGCCACTCGTAAATGCTATGGCTCCATTATCTTTCAGGCTTGTTGCAATTACATTCATTACACACACACATCCATCCGTCCACACCATGGCTGGTTATTGATCTGCAATAAAGAGATAGTACTTCATGTATCTTGCATCTCACTTTTTCATGGTCCTGCCTATACTGGGGGCAATGCCCTTAACCTATTGATGGAAGTGGATTTCTACATTACTTGTGATTCGTTGAGTTCTTCATTCAAAACTATCTCACAAAATCCAAAAACATTCAAAACAATCACCAAAATATCAAAAACATTGGAAATCAAATCAACAAAATCCAAAAACATCAGAAAATAACAAAAATCAGTCAAAAACATGGCAACACGTTGTACATACTCATCTGCGTAGATACCAAACAAACATTGTGATATACTCCACAAAATGACCACTTATCAAGCGACCAAACAATCAAAATCAACACACAAACTGTCTTCAACAAGGATGCATCCTTCCTTACCAAAACAAATACAAGATGACATTTTCTTTGACAAGAAAATTCTGTTTAAGCTATCAAATACTTGGTTGATTTATGGGCTAGTTATTTATATCAGGTTCCTCCAACATTGTTTGTGTATCTTCTGCGCATTATTCCGATTAAGTTCTGATGCATGTACTAATGGTGTCTACATGGGAAGTTCACTAAGCTACATGATCATAGGCAAAATACAGTCATAGATCACTATGGCTTGCTGACTACAGCGTATACCTCGACCATATGAGCATGAACCATTACCAAAGATCCATATTCTTTATTCTTTATGTATATACTATTTGTTTACAGGTACAATGCTCTTTCTTTGGTTCCTCCTACCTCATCCAAATTGGATAAAGGTTTTATCTCTTATTACAGTATGAACTTGTCTCAGGATATGATCAGCCTAAGATCAAGGAGGATGATCCAAGTCATGCATGAAAGGAAATAATCCTTGTCTGTTCTACAAGAAATACTCTGGTCAACTTGACCCATTATATCAAGTTGTTTGTATTAACTTGCTATATCAAATCCATGTAAGGAATACTCAGGTCATCTTGAAACATTTATGTCAAGTTGCTTGTATTTTCTTACAAAATTTTAAAGCTCAATGATGAAAATAGACCACTATGGATCATCATCTCATCTCATCTATTTATATATTGCATTCCATTGCATATCGCCCATCCATTTTCTCATTCATATATGTGATTTTTGTATGCAAATGTGAACAAAGTTAATATGAGCAGTTATGTGAAAATTAAGCTGGTCTTGGATACAAATTATGACCGAGTACTCTGATACATCATCAGTGCATTATGCAAAGTCTAAACGGCCTTGCATCCATCCATCATGATCATATCATCATCATTACATTTAGTTGCATTTGCATTAAGTACATTTCATATCATTTTAGTTGTTTACAATGCATATAGTTCATTATCATTTATTAACATTAGTTTGCTTAGATCATTTCATCATTGCATACTCATAATGTTTAGATTCATTACTATAATCAAATTGTCCTTGATTGTATTAACCATTACTATACATTCATTTAGACATCATCATTTATCATCATTTATCATTTATCATTGCATACATTCATTTATCTATCCATTAGTTAAAAAAGTGCATTCATTCATTCATTTTAGTGTCTTATTCATACTCATTTTATTTTTTCCTTAGGGTTCATTTAAATTGCATTCATTATCCCCTTTAAAAATTGCATTAAGGTGCAGTTATTAAACCATGAGTTGCATTATCATCTTACTTAATCATATTTAGGCATTTGAAATCATAAAAACCATTTATTTCCAACATTGGTTCATACATTATAAACACATGCATTCATTTAGAAATCATCATTTAAACCTTTGTACTTTACATTTGTTTATCCATGTTACATTCATTTTTTATTATATATAGGCATATCCATAAAAAGACTCAAAGCATTGCATTAACATCATTGCATATCATTAACTCATCATTGTGCTAATATAAAATACAAACTCTATCTATACCATCATAAATCATCATTTTGTTATGCATGCATCAGCATCATGACATTGCATACATCAAGTAGTCTATCCCAAAAGCCATCAAAGGCACACATACATTAACCTGCATCCACATGTTAGCATAAATCATCATAAAAACATGCATATAGGAATCATCTCATAAACACATACATATATCAAAGTACAAATATCCATCTAAGCATAAAAATCCATACATATCAACATGCATATCATCACAAAAATATGGGATCTCCTCATATATATCATCTCATGTATCAGAGTACAATGAAGTCTAAAAAATCGGCTACCAAGAGCCATCCAAGACATAGTCCAAAAATGATCATATAAATACATGTATGCAAAAAAAATGCTCTCTCAGATCCCACTCTGACCAGATGCTGCACCACCATCACCACCTGCTCCACCACTAGTCCCTGCACCATCTGATCTATCTCTCTGTGGCGGCCCCATCAAACCCCCACTAGCTCCTGCACCACCTGGCACCTCTCTCTGTCGTGGACCCATCACACCCCCACTACTCTGCATCCTCTGACACCACTCTGACTTGGTCTGCTGCATCTATGAATAGCTCAGTGCTCGCTGATTAGCTGGCACCACCTGCTCATATAATCCCCGCCAATACTCTACCTCAGCCTGTGCCCGTCCAAACTGTCTCATCACCTCCCCAGTAGGACCCTGTGCTCCTAATCCCACCTGGACTCTCTCCTGCAGCTCCACTAATCTCTCCACTGCACTATCCCTCTCCTGCAACACTACAGTCAGCTCTGACTCTCATGCAAATAGCTGCACATCTCTCGCTGCAACCTCCACCTCCAAATCCTCCACCTGTGTCTCGACTACTATCAGTCGAGTCTGCAAATATGCTAACATATGATCCCGAAGATCACCACCCCCTATCGCTCCCTCCCCTGTATCCATAGGTCCACCACCTATAGCTCCCTCTCCAGTGGCTCCCTCCCCTCTGTCCATTGGTATTTCCCTCTCCATACCTCAGCCACCTAATCTGACTCCTCCCGACATCAACGGTCCCTGTGATATCTGCAGAGGCAATCCGCCTTTCCCTCTCCGCTGGACCCGACCACCTAAGCCACCTCCTTTGCCACCTGCACCACCTGCACCATCTCCTCCTCCTCCTCCACCACCATTTCCTCCCCCACCTCCACCATCTCCTCCTCATCCTCCACCACCATCTCCTCCCCCACCTCCACCATCCCCCCTCCCTCGCCCACCTATCATCAGTCCTCGACCTCCTCCTCTCCTCCGTCTCTATCCCCTCTCCTCCTCAAAATCAGGAATCAGCTCTACAGGATCTGATATCCGAAGTATCGAATGAGCCACCATATATTACGTATACTCCTCTGATACCCCTACATCTACCACCCTCGCCCGTATATCCCATGGCCTCGCCTGTAACATCTAGAACTCTGCCAATGCCTGATCATAAGGAAGTACTGGCCCCCATGCATATCTCTCTCAGACCACTCTAGCGTACTCTCCTGATCCCCTCGGCAATCCCTACTGCCATCCAAATTGTCTCATCACTCTTCCCGACACCTATCTCTCTACATCATAGCATGTCCTCCCAATGAGGAATCGGGTCATAAACACATACGGTAATGCCTCTACTTCATCCTACTAGAGCTCACACTCAATGTAAGGCCTCCAGATCACTGCATCAAGATCATTCAGTGCCCGCTACCACCACTCTAACTTCCCCAGGTGTGGTTGACTCATTATCCCATTGTACATAAACATATAAGGTTGGTCAACTGCTCGGAATCTAAAACTCACTGGTCGCATCACTGGTAAGTGCTCCCATTTCCATATATGTAGCATCATCACTCTCACTACCAAGGAGCCTCTCCCATGGTACACTACCTCATGTTGCTCCCGATACATGTGCGCTAACACGCACGGTCCCCAAGCAAATTGGGTCCCCTCTGTCATCATCTGCTCTATAACTTGTCCCCACCCAATAGCCAGACCATGCGATCGCCTATCAGGATATGGTAGCTCTCCCACGATCCCTGACAAAACTGCTGGCAATGGCTCGTACAAAGCAACAATATCCTCCCAGGCTATGGAGCCATCATCAATGTACATGTCCTCATTGAAGAATCTCTAAACTGCTAGAGTCCCCCATGATCTATCATATGTGACTAGCTCACCCTGAATGAGAATATGCAGAATGCGCCACACATCCTCCAGTGTCACCGTCATCTCCCCCTGCACTCAGTGAAACGTGCAGGTATCACTATGCCAGCGCTCTGCCAAGGCTGTAATCAAACCGTGATTCAAATATGCATCACATCATACAGTCCAGTCGCTGTAATGCAATCAATCTCGGCCTCTGTCAGCTGATCGTGTAGCCCCTGTGTAGCTGGATGTCTCTCGTGCAACTGTAAGATGCGTAGATCCTCCTGCACACGTGCATCATCAATCATCATCAGTTGTTTTGTTTCAAACTTTTTTAAAGTTTAAACCTAGACTATCAACAGATACTTTGATGATCAAGTATCTTCGGGTCTCAACAGGTAAAAAATCATGACACACCTAGACTTCAATAGACATTTATCCTAATGACCTAAGTCTCATCAGGGCTATTATGGTTCAAAACAACTCTCACTTCACATCCCTATCCATCCATCATTGGCATTGGAAGATTTTTGTTCACACAAACTGGGGCATCTATTTTCCTAAACAAAAGCACTATCTTGCAAACAAAAGCACTACTTTGTAGACAATAGCACTATTCCCCTAACAAAAATGCTTAATCAACTATGCAAAAGCGCTCAAACAAAAAAAATGCTACAAGACCTATGCAAAAGCGCTGCTTAACATCAAAAGCACTCAATTGACCCCTCAAAAGCGTTAAACACATAATAGCATGCAAACATGCATACAATAGCGCTAATATTTTCACAAGCGCTCAAACAACAACACAATAGCACCATTGCGGCACAAAAGCGCTAATTCATTGGACAAAAATGCCAAAACATAGTTTCAACGCTATTGTCCGGACTCAACTTGGACACAGCAAAAAACATGTCAAAAATGCATAAAATTCAAAATTTCAAATTTGTGTACCACTAGTCTGTAGTCATCTGGCCGCTGGAATTGTCAGACTCGCTCAAATCAATGCTCTGCTATTGGTACTAGCATCATGATTGTTGCTTGCTCCTCCAAAAGGTCACTATTAGAGCTCTAAATTCACAATGGTCATGGTTACAAATGAGTCTGTTTTCACCCCTTTCTCCCCATATAAACCCTTCGCCGTCACCGTAACTTTTCCCCCGCTCACCGCCGTGGTCTTTGTGAACTTCCTGAGCCTCCCATTTCTCTGTTTTATCTCCGATTTCTTCTATTTTTCACTTGCGTTGCCACCTTCTTCTCTTCTATCACCCTGCCAATTTTCATTCTTTTTCGAGAGATCGCCTAATTTTTAAAAATATTTCAGCCCATCTCTCGAGGGGGCATACCACCCATTAAATTTATATTTTATGGGGCATTTCTTCACACCTATGTTTTTTTCTTTGAAATGACGTGATAAACCACACCGTCTCAAAGACTCCAAAGTCTTTGAAAAACAATTGATGCTTTGTGTGTTCAACAATTTAACCTCCAAAGTCTTCCAAACCACTTATGGCTCTTACATGACCATTAATGGCTCTTACATAAATATTTATGGTTATTTCAACTTGCACTCATGTGTCTCCTCAACCATTTATTGCTTTGACCATGGTTATCCCTTTTGCCTTTTCACAAGAGTTTATCCATTGGATAAAAGCTTTATTCTTTGAATAAAGAATTTATTCACTCAACCCAACCTTGACCTTAACCCCCAAGTTGACTCCCAGGTCATGTCAAACATTTAATGATTATTCCCTCTCCTCTCAACCTATCTCATATTGACACTTGTCATCCTAGGATTGGGTTGAAAGCCCTCACATGGATTGAATATCTTTCAATCTTGGCCCTTGTTGAGATTACTCAATCTCAACCATCCATTGCTCCATTTTTTCTATAAATAGAGCTCATTTCTTCATAATCCAGATCCTGAAAAACTTGTATGCATCTAAGTTATAGAGAATTTTAGAGAGCATTTAGCATAAATCATTAATCATCTTGTCATTTTGGTTTAAAATAAATCATTTTAGTATCTATAAGCATCTAGTATTAGCTTTTTATTCACATTTAGAGCAAATACTTTAATCTCAAAACTCCATAAGCATCCATAGTGCAAAAAGCTGTTGAGAGCTACACTAGTTTGGAACTTGGAGAGGAGAGGAACAAGGAAGGAGAAGCTACCAGCATGGTAGAGAGCATTTGGAGGAGTTTAGTTGCTTTTTGTAGATTCCTTAAGCTTCTTTTTGCTTAGTAGTGTCTTTCTTGATATGCTTGCTTAGGATAGTTTTTAATTGGTGATTTTCTAACATCTAACAATTGACTTCTTTTGTTTCTTGTTTGGTGTTTGCTTATCCTAACCTTGTCCTTTTTGCAGAGCATCAACCACCATAAAGAGTAGAATGTGCTTCCTTGAGGAAGCTTGATGATCTCAAGGAACTCAAAGTTTATCCAACTTGTAGAGTACCCCTTCCTTGATATGAAAATATTGAAAAATGTGCTAAGTTTGAATTTGAAGGATTCTGAAGACTCGTGCAAGTCATGCCAAAATCAGGATCTTGAGCATACTGAGAAGACCATGTTTGAAATCCCAAATGAGAAGTGGACATTATAGTTAAAGCATATATTGTAGGAAGCTGACTCGAACAATTTTCAACATTGTTGGTGTTACTCTTCTTATACTTGATGGCCAAGTGAAACTAATGTAAATATGAATCCCACTTCATATGCCTTGCTTCTTCAATTTTCTTTTGAGAACGAAAAAATTGTAGAGGCAAGTGATCAGTGTGAACAACAATCTCTTTCCCCAAAAGATAATGTCTCCAATACTTGATGGATTTGATCAATGCATAAAATTCATTATCATATGTAGTGTACTTCCTTTTAATAGTAGAATTTGTTTCTAAATGATAGGCCACAGGATGACCATTTTGCTTCAAAATAACGCCAAGTGCATACTATGAAGCATCTATCTCAATCTCAAAAGGTTGTAAGATATCTGGTAGAACAAGAACAAGTTTTGAGCATAATTTTTCTTTCAATGTGTTCAAAGCATGAGAGTGAATTTTTGTCCACTTGAATGCAACATTGGATTTTGTTAATTGGTGCAAAGGTGTGGCAATGCTCTATTAATGTAGAATAAACTTGCGGTAGAAGTTCGTAAGACAAAGAAAACTCCTCAATTCAGTGATATTTGAAGGAGTAGGCCACTTGAGAAGAACTTCCACTTTCATAGGATCCACTTGAACACCACGTGCATCAATGGCATACCCAATATAGGAGATGGATGTCTAACCAAAAGAACACTTGGAAAAGTTGGCATGCAAACTAATATGTTGAAGAGTCTGAAGAACATGTTCCAAATGTTGAAGATGCACTTTCCAAGTTTTAGAAAATATGAGAATATCATCTAAATAGATGATAACAATTTTGTCCAAACAATTGTGAAACACCTCATGCATCAATCACATGAAAGTGGCAGGAGCATTGGTGAGATCAAATGGCATCACAAGCCACTCAAAAAGTCCCATTTTGGTTTTGAAAGCCATCTTCCATGTGTCCTTTGCCTGAACTCTAACTTGGTGATACCCACTTTTCAAATCAATCTTAGAGAATAATTTTAGGCCTTGAAGTTGATACAAAAGGTCATCAATGTGTGGAAGTGGGTATCAATTTTCAATGGTGATCTTATTTAATGCTAAAAAATAAATACAAAGATGCCAAGTTCCATCTTTCTCGAGCACCAATAAAATTGGTGAAGCACAAGTGGATGTACTTGGTTTAATTAAACCTTTAGACAATAAATCTTGAATCTATCTTTTTATCTCAAGACTTTAAAGAATTGATTGTCAATGCATTGGGGCATTAGGAAGAGATGTGCAGTAGGAACAAGATCAATAGAGCGATTGATTGCTTGTTCTAGGGGAAGTGTTTTGGCTATTGAAATACATGTGAATATTCTTGAAACAATTTTTCTATTGTAGCATGTGGCTTAGACATAATTATTTTTGCTTCATAATTTTCAAATTGTGGCCTTATAAAAATTAATGCAATCTCTTATGCCTGATTGATAGCTTTTATGGCTTGTCTACAACTAAGCACTAGTTTTTTAGTGCTCTTATTACATTTTGTTAGGTACATCTTATTATTTTATCGCAATGCATAGGTGTTATTAAAGGCATCATAATGAGCTTTCCTATCATATTGATAGGGTTTTCCGAGCAAAAAATCACAACAGTCCATGGTGGTCACATCACATGTGACCTTATCAATAAACTTGGGACCAAATGCAAAAGAGACAATGCAAGTGTGTGTGATTTGTGAAGATGAATCATTATCCTTCCATCCAAGTGAATATGGATGACGATGTGGATCCATCAACAAATGAATTTTGTCGACAATGGACTTCACAATCAAATTTTTCTGTGAGCCATTGTCGATGATACAATCCATAAAAAAATTATGTGTTAAATGAGCACAAGTGACAAGCAAATTATCACGTTCCCTTGAAGTAGAATGATGGTTCATTAAGATGACCTTGTTGAGTCTACCTTTCAAATAATTATAATTCCTATCATCACCAAAATCCACAATGGGAATATTTTTCCTTTCCTCATCACGAGACTATACAATTAGATTCATTTTCTTCAACTTAAAGCATTCAGATTTTTCATGTCCCTTCTTTTTACAATAAGTACAAAACATAGATTTCTTAGTATTAGAAGGAGGAGACTGAAAAGAAGAGGAAGGAGAAAAAAAATGGATTTTTTTGTGGTTAATAACTTGAAGCTTTTGGAGGACCTGTAGAAAATGAAGGTCGAGATGCATGAGACTGGGCAACTAGATTTTCCTCTGCCAATTGTGCTTGATTGAATGTAGCATCAAGAGATTCTAGGGTA
This sequence comes from Cryptomeria japonica, assembly GCF_030272615.1. Lineage (NCBI taxonomy): Eukaryota > Viridiplantae > Streptophyta > Pinopsida > Cupressales > Cupressaceae > Cryptomeria > Cryptomeria japonica. Next base: position 9,684,032 of record NC_081410.1, read on the forward strand.
GTATATTTCATCTCCCTAAACAAATGATCTTGTAAGCCACTCTTGAAGTTTAAGATTAGAGAAACAACTAGTTCTTGCATGCTAAGTAGTATTCTTAGTCAATTGAACTGGGAGATATAAACTTGCACTAACATTTGTTGTCTTTGTCGCAGACGAAGCCATTTGATATGCGATTCCTCATCACAGTTTGAAGGATAGAATATATCCTTTAAGGCTATGATAAGTTGATTTTATGTTGCGATAGGGTCCTGAGCATATTGTCTCTCAATGACCAAAACCTTAGCGACACCAAAGAGCTTCAATTAGGCAAATGTAACCTTATCAACATCGACAATCTCATTATAGGCGAACCATGTCTCCATGTCAAGGATCCAAGTTTGGAGCACATCAAGATCTTGGAATCCATCATAGATTTTGACTTTACATATGGCTAAAGGTTGGTGGCTTTCAGGACCAGGAAGCTGTTGAATTGCAATATCATTGACTTTATTAGTGAATGTGGTTATCACATTGGCAAGTTCAACAACTCACTCAGCCAAATTAGTGGCCATATTATTGCGAGTTAAAGCTAGTGATATGTTTTATAGCTCCCAACAAAAAAATGGAAGAACATTGAGGTTCAACACTCTATTAGACTTGGGTTTGAAAAAAACAATTAAGTCAAAAAATCCTTTAAAGCTTTGATTGAAACTTCTTTACACAGATATGTGGGATTTCTCTAGACTCAATTGAAAAACTTTAAAATTAAAAAATGCCAAGTAGACCACAACCTACAGTTTATACTCTCCCAACAAACTTGATATATACATCTTTTCTTTCATCATTTGGGAGCCCTATACGCAACTTTTATTAAAACCCTTTGGTGAAATGGTGGGGCTTCTTGCCTGTAGTGCCTACAACCTAGGTTCAAACCCCGCGGGTTCGTCTCTACCATGTTGACAATGGAGCATGTTTGTCCATGGGGAGAACCTTGGAGAAATGGTGGGGCTTCTTGCTTGTAGAGCCTACATCCTTGGTTCAAACCATACAATTATAACTTTCAATATTCTAAAACCCTAATGGAGCTGGGAGGAATAGGAAGCGGCAATGGAAGAACTCAAAATTCAAATTCTCTGAAAGGTGGGAACTCTAGTTCCAATGGTGGGAGCACCTAGAATGAAGATGTTGGTCCTATGGGAGAGACAGACAAGCCTCTAGATATTCCGAAGGCTGTTGACATTCCACAGACTGGTGGTACTCTGCCAGAGAAGGAAGCTGGTTCTGGGTTTTCGGGGGAGGGGTCCAGTGGGGGTTCCAGCCCATGTGAAGAGCCCTTGGAGAGCAGAAAAGAATCTAGAAAATGGTCATCCCTTTTTGGAACAAAACCATCTGGTAAATCCTCTTTACCTCCTGTCAAGAATATTTCTGATCCAACTGGTGGAAAGTTCGCTATCTCTATCCCTGATCTGGTTCTGGATCATAATATAAACAACATGTTGAACTCTCTGGTAGGTAAATTTATGGGTTCCCGTCCAAACATTGAATTTATTAGGGTTTACGTCAAATGGAAATGGGCTCTGATGGGTAACGTTGAAATCTCAGCATTGCTTAAAGGCCTCCTTTCTTTTACTTTCTCGTGTGAAGAGGATAAATTAAGGATACTATGTGGTAGTCCTTGGATGGTAGGAAGGACAACCTTGGTCCTTCAGAAATGGCGTCCGAATCTGAATATGAATGACTCTCTTTTGGCTCAAGTTCCAGTTTGGGTAAAGTTACCAAGCCTGCCTCTTGAATATTGGGCAGAAAGTATCTTCTCAGGAATAGCAAGTTCCTTTGGTGAACTCCTCTTGATAGACCCAGTCACAACATCTAAAAGGAGACTCACTCATGCTAGGTTTTGTGTAGGGATAGCTCATGATGTAGATATGCCAGAACAGATAGATATAGTTTCAAAGTTGGGGACATGGAAACAACAAATAGAATATGAATCTATCCCCTTTGCCTACTTTCATTGCAAGAAAGTAGGCCACTAGGCAAAATCTTGTCCTATCAAGCCTAAAGTAGAGCTCAAGTAGACTAAACCCCTAGGTGAAAGTAAAAGGGTTCCAGAAAAAAAGGTTTGGCAAGTTAAAAACTCAGAAAATAAGGAAGCGGACTTTGTTGACAACAACTCTTTTGAACCCTTGGGGGAAAATAAGGAAGTGGTCTCCTCAACTTCTGTCCTTCCTATATAGGAAGTATTGAGGAATGATTCAACAAAAGTTAACAACCCCATGACAGAGCAGATTTGAATAGAGGAATTGAAAGAACAGACTGTATCCTCAAAAGATACAGCCAAAGTGGTAACTGCTGACACTTTTGCTGGTAAAGAAATGCAAAATAAAGAGGAACAACCTGAGGAAGGGGAGATCACTAGCTCCTAAGAAGAAAAGACTGACTCTCTCCTCAGTAATTCTGAAGTGGTTCTTGAGAAAGATGCTGACTGGAAAATACCAAAATACAAGAACAAGAAAGGATCCACTCCCTCGGCTTCACAACTAAGGAAATCCAGCAGAATTGCTCAAGTTGATGTTGGGTACATTTCCTCTTCCCCAGGTCAACCTTCTAACCACAAAGTCAGAAACAAGGAGGCCAGTAAGAACATTGCAGATGGGACTCAGAAAACTCTTAAGGAGTTAGGAATCGGTAAGTAACTGTGAAGATTATCTCTTGGAATATTAGGGGACTTAATAATCCTCATAAACATGATATTATTAGGAATATGATAAGGGATAGTAAACCTGATGTTTTTCTGATTCAAGAGATCAAAATTAGTAGAGAAAAAGTTGAAACTCTAAAGTTTTTAAAAAATGGGAGTATCAGTGGTGGTAGCTCAGAAGGTGCTTCGGGAGGAATAGCTACTATGTGGAATCTCAATAGTGTCAAAGGACATGTTCTTGTTTAAGAAAAAAATTTCTCTTGGATTAGATTTGAGAATTTAAAAGATGGAACAACCCAGTTTCTGGAAATTATCAGCAGACTCCAGATTCTGGAAACTATCAGCAGAATCCAGATTCTGGAAATTATCAGCAGAATTCAGATTCTGGAAACTATCAGCATTGGTGAAGGGAAGTCAACAATAGTTTATGTTGAGGATTTGACCAAAACTATTGCTAGAGCTGAAAATATGAGAGACCTTCAACCCCATATTTGAGCAAATTGAGAAAGACCTAATTGAGAGGAAAGCAAATGCCAATGCTATGGATCAAACAATGGCGGAGACTGTCAATAAAGTCAGCAAAATTGAGGAATGGCTTAAAATTTTCGCAGAGATTCTGAAGGCCTCTGCTGGCAAAACCAAAACCCTCATCAGCAATTTGGAGGAGGAGAAGCATACCCTGGAAATTGACCCTGACACTGAAGGAACAAGAGATTTTCAAGGACCCAGAACAAGAACCAGTGGAAAAAAGGAGAATAAGCCAAATAAGGACTTGGATGAACTTAAAGCAGCTCTGGCCAATTACGACCAGCTGATTATTAAGGCGGAGGACCTCCTGAAGGCTTTATAATTGTGTAGTGTTTTCTCTGGTTTCTTCATTTTGTTGTTTCTGTCCAATGCTATCCTTTTTGTTTATTGGCTTTATTGCCAGTCATTGTGTTAGTTGTTCTTTCTTGGTCTGGATTCTCTTTGATGATCCTGCTTAATCTCCTTTGTTAAAGGTTTCAGGTCCTTAAAACTTGTTTTTCTATTAATCAGAACTTTTATTAAAAAATCTTTATTTAAAAAAAAACATGAAAAAAGGAGAAAACCCATGTTTTTTACCCAAATACCACATTTTTGGGTCCAAAATCATTAACAAAACCACCCATTTTCTTTTGTATTCAGCAATTGAGGCTACCAGAAAAACATGAGTTTTCAAAGAAAATGCACAAAAATTTGAAAGAATAGTGCTTACTTTTGCAAGAAATCACCTCCAATTGCTTTTGGATGAATAATTCTCCTCAAATGAGTGCAAAAGCTTCAAAAATAATCTCCTTTTGTTGAAAGCTCCAAGACTTTCTTTTTTTTGATAAAATAAATTTGGATGATAAACTCATTCCCAATTATCAAAGAGTGCTTTGATACCAACTAATATGGAAAGACACAAGCTAACCATTAGTCAAAGATGAAATACATTATTATATAGGCATCATGTATGCCAAAATTAAGGATTTGGAATTTCATCCAAATCTTCATGGGAATGACCAAAATAATAGGAAGTTCTAACTCGTACTAGCCTTCTAACAGTTTTCTAATATATTCTAACTTCCTAACAACTAAGAAACTAAAATTTGACTTTTAACTTGTACTTTTTACTTAGGATTAAAAATTAACAAACATTATAAAATAATGGAAATCCTATGTTGTAGCCTATACCCTATGAATCCTCATCAAAGGGAATGCTAAATGATAATGTCAAACTCTACAATCTCAGTCATTATACCTCTAGCCACTTCAATATAGGAGCTTATGAAAGTGTTATGAGTGTTCATGAAAAAAGTGAATGTAAGATTTGCACAAACTAGTTTGTTGATTTGTGAATAAAATTCAAACATCTTTGAAAACTTGTCAAAAAAATTAAATGGCTTTGCCTAGGTTGCCAAAAGGGCGACAACTATGAAAACATCTGCAACCGCACCAGACAAAGGTGGCGCATAACAATTCTCATGGCTCTACTAATCACTTTGTGGCTCTCTCCTCCCCTCCTCCCTATGCTAGTAGAGCTAACCAAATCCCTATCAATTTGAGGAAGCAGGTAGAAGGGAAGCTAAATCTCTGTCCTTCTAGGGTTCCAAGTTCCCCTCCATCTAGATCAAGAATTCATTTTGATTTAATAAACAATTTTGGTCCTCCATCTGGGGTTAGGGCCAATGGATCACTTTGGGGGTGAGGGAACCCTAGACCTTCAAGAACAAACTCTATTACAACCCCTCATGGTGGTCACGGATGGCAAGTTTGCAGAGTCAGAGGTAGATGAAGTCTCAGGTAGACATTGCTTTTAATAGTTTACACGGATCATCTGGCATTCTGAGGAAGCATTTATGGATCATCTCCATCACTAATTTCACTTTGCGATTTGCTTTTGGTGCTAATTGCATTCCATTGGGATCCCAACCTCGGGCTTCCCCTCCTTTGGGTCCACCCCGCCTGCCAACAACACCTACCTTGCCTTCTTGGCCCAGGGAGACTCTAGCCCAAAATTATGGCACTCACATGAATAATACTTGCAACAACAATGCTACTCTTGAGAAGAAAGGCCCTTCCATGGCTCGGGACTCTCCAGATCATTCTGCAGAGGAATATGGTCCTCATGCCACCGATGAATATGAAATGTTGATTATAAGCAATATTTGTGCTAATGGACAATGAAACAAATGCAAAAATAATGGATTATTCGGTCAGTGGTTTGGTTATGGTTCCTCCACAAACAACATTATTCAATAGCTTAAGGCAAACTATGAATGCTAGGTAAGTATCATTACCCTTGAAGATGATTTCTTATTTATTTACTGCCTTTCTTCAAATATGAAGGACTAGATATTACAAGAAAAATCTCGGGTTTTTAAGGGATATTGCTTTAAAGTCTTTGATTGGAAACCTAATTTTACTCCTAAATATTTTGAAGATGAAATTACCAGATGGGTAATTATTCTGAATCTACCTATGGAATTGCTTCACGATCACAATTTAGTAAAAAATGGGAAATTATTGGGAGGATTTGTGGGTATAGAAAAAAACTTTTTGATGTCCTCGAATGTCAAAATCCTGGTTAATTTAAATTCAAGTACTAAAACATTGAAACCTCTAAAACTTATTACAAATCATTCGATATACAAAATAAAACCAGAAATATTTAGAGGAAATATTATGCTAGAGGATGGCAAAAGTAATTCAGAATCTAATATTAATAAGGAATTCAACCAACCATTAACTTCTCGTAAGGTTTGTGTAAGCCTTAATCTCCATAAGGGCAATATCTCCATAAATCTTAACCCCAATTGCAGAGGTTTTACCATATCCAACACTCCTAGGGTCTATGTTCTTCCCATGGATACCTCCATGATCAATTGTGTCCATCCTGAATTGGAAATTGAGGAGGGGGAAATTGTGGAGGGCACTCCTTGCTCCCCCCAACCTTGACTCTAACCTGAAGATAACCCAAGTGGATTCCCCCCCCCACTAGAGGCAGGATCAAAACCTAAATGTCCGCCCCCCTAAATCTTCAATTTTAGAGGTCCCACCCAACCAGGTGAACTTGACTCCCATGAGAGTCTTGCTAACAAAGCCAAATCCTTCTATGTCTACAGATTGTAACATTCATTCTTTTCCTTCCCCCCCTCCTTCCCATGGTGAGCTTGGTTTTTGTTGATGGGCAGGCAGCTGCCTGCGAGGAGATAGTGATTGGCAATCCCCCTCAATTGAATGTAGTACCAGATAACTTAAAAAAAAAATTTAATAACTTGGGAAATCATAATCACCAGAGTTATTTGGTTCCCTACTCCCCTAAATCTATTTTACCAGAACCGAGAGGGAAGGGAGATATTTGTGTGGAGAGCACATTCTTTGGGGCTTTTGAGGACTCTGCCCCCTCTAGTCCAGTTTTGGGGGACTATTTGGATAACTCTAAGGCTAATAATAATGATAAGAATAAGGAGCTACAAGATGATTATGACAGAATAAAAATAGAAAATAAAATTATTCTAAAATATGTTGGTAATGAGGTGGTCAACGACTTGATGGAGCAATTTATAAATGAAATTGTTGATGAAGAAGAACTTGCCTTGCAAAAATGATAAACAATTACTAACATTTTAGAATTCAATTCTGTGGAGGTGGATGAGGTTGAGGATATGATGGTTGAATTGGAAAAGAAAAACTATGACCATCAAGATGATATCCTAGGAATTATAGAAACAATGGAGGGTCCCGAATCTCCGGACTATGCTAAAATACAAAGGAAAAAGGGAAGGAAATCCATATTTGAATTAAGGAGCGGGTGAGGTTGTAGGTCAGATCAAATTGACCTCTGTGTTCAATCTTGGGAAGGGGAAGGTCCTTCCTGAGGCACCGTGAGGATCCTAACATGGAATGTTAGGGCGTGAATGCCCCTAACAAGTAGCAGATTATTAAATTTTGCATAACTAACATTAGTCTAGAGGTCATGTTGATTCAAGAGACCAAAATTAATGATGATGAATTAAATATATTTAAAAATAAACTGGGGGTAAGAGAACTGGTTGGGCAACCAGCTAATGGGGCATCTGGTGGGATAGGGGTTATTTGGAACAAGGTTGGTTTCTTTCATAGTTAACATAAAAATGGACAATTGGATGTGTGGACGAGTTTATGGTATTAAGAGCAATTTGAAGTTCCTTCTCTTTAATATTTATGGCCCAATACAGAACAAGGAGAAGTGCAAAGTCTAGAAGGAAATAGATCAATACTTGCTTTCATGGCCTGATCAGATTTGCATCTTTGACGGTGATTTCAATGCCATCTTGGATCCAAAGGAAAAATGGGGTCTACTCTGGATTTTGCAAATGACTCCTTTACTTGGAATAATCAAAGGAGAGGATTTTGCAACATTGCAAAAAAATTAGATAGGTTTTTTCTCAAAGAAGGGCTAAGTGACCTCCCAAACACTTTAATTATGGATATCCTTCCCTTCTAGAAGTCAGATCACTTCTAAGTGTTATTTGTGAGGATCCGGTAATTACTGAGAGGGGAGTTGAATCATTAATTACAGTACTTTAAAACTTTAACAATCAGTAGAAACTTATTTCAAAACAACTCATAAATAGTACCGGTAGTAACTGAAATCATATTATTGATCAGATTTAACAAAACTGTTATTATAAGTGTTCATCAACATGCATGCAATAAAAATATATCAACTTAACACAAACACAAATCAATCAACACATGAACACCAGGATTTTCACGTGGAAACCCGAATGGGAAAAACCATGGTGGGAATTGGTACCCACAAAATTTTTGCACTCTTTTGGAATGTGCCTTGTTAGGAGCCTAGCCCAGTTAGGAGCTTAAAATTATGCCTGGTTAGGAGCAAACCCTGTTAGGAGTCCCCCAGTTAAGGGATTTACCTCAGCTCTGTTAGGAATAAACTTGTGAAAGGATTTAGAACCCAAGCTAATGCGTCACCTGATGAAGGGATTTATACAATCAGGTCTGTCAGGACCTACCTAGTTAAGGGATTTTGAGTTTGCTACAACTGTTAGGGAACAAAAAATGTATGATCTGAAAATAACACTCTTTGCTTGCTTGTATAAATCCTTTTCTACTCCAATATGCTTCTCTCTTGTAGACACACACATTGGTTCAACCACACACTCTTTGTTTGATCACAAACTTACCCTAAATAAATTTTACAATTTAGTCGGTTACAAAACCCTGACCTCATACTAATATTTACATCATAGATCATCACAGATCTTTACAAATCATTATAGATCATCAGATGGATCATTATAATAAATTACAAATCAATTATAGTCGTTGAATGATCATAAATCATCACCGCACTTCAATCTGGTACACTTTCAAACCCTTAGCTCATTATACTAAGCACTTCACTCATTCCCATGAAATTCTCTCCTTGTATGCACCAAAAAAACATCTTAACACTTCACGTGGAGTGAGCCAAGTCATCACCATCTTACAAACATAATGTAATACACCGCCGAACTCAAAATAATTACCAGTTATAAGATTTGAATACTGGTTCTTAAACCCTACTAAAACCCTACAAAAAATACATCAGCGAATCACAAACATGACTTTCGGTAGGCAAAACATGATGGGGTTCCGGTCCTAACCTCATTACAATGTTCCAAACACATATTCCAAACTGCAACACCAAATTCTTCATCAAACTCTAGATCCAATTACTTAACCATAACACAGTTTCACATTTACCGGTTAAAGTCTTATTTGCTAGTTAACTGTCAAATCCATTTCATAGCTTTCCGGTCAATCATAGATGACTTAGATAACATGATAAAACAATGTAACCATAGTTTCCATCAATGACAACACAAACTGATCATCAAGTCATCAAACAACATCTCAACTATATCATCACCAACATTCCTGATACCGGTTCATCAATATTATCAACAATTATGTGAATATCCATTCACATTATCAGTTATGCCAATATGCCAAAATTCTCCCCCTTTGGCATTGTTGGAAACACTGAAAAACCTCATCATGTTGAACTGAACTGATCTGTTTTATACTCGCTCTTTTCCTCAACATCTCCTTTGTATTTCTTCTGTCGGTTATCTAGTTCTTCTTCTTCTCAACTAGTTCTTCTCCCCATTTGACATCAATACCAAAGGTGCAAATACCTATGTTGTCTTCATCTTTTTCATTTCCATCTATGTTTATCTCATCGTAGTTTCTCCCCCTGAGGAGTATCCCACTTCACATCAATTCAAATTTGAAAGATATTCAATGAATTCACCAGATTGATGCATCACCAGCATCTTAGTTGATCTTGTGCAAGGGTACAACCCCTAATCTACCTTTGAGATATTCAAAGGTTGTCACTAGTCTTAGGCAAAGGTTTAGTGAATATATCTACTAACTACTCTTTGCTAGACACATACTTCATTTTTAATTTTTTCTCATGTACTCTTTCCTTTAGAAAGTTATACTTCAACTCAATGTGTTTTGTTCTTGCATGTAATACAAGAATTTTTGAAATATTAATAGCACTAGTGTTATCACAATGAATAGTCACCGGTTCAGACATGTCTTTCTTAAAACCTTCCAAAATATGTCTCATCCATATAGCCCGAGTACAATTCATTGATGTTGCCACATATCTTGCTTTAGCTGTAGATTGTGAAATACAAGATTGTTTCTTGCTTATCCAGGACACCAATCTTTCTCCTAAAAAGAAAGCTCCACCAATTGTGCTTTTCCAGTCATCAACATTTCCAGCCCAATCTGCATCTATGAAAACTTTTAAAGAAAAATTATCATTGTAAGGATACCACAAACCATAATCAACATTTCCTTTCAAAACCTGAATATTCTTTTTACCGCTACCATGTGTGTCTCCTTAGGATCTTTCTAAAATCTTGCAAGCAATCCAACAACATGTACAATGTTCGGTCTACTATGAACAACATAATGCAACTTTCCAATCATAGACTTGTATTCTTTCTCATCCACAAATAGTGAATCATCTTGTTTTGACAATTTACAACTTGTCGCCATCGGAGTACCAACCGGTTTACAATCTTACATGCCAAAAGTTTTAAAGACTTCTTTTACATACTTAGTCTAATAGATAAATATTACATTCTCCAGTTGTTGAATTTGTAAACCAATAAAGAATTTTATCTCATCGATAAGAGACATCTCAAATTATTTCTTCATTTCATCTGCAAAAGACATACACATGTCATCATTTCCACCAAATATTATTGTAGACACCTAAAATTGTCATGTCTAATTAAATAAATATCTTTATTTATTTAATTATCTAAGCTTACTTCTTCTATTAATTAAATAAATCTTTATTTATTTAATTAATTCATTTATCCTCTTCTAGCCTTATTTCTCATTTAAATAAATACATTTATTTATTTAAATTATCCTTTTCCTAAATTAAATAAATATCTTATTTATTTAATTATCCCACTTCCTCTATTAATTAAATAAATCTTTATTTATTTAATTAATTCATTAGCTTTTTCTATCCATGACACATGTCATTCATCTCTTAATTCATACACTACCTCCCCCTTTCATTATTTTATTATTTCTTTTTCCTACCCTCTAATCATAGCCGACCTCCTTTTACACCTCTCAATCTTATCCCTCCATTTCATATAGTGTCTTCTATATAAGGAGATGCTTCCTTCATTATCAGACCCTAATCATTCATTCTAATGAATCATCTTTTATGCACTTGACTACACTACGATCCTACTTGCAACCACATTCCGTTCTTTGTTGAGCTCTTGTGCACATAAAATCTAAGAGCAAATATATCAAGCGAGATCAATGGAGATAGGAAGAATGGAGATCCAAACCCTATTGGACATGTGATGGTATAATCTTTGTGATTTTATTTGATTTGCATTGTCTTAGGTAATCTTCATATGTTATGGTGGATCTTTGTTGTTGTTAGGCTAGGGTTTTGTGGTTGAATTCATTTAGTCTTTCAATATTGTTATTATTGTTATCCATTTTCACCATATACATTTTGGCACGCCCGGTGGGACTCTTGTCCCTTTTGCATTTAACATCCTGGTTGCAGATTTTGTATTTTGAAGTTGCAGATCTGACGTTTTCGGCAGCATTTTGATATTTTCGCGTCTACGCACTTTCGGATTGCGTTTTCGATTTTCTGGCACGTCTACGACATCTGGAGTCGTGTTTGTGTTATTGGAAATATTTTATTTTGCAGGTTCCAGGAAAGCACATTTGTGTCATTTAGCCACATCTGTGTTGTTTTTAGCCGCGTCTGTGTCTAGAAGACGCGTCTGCGTTCTGTAGTCGCGTCTGTGTCACCCAGTCGCGTTTGTGTTGAGGGTAATCGCATATGTGTTCACCAGTTTCAAATTTTGGGGTTTTTTCAGTTTTTGGATTTTGCATTTAGGGTTTCAGATCTAGTTTATTTTGAGTTAACATTTTCAGATCTAGCTAACGAAATTGGTGCAGCTTGTCTTGAAAGTTAAATCGTTTGGTTGAAGGCCCCTATTTTCACAAAGTCTTTTGGGTTTAAAATTTAGCTAACTTGTGTGCTTGCAGGAAGGGGTAATCATTTGAAACAATCCAAACTACTAATAAAATCTTTGTTGTAGGTCCTTGGCAAGGGTTTTTGGATTTTTATTGTGTGCCTTGTTTTCATAGACTAGCAAACACTTCAATTGGTGCACTAAAATTGAATCATTGTCTTTTGTGTCTTGAGCAATAGGCTCTTTTTGTTTAATCTTTAGAGGGCCTGTCTTCCCGTGTGGTCATTAGGACTACTAGTGAGAAGAGAACAACCCAAGTGGTAGCGAGGAAAATCTACCTCTTCCGAACCACTATAAACAAATGTATTCATGGTGAAAACTATGAATAACATGTGCTGATTAGTTCATATCGAAACTATGTCTCCCCATAAACCGGTTTGATCAAATTTATTTGATCATTTGTAGGGCATAACCCCTACCGGCTGGGAGCCTTCTGTATTTACAGAGCTGGAAGTGCCACATGTATGGCCACATGAGTGGATGCCCTTACTAGCACCTTTTTGTTTTAGAAGCCCAAATCCTTCTAGTTGTTGGGGCAGGAGGTCGGACCTCTGGTAGCGGCCCACACACATATGGTTCTTAGTAGAGATACAAAGTTCGCCATGGGGATTTTTCATGGGGATTGATGCTTGGCTGACCCGAGAAGTGAGTGCTAAGGGTGGAGCCAGTGAGGTCAAGCATCTAAGTATCCACTCTGAATAGCGTAGCCTCGGGGGTAAAACCCCATGTGGGATCAACAACTATTGTCTTGGCCAGCCATAAGAATTGTGTTTGACTTATTTTAAACATTCAAAACATTCAAGACCAAACAACAAAACATTGTGTCTTTTGTGTCTTCAAGTGTATGCAAAACATTTTTACATCAAACAATACACTTTTTTTTTGGAGTCATTTTTGAGTCTAGACACTTGCAAACATTGAGTCCTCATCAACACTGTGTCATGAAAATCAGTCAAATAGTCATATTTGGTCACAACAAAATGACTTCATAGATTGGAAAAAATTTCACAAATTTTATAGAAACGCGTCTGTGTCAGACATAATAGCGTTTGTGTTGTATAACCACGTCTGTGAAGGGCAGAAACGCGTCTGTGTTGTATAACCGCGTCTGTGATGGGCAGAAACGTGTCTGTGTTTACAGAATCAACATTACACTTTGCAAAAAATCTCAGAAACATGTCTGTGTTAAACAGAGCCGCGTCTGCATCAGGAAACCGCGTCTGTGAAGTATACAGGCGCATCTGTGTTCAGAATTGAAAAACTGTTACAGTCCAGCAAACAAACACAGTCAGTTTCAGAATTCTTGAGCTTCTTAGGTCATTTCTCCAGGACTTCATTTAGCAGTCAACTTGTCTTTGGGTCTCACAAAGTCCATCATTGCTTCACACCTTACATTACATTCACATTTGTCTAAACTTGAGTCAAAAGGTCACTTGCTTGTCCACATCATACTTTGTCAACACACTACATACAATAACACTTTGCTAAGTGGTCCCTCATCAAGGTTTCTTACCTTTGGGTCTAATTTGGTCTTACTTAGAGTCAAGGTCAACTTACCTCATCAAGAGAAACTATCCTCTCTTTGGAAGTCACACCTACTCTACTACATACATACTTGGTCTTACACTTTGGACATTGCAAGTACACTTCAGATTCATTTACATTCCATCCAACTCTTGGTCTTCCATACCTCTTTCCATTTTCATCTAGTCTCACACATCTTGGTCAATACCTAGTTCATGGTTGAAACCCGTCTTCAAAAATCTAGGAGAGAAACTAAAGAGGCTCAAGAGTCCGCAAACATGAGTTCTTATGAGTATGACAATGATATCTTTTTCAATTATGATCATACTACATTACCTGACATGGATGCCTATAGAAACATTCCAAATGTTGAGAACATGGACACTACAAACAACAATGATACACACAATGATGATATGGACAACTTTTCAGTACATTCAGCAGATGTGGAAGAATCCATAATGGATCCCTGCTTCAATCGATTGATTGAGGAAATAATGAGGAGGGATAGACAATACTTCTTACAAATGATGGCACAAAGTGGAGCCAAGATACCTCATGATTTTGACATGTCTCAAATAATGGACAATCGACCTTTGCAACAAACTCACTCCAACATGGATCAAAGAAGGCCTAATAGTGGAGGCAATAGAAGACCACATCTTGTGCCTGAATCACCATCATCTTTGTTTCAAAAAGCAGAGGTCCCACATACACATGGTCAAGCATATTATACTCACCTTCGTAGACCATTATGGAAGTCTTATGCAGAGAAATATGCTCAATCACATATCAATGCTAAGGATCAACCACCAAAGCAATTGGATATTCAAAGGCATGCTCAAAATTTAGACACAAGGAAACCCCATGTCAAATTTGGGGGCAACACATTAGAACATGACATGCCTATAGAGTATGGTATACATGCACAAAATAGATATGGTGTTCCTCAACATGAATCTATACCAAGTGGTCCATATACACAACATTACTATAGACCTCCTCCATATGAACATGTGTATGATCAATATCATCCATATATGCAACATGCTCCTCCTCCAATTGGTGCCTCAAGTATGGGGTATGGTCCAAGAAGTCAATTTCCACCTAAGAGCAATTTGGAACAACAAATCAGGGACTTACAAAAGAAAATGGAGGACATAAATACACCAAAGCCAACATACACAATGAGAGACATATGTCCTTATCCATTTGACAAGAGCATTCCAATGCCTTCTTTTCCTACACACTTTGTGACGCCTAAATTTGATAAGTATAGAGGAAAAGGGGATCCTAAGGCACACATAAGACAGTTTTTCATAGCCTACATTGAGGTAGCAGCAGAAGAGACATATTTGATGAGATTATTCCCATAGAGCCTAGGCGATAAAGCTATGAAATGGTTCTCCCAACTTCCACCTGGTATTAAGTCATGGGGTGATCTAGCAGAGGCATTTATTCAACATTTCTCCTACAACATAGAGACAGACATATCAATCACTACTTTGTGCAATACTAAGCAAAAAGAGGGAGAGTCTTTTGCATCATTTTTACAAAGATGGAGAAATCTAGCTAGCAGATGCTCTTGTGAAATTCCACAAAAACAAATGGTAAAAATGTTCACCCAGAATGTTAACAAAGAGATTGGTTATGACTTAAGGAAAGCTTGTTTGTCCACCTTCAAGGACATCATTGAAAAAGGCTTAGCGATAGAAAAGGTCCTAATTGAACAAGGAGTCATCAAGATATTCAAGGAAAACAAAGATGACTTTAAAGGCAAAGATAAGCCAAGATTTTGGGATAAAAACAAGAACATAGTCAATGATGGTGTTGTTGATGCCAACACAGTGCGACCCAAATTCATTTTTTCGGGATCAAGTTCTACAAACAATCAAGTGAATACTCAAACAACTTCCAGATCACGAAGGAAGTACACCCCATTGGGAGAACCACTTGAGTCAGTCTTCAAGAAGCTAGTGGCAAACAAGGTAATCACTATTCCAGATTTTCCTCCATATGAACCAAAGGTTAAACCAAATTGGTGGAACGATGATGAGTATTGTGAATTTCATAAGAGCAAGGGTCATAAGATAGGAAATTGTCATCGACTGAAGAACATCATACAAGATCTCATTGATAGAGGTGACATTGAGATTGAGGGACATTTGTCTAATCAAGAACATGAGATGTTTAAGGAACCATTCCCAAAACATGACAAGGGAAAAGCTAAAGCCACAGAGGATCAAACCAACTATACTAGAGCATCTTACAACTATGATTCAACCATCAATCACATCTTGATGGACAATTATGTCTCAAGGACTAAGCATCTGAGAATTCTACTCGGACACACAAGATTGTCCTAAAAGGTGTTGGATCTTCTTCTGAACCTACCTCTGAATGTCATGTTACAACCCGCCGAGGTAAAATCACTTTTCAAGGTGCTCCAACTAAAAACACCACTTCTTCATCAACCAAACCTGAGTATGACCTTGTAGAACAATTAGGGAAGACACCCACGCTCATTTCAATCCTTGAGTTATTACGCATATCACCCGCACATAAAGCCATTCTTGACAAAATCTTGAGAGATACTATTGTTCCTATTGATCTGAACGTGGACCAGTTTCAAGCCATGGTGGGATACCTTTCCATTCCACATTCCCTTACTTTCACAGAAGCTGATGACGCCTCCGTAAGTCAGCCACATAATGCACCATTACACATTGAAGCCTTCATACACAAACATCGAATAAAAAGAGTCCTGATAGATGGAGGAGCAGGTCTAAACATTTGCACATTGAACACTATTACACAATTGGGATATTCTGATAAAGCTGTGAATTCTACAAACAAAATTACCATTAAGGCATATGATGATGAAGAGCGTTCATCCAAGGGCACAGTCACCTTACCTCTCAGAGTTGGGCCAGTTACAAAGGATGTGGTTTGTCAAGTCCTGGATTTAGATCTCACTTATAACATATTGCTAGGACGCCCTTGGATTCATGAAATGAGGGCAGTCCCATCCACATATCACCAATGCATTAAGTTTCCTCATAATGGAGTGGAAGTAACAGTTAATGGTGATCCTAATCCATTCATATACTACAATAACCTGAAATCAAAGACTGAGACCATCATTCCCAGTAATCGTGAGGCTGTTCCTTCGTCGACATACATTTATCCTGAGTCGTTAAAACCTTCGACATCAAAACAAGGTGAGCTTAAAGGAAATTTTCAAGACAAGGGCATGGGAGAATATACTTTAAATCAGACCATGTACTTACGGCAAGTCATGAGTTCCCCAAAAGAATATGGAAGACCACATCCTAACAAGCAAGTATCCATCATGATACTCAAATGGGACCCTACTACCTTTCAAAGATGGGGCGAACTAGAAGAGGAAGATTTATACCAAATGCTTTTCAAAGACAATGAAGACAACACACAAGATCACATTAGTCTACCATGTGAGAAATATGGCAAAGGCTTCAAAATTCTACAAAAATTTGGGTATGATGGAAAAAGCCCTCTTGGGTTACGAAAGGAAGGCATCATTGAACCTTTACAACCTGAATGGACTTTCAAAAAGGAATGCTCGAAAGGACTTGGTTTCTTAACTTCGAAGGTCCACACCCAAAGGACAGAAGAAGCCTTACAAATCAAAGTTGCCAAAATTCAACAAGAGGATCGCTATTCCACAGATTCCAACGAATGGGAATGGGGTTTCAACAAGTCTTCCAGTGACTACGAGCTCACTGAGATATTTAGAGAGCCAGATGAACCAACAGAAGAAGAGGAATTTTATAACAAGTTCAGAATCGGTCAAGAAACAACCCATGAGGATTCCACATAGTCCTTGTCTCAAGGTTCTAGGTTGAAATCACATAGGATGAGAACACCTGTCCCAGAATGCGCTACTAGTGATGATAATTTGGATTCTCTCGCGATCGAGACTGATGAGGAGAGTGCCATCAAAGACCTCGATAATTACCTTGACATACCCGAATATAACTGCATCTTCACTCTTAGCTCCGCTAACTTCGAAGACATTAACGACCTTCCCCTTGTTCACCACCAACTCATTGACTGGGATCATGAAGGACCTGCACAGTTTGACACATTCCAAAATGGTGAAGCTTTTACTGACTACCTGGGGATACAAGATGATCTTCCTCCTAGGGACCTTAAAGTAGGATACACTTTAGAACTCAACAGCGAGGCATATTTTGGTGAGGGTGTCGGACTTTCTAATCGCAAAAATGTGAAAATAAGAACAAATCAAGGGTCTTATGGCGAAAACCACACTGTGGCATTGTTTGACCCCAAAAAAGTAAAAAGAAAGGACGTATCTGAGGGAAAAAACCTCTCTGAGGCACCCGAAGATGGAAGGTTCGACATTCTCCTAACATCATATGAGGAAAAGTCATCCATGTTGGTAGAGGAGACTATCAAAACAAACATTGGTACAGAAGAGGTTCCACACAACATATTCCTAGCTCAATCATTGACAGAGTCCGAAAGGTCAAAATTTATAAGTTTCTTCAAAGAACGACAAATCAATTTTGCCTGGTCATACGTTGATATGCCTGGATTGGATCCGGATTTGGTAATGCATCATTTGACAGTCAAACCGGGGGCAAAACCAGTAAAATAGAAATTAAGAAAAATGCATCCACAAGTGGCATTACTAGTCAAAGCGGAACTTGAGAAGTTATTGGATGTCGGATTCATACGCCCAATCGATTATCCTGAATGGATCTCCAACTTAGTACCTATCAGTAAACCAGATCGCAATATCAACAAAGTTTGTCCAAAGGATGACTTCCCATTACCAAATATTGACTTTATTGTTGATCTCACCGCAGGTCATGAAATGTTATCATTGATGGATGGATTCTCTGGTTATAATCAAATAAGGATCGCGCCCAAGGATCAACACAAAACATCATTTACTTGTCCATGGGGAACTTTCTGCTGGAATGTCATGTCTTTCAGGCTAAAGAATGCAGGTGCTACATATCAAAGAGCCATGACTACTATCTTTCATGATCTCATGCACGTAACCGTGGAAGATTATGTTGACGACCTCTTGGGCAAATCAATAGACAGAAATACACATTTGGATATACTTTCAGTTGTCTTTGATCGGTTGGAAAAATACAAAGTAAGATTAAACCCCAAGAAATGTGTCTTTGGAGTAACCTCCGGGAAGCTCCTAAGATTCATTGTATCCAAAAGAGGAATTGAAGCTGATCCAGTAAAAGTCAAGGCCATCTTGGAGATGCAACCACCAAGAAATATCAGTCAACTTCGATCCTTACAAGGCAGACTCCAGTCCATCTGACGATTCATAGCACAACTGGCAGATAAGTGTAATCCTTTTCAGCACCTGCTACATAAAAACATCAAATTCAAATGGGATGATAACTGTCAACAGACTTTCCAGACGCTCAAAGATTATCTTCTAAATCCGCCAGTTCTGATGCCACCAGTTCCAGATCAACCACTGTTACTATACATATCAGCTACTCCAACAACACTGGGGGCACTCTTAGCACAACAAATTGCTGAGGGCAAAGAAAAAGCAGTATACTATATCAGTTGCACATTGGTAGGATATGAGCTAAACTACACACCAATTGAGCGTGCATGTCTCGTCGTGGTCTTTGCTTCGTAGAAATTACGACATTACATGCTTACTCATAAGACTAAGTTAGTTGCAAGGATAGACCCATTGAAATACCTTCTCAATAAAGCCACACTTACTGGGCGACTGGCCAAATGGGTAATGATCCTGAGTGAATTTGACATCGAGTATGTGGACCAAAAAAAAAGCAATAAAAGGACAAGCCATCACAGATCAATTAGCAGATGCTCCCATGATAGATGATGTTCCTAAGTTCAGAACTTCAAGATGAATCCATTTTGACAATGTCACATGCAAAGCCATGGCAACTGTACTTCGACGACTCATACACATAGCATGGGGCAGGAGCTGGCATCCTCTTTATAACTCCTCAAGGGGATTCTATACCAAAATCATATTGCTTATCATTTCCTTGCACTAACAATATAGCGGAATATGAGGCATTAACAACAGGATTGCGAATTGCAGTTCAATGGAAGATCTAGGAACTTCATATTTTTGGGGACTCCCAACTTGTCATCCGTCAAGCAACTAATGATTACCAAACAAAAGATGAAAAATTAATGCCTTATAAACAAATCGTGGATGACCTGAAACAACACTTCACAAAGATAGACTTTGAGCAGATACCAAGAGAGCAGAATTGCGCCACAAATGCCATGGCTACAATTGCTTCACTGATTGATTTACCTCCAAATGAGACCCGCTATGAGTTCTTGGTGGATAACCTTTTGGTTCCTTCATATGAGATCATGCCTACTGAGACAATATGTGTTGTCGGTCCTGAATCACAGTTATATGGTTCCATTTTCACATACCTACGTGACAATACTCTACCTCCTGATCTATCAAATAACCAACGTCACACTTTCATTTGCCAATCCTCTCGATATGTCATTTTAGCTGATATCCTATACCGGCGAGGTCTAGATGACACTCTTCTTAGATGTTTAGAAAACGACGAAGCTCAGATTGCGTTATGTGAAGTGCATGAAGGGATATGTGGTCCACATGCTAGTGGTCCTACCTTGACCAAGAAACTCATCAGGACTGGATATTATTGGCCCAATATGGAAAAAGACTCATATAAGTTTGTCAAGAAATGTAAGCAATGCCAAATTCATGGAGACCTCATACATGCGCTAGCACAAGAACTTCAACCACTTGCATCTCCTTGGCCCTTTTGTCAGTGGGGACTCAATCTCATAGGCAAGATTCACCCTCCTTCTTCCAATGGTCATAAATTCATTATCACTGCCACAGAATATTTTACAAAATGGATTGAAGCCGTGCCTCTCACACAAGTCACAAGAAAACAGATTGTTACATTCATCCTCAACTATATCATTTGCTGATACGGTATTCCTGTTTCCATTATCATTGATAACGGGTGTCCCTTCAAAAATCAAGATGTTCGTGAACTTTGTGACCGCTTCCATATTTCCCATCATTTCTCCACACCATATTACCCCCAAGGTAATGGCCAAGCTAAGGTGTCTAATAAAACAATCCTTAAAATCCTAAAGAAGACAGTCGACGATGTTGGTCGTAATTGGCATATCCAACTTAATCCTGCACTTTGGGCCTACCGCACAAGTGTCCGCACACCTATAGGAGCTACACCCTATTCACTTGTCTATGGCACTGGAGCCATCTTGCCTATCAAGGTCGAGCTACCCTCTTTACGGGTTTCTTTGCAAAACATCATCAGTGATGAAGACTATAGGGTCTCTCGCTTACAAGAGCTTGAATTATTGGATGAACGAAGACAAACTGCTTTTAATCATCTCAAAGCTTACCAACAACGAATGAGTCGCAGCTACAATCACAGGGTCAAGCCTCGCACATTTCAGGTAGGTGATTTGGTTCTCAGAGAAAACCCCAAAAATCAGCAAGACAGAGAGAAGAAGGGCAAGTTCGAACCAAATTGGCTTGGTCCTTACATCATTACAGCAGCATATGGATCTAGGGCATATCAACTCTCAACTACAGAAGGTGAACCTTTGGAGGATCCTATCAACAGCATGCATCTTCATAGGTTTTACACATAGCTCTTCAGAGTATCCTAATTCAAAAAATACAAAAAAAAAATCAAAAAATACAAAAAATACAAAAAAAAAAATCAAAAAATACAAAAGAAAATCAAAAAATACAAAAAAAAATCAAAAAATTCAAAAATACAAAAAAATTATAAAAACATAAAAATCGTTACTTGGTGAAAACCTGGCAAATAGGCACCTTGTGACACAAAAAAAAACATTGAAAAAATAAAAAAAATAAAAAAAGTAAAGAGAAACATTTCGTCCAACGGTGAACACCACTTCAGTGGCGCCCTAGGCAAGTACCATGGTGAAAAATGGGTCACCAGCGCCATGCGTAGAGACATTGCTCCTCCCTCCTTCAAGATTCATTTTCATTCTTCACTTTGCACACACTCACGACCTATTCGTTCATAATAAACTTACCCATTCCCATCATGGCTTGTTATTGATCTACCCAAGATTGGTTAGCTATTCATAATAAACCTCCCTTTTCACTTCCCTTTCCATCTATAATAAATCAGATCCTATCTGTGGCTAAGGAAAATCCTACGTCTAGTGATGGGTGTGGAACTGAGAACATCACATGTTTCGAGGAGTACAGTTTCTTCCAGCTACCTTCAGTCTATCCGCGCACAATTTGCAATAAAACAACATTTGCATCACAGATCCACAATAAAGTTTCATCTTCTCCGCAATAAAGTATCAGTTTCATAGATTCAGTCAGTTTCAGATGAGACACAGCAGCAACAATGCGCTTCAACAAATCAAATATTTCAATAGACTTAGATAACATATGGTTCAGTGCTATCTATCCTTTCTGTGAAAGTAAACATTGTGACCACAATCAAATAAGACTTATACAAGTGACAAGAGACACTAAACTTGAGGACTACAGTGGATGTTGGTGTCGAGTCTTGGTTTTCTTTTGATTTCATCTTTTTTGGTGACATGTCTTTTAGCTTTTCTGGGATGTCTCTGACTAGAGATTCTATCTCCAAGATGTCTTTGACTAGAAAGGCAAGGATGGGGTATCGTCACCTATTTGTATTTGCTATCTGTGGATTGTCTCTTAGTAATGCTATGACTTGTCCAAGGATATGAGGACACTGAGAGTCTAGTATGAACTAGGGCATTCTTTGTTTGTGACTGTCTTATCTCCATGCACACAAGTACAATGACTTTCTGGGTCGAACATATGCCTCGATTGTCATAACCTATTTTGCCATAATAAAGCTCAATGATGATAACACACAAGAAGCTCTTTCACTTTCATATCTTCTGTCTTTCATCCCCCTTTCTTGATTGACTTCCATCATCCTTCTCGAGTTCGCGTAGCCTGCTATCATATGACTGAGTATAATGACACACCAAAAATATTTGCATTTCATGTAGTCGCACCTGCATCACCACATATAAGCATTTCATACATACATATAGATATCACAACTGCATCACATCCTACACATAACACCTGTTAGCACAATTTACATTTGCATTATCATATTCATTTGCATTACATACATTCACATTTGCATTGGCATAACATATAAAACATAAAAGAACAAATATTGCATTGCATCATGTACATATTTGCATCCATATCATAAGCATACATCATAAGAACATCTCATCACATAGGTACACATGCATATAGCTGCCGCAAAGATGAATCATCTCATATATATATAATCATAAAGTGTCATGATACAATGATGTCAAAATCATATGGCTACAAAAGCACCCGCAAGTGTCTACATCATCATACAAAAATGGTACAATACTGATACATAGGGAGCCCTCTACGACTATGATGAACTCCCTCCCTCAGAGCCGCCTGGCCTCAATGGAATCTGAGCCCCTGAAGGACCCACCCCAGGATCATCCCTCCTGTCTCCTCTATCCGGTGGTGGTGGAGGACCCATAACCCCACCACTCGATGCCTGTCTCCTCCGGCTCCCTCTTGTAGCTGTCGCTGTACGAGATGGTCTATGGAAGCTCCTCGCCCACTAATCTACTGGCACTACACCATAATAGAGATCCCGCCAGTAGGCAATCTCCTTCCCTGCCCGCAGGACATAAGCATATCCTGCCCCTGTATCCTCCGCTGCCTGTCTCCCAGCCTTCAGCGCTGTCTCAACCTCTATATAACATTGAATAGCTTGATCCTGCTCCCGCTTAGTATCTCTGAGCCTCCTCCTGAGCTGATCCCTCTCCCTCTCCAACTCTTGGATCTCATATGCCTGGCCCTGGCAGATCTCCCTCAGCTCTATCAGCTCATCCTCCTCTGCGTCAGCCCCCTCTGCCTCTGCCTGTGGCTCCCCCTGTACGGGTGCCTGCCCCTGTGCCTGTACTTGTACTGGTACCTATCACTGTATCTGTCCCTGTCTCTGTACCTGTACCTGTTTGGGACCCTGTGCTGCTGGCACCTGTAGCGGCAATCCACCGCGACCCCTCACCACCCGAGCCTGTCTCTCCTCTCCACCCTCCCTCTGAGGTGCAACCCTCCTCTCTCCAACTGCTCCCCTCCTCCTCCGTCGGCCTCTGCCCCCATCACCTCCACCATCATCATCATCCCCACCCCCATCTCCATCTAATGGCTCTCCCGGATCTGTCAAGCATGGGAAGGGATGCTCCGTCCAGTATGCTATATACTTGGCATCCATGCCGACATCCTCAATCTTTGGCCACATGTCCTAGGGTAGGGGCATCATCTCTACCAGCTGTGTAACTGCCTGATCATATGATAATAGGGGCCCAAACTAGGCCTGATCTCTCACAGTCTGTGCATACATGCCTGAGCCCCGTGGCATCCTCTGAATCCTGCCAAACTGTCGGCCAACCCTGTCCACTAGCTGCCTCTCCAGCACATAGGGCATCCACCCAATTAGATACCTACTCCGGAAGGTGTAAGGAAGCTCAACTGCATCATCCTCCCACTACTCGCATCTCAGATATGGCCTCCATATGACCACATTAATATCATCTATCACTCGTCGCCAGTGCTCCAACCTGCCAATCTGTGGCTGCGACGTGATCATATCATACAAATGCACAAAGCTGCGTCCATGTCCCCTACCTCTGAAGTGTATCGTCCTCATCACTAGCAGATGCTCATAAGCCCATACCTGCAACAATGTCACCCTGCAGCCTAATCCCACTGATCCATGATATACGAACTGATGAAGCTCATAGTAGAGGTGTGCCAACACACACGGTCCCCAAGCATATCTGGTGTGCTGCATCACCAATGTCTCCAGTGCTCCTCCCCAACCCACAGCCAACCTCCGTGTCGCCCTATCCGGACACAGGAACCCACTGATCACTCCTCCTACCACTGCTGGCAGCGCTAGCCCTGTGGCTGTCATAGTGTCCCACGCCACATGTCCTGCCCTCATCTCCAATCCTGGGTCCTGGAATACTCATCTCAGGGCCTCCCTATCTCCATCTCGATCGTATGGGATCAGCTCCCCATCGATCGGTATCCTCAGTATCCTATATACATCCTCTAGGGTGACTGTCATCTCACCCATCGGCAAATGAAAAGTACAGGTCTCGGAGTGCCATCTCTCCGTCAGCGCAGTCAACAATCTCATGTTCGCCCGAAACTCAGGCACATATAGAACATGTCTCAATCCCATCTCCTCAATAGCAGCTCGCTCCTTGGTTGTCAGCTCAGGTCGCAACCTCTGCATAGATGGGAATCTCTCCCATGACTCTAGCATCGGCAAATACTCCTGCAGTCAAGCAAATCACTCATGTCAGTCATAGTGACATTCCTTGTTTATCACAAAATGCTACTTTTTATCTAAATGCATATTACTATCTACCCTAGTGACACTCACTGTTCATCACAAAGTGTTGCTTCTATCCTAGTGGTACTCCCTGTTCATCACAAAGTACTATGTGTGTGACACTCACTGTTCATCACAAAGTGCCTTGATCTATTCTAGTCTTCCCTAGAGGACCTGCTTGAGTGTATCCTCTCAGTAGCTTATCCAATCGACAACGTATGTTCATCACAGAACTGTCGATTTGACCTAGAAGACGCAATTTCACACTTTTTAAAACACAAACGCGCTTACCTGACATAAACACGCTTAAAGACTGCACAGACGCACCTGGGCGACACAGACGTGCCTATGCTCTGCACAGACGTGCCTGGGCGACACAGACGTGCCTTCTTGGCACAGACGCGACTGACCATCACAAACGCGGTCGCATTTGGCACAGACGCGATTTCAAATGCAGACGCGCCTGACACAAACACAGACGCGCCTGGCACCAACGCAGACGCGCTTAAACATTTTTTGACATTTTTGGGACCCTACTCTAAGTGCATTTATTGCTTTACTTACCATGCATTAATGACAAAATTAAATGCGTCAAAGTATGAGGAGGTTTGGTGGTACTTACTGGCTCTCCTGCCTCTGCTGGCCTCTGAAATCGGCGAACGCGGTCGAATCTATGAATGAAGGCCATCGCTGCTAACTGCTGCTGTTCTTTTTTCACTCTGCAATCTACTCTCGTGGATGTGTAGATGACAATGAGGATGTATTTTCCCCCCTGTGGTCTATCTTATAGCCTACCCTAGCCCTCGCCCTTGTTTCCCGAGTCAGTCTTCTTTATCCCGTGACTCTGTCACTTTATCCAGTCAGTCCATTCTAGCCTTTCTTTCTTATCGAGAGATTGTCTGTGGTCTTTTCAGACATTTTCATCCAATCTCTCGAGGGGGCATATCATTCCCATCTTGGGGCAACTATGTATCAGTTCATATTATCTTCTTTGAAACAACACGACAAGCCGCATTGTCTCAAAGAGGGGCAAAATGTAGACACCTAAAATTGTCGTGTCTAATTAAATAAATATCTTTATTTATTTAATTATCTAAGCTTAATTCTTCTATTAATTAAATAAATCTTTATTTATTTAATTAATTCATTTATCCTCTTCTAGCCTTATTTCTCATTTAAATAAATACATTTATTTATTTAAATTATCCTTTTCCTAAATTAAATAAATATCTTATTTATTTAATTATCCCACTTCCTCTATTAATTAAATAAATCTTTATTTATTTAATTAATTCATTAGCTTTTTCTATCCATGACACATGTCATTCATCTCTTAATTCATACACTACCTCCCCCTTTCATTATTTTATTATTTCTTTTACCTACCCTCTAACCATAGCCGACCTCCTTTTACACCTCTCAATCTTATCCCTCCATTTCATACAGTGTCTTCTATATAAGGAGATGCTTCCTTCATTATCATACCCTAATCATTCATTCTAATGAATCATCTTTTATGCACTTGACTACACTACGATCCTACTTGCAACCACATTCCATTTTTTGTTGAGCTCTTGTGCACATAAAATCTGAGAGCAAATATATCAAGCAAGATCAATGGAGATAGGAAGAATGGATATCCAAACCCTATTGGACATGTGATGGTATAATCTTTGTGATTTTATTTGATTTGCATTGTCTTAGGTAATCTTCATATGTTATGGTGGATCTTTGTTGTTGTTAGGCTAGGGTTTTGTGGTTGAATTCATTTAGTCTTTCAATATTGTTATTATTGTTATCCATTTTCACCATATACAATTATATTATCAACAAAAACTTTAGCAATTGATATTTTGTCTCCATTAGTCTTCAAATATATGTTACTGTCTTTACTGGTTCTTCAGAATCCTATCTTGATCAGATGTGAATGCAATCTTTCAAACCATGCTTTGGGAGCTTGCTTCAATCCATATAGTGCCTTGTGTAGTTTGCAAACCATATTTTCATCTTCACTCAATGCAAAACCATCTGGTTGTTCTATATAAACATCTTTTTCCAAGATACCATTTAGAAAAGTTGATTTAATGGCCATCTGATATACCTTAAATCCTTTAAAAGCAGCAAAGGCAAGCAACATTCTAACACCTTCAATTATTGTCATTGGTGCAAAGGTTTCACCATATTCTTCACCTTCTTCTTGTGCATACCCTTTGCAAACCAACCTCACCTTGTTTCTAACAACTTCAACATCCTCATTAAGTTTGTTTCTGAATACCCATTTTGTCCCAATAACATTTTTGTCTTCCAGTCTAGGAAAAAGAAACCATGTATTGTTCTTCTCAATCTAGTCAAGTTCTTCATTCATTGCATTCAACCAATCTTCATCTTTTAAATCTTCTCTAACAGTCTTCGACTCAATAGTTGAAATCAGATAGGAATTATCTCTGATTTTTCTTCTTGTCTGCACACCAGCATTCTTGTCACCCATAATTTAGTCTTTTGAATGATTTAGCCTTACATATATTTGGATTACCATTTCCAGTGCAATGCTTTCTGCTTCATGTTCATCATCTTCTTTATCGCTTACCGGTTGAGCTTTTATTTTTGGATTGTTTTGCTCATCTTCCTTCTGCACTTTCGGTTCAATATACACAAGTTTTTCTTCATCATCAACAGGCTCAAATCTATTGGACTCATCAAGTTTGTCAAAAAATTCATCAATTTTAACATTCACACTCTCAACTATTTTCTTTGTCCTTTCATTATAACATTCGAATGCTTTACTCTTGGTAGAATATCCAAGAAATATCCCTTCATCACTCTTCGCATCAAAAATTCTAGTAAAATCATATTTTAATAAAACATCTACTACCAAAAACTTTAAAGTAGCTAACATCAAGAGTCTTACCATGCCAAAGTGTTACTACTTATCAAATTGCCATTAGTTTTATATTCAAAGTCATACTATATATTCTAGTCGGTTAGTATTACCAAATCATGCAGTCGGTACACACAGAGAAGTCGGTATGAACAGTCTAGTCGGTTACAGAAGAAAGCAGTCACAGAACGCAGTATTCACCGAGCTGTTTATCGAGTATTGTTTCATGGCTACCGAGCAGGAAAGTTAATTCACCGAGTTGATATTCACCGAGTGAAACGTTTTACTAGATACATTGAACCTGGACATGCACATGAAAACGTGTTACAAGATCGAGGCACATCTAACTGTTTTTGCATTGGAAATTGCACTAGAAGATTATGTTTGATTGCAAGGTCAATCTAACCAATGAAATATTTTGTTTAGTTATTCATTCGAGGAATCTTTTTGTAAGATCGAAGCAATGAATTAGATCACCGTTGTAAGAGATCTATTTATACATGGGAAGAGAGAAATGAATGTGGATGAATATGTATGAATGAATGTGTGTGTATGCATGAAGGAAGACTATTACAGAGACACAAAGAGGTCACCAAGAAGGTTATCAGTGAACAGTCGAAGAACAGAGTAAACAGAAGGGTTTACCGAGTTACAATATGGGTTACCGAGGTATGCTACAAGCTAAGTAATCTTATTCTGAGCACATAGAATCTGCTATAACATTTTAGATGTAAAGTTGCAGATATTTGTAAAGTCTTATTGTAATATTTTGAAGTTGTAAGAGAAACCTTTAACAGGGTAAAAGACTCTAACCAAGTCTATAAATTGTAAATCCTCTAACCAGGTGCAGCATTTATATAGTGTTGTAAAATCCTTTAGTAAGGTAGATCTAACAAATCTTGATACTCCTAACAGGGTAAGCTATCAGAAATAGCTAAATGTAGCTCTAACCAAGCAATCTTTATTATTGCAGTAGTGAAGTTGTGGGTGCCATCCCCACTGCAGTTTTTCTCTCTAACCAAGAGTTTCTGCGTGACCAAAATATATGTGTTATGGAGTGAATCATGTATGATTGTTATCTGTTTGTTTTAACTTTATTTTATGTTACTGCACTATTCTGTTTATGCATAACAGTAAGGTTATCAGTAAAGAAAAGTTTTGGAGTACTGATTCACCCCTCCCCTCTCAGTACATTAGCTTTCCATATTGGGCCTAACAATTGGTATCAGAGCTTGAATCTTGGTGTAGCGTCCTAAAATTGTGACACTTGCAATTTCGACTGCATTTCGGTCTTCACGATGGCGACGCAACACGCAACCTGAATGGAGACCCCGAAACCTGATTATGACACTGAAAACTGCATTTTCTGGCACCCTGGCCTGAACCTCCTTTGCACCCTGCTGTCCCGGGAGGTGGGACCAGAGCGCCCAGCGCCCTAGTCCTTCAGGACCAGGGTGCCCAGCGCCCTAGTCCCCCAGGACCATGGCGCCCAGCCCCTGGTCCTTCAAGACCAGGGTGCCCAGCGCCCTGGTCCCTGGGTCCTATTTTGGGCCCAGTCTCTTTTGGACTTCGGGTCTTTATGTTTGCAAATTGGAAAATTATCTTTCCTGGTCAGCCTAAGGTTGGGAAAATCAGTCTATCAGCCCTAAATGACAAGTATATAAACTACATTTTCCTCTCTCATTTGGATAGATACATACATGAGGGAAAAAGCGTGGAAACTATATTCAAGCATTCAAGCATTCAAGCATTCTTTCAGGCAATTGATCATTCTAAGTCTCCATTCAAGGCTAAGTGTTGCATTCAAGACAAGGATTCAACCATTGAAGAGGAGATCACTTACTACATACTACTACAACATACAACATACAACATCTATACCTTCGCACATAAGGATACAAACATCCTTACAACAAGGTATTAGTACTTGTTTTACATTACAGACATTTACATTTACAGCATTGCTCATTTCTTGGTTAATTCCAAAACCGGGGTTTGACCTAAAGACAAACCCCTAATCCCTAACCCCCCCAATCGTCTTCGCTTTTCTGTGTGTAGGTTGCAGGTACGCGGCTGAAATTGAAGATCTAGAATCCTTGTGCAGAGACGAATAGATCCCCCTTCGTTTCGCGGATTTTTCGGAGGACCGTGGCGCTCGGGCGCCATCGTCCCGGCAACTTTCGCTCAAATTTGCAGGACAACGCCGTATCGACATTTTACTGCTAATTCCAGGTCCATAGCTTCATACTATATTCCTATCTCAGTTTATAAGCGAATCTTTCTCACTTTCTATGCATTCCTAGCTTAATTCTTCTATGCACATTCTTTACAAAAGAGGGTAGCCTTGCTGTCATAACCCTTGAAACTCATTTAGCATCCAATCTTGCATTGCGTGGGATTGGATCTTGTGGGTTTCAACCCCTCTTTTGAATGTAAAGTCTCCCAAGTGAAAACCATCAACCTTAGCGACCTCCCTTCTCTCTCCTTGGAGTTGGAAGAGGGGAGAGCAACTAGGGTTCGATCGCGATTTTCCGCTTTACATTTTGGTGAACCTGATGTGAACATCCTTTCTGATTATTCATAGTTAGATCTGAAAATTGGATTCCTTGATTACATTTCCATGTTTGATCTTTTGCAAAATTTTAGAGGTTAATTGCATAAAAACCCTAAATTTTCTTTTTAAGTAATTAAGCTTGTGAAATGTCTAAATGTTAATGCTTGTTTCAGATCTACCCTTCTATTACAAATTATCAATTCATATTTGTGCTTTAATTTTGAAAATTAAGTGGTTAAGTGTTAAAACCCTAATTTTTAAAACCCTCTTGATTCAACCTTTGTCCGACAATTTCACCGATCAAAACATTTCCAAATCAGCTGTAACTTTGGATTCCGCAATAAAATCACAATATCTTTCATCCCTAAAAATTTGGAAAAAAGTTGCGAGGACCGTGTGCACTCCGAGCGCCATCGTCCCCGACATTTTTTCCGAAATTTTGGGAGCTAGATCTTACTGTATTTTCCTGCTAAAATCCAGAATTTTGGCTGATTTTATCAAATCTAACACTTTCAAAATTAAAGTCAAAGTTGGTCTAGGGATTGCTTGGATTAACGCTTCTAATCATTCAAAAATCATTGAAATTGAAATTTTGTGTCAAAATTGTGTTCTTACTGTCCTAAATCTGAAAAGTGTGTTTGCATTCATTAAAAATTTCAGTGCTTTATTCAAATTCTTACAATTTGTGACTTTTGAAATTAAGTGCTTAATTACAACAACTTTAATTTCCGCTTTCAAAATTGAATTTTGCGTGAAATTGAGTCAATTTTTAAATTTCAAAATTTGCATTGCTCTTGACATTCCCTCTAAAATCATAAAATTCAAAATTTCAGTTTCCCTCTCTTTTTCAAAATTCAAATTTTGCATTTTTCGACAATCTTGGTAGGGTTCAATTTCGAGATTGCAACTTTAATTTGGCCTATCTACAGATCGTAAAATCACTCAATTTTTTCAGATTAGCTCTAAAATCATCATAACTTTCATCCCTGCAAATTTCGAAAAAAGTTGCCGGGACCGTGTGCACTCCGAAGCGCCACGGTCCCTGACATTTTTTCTGAAATTTCGGGAGATTGTCCTAATTGTATTTAACAGCTTAAATCCAGAAGATTGGCTGATTTTACTAAAAATTGTTACCTCTAAAATTCAAAATTTTCTCTCCCTCTCTAGTACATGAGTTTTACAACAATAAGCCCTACTTGCACTATTCCCGTTAGACGAAGCCGTAGAATTAAGTCTTTCCAAGGTTTAATTACCGAGGAGATGGAACCTAATTTGAATAGCCTTTTTAACGAGGACATGGGTAATTCCTCTAATCCTCCTAATGATGAAGAAGCTCTCCATGAGGTTTCTGAAGAACAAATTTCGAAATTGGATAACCAATTTGATGATTTTTGACAATGGATGTCTCAAGAATACCCCGATAGTCAAGCTCTTCCTTTAATTGAGGGTCTAAAACGTATGCTTCAAAGTGATAAGAATGGAATTGATATTTTGCGTGGTATTGCACACATTGTGGATTCGAATGTGATGCCTATGAAGAGTTGTGCTGAAAATTTGGGTTATACACAACCTCCTACTCAAATCAATCATTCTATTCCTCTGATGACTTCTATTGCTAGCATACCTACCTTTACATCAAACATAATGGCTACTTCTACACAAGACATTCCTCCTGTGATCACCAGTCATGGGGGCAATCCTTCCTTTTCAATTAACCCTCTTCCTTCATTCAATCCGATTTCTTCATTCACTCCTTCAATGAGTGTCCCTATTATATCTCCACAAATGAACATGACGCAAGGGGGCAATTCATTCAATCATTCCATTCCTCCTTGTAGTGTTCCTCCTGTCCAATCATCTCCTATGACTAATTATCATAGGGTCCCACCACCTTACTCTTTACCTTCTTTCAATAACATAACACCTCCATCACAATCTAACACGTCTAATATGAACTCTTCGACTGAAGCGACCATTAACAATCTTGCACAAACTGTCTCTTCTTTATAGCAACAAATTGCCTCTATGAATCAATCTAAGTTTAGTGTGCCCACATTTGATGTTGCGAGCCCACTTTCTCTTGACATTGTTCGAGCTATCCCTCCAAACATGTTGAAATCCCGCATTTGGAGCTTTATAATGGTAAAGGTGATCCTCTAACACATGTTAAGACTTTTCAAACAATATGTACCGATTTTGCTTATGACCAAAGGTTGCTTGCAAAATTGTTTACTAGAACATTAAGAGACAAAGCCCTACAATGGTATTTCTCGTTGCCTTCTTATTCTATTACTTCTTTCGAACAACTTGCAAATGCTTTCATTCAACAATTTCAAAACAATATAAGTCCTAAAGTTACTTTGATTAATTTAATACATTGTAAACAAGGTGTTAAAGAAAAAGTGACTGATTTCATTGGTAGATATAAGCATTTGTATGCTCAAATTTCTTTTCCAGTGCCTGACAATGATATTCAAAGAATCTTTATTTCTAATTTACAAAAAGATATTCGAGACAAACTTCTGTTTTCTGAGTTTACTTCTTTCCAACAGTTGTGTGCAACTCTTCACAATTATCAACTGACTGTGAGTCAAATGGAACAATCACATCCTATGGCTCCGAGTGATAAGGGTGATAGCAGTCAACAACCATTTGGGAAGTTTAAACCGAATAGAGATTCCATCAAATTCAATGAAAACATCATCAACAACAATGTGAATGCAGCATCAGGTGTGCCTCCTATTTCTAAATTTTTCAAGAAAGAAAGAAAGTATACTCCTTTGAATGAATCATTGCATAGTATTATGAATAAGTTATTGGAACAAAATGTGCTTACTCTTCCTCCTATAAGACAAATTGATCCTGCAAAGATTACTTCACCTTATTTTGATAACAAATCTTTTTGTCAATTTCATCGTCAGCCTGGGCATGATACTGAAAAATGTTTTTCTTTAAAGGGTAAAATTCAAGATTTGATTGATAATAATACTATCTCTGTTTCTGGAGTGAATGATAAAGGCAATACATCTGTAGCTCCTCCTAATCAAAATCTTCAGATTTTCACTGATCCATTACCTTCTCATACCTCTAATGCGATTGAGACTAATGATTCCTCTCTTTCATTTGATGGTCTTGTGTCTATGACTCCGAATGTGATTAACTTTGTAGAGCAGCAAGAAAACCCTAAAGAACCTTCCATCACATTTGATTCCAGTGAAACCATTAGGGCACTTGATGGTCCTTTATACATAGTTGCAAAAGTCAAGAATACACCTTGCCGTGGAGTGCTTATTGATCCTTCGTGCATGGTTAATGTTATTACTGAAGAATTTCTTTTTACTTTGCAATTGAATCAAGTGATATATAACAAAACAGATGTGATTGTGAAACTATTTGATGCATTTTCTTCTCCTGCAATTGGTTCTATTACATTGCCTATTGAGGTCCATAACAAATCCCTTGATGTGAACTTTGCTATTATTCCTTCATCCGAACAATTTCGTGTGAAGCTAGGCTATCCTTGGCTATCTTCCATGAAAGCTATTGCTTCTCCTATTCACAAGTGTTTGAAATTTCCCCATAATGGTGAAGTTGTTACTGTCAATCATAGTCTCTTTAAACCAGCTGAAAGAACTTCTAGCATTCCTATTGATTACTTTTGGCCTAAACAATTCCAATCTCTTCCTCCGCGAAGTGATCATCTTTTCAAATCTTATCAAAAGTGGAAAACAGATATGATCCTATCTCTAAGTGAACCTAGAACACCCAAACTTGACATTCCTATCATTCTTGAGAAGGAAGTTCTTCCTTTGAAAGATAAAACTAATGTCTTTCCTCAAGAAGATTCCCAACCCATCCCTATGGATGTGACTATGCCTATGATTAATAAACTTCCTAAAAGTAGACCTATACCTCCTCATCATGATGGACTTGGTCTCCTTCCTAAACCAAATATTCCTCCCTTATATGGAGTAGTTCCTCCTCCTTCCTCTTATGGAGAGAAGAGACCTTCCTCTTCTCCTATTGTTCAGCCTAAGAGACCACAACCTAAACACCCAAGTGATAAGGATGAGAACATTCCTCCTCCTCAATCTTCTTTACTTCCTACTAAGACTAGACTAAATCGTTCTGCACGTGAACGCCGACGAAAGCGTCGTCTTAGAGCTCAAGCAGCTGCTTCTCAAACTTTGCAATCTCCAAAAACACCTTCAACAAGCATTATTCCATTTTCTCCAAAATCTCCAAAACATAAGATGCATGATGGTCTTGATCCTGTGCGAATTAAAGACCCTATTTTTATAAATCTTGATGATGCTATAGATGAAAATGTTATTCATGATGAAAATGTTACTCCTCTTGCTTCTGATAGTGAATATGAACTTGTTGATATTGATAACCATTTATCTAATGAATTTTCTAAAGCACTTATCCTAGCTCCTAGACAAGAACAACGTGGCTTGGAACATGAACATAGCCCTTGTTTGGATCTTGTGATAGCTCCATCTGCTGTGTTGAATGTTCCTCCTCTAGCGTGTTCCCTGCCTTCCCGAAACATTGATCAGCAAGATCGGGGGGTAGATGACGTGCTAGACTAGTTACATTAGCATAGCAGATTCTCTCCTCCTCTCTTGTGTTACTTCTTCTATACGTTATTCTCATTCTTCTATTTGTTGTCCTTGGTGTTGTCTACTTGAGGACGATGCAAAGCATTGAGATCTCTTTTGGTCTCTCTCATGTTGACTCAAAAGACACATGTGTTCCCTTCTTCTAGGTGACCTTCCTTGATTGGGGAATGAAGAACAATTATGCATACATACATATGATATATATACATGAATTATCATACAGCATACTAACCCCGAGGAAAGCGAAGTCACCTCGTGCTTTGTGTTTTGTGTCTATTATCCTTGGGTTTATCTCACACTTGGGGGCTAAATCCTTGCGATAACGTGCTCCTTTCCTTTCTCATTTCTTATGTGTATCACTACGTTAAAACAATCACCCCCGTTGAGGCGTGTGCGATAGCTTTAACGTAGGGGGGCATACATCCCGTTCATATCTTTTCAAGATACTTGAGAATTTCTTGGCAAATTTAGCCTTGCCTTGAAATTTTTTGATATCTTTCTTGCATGACTCATAGTGAGGGAACCTTACTACTGACAGTCATGGTTCTCCCTCATGATCTTCCCTTTTACTTTGTCAATCGAAGTCATAAGATCCTTAGTCCACTGGGGGCTTGGTGTGTCTTGCCTCCTTGACGTGGTGAAAGTCTTTCAATATTGTTTCCTTGTACTTTACCGGAAGTATGAGCATACATACTCCCGCTAAAGTGGGGGCTAAATGTAGCGTCCTAAAATTGTCACACTTGCAATTTCGACAACATTTTGGTCTTCACGATGGCAATGCAACACGCAACCTGAATGGAGACCCCGAAACCTGATTATGACACTGAAAACTGCATTTTCTGGCACCCTGGCCTGAACCTCCTTTGCACCCTGCTATCCCGGGAGGTGGGACCAGAGCGCCCAGCGCCCTGGTCCCCCAGGACCATGGCACCCAGCGCCCTGGTCCCTGGGTCCTATTTTGGGCCCGGTCTCTTTTGGACTTCGGGTCTTTATTTTTGCAAATTGGAAAATTATCTTTCCTGGTCGGCCTAAGGTTGGGAAAATCAGTCTATCAGCCCTAAATGACAAGTATATAAACTACATTTTCCTCTCTCATTTGGATAGATACATACATGAGGGAAAAAGCGTGGAAACTATATTCAAGCATTCAAGCATTCAAGCATTCTTTCAGGCAATTGATCATTCTAAGTCTCCATTCAAGGCTAAGTGTTGCATTCAAGACAAGGATTCAACCATTGAAGAGGAGATCACTTACTACATACTACTACAACATACAACATCTATACCTTCGCACATAAGGATACAAACATCCTTACAACAAGGTATTAGTACTTGTTTTACATTACAGACATTTACATTTACAGCATTGCTCATTTCTTGGTTAATTCCAAAACCGGGGTTTGACCTAAAGGCAAACCCCTAATCCCTAACCCCCCCAATCATCTTCGCTTTTCTGTGTGTAGGTTGTAGGTACGCAGCTGAAATTGAAGATCTGGAATCCTTGTGCAGAGATGAATAGATCCCCCTTCGTTTCGCGGATTTTTCGGAGGACCGTGGCGCTCGAGCGCCATCGTCCTGACAACTTTCGCTCAAATTTGCAGGACAGCGCCGTATCGACATTTTACTACTAATTCCAGGTCCGCAGCTTCATACTGTATTCCTATCTCAGTTTATAAGCGAATCTTTCTCACTTTCTATGCATTCCTAGCTTAATTCTTCTATACACATTCTTTACAAAAGAGGGTAGCCTTGCTGTCATAACCCTTGAAACTCATTTAGCATCCAATCTTGCATTGCGTGGGATTGGATCTTGTGGGTTTCAACCCCTCTTTTGAATGTAAAGTCTCCCAAGTGAAAACCATCAACCTTAGCGACCTCCCTTCTCTCTCCTTGGAGTTGGAAGAGGGGAGAGCAACTAGGGTTCGATCGCGATTTTCCGCTTTACACTTGGAAAAGGGTTTAATTACCTAAAGAGAAAGATCTTATCAATGGAAGGCTACAAACAATCTTGGAGGATTGTGTATCTACAAGAAGAGCTGGATAATGCAAATCAATTGATTGCAGATATGCAAAGGCAAATGCAAAAATCTTTGAAAGTAAGGAGAAGATTATCTGATGACTTGCAGGATTCTCAAGAGCTAGTGGAACAAATCGAGACATCATCTGAGAACAGTATATCTGAAGAGTCTGAATAAATGATTGGAATATTGAAAGAAAAGAACAAAGCATTGTCTGATCAACTAAAAGCAATGAAAAGGGAACATGAACATTTCAGTACACAGATGACTGAAAATCTAGATTCATTAAGGATAGCTGAGGATAAAGCAAGAGATCTACAAAGAGAGAAACAAAAACTTGAAGCTCTAGTATCTGATAAGGATGATGAAATCATAAGGTTAACTGGTATTCAACAAAATATGACAGATCAATTAGGTTATGCACATCATGAAGCAATTATAAAGAATGATGAAAATCAATCATTGAAACTTGAAGTATCAAGGTTGACTGGTGAACTTGAAACAAAGAAGAAATCCAAAGAAACATTGGAGAAAATTTATGAAGCATCAAAGATGTTGGATGAGTAACTGAATACAAGGAGACCCTACAAAGATGGAGGACTCGGTTACAAAGGAAAAGAATCAACCGAGAAAGGAATTCATACTACCGAGAGAGGAGAATCATCAAAGCAAGCTGGAAACATGAATAACATCAAAAGGAAAAAGCCTATTTGCTACTACTGTGGAAATCAAGGTCATACTGCCAACATATGCCAGATTAGAAAAGGTAAGCAAGCGAATATCACTAAGCCCAATGGATATTGTTACAATTGCAATAAATATGGTCACACATCTAATCAATATAGGACAAAGTCTGTTAACAATTATCAGAAGGCAAAATTCAAAGGGTTTTGTAGAAACTGCAATAGATATGGACATAGTACCGAGAAGTGCTGGTCTAAGTAAAAGAACTACATGCGGTATCCACACCGAGCAAACACTAGAGGTTACCGAACTCACACAGATCCTTACCGACAATATGCAGCAGTACCATGGGATTACAATACAAGGATATGGTGCGAATGTTGTGGAAGATATGGACATATTAGTGCCAACTATTTTATAAGGTTTGGAATGAACAACCGAAGATCATGGAGAAATCCTGGTATGACATGTTTTCATTGTCACAAAGTTAGACATTTAGCTGGAGATTATAAAGATCAACCTAGAAGAGACACTGAAGAGATAAAAGAAAAATTCAAGATGATTTGGAAAAAGAAGGAAATTATATCAGATGAAGAAAGCACCTTACCTACCGAGTTAGGTACACCTATTTCAAATTAGTCAAGAAAAGGTATGAAGGGACTGCATTCTCTAAAGGTCAAATCATAACAGTTCCTATTCTATTATGTACAAAATTCAAAATCTGCATAGTTAAGATGCAATTAGTCAGTTTATATACTATACAGGAAACCTGTCAAGTCGGTGTATACAGGAAACCTGTCAAGTTGGTTAATAAAGGAAATTTGGCTAGTTGGTTAAAACAAAAAAAAGAGTCAATCGGTAAAAGGTGAACTGAGTGCATTTAATGTCTTGACCTAACTTGCACGGAGCCCGATAAGGTATTTTTGAGTACTTAAAAGTGTTTTCGCGGTCATTTACATTCACCAAGTTTTCGAGAAGCAGAGCAAAGCGAATCAAAGTGATCAAACTTCATTCAGAGCGAATTTCGAGGTATTTACATCAAATCTATTCACTTGGTTTCCAATCTAGTCAAATTGCTATTGTCTATCGAGTGTGAAGCGTCAGTCGTTTGTAAACCCTAAGGATAATTTGTCAAATCTTACTCGAAACCTGCCATGGTGCCCAAGATCCAAGAACCCGTAGTTGTCCAAAATGTGGAGAAGCCCTCACTGAAATATTCTTTAACTCCCAAAGTTGCCTCTGAACCGGATGACAAAACTGCATTTTCACTCA
This sequence comes from Cryptomeria japonica, assembly GCF_030272615.1. Classification (NCBI taxonomy): domain Eukaryota; kingdom Viridiplantae; phylum Streptophyta; class Pinopsida; order Cupressales; family Cupressaceae; genus Cryptomeria; species Cryptomeria japonica. Next base: position 9,722,848 of record NC_081410.1, read on the forward strand.
TCCCGGATCAAGTCTTGTTAGTAGAAGATGTTATATTCTTCACCAAATGCCATGTTGAGGAACTCGGTCATGTCGAGATTAGTGACACATATGATGAACTTTGCACTGATGGCAAACTGGATAGAAAATTTGAGCATATCAAAATCAAGGGATTAACTGAAGCCCTAGTCTATCCTCGTTTGTTCAAACCCTAGTGGGTTAAGTTTGTCTTGAACAGAGTACATGATGATTTCATGTGGCTATAGGAGCAACCGTTCAAGATCACTAAGGAAGTCATTCACCTAATCACCGGGTATCCCATCTATGATCATGCACGAGCACAAAAAATGATATCACAAAAGGAGCTAATCGGTCTAACTGGAGTAGAATCTGATTACCGAGGACTGAAATTGAATAATGTCACTGATGCAAAAGTCAAGTTTGCAATTAGAGTAATTAGTTACTGTTTCTTCCAATCTGCAAGGGAAAATAGTGTACCATGTGCTGCAGTTGACTTGGCCTACAAAATAGTGAAGAAGGGAATGGAAGTAGACTTGTGTGAAGTGCTACTGAAGAACTTGTTTGAGAACCTGAACACAATAAGAAAGCCGAAGAAGAACAACTCGGCAAATACACTAAAGTTCAGTTCACTACTTGTATGTATGTTTTTCTACTTTGAGAAGTTCTTTCCCTCAGTCAGTAAAGTAGTATGGGAGCTACACCAACCTATCACCCATCAGATCAATGACTTCATCAAGAAGTTAGGTAATAACTTTAATGATATCATGGATGATTACTTCAGCAAATTCCAAGAGAAAATGCACAACAGGTACAAGATTCCACCATAGTTGGTAGAAAAATACAAGGACAATATATGTTTTGAGGTCGACACTGATTATTGCTATGTAAATGCTGTTGAACCAAGGACTCAATCATTGCAACCAATGGGTTATGAGATTGATTATGATATTACATAGCAACAAATTGATGCCTATTTATCATTACCAAGGCATGCAACCGAATTAAGGTATGGAACCTATGAAGAGGTGAAGGAGAAAGTAAAAATGAGCATTGTAGTACCTAAGGCTACAATAAAAGCTACAAAAATGATAAAGGTTTTATCTGAGAAATTCGGAGAAGAATCATCCTCTACACCTATCAAAGGCAATCTTGCCATTACCGAAGAGGAATCAAAAGCTCAAGAGACAGCAATAACATTAAGCACAGAGTTGCCTACGGGTAAAGTTCTTAAAAGAAAGAAACAAGACATCTCAAAGGCCCTATCGACTCCACCAACAAAGAGACCCAACACGAGAGCATTAGCTGCATCACCGAGTAAGAAGCAAAAGAGTGTTACTGCACCAAAGGTAACCAAGACCTATAAGAAATCTACTCGGAGACTCTTTTTGGCAAAAGAGTCGAGTGATATAGAGTCTGATGATGCAAATAAATTCCAGATTGTGAAAAGCAAAAAGGTAAATATTCACAGTGTTGAAATTTTTTGTGCCAATCTTAAAGAATATGATGGATTTGCAGGATTTAGATATGTTAAATATGAGACTAGGAATAATGATGAGAAGTGACAGATTGAAGAAGCTATCATCTGTACACTTCTGAAGTTTCAGCTAGCTCCATTAAAACTAGCAAAGTCACTTCCCAGTGAACTATACTTACATATTAATAACAGATGGAAATATGCAATGGACTCAGAGAGACAAATAAGAGAAAGAAGTCTAGTCCATCTATTTCCTGACATGTCCATAGCAGAAATCAAGGAGCATTTGACCACATACAATTCTAAATTTCTTGTCAAACAGAGAGCCTTAAAATTGATGAATGGGCTATACATTGATGTGGAGAATGAGACAAAAGCCAAGTGACAGGAGATCTTCAAACAAAAGGATGTCGGTGAACAATCTCAAATTTAAATTGTTGATGTCACCGAGCAAGATCTAGGTGTCACCGAGCAAGGTCCAGACCCGGTTGACACTATACACATTGATGAAGATTTAATGGAAGAAGCAGCACCGGAGCAGGAAATGATTGAAAGCACTACTTAATGCAAAACTTGTCTCTAGTGAATCTGTCTTAGAAAAAGTTCAGCCTTATCCACCGGTGAAGCAACCTGTCTCAACCGAAGCTCCCAAGGACATAGAGTAAGGCACCGAAGGTAACAAATCTGAAGCTGCAGGAGATACAACCAAAGATCAGACGTCTCAAGCACAGACGAGCACTGCAAATGTTATAGCTAAGACCCCTAGCACCGAGCCACCCAAAGACACTTCAATGGCTACAAGAACCGATCAAAATGTTGCATCTACCGAGCAACCTACCGAGGGTCAGCAAGCCTCACAAGCACTTGTCTTAGTGCCACCAACCAAAGGAAAAGAAAGGAAGGTGAGAAAGCATAGTTTCAAATTTGACTTGTCTAAACCGATAGTGTTGCCCAATGTAGACATCTCCAAATTGAAAGGGCAAGCACTCACTGAATTCGGTGAACTATGCAAAGCAAAGGCCAAACATGAGAAGCAACTGGCCATATAGAAGAATAATAAAGTACTTCAAAAGGTTCGAACACTACTCACATAAATGCTACCTTCAGCAACAGTGTCAACCGATGCAGCCATCCATATTCAATTGGATGAACTCCTAAATCAGATTGAAACATCTGGAGTTGATGCATCTGAGTACTTAAGCAAGCTCAAGGATAAAGAGCTTACTGCTAAAATGATAGAGGAAGTACAGAAATCCATTGTTGTTGGCAAGGTAAAACTTGTCAAATTCATTGTTGAGTTGTCCCCTCAACTCAAGCATATTCTTTATTTATTCCAGAAACTGTGTACATTTTCCTTATTCATTAAAGATGTCAAAAATAAAACTAATGCAATTGAGAAAGAGATCACTGATCTCTCAACTAAGTTGACCACCGAGCCTAATTCAGTTCAGAATTTTTATACAAAGCTTCAATAGCTCATGGCTCAACAGTTAGAGCTCAGGAATGAAGAGCATAAAATCAGGATGGACATAATGACCCTTCAGACATTATTCCTTCCTCATCTCTCATCAGTACAGGAACAGATCAACAGAGCTACACACCTATCAACTACACAAGAGGGAAGCACTCTTGATGGCTTAATATCACTCTTGGCTAATATTCAAGCACAAAATTCATTAATGGAAAGTGTAAAGGATTCACACTCAGTCACCCTCACCGACGCTCGGACCAAGTATAAGTCTATTTTTGATCAGTTACCAACTCCGGATGGAAATTAAGTTTTTTGATGTTTGTCAAAAAGGGGGAGTAATATTATGATACTACATAGAGGAAAGTAATACCTGGAAAAGGGGGAGCAATACTATATTTGGAGAGTGATACAGTTTTGATAACACAGTTTTGAGTATTGTATACAAGGGGAGTATACTGAGCAGAATATACAGAGCATTCAGAGCACACAAGCACAGAATAGAACCAAACATGCAAAATTCAGAGTTATGTACAGAATAATGATAAGGGGAGTATATTTGCATATACTATTTCATTGACTATTGTATATATTGTCAAGTGTACTCATTTTGCAAGTATATAGTTTTTGAGTTATGACTTTGAAAGTAGTTTTTGTCAAACATCTCAACTAATGTCATAAGGGGAGATTGTTACTACTTATCAAATTGCCATTAGTTTTATATTCCAAGTCATACTATATATTCTAGTCGGTTAGTATTACCGAATCATGCAGTCGGTACACACAGAGAAGTCAGTATGAACAGTCTAGTCGGTTACAAAAGAAAGCAGTCACAGAACGCAGTATTCACTGAGCTATTTACCAAGTATTATTTCATGGCTACCAAGCAGTAAAGTTAACTCACCGAGTTGATATTCACCGAGTGAAACATTTTACCAGATACATTGAACCTGGACATGCACATGAAAACGTGTTACAAGATCGAGGCACATCTAACTGTTTTTGCATTGGAAATTGCACTAGAAGATTATGTTTGATTGCAAGGTCAATCTAACCAATGAAATATTTTGTTTAGTTATTCATTCGAGGAATCTTTTTGTAAGATCGAAGCAATGAATTAGATCACCGCTGTAAGAGATCTATTTATACAACATGGGAAGAGAGAAATGAATGTGGATGAATATGTATGAATGAATGTGTGTGTATGCATGAAGGAAGACTGTTACAGAGACACAGAGAGGTCACCAAGAAGGTTATCAGTGAACAGTCAAAGAACAGAGTAAACAGAAGGGTTTACCGAGTTACAATATGGGTTACCGAGGTATGCTACAAGCTAAGTAATCTTATTCTGAGCACATAGAATCTGCTATAATATTTCAGATGCAAAGTTGCAGATATTTGTAAAGTCTTATTGTAATATTTTGAAGTTGTAAGAGAAACCTTTAACAGGGTAAAAGACTCTAACCAAGTCTATAAATTGTAAATCCTCTAACCAGGTGCAACATTTATATAGTGTTGTAAAATCCTTTAGTAAGGTAGATCTAACAGATCTTGATACTCCTAACAGGGTAAGCTATCAGAAATAGCTAAATGTAGCTCTAACCAAGCAATCTTTATTATTGTAGTAGTGAAGTTGTGGGTGCCATCCCCACCGCAGTTTTTCTCTCTAACCAAGAGTTTCTGTGTGACCAAAATATACGTGTTATGGAGTGAATCATGTAAGATTGTTATCTGTTTGTTTTAACTTTATTTTATGTTACTGCACTATTTTGTTTATGCATAACAGTAAGGTTATCAGTAAAGAAAAGTTTTGGAGTATTGATTCACCCCTCCCCTCTTAGTACATTAGCTTTCCATATTGGGCCTAACACAAAGTTCATAAGGTGTTTTATGATTACCTTTCTTCACTACAACCTGATTCAAAGTATAAATAACAATGCTAATTGCTTCTCTCCAAAACATTTTTGGAGCATCTTCTTGTATCAACATTGTTCTAGTAGCTTCCACTATTGCTTTGTTTCTCCTCTCTACAATGTATTCTGTTGTAGAGTCCTAGGTGCTGAAATTTGTCTCTTTATTTCATGTTCTTCACAATACCTAGTAAACTTATCAAACATAATTTCTCCACCCTGGTCAGATCTTAAACACTACAAATTCTTGTCGGTTTCCTTTTCAACTAGGTCTTTGAAGATCTTGAATTTGTTAAATGACTATGATTTCTCCTTCAAGAAAGCTACCCATGTCATCCTTGAAAAATCATCCGTGAAAATCATAAAATACTTATCACCATAAAAACTTATAATCCTCATAGGACCACATAGATCAATATGCACTAAATCAAGAACATGCTCTAAAGAAAAATATTTACTCTTAAAAGATGTCGAAGTCATCTTACCCATCTGAAAATCTTTACATAACACATTATTTGGTTTAACAAGTTGGGGCATACCTCTCACCACATTAGATTTGTTGACCCTTATCAAGTTATCAAAGTTAACATGACATAACCTTTTGTGCCACAACCATCTATCTTCAATTTTAGCCACTAAACAACTATTCACATTAACGTTTAGATGAAAAAGGTTACCTCTAGTATGTTTACCATTAGCTATCAAATCTCCATTGCATCCCATGATCCCACACACTCCTTTTTGAAACTCAAGGTGATATCCTTTATCATTTAGTTTTCCAACACTCATCATGTTATTTTTTAAACCTTCAACCCAATAAACATCATCTGCATTACTCTTATCATTCTGTGAAATAGATCCTTTACCTTTTACCATGCAGGGTGAGTTATTACCAAATCTTACCACACCACCATCAAACTCTTCAAGGGATGTGAATTTATTCTTATCACCGGTCATGTGATGTGAACAACCATTGTCTATTATCCACTCATCACTAGAGTCAAACTGAGATACCAAAGCCTTTTCATCAATCAGATCTTCCTTCACAACAACAAAGACAATTTCCTCATTGTCCTCTTCCTCAGATTCCTCATCTGTCACTCCATCAAATGCGACATAGCATTGTTTCTCCCCTTTTCCTTTATATTTCCTAAACTTCTCCTTTCTATCATTGTTAGGGAAATTTGCAGCAATATGTCCAGTCTTATTGCAAGAGAAACACTTAAGATGTAGTTTACCTTTATATTTACCAGTGCCTCTTGGAAGTCTCTTATCCATAAGAGCTTCAAACTCCATCAAGTTGTCTTCATCATCATTATCTCCTTTGCTACCGCCATGTCTAGATCTGCAATCATAATTGTGACATACATCTTTCCCTTTTCTCACAGGTGTACCAGTTACAAATGCCTTAAAAGTTGATTCAGATGTCTTAGAAATACTGTTATCAAAACTATTTAATTCAAATGCAGTCAATTTACCAATAAGTGAATCAACAATGACCTTATCACTACTTACTGACCTTAACTCTTGAATAGTACAAACTCTGATTGCATAGGTAGGTAAAAGAGTTCTAAGCATCTTTCTTACAATAGTGTCATCTTCAATCTTTCCTCCAACACTTTTAATACCACCGACGACCTCTTTGATTCTTTGTCCATACTGAGCTATATTTTCACCTTCTACCATTCTCATATCATCAAATTTACCTCTGAGACTTTCTTCCTTATCTTTTTGAACATTTTTGTCACCATCATAGATTAGTTCTAATTTCTCCCAAACTTCAAATGCAGTTTCTAATCCATGTACATCAATGTATTCAGTATCAGACAGTGCACTTACAATAGCTTCCAGTGCTTGATTGTTTTCCTACTGCTCCTTAAGCTGATTTGGAGTTAGAGGACTGGTAGGGGCTACATATTTAGTAGTAACATGTTTCCAAATCTAAGAACCTAATACCTTTTATATAAATCTTCATTATGTCTTTCCATATTGTGTAGTTGTCCTTAGTAAACTTTGGATCCTCCTTCATCATTTTCCTCCAGATCTTTTCCTCAAGCGGTTAAGCTTATGCACACAGAGGACCAATGCTCTAATACCAATTGTTACTTGTGAGGATCCGATAATTACTCAAAGAGGGACTGAATCAATAATAACATTAAACTTTAAAAACTTTAACAATCAACAAAAACTTATTTCAAAACAACTCATAAATAGTACCGGTAATAACTGAAATCATACTATTGATCAGATTTATCAAACTGTTCTTCTAAGTGTTCATCAACATGAATGAAATAGAAAGATATCAACTTAACACAAACACAAATCAATCCACACATGAACACCAGGATTTTCACGTGGAAACCCAAATGGGAAAAACCACGGTGGGAATTGGTACCTACAAAAAATTTGCACTCTTTCATAATGTGCACTGTTAGGAGCCTAGCCTAGTTAGGAGCTTACAATTATGCTCGGTTAGGAACAAACCCTATTAGGAGTCTCCCAATTAAGGGATTTACCTCAGCCCTTTTAGAAGCTTTACTCTATTAGGAGTAACCTTGTGAAAGGATTTAGAATCCAAGCTAATGAGTCACCCGGTGAAGGGATTTATACAATCAATCCTATCAGGACCTACCCAGTTAAGGGATTTTGATTTTGTTGCAACTGTTAGGGAACGATAGATGTATGATCTGAAAATAACACTCTCTACTTGCTTGTACAAATCCTTTTTAGCTCCAATCTATTTCTCTCTTGCAGACACACATTGGTTCGACCACACACTCTTCTTTTGATCACCGACATAGTAAATCATCACAGACTTACCCTAAATAGATTTTACAACTTAGTCGGTTATAAAACCCTAACCTCATAATAAGATTTACATCATAGATCATCACAGATCTTTACAAATCATTATAGATCATTATATGGATCATTACAATAAATTACAAAACAATTACAACCGTTCAATGATCATAAATCATCACCACAATTCGATCTGATACACTTTGAAACCCTTAGCTCATTCTACTAAGCACTTCGCTCATTCCCAAGAAATTTGCTCCTTGTATGTGCCGAAACAAAATCTTAACACTTCACGTAGATTCGGCCACATCATCACCATCTTACAGGTTGTCCTCATTTTTTGTTTTAAAAAATGATGGACCATTACATGAAATTTTTGTCAAAAAATAAAATTTTTACTATATGGCATGCTTACCGAGGCAGAATTTTGCTTAGCCCTTGGATTGGCTTAATCCTCACTCCATCCTTGAACCACGTTTCAAATTTCATCACATTTTGGGTTTGTTTGCTATGTTTTTCCTTCAATTTTGGTTTTTTCTCCCTATCTGCAGGTGGGAAATTTTCCTTAAGTTGTAAGTTTTAATGTTTTCCTTTGTTTTAGTCTTTATAGCGAAATTTTAGCTAATTACAAGTGCACTTTATGAAAAAATAACTTGTAACTTACTTTTTTTTCCCCCCTTGATACTTTTTGGCTTTTTAAGTCATAATAGGAATTTTTTGGATAAGTTACAAGCTAATTTTAAATCGCAAATTTAAAAAGTCAGTTGTAATTCTTTTATAAAGTTCCTATTTTAGTGTTTTTACTTGTAATGGGGATTTTATTCCCCTATTACATGTGTTAAGTTATTATAACTTGTTGAGGGGATTTTATTTTCCCCTTACAAGTTATTATAGCTTGTATTTCTCTCTCAAAAGCCCAATTTTGCCTAGAATGGAGAAAAGTGGCATTTTAAACTTGCAATTGAGTTTCAAAAACCCGATTTGCTCCATGAATGAAAATAAAGGCATTTTAAACTTTCTATTGAGTTTTAAAAACCCAATTTTCCCTTGTGGAATGAAAAGTGACAATTTAAACTTGCAATATGAAAAGAGAAAGCCATTTTTCATTATTGCATGTAAAAAAGAAACTTGTTGCATCTCTCCAAGAACCCGACCAACCAAGAAGGTAAATTTGTTGACGTTTTAAAGCAAATTTTGTGGAGAAATTTTAAGAGGTAAGAGGTGTTTTGGATTGTCTCCTATTTTTATGCATTTATGAACATGTCCCACACCATTTGGAGGTTCAAAATGTTAGGTTTTAATGATATATAAACAACAACAAAAATGTGTTTATTAATGCCACGATTTTCTTTGAAATTTGTCACAATTTCAACACTCCTAAATCATTTTTGCTTCCTTCACCTAGGCGTGGGGTTTGGATAGAGATTTGACCCATTTTCTTGCATCTTGAAACATGTTTTTGCTGTTATTCTCCAAATCCGAGTTTGGAAAAACGTGGCAAGGGTTTTGGAATCTTTTTCTATTTAAAGGATTGTTTCATCTTTTGAAGAGGCATTTTGGATTGAAGCAAGGTATGTTTTCTTTTCTTCTTGCTCCATTTTCTTTTCTTCTTGTTTCTTCATTTTAGTTGTAAATTTGTATATATATTGGTTTTTCCCTAAAATCGGTTTTGTGAGAGAGATTTTCCCCTTTGCAAAGCAATTTGTGAATTGCATTGTTCTTCCCCATTTCCCCTCTTTACTTGTATTCAGGATTTTAAATCCTAATTACAAGTTGGATGAAAATAATTGATCTTCCCTTATGGTTGTAATATTTTAACCATCTTTTGTTGAAATTCCAAGTTGCAAAGATGAAAAATACCCATTCTTCCAAAATCAAGTTTTTTGAACCGGATTGCATGTTGAAAGTTCTTCCCATTTTCTTAAAAATGACATTCCCAAAATCTTTCCATTTTTTTTCATACTCACTGCCTATATCTGTACTTTCCATTCATGTCATTTCCCACATGTCCAAAACTCATTTTTCACTCATTTCTCCATTTTCCGTTTTACAAGTATACTTGCATTCGGGTTTTAAAAATTTGATTGCATGTTCATTCTTCCCCATTTGTATACTTTTAAAAATTTCCCCAATATCCGAAATTGGTCAAAGTCAAGTTTCAAGCATTCCCATTTATTTCCCATCTTTCTCTCACAAAGTTGTGAAGTGCAAGGGCTCGAGTTCTTCCCATTCGAAGAAGGAAAAATGTTAGTTGCAGCTGATTATTATATTGCTTTAACACTTTTAAGTCTTCATCGCAGCATATTGGGTTGTTCTTTGATGTCAAATTTATCATCATCTCCCATTCCAAAAAAAGATGAAGTATAAATATGACAAGTACCAGAATTAAGTTTCACCTTCACAAGTTTCCTCTCGTTTGGATCATATCAAGGATATGAATATAGGGCATGTTGAAATGTCAGAATTCATTAAGAGGGTGGAGGATCTGCAAGATAGTAATATGCAGCGGTTGTTGGATAACCACATTCATCATGCATCTTCTTTTCCAGTGGATGCCCTAGAACCTGAATTTGTTCTCGCTTGCGCCCATCACTTTGACAAGGAGATGAGAACAATTAGAAATGATGATGGTGAGGCAATAATCCACCTTGATTCAAATACTATTGAGAAAGTCTTCAAAATACCAACATCACCTATTTATATGGAAATTTCAAAGGATAGTGCAACTGAGTACTATGTCAAGACGGAAAAGGACTAAAAATGCCACATAAACAGGTGGATTCATGAGCCATGAGCCACCTTCATGAGGTGGGCTAAGTTGTACTATTATAACTTCAAATGGGAAATTGGAGACATCATCACTCTCCTTAGCAAGATGATGGGTCTTGAGCACTTTAATGCCTTTGAGCTTTGGATGTATCAATTTACCATGTCCATAAGGTAGTCCCATCATATATCATGGGGAGAGATTATCAATGATATTTTGTACCAACAACTTGCAGCAGTCCCTACTACCGTGAATTTCTACATGAATTCATACTTAGTGTATTTGGTAGCATCACTCAAACATTTCCCTGGTCTTTCTACCAAGGGTGATCGCTCACTTATACCTGTGTGGGAATATTATGATTAGTTGCCTTTGAGACCCAATAGATTACATTTTAGAAGAGTTCAAGACGCATTCTTTGGTTACTTCATGTGCCAGTTTGACAAGACTCTAAAGAACAGAAGGGTGTCAGATGAAGCATGGGAAAGAGTGAATGAGTATGGGTGCTTATTTCTTCAATTCTCGAATTTCACTTATGTAAGAGTCAGAAGCTATAGTGGGCAACCATACATGCTTCATAGATACTTGACTGATAAGATCATTCTAATGGAATTGGGAAGACAGATCATGGTTGTGCACGCTCATCAATCTATCAAACATAAGGTTGGAATGGGGATTTCTACAACTAAACCATTGAATATTGACTGGTATTCTCTTGTCACATTCGTCAAAGCCAAAGCTATGGAGACTGAGATGAAGAAGATTAAACTCAAAAGGTTTAAGTCGAGGGTAGATTTTGACTACCGAGGTATGAGGGAAAAGATCAAAAGGTCCTTCGTACATGTGCATTGTATTGAGGATATCTAGGTAGATCTTCATACAAAAATGGAGATTCTCAAGATGGACTACTGCAGGGTTACTATTGAGCAGGTTATTGATCTGAACCTGGTGGACATTCTGCAAGGAATGATTGATGATGGTAATGTGCTTGATCCAAAGTTTTTCTCATGAAGGGTTGAGGAAGCCCCACTTCCATTAATCCAATGGTCACATAAAGAATGCACTTCCATTCTTGAGAGATTTTAACCTATCTTAGCTACCACCAACACTTGGCTCAAAGGTAATGGTGTTAGACTCGTCAAGATCAAGGTTGGAAAAGAAGATGACTCTACAAGGCCTCTTGGATGTAAGTCTGAGATTCAGATTGACAACAAGGAAGGTGCCTCATCTTTAGGCACTAGGATCAAATTGCAGGTTAGTCAAGCAATAGTGCTTTCGCTTGAGGAGGCGATAGTTTGTGGAAAACAAAATCCTAGATTCACATTCATGTGATTGATTTTGCTAATCCGGAGGAAGGACAACAATCAGATGATGCTCCTAAGTCACTGGCTTTGAAATCACCTTGTGAGATTCCCTCCTCATTTTCCATGGAGCTTCCTCTATCTTCTCCTGACATAATAGTGGAGGATTCTCCTCAAAATGTCGTTCATATTTCAGCAGTTGAGCCACCTCTTGATCATCAACAAGAGAGTTTGCTAGAAATCCCAGAGGATACTCCTGCATGTATCCATTTGCCAGAGATTAATACCTCTACTACTGGATTTAAAGAATTTATGAGGTAATCTTCATGCCCTTTGGTTACTGAGAAAAGCATGGTTTCCATTCAAATAGATACTCCTCCCAAGGTGACCACGATTGTTCAAACAAAAATTGCTTCTCCTTTGCCTTCAATAGCTACTAGAGGAGAACTAGTCATTTTGCCTCCATGGCTTAGTTATTTTATCCCAAAGAGGAAGAAGTAAGAAATATCTCCCAATGTCTTTGATTATTAGCAAATCAACCAGTCTAGGCCCAAATTTGCTAAAAAAGCCAAGACAATCTCAAGAGTAACTGTTGACAGCAACAAGATGAAAGTGGTAGAAATTGTTGAGCCCCCTGCGAATAAGCCATGTGAGGAAATGCAAGATGTTGATTATAGGGTTACAAGGATATAATTGGATAAAAAAATGCATTAAGTGGTCAAGCGTGATGCCCAACAATTTGTATCTTCACTAGTACATCGATATGATGAACTTGTAGCAAAGAAAGACAAGCTAGAAGAGGAGATTAGGAAACTTGTTGCAGATGCTCATAAAATTACAAAACCTGCTGGTGAAGGGAGTAATCCTACAACTTCTTCTGGTTCACAAGAATCAATTTGGGGAGTTGAAAGAGCTACTCGAAAAGTACAAGTGTTGGATTCTTGGGTGGACCAACTTCATGATCTATGTGCACAAGTGTTGAAAGACATTTTCCAAATGCTGTCTAAGTTGGAGACCATTGAAGAAAAATTGAATCATACCTCTAAGACTTTCAAACATAATTTGGAAAGGGTTTAAGGTAGCTTGACAATTTGGTGCACAATTCATTGACAACATTTGAGTGTTCTTCAGGAGCATGCCATTATTCCTTCCAAGGTCATGTATTTGGAATTTGAAGAACTTCTAGAGAACAAAACCCTTGTTCTCAAATCCCTCATTGAGGAGATTGATGATGCAATGAGATTGCGATTTGAAGTATTCCAAGGTGTTGTTTCTCATTGTGAGAAGGCCTCTTGCAATATAATGAGTCAGAATGGAGAGTTGATACTAGAAGAAGAAGTGCTCCTAGATCTATAGATGAGGATTCATAATGAGTGGAGGAGCGAACAATTTTCAGCTGCCTCAATTCAGGTGTTGATGAAATATCAAATCTTTTTGCACGAAATGCAGTCCACTTTTGAGAAGAACGACTCTATGCTTCTTCAATGCCATGACACCATTGTGAAGACCATGGTTGTTGCCAAGAACACCCACAAAAAGAATCCTACTGAGCTACGAATGATCATCCAGAAGTTCAAAGGATTCATGTCTTCACATGTTGCAACTTAAGTGGTTTTCAACACTTAGTTGCATTTTTTCAGAATTGTAATCTCTTAGTTGTAGTTTTTCTTTTGACAATTTACATGTAAAAGAATTTCATAAATTGTAAGTCAAGTCTTTACTTGCACTTTTGTAATTACATGTAAAGCAAATACAAGTTGTGTTCAACTGGAATAAGTCATAGTTAGTTATTGAATAAGTCTTGGTGGTTGAGAGAATCTCTCAAGTTAGTTAGGATCCTCCCACCTTTTTTTTCAAGACTCCTCTTCTATAAATACTTGAGGGGTCTATTGTAATCTTTATCTTTTAGAAAAGCAAACAAAAACTCTGCCAAATTTACAGCAAAGAAGTCTTTGAGTTTTCATGTGTGAATTTAAGAATCGAATGAAATAGAAAAAAAATTGCTCAAGCTTTGAGTCTTTGTGCTACATTCTTGGGTTTGTGTTCCATATTATATTTCTTGCAAGTGTTTCTTTAAGAGCTTAATCAAATTTGAGTTTCGGTCTTTGAACTGCAAGTATTGGAGGTTAATATAAGTTAGAGTAAATATTCTTTTGAGAGGAGCTGCAAGACTTTGTGCTTGGACTTGTTCTTAAGAGAGTCTAGAAGTAGATTTTGTAAGAAATAAGTTGTGAGTATTTGAGCTTGTACTAGTTCTTATTGTTTTACGTACAAGAGAATAAAGTATTTCAGTCTTTGTGCTAATATAATTTGTTTTGAATATCATTAATATAGAAAAAAGGGTAGATAAGACTTCACATAATCAAGACTTTGAGCTTGATATTGTTGTCCTGTCCCGAAGGAAGTGACAGAAGTCTTTGAGCTTTCAGGAAAATTCATTTCCTTTCTCTCATTTCATTTCAAAAATTTATTACTATTGTTTTATGTTAAATTTTTATCACTTTTTTGTGAAGAGAAAAGGATATTGTCTTTCTTGAAAGAAGAAGAAAGACTATTGTCCCATCCTATTTTAATTTTATGTTGTAGATAGATAGGGGGAGCCTTCCCTTAATTAGGAGAGTTTTTCTCACACACTATGGTTGAAACCAAAATTTTGTAGATTTCCCAAAGTGTACAAAATTTTGAACCAACAATTTTTGGCAACTCTGTTGAAGACACAGATCCATTTGGAAGCCTCATGCTTTCGTTTGAACTCTAGTGTCTTGCTGATTTTTCAGAATTTTATCACTTTGGTTTTTCAGATTTCTCTGAGCTGGAAGGTTTGCATGTTTATATTCGTCATAGGAAGGATGAAATTTTTAAGAAATATCTCCTGCTAAATGAGCTAGATTCCATTTGCTTACTACTACATCCTCCCTTTCACGTACCACAAGTTATCCCCCGTCAAAGAAAAAGAAGTCGATCCCAAGTGAAAATTCTCCTTTATTTTTCAAATTGTTGATATATTCATCATCTAGTATTGCTAATCCTCCTCCACCTCCTCCTCCTGGTTCATGGGGAGAAACTTTTGGTCCTTTAGCCTTAACCCCACCTCTTCATCTACTTCCACAAGGTTCCCGAAAAAATATTCCCAATTTCTATGGAGATGGAAAGCAACATCCCGAGGAGCATGTCAAATCTTTCTATATGGCATGTGGTGTTCTTGGAGTAGAACATCAAGATGTTGTTGTTCGCTTGTTCATAGAAACTCTTAAAGTTATTACAACCGATTGGTTTTTCAATCTCGCTATTGGAACTCGTTGAGAGACAAGTTTGAGGAACGTTTCAAGCCCACATAAGATGAATATGCCTTTCTGGCCCAATTGACCCAAATGAAGAAGGATACCCATGAAGGCATGCGAGAATTCATTGCTAAGTTCAATAAATTAGCAAATAGAATTCCTATCAATTATGAACCTACTCCTGAGAATCTTACTTGCTTTTTCATCATTAATCAGTTGTCGGAGGTCAGTTTCTTCCTAAGGCAAGCATCTCCAACAGATTTAGTTGTTGCTCAATCAATAGCTACTGAAATTGAGGATGATTTGATCCTAGTTGGTAAGATAAAAAAGGATCCTAATCGATCCAAAGGAAGTTCACATATGGAGATTTCATCTTCTAGTTATAACGACCCAATGGTGAAAAAATTAGCAAATGAAATCCTTGCTTTAAAGAAGCAAGTATCTCAGAATTCCTATCCTACACCATACAAGGATATCCCAAGACGGACGTATCCTAATGTTGTTGCCAGTTATGCTGCTAAGAATCAACCCAAGCTACCTCCTCCTCCTGAGAGGCTTGCGCTTGAACCACCTCCTTCAAAGGTAGTTGTTGGTTATTATGAGAGTGATCAAAATGAGTCCTTTTATTTTGATTATAAGTTTGATGATGTTGCTCTTCCTCAACAAGGAGAAGAAGATGCAATTGGCAACTCTACTATACGATATATGCACTATGATGACTTTGTTGTTGCTGAAAGGACTCATATTCAAGCATTTGTCGTCATGACAAGATCCCAGACTCGGTTGGCTCAAATAGAAGAAGCCGCAAAAGTTGCAAGTGATTCTCAATTACCTATTACTATCACTAAAAGAGGAACACCACTGCTCTATATTCCAAAGGATGTAGCGAAAACTCAAGTAAGTAAGAATAATCATCCTTTTGTTTCTTTTGTTGATCCCAAGCCTAGTATGCCTAACCTCAAATCACAATCGGACAATGTTCATCCCTCCCTAGTTGGTTCATTTCAAGCTTTTGACATTATTGATCATGCTAGGAAGACCAAAATTCAAATGTTCGAAGTTGAATATTTACAAGCTAATCCCGATCAATTTGATAGGCTAGCTAATTTTATCAAGAATAAGGAAACTTCTCCTATGCTTGAAAATACTACCCCTCAAGAACCCAAGAATTTTCCCAATCATTTGGTAACCATTCCATCAGCTACCCCAGGAAAGATAGAACCCTTTTATATTTACCTATTGTTCAATGGTTTTTAGTTGAGCAATTGTGTCTTGGATTATGGTGCTTCTGATAATGTCATGCCCACTAAGGTTGCTCAAGCTTTGGGGCTGACTCTGACCAAAACTTTTGGTCATTGCTATTCCATGGAAAAAAACAAGTTCCTCTTATTGGGCAAATCAGGGATGCTCAATTTGCATTTGTAGCTTTCCCAGACAATAAAATAAAGATGACTATTTTGGTAGCCAATGTTCCTGCATCATATGGAATGTTACTTGGTCATAAATTTTGCAAGGATGTTGGAGGAGAACTCAACATGGATATGACCGAAGAAAGGATACCTGTCAAAGGTATTGTGCAGAAGTTGGTTCCTGAAAGAGAGACCAAATACACAGTTATCAAGTCTAATGATCCCCATGCTCAGTTTCTTTTTGAATCTTCAGGTTTTGAGAATTATTATCTTCATATAGATGAAATATCGAAATTCGCTGAAGACTACCTTTCTAGAAGCTCCAACATTTCACTACTTTCAGCAAATGGAAAATTTTCTAATATTGAGCAAGACCAAGCATCGGAAGATGGATCTTCAAGTTCATATATCACAGTTGAAGAAGCTTCATCTCTCGTTGCTGATGAAAATGCTCCACTATCTACTCAACAAGAAGAGTTTCACTCTTCTCCTACACAAGAAGAGATTTCATCTTCTCCTATGGAAGAAGATGACAACTTTTCTTTTCATGATGCATCCATTCTAGATGAGGGTAGCACTAATCGTTCCAATGAAAACGATAGTTCAAATGATGTGTGGACTCTTGAGTTTGATGGTAGTTGCACTACAAATGGATCCAGAGTTGGCGTAGTTCTCATATCTCCTAAGGGAGAGATCTCCCCTTATTCCTTTAAATTGCAATTTGCTAATACTAACAATACGACTGAATATGAGTCACTTTTGTTAGGAATGAGCACTGCATTGAAAAGAAGAATATAAAATCTTCATGCCAAGGGTGATGCAAAATTAGTAGTTTGACAAGTAAGGAGTATATATCAAACAAGAAATGATAGACTCAAGCATTATCATAATTTAGTTTGGGAAATATTGAAGATTTTGATGCTTTTAGCATCTCAGTTGTGCCTCGTGAGTACAATGACAAGGCTGATTCCCTTGTGGTTTCAGCTACTTTGTTGGTTCCCCATCTTGACTTTGGTCATGATAAAAATATTATTGAATTGATCTGTAGACCCAGTGTGCCTGGCAATTGGGATCATTGGCAGATTTTCAATGATGATAAGCAAATTAATAATTTATTGCAAGCAGAAGATGGTTTCAACAATCTATACTTCGAAGGGGGTAATTCTCCTTCCTCTTCGTCGTCAGACTCAATGACATAAACATCATCTGAATCAGATGAAAATATTCTTCAATTGAAAGGGAATAAAATTCCCAAGGGGTCGGTTTCTCTTGAAAAGCTCTTCGATCAACATGATCGTTATATCAAGAGACGACAACACGAAAGTGTTGATTCTCCTATGGGATATGAGAAATATAATATTGGCAATAACTATACTATGGAGGAAAGAGATCAGTTCATTTAGCTTTTGCGCTAATATCGTGATGTCTTGGCATATTCATCCGATGATCTTAAATCCTTTCAACCCAAGGAGGTGCAACATGATATTCCCCTCAAGCTTGGTGCAGTACCCTTTAGACAAAAGCAGCGCTAGTATAATCCAAAAACCTCAGGTACCATTCTTTCAGAAATTCAGAAAATGCTTGATGCTTGGATTATTTTTCCCATCCATCATTCAACATGGTTGGAAAATATAGTTCTGATGCGTAAAAAGAATGGAGAAATATGTATCTGTGTTGATTTTAGAAAACTTAACCAATTGTCACTAAAGGATAACTATCCATCGCCAATTGTGAGATTTTGCCAAGATCAAGAGCTCAATGAAAAGTACAATATAGAGAGACAAAATATAGGACAAGAATAAATTGTATTCTCATCAATAGATAAAAATAGTTGTTACATACAAAGAAAATGAGCTTGCTTATATAGGCAAGGCTATATGGATATGTGAGCACACAAACATGACATGTGGCTCAATACGAAACAAGGGTAGGTAGGAAATAGGTGTGGTAGGTAGGAGAAACAATAAAATATTCCACATGAGGTGGATCACCCATCGAAGGTGGAATGTAACAACAAGATCACACCATAAAAGGTGGAAATTATCCTTCACACTATCCCAATGTGGCACAAACACCCAAGTGTCTCATACCCAAAATACTATGAAATTCATTTCCTAAGTAAACTTAAGTAAGGTGTAATAATATCCAAGATGAATAGTTAATTACACCAACACCAATCATGGATCAAGTTTTGCAAACAGTGACAGGATCTAAAATACTATCTATGTTAGATAGATTTTCAAGAAATAATCAAATTGAGGTTAGTGAATCTGATCAGCATAAGACTGCATTCACTATTCCATGGGGTATATTTGCCTACTACAGAATGTCTTTTGGGTTGATAAACTCAGGAGCTACTTTCCAAAGGGCTATGGATTTGTCTTTTTGAGGTACTGTGGGAAGATATATTGTAGTGTATCTTGATGATCTTACTATTTTTTCCAAAGATCGTGAGAATCAACTTTTTCACAAAAAAGATGTACTTGAAAGATGCCGCAAGCATGACATCTCTCTTAATCCCAAGAAGTCAGTTTTTGGGGTAACCAAGGGAAAACTTCTTGGTCATACTGTTTCCAAGGTGGGGATAAAAATTGATCCTAAAAGGGTTAAATATATTCAAACTCTTCCTCTGTCGTCCAGTAAGATCGTTGTCCATTCCTTCTTTGGTAAGGTAAATTTTCTGCGAAGATTCATTCCTGACTTTGCAGAAAAGACTCATCGTATCATGGATATGATGAAAGGAAAGACCATTTTCTGCTGGAATTCAGATGGAAAGGCTACATTCAATGAAATTGAGGATGCAATTGCTCATGCACCTGTGTTGGTATGTCCCAACTACACCAATGATTTTATCATGTATAGTTATGCTTCTCAGCATACTATGTCTACTATTCTAATGTAGAAGAATTCAGAGGAGATTGAGTCTCCTATTGATTTCATGAGTTGTCCTCTAAAATTCCATGAACTCAAGTATTCCTCTATTGAGAAGAATGCCTATGCTATTGTTAAAGAAATCAAGAATTTCCATTTTTACATTTTGAATTCTCATACTGTTGTGTTAGTTCCTGATACATCAGTCAAGTCTATCTTGACATAATAAGAGTTTGGCACAAAAAGAGGGAATTGGATCGCCAAAATCCAAGAGTACGATTTGTAAATTAGGCCTAAAAAGCTTGTTTGTGGTAGAGGACTTTGCCAACTCATGGCAGCAGGTATTCCAGAGTAGCAAGAACTGGATGATTTTGAAGAGCTTCCCAAGGTCTTATTTTTCAGTACTACTGATGAATAGTATTCTAATATAGCATTTTTCTTGACTTATGGTGAATTCCCACAACATTTTTCCTTCAAGGAAAAGAGGAGTATCAAGCTAAAAGCTGCAAACTTTGTATTATGGGATATTGGTTTGTACAAAAGAGAAATTGATGAAACTTTCCTTCTTTGTGTTGATAAAGCACAACAAGCCAAATTGCTAGAATATTTCCATGATAAGGCTTGTGATGGTCATTTTTCTGCACCAGTGACTACTCACAAAATTTTGAGAGATAAGTATTATTGGCCTACACTCTTTCAAGATGCTTTTAGATGGGTGCATAAATGTATACATTGTCACCAGTTTGTGGGCAAACAAAAACTTGCAACATTGCCATTAAGAATGGTGATTGTTGAAGAACCTTTCTGGCAATGGGGCATTGATTTCATTGGTGTTATCAATCCTTCTTCAAGTAAAGGTCATTTGTATGTTCTTACTGCTACAGACTACTTCACCAAGTGGGTGGAAGCAATACTGGTAAAGCATGCTACTTCTGAAATAGTATGCAGATTTCTCAAGGAGAATATTATTTCCAGATATGGTGTTCCACACAAGATTGTGTTGGCTTGATGATGATCGTAATGAATTCATCATATGTTGTCATTGATGAAACACATACACACACACATATATTCATATTGTCTAGGTGTAACTCAAAAGTTGTTTATATTACAACCAGTATGCTAGAGGTTTATTTCTAATTGGTACTTGGTGATAACCAGTATATGCACAGGAGACAACCATTGGATCAACATAACTCAGCAACAACATGGAGATCCAACGAAGATTATCATAGGAGCATCAAGGATAGCGGTTTATATGTTTAACTCCAACCGGTATTGATTGTTCCAACCGATAATTGTTGATTATGTGATGAGCTATCCTCACCGGCAAGATTTGGTGGTATTTTTGTGATGAGTTGTGATCACTTGACCAGATACACTGCACCTAGGTAATTGTGTTATGATTTCTAGAGGCCGACATGAAATCTAAAATGTCTATATATTGACATCATAATGAATTATTTTTGTATGAGCAAAAGTGATATGCTATGTGTAAAGGCATAAGTGTTAAGTCACTGAGTATGTTGGTAAAGAGGAGTTAAGTGCACAGAAGAGGATCTATACAAGAAATTTGTGCTATCACTAGATCACATCACCTGTTGTTTTCTAATCACTACAACAGTCAAATCCCCTAACCGGGTAAGCTCTAACAAGCTTCATTATTCAAATCCTCTAACCGGGTGATCCATTCGTTTGGATTTAGAAATCCTCCACCGAGGTTACTCCTTACAAGGTACTACCTTTTATAGGGTATAGCTTTTAACTAAGCTTTGGGATCTTTAACAGGATTCGCTCCTAGCAGAGCATTTGTAGACCCTAACCGGTCAGTTATCTATTACTGCAGATAGTTAACTTGTGAGTCCCATCTCACTGTGGTTTTTACCTATTAGGGTTTTCCACGTATAAACACTTGTGTTATGGTGGATGTTTTACTTATTATGGATGTTGTTATATCATTTTTTATTGCATGTATATTGTTTAGAAAACTAGTTAAGTTTATCTATCGATCAGTGTTTAAAGTAGTACTATTTTTGGTGTCATTGATTCACCCCCCCCCCCCCCTCTCAGTGATTTACAAGTCCATCAATTGGTATTAGAGCCTAAATTCCTTAAAGCCTAATCACTTGGAAGAAAACTCTAAAGCTATCATGGGGGATAGGAGCTACTTTGAGATGGATAGAGAGCTTGAGGCTAGTAGGAATGAGCTTGAAACCCTAAGGGTCAAATCGAAAGCTTCTCAAGTTAAAAGAAGAGAGCTAACTGAACAACTATTAGAAATATCTAATAATAGTTCTTCAGATGAGGCCAATATTGATGCTTTAGCTGAGGAAGTTGAAAAACTAAACGATGAAAAGCTAAATCTGAGGAGAGAGCTAGAAGGTCTTACTATCTGCATGAGTCAGGAACTGGAAGCCAAGAAAACTATTGAAGATCTCACAAAAGAAAGAGATCATGAGATTACCAAGATTAAGTGAGAGAATGCTACCTTGCATGAGCATTTGAATGCAAAAAGAGAAGAAAAAGAGAACCTATAGCTAGATCTTGAATTAGCATCATCTATGAGAGAGAACCTATGAAAACACAATGAAGATCTCACCAGACAACTCACTGAAGCAAATGTGAAATTGGAGAAGTTCAACAAAAGCTCTATCTTGCTAGAAGAACAAATTCAATCACAAAGTATGAATGGTGATAGCTTTGGACCTCATTTTTGTTATCTTGTCATTTGTCCCTCATAACAAGAGTGAGTCACCTTGCAAAATTTTTAGTTGAGTCCTTTTCTTGTTTAAAATTTGTTGGTTCAATCCCTAATCCGCTTGTAAATCATTTCTAGATCCTTAGCGTTAAGTTTCAATGGTTTGTTGAACCTCATGAGCCCCTTGAACCATTTTGAACAGAGTTCATAGTGTTCATTTAGGTTCTGTAGGTTCTAAGTGGTGTCTAAGAGATTTTTAGACTAACGCTCACCCAAGTTTTTTGCAGCAGTTCTACTTCACGGTCGCGAGTGATGTTTCATATCCTCTTTCTTCGGGCTGTGAACCATTTGAACTTAGTTCAAACAGTTCAAGGATGTTCAACATGTTCAATGAAGTTCAAAGGTTCAACACAGAACCAAAATGGAGAGGCAAAGCAATCAGTGGACAAATTTGGTCAACCAATAAAATTTTGGAAGAGGAATATTGATTCAGCATTTACTCAAGCAACAATTGATTATTTTTCCTAGAGGATTGTGAAAGAGTTAGCACGAAGAATGTTTATAAATTTCAATGCAGCCTGTAAATACAAATTTTTTGAGATAGAAAAATCAATCTCTATGCAGGGGGTATATCTCTCACTTCAATCATTAGATCAAGCTAGATTTCGGATATGTTTTATGAAACCTATTTCTATAAGTTATCGCCAAAGGAATTGTGAAAATTTAATCTGGTCTGCAAGATACACTTAACAGAATACAAGTCTAGAACAAAGAGAATTTTCTGATTTTTGTGACAGAAAAACCGTCATGTTGTGGGGGGAATATCTTTTCATTCCACCGTTGGATTTTTCCCATTTTTGGATATGTTGTGCACAGGCAAGTTGCACACATTTCCACAAGAGAGATTAACCGAATTATGTCTCCTTCAAAACATATGGTTGACTGAGTGCGGGTCTGTCCAAGGTGACCAACAACAACCGAGTTTCTTGTTTTCAAATATTATCAAGGCACGACTTATATTTGTAACGATGGAGCCCATAATTAATTCATAAAGCTTATCTATTTTAAGTTACAATGTTTTCATATTAAAACATTGTGATTAAATATTACATTGAAGCCAAGAAAGTGTTGAAAACAGTTATTTATATCCAGCTGTTAGCATATGATATGCCAGGATTCAGTTTTTGGAACTGAAAGTGTCTCACCAAGAGGAAAAGAAGGATAAATATGCAAAAGAAAGGGAAAAGCAGGGTTCTTTTTCTGACAGTCTGTGTGCTACAAGAAAGAGCAATAATTTATGAGTTTTTAATTATAGCAGGGGGCATGTTTTTTTTGCCTACAATTGTAATGTATAGAACTTGAGTCTTGGAACTCATTTTGATATTGAAGGAATGGAAAAGGCATTCAGGAGTCTTTGAATTCTTTATTGTTGTCTTCAGATTTTATTGAGCTTTGTCTCATTAATATTATTTTTCAGTACCATTCTTGTCATGACAAGCTGTAGATGTGATTAATTCTGGAATTTTGTTTTCAGATTGAGTTACCTCTTGGGAAGGATATGTGCTCCTACCTCTTTAGTTATTTTCTATGGGTGTTGGCAATATGAACTATGTTTTCTTTTTCCTGCATTCACTTTATTTAGTATTCAGTCCTCTTCACATTTACTTCATGGTTATGAGTAGGTGTTAGTGCCTTTATTTGCTTTCTGGTTAAAAGTAAATGTGTGGTTTAAAACCAATTAATTTATTGAACATCTAACCGGGGAGTTGTACCCTATAAAATTCAGAGGAAGATTATCAATCCCATGATAATCGATCCAACTGTTAGTGGGCATCGAGAGTTTATTTGCATATTCATTTTTGAAGGACAAATCTGTTCACTAACAGATTTTTTGGCGACTCTACTGGGGATTCAAAATCAAAGATTAGTGCATTTTGTTTCCGCAGATTTTTATATTTATCTCTCTGCAGGAGATTGGTGACTCTGTATATAAACATCATGCTCAAGGAAAGAGCAATGAGAAAAGGGAAAAGACTAGATCCTTCGATCTTGGAAATTATTGCAATAGATGATAAAATACTGCAGGACTTCTTGGAGCATTACAAAGAAAGTATTTCTCATGCTGTTAGAAATAATATAAGTGTGGAAGATGATCATGCATCCACTCTTCTATGGAGAATTCTTTGTGTTAGATTTCACAAGTTGAAAGAGCTGAAAGAAAAGACATGGTTGTTACATGAATATGAAAAAAGGGTATCCCAATTGAAAGAAGAATTAAAATTTGATGATGATGAGGCTCCAGTCATATCAGTTTCATCTCACTCCTACACTTACCTTATCATGAATGAGCAAGAAGTTCAACAAGAAACAGTTCAGTCTCATGAAAGTCAAACAATGGTAAGTGAGAATAATCAAGACAACATTGGAGAACCTATGGGCTTGGATGAAATAGGTTTTTTGAGGTCTTTCTCTTACCTGGAAATGGAAACTTTCAGTTTTGATAGTCTGGAAAGTTATCTTGTTCCAAAAAGTATAAATGATGAAAATTTTCAGATTTACATGCAACCAGAGCTTGAAGCTTTCAAACTTAGACATGAAATTGATGAAAATGATTATTTATGTTTAAAATCTTGTGATGATTCCTTCGTAGAATCATTTCATTTTTACAGTAAAGCAATATTATGTCTTCCTAATGAAGAGTTACAATCCCAAGAACCGTTGACCGGTTTGGATAGTACTTCTTTCTATGAAGAAGAGATCATAGAGTAGTTCTTGTCATCCATTGAAGAGGGGGATTTCAAGGAGAAGGATTCGGGTATTAATTTATTTCATGCATTAAGTTTGGATAGGGAGTTTGCAGATTTAATTTCAGTAAAAGATGTTGAAGTTGTTTCAGCTAAGTTGGACCCCATGCATGATGAAATGTCTCTCTATTCCGAGATTAGTTCAAATGCTGAAAATTATTTTAAGAATGATGGTCTTAATAGTGGTGATTGTAAGAATGATGCAGCCTTTTCCCTAGGAATTTCTGAGCATTACCTTTTTCAGCAAAAAATAGAACATTATTTGAGAAGTACTCTACAGATATTTCCAGAAAATTCAGAAGTTCATGATGAAACATGGCTTTTTGGGCATGAATGTGTGTTCATAAAGTTCCTGTATATTGTTAGTTTGGTGTTCAGCATTGAAGAAGTTACCAGAAGAGCATGGTTTTGGGTTTCTTCATTTGAACACAAGCCATTTTTCAAAAAAGGCTCCTTCTTCTCCCAACAGATGGATGGTTTTGTGTAAGAAGTTCTTGGCTCCAGTTCTCATGGTGGGATTTTCCTACCTGTATATTTTTGGTATGATCTAGGTGTAGCTTGTCTTAATTTTCAGCCTTGGTTTAGTTTGGGTTTTGGCTTGTTAGTTTTTCCTTGTTGCCTCTGCCCTCTGTAAGAAGCTCCCTGTGCTTTGTTTTTCTTGACTCTGTTGCCCAATGGCTAGGCATTGATCTCTTCCAAAGACATTCTGGATTCTCCTAGTCCTTTACAGTCCCAGTCCCCAGTCAGAGCCATTGTTATCTTGTCATTCGTCCCTCGTAACAAGAGTGAGTTGCCTTGCAAAATTTTTAGTTGAGTCCTTGTCTTGTTTAAAATTCATTGGTTCAATCCCTAATCCACTTGTAAATCATTTCTAGATCCTTAGCGTTAAGTTTCAATGGTTTGTTGAACCTCATGAACCCCTTAAACCATTTTGAACAAAGTTCATAGTGTTCATTTAGGTTTTGTAGGTTCTAAGTGGTGTCTAAGAGATTTTCAGACTAACGCTCACCCAAGTTTTTTGCAGCAGTTCTACTTCACGGTCGTGGGTGATGTTTCATATCCTCTTTTTCCGAGCTGTGAACCATTTGAACTTAGTTCAAATAGTTCAGGGATGTTCAACATGTTCAATGAAGTTCAAAGGTTCAACGCAGAACCAAAATGGAGAGGCAAAGCAATCAGTGGACAAATTTGGTCAACCAACAAAAGTTTGGAAGAGGAATATTGATTAAGCATTTACTCAGGCAACAATTGATTATTTTTCCTAGAGGATTGTGAAAGAGTTAGCATGAAGAATGTTTATAAATTTCAATGCAGCCTATAAATACAATTTTTTTGAGATAGCAAAATCAGTCTCTGTGCAGGGGGTAGAATGTATGGACATAGATCAATTGAATGCAGATATGGAGCAAATAATCCTGAACCACATATGCATTCAAGACCAAATGGCAACTGGATGAGAAATTTTGACAACCGGGTCAACATGAACTTGCAAAGATCCTATGGTAACCGGTTTAGTCCATTTGAGATGAAGAAGGTAATAAATGTCATTTGCACCATCTTTAACAACTTTGGTCATGTGGCTATGAATTGCAGAAGAAGAATCGGGAGAGGTAATATAGGACCTTGGAAATCATCTGGTATGGCCTGCTATCAATGTCACAAACCGGGACACTTGGCAAAATTATGTAGATCCAGAAAGAGAAAACCGATCAACCCTTCTAAAGACCAGAAAGGAAAGAAGAAAGTTAATGTTGAAGAAACCAAAGAAGAAATTAATCGAATATGGAAGAAGAAGAGTGATGACTCACCTGGAGAAGAAATTGTTCCTTCACCAAATGTAGAAAATCCTGCACCGGTGAATTAAGCCTTTTTAATATGGCCAAGGGGAACTTAACGGTAAATCCACCTCAAGACCCCTGAAAATGAATGAGCGGTAAGAGAATTTGTATGCATGAAATTTTGATAACTTTTTGTTAATTGCTTATCAACCGATTTTACATTTATGTATCATTAAGCGGTGTAATTAGGGTTTGTAACCCTAATGGGAGAGCATTTAATGCAGTAGGTAAAAAGGATAAAAGCGAGTTTTCACTTTGTTATTTTTACCCTAATGCATTCGAGAAAGAATTTTTGAGCGCTTGCAGAGCTGAGAAAGGATTGTTGGCTGATATTTGTTTGTCGAAGTTGCATTGTGATTTGAGTAATCAAGTAAATTTGAAGGTTGGAGAAGACTAAACTAGTGTGCACTTGAGCATTCAACCGGTTAAAGAGGCAGCATGCATGAAATAAGGTATTTCTCTGAAAAATCCTGATTCAAATCTAGTTTATCTTGAATGGCATCGTCTTCTAAACCACTAGAGAGATTAATGATTACATCTGAACCTATGGAAGTTGTTGAAGCGGAACAAATTGTGTCTTATAATGCTTTATCACAAGTTCTGAGTGGTGTTGTAGAGAAAGGAGATTTGTCCAGCTACATTGATTGCAAGATTGAGGATTTAGGATCATTGTCGATATATTCTCAGTTAAAATCCCTTTACGATGAGAACAAGAAGATTCAAACAGAATATATTAGGGTTTATGAAAAAGGTTTTCATAACGCAACTTAATTTCTTGAAGATTTTGAAGAGGAACATATCCGAATTATTTTGAGTTGAGTTCATGGAGAAAACATGTATTTAGAAAGGACTTGTACTATAACCAAGGAAGCTATTCAAGTTGTAACTAGTTTTTATGCAACCGGTGAAGTACCCGTGTTGAGGCATATTTCAAAAGAGACAATATACACTCTAATTGGATCAACATCTGATAAGTGTGATTTTTCTATCAATAACATCAAGGACCCAGCGATAAAGTTGGCAGCTATGGTTATAGGCTATCGGGTATTTTATTCTAGCAGATTAAATAGTGTTCCATCACCAGCGGTGCATACTGCTTACAAAATGATAACTGAAAATGCTAATTATGACCTATGTGAGGCCATAAAGAGCCAATCAATGTTAAATATTTAGTCTTTCAAGAAGGACAACAATCTAAAGTTTAAATTTGGACAGTTATTGATCGGTCTATTCTTTTATTTCTAGAATTTCCTACCGGGAATAGGTGATCTTGAATGGTCTAAGGATCTACCGGTATCTACCCAGATTAAGAACAATATCAAGGCTGTGAAGAACACCTTTTATGCTGCAATGAACAAATACTTCAATGTGTTTCAGAAGAAAATGAGCATGAGATTAAGATTGCTTGAGGATGTGGTAAAATAATTTGCTAAGGACATTGTTTTTATAGTTACCACTAATTTCTATTTAATGGAGGCAATTGAGCCTAGAGAAGAAGAAATGGAAGATATGAGTTATGAGGTCAACTATGACTTACTGCTTGGTTATGCTAATAACCTCTTAGCATCTCCAAAGGATAAAAAGAAGGCAAAATTAAATGTTGTTGAAGATCAGAATGCACAAGCCGGAACTAGTATTGTTCCTACCATGAGTGGTAAAGGCAAGAAAAAGAAGGCTGAGCAAGTACCTCCGGTGATGAAAAATACAAGAGTGACATGAAATGTCCAAACCCAAAAGGAACTAACACCTAAAGTTTATGCAAAGAAGGAGAATGCATCCAAGAAAAGAGGTTGGAAACTAATCCTCAAGCAGAATTTGAAGGCACCGACACTGAGGAAGAACCCAAGAAGATGAAACCTACCGGTAGAGTAGCAAAGCAAATGAAGTGTCGAAGGCAACTATGCCTTTTGATATTTCAACTTACAAGCCTGAGACTACCTTTGAGAGGACAGTAAAAACATTAGGGAGAAACAAAATTGACAATGTGAAAGAACATTTTGATTCTTTCATTGAAGAAGAAAAGAAGCAAATCATTCAACAGGTAATCAATCATTTGTGTCATTACAATAGATTACCACATGATCTTTAAAAAGACATCTCTAATTCCTTGTATACTATTCTTTTAAATAAATGGGAAGAAGCAATAAAGAAAGAAAAAAGAATCATAGATGATGTATTTGTACAATATTTTCCTGAATTGTGAAAGGATGAGCTGAATGAGTTGGTTGATGAGTATAAAGTTTATTTTCCTTACAAATCAAGAAGATTGAAGTTGATCAATGGAAAAGTGCAAACTTTTGACACTAAGACTCATCAGATTGCTCGTAGTATCAAGCACTCAGAAGATCTTATACATTCTTCTAAGGATGATCAAGATATTGTTGATAGACCTACAATGGATGAAGAAAATATTGTGCAAGCTGGTGTGGTCTATCCTATCAAGAAGAAGGATGACACTATCATCCAAGTTGTTGAGGATATTTAGGATACAATTAATCTATCTGGAGACATCATTGTACCAGATATGCAACCACCTGAAATCATTGTTTTACAAGTTACTTTAGTTAAGAAACCGACAACTCAACCAAGAGTGGATATTCCACCTGCAAAGGAACAACCTGAGAAACCCCAATCTCCACCGGTTTCATTAAATATTTAGAAGGAATCTAATGAAAATATTGACAAACAAACTTCTGAATAAGAAATGGAGAAAGGACAAGAGAAATAAATTGTTAAGGTAACATCTCCTGAACCAGAAAAAGAATTAGTCATTCAGCAGACTGATGAAGATGATGAGGACTGATTAGGTATATTAGGGCCTATAATTGTTGATAATATGAGTGCATCAGAAATGATGAAGATTACAATTGTCATGCAATCTAGAGCTCACAGGAAGAGACTCAAGGAGCAAAGAATGGGAGTTGAAACAATTCATAATGCAGTAGATATTTTATAAGGTCTACTACCGGAAACTTCTACAAGACATCTGACAACCCCTATTAGCAAACTTGGTCAATTGGTCGTTGATGCATCTGACCAAATTAAGTCACTTGAAGAAGCAACACAAACTTATGCTGAAAAGAGTTACAAGAAGAGGCATGGAGAGCAACTTATGAAAGCAACTAATACAGGGAAACTTGCTCTATCTTTGAATAAAGATTTGTTAAGTAAAGCTATTGAAACAGGAGGCAGATATCTTGCTTCTACTTCTAATGTTTCATTCTTTTATTCAGATATCACTAAAAGGCAAATTGAAACATAGCAAGAGCTAGAAAAGATATGCAATGCATAGGTACCACTCCAAGACTCTATTTTTGCTTTTAGCAAATCTGTGGATGATTTGCACAACAAGTTGGATACCTATGATCTTGAGAAATCAAAAAGACTTTGGTCACTAAAGGAATTGAAGAGTCTCCTCACATCCCAAGTGGACATACTTGTAGAGAGCCTACAAGAATGCAGAAGCTATTTTAGCTGCTCTAGAAACCTGTACATTTGATTCCATGGAAGAGTTACATACACAGATTATGTCTACACTGAGAACGTGTTGGAAACATGGAAACATGCCTTATCATAGTTGAAAAGGAACTTTAATGTTATTTAATTGAGACTTGAGAATGCATGAATCTTGATTCAGTTTTTCAAGTTTTTTGTATATGTAAAACATTTTGATACAAACTCTCTCTCTCTCTCTCTCTCTCTCTCTCTCTCTCTCTCTCTCTCTCTCTCTATATATATATATATATATATATATACACATATATTGCTTTTCAATTTGGCATTGTTGTCAAAGCGGGAATAGAAATATGTATGTGTGTTTTTGAAAATTTTGTATAATGTATGTAGTAAGGGGGAGTATGTGTATATGTGTATATTTATTTTTGTAAGAACACTTAGTAGTATTACTGTAAAAATTTCTAAGTGTTTCCATCAATGCCAAAGGGGGAGATTGTTGGCTTGATGGTGATTGTAATGAATTCATCATATATTGTCATTGATGAAACACATACACACACATATATTCATATTGTCTACCGGTGTAACTCCAAAGTTGTTTATACTACAACCAGTATAATAGAGGTTTATTTCTAACCGGTACTTGGTGACAACCGGTATATGCATAGGAGACAAATAGTGGATCAACATAACTCAACAGCAACATGGAGATCCAACAAAGATGATCACAAGAACATAAAGGATAACCGGTATTGATTATTCCAACCGGTATTTGCTAATTATGTAATGAGTTATCACAAGTCATGATGAGTTATCACAAGTCATGATGAGTTATCCTTGTTAGGCCCAATATGGAAAGCTAGTGTACTAAGAGGGGAGGGGTGAATCAGTACTTCAAAACTTTTCTTCAACAATAACTTTACTGTTAAGCTTAAATTGAATATTGTTGTAACATAATATAATGCTAAAACAAATAAATAACAATCATACATGATTCACTCCATAACACATATATTTTGGTTACGCAAAAACTCTTGGTTAGAGAGAAAAACTGTGGTGGTGATGGCACCCACAACTTCACTATTGCAATAATAAAGGTTGCTCGGTTAGAGCTACATGTTTAGCTATTTCTGATAGCTTACCCTGTTAGGAGTATCAAGATCTATTAGATCTACCTTGCTAAAGGATTTTACAACACTTATTCTAAATGTTGCACCTGGTTAGAGGCTTTACAATTTATAGACTTAGTTAAAGTCTTTTACCCTGTTAGAGGTTTCTCTTACAACTTAAAATATTACAATCAAAATCTTTACAAAATATCTGCAACTTTACATCTGGAATGTTATAGCAGATTCTATGTGCTCAAAATGAGATTACCTTGCTTATATCATACCTCTATAATCCATATAATAACTCGGTAAACTCTTTTGTTTACTCTGTTCCTTGACTGTTCTCTGAAATCCTTCTCAGTGACCTCTGTGTTTCTCTGTTAACTGTAACCGTCATAACACTCTATGATTTCTCATGATTTTCCTTTTTCGTACAAGCCTTTCTTCATACACACATGCATATATATATATATATATATATATATATATATATCTTTTTCCTTAACTCATGTTGTATAAATAGATCTCTTATGTCGGTGATCAGGTTCATGCTTCGATCTTACAAACATGATTTATCAAATGAATAACCATGCAAAATGTTTCATTGGTTAGATGATCTCGAAATCATACAAAATCTTTAAGTGCAATTTCCAATGTGATAACGATTCTATGTTCCTCGATCTTGTAACACGTTTCCATATGTGTGTCTAGGTTCAATGAATCTGGTAACACGTTTCACTTGGTGTATCATCTTTGCTGCTCGGTAGTCACAAAACATTACTCAGTAGACTGCTCGGTGTATACTAAGCTCTGAGACTACTTTCTTCTATAACCGACTGTTCTGTGCTTACCGACTGAATATTTCGGTAGTAGTAACCAACTAGAATAAGTTTGAACATAAGACTAATGGCAACTTAGTGAGTAGTAACAATCTCCCCTTTTGACATTAGTTGAGATGTTTGACAAAACTACTTTCAAAGTTATAACTAAAAAATCTATACACTTACAAAATTTTGACTAAACTGGCAGTATATACATTAGTCAATAAAATGGTATATTCAGATATACTCCCCTTATCAATATACTATACAAAACTTTGATTTTGCATGCTCGGTGATCAATATTTTGTAATCACTACCTGGTTGTCACTGCTCCCCTGTCAATTCAACTATGCATATGGATACTCTGCTCGGTATACTCCCCCTGTATACTACACTCCTTTTTGTGATACTTTGATGCTATACTTTGATGCTATATCACTCCCCCTTTTTGACAAACATCAAAATTTAGTTACCATTCGATGGTGGCAACTAGTCGAAAATGGATTTGTACTTTGTTTGTACGTTGGTAAGAGCGGCAGAGAGGGCATTCTTGACACTGTCCATTAATGAATTCTGCGCTTGAATGTCAGCTAACAGTGAAATTAGGCCATCTAAGGTGCTTCCCTCTTGCTGAGTGGATAGGGAGGTAGCCTTGTTGATCTGCTCTTGGACGGATGAAAGATGAGGAATGAATAATGTTTGTAGAGTCATAATGTCCATCCTTGTTTTGTGTTCTTCATTCCTGAGTTCCAAATGTTGAGCCATGAGCTTTTGTAACTTTCTATAAAAATTCTGAACAAAATTTGGCTCTGTGGTCGAATTATTTGAGAGATCGGTGATCTCTTTCTCAATTGCTTCTGTTTTATTTTTGATATCTTTAATGAATAAAGAGAATGTACAGAGTTTCTGAAATAAATAAAGAATGTGCTTGAGTTGAGGGGACAACTCAGCAATAAATTTGACAAGTTTTACTTTTCCAATAGCAATAGCTTTCTATACCTCTTCAATCATTTTAGCAGTGAGCTCCTTGTCCTTCAATTTGCTCAAATATTCCGATGCATCTACTCCAGATGTCTCTATCTTGGTTAGGAGTTCATCCAGTTGAATATGGATGGTTGCATCTGTTGTCACTGTAGCTTCAGGTAGCATATTGGTTAAGAGTGCTTTCACCTTCTGAAGTACTTTATTTTTCTTTTGAATAGCCATTTGTTTTTCTTGTTTGGCTTTGGCTTTGTATAGTTCACCGAATTCAATGAGTGCTTTCCCTTTTAATCTGGATATATCGACATTCATCAACACTATTGGTTTTGACAAATCTATTTTGAAACTATGCTTTTTCATTTTCTTTTCTTTACCTTTCACCATTGGAACTAAGACAAGGGCTTGAGAGGTTTGTTGACTCTCGGTAGGTTGCTCGGTAGAGGCAACACTTCAGTCAGTTTCTTTAGCCTCTGTAGTGTCCTTCGGTGGTTCATTGCTTAGGGTCTCAGTTGTAACATTTTCAGTGTTAGAAGGAACCTGAGAGATATGTTCCTCGATGGCCTGAGAAGTAGCTTCTCCTTCTGTAGACTTGTGAACCTCTGCGCATTGTTCAATATCTTGAGGGGCCTCGGTTGCAGCAGACTGAGTGACCGGAGGATAGGGTTGAACTTGTTCCAAAACTGACTCACTGGATACTAGTTTGGCATATGCATTCCCTTGTATCATTTCCTATTCTGGTGCCTCGGTGTCCATGATATCTTCATCAATTTGTATAGTGTAAGCAAGATCTTGCTCGATGATATCAGGATCTCGCTCGGTGACATCAACTATTTCAACTTCAGCTTGTTCACCAGCATTCTTGATTTGAAATATTTCCTGCCACTTTTCTTTGGTTTCCTACTCCACTTCAATATAAAGGTCATTCATCAATTTTAGGGCTCTTTGCTTGACTAGGAAAATTTTGTGGTAGTTTATCAAATGTTCTTTGATCTCATCTACCGACATGTTTGGAAAGAGATGTACCAGACTTCTTTCTCTAATCTACTTTTCCGAGTCCATTGCATATTCCCACATGTTATCAATATGCAAATACAATTCTTTTGGAAGAGAGTTAGTTACTTCCAATGGGACCAATCAGAATTTCAGAAGTGTGCAGATGATAGCTTCTTCTATTTATCTCTTTTCATCATCAGATCTGCATTCATACTTAACATATCTGAATGATCCAAATCCACCATATTGCTTTAGATTTGCACAAAAAATTTCAACACTATGTACATTGTCCTTTGTACTCTTAACAATCTGAAATTTGTTTTTGTCTTCTGATTCAGTGTCACTAGACTCTTTAGCCAAAATGAGTCTCCGAGTAGATTTCTTGTAAGTTTTTGTTACCTTAGGTGCGACAACATTCTTCGGTTTCTTACTTGGTGACACTGTAGATGATCTTGTGTTTGGGCGCTTCACTGAGGGAGTCGATGATGCCTTTGATGTGTCCTGTTTCTTTCTTTTCAGAACTTTCCCTTTAGGCAACTCAGTGCTTAATGTAATAGCAGCCTCTTGGGCTTCAGATTCCTCCTCGGTGATGACTAGAGTGCCCTTAACAGGTGTGGAGGAAGAACCTTCTCCAAATTTCTCTGATAATGCCTTGATCATTTTTGTTGCTTTTCTTGTAGCTTTTGGTACTACAATGCTCATCTTTACTTTCTCTTTCACTTCTTCATATGTTCCATACCTCAGCTCGGTAGCATGCCTTGGTAATGTAAGAAAAACATCTATCTGTTGTTGTGTGATGTCAAAATCAATCTCATAACCCATAGGTGGCAAAGATTGAGTTCTTGGTTCCACAGCATTCACATAGCAATAGTCGGTGTCTACTTCAAAACAAATGTCATCCTTGTATTTTTCCACTAGCTGGGGTGGAATTCTATGTATGTTATGCATCTTCTCTTGAAACTTACTGAAATAATCATCCATAATATCATTAAATTTATCACCTAGATGTTTGATAAAGTCATTGATTTGATGGGTGATTGGTTGGTGTAGCTCCCAAACTACTTTACCGACAGTTGGAAATAATTTTTCAAAATAGAAAAACATGCATACCAGAAGTGATCCAAACTTCAGTGTATTCGTTGAGTTGTTCTTCTTTGGCTTCCTTATGGTGTTCAGATTCTCAAACAGGTTTTTCAGCAATACTTCACAAAGATCAATTTTCATTTCCTTTTTCACAATTTTGTATGCTAAGTCGATTGCTGCATAGGGACACTATTTTCCCTTGCCGATTGGAAGAAACAGTAACCTATTACTCTAATGACAAACTTTAGCTCTGCATTTGAGACATTGTTCAACTTCAGTCTTCTGCAATCAGATTCTACTCCGATTAAACTGATCAATTCCTTTTGTGATATCATTTTCTGAGCTTGGGAACGATAAAAAATAGGGTAATCGGTGATCAAATGAATGATTTCCTTGGTTATTTTGAATGGTTTCTCCTCTAACCACATGAAATCATCATGAACTCTACTCAGAACAAACTTGACCCACTAGGGTTTGAAGACACGGGGATAGGTTAGGGCTTCAGTCAATCCCTTGATCTTAATGTGCTCATACTTGCTATCCAATTTCCCATCGGTACACAGTTCATCATAGGTGTCTTTGATTTCAACATGACCTAGTTCTTCAACTCGACATTTGGTGAAGAATCTGACATCCTCAACTAGTAAAACTCTATTCGGGATGAGTGAGAATGCAGTTTTATCATCCGGTTCTGATGCTACTTTGGGAGTTAGAGAGTATTTCAGTGAGGGCTTTTCAACATTCTTAACAACAATGGGCTCTTGGATCTTAGGTGCCATTGCAGATTTCAGATAAAAATTAACATAAGATCCTTAGGGTTTGAATATTTTCAAACGACAGATGCTTCACAATTAGCAAATGTAAAATAGATAATCACACCTGATATGATCGGTAAACCAGCTTAACAATGCATTGAGATTGATGTAAATACCTTGAATTTTGCTTTGGAGGAGGTTTGATCACCTTAGAATCACTTGCTCTGCTCTCTTGAAAACTTGGTAAGTGTAAAATGACCGCGTAAATGCTTTAAGTACACAATATACCTTATCGGGCTCCATGTAGGTTAGGTCAAAAACATTAAATGCACTCAGTTCCACTAAACCGATTTGCTTTCCTTTTTGTGCTTTAACTGAGTAGCTAGACTTCCTTCATTTACCGACTTGACAGGCTTCCTGTATTCACCGACTTGACAGGCTTCCTGTATAGTGCTCCAAAAGACTTTGATAGAATTTCAAACTTACAAATACATCTTAGCTATGCAGATTTTGAATTAACCTTGAGAGAATGCAGTCCCTTCATACCTTTACCGATTAATTTGAAATAGGTGCACCTAACTTGGGTAGGTAAGGTGCTTTCTTCATTTGACACTATTTCCTTCTTTCTCCAAATCATCTGGAATTTGCTTTTTATCTCTTCAATATCTCCTCTTGGTTGATATCTGCAATCTCCAGCCAAGGGTCCAACTTTGTGACAATGAAAACAAGCCATACCAGGATTTTTCCATGATCTTCTCTTGTTCATTCCAAACCTTATAAAATAGTTGGCACTTATGTGTCCATATCTTCCACAACATTCACACCATATCCTTGTATTGTAATCCCATGGTACTACTGCATATTGTCGGTTAATATCTCTGTGAATTCGGTAGCTTCCAGTATTTGCTTGGTGTGTAAACCACATATAGTTCTTTTGCTTAAACCAACACTTCTCAGTACTATGTCCATATCTATTGCAGTTTTTACAAAACCCTTTGAATTTTGCCTTCTAATAATTGCTAGTAGACTTTGTCCTACATTGGTTAGATGTGTGACCATATTTACTGCAATTGTAACAATAACCATTGGACTTAGTGACATTTGGTTGCTTACCTTTTCTGATTTGGCACATGTTAGTAGTATGACCTTGATTTCCACAGTAGTTTCAAATAGGCTTCTTTCTTTTGATGATCTTCTTGTTGCCAACTTGCTTTGATGATTCTCCTCTCTCAGTAATGTGGGTTCCCTTCTCGGTAGAGTCTTTTCCTTTGTAACTGAGTCCTGCATCTTTGTTGGGTCTTCTTGTATTCAGTTGCTCATCCAACATCTTTGATGCTTCATAACTCTTCTTCAGTGTTTCCTTGGATTTCTTCTCTATCTCAAGTTCATTGGTCAACCTTGATACTTCAAGTTTCAATGCTTGATTCTCATCATCTTTCAGATTTGCTTCATGACGTGCATAACCTAGTTAATCTGACAAATTTTGTTGAATCCTAGTCAACCTTATGATTTCATCATTATTTTCAGATACTAATGCTTCAAGCTGTTGATTTTCTCTTTCTAGATCTCTTATTTATCCTCAGTTGTCCTCAATGCATCAAAATTTTCAGTCATCTGTGTGCCGAAATGTTCATGTTTTCTTTTCATTGCTTTTAGTTGATCAGCCAGTGCTTTGTTCTTTTCTTTCAATACTCCAATCATTTCTTCAGTCTCTTCAGATATGCTATTCTCAAATGATGTCTCAATTTGTTCCACCAGATCTTGAGAGTCCTACAAATCATCAGACAATCTTCTTCTAACTTTTAGGGATTTTTGCATTTGTCTTTGCATGTCTGCAATCACTTGATTAGCATGATCCAACTCTTCTTGCAGATACACAATCCTCCGAGATTGTTTATAGCCTTCCATTGATAAGATCTTTCTCTTTAGGTTGTTAAAGCCTTTTCCAAGATTTGAGCTCTGATACCAATTGTTAGGCCCAATATGGAAAGCTAATGTACTGAGAGGAGAGGGGTGAATCAGTACTTCAAAACTTTTCTTCAACAATAACTTTACTGTTAAGCTTAAACTGAATATTGTTGCAACATAATATAATGCTAAAACAAATAAATAACAATCATACATGATTCACTCCATAACACATATATTTTGGTTACGCAAAAACTCTTGGTTAGAGAGAAAAATTGCGGTGGGGATGGCACCCACAACTTCACTACTGCAATAATAAAGGTTGCTCGGTTAGAGCTACATGTTTAGCTATTTATGATAGCTTACCCTGTTAGGAGTATCAAGATCCGTTAGATCTACCTTGCTAAAGGATTTTACAACACTTATTTTAAATGCTACACCTGGTTAGAGGCTTTACAATTTATAGACTTAGTTAGAGTCTTTTACCCTGTTAGGGGTTTCTCTTACAACTTAAAATATTACAATCAAAATATTTACAAAATATCTGCAACTTTACATCTGGAATGTTATAGCAGATTCTATGTGCTCAAAATGAGATTACCTTGATTATAGCATACCTTTGTAATCCATATAATAACTCGATAAACCCTTCTGTTTACTCTGTTCCTTGACTGTTCTCTGAAATCCTTCTTGGTGACCTCTGTGTTTCTCTGTTAACTGTAACAGTCATAACACTCTATGATTTCTCATGATTTTCCTTTTTCGTACAAGCCTTGCTTCATACACACATGCACATATATATCTTTTTCCTTAACTCATGTTGTATAAATAGATCTCTTATGTCGGTGATCAAGTTCATGCTTCGATCTTACAAACATGATTTATCAAATGAATAACCATGCAAAATGTTTCATTGGTTAGATGACCTCGGAATCATACAAAATCTTTAAGTGCAATTTCCAATGTGATAATGATTCTATGTTCCTCGATCTTGTAACACGTTTCACTCGATGTATATCAACTCGGTGTATCATATTTGCTGCTCAGTAGTCATAGAACATTACTCGGTAGACTGCTTGGTGTATACTAAGCTCTAAGACTACTTTCTTCTATAACTGACTGTTCTGTTCTTACCGACTGAATATTTCGGTAGTAGTAACTGACTAGAATAACTTTGAACATAAGACTAATGGCAACTTAGTGAGTAGTAACAATCCTCACCAACAAGATTTGGTGGTATTTTTGTGATCAGTTATGATCACTTGATCAGATACACTGCACCTAGGTAATTGTGTTATGATTTCTAGAGGCCGACATGAAATCTAAAATATCTAGATATTGACATCACAATGAATTATTTTTGTATGAGTGAAAGTGATATGATATGTGTAAAGGCAAAAGTGTTAAGTTGCAGAGTATGTTGGTAGAGAGGAGTTAAGTGCACAAAAGAGGATCTATACAATAAATTTGTGCTATCACTAGATCATATCACCTGTTGTTTTCTAATCATTGTAATAGTCAAATCCCCTAACTGGGTAAGCTCTAACAAGCTTCATTGTTCAAATCCTCTAACCGGGTGATCCATTAGTTTGGATTTAGAAATCCTCCACCGAGGTTACTCCTTACAGGGTACTACCTTTTACAGGTATAGCTTTTTACTAAGCTTTGGGATCTTTAACAGGATCCGCTCCTAGCAGAGCATTTGTAGACCCTAACCGGTCAGTTATCTATTACTGCACATAGTTAACTTGTGAGTCCCATCTCATTGTGGTTTTTACCTATTTGGGTTTTCCACATATAAACACTTATGTTATGGTGGATATTTTACTTATTGTGGATGTTGTTATATCATTTTTTATTGCATGCATATTGTTTAACAAACTAGTTAAGTTTATGTACTGGTTAGTGTTTAAAGTAGTACTATTTTTGGTGTCACTGATTCACCCCCCCCTCTCAGTGATTTACAAGTCCATCAGATCCTGACTGATAATGCAGCCACATTTTCTTCCTCTGAAATTACACAATTTTGTTTTGAATATGGTATTTTGTCAACTCATTCATCTAATTATTACCCCCGAGGTAATGGTCAGGCGAAATCAAGTAACAAGAATTTGATTACCATTATTCGCAAACTTGTGGAAGAGAACCAAAGGTCTTGGCATAAGGCTCTTTATGATGCTTTATGGGCAGACATAATTACACCCAAAAGAGCCATTGGTATGTCACCATTTTTGCTTCTTTATGGGATTAGTGCAGAAATACCCATCACTTTGGAACTTCCTGCTCTTAAATTGGCTAAAGCAATTGAAGATGAAACTTTTGAGAATGGTTTAGACGAGAGGATCATGTATCTTTCTCAGCTAGAAGAACAAAGAACACAAGTGGTGAACTGGATCACTCAGCACCAACAATAAGTCAAATCTCTTTTTGACAAAACAGAAAAGCAAAGAGGATTCCAAGTGGGTGATCATGTGTTGCTTTGGGATAAGCGAAGGGAACCGAAAGGTTTACATGGAAAATTTGACTCTCTTTGGTGAGGACCCTTCACTATTCACTATATTGTTGGAGAAGATAGTTTTATCTTGTCTTATCAGAATGGTACACCATTTGTGCTGCCCTATAATGGCCAACATTTGAAGCATTACTTTGAATGAAAGTTCGAGGTAACTTCTTGTAAATTATGTCTATATCTTTTTGTCTTTCATTTTGTTTGTTTGTTTTCGCGTTGATTGACTCTGTAGCCCAATGGATAAGAGGAAGGCACTTAGAGATCTGGTTTCTTTTCTTGCTCAATCTTGAAGGATAAATGAAAGAATTCCCCAATCAGAGCCAACTGTTGATGAACCATTACATGAAATTTTGTCAAAAAATGAAAATTTTACTCTATGGTGCACTTCCCAAGGCATAATTTTGCTTCACCCTTGGATTGGATTAATCCTCAGTCCATCCTTGAACCAGGTTTTAAATTTCATCACATTCTGGGTTCGTTTGCTATGTTTTTCCTTCAATTTCGTATTTTTTCTCCCTAACTGCAGGTGGGAAATTTTCCTTAAGTTGTAAGTGTTAATGTTTTCCTTTGTTTTAGTCTTTGTAGGGAAATTTTTAGCTAATTACAAGTGCACTTTATGAAAAAAGAACTTGTAACTTACTTTTAATTTCCCCCCTTGATGCTTTTTGGATTTTTAAGTCATAATAGGAAGTTTTTGGATAATTTACAAGTTAATTTTAAATTACAAATTTAAAAAGTCACTTGTAATTCTTTTATAAAGTTCCTGTTTTAGTGTTTTTACTTGTAATAGGGATTTTATTCCCCTATTACATGTGTTAAGTTATTATAACTTGTTGAGAGGATTTTATTTTTCCCTTACAAGTTATTATAACTTATATTTCTCTCTCAAAAACCCAATTTTGCCTAGAATGTAGAAAAGTGACATTTTAAACTTGCAATTGAGTTTCAAAAACCTGATTTGCTCCATGAATGAAAATAAAGGCATTTTAAACTTGCTATTGAGTTTTAAAAACCCGATTTTGCCTTGTGGAATGAAAAGTGACATTTTAAACTTGCAATATGAAAAGAGAAACCTGATTTTCATTATTGCATGTAAAAAAGAAACGTGTTGCATCTCTCCAAGAATCCGACTAGCCAAGAAGGCAATTTTGTTGAAGTTTTCAAGCAAATTTTGTGAAGGAATTTTAGGAGGTAAGAGGCATTTTAC
The DNA here is from genome assembly GCF_030272615.1 of Cryptomeria japonica. NCBI lineage: Eukaryota > Viridiplantae > Streptophyta > Pinopsida > Cupressales > Cupressaceae > Cryptomeria > Cryptomeria japonica. The sequence goes on from NC_081410.1 coordinate 9,764,293, forward strand.
ATTGTCTCCTATTTTTATGCATTTATGAACACGTCCCACGCCATTTGCAGGTTCAAATCGTTAGGTTTTAATGATATATAAACAACAAAAAATGTGTTTATTAATGCCACGATTTTATTTGAAATTTACCACAATTTCAACACTCTCCTAAATCATTTTTGCTTCCTTCACCTAGGCGTGGGGTTTGGATAGAGATTCAACCATTTTCTTACATCTTGAAACATGTTTTTGTCTTTATTCTCCAAATCCGAGTTTGGAAAAACATGGCGAGGGTTTTGGAATCTTTTTCTATTTAAAGGATTGGCTTCTTCATTCAAATATTGTTTCATCTTTTGAAGAGGCATTTTGGATTGAAGTAAGGTATATTTTCTTTTCTTCTTGTTCCATTTTCTTGTCTTCTTGTTTTTTCATTTTAGTTGTAAATTTGTATATATGTTGGTTTTGCCCTAAAATTGGTTTTGTGAGAGAGATTTTCCTCTTTGCAAAGCAATTTGTGAATTGCATTGTTCTTCCCCATTTTCCCTCTTTACTTGTACTCGGGATTTTAAATCCCGATTACAAGTTGGATGAAAATAATTGATCTTCCCTTATGGTTATAATATTTTAACTATCTTTTGTTGAAATTCCAAGTTGCAAAGATGAAAAATACCCATTCTTCCAAAATCGGGTTTTTTGAACCGGATTGCATGTTGAAAGTTCTTCCCATTTTCTTAAAAATGACATTCCCAAAATATTTCCATTTTTGTTCATACTCACTGCCTATATTTGTACTTTCCATTCACGTCATTTCCCACATGTCCAAAACTCATTTTTCACTCATTTCTCCATTTTCTATTTTACAAGTATACTTGCATTCAGGTTTTAAAAATCTGATTGCATGTTCATTCTTCCCCATTTGTATACTTGTAAAATTTTCCCCAATATCCGAAATTGGTCAAAGTCAAGTTTCAAGCATTCCCATTTATTTCCCATCTTTCTCTCACAAAGTTGTGAAGTGCAAGGGCTGGAGTTCTTCCCATTTGGAGAAGGAAAAATGTTAGTTGCAGTTGATTATTATATTGCTTTAACACTTTTGAAGTCTTCATCGCAGCATACCAGGTTGTTCTTCGATGTCAAATTTACCATCATCTCCCATTCCAAAGAAGATGAAGTATAAACATGACAAGTAGCAGAATGAAGTTTCACCTTCATGAGTTTCCTCTCCTTTGGATCATATCAAGGATACGGAGATAGGGCATGTTGAAATGTCAGAATTCATTAAGAGGGTGGAGGATTCGCATGATAGTAATATGCAGCGGTTGTTGGACAACCACATTCATCATGCATCTTCTTTTCCAGTGGATGCCCTAGAACCTGAATTTGTTCTCGCTTGCGCCCATCACTTTGACAAGGAGACGGAAACCATTAGAAATGATGATGGTGAGGCAATAATCCACCTTGATGCATATATTATTGAGAAAGTCTTCAAAATACCACCATCACCTATTTATATGGAACTTTTAAAGGATAGTGCAGTGGAGTACTATGTCAAGAGGGAAAAGGACTGCAAATGCCACATTAACAGGTGGATTCATGAGCCATGAGCCACCTTCATGGGATAAGTTGTACAATTGTGACTTCAAGTGGAAAATTGGAGACATCATCACTCTCCTCAGCAAGATGATGGGTCTTGAGCACACTAATGTGTTTGAGCCCTAGATGTATTAGTTTACCATGTTCATAAGGTAGTCCCATCATATATCATGGGGAGAGATTATCAGTGATGCTTTGTGCGAACAGCTTGTAGCAGTCCCTACTACCATGAATTTCTAAATGAATTCATACTTAGTGTATTTGGCAGCATTACTCGAACATTTCCCTGATCTTTCTACTAAGGGTGATTGCTCGCTTATACCTGTGTGGGAATATTATGATCGGTTGCCTTTGAGACCCAACAAATTACATTTCAAAAGGGTTCAAGATGCATTCTTTGGTTACTTCATGTGCCAGTTTGACAAGACTCTAAGGAACAGAATGGTGTAAGATGAAGCATGGTAAGAGTGAATGGGTATGGGTAATTTTTTTCTTTAATTCTCGACTTTCACTTATGTAAGAGTCAGATGCTATAGTGGGCAACCATACATGCTTCCTAGATACTCGACCGATAAGATCATTCTTATGGAATTGGGAAGATAGATCATGATTGTGCATGCCCATCAATTTGTCAAACATAAGGTTGGAATGGGGATTTCTACAACTAACCCATTGAAGATTGGTCAGTATTCTCTTGTCACATCCATCAAAACCAAAGCTATGGAGACTAAGATGCAGGAGATTAAACTCAAAAGGTTTAAATCTAGGTAAGATTTTGATTACCGGGGTATGAAGGAAAATATCAAAAAGTCCTTCGTACATGTGCATCGTATTGAGGATATCTGGGTAGATCTCCGTACAAAAATGGAGGTTCTCAAGATGGACTACTGCAGGCTTACTGTTGAGCAAGTTATTGATCTGAACCTAGTGGACATTCTACAAGGAATGATTGATGATGGTAATGTAATTGATCCAGAGTTGGTCTCATGAAGGGTTGAGGAAGCCCCACTTCCTTTGATCCAATGGTCACAAAAAGAATGCACTTCCATTCTTGAAAGATTTCAGCCTATCTTAGCTAACACCAACACTTGGCTCAAAGGTAATTGTGTTACACTCATCAAGATCAAGGTTGGAAAAGAAGATGACTCTACAAGGCCTCTTGGATGTAAATATGAGATTCAGATTGACAACAAGGAAGGTGCATCATCTCTAGGCACTAGGATCGAATTGCGGGTTATTTGGGCAATAGTGCTTCCTCTTGAGGAGGCGACAGTTCATGGAAAAGAAAAATCCCATATTCACATTCATATGATTGATCCTGATAATACGAAGGAAGGACAACAATCCAATGATGCTCCTAATTCATTAGCTTCGGAGCCACCTCATGATATTCCCTCCTTGTGACATAATAGTGGAGGAGGCTCCTCAGAATGTCATTCGTATTTCTGCAGTTGAGCCACCTCTTAATCATCGACAAGAGAGTTTGTTGGAAATCCCTGAGGATACTCTTGCATGTATCCATTTGTCAGAGATTGATAACTCTACTATTGGCTTTGAAGAATTTATGAAGCGATCTTCATGCCCTTTGGTTATCGAGAAAACCATGATTGCTATTCAAATAGATACTCCTCCCAGGGTGACCACGACTATTCAAACAGAAACTGCTTCTCCTTCATCTTCAGTAGCTACTAGAGGAGAACTAGTCATTTTACCTCGATGGCTTAGTTATTTTACCACAAAGAGGAAGAAGCAGAAAATATCTCCTGATGTATTTGATTATCTGCAACTCAAGCAGCCTAGGCCCAAAGTTGCTAAAAAACCCAAGACGATCTCAAGAGAAACTGTTGACAACAACAAGATGAAAGTGGTAGAAATTGTTGAGCCCCATGTGGATAAGCTATGTGAGGAAATGCAAGTTGTTGATTATAGGGTTACAAGGATAGAATTGGGTAAACAAATGCATGAAGTGGTCAAGCATGATGCCCAACAATCTGTAGCTTCACTAGTACAACGGTATGATGAACTGCTAGCAAAGAAAGACAAGCTAGAAGAGGAGAATAGGCAACTTGTTGTAGCTATTCATAAAATTACAAAACTTGATGGTGAAGGGAGTAATCCTACAAGTTCTTCCATTTCACAAGAATCAATTCGGGGAGTTGAAAGAGCTACTTAGAATGTATAAGCATTGGATTCTTGGGTGGATCAACTTCATGATCTGTGTGCACAAGTGCTGAAAGACATTTTCCAAATGATGTCTAAGTTGGAGACCATTGAAGAAAAATTGAACCATACCTCTGAGACTTTCAAACAAAATTTGGAAAGGGTTGAAGGTAGCTTGAAAATTTGGTGCACAATGACTTGACAATAGTTGAGTGTTCTTAAGGAGCATGAAATTATTCCTTCCAGGGTCATGTATTTGGAATTTGAAGAACTTCTAGAGAACAAAGCCCTTGTTCTCAAATCCCTCATTGAGGAGATTGATGATGTAATGAGATTGTTGGTTTAAGTATTCCAAGGTGTTGTTTCTCATCATGAGAAGCCCTCTTGCAATATAATGAGTCAGAATGGAGAGTTGATACCAGAAGAAGAAGTGCTCGTAGATCTACAGATGAGGATTCATAATGAGTGGAGGAGTGAACAATTTTTAGCTGCCTCAATTCAAGTTTTGATGAAATATCAAATCTTTTTGCATGAAATCCAGTCCACTTTGGAGAAGAATGACTCTCTGCTTCTTCCATGCCATGACACTATCATGAAGACCATGGTTGTTGCCAAGAACACCCATGAACCGAATCCTGCTGAGCTACGAATGACCATCTAGAAGTTTGAAGGATTCATGTCTTCACATGCTGCAACTTAAGTGTTTTTCAACACTTAGTTGCATTTTTTCAGAATTGTAATCTCTTAGTTGTAGTTTTTCTTTTGACAACTTACATGTAAAAACATTTCGTAAATTGCAAGTCAAGTCTTTATTTGCACTTTTGTAGTTACATGTAAAGCAACTACAAGTTGTGTTCAACTGGAATAAGTCATAGTTAGTTATTGAATAAGTCTTGGTGGTTGAGAGAATCTCTCAAGTTAGTTAGGATCCTCCCACCTTTTTCTCAAGACTCTTCTTCTATAAATACTTGAGGGGTCTATTGTAATCTTTATCTTTTAGAAAAAGAAAACAAAAACTCTACCAAATTTACAGCAAAGAAGTCTTTGAGCTTTCATATGTGAGTTTAAGAATTGAAAGAAATAGAAGAAAATTGATCAAGATTTGAGTCTTTGTGCTACATTCTTGGGTTTGTGTTCCATATTATCTTTCTTGCTAGTGTTTCTTTAAGAGCTTAATTGAATTTGATTTGCAGTCTTTGAACTGCAAGTATTGGAGGTTAATATAAGTTAGAGTAAATATTATTTTGAGAGGATTTGCAAGACTTTGTGCTTGCACTTGTTCTTAAGAGAGTCTAGAAGTATATTTTGTAAGAAATAAGTTGCGAGTCTTTGAGATTGTACTAGTTCTTACTGTTTTATGTAGAAGAGAATAAAGTAATTCAGTCTTTGTGCTGATATAAGTTGTTTTGAATATCACTAATATAGAAAAAAGGGTAGATAGGACTTCACATAATCAAGAGTTTGAGCTTGATATTGTTGTCTCGTCCCAAAGGAAGTGACTGAAGTCTTTGAGCTTTCAGGAAACTTGATTTCCTTTCTCTCATTTCATTTGAAAAAGTTGTTATTGTTGTTTTATGTTAAATTGCTATCATGTTTCTGTGAAAAGAAAAGGATATTGGCTTTCTTGAAAGAAGAAGAAAGATTGTTGTCCATCCTATTTTAGTTTTAAGTTGTAGATAGATAGGGGGAGCCTTCCCTTAATTAGGAGAGTTTTACTCACACACTATGGTTGAAACCACAATTTTGTAGATTTCCCCAAGTGTACAAAATTTTTAACCAACATTAAAAACATAACGTAATACATCGTCGAACTCAAAATCATTATTGGTTATAAGATTTGAATACCGGTTCTTAAACCCTACTAAAACCCTACAGAAAATACATCAATCAATCACAAACATGACTTCTGGTAGCCAAAACATGATGTGATTCCAGTCATAACCTCATTACAATGTTACAAACACATATTCCAAACCGCAACACCAAATTCTTCATCAATCTCTAGATCCAATTACTTAAGCATAACACAGTTTCACATTTACCCATTAAAGTCCTATTTGCCAGTTAACCATCGAATCTATTCCATAGCTTTTCAATCAATCATAGATGACTCAGATAACATGATAGAACAATATAACCATAGTTGTCATCAATGACAACACAAATTTATCATCAAGTCATCAAACAACATCTCAACCATATCATCGTCAACAATCCTTATACTAGTTCATCAATATCATCAGCAGTTATGACAATATCCATTCACATTATTAGTTATGCCAATATGCCAACACCCAGTTCTACTAACATTCTTAGAAGATTATAGACCCACAAGGTGTCCTTTGAAGTTTGAATCAACGTGGCTAAAAGATGACAATGTTATGAATCTAACTGAAAATGGTGGTCTGAGACTGAGGTCATGGTATCTAAACCATTTAAAATAGTAAAAAAATAAGAAAATAAAAAATAATCTACTAATCTGTAATAAAACTCATTTTGGTAATATCTTTGAAAGAAAAACTACACTAGAAAATGCCATGGAGGAGATTAATAACGAGGTAATCAAGAAGGGAATGAATGACCTTCTTTATCATAAGGAAAAAGAGCTACTAGTAGAATAATAAATAGAACTACTAAAATCAAAACGATATAGAATTAATAAATAGAATTACTAAATTAATAAATAGGATGTGTTGGCAAAAGAGGAAATTTATTGGAAACAAAAGTCTAGAGAACCATGGTTGGAGGGAGGAGATAAAAACACAAAATTCTTCCATAACAACACTAAATAGAGGAGAATAATAAATAGAATTACTAAAATCAAAATGATATGTGGCACCAACACAGATGATCCCAAACTCGTCGCTGCTGAGGCGGTTGGGTATTTTGAAGGTATCCTAAATAATTGGGAGGGGTCCAACTTAATTTCAAGAAATGAAATTATCAACATCCCTAAATTAATCTCTAAGGATCAAAACAAAACCTTAGCTGCTAAGTTCACCAAGGCTGAAATAGAAACTACCCTTTTTCAGATGAGCCCGGACAAGGCTTCTGGGTCGGACGACTTCCCAAACATTTTTTTAAGAAATGTTGACACTTTGAGGGTGATGAGATCATGGATGACTTAGAAGAAATTAGAAACTTGGATTGTTTTCTTAAAGAGATCAATAACACCTTCATAGCCTTAATCTCAAAAAACGATAAAGTTGAATGTTATGAGGACTTTCGACCCATTGCACTATGTAACACACTATACAAATTATTAATGAAAACCTTAGCAAATATATTACAAAAACTGCTCCCTTTCCTAATAAGTGAAGAAAGTACAAGCTTTTTTACAGGAAGGTTCATCTATGATGGAGTTATAATTGCCCGAGAAGCCATCCACTCAATCCAACAAAATAGATAACCAAGCATGCTAATCAAACTAGACATCAGAAAAGCCTATAACAAGGTAGATTGGCATTTTTTGTGCAAATGCCTAGCGGCCTTCGGTTTTGATAAGTAGTGGATTAACCTAATTTATGAATGTATCTACACACCTAGAATATCCATCCTAGTTAACGGGACCCCGGAAGGATTCTTTAATATATCTACAGGACTTTGTTAAGGGGACCCAATTTCCCCTTTCCTATGGACTTTGTTAAGGGGACCCAATTTCCCCTTTCCTATTCATCTTAATGGCCAAATCTCTTGGCAGATCTATCACAAAAGCAAGAGAATTAAACACTCTGAGGGGTGTTAAAATCACTAGCACACTTGACCCCACTACGCATCAATAATTTGTTGATGACACTATGTTGTATGGGCAAGGATATACACATGAGGCAAAAGCAATAGCTCATTTACTAGATACGTATACTAAGGCATCAAGCTAGGAAATTAATAAGACTAAATTAGATATTTTCTTCTTCAACACTAATAGGGAGCTAGAATCAGAAATTTGCAATACCCTTAAATTTTAAAAAGGTGAGTTCCCATGTAAATATTTAGGTCTCCCACTAGATAAAGATAATAGATCCTCAAAATTATGGGACCAGATGGTGATAAAACTTAAGAATAGAGTTGGGGCATGGAAAGGTAAGTGGCTCTCTTCAGCTAGGAGGGCAACTATGATTAAATCCGTCCTTTCAACAATGCCCATATATAAATTATCTTACATTATGATGAATAATGATGAGAGGGGGGGGTTAATCAGTACACACAAAAAGTTTCTTTAACAACTTAAACTGCAAACACTACACTAACTGGTAAATAGTAACGCCGATCTAAATCAGAGCACTACCGGTAAAACACAGTGAGACTGTGAAAGACATACACTGGTAACACTTAGATCTTCGTAACACCTAATATCTCATTTCCACTTCATCCACATGCTTAAACAAGCAATGCATCAAAAATATAAAGACCACTAGATCAACATGCTTTACCGCTTAACAGAAAACACTAAGACATCACATGAAAAACATCATATATAACACACTAATTTTTCACGTGGAAACCCAACTGGGAAAAACCATAGTGGGGATAAATACCCACAAGTTATTCTTGAACTCTTCTGAAGTCCGCTCTGTTAGGAGCCTAGTTCGGTTAAAGACTTTACAATAGGTTCTGCTAGGAACCGATCATGCTATGGATCACCCGATTAAGGGATGGCTAAATACACGGTTAGAGGTTAAAACCTTGTTAAAGGTTACCTTGTCAGAGGATTTAAAGAACTCAATGATTTTGAGTCACCATGTTAAAGGATTTACAAAAAGCCTATTAAAGCTACCCGGTAAAGGGATTTTCCAACTGCTAAAATGGTTAGAAGTCAACAGGTAATACACTGATTTGATAATAGCACTCAATGCCAAGGCAAATCCACTTTAGTTTCTTTACATCTGCAATCACACTTTGCAAATCTCTACTCACTGCACCGGTCTGGCAAGAATCAAGTATCTCTTCACTTGGATACACATATAACATTTGCTAACAATCTCAAATGAGAATCATCATTGACCTTATAGACAACAATTAGGTCAGTAGCCAAAACCTAAAACCCTAAGCATGTAGGTTAACAATACAGTCGATCCAATCTTGACCGTTCAATCACATTGCATAGGGTAAAACAATCGTGAACAAATCTCAAGACATTCTCCACCATTTGTTATTTGCCGCTTCTGGAAGCTGATAAACCATCACGCGCTCTCCACCGTTTACTAAGACTTCACACATTCCTGAGGTAGATAGAACGAATCTTCTTCATGCAAGATCCTCAAGGAAATTCTTCATGAGCACAAGGCTGACTTGGCAACACAATCTGATCTTCATTTCAATGCTAACTCATCATAGGATGTCATCGGTTGAATCACACAGACTTGGACTGCATCAACTGGAAACCCTAAAGTCGATACTACCTACTGGTAGTCATATCAAATGAAACCCCGATACAAACTTTGCATACATCGGTTCACATTCCAACATACCGGTTCACCTTTTCACATATACCGGTTCACATCATCATACCAGTTCTCTTGCCAGTTTGCTTACTTCAATATACCAGTTCATACTTCAACATATTCACATCAATGACAACATACAATCATATGATGTCATCAAACTCTGCACATATGCCAACAATCTCCCCCTTTGGCATTGATGGAAATATATAAAGATATCTCTTCGCTTCACATCTTCTCCCCAATCTCTTCCATATTATGTGTAGCCAATACTGTAGATATCTTTTCTGCTTCACATCTTCTTCCCCTTTGACAACAATGCCAAAGTGGAGGCACAAACATCCATGTTCCATTATATTGCTCCCCCTGAGGAGTAGCATCCTTCAACACACCAATCCTAAAACTATTTGACAATGCAATACCTGACTGATGTGGAGCACATACCTTTAGTTCACCTCTTGAAGGGGCAGCACCCCTAATTCACCTCTTAAATAGGTAAATGTAGCCTTCTGTAGAGGCTTGGTGAATATATTTGCTAACTGCTCCGTACTGGAAACATGTTCCAATACAACCTCTTTGTTCTAAACTTCTCCCTCAAGAAATGATACTTGAGCTCAAAGTGCTTGGTTCTAGCATGCAATACTGGATTCTTGGAAATATTAATTGTACTTGTGTTGTCACAAAATATACTCATCAGTTCAGATACAGGGACTTTGAAACCACTTAATACATACTTCATCCAAATTGTTTGAGTGCAGTTCATAAATGTTGCTACATATTCTGCTTTTTTTGTAGACTGAGAGATACAACTCTGCTTCTTACTCATCCATGAGACTAGTCTACCACCAAGAAAGAATGCACCACCGGTTGTGCTCTTCCAATCATGCACATTACCAGCCCAATCGACATCTGTAAATACTTTGAGATTGAAATCATTATTGTATGGATACCACAATCCATAATCTATAGTTCCCTTCAGATATCTAAAAATCCGCTTGACTGCTACCAAGTGGGATTCTCTTCGACTTTTTTGGAAACGTGTAGCAATGCCCACTGCATGTGTTATGTCCAGTCTGTTGTGTACTACATAGTGCAACTTACCAATCATTGACCGGTATTCCTTCTCATTCACCAATGCTGAGTCATCTTCTTTTGATAATTTACAACCGGTCATCATCGGTGTACCAACCAGTTTGTTGTCTTCCATGCCAAAGGTCTTCAACACCTCTTTGACATACTTGGACTGAGTGATAAAGATATCATCTTTCATTTGTTGAATCTGTAGTCCAATGAAGAACTTAATCATTTCGATTAGTGACATCTCAAATTCCTTCTTCATCTCATCTGCAAATGCATGGCTCATCATGTCATATCCACCAAAAATTATGTCACCAACAAACACTTCAGAGATCATAATCTGATCTCCTTCTGACTTCATATAGATATTGCTATCTTCACTTGTTCTTTCAAATCCAATCTTCACAAGATGGGAGTGTAAACGTTCATACCATGCTCTAGGTGCTTGCTTCAATCCATATAAGGCTTTATGTAGCCTACACACCATATCAGTGTCTTCTGATAGGGCAAACCCATCTGGTTGCTCTATATACACTTCCTCTTCAAGTATTCCATTCAGGATTATTCCATTCAGGAATGCAAATTTCACATCCATCTGATACACTTTGAATCCCTTGAAGGCTGCATATGCAAGAAGCATTCAAACTCCTTCCAATATAGCTACTGGAGCAAAGGTTTCTCATAGTCTTCTCCTTCTTCTTGAGCATATCCCTTACATATCAATATTGCTTTGTTTCTTACCACTTTTCCATCTTCATTCAACTTGTTTCTAAAAACCCGTTTGGTGCCAATAACATTTTTATGCTCAGGTCTGGGTACCAAAGACCATGTACCATTCTTTTCTATATGGTCAAGTTCCTCTTCCATAGCCTTAATCTAGTCTTCATCTTTGTGTGCCTCTTTAAATGTTTAAGGCTCAAATTCAGAAATCATGCAAGAATTTTCTCTGACCTTTCTTCTTGTAAGAATTTTTGCATCCCTATGATCTGCTTTGGATCGTGATGTAGCTTTACATACCTATGAATGATCTTAATTGATTCCTCTTGCTTTTCTTCCTCATCTTCATTAGCACCTATAGGTGTAGGAGCACTGTTATTGGTACTTGGTTGTTTTGCAACTAGTTCCTAGAAGGTTACAACCGGTTCATCTACCGCTCGCTCACTCCCGGTTTCCTTGAGTTTCTTAGAGGTTTCATCAACTCTAACATTAATACTTTCAACAATTCTTTGATTCCTATTGTTAAAACACTTAAGAGCTTTGCTCTTGGTGGAATACCCTAGGAATATTCCCTCATCACATTTTGCATCAAAATTGATTTGGTGTTCACTCCTCTTGATATAACACTTGCTACCAAACACTCTAAAGTAGCTTGCTATAGGAGTCTTACTGGTCCAATACTCATAAGGAGTTTTATCCTTACTTTTCTTGATGAGTACCCGATTCATAGTGTAGACTGTAGTGCTCACCGCTTCTCTCCAAAAAGTGTGAGCAACCTTCCCTTGAATCAACATCATTCTGGATACTTCAACTACAATCCAATTGTTCCTTTCTACTAGGCCAATTTGTTGTGGAGTCCGGGGGGCAGACAGTTGCCTCTTGATGTCATTCTCTTTACAGTACTTATTGAATTCTCCAGAAGTGAATTCACCTCCTTGGTCGGTTCTAAGGCATTTGATCCTCTTACCACTTTCCTTTTCAACTAGTGCTATGAAGGCTTTGAAATTTCCAAAAGCTTCAGACTTGTCTTTCAAGAATGCGACCCACATCATTCTTGAGAAATCATCAGTAAGAATCATAAAGTACCTATCTCGCTGAACAATCCTAGTTTTCATAGGACCACACAAATCAGTATGCACAAGATCAAGTAAATTATCTGATGTGAAAGATTTACCCTTTGAAGGTTGAGGAAGACATTTTCCCCAATTGACAATCTCTGCACAAAGGATTCTCCAGTTTGTTCAGCACAGGAAATCCTCTAACTGCCTTGATCTTACTAGCATTCACAATATTATCAAAATTTACATGTTAGAGTCTCCTATGCCATATCCAACTGTCATCAAACTTAGCTGTTAGACATTGACTGATATTTGTATTTAACTGAAATAAGTTACCTTTGGTCTACATACTGGTGGCCATCAGTTCAACACTCTTTCCTTTTATTTTGCACACTCTATCTTTGAATTCCAGAGTAAGTCCTTGAGCAATGCTCAAAAGGTTATGCTTGAGACCTTCTACACAATACACATTATCAGCACTACTTTTTCCATTTAGAGAGATGGACCCTTTGCCTTTTACCATACAAGGTGCATCATTACCAAATCATACTACACCTCCATCATACTCTTCCAGAGACATAAACTCTGGTCACCAGTCATGTGGTGAGAACAACCACTGTCAATAATCCACTCATTAGAATTATCAAAGCAGGAGACAAGAGCCTTCTTGTCTAACACATCTTCCTTAATGGCTACAAACACTATTTCTTTGCTTTCTTCATCTTTTGATTCATCATCAGTGACACCTTCATCAACTGTAACAAGACAGTTTCTCCTATTTCCTCCTTTGAACTTTTTGAACCTCTCTCGTTTGTCCTTATTATCACTGTTAGGATAGTTTACAACAATGTGTCCTATCCTATTGCAAGAAAATCATTTCAAAGGGTGCTTACCTCTATATTTTCCACTTCCCTTAGGAAGTCTCTTGGCCAGAAGAGCTTCAAATTCCATCAGGATCTCCTCATCATCCATATCTCTTCTTTGTCTAGGTTCATAGCTGGTACTAGCTTCTTTACCCTTTCTAGATAGTGCAACAGATGCTCTAAAGGTTGAATCAGTCTTCTAAACACTGCCATCATAACTATTTAGCTCATATGCAGTCAACTTAGCAATGATGGAATCTAGGGATACCTTTGTGTTGTCAATAGATCTCAACTCCTGAATAGCGGCAACCCTTATTGCATAGATCGGTAATAAGGATCTCAAAATTTTGCTAACAATGGTGGAATAATCCATTGTACCTTCTGCACTCTTGATGCCTCCAATAATAGTTGTAATCCTTATCCCATATTGTTGAATGGTCTCTCCTTCAACCATCTACATGTCTTCGAACTTTCCTCTAAGGCTTTCTTCCTTAGCTTGCTTCACATGCTCATCACCACCATAGATAGACTCCAGAGTATCCCATACATCTTTGTGATTGTCTTTTTCCTGAACATCTATAAACTCAACATCAGATAGATTGCTGATAAGAGCTTCCATGACTTGCCCATTCTCCTGAATTTATCTTCTTTGATCATCGGTGAGAGTACCGATAGGGACAACATAAGTATTCTCAAAATAGTTCCAGTGTTGAACACCCATGCTTTTAATGTATATCTTCATTATGTCCTCCCATATCTTAAAGTTATCTTTGTTGAACTTAGGACCTTCCCTCTTCATCATTAGAATATGATCTTTTCCTCGAGCGGTTAAGCTTATAACACAGAGGACCTGGAGGACGCTTTGATACTAATTGATGAATAATGATGAACAGTAAATACCCAAAGGGTACTGAGAGGGGGGGTGAATCAGTACACACAAAAACTTTATTTAACAAGTTAAACTGTAAAGACTACACTAACTAGTAAACAATATCACCGATCTAAATAAGAGCACTACTGGTAAAACATAGTGAGACTGTCAAAGACATACACCAATAACACTTAGATCTTCACAACACCTAATATCTCATTTCCACTTCACCCATATGCTTAAACAAGTAATGCATCGGAAATATAAAGACCACTGGATCAACATGCTTTACCGCTTAACAGAAAACACTAAGACATCACATGAAAAAGCATCACACATAACACACTGATTTTTCACGTGGAAACCCAACTGGTAAAAACCACAGTGGGGATGAATACCCACAAGTTGTTCTTGAACTCTTCTGAAATCTGCTCTGTTAGGAGCCTAGTCCGATTAAAGACTTTACAAAAGGTTCTGCTAGGAACCAATCCTGCTAGGGATCACCTGGTTAAGGGATGGCTAAATACTCGGTTAGAGGTTAAAACCTTGTTAAAGGTTACCTTGTCAGAAGATTTAAAGAAATCATTGATTTTGAGTCACCCTGTTAAAGGATTTACAAAAAGCCTATTAAAGCTACCCGGTAAAGGGATTTTCCAATTGCTGAAATGGTTAGAAGTCAATAGGTAATACACTGATTTGATAACAACACTCAATGCCAAGGCAAATCCACTTTAGTTCCTTTACATCTACAATCACACTCTGTAGATCTCTACTCATTGTATCGGTCTCGAAAGAATCAAGCATCTCTTCACTTGGATACACACATAACATTTGCCAACAATCTCAAATGAGAATCATCGTCGACCTTATAGACAACAATTAGGTTGGTAGCCAAAACCTAAAACCCTAAGCATCTAGGTTAACAATACAGTCGGTCCAATCTTGACTGTTCAATCACATTGCATAGGGTAAAACAATCTTGAACAAATCTCAAGACGTTCTCCATCATTCGTTCTTTGCTGCTTCTAGAAGCTGAAAACCCATCATGTGCTCTCCGCCATTTATTGAGACTTTGTACATTCCCGAGGTAGATAGAATGAATCTTCTTCATGCAAGATCCTCAAGGAAATTCTTCACATGCATAAGGCTAACGTGGCAACATGATCTTATCTTCATTTCAATGCTAACTCATCACAGGATGTCGTCGGTCGAATCACATAGACTTGGAATGCATCAACCGGAAACCCTGAAGCCAAGACTACCAACCGGTAGTCATATCAAATGAAACCCCGATACTTTGCATATACCGGTTCACATTCCAACATACCGGTTCACCTTTTCACATATACCAGTTCTCTTGCCAATTTGCTTACTTCAATATACTAGTTCATACTTTAGCATATTAACATCAATGACAACATACAATCATATCATGTCATCAAACTCTGCACATATGCCAACACATTGATCTTCCAGTTGCCAAAAGAAAGGAATTAAACAAATATTTACGCTCATTCTTCTAGCAAGGCTCAGGAGGAAAGGGGAAAATGACATTGTTGGCTTTGTTAGCACATATTTTTACAAAATATTCTTGTGCTATATATGGATGCTTTTGCATATAGTTTCATCATAGGAGCACTTATTGTTGGATTGTATGTGTAGGTAATGTGTTGCAGTGTCTTCATAAAAAGGCATCACTTGGGCATATTCAAGAGAAGTGTTGAGTATGATGGCATTCTGGCAATCCTCATCTTCACAATTAGTCTCATTGCAAGAGTACTTTTTGGAAGGTCAGGATAGAGCAGGGTTGTAAGCATGTGCAGGAAGGTAAATGGTGTGGGAGAAACCCTTCAGTATGATTATTAAAAGTTGCATCCATAAAGAGGGCTTTCTTTTGCAAAAACTGCAAAATTTTGCTTATTGGCATAAGTCATCCCAATGAGATCACCTAAGGAGGAAAGAGTATGTTGATCGGGGTAACTCATGCCGATAGTGTTTCTTAAAGCGTGAGCAGTGGGAAAAGGTGCTACTAAGTGGAAATCCATTGGGGCAAGTTACAACGATGATCTGATAGGAGGTCAGAGTCATCGGGATAACATACACTATCGACAACGAGGAAAAAATGCCATCCCGATACCCGATGGGGTTATCGGTGGAGCTCTTGCCGACAACTGATGGGGTGATGTCTTCATAGCAATGACATTGGGTTATCGGGAGGTCCCGATTTATGTTACCCCAATACCCAATGCACTCAATGTAGAAGGCGATTCTATCAGAAAGACTCTCTCTGATAAAGTGATACCAAGCAAGAAAGGGAGTCATACTCATCGGGATACCATACATTGTCAGGGAGATGCGTTTTGGGTTATCCTGATACCCAGAAGATATATAGAAGATTATAGATGTAGATAAGTCATTTGGTCATATGACAAGGTTGAAAGTGGGAGAGGTTAATCCAATTGTCACTACAGATTTGGGGATTGACATTGCAAAATTGAATAAGGCCCAAATGCAGTGGGTGTTAAAGGAGGGTCAAAAATATAAAAATTTATATGAAGACCTGTTAAGAAATCATGGTCATGAAGTACCACATATAACTGATACTGGTGTCCAGTGGAAAAAGAAATATGAGGACCAAATGAAGGAAAATATAAAGCTAAGAAGGCAAATCAGGACTACCAGGGTGGATGTTGCTTGTGTTTTGTTGACCAACGGGTTTGAGCATTTATTGGAAGTTCTCAAAGAATTCTGGACCAACTGTCAGAAGACTCAGGATAATATGGCTTCTCATGAAAGGATTTTGAAGAGGCTGAAGGCATTGTTGAAAGAGAAGAGTGCCGATGAGAAAATTGTTGAGAAGATCCAGAGAAGGTTGAACTAGCATAAGGCATTTGGTGTGGACATCAAGCAAGAATTTATCGATTGTGAGGATATTGTCAGATATGGTGTACCAAATATTGTGGATGAGGCAAAGCAATTAAAGGATAAAGGGATTTGGATTGCATAATGTCAGAATGTACTCAACACATCCTTTAATGTTGCTCAGGCAGATGTTTTGGATATGAAGGAGATAGGTGAGTAGCTGGAGAAAATGGTTACCATGGAGATCGTTGTCAGGGATATTATATTCAACACCAACACTCACCACAACAACAAGTATTTGGAGCACATACAAAAATGTGATACAATATTAGATGACCGAAACTAATTTTTTATATTTTGTATCTAGTAGTTAAGCAATTAGGTGTTAGGTTTTAGTCAAGTTTAGTTTAACAAGATGAAAGGGTGTGTCCTTTCATTTGAATCCTTTGGCTCACATATATGTAGTGAGTCATTTTTTGTATTATAAGATAGATAATATTATGCCAATGGTTGGGCTACAAGTGTTATGTTTTAGAAAAGTCTAATGGGAATGAGGAGTTAATTTTGTGCAAATTGAATGTATCGGAGTATTTGTAAGTGCAATTTTTGTGTACATTCTTATTCTAGAAGTTAATATACAAGATTTCATGCTTTTATCTTCAGGCTGTTATGTAAATTTGTGTTTCATGGAATCATATGTCCTCTTGATAAATCTTTTAGATTTGTTGTGATGTGCCATCACATGATGTTGTATTGAATGTAAGATTGGGTTTTTATTGTTCATGCAACACATAATGAAACTTTCACAGTGATAGTCTTATAATCGACTCTTGAGTTGATAGTGATTCTTATCCACAAAGTTATTCATTAATGGTCAAATAAGGCACCGGTCTGTTATTAATCTTTGTTGAATAAGTTTGTATGCATTAGGTCCTTATCAAAGAAACAAATCTTCTAATTTCTATTAGTACTGCTCTTTTTATAATGGCTTAAAGTCCTAACAGTAATATTTTACACATCACAACTATATTCATACTTATTTTATCAGTTTTAAAGGCATTCAATAAAAAGTACTTATGTTAGCATAGTTGCAGGAAAACCTTTTGCCATCCTTGCAATTGCTAATTTCCATAGTTTAAATCCACTCAAAACAAACCTCTTTTGTGCTTGAGATTGTAAGGTACACCCACTTGGGTTTAGTGGAGCCTAAAGTGCAGAGGGATTTGGTCTTTTACCATCCCTATTCATTGGCCAAGGCTGATTGGATCAACTAAGGATTAGGCAAGTCTTCAGTTTTCCAATCTTTGGTTTTGGGCACCAACAGGCTTGAGATAAGATTTGCAAACCCAAGGATGAAGGTGAGGTAGGTATCAAATATACTTATTTGCAAACTAAAGCCCTTGGTGCCAAACTAGTGTGGTGCATGTTCAAAAACCCACACCTTAAATGGGCTAAAATACTATATCACAAATATCTAAATAGTAATGAACCTACAATCATATTCAGGATCTCTTCCCCCCCTCATGGATCATAGATCTGGAATTTTATGTTGAAATGTAGAAGTACTATCATCAATAGACTCACATGGAGTCTCAGTTGTGGGGACAAAGGACTACTCTGGTATGATTCATGGGGGGGTCACATGGCTATTGATAAACTATGTAACATTGAAAGATCCAAATCTATCTTAGAAACCTGCTGGGGTAAATTGGTGGCCAACTATATTGAATTTAACAAAAAAGATGACATCATAGGCTAGAAGTGGAAATCTTTAGACAATTTAGGAATTCCCCAACATGAAAAGGAAATGCTTGGGAAAATTCTAAAGTCAAGGCAAGTTTTTTTCCACCATGGTGAAGATAGGTTGGTGTGGGATGGATCTAAAATGGGAGATTATAATACTAAGGATGGATATTATTACTTAACCAATAGAAATCCCAAACCTAGAATGGACATCCCATTAAAATTGTGTTGGGACATGAAATGCCTCCCGAAAGCAAGCATGTTTTCATGGTTGGCACTACAAAATAGAATCTTAACAACCAACACCTTTAGAAGAATGGGATATGAGGGCCCAATTAGATGTCCCTTATGCGAGCAAGATGAATAAAGTACTGATCACCTATTACTAACATACAATTATGCACACCAATGCTCGAGATGGCTCAGTAATAAACTTAGTTGGAGTTCACCAATTCCTAACACAATCTTAAATACGGTTCAAGCTTGGCCTACTAAAAATGAGGGATGGGCCTATATGAAGGTTTGTGGATTGCATTTCCATCAATCATTATTTGGGAATTATGGAAATAACATAACAAAAGGATATTCAAGGATAAGGGTATTGGTTGGGAACAATTAACTAATAAAATGGAGGCTTCCATTATTGAGGTAGTCAATAGCAGAGTTATAAATGGACATTAAAAGAAAGTAGAAATGACATGTTGGGATGAAAAGATGAGAGACAGATGGATGGGGCTGAAAATTCCCCCTTTTGTGGGACCACGTCCTGAGATAAACGAACAGAAGCAAATAGAATGTAGATGGCAACCGCCCATGCCAGGATGGTTCAAGCTAAATTATGATGGTGCTTCTAGGGGAAACCTGAGGATTGCTAGCATTGGTTGCAGTCTTCATAACTCTTAGGGCATTGAGGTGGCTAGTCTGGCCCACCCTCTTGGGACTATAATAAATAACGAGGCTGAGCTAATGGCTTTAGTGGAAGGAATTAAATTATGTAGAATAATGAAAATTTGTAAGCTTAATATGGAAGGGGATTCAACCATTGTCATCAATTCCTTGAGAGAGGGCTCCATGCCTAACTAGAAACTAAACTCACTTCTAATAAAAGCACTACGTAACATTCAAACCTTCGCAAAAGTAACTTATAATCATATCTACAGAGAAGGAAACTCTCGGGTAGACCAATTGGCCAACTTAGCGGCTGATGGTCAAACTATCATTAACATCACACTTCAACCACTCGATGGATCTAACAGAACCCCGACTCTCACAATATCAGGAATGCTCAATGACAACTTATGATATGCATCTTACACCTCATTTGCAACCATCTTTAGACATATATAATTATCAGATGGTTAAAGAGGTAGTTTTGTTTCTGGCGGTAGCCATGTATACTGAACGAGATAGAGCTGCGGTGGAGCAAATCTGCATGGAGGTTTTCGTCCCCTCTATCCTTGTGGAATTGGATATATTGATGATGCATTAACTATACCCATACCTAGGCACTATGACATCCTTATACGAAACAACCGTTTGGTCCCAAGGTTGCTTATTTTGATAATTTATGATGCGGGTGAATTTGCGGCTAGGAAAGCTGAAATTAGGTGAAGCCTGGACCCTCTCCTTTCGCTCTTTCAAGTCCAAGGACCCTCTTGGGAGGATTGATTGAAAATTATCTTAAAGAGAAAGGGATTGTGGTAAATGGGAAACCATAAATTCCGGCCAGGTCTTAGGCCTTGCTTAATGGGTAGCTAGAGACAACATTTTATTGTTAGGATGTTATAACTTTGAAACTCTTGAAGTATTGTTTTATGCTTTAAGTATATATAGTTCTATTAAGCTCTGTCAAACATTGGAGCGCTCTAGCTCAACAAAAACTTGAACTCTTATTTTAAGTAAATCATACACAAACAAATAGTTAATCATATATATGGATATATTGATAATTTGGAGGCATTTTGATTTTGATTCCGCATTGCATGCTTGGCTACTTCAAGATAGCGAAATAGATAACTATGGCAGGCTATGAAATTGTATAGCTGTCTGGGTAAGACATTTTGAATCAATTATAAAATTTGAAAACAATAATATATGCTTCAGGTCCTCTTTTTCCACCCCTCCATGTATGAAGGATGATGCAATAGGTTTTGATTCCTAGGTTCTCTCTGCTTTATAGAATTGAGGTCACCCAAAATAGAGGACCTACAATAAATCCGATTTGCTGGCATATTTTAAATTCCTCTAACTATTAAGTCTTGTTTGATTGTTGATTATTATAGATTTTATATCTAGGGCACACTGCCCACATATCTTACTTTTTAATTATGTTTCATAAGTATATTTTCAACTAACCACTTGCAGAGATGATTGCAGTAGAATTGTTCGAGTGGATTATATTGCAAGACTCCAGTGGGAAGGGAGGTTGTTAATTGGGAAAGTAAAGATATCAGCGATCAAGTCCAAAGTAGGAAAATGTTTCATATTATCAGATTGCAAAATTCAGCCTAACGTCAGTGAAAGGCTAGTCGTAATGTGATGTAATTTTATGTAAACTAATGTAATATAATAACTCACTGGACATGTAAGAAGGGAGCTAAATACTCACCTCAATTATCCCATTAAGTCCAGGGTGGGGAAACTTTGTAATCTAGATTGATTTGGGTTTTGGTTATATGTTAGACTTAATAGTCCCGGGCAAGATCAGAGGTTTTCTTGACTCCGTTCTTTCCTACCCGTGCCCACATCAAATGGAGTATGTAAAATTTTATTATTTATCAATAAAATTACGGCCTTCGGCCTTTTACCAATCAAAAATAAATAAATTAAAACATCTTTCAAAGCTTAATTCTTGTACAAAAATTTATGGAAGACAAGTGAATTATTGACAAAATTCTTTAAATAAATGTGGTCGAGTGATGTGCCAAGATTGTTCAATATGTACAAAACAGATTTGTGGAAAAAAATTAGATGCTTTGGAATGAATGAAAGTGGTAATGAATTACAAAATTTGGAGGCATGGACAACATATATGAACCATTTAACAAAATACCTCGAGGTAATACCATTCCCAACCACACCATATTATGGAGCACATGCAAGTTAAGCAATTTGTTTGATATAATGTATCAAGGAGATGCCATTGCAAGATAAGACAAGGCAAGCCAATTGTTTGACACAATTTTTCAAATAAATTTGGTGTGTGGTGTGCCATGATTATGAGTATACATGAAATGGTTTTGTTGGCAAAACTTTAGAAATTGTGAAGCAAATGCAATTGGTTGGTGTAAAGCCAAATTTCACTTCAACACATTTGAACTATTTGCTAGAATACCACAAAGAAATGTCATTGCATAGTTATGTATGTAATATTTCTATTGAGAAGGCTTTAGAAACTACTCTATATTCTATAGCACAAACCCCTTTTGCATGGTTAAATAATGCATGCAAACTATTTTACAAAATGCCTCAAAAAATGTGGTTACTTGGTATGACAATGATGGTGCACTTTGTATAAGATAAATTTGTTGTAAAATCTTAAAAAATACTAAACAAATGCAATTGGTAGGCCCAAAAACCAAAGGAAGCCAGTCACCATGCACATGAACCATTTAACAAAATGCCTCAAAGAAATGTCATTGCATTGAGTGCAATAACAATGCATAACATGGGAGGAGCAGGAGCGGGAGCTCAAATTTCAAATTTCGAGCAAGGCGGGAACCCTGGTTCTAATGGTGAGAGTGGCCAGATCAATGGTGCTAGTCCTATTGACGATAAGGACAAGCCCCCAGACTTCCTATTTCCTGTTGCTGACTCACAATCCGATGGTACTCTGTTTGCCGTGACAGCGGATTCTTTTGGGCATCTGGGGGAAGGGTCCAATGGGGGGCCCATGCCACTAGTTGACCCCGTGGATAACGGGAGGGAGGGGAAAAAATGGTCTTCCCTTTTTGGATCTAAACCAACTAGTAAATCCTCCCTTCCTCCTATTAAGAACATTTCTGACCCTTTTGATGGTAAGTTTGCTATCTCCATCCTTGACCAGGTTCTGGACCATAATATCAATAGTATGTCGAACTCCTTGGTAGGGAAATTTATGGGTCCGCGCCCAAACATTGAAGTTGTTAGGGCCTTTGTTAAACAAAAATGGGCCCTTAAAGTAAATGTTGAGGTCTCGACACTACCCAAAGGTCTTATGTCTTTCTCTTTTTCATGCGAAGAAGATAAGGTTAAGATCTTGTGCGGGAGTCCCTGGATGGTGGGAAAGACAGCCCTGGTTCTAAGAAAATGCCATCCGAAATTAAACATGAATGATTCTCTTCTAGCGCAGGTTCCAGTTTGGATAAAGCTCCCAGGATTTCCTCTTGAGTATTGGGCAGAAAGCATCTTCTCTGGAATAGCAAGTTCTTTTGGTGAGCTGCTCTCTATAGACCTAGTCACTGCTTCAAAAAGAAGATTAACCCATGCAAGGTTCTATGTTGGAGTAGCCCCTAAGGCAGATATGTCGGAACAGATTGATCTAGTTTCAAAACTATGAACCTGGAAGTAACATATAGAATATGAAACTATTCCTTTTCCATGTTTCCACTGTAAAAAGGTAGGTCATTGGGCAAAATTTTGCCCAAAAAAACAAAAGGCAGAGCCTAAACAGTTAAAACCTCATATTGAAAGCCAGAATATGCCAGAGAAATGGGTGTGGCAAGTTAAAAACACAGAAAATAAGGAAGAAAATTCCAATCGCTTTTGTCCTTTGGGGGAACAGAAGGAAGCCTCAAACTCTATCTCCAGTCCCACGGTACAGGAAGCAGATAGAAATGAAACAACCAAAGCTAGTCCCATAAGAACAAATCAGAAAAAGGATTCGAACGATCAGAATGATCCTCCAAAAGTGAAAGATGAAGTGGTTGATGATACATATGAAAACAAGGCAGTGGAAGCTAGAGACTATCAACTTGAGGAAGGTGAGATCCCAGATCCACAAGTTGAAAGGACAAACTCTTTTGTAGCCATACCTAGTTTTGAAATTCAAGAAACCCAAAAGTGTGCAATTTTGGGATTGAGTCTTTCGGATTCGGATCAGAAATCAAGAACAACAAACATTATTTCAACTAAGTCCAGAACTCCTAAATGGGGTAATGAAGATGAAATTTCTAAAATCCTCATCAATCCGGAAGCAGCTCCTGTGTCAGAAACGGAATGGAAGCAGCCTAAACACAGGAGTAAGAAAGCAGCAACACCCTCGACATCCCTGATTAGGAAATCTAGCAGAATAGCTCAAGTTGATGTGGGATACGTCTCCTCTTCCCCAAGATGACCCTCTAACCACAAAGTTAGAGATATGGAGGCCAGCAAGAACATAGCAGATGGAACTCAAAAAACTCTCAAGGAGCTGGGAATTGGTAAGTAGCTATGAAGATAATTTCTTGGAACATAAGGGGTCTAAACAATCCCCATAAACATGATATTATTAGGAATATGATAAGAGATAGCAATCCTAACAATTTTCTTATTCAAGAAACCAAAATGAGTAGAGAAAAAGTTGAATCTTTGAAGTTCTTCAAAAATGGTAATATTAGTGGGGGAAGTTCTGAGGGTGCTTCTGGAGGCATTGCAACCATCTGGAATCTTAACACTATTAAAGGCTAGGTCATTATTCAGGAAAGTAATTTTTCTTGTATTAAATTTGAGCATCTTAACGATGGTTTTTCATGGGTTCTCACAAACATTTATGCTCCTAATACCTTAAAGGCTAGAAACTCTTTTTGGAAAAGGATTAGACAGGCTAGGGAAAGTTTCAAAAATCTAAGTTGGATGGTTATGGGGGATTTCAATACGCCTTTGAAAGAGGAGGAAAAATTTGGAGGCAGTCCTCCTCAGCTGGAAAGTAGGATGGCCCTCATGGATTTTATTTATTCCCAAGCTCTTAATGATTTGGAGATACAGGGTTGTAATTTCACTTGGACAAATAGAATAAATGGTAATGACCTTATTCAAGTACGCCTTGACCGAACTCTTATTTATGATGATTGGTACAGTCAGTATTTCTATTCTTTGTCTGCACATATTCGGGTTGGTTTCGATCACTTTCCAATCACCTTCAATGTTGATCTGATCAATAGAAGGAAAAACTATCCCTTTAGATTTGAAAAAATGTGGACCCTTCACCCAGACATTAAAAAATATATTCAAAAATGGTGGAGTATCCAAGTTGAGAGAATGACAATGTTCAAAGTTGTTAAGAAGCTCAAAAGTGTGAAGGACAACATTCGAATCTAGAATAAGAACAACTTTGGGAATATATTTGAGGCTAAGAGTAAAATTCAGGAAAACCTTAAAGAAATACAGGACCAGATCTAGAAGGATGGTTTCAGCACTGTTTCTATTGCTGAGGAGAATGAGATTCTTAAGAAATACCATGACATTATTGCTAAAGAGGAAATGTTCTGGAAGCAGAGATCGAGATGCATTTGGCTCAAGGAAGGGGACAGGAATACAAGATTCTTCCATATTTCAACCATCAAACATAAAGCAACCAACAAGATGAACAAGTTAGTTGTGGATAGTGGGGAGCTGGTCAAGGAAGATGAAATAAGGAATGAAGCTAAGAGGTATTTCTCGGACCTCCTAAAGAGGGATCAAAGTCTGGATGTGGAAGCTCAGTCCTCTTTTCTTCAGAACATCCCTCATCTCATTGATGCCCAAAATAATGTCTTTCTCTCTTCCATTCCTTCCATCTTAGAGATTAAAAATGTTGTTTTCTCCTTTGATGGAAACAAAGCTCCTGGTCCTGATGGTTTCCCAATGCTCCTTTTTCAAGAATTTTGGGACATTATCGGGACTGATGTTGCTAATGGGGTTAAGGAATTCTTTGGGGCTAGAAAACTCTTGAAGGAAATCAATGGTACCTTTATTGCTCTCATCCCCAAGATTCAAGGTGCTGATTCTTTGGACAAGTTCAGACCTATTAGCCTCTACAACTCCTTTTACAAGATCATATCTAAGGTCCTAACTTCTAGACTCTTGTCTATTCTCTCGGATTTAATTAAACACCAGCAGAATGGGTTTGTTCCTAGAAGACAAATTCTCGATTCCATTATTACTGTTCATGAGAATATTCACTCTCTTGTTAAAGCGAAGAAGCAGGGTCTCATCCTTAAGCTCGACCTCTCCAAAGCCTATGATAGGGTTGACTGGTCTCTTCTTCAGAAAGTTCTCACTTCCTTTGGGTTTGCCCCAAGAGTTGTGGATCTTTTCTCCCAACTTACCACTTTTGTGTCCTTTGTTGTTCTTGTCAATGGTTCTCCTTTAACTTTTTTCCAAGCTTCAAGAGGTCTTAGGCAAGGAGATCCTACCTCCCCCATCCTTTTCATTATTATGGCAGAATGCTTTGGTCGGACCATGGAAAACTTGGTGCAGAAAGGATCCTTTAAGGGCCTCCAACCTTCTTCTGCTGACCTTATTTGTTCACACCAGCAGTTTGTTGATGATACAATAATTATGGGGGAATCAAGCATCTCAGAAGCTAAAGTTCTGAAGAGTACCTTGTGTAAATATGCTTCTGCTACGGGGCAACTTATTAACTAGGCTAAAAGTGATGTCTTTTTCATTAATACCCCGGAGAGAAGACAACAAAGGATCAGCAGAATTCTAGAGTGTAAGATTGCTGACCTTCCTACTACCTACCTTGGTCTCCCCATGGGGATTGCCCCTCCTGACTCCTATTGGAGTTCGCTGGTTGATAAATTTCACAAAAAACTTGCAGGTTGGAAAGGGGCTCTCTTAAGTCAAGCTGGTAAGCTCCTTCTCCTTAAGGCTACTTTCAAAGTATCCCCATTTATGCTCTTAGCCTATTCAAAATTCCAGTCAAGTACGTTGAAGCTATTGAGAAAATTCAAAGAAGATTCCTATGGTTTGGGGTTGAGGAAAAGCAAAGAATGTCCTTGGTGGCATGGGATCAGGTCTACAAGCCAAAAAGCAAAGGTGGTCTGGGGCTCAGGAGGATTCGCACTTTAAATGAAGCTCTCTTGTCTAAACAAGCTTGGAGATGGTTTCACTCTGATTCTGAATGGTGCAAATTTTGGAGAAGTAAGTATTCTCTTCTGTCCTCTTCTCTTTCTTCTTTTCTTAATTCGGATCTCAACATAAATGGATCCCATATCTGGAACCATGTTTCTAAATGTAAAGATGTGATTGCTAAAGGTGTGACATGGAAACTTGGAAATGGCAAAAAAGTTAGATTCTGGGAGGATCCTTGGCTTTTTGACAAACCCTTTATGGATTTCTATGAGTGGGCTTCCCATGCCCCCTCTTGTATTGGCTCTTTTGGTACCTTAGTGGCAGATTACTGGGATGGGAACAACTGGCAGAACATTGATAGTATTCATCCCAGTCTCTCTAAGCTCAAAACCCAATTGTCTGCTATTTGGCTGAATAAGGAAGAGGATTCCCTGATCTGGAAGTATAACCCCAAAGGTATTTTTACTATGTCTTCGATGTATTGTATCCTCTCCCCCTCCCCTCCTATGAATCCCTTCTGGTCTAAAGCTTGGTTAAAAGGTCTCACTCCCAAAATCAATTTGTTGTTCTGGACTATTCTCCAAAATAAGATCCTTACTGTTGACAACCTTAAATGCAGAGGTTTTGCCCTTCCAAACAGGTGTGTGTTGTGCTTTCAAGAGGAAGAGTCAGTGGACCATCTTGCCCTCCACTATTCTTTCTCAACCTCTGTTTGGGAAAACTTCCTCAAGAGCTTTAGTCTAGCTTGGGTGTTGCCCAGTAACATCAGAGATTTGTTCTCTTCTTGGCAAATTCATTGGACCAACTCTTTTCTAAGATGTATGTGGCAGCTCTCTCTTCCACACATTTTGTGGGGTCTTTGGAAGGAAAGAAACAACCGAATATTCAGGGATGTGTCCTTAAATCAAGACATTGTTTTTCAGAAAATTCAAAGGGCTATTCAGGAAAATATGGGAACCATGGAGGTCTCTTGTTACTCTAACAACTTCTTGGAGTCAAACATCTTAAGAGCTTGGAATATGAAGATCACTGATGGTCATAATCTCAACTACAATAAAAGGCTTGAAGTTAAATGGCAAACCCCTCCCCAAGGTTGGCTCAAAATCAATTTTCATGGAGCAGACAAAGGAAACCCAGGTCCCTCAGGCTGTGGAGCTATTCTCAGAGACTATAGAGGCATTTGCAAAGGTATGATTGCTATCCCTATTGGCACTCAAAACAATCATAAAGTGGAAGCTATGGCAGCCCTTCAAGGCATTATTCTAGCCAAAAAATGGGATTGTCCCTATCTCTAGATAGAAGGGGACTCCAATAATATAATTAAGTGTCTCAATGGGACCTCAAAGCCCTCTTGGTCGATTCACAATATAATTTTTTCTGCTATTGAAATCATTTGAACCTTCAAAAAATGCCACATATACCATATCTATCGGGAGGCCAACTGTTTTGCTGATTGGGCTGCAAACGTGGCGGTTAAGAATGAGACTATTACCACGTGGATAGGTGAGAGCGGTCTCCCCGAAGATGTTAGACAAATCATAATTAATGAAAGATATCGAAGTACCCCAAAGACACTTGATTGATAGGGCAATTATGAGAAGTACTGAAGTAAGCACTTCGAGTTACTTCTATAATGAGGTAATTACTCATTATAACATCAAAGCCAACAAAGCGTGTTTTATAACCCATCAGATCATTAATGCTACACACACTTTCTAGGTTTTTTTTTTAACTCTGAAAAGCTCTCTATTTCACCAGTTCTGTAATCTAAACTTGGCTGTGAGAAACAACACCATGGGCGGAAATAGGAGAAGATATGAGCCAAGCAGTTGCAAGGAGTGGAAACATAAAGAAGAGGTGTGGGAAATTTTGTAGAAGGGTGGTCTTTCGAGCTTCATTGAGAGACTCCATGGCCGTGATGGAAAGATAACTAGCTTCTTCTGCAAAAATTGGAAGAAGGGCATGCTTAAAATGGGCGACCAACTGGTGGAAATTGATGAAGATTTAATAGCTAAAGCTACGGGTCTCAAAAGGGAGGGCTGCAACTTCTACAGAGATGGGAAGGTCAGCAGGGAAGCCATTGAAAGGTACCCGATCACTGAGAAAGAGAAGAAAAGACTGGTAAAGTTGAGTAAAATCTATTACCCGCCTAGGGCTTTTGCAAAATCCTGGCGGGAAATTCTCTTTGTTTTAATGAGGTATATAACTCTAGACAGTAGGTTTACGAAAGTATATGGGTATCATTTTGTCCTGTTAAATCATTTTAGGCATAATGATAAGGTGAATTTCCCTTACTTCTTGCTCTATTCTATGAATGCCTCCCTAAAAGCCTACAAAGAAAATCCTCGGGGTGATACTACAATGCACCAAGGACTTATGGTCCTCATTTATGACCATTTAAAGGCCAATAAAATCAACCGGATGCAGTTCTCTGTGGATTCGGAAGAAGAAATGTCTGATTATTATTTCTCAGAAGAGGAGGAATCAGACAATGATTCCTCGACTGATAATGAGGAAAGCTCTGATGACTCGGAGTATGAGAGTAGTAAGAAGAGGAAATCAAGACCCTCTTCTTCTAAGAGCAAAAAACCTCAAAGCAAACCCTTGATTAGTATTTCTTCGGAAGAAGAGTACTCTGATCTCCCTGAGGAGAAGAAGAACCCTAAGGGGATGCTGAAGAAAAAAAGTAAGAACCAAGCCCAGACCAGGAAGAAGCAAAAGAAAACAAAGGAGACTGGCAAAGATCCAGAGGAGACCGGCAAGGAACTGGAAGATGACAAGCAAACAAGGACCCTGGAAGTTGAACACAGCCTAGAAATGGAGACTATGGAGGAGACTCTTAGGGCCACCAACACTATGTTTGCCCTCCATATCTCTAAAGATGAACAGATAACCCTAGGAAAAGTGACTCCCTCTCCTGGCCCTCCTCCCGAGGCCTTGAATGGTTTTATGAAAACCATAGAATGGCTTATTGATGGGAATAAGAAAACTGCATATGAGTATAAAAAACTCTGCAACAAAGTCCTGATCCTGGAGACCATTAACATTGGAGAGGGGAACGCTATGGCCAATTATATCAAGGATCTGAAGAACACAATTGCTAAAGCTAAAGACATTAGAGATGCCTTTAATCCCCAGTTTGAGAAAATTGAAAAGGAGATACAGGACAGAAAAACCCTAGAGGAAACTAGTGAAAAAATGCTCTTAGACACAGCCGCCAAAGTGGACAAGATAGAAGAGTGCCTCAAGAACATTGTGGAGCAGAGCCTCAGCATTCTGAAAATCTCAGCCAACAACACCCATACCCTCATTAGCAAGCTTGATGACGAAAAGGAAACCCAGGAAATTGACTGGATGCAGAAGGAACAGGGGAAGCCCAAGGTCCCAAAACTCGCACCCGTGGGAAGAGGAAGGAAAAGAAAGTGAATAAGGACCTGGAGGAGCTAAAAGCAGTTGGGGTGACCTATGATGAGCTAGTAACAAAGGCAGAGGATCTGCTAAAGAAAATTACTATGTAGTGTCTCCTTGGGTTCTTTGTTGTTTTTTGTTGTTTAGCTATTTTTTCTGTTCGCTGGTCTTTTGACCAGTCGCTCTGTATGTGGACTCTATTTTCTCAGCTTTCTTTCTAACTATGTTGTAATGGTTTTGGGTCCTTAAAACCTATTTTTCAATCAATTAGAACAATGCATAATGCCCAATATGTTTGTATTAAAAAAGGCTTTAGAAACTCTCAAGCAAATGTGTTTTTTATGTGAAAAGACAAATCCATTGACCTTTGTTGAACAGTGAAAGATTGAAAAGGATACACACAAACATGCAGGTTCAATGGGTGGAAATTGCACATACTCCAATCATGTGAGTGATCTTTATTGAATCTATATATAGTTGATCATTAGCTATGCATGGTTTATCTTCATGCATGTTCTTGTTATCTTAACAACACCATAAAACTTGTTATTAATATATCAATTTCACTTTGCAATGGTTGCGTGGACATGCTTTCTTGGTGCCTATAAATCATCTATAAATATAAGTTGAAAGTGGCAATACATGGTGGGGTTCAATTAGCAGTGAGTGAAGATGAGAAAAAGGTGAAGAATATAAGGTATATAATAGAAATGAAAGAACACAATATTACGTTGTCTTTTACCTTCTCATCTCATGGATTGAGCAGAAGTAGATGCACCCATGTCTACTTAATTTTCTCCTTTTGATGTTGTTGTTGGGTGGAATGTGGTTACTTAAACTAGTATCATGTTATTAGGACAAGGATTTGATATAAGAAAGTAATAACACAATGATACAAAGAAGGTAGGTTATCAAAATGAGAGAAAAGAGATCAATTTATAGATTTTTCATGAGAAAAATCAATGGCCAAGATTCAATGATTAATATATGGCTAGGATTGATTGTGAGAGATGACATGTATTGAGGACTTAGCCTTGTGACAAGTGTCATGAGGAGAAGGGATGTGTAAGAGCTAGGTGTGGGCACACATTGGGAAGAACATGAAAAGACATGTCTATGACATGTGTAAGAGATAGGATGGCTTAAGAAAGTGACGTGTCTATGACATGTGTAAGAGGTAGGGTGGCTACAAGGTGATCTTTCATGCTCACACAAGTGTGAGCAAGAGGAGAGCAATGACACTTGTTACATGATCACAAGTTTAGATCTTGATCCATGTAGATGGATCAATGGCTAGGATTAAGTGAACAAGGATTGAGGGTGACATGTGAAATTAAATAACAGGAAAAATGGTAATGAAGGTTGATTAGCCAAAATTATTTAACTATAAATTAATTAATTGATTTAGTTGGAGGATATGCGAGATAAGGTTAGACATAATTAAATAAATGTAATGTATTTAATTAAAGGCGAGGGATAAAGGTGAAGGTGAAATTAAATAAATAATAAATATTTATTGAATTGGCTATGATGGGCTAAAGCCAAGTGTAGCCTGGTGTGGACATATTTAGGTGTCTACATACTTTATTGAGTTTGTTGTTATTTACAACTTTTAAAGCTTTAAAAAATGCCTTTTCTTCAACATTTGTGTTAGAAAAAAAATGGTTTTATCAATGTAAACTCAACATGTTATTATTGCAAATTGTGGATGCTAGCAAATTACTTTCACATATGGTTCTAGACCCCTCAACGTCACATCCAATATCCTTTCCTTGCACAGTTAAAAAAAACCTTTTTCAAACATTGGAAAGAATTTATAATAATAACATCTTGATGTCTTTATTAAACTTCTGACCCCTCTTGATAATATCTACACTCATTGCAAAATCTATGTGCACTATTGCTCGTCTTTCTAAATGCCAAGCAATACCTCTTCAACATCTTCTAATGCATAGGCACATGAACTTATAACACTTCAATATCATAAAGAGAGAAAGTGAGTGATCAATGATAAAGAGAATGAAGTGATCTTGCATAATAAAAATAGTAGCAACAAAAATAAATACAACGAGAATTTGGTTGAAAAGAAGTTGTCGATCAACTATCATCAATAATAGAAAAACTAATCAACTAATCAATTACGATGTAATAAAGAATATGCTAGCATGTGGTGATTTTTAGAGGTGGACAAAATTCACACCCTTACTAGCCTTGGGGAACACATCATGTGTGCTTACTTTGGCTCCCTTCAATTCATCATGGAATAATTCTCAAACATGTAAAAATATTGTGGGTACTATGATAACTCTTAGCATTGGCAATGTGGTGAATTGATTAGGGCTTCTCTACCCTACCATATGGGCATTTTTCACATGGTAGTTGTAGATGGCCTACACCTGTTAGTGTTCACAAACATAAATTAGGGACAATGCCTCCATAAATAAGCACCCTTGTATAAAATGGACCACATCCTTGATTTCTTAGATGCAACAATTATTTTTGTAAGTGGTATGATAAATCTAAAAATCATTCGACTCCTTTTGAGTACCTTATGACATCAATGAAATGCTTTTATTTTGGGATTATTTATGCCTTAACAATTAAGTATGAATTGTCAAATTAAAAGTTCGAATGGGGAGTTTAGGCAGGAGCTGTGGGCAGGGAGGTCGACTGGGGAAGTCTGTGACTTAGTTCACTGGTAGTCCGTAGGGCGTGCGACATGCTGGACAGGAAGGGGAAGGGACACCAATTTTCTAGTGAGGAGACACAGTTGTCTGCCGTGAAAGGGGTTCAAAGACTTTGCCATCTACTGATGTTAGGGTTTTGCCGAATGTTGCCATTGGTTCTAGTGCAACTGTGTCCGTCGGGCAGAGGCGGACTGGTGAGGCTCCAAGGTCACGACAAAGGAGACGATCGTTTGATGGTGGGTTCATTCTTGTTGCAAATGCCATCTTTGTTAATATGAAAGTCGAGACGAAAGAGGAAATAGATCATAATATTTCTATTTTTTTCACATAAGGTGTGATTTGTTGGTTTAGGGTTTCTTGGCCTAGCCTCCCTCAACTGCATACTTGGATCTTAGAACATTGGGAGCCTCTTA
Organism: Cryptomeria japonica; assembly: GCF_030272615.1. Taxonomy (NCBI): domain Eukaryota; kingdom Viridiplantae; phylum Streptophyta; class Pinopsida; order Cupressales; family Cupressaceae; genus Cryptomeria; species Cryptomeria japonica. The sequence goes on from NC_081410.1 coordinate 9,797,181, forward strand.
TTACTAGTAAAGTTCATATTTTCCCCATGGATAAGGGGTTTTTTATTGCAAAGTTTGATAACGCTCAGGATAGAAATAAAATATGATGTGATCATTATTTTAGCTCGGAGGACAAATTTTTGTTGATGATTAAGCCTTGACACTCTGATTTCAACCCTTCTTCTGAAATGTTTAACAAGATTCCGAATTGGGTTTAGCTTTGTAATCTCTCCCTTCATTTATGGGCTGGTCCTCTTTTAGAGCAAGTGGGTGATGCCCTTGGATATTTTTTAATGATGGATGATGAATCATTTGATATTTTTCACTCCACCTTTGCCCACATTCTGGTTGAAATGGATGTTTCAAAAGGGCTGCCTACTGAGATATTACTCAAATCTTCTAAGAGTTGTTGGGTTCAATCTTTGGACTATGAAGGGATTCCCTTCCGATGTAGAAGATGTTTTAAAACAGGTCATGCGGTTGCACAATGTGGATTTGAGAAAAAGGCAATGATGGCTACGTAGTGGAAAGGTGGTTCTCAACAACATTTTATGGTTGAGAAAAAATCTGAGCAACATATGAGTTTTTCTCAGGTGGTTGCAATGGACTCACAAGGTCTTGGGGCATCCTCTCTGAATGTCGCAAATGTTGGGGTTGTTGAAGTTGTGCAAGATTATCATGTTGAAACACCTAAAGAGAGAGAGAATGAGCCTCAGGTTGCTATTTATGGTGATAGCATTTTGACTATCAAATCTAGTGGCTTATTTGACAATTCCATTCCTATAGGGAGGATAATTGATGATATCTCTTAGATAGTGGAGACTCTTTCTACAAGCATTCAATCTCAGGATAATGGTGGTCTTTTGCTGGCTTGGCATGGTAAGGCAACGCAAGTGGAAGAGGGTTGTATTTCAGTTAAGGGTAAGAAAGATAAGTTCTCTAAGTCATCTTTTGACATGACTCTCCACTCCCACAAGAGTAGCTCTAAATGTAAATCTTGACGGTTCTTGGTTGGGGGTTGGCTTCAGGCTAGTTGTTGGTTGTTCTTTTTGCAACTTTTGTTTTTGGGTGGGAGCCTATTTTTAAAACCCATGTATATGGCTATGTGAGTCAAAATAACCCATGGCTGTCTGGTGCTTTCATGTTCCTTTTGTTAGGACAACTTTCTGGTTGAGGGTTCTAGATCCATTCAAAATTTGATTGTAAAGGGTTTCGGGTCCCTTTAAAACCTGTTTTTGCAGTAATAAAAAATAATTAAGTATGCATTATGGTGTGACATTCATGAATTTTTTAAGTAACATAAACTTTACCTTTGCTCTTTAGTAACAATATTTAGATGAGTTTCATATAGATGTGGAATTTAATTCCAAGATATGAACCTTTTCATATCTCTATTTATTATTTTTCTTAATGACAAAAATTTCAATCCAATAAAACTAAAGTTGAAGTTGATTTAGTGAGAAGTTATTTTTACATAGACTCTGAGTAGAGGATTGTGTTTGATCCCCGAGTAAATTTGCTGATTTTTTTTTCACTTGCCACAAGTTCAAAGTTGAAGATATAATGATAGGCTTCTCCATTACAATTTTGCCTCGAAACCAACCTTCTTATCCCCCTTACTCTCTAGCTAGACATGGCCTTGGTACACTAAGAAAGAACAAAAAATCACCTTACTCATATAACTATATATTCTAAAAAAGAACTACCTTCTCCCCTCTTTATCGATGATGGACAAGGCTTGCCTACCGTCCATATGCCTTTATCCTAACGATAATACTCTAACCTTCTAATTGAATTTTAGTTCATTCTAGTTGTGTGGCCTTCCTTCCTTGGGATTTGAGTAATAGCCCTACCTCTTTATTGGCAAAAATTCAGTAGACTATAAAATTCATTCCATACTATTACTACTTACTAAGATTGCCATTAGTCTTATGTTCAAAGTTATTCTATATACTCTAGTCGGTTACCTCTACTGAAATATTCAGTCGGTATGCACAGTCCATTCGGTTATAGAAGAAAGTAGTCACAGAGCCCAGTATGCACTAAGTTGTCTACTGAGTATCATTACATGTTTACCGAGCAGCAAAGATGACACACCGAGTTGATATACACCGAGTGAAATGTGTTACCGGATTCATTGAACCTGGACATACATATGGAAACGTGTTACAAGATCGAGGAACATAGAACCGTTATCACATTGGAAATTGTACTTAAAGATTGTGTATGATTTCGAGGTCATCTAACCAATGAAATATTTTGCATGGTTATTCATTCGATAAAACATGTTTGTAAGATCGAAGCAATGAATGGATCACCGACATAAGAGATCTATATATACAACATGGATTGAGATCAGAAATACACATGTAGTATGACAGAAAGGAAGATAAAGAAATATATGAAGCAAGACATGTGAAAGCACTAAGTGTTATGACTGTTACAGAGACACAAAGGTCACCGAGAAGGTTTTCAGAGAACAGTCAAAGAACAGAGTAAACAAAAGGGTTTACCGAGTTACTATATGGGTTACCGAGGTATGCTATAAGCAAGGTAATCTTATTTGAGCACATAGAATCTGCTATAACATTTTAGATGTAAAGTTGCAAATATTTGTAATGATTTTATTGTAATATTTTGAAACTATAAGAGAAACCTTTAACAGGGTAAAAGACTCTAACTAAGTCTATAGATTGTAAAGCCTCTAACCAGGTGCAGCATTTAGATTAAGTGTTGTTAAATCTTTTAGCAAGGTAGATCTAACAAATCTTGATACTCCTAATAGGGTAAGCTATCAGAAATGGTTAAACATGTAGCTCTATCTGAGCACCCTTTATTATTGCAGTAGTGAAGTTGTGGGTGCCATCCCCACCGTAGTTTTTCTCTCTAGCCAAGAGTTTCTGCGTAACCAAAATATAAGTGTTATAGAGTGAATCATGTATGATTGTTATTTATTTGGTTTAGCATTGTATCATGTTACTACACTATTCAGTTTATGTTTAACAATAAAGTTATTGTTGAAGAAAAGTTTTGATGTACTGATTCACCCCTCTCCTCTCAGTACATTAACTTTCCATATTGGGCCTAACAATTGGTATCAGAGCTTCAATCTTGGAAAAGGGTTTAACTGCCTAAAGAGAAAGATCTTATCAATGGAAGGCTATAAACAATCTTGGAGGATTGTGTATCTGCAAGAAGAGTTGGATCATGCTAATCAAGTGATTACAGACATGCAAAGGCAAATGCAAAAATCTCTGAAAGTGAGAAGAAGATTATCTGATGATTTGCAGGACTCTCAAGAGTTAGTGGAACAAATTGAGACATCATTTGAGAATAGTATGTCTAAAGAGACTGAAGAAATGATTGAAGTATTGAGAGAAAAGAACAAAGCACTGATTGATCAACTAAAAGCAATGAAAAGAGAACATGAGCATTTCAGCACACAGTTGACTGAAAATCTTGATGCATTGAGGACAACCAAGGATAAAGTAAGAGATCTAGAAAGAGAGAAACAACAACTTGAAGCCTTAGTATCTGAAAATAATGATGAAATCATAAGATTGACTGGGATTCAACAAAATCTGTCAGATCAACTAGGTTATGCACATCATGAAGCAAATCTGAAAGATGATGAGAATCAAGCATTGAAACTTGAAGTATCAAGGTTGACCAATGAACTTGAAACAGAGAAGAAATCCAAAGAAACACTGAAGAAGAGTTATGAAGCATCAAAAATGTTGGATGAGCAACTGAATACAAGATGACCCAACAAAGATGCAGGACTCGGTTACAAAGGAAAAGACTCTACCGAGAAGGGAATCCATACTACCGAGAGAGGAGAATCATCAAAGCAAGCTGGAATCAAGAAGAACATCAAAAGAAACAAGCCTATTTGCAACTACTGTGGAAATCAAGGTCATACTGCCAACATGTGCCAAATCAGAAAAGGTAAGCAACCGAATGTCACTAAGTCCAATGGTTATTGTTACAATTGCAATAAATATGGTCACATATTTAACCAATGTAGAACAAAGTTTGTTAACAATTATAAGAAGGCAAAATTCAAAGGGTTTTGTAAAAACTGCAATAGATATGCACATAGTATCGAGAAGTGTTGGTATAAGCAAAAGAACTATATGTGGTATGCACACCGAGCAAATACTAGAGGTTACCAAACTCACACAGATCCTTATCGACAATATGTTGCAGTACCATGGGATTACAATACAAGGATATGGTGTGAATGTTGTGGAAGATATGGACACATAAGTGTCAACTGCTTTATAAGGTTTGGAATGAACAACCGAAGATCATGGAGAAATCCTGGTATGGCATGTTTTCATTGTCACAAAGTTGGACACTTAGCTGGAGATTGCAGAGATCAACCTAGAAAAGACACTGAAGAAATAAAAGGCAAATTACAGATGATTTAGAAAAAGAAGGAAATTGTGTCAAATGAAGAAAGCACCTTACCTACCGAGTTAGGTGCACCTATTCCAAATTAATCGGTAAAGGTATGAAGGGACTGCATTCTCTCAAGGTTAAATATTAACAGTTCCTATTTTATTATGTACTTAATTCAAAATCTGCATAGTTAAGATGTAGTAGCAAGTTTGAAATTCTATCAAAGTCTTTTTGAGCACTATACAAGAAACCTGTCAAGTCGGTGAATACAGGAAGCCTGTCAAGTCGGTAAATGAAGGAAGTTTGGTTACTCGATTAAAGCGCAAACAAAGGAAAGAAAGTTTAGTGGAACCGAGTGCATTTAATGCTTTTGACCTAACCTGCATGAAGCCCGATAAGGTATATTGTGTACTTAAAGCATTTACGTGGTCATTTTTCACTCACCAAGTTTTCAAGAGAGCAGAGCAAGTGATTCAAAGGTGATCAAACCTCCTACAAAGCAAAATTCAAGGTATTTACATCAATCTCAACGCATTGTTAAGCTGGTTTACCGATCTTATCAAGTTGTCATTATCTGCTAAGTGTGAAGCGTCTACCATTTGAAAATCTTCAAACCCTAAGGATCTTTTGTTAGTTTTTATCTAAAATCTACAAATGGCACCTAAGATCCAAGATCCCATTGTTGTTGAGAACATTGAAAAGCCCTCACTAAAATACTCTTTAAACTCCCAAAATTGCATCTAAACCGGATGACAAAACCGCATTTTCACTCATCCTAGATAGAGTTTTATTAGTCGAGGATGTGAGATTCTTCACCAAATGTCGTGTTTAAGAACTCGATCACATTGAAATCAAGGATACCTATGATGAATTGTGCACCGATGGTAAAATGGATAGCAAGTATGAGCACATTAAGATCAAGGGATTAACTAAAGCCCTACCTATCCCTGTGTGTTCAAACCCCAGTGGGTCAAGTTTGTTCTGAGTAGAGTTCATGATGATTTCATGTGGTTAGAAGACCAACCATTTAAGATTACCAAGGAAATCATTCATCTGATCACTGGTTACCCGATTTATGATCATGCCCGAGCTCAGAAGATGATATCACAGAAAGAATTGATCAATTTAACCGGAGTAGAATCAGATTGCAGAGGACTAAAATTGAACAATGTCACTGATGCAGAACTAAAGTTTGCCATTAGAGTGATTCGTTATTGTTTCTTCCAATCGGCAAGGGAAAATAGTGTACCCTGTGCAGCAGTAGACTTAGCATACAAAATTGTGAAAAAGGGAATGAAAATTGATCTACGTGAGGTGTTGTTGAAAAACCTGTTTGAGAATCTGAACACCATCAGGAAGCCGAAGAAGAACAACTCGACTAATACACTAAAGTTTGGATCACTACTTCTATGCATGTTTTTCTATTTTGAAAAATTCTTTCCATCAGTCGATAAAGTTGTTTGGGAGCTACATCGATCAATCACCCATCAGATCAATGACTTCATCAAGAAGCTAGGTGATAATTTTAATGATATTATGGATGATTACTTCAGTAAGTTTCTGGAGAAAATGCATAATAGATACTGGATTCCACCCAAGCTAGTGGAGAAATACAAAGATGACATATGTTTTGAAGTAGACACTGATTACTATTATGTGAATGTTGTGGAACCAAGAACTCAATCTTTTCCACCTATGGGTTACAAGATTGATTTTGACATCACACAACAACAAATAGATGCATTTCTTACACTACCAAGGTATGCTACCGAGCTGAGGTATGGAACCTATGAAGAAGTGAAAGAAAAAGTAAAAATGAGCATTGTAGTACCCAAAGCTACAAGAAAGGCAACAAAGATGATAAAGGCATTATCGGATAAATTTGGAGAAGATTCTTCCTCAACACCTATCAAAGGCACTATAACCATTACCGAAGAGGAATCTGAAGCCCAAGAGGCAGCTATAACACCGAGCACCAAATTGCCTAAGGGAAAAGTGTTGAAAAGAAAGAAATAGGACACATCAAAGGCCTCACCGACTCCTCCTATTAAGCAACCTAATACAAGAGCATCTGCAACTTCACCAAGTAAGAAAACAAAGAGTGTTACTGCTCCTAAGGTAACAAAAACTTACAAGAAATCTACTCGGAGACTCATTTTGACAAAAGAGTCTAGTGACACCGAATCTGAGGATGCAAGCAAATTTCAGATTGTCAAGAGCAAGAAGGCAAATGTACATAGTGTTGAAAACTTTTGTGCTAATATGAAGGAATATGGTGGATTTGGATCCTTCAGATATGTTAAGTATGAAACCAAAAATGATGATGAAAAGAGACAAATTGAAGAAGTTGTCATCTGCACACTTCTAAAATTTCGATTGGTCCCATTGGAAGTCTCTAATTCTCTTCCAAAAGAATTATATGCACATATTGATAACAGATGGTAATATGCCCTGGACTCAGAGAAATAGATCAGACAAAGAAGTCTAGTACATCTCTTTCCTGACATGTCGGTAGTTGAAATAAAAGAACATCTGACAACCTACCACACAAAGTTCCTCGTCAAACAAAAAGCCTTGAAATTGATGAATGGTCTGTATATTGAAGTGGAAAATGAGACAAAAGAAAAGTGGTAGGAAATATTTAGAATCAAGGATGCCAGTGAGCAAGCTGAAGTTGAAATAGTTGATGTCACCGAGCAAGATCTTGATGTCACCGAGCAAGACCCTGCAGACACCATTCAAATAGATGAAGATATCATGGATACAGAGGCACCAGAACAGGAAATGATAGAAGGCAATGCATATGCAAAACTTGTATCCAGTGAATCAGTTTTGGAACAAGTTCAGCCTTATCCACTGGTCAATCAACCTGTCTCAACAGAGGCCCCTCAAGATATTGAACAAGGTGCAGAGGTTCACAAGTCTACAAAAGGAGAAGCTACTCCTCAGACCATCGGGGAACAGACTTCTCAGGATCCTTCTAGTACTACAAATGTTGCAACTGAGACACCACGTACCGAAACACCAAAGGACACTACAGAGGCTAAAGAAACTGACCAAAGTGTTGCCTCTACTGAGCAACCTACCGAGGGTCATCAAGCCTCACAAGCCATTGTATTGGTTCAACCGGCCAAATCTAAAGAAAAGAAGATGAAAAAGCATAGCTTCAAAGTAGATTTGTCAAAACCAATAGTGTTGCCCAATGTTGACATATCAAAATTAAAAGGGCAAGCACTCATTGAATTCGGTGAACTATGCAAAGCAAAGGCCGAACAAGAAAAACAAATGGCCATACAAAAGAAAAATAAAGTACTTCAAAAGGTAAAGACACTATTATCCGATATGCTACCTGAAGCTACAGTGTCAACCGATGCAGCCATCCATATTCAACTGGATGAACTTCTCAATCAGATAGAGACATCTAGAGTAGATGCATCTAAATATTTGAGCAAGCTAAAAGACAAGGAGCTCACTGCAAAAATGATAGAAGAGGTACAGAAAGCTATAGCTCTTAGCAAAGTTAAACTTGTCAAATTTATTGCTGAGTTGTCCCCTCAACTCAAGCACATTCTTTATTTATTTCAAAAACTCTATACATTTTCTTTATTCATTAAAGACATCAAAAATAAAATTGAAGCAATTGAGAATGAGATCATCGATCTCTCAAATAAATTGACCCCAGAGCCCAATTCAATTCAGAATTTCTATACAAAGTTACGACAGCTCATGGCTCAACAATTGGACCTAAGAAATGAAGAACACAAGATCAGGATGGACATAATGACACTTCAGACATTATTCCTTCCTCATCTTTCATCCGTTCAAGAACAGATTAACCGAGCCACTCACCTATCTACTACACAAGAGGGAAGCACATTAGTTGGCTTAATTTCTTTCTTGACTGATATTCAAGCACAAAATTCTTTAATGGATAGTGTAAAGGATGCCCTCTATGTCACTCTCACCAAAGCACAGACAAAGTACAAATCCATTTCAGTTGCCACCACCGAATGGTAACTAAATTTTGATGTTTGTCAAAAAGGGGGAGTGATATAGTATTCAAAGCATCAAAGTATAGCACAAAAGGAGTGTAGTATACAGGGGGAGTATACCAAGCAAAGTGAGCAGAGTATCCAAGAGCAGAGTATACCGAGTAGTGAACAGAACCAGTAAGCAAAGAACAAGAGCAGCACACAAAACATTGATCACCGAGCATGCAAAATCAAAGTTTTGTACAGTATATTGATAAGGGGAGTATATCTGGATATACTATTTCATTGACAAATGTATATATTGTCAGTTTAGTCAAATCTTGCAAGTATATAGATTTTTGAGTTATAACTTTGAAAGTAGTTTTTGTCAAACATCTCAACTAATGTCAAGAGGGGAGATTGTTACTACTTACTAAGATTGCCATTAGTCTTGTGTTCAAAGTTATTCTATATACTCTAGTCGGTTACCTCTATCGAAATATTTAGTTGATATGCACAGTCTAGTCGGTTATAGAAGAAAGTAGTCACAGAGCCCAGTATGCACCGAGCTGTCTACCGAGTATCATTACATGTTTACTGAGCAACAAAGATGACACACCGAGTTGATATACACCGAGTGAAACGTGTTACCAGATTCATTAAACCTGGACATACATATGGAAACATGTTACAAGATCGAGGAACATAGAACCATTATCACATTGAAAATTGCACTTAAAGATTGTGTATGATTTCGAGGTCATCTAACCAATGAAATATTTTGCATGGTTATTCATTCGATAAAACATGTTTGTAAGATCGAAGCAATGAATGGATCACCGACATAAGAGATCTATATATACAACATGGATTGAGATCATAAATACACATGTAGTATGACAGAAAGGAAGATAAAGAAATATATGAATCAAGACATGTGAAAGCACTAAGTGTTATGACTGTTACAAAGACACAGAGGTCACCGAGAAGGTTTTCAGAGAACAGTCAAAGAACAAAGTAAATAGAAGGGTTTACCGAGTTACTATATGGGTTATCGAGGTATTCTATAAGCAAGGTAATCTTATTTGAGCACATAGAATCTGCTATAACATTTCAGATGTAAAGTTGTAGATATTTGTAATGATTTTATTGTAATATTTTGAAACTGTAAGAGAAACCTTTAACAGGGTAAAAGACTCTAAGTAAGTCTATAAATTGTAAAGCCTCTAACCAGGTGCAACATTTAGATTAAGTGTTGTTAACTCCTTTAGCAAGGTAGATCTAACATATCTTGATACTCCTAACAGGGTAAGCTATCAGAAATAGCTAAACATGTAGCTCTAACCGAGCACCCTTTATTATTGCAGTAGTGAAGTTGTGGGTGCCATCCCCACCGCAGTTTTTCTCTCTAACCAAGAGTTTCTACGTAACCAAAATATAAGTGTTATGGAGTGAATCATGTATGATTGCTATTTATTTGGTTTAGCATTATATTATATTACTACACTATTCAGTTTATGCTTAACAGTAAAGTTATTGTTGAAGAAAAGTTTTGATGTACTGATTCACCCCTCCCCTCTCAGTACATTAGCTTTCCATATTGGGCCTAACACATATGATAAAATTCACTTTCTGGCCTTCCAAACCCTTATCATCCATAGACCTACTTCTTATTATATAGCAGGGGTTGTAGGAAGGTGGGGCTAATAAAGAGCTAACTAATATGCCAAGGTAGACTTCATTAAGGCTTTCGATTTTACGCGAGGTAAGCAAGTCAATTATAGTCCCAACCAACTTTCTGACTATAGAGTAGCCTTTCCTTCTTATGATAACCTTATTATCTATAAAATTTAAATCAAGAACAAGTAAAAAATATTTTTTCCACACAATAATAATCTCAAAATAATATAATATACTTGTAATAAAAAACTTTTTTTTTTAATAACTTGCAAAAGAAAATATAATGCCTTATTCTTATCCATAATTTGAACACCTAAAATATTGTGCGTTCAATTTCCTTGTAGATGAGTTATAGGGGAAGAGCACCAGTAGCCGTCATAGCTAACTTCGCGCACCCACAGATCCTAAACGATATATCAAATTTTGAATTTTTTTTTTTGGTTGTCTTCATATGCGACTTAACTTCTTAAACCTATTGATCTAGCTTCTGGGTAGTAACGATCCGATCTCTATGGGTCGTTATGCGTTGAAAGGTCAAAAAGTGGTCATTTCAAAGTGTCGACCGATAGCTGACCTCTTTTGCGCCAATACCCACACACCAAAACACCATTATCCATTTGTAAAATACCTAAAAGCTAATATATTTTTCACCTTTTTATAAAAAATAATTAACCTAAAAAAATTATGACATGCATATAATTAAAAATAATGATAAATGTAAACAAGTTTAAAATGGGTGGTCAAAAAACATGTTGACCACCCATAACCCCCTTCTCACAGAGGTATGGTGGCCCCACATGGCACGAACTCCCACTATCTTTTTTGCCCTAGAAACTTAGGGAAATAAACTATTTCCCTAACATTTGCACTCGCAAGTTAGGAAAATCGTTTCCATCAGCGGCCTCCTCTGCAACCTCTGCCTTCGACGGCCTCCTCTGCAACCTCCGCCTTCAGCGGCCTCCTTCGCAACCTCAGCTCCCAGGTAACGATAACTCGTCCATATTGTATATTGGATGTCCAATGATAGTTTTGCTCCTTCGCAGCTGCATTATGCTTTGTCTATTGATGATTTCTTTGTATGCTCTGTTAATGCATATCTCTTCGTTTACTTCGAAACCCCTTCATTATTTTTCATTTCATTTTTTGGTTGCATTGTTAAATGGTGTTTCTCTGTTTATAATGCCGAAATCATTACAGTTAATGCGAAAAAAAATTGATTATTGTTCATAATAGTTTGAAACCCCTTCATTATTTATCATTTCCTTTTATGGGTGCGTTGTTAAATGGCGTCTCTCTGTTTATAATGTCGAAATCATTACAGTGAATGCAAAAAAGTTTGATTATTGTTTATAATTGTTCGAAACCCCTTCATTATTTATCATTTTCTTTTATGGGTACGCTGTTAAATGGTGTCTCTTTGTTTATAATGCCGAAATCATTACAGTGAATGCGAAAAAAATTGATTATTGTTTATAATTGTTCGAAACCCCTTCATTATTTATCATTTCCTTTTATGGCTGCGTTGTTAAACATTGTCTCTCTGTTTATAATGCCGAAATCATTACAGTGAATGCGAAAAAAATCGATTATTGTTCATAATAGTTCGAAATCCCTTCATTATTTATCGTTTCCTTTTATGGGTGGGTTGTTAAATGGTGTCTCTCTGTTTATAATGTCGAAATCATTACAGTGAATGCGAAAAAAATTGATTATTGTTCATAATAGTTCAAAACCCCTTCATTATTTATCGTTTCCTTTTATGGGTGGGTTGTTAAATGGTGTCTCTCTGTTGATAATGTCGAAATCATTACGGCGCCTGCGAAAATTATTGATTATTGTTCATAATAATTCGAAACCCCTTCATTATTTATCGTTTCCTTTTATGGGTGGGCTGTTAAATTGTGTCTCTCTATTTATAATGCCGAAATCATTACAGTGACTACGAAAATAATTGATCGTTGTTTATAATCATTCGAAACCCCTTCATTTTTTATCATTTCTTTTTATGGGTGCATTGTTAAATGATGTGTCTTTGTTTTTAATACAGAAATCAGTACAGTGAATGTGAAATTAATTGATTATAGTTCAGAATTGTTCGAAACCCCTTCATTATTTATCATTTCCTTGTATGGGTGCATTGTTAAATGGTGTCTCTCTGTTTATAATGTCGAAATCATTACAGTGCATGCAAAAATAATTGATTATTGTTCATAATTGTTTGAAACTCTTCATTATTTATCATTTCTTTTTATGGGTGCGATGTTAAATGGTGTGTCTCTGTTTATAATGCCGAAATCATTACAGTGAATACGAAAATAATTGACTATTGTTCATAATTGTTTGAAACCCCTTTATTATTTATCATTTCCTTGTATGGGTGCGTTGTTAAATGGTGTCTCTCTATTTATAATGCCAAAATCATTACAGTGAATGCGAAAATAATTGACTATTGTTCATAATTGTTTGAAACCCCTTCATTATTTATCATTTCCTTGTATGGGTGCGTTGTTAAATGGTGTCTCTCTATTTATAATGCCAAAATCATTACAGTGAATGCGAAAATAATTGACTATTGTTTATAATTGTTTGAAACCCCTTCATTATTTATCATTTTTCTTTTATGGCTGCGTTGTTAAACGTTGTCTCTTTGTTTATAATGTTGAAATCATTATAGTGAATTCAAAAATAATTTATTATTGTTCATAATTGTTTGAAACCCCTTCATTATTTATCTTTTTCTTTTATGGTTGCGTTGTTAAATGTTGTCTCTCTGTTTATACTATCGAAATCATTACAGTGAATGCGGAAAAAAATGGACTATTGTTCATAATTGTTCAAAACCCCTTTATTATTTAGCATTACATATACACACACACACACATGTGTGTGTGTGTGTGTGTGTGTGTTGTTAAATGGTGTCTCTCTGTTTATAATGCCGAAATTATTACAGTGAATGCAAAAAAAAATGATTGTTGTTCATAATTAATCGAAACCCCTTCATTATTTATCATTTCATTTTATGGGTGTGTTGTTAAATGGTGTCTCTTTGTTTAGAATGCCGAAATCATTACAAAGAATGCAAAAAAGATTGATTATTGTTCATAATTATTTGAAACCCCTTCATTATTTTTTATTACATATATACACACACACTTGTGTGTGTGTGTGTGTGTGTGTGTGTGTGTGTGTGTGTGTGTGTGTGTGTGTGTGTGTGTGTGTGTGTGTGTGTGTGTGTGTGTACATGTGGCATGAACTCCCGCTATCCTTTTCGCCCTAAAAACTTAGGGAAATGAAGATTTTTATGGCATTTTCATTGTTTGCTCTGCCTTCAATTTGTTAATATATTCACTATAAATAATATTATCGGGCATACCATGTAGTACTTCCATTAAATTTCATTTGAGAAATACAATAACATCATTCAACCATTTACTCATTTTGTTTTCAGCTATATGGTTATTGTCTATATTATCATGCATACAGAAATAGAGACACAATACCATTTTATTTTGTTCAAAGATGTTCAATGATGAGTTGCAGAAATAGATTTGTTTTTCATCATTTATCTCAATGGCATGGAGGGGTTAATTTCAATGATCTCTGTCTATATATATATTTATACGGTAGCATTTTTGTTGTTGTTGAAAGATGTTCAATGATGTAATTGTTCTCTATCTAGTAGAATATCAACAATATCCAATTTTCAATCACATCACATTTCACTATCTCATGCTTCTAGTTTCTCTCCTTGTTATATAATGTTTCAAGTTTTGTACCTATGTCTGTGTGTCTACACACACACACACACACACACACACACAACACAGTTACATACTTATAACTCCTGCATGGCTCTTTTGAGTTCTTTGGCTATGGTTAATGGTATATAATGTTTCAAGTTTTGTACCTATGTGTGTGTGTGTGTGTGTGTGTGTGTGTGTGTGTGTGTGTGTGTGTGTGTGTGTGTGTGTGTGTGTGTGTGTATCACAGTTACATACCTACAACTCCTGCATGGCTTTTTTGAGTTCTCCGGCTATATGGTTATTGTCTATATTATCATGCATACACAAATAGAGACACAATACCATTTTTCTTTGTTGAAAGATGTTCAATGATGAGTTACGGAAATAGATTTTTTTTTCATCATTTCTCTCAATGGCATTGAGGGTTTCATTTCAATGATCTATCTCTCTTTATATATTTATACAGTACCATTTATTTTTTGAAAATCATGTTCAATGATGGAATGGTTCACTATCTAATAGAACATCAACAATATCCAGTTTTCAATCACATCACAGTTACATATTTTGTTCTTGCATCTCATGATTATAGTTTGTCTCCTTGTTATATACACTTTCAAGTTCTCTGCCTATATGGTTATTGTCCATATATATGTATACACATACATATATATATACACACATATACATATATATGTATATGTATATATATATATGTGTGTGTGTGTGTGTGTGTGTGTGTGTGTGTGTGTGTGTGTGTGTGTGTGTGTGTGTGTGTGTGTGTGTGTGTGTGTGTGTGTACATGTATGTACATATACATGTATATGTATATGTATACATGAAGAAACACACAATAGCATAATATATTCTATAACGATGGTTGATGCGAGTTCTCTGGCTATATGGTTATTGTCTATATATATTTATATATGTATATGGACAATAACCATATAGCCACAAAACTTGCTGTAATCAACAACAGTTTCCTTATTCAAGGGCGGTCATTCAGATTGGTACACATTGAATAAGTAAATTCCTTCTACAGTCAATGTTAAATGTTATAAATCTTTCAATTTAAATTATACCGTTTTCAGTAAACCAGCATTTATTTCAATATAGTCACTGTAAATAATATTAATAGCCATGGTGGATGTCCAATGATGGTTTATGCTCCTTCGTAGCTGCATTATGCTTTGTATATTGACGATTTCTTTGTATGTGATTTACAGTTTCATTTCAATGCTCTCTTACAGCTTAGTGTGCCTATATGTTTGTCATCCACACACACACATACAAATTCCCTATGCACATTCCTTAGGTAACTATTTCTTTGCAATATGTATGTATGTTATACATATGCATATGCATATGTATGTATATGTATATGTGCAATTCTATGTACATGTGCATATGTATGTAGCTGGATATGTATATGTATGTACTTATGCATTCAATGATGTATGGATGATTTGTTGTTACAACGTTACGCTACCCTCGAATATTGTTGTTTTTTGCAGGCATGTTAGAGCATCGAGGGAAGAACCATACTTGTGGAAGATCATCATATCAATGTAAATGTGTTTATTAACACACTTCAATTCTTTGGAGATTATGCCTTTAATGCTTACATTTTATATTAATTTGTGTAGATATCTTAGGTAGTTATGCATTTCTTATTAAATGTGTTTCTTAACACACCTTAGTTTGTTTTGCATTTTGTTGTTATTGTTATGGCAGGCAATGATCTAGGACTCACTATGTCAAAGACAACAAGAATGCCTCTCAGGTAAAGTCCATATGACTTTACTTTGGCAATGATCTAGTAGACAATGCAATTTTTGAATTGCTTATGTTTCAATTTTTGAATTGTTTGTGTTTCAATTTGTTTTAATTTCTCACTTAGTTCATATGTTTCAATCTTCTCTTTGTTGGAATTGTACTTTCGCAATGATCTAGTAGACAATGCATTTATGATTTGTTTATGTTTCAAATTTAGATTTTATTTTTTTTAATTTGTTTAAATTCCTCACTTAGTTCATATGTTTCAATCTTCTCTTTGTTGGAATTGTACTTTCGCAATGATCTAGTAGACAATGCAATTTCTTATTTGTTTATGTTTCAATTTCTGAATTGTTTGTGTTTCAATTTGTTTAAATTCCTCACTTTCTGAATTGTTTGTGTTTCAATTTGTTTAAATTCCTCACTTTCTGAATTGTTTGTGTTTCAATTTGTTTCAATTTCTAAATTGTTTGTGTTTCAATGATCAAATGGAAGTGCCCTATTTGAGGAAAAGAACCAGACAAAGAATTGTCTTATATTGCCTTAAAAGATGTCTTGTTAGATACTGCCAAGAATGATAACTTGGCAGCTAAAAAGATATCTTTTAAGGCAGTAGAAAATAGTTCTTTGTCTGGTGCCTTTTTACAAATGGGACACTTCCTTTTATCATTTCAAGGCAATGACCTAGTAGACATATTACACACTGCAATTTATATATTTGAATACTTATAATATGATGACTGCAACTTGAATATTTATAAGTGTTCAAATTTCTCACTATCAAAAGAGGACATATCAGTGGCATGTGAATAATCAAATGCCATTGATATGGCATTTTTGATAGTGAGTAATTTGAACACTTATGTGGCCTTTTTTGATAGTGAGAAATATATGAGATCAATTCAACTGATATATGAGAAATATCACATCACAGAAAACAAACAAATTTGATTTACAACAACAACATCAATTCATTGGAATATCCATCTAATATATCTGAAAACAACGGAGTTCTGAACACATGACAAAATATGGCAGTATGTCATTCTATAATCACATCACAGTTATATCGAAACTCAAAATTTGCTCTCCATTTGGGTATTAATCACATCACAGTTATATCAATTCTCCATTTGGGTATTAAATGGAGGAGGTGTGACAAATCCAACCCCAACAGACTGTGGCCTACTAGGGTCTGGCCCACCAAAATTGTTTTCTTCGCTGTGAGGGGTTTGTAAGCAACTTGCTATTTGAGCAAGGAATGCCTGGTTTACACCTGAAGTAAGTTTCACAGTGTCTGAGGGTCTAGGTGCAGTCCCAACCTGCATAGTATTAATAGCTGCAAAGGTTGGGGACAAGAGGTTCATCATTTCCATGAGAATTGGGTGTCAGATGGGTAGAGGTTCTGCGACTGTGGCAATATCTTTTGTCCTCTTCACACGCTTGGCTGCCTTTTCAACTTTCATCCTCTCCTTCTCAAGCTTTGCTTCTGCATCTTTCTTTGCCTTGTCTTGTCTTCGAATGAACTTGTCTTAGGAATCCTGCAATTTTTTGGCCTGTTTTTCCACCCTCATAGCCTCCTTTTCTATCGCTTTTGCTTCACATTGTGCCTTCCTCTATCTCATCTGCTCTTTCTTTCGCTCTGCCAATTCCTCTTCTCTTTTCCTTTCAGCCTCTTTATCTTTTTCCTTTTGAATGTACTCATCAGATGTCAAGATATGTGATTGGCTACTAAGACATAGAACCCCTTTCTTACCTCCACGTGAAAATTGGTTCATTCTCTGCACTGGAAGTCTTAAGAATTGGTTGATTTGCCTTGGCTGTTGCTGCCCATCCTCTTGTGTGCATGGTACAAACTAAGGTTCATCTTCACTTATGTGAACTTCATCTTCACCGTCAGCACCATCTTGTTGCTCCCAATTGACTGCATTGGTGAAGTAATGAATGACATCTGTTGGATCAATTTCTGGCAGACTAGGCATGGAAAGCATTTCATCATCACAGTTGGCTGCATCTTGGGTCCACTTCAGTATGTCAGCTTGTGTTGGCAAAGACATGCCTGTTGATGTATTTTTGAAACCCTCATTTGGCTGGCTGGTTTGTGGAGGCAAACCTGCTTCGGCAGTTTCTAGTGTCAAACTTCTACCCTCAACCATTGCTTGTGTTCCGCTATGGAGCTCTACAAAATATTGAATTTGTTCCTCATTAAAACTTGCTAATCACAAGCATGCTTTTGCTGCCATATACTCTGGTTCTTCATCCCTTGAAGCAACATCATGTTCTGTTCCAACCTCAAATGCCTCACTTGGTCTCATATCATTTTGTAATGCATTTCGGTTAAGTGGCCAAATCCCTGTCCTACGGAAGCCATTGATTATATTGGTCGGTGTCAATGTTTGGGCAAAGGCCTTGCTCACAAGAGTTGCCAACTCTTCCCTTCCAATTTCAATTTGTGGGAACTTAGACATCCATATACTCCTTTGTTGTTTGAAATAATTTTTGAAAGGTGAGAATACAGAGACATCAAGTGGCTACAGTTTGTGGCTTGTATGAGCCAAAAGGGTCACCAAATCAATACCTATCCGCCTTGCTTCTTCAATTGTCTTGAAGGCTACATGGTTGCCATGACCGTCGAAGATCAATAGGGCCCTATGTGAGGGTGAAACTCCACCAGGGACTGAACATGCAAAATGTTCCAACCCTTCATCATCCATGCATGTTCTTGGACTACCATACATGCTCTTGGCTTGCAGTTTGCTATGTAGTTTCAGATATGCCTCTTAGATTTGAATAAATAAAATCTAGGAATGCTGAAACCACATGCACTAACACATGCAAAAACAGTGATCCACTCTCTACTCTTTGAAATTAGGTGCAGTACACACCTCTGCCTCAATTTGGCTATCACTCTCATTCCACAATTCCTCCCAACTTGCACACCAGTCTCATCACAATTCCAAATCTGACTACTACCATAGTGATTGAGGTTGTACATTAACTCCAAGTTGTCATAGAAAGAGGCAACAACAGAAGGTCGAAGCATAATAGCCCTATCAGAGTCCACTCCTTTTGTTGTTCTCATTGTCAGATCAGGGTGCCTTCGTCTAAAACCTGCCCACCATGACCTCCCTTACATCCCGTTTTTGAATGGATTAGGGCTATTCTTAGTAATTTGTGCAACAGTTGATTGAATTTGACTGATTTAGAGACCGTGACCAATTTCAACCATGTCTTTGCACCATTGAACAACTGCATCCTCCTCCTCTGCTGATAAAATGGTGCGTGGACCCCTCACAGTCGTAGTTGTGGTTCCCATCAGTCATGCCCTCAGAGAAGCAATGGGGATACCATATTTGATTGATGTGCCTCTAAGAGACATATGCCTATGTTCTATGCATGAAATTGCCTCTTTCATGTCAGATATGCTCCATTTTGGTTTAGGATCCTTTGAGGCCACCTCTACTTGTGGTGTTTGTGGAATACGATTAGAATCTGCAGTAGGATGGTCATGTACAACAATAGTATCCACAATAGTTGCATTGTTAGGTGACTGGTCATCTACAACAAGAGTTAGTGGGTCTTCATTTTGGACAAAATTATCTTTAGTAGGGAAGTGCACCTCACGAGTGACTCTAACTGTTCGACGTCTAACAGACCTGTTTCCCTTTCTACCTCGTGCCATTATGTTTAGTGAACCTGCAACAGATCATTTCCATGAAACCCTTAATGCCATTGAAATAAATGATGAAAAACAAATCTATTTGTGTAACTCATCATTGAACAAAATAAAATGGTACTGGGTCTCTATTTCTGTATGCATGAAAATATAGACAATAACCATATAGCCAGAGAACTCAAAAAATCCATGCAAGAGTTTAGTATGTAACTGCGATGTGATTAAAAATTGGATATTGTTGATATTGTATTAGATAGTGAACAATTACATCATTGAACATCTTTCAACAAAAAAAAATGGTACAATATAAATATATATACATAGAGAGATCATTGAAATGAAACCCTCAATGCCATTGAGATAAATGATGAAAAACAAATCTATTTATGTAACTCATCATTGAACATCTTTCAACAACAAAAAAAAATGCTACCGTATAAATATATATAGAGAGACAGAACATTGAAATGAAACCATCAATGCCATTGAGATAAATTATGAAAAACAAATCTATTTCTGTAACTCATCATTGAACATCTTTCAACAACAACAAAAAATGCTACCGTATAAATATATATAGAGAAACAGATCATTGAATGAAACCCTCAATGCCATTGAGATAAATGATGGAAAACAAATCTATTTCTGTAACTCATCATTGAACATCTTTCAACAACAACAAAAATGCTACCGTATAAATATATATAGAGAGATAGATCATTGAAATGAAACCCTCAATGCCATTGAGATAAATGATGGAAAACAAATCTATTTTTGTAACTCATCATTGAACATCAAGGGAAACAAAAAAAATGGTATTGTGTCTCAATTTTTGTATGCATGAAAATATAGACAATAACCATATAGTCAGAGAACTCAAAAAAGCCATGTAGGAGTTCAGTATGTAACTGTGTGTGTGTGTGTGTGTGTGTGTGTGTGTCTATATATATATAGACACACAGACATAGGCACAAAACTTGAAACCTTATATAACAAGGAGAAAAACTACAAGCACGAGATGCATGAGTGGAAGATGTAACTGTAATGTGATTAAAAAGTGGTTATTGTTGATATAGTACGAAGATGCAGATTCATTTCTCATATGAGTAAATGGTTGAATGATGTTGTTGTATTTCTCATATGAAATTTAATGGAAGTACTACATGATATGCCTGATAATATTATTTACAGTGAGTATATTAACAAATTGAAGGTAGAGCAAACAATGAAAATGCCACAAAAAATCTTCATTTCCCTATGTTTTGAGGGCAAAAAAGATAGCGGGAGTTTGTGCAACATGGGCCCATAATGTGTCCATGGGAAGGATGTTATGGGTGTTCAACATATTTTTTGACCACCCATTTTAAACTTTGCAATAAAAGTTGTCTGGCCTGGTGGGTGTGGGTGTGTGTGTGTGTGTGTGTGTGTGTGTGTGTGTGTGTGTGTGTGTGTGTGTGTGTGTGTGTCTATATATATATATATATATATATATATATATATATATATATATATATATATATATATATATATATATATATATTCACTGTAAGTAATAGTATCAAGCATACACATTGTTGTAATGATAAATAATGAAGGGGTTTTGAAGAAAACGAAAAGATATTGAGTTGGTTTGAAATGAAATTGTAAACCGCATACAAAAAATCATCAATAGACAAAGCATAATGCAACTACGAAGGAGGTAAACCATCATTGGACATCCAATATGGCTGTCAATATTATTTATAGTGACTATATTGAAAGAAATGCTAGTTTATATTATTTACAGTGACTATATTGAAAGAAATGTTGGTTTATTGAAAACAATATAATTTGAATTAAAAGATTTATAGCATTTCGTTAACAGTATTCATTGAACGTAGGGAATTTAGTTACTTTATGTGTACCAACTTGAATGTGCGCCCTCGAGTAAGGAATGTGCAAAGGGTATTTGCAGAGCTCAGGAATATGCAATGAATTGGATTGTAGTGAAAGTGACATGGAAAATTTTGTCTTATAATACAATTCGAATGTGCAATGCATTCGATTGTGGTAGCTATCTATTTTCAAATTTGAATTTTTGTGGGAAACAGTCGGTCATGTCATATTAAATATGCAGTCCTCCATTGCTTTGAATTGTTCAATTTTCTTCCCTGCTTTGAATGAAACTTGGTTTTTTAAATTAGATTTTATGCAAATTCTTGGATAGTGGGGAGCCTTACACTAGTTGTTACGAATGCAGGTACCGAATGCAGATCCATTTAATGCATGAAGCTGTGAAGTGATATTTGGAAGGATGTACACTTGAGTGTCTAAGAAGTTTACAATTGATTGTTTTTATGTCATGTAATGCACCAATAGTTGTGCATATGTAATTGTAATTGGAGTACATTTGTACTCTTAAGCCACTTGAATAAAGTGACAAATGTAAACATTAAGTTTTTTAAAAAATAAAAATGTTTATTATTTGTGCAAGATGTTTTGTATTAAAATAGGAAATGTACCAGTAGTTGTTTTTTTTTTTAACTTTTTGGTTTTCAACTACCAATTCATTTGTGAACATGTATTGGTGTTAAAATAAATATTTACTGGTATTTTTTTATTTATGTACTGACAATTTTTTTTTATGTTTTGGGGGGTCAACATGGTATTAAGGTGACGGATATTAGAACTATTTCAGTTATTGGTACTCTTCCCCTAAGGGTTGTGACCTCACAAGCTTTGATAAATGAAAAAGAAAAACATTATCCAAACCATGACTTCATCTACTAAGGAGTAAGATAGTTTAAGCGCCTTTTTGAATTCAAATTCAAAAACAGGAAAAGACGGCTATTCCAAATCATAAGGGAGGTTTCGCCATCATTTACAACATGAAGAAAAGAGCTTTACACATTCTTAATCAAGACGACCCTGGCTTAGGTATGTATTCTCTCATATGCGACTCAAATCCTAGTTGATCGAGTTTTTTTTTTCTGGTAAATTTAGTTGAATTTGTTTAACTAGCTCAAACCCTTCTAAATCTAGTTCTGAAATTTGTAGATATGCTTCAACAATCGTAGTGTTTTCTAGGAAAACGTTACCTCTTCCTGTGCTATAGAATTGTCTATTGAAAAATTTACAGTTTAATTGTGCAATATTTGCATCGCTCTATCAGCACAACATAAATTCAGTTAAATAAAATCCCTTGGATTTGATGGCTAGCATAGATTGTGTGAAGTTTGCTCCAACCATAGAATATAAATTTATTTGAAAAGGATATGTGGGATTTGATGCCTTGAAGGCCTATAAACCCTAGGTTTCTTTTGTATCATGGACTTACTAATTGGAAGAAATATTGAAAACTTGATTACATATCGTCTGAAATTTTCATTAGCTTACCACACTATGCTTTTATTTTAAATAAATTTCCTGGGATTCAATGCTGTGAATAACCTTAAATAGCCCAGCCTTTATTTATTTACTTATTACAACCAAGGCATATTTGCACAGTTTAGATTTTCCTACCGAAAAAAGTTATAGCATGTATTGTGTAAGTTCGATTTGACGACATAATATAAATTCAGTTAAAATGGGTCGCTAGAATTTAATGCTGCGGATTTCTCTAGATGCCCTAGGTTTCTTTTTTTTTGACAATGCATAAACAACTCTAGATTTTCTAGTCGGAAAAGTCCATGAAATTTGCCTGTTCTCACCTGACTATAAATTTAGCTAAAAAAGATGCCCGGTATTTTATGCCATGATTTACAAAGAATGCTGAAAACTCTAGTGTTCTAGCCAGAGCATTTTACAGTTTAGATGTTTGTTCACAGTATATCAAGAGCTTACCTGTACTCAGGTATTGACAATTGAACGACAGAGAAAATGTTGTGTGGTTGCTTTTTCATTCAAATTTCATGTTTTATAATCTCAGTTCAGGTTACGAGTGGCCTTAAATGCAATAGAACACAATATTTAGCCACATTTATGTTAATACTGATCGATCTGAAAATTTACTCTGTATTGATTTGAAAACATAGGACGTGGTGCAAATCTAGCTGAATTATGCCCTAACTATAGATTATATTATATGATTTTGCATGGTTTGCACATAAAGTATACATTTATTTATTGGAAAAGCATGGAATTTGGAGTTTAAAACACCCTAGCTACCCTAGTTTTCTATTTTCTTAGGAATACAAACATTTAGGATTTACCTCATTAGTTGCTGCAAATCAAGGATCTATTAATAGTGAAAAGAGAATCAGCTTAACTTTTTCTTTTAGAAGTCATAGATAATGCTAAAAGGTGGCTAGAAAAAACATTTCATGGTTGAATGACATTTTATTTTTTGAATCTAGTTTGGATAAAGGTTACGAGTTTCCTTTAAAACTGCTTGAGGTAAGTTATCATTACATCTACATGAATGTGTTTGTTAAACTAAACTTGGGTCATCATTGAATATGTACCATATATTGTAAAAACCAAAATATATAGTCCAATTCTAGCCAATTTTTTGGTAGTTTTCTTATAATGTATGATATTACATGATTTGAAGACAATTTAAATTGAAGTTCAGTTAAAAGTTATCTAGGGTATTTGTGAGATTTTGCCAAAATCAAGAGGCAATGGAAGCACAAATAAGATAGAAAAAATATATGATAGAAATAAACTGTATTCTATCAAGATAAAAATACTGATCAACTGGATCATCAATCGATACATACAATGAATATGAGCCTGCTTATATAGGCAAGGCTATATGGATATGTGAGCACACAAACATGACATGTGGCTCAATAAGAAACAAGGGTAGGTAGGAAATAGGTGTGGGTAGGTAGGAGAAACAATATAATAGTCCACATGAGGTGGATCACCCACTGAATGTGGAGTGTAACAACAAGATCAACACCATAAAATGTGGAAATTCTCCTACACACACTATCTCAATGTGGCACAAACACCCAAGTGTCTCATACCCAAACTACTATGAAATGCATTTACCTAAGTAAACTTAAGTAAGGTGTAATAATATCCAAGATGAATAATTATTTACACCAACACCCCCCCTTAAGTGCAACTTAGCTGAATGCACTTAAGTCTACAATGCAACTAAGCAATGCAATATGGGTCTCAACTATGAGGTCATGTTAGGTACCCATGTACAAATGCAAATGCATGCAAACCAATGCAATGAAATCTCTCACAAAGCGGGGAAAGAGAGAAAAACCCAATGGGAAAAAACACTCCCCCAAAAGAGAGGTAAAAACTAGATACAAATAACTCTCATAGAAGTATGTGAAGGACAAAACCCCATGCGAGGAAAAAGTCCCCCCCATATGAGAGAAGAAGAAGAGAGACTAGGAAGCCCCCCCTCAATCTAGAATCTGCACCAATGATAGAAGCTTGAAGATGAATGAAGAAACTGCTCCATGAATGTCAAACAACATTCCTCCCCTTAGGAAGAAACAAAACCAAAGGTGGATCCAAAAAGTCTCCCCAACCATGAAAGGAAGATGGAGAAAAAATACTCATGATGAAAGGAATCTCTGAAAACTACTCAAGTGTCCCCATGTCAATGCTGAAAGGTACCCCCTCCAAAGGTAGTAAACTGTGCCACACTGCTGAAAAAGGCACTCTAAGATCTAGTGGAGATGAATGTAGAACAATATCCAAAGACTCATATGTCTCCTCAAAAGATAAAGAGACCTCCTCCGAGTGTTGTACAAAAGTATCCACAATCATGTCAACCTCTAAAGATTGATCATGTACAGAATGCACAAGAGGGTCAGAGTGATCCCTCGCAACAATCAAAGAAGGATCATCTTCATCATAGAGAAGATGAATGTCATCAATGGTATCTCCCAAATTTTCAATGTAGGAGTCCACAAACAAACCTGCAATGTCTATCAAGTAGGCATCCAAATCAACTGAAGCTGGAAGACATGAAATATCCTGCTGCACTGAATCATAAGAAGGCAAAACTGTCGCACTAGCTGCATCATCAGGTGCAATAGGTGGTGTGATATCAATAGAAGGAGATGAAATGCAAGGCTCAAGAATGGGGTCACATGTGAGAATCCCCAAGTTCAAATGCCCAAAGTTCTCCTCAAAATCCGAATCATCAACATAGGAAGAATCAACCTTATCAATAGGACCAAAATCTGAAAAAGAGTACAATTGAGATGCATGATAAACCACTCTAGTCACAATGATAGCTCCATTCTCCAAGTCTCTAATGATAACTAAATCAGGTGTGAACTCCATAGTTTTCCTAGTTGCCCCATGTGTGATTTGATAGATGGAAAGAAGATTATTTGTCAAGTGGGGTACACACAACACATCATTGAAGGAGTTATCCCCAATGGCAATAGATCCTTTCCCAATCACATCCATGTATGTATGATTGCCCATCAAAATCTGTGGCATGTGGAAAGGCTCAAATTTAGAAAACATAGACTGCGAAGATGCCATATGATGAGAAGCCCCTAAATCTAGAAGCCATCTCCTTGAATCATGACTTGTAGTAGCACAAAGAGCTTATCCCTTTCCTTTATCTGTCTCAAGAGAGTGATCCTTTCCTTTATCCTTGGAAGAAGAAGCCGATGTAGACATTCTAGAAGGTAGGTCGATTCTATTCTTCTCAAGAAGATTCTTCAACTCATCAATATCCTTCTTATAACAATGATGTTCATCATGTCCTGACTTCTTGCAATATCCACAAAAAAGATTGTCCTTATATGATTTCCTCTTAGGTGAGAATGGTGAATCACCTTGTTGTGGAGAGGAAGATTGTGCTCCATCTTGTTGTGGTTTAGACTTAGGTTGATTTTGATTATTGCCTTTTCCTTGATTACTTTGATTCCCTTTGTTAGCCACCAAAGCTCGTGACTTTGAAGATTTGAGAATCCCCATCGCGGTCAGCTTAGATTGCTCAAGTATCAACATCTCTGTGAATGAATCAAATGAGGGAGAAGTGTATGAGGAACCTTGAGCTAACCTATGGGTGTGAAAGCTAGATACAAAGGTTGCATACTCTGAAGGAAGCTTTTCCAACAAGTTATAAACCGATTGAGCATCCTTTTTGTCAATTCCACAATCCTTTAGCTTTGCTCTTAGCTGAGTTACTTTTGTGACATAATCTTGGATTGTATCAAAATCCTTGGGATCCAAAGTTGTGAGTTCACTATCAAGCTTGTAGCCCTTAATCTCATCAACTTGACCATATAATTTCTTAAAAATATCCCAAGCCTCTTTAATTGTTGTACACTTACCAATGTGAAAAATGAGTTCATCTGATACATCTTTCTAAGAGTTCCAAGTGCCATAGCATTCTTAGTAAGTCATTCAATTTGAGCATTAGGACCAGCCTTAGGATCAGGTAGTGCTATAATAGTTTCATTTACATAATGAATGAGTCCTTTTTCCATTAGTTTACTACATGCCTTAATCTTCCATGATACATAATTATGAGGAGTTAAAAGTAGAAATTTAGGAGAACCCATAGCACCAAAATGAAAAAACACAAGATAGAGAGAGGCACAATCACACGACACCCCCCCAAAATACTCAATCAAGAAATTCCCCCAAAATGGTGATTTTGGCACTTTATACTTAGTGCGTATACAATGGGCCACTTGCAAAACAAGGCAAAGTGGACTTCTAATTTCAATTTACAACTTCTCAAAATGAGATCTAAGAGACTTTAACAAATACTGCTAGTGATCTAAACTGAGATCCAAGCAAAATGCAAGTACCAAATATGCCAAAAATGGCCAAATACAAAAAGTACAATTTCTACTTAAAATCACTACAAACAAATGGCATATTATGAAAGTAGATGAAAAAATATGCACTTTCAAAAAAAATAGCAACTGAAAAGGAGTCCATATGAGCCCAAACGAAGCCTCCAAAGTTGTAAAAATTGGGATTTCATGATTTTTGAACAACTTGTATCCTATAATCAAAAAAATCCTGCACCATTGTACAGATCACAAAATTCTACCCCAAAACAAAAAAAAATGCTCGAAAAAACGAGTTCGGATGAATGAGATATCGCTATTTGAAAAATGTCTGCAACATTATAATCTCTGGAAAATTTCCACCGCAACGTCAAACTTCAAATGCCTCTAGATTTGGCCTCCGAAATCTGATTTTGATGAAACTAAAGGTAAAACTGACTTTCTTGGACCTACTAAATCTAATGGTAACCTCAGATTTGACCCATCAAGCTTCAATAATAACTTGCAATAGAAAACTCCAAATTACACAACCCCAAATAGCATCAAATTTCTCTGAATTAGCAAACCAATGACACTCTAATGGCTCTGATAGCATGTGAGATTTTTCCAAAATCAAGAGGCAATGGAAAGCACAAATAAGACAGACAAAATATATGATAGAAATAAACTGTATTCTATCAAGATAAAAATATTGATCAACTAGATCATCAATCGATACATACAATGAATATGAGCCTACTTATATAGGCAAGGCTATATGGATATGTGAGCACACAAACATGACATGTGGCTCAATAAGAAACAAGGGTAGGTAGGAAATAGGTGTGGGTAGGTAGGAGAAATAATATAATGGTCCACATGAGGTGGATCACCCACTGAATGTGGAGTGTAACAACAAGATCAACACCATAAAAGGTGGAAATTCTCCTACACACACTATCCCAATGTGGTACAAACACCCAAGTGTCTCATACCCAAACTACTATGAAATGCATTTACCTAAGTAAACTTAAGTAAGGTGTAATAATATCCAAGATGAATAATTATTTACACCAATAGTATTGTTGATGTCTATTTTGTACACGACCAAACAGAGAATAAAATACCTAAAGGTACCTTATCCTCTCTTGAACAAAGTTTCCCGATTGCTGAAGATCTCACCGAAGGATCAGTCGAGGCAACTCCAAGGTTCTTGTATGTAGGTTCTCTACTCGTGGATAAGCTCTCGGTGGTATGATGTGATTTTGCTGGAATCACAAGGGGACTTACACTTGATGACCGAATGTCTGATTCGCTTTGAATATTACTGGAACACAAGATTTCACTAGCCTAGATTTTTTGAAAAAAAGGAAAAAAGGATGAGGGTGAGGGAAGGATCTAATTCTGACACTAAGAATGTAGGAGCAATGAATGACCTTTGATGAAATTCCAACTAAGTCTTATTTTGACATCTTAGGATCATCTCCACAAGGTTAGTGTGATCTTCGGAGGAAAATTTTATGATGTTCAAATCATCGCTACAGGCATAGACACCATCAGGCTAATGCATATCAGCGAAGAAGTGACAATTGAAGTTAAACTTAAACTGAATGACTCCAGTTGACTACACAAGGCAAGTCTACAATCAACAAATTGCTAGTAGTATGGATATACGAATTTCACCATCAATCAAACACATTTCTTCCACTCATCTAATAACATGAAATCAAATCTGAGAAGTATAGAGACTATGCAAATTGTTGAATCGGCCCATAGATTTCACCATTTCTTCAATGAAGTTTACAAGTCTTTTACAACATCATGGCAACAATCTTTGCCTTCTCTTTCTATTCTACTCTAACTACTATTCTATTTGCTATTAATCATTAGCTATTCTAACCTCTATGAACTAACTATTAACCTTCTAGCTATTGACTAACTATTCACTAACTATTCTCTATTAGCTAACCATTCGCCTTTACAAATGAGGATCCAAGGCTTATATAGCACCCTCAATACAAATCGATGGCTCAAATCAATTTGAAATCAATGGTCGAGATCTTAGAATGACAACCCTAATTAGGGTTTGTTACAACAAACTCAATTCTAGCCAATGAAACAATTGCATTGTTTGGACACATGTCTTCTCTGGAATATTCGACCAATAGAGAACCAAGGTAGGTACATCTAAGTTTGTGCCATCTCCAATGAGTCAGGTACATTGAATCTAGACATGCTGAGGTGGACCAATTCGACTGGAGGAGTGATGACTGGGATGCCACCTTGTCTGACACTTGTAACTTGGTAGATGCTCAATTTGATGATGTTGAGAAGCTAACTTTAATTAACTCTTCTGAAATTGTCTGCTTCTTCAACAAACCCTTGCTTTAACCTCCTTTGTCTTTGATGTGCAGGATGGATGGTGTACCTTTCCTTCAAATGCTGGACTGGAAGAGGTCATCCCTGATTTGGCCTAGTCTTCTTTTAACTACAAGACAAACCAAAAGATGATTAAGGACACATAATAAATTTATTTCAACATAGGTTTTTCTACCTTAAATCATCAACAAGAAGATGTTAAAATGAAGCTTGCTCAATATTCTCCCCAGGGACAGGCCCTATAAGGATTTCGCCCTGGACCCTCTGGAAGGGTCAGGAGCGAAATTTGCATTCTTGGCTCAAATTGTTCTCACTTTGCAACCGTACTTGCTTAGATACATGCCCAAGGACACCCTCATTTTCAACCAACACCAATCTTGATGCAAATTTGGGGCAAAAGAGAGGTTTTTAAGAATTTCGCTCTGGATCCTTTGGAAGGGTCAGGAGCAAAATTCACTTTTTAGGACAAAATCTATCACGTTTCCTCTCCAAAATACGTTCCAAGGTGAGCACACACTAGTTTACCTTCCTCCAGAGCCCAGGGATCCACGCCTTGACCTCTATCATGAGCAATTTGAGTGAAATTGGGGATTTTGCTTTGGACCCTCTGGAAGGGTCAGGAGCAAAATTCACCTTTTGGGTCACAACTCTTCATTTTCTTCACTTCAATTCATCTTGCAGGGCAAAGTAACATCATTTCAACCTCAACTACGCCTTAGGACTCTTAGTCTTGACTTGACACAAGGAGGAAATAGGTAGATGAAGAATTTTGCTCTGGACCCTTTGGAAGGGTCAGGAGTGAAATTCACCTTTTAGCTCAAAATTCACACTTTTGAAGGTCAAACATCTTTCCAAGGCATTCCAAATAGATTTTCTCACCCTGGTCTAGGCCTGACTTAGCACAAAATTTGGAGGATAAGATGGTTTTTAGGATTTTCGCTCTGGACCCTTTGGAAGGGTCAGGAGCGAAAATCTTATTTTAGGCTTATTTCCTCATCTTTTCAACTCCAATCCACCTCCAAGATCAAGGACACATCACCTCACTCCTATCTAGGCCATAAAAACCAAAAACTTGACTTGATTTGCAAGGAAAAAAGGGTGATCCTAGGAATTTCGCTCTGGACCCTTTGGAAGGGTCAGGAGCGAAATTCTCATTTTGGCTTCAAAATTTGCATTCTTGGTGACTAAAATCCACTCTAAGGCAATCCAAATGACTTCTCTCACCCTTGTCTAGGTTTGACTTTGCTCAAATTTTGGAAGAAAAGATGGTTTTTAAGATTTTCACTCTAGACCCTTTGGAAGGGTCAGGAGCGAAAATCACTTTTTAGACTCAATTCCTTCACATTTGATAATCATTGAGAAGTCAAAGTTATTTCTAAGGACCTCTCCCATCAAAACTCATCTTAGTCAGCACTAGGCTTGGCACAAAATTGGGAAAAAAGGTGGTTTTGAGAAAATTCACTCTGGACCCTTTGGAAGGGTCAGGAGCGAAATTCTCATTTTGAGCTCATTTCTTCATTCTTTCAACCTCAATCAACTTCAAAAGGCAAGGACACACCTTCTCACTCCCATCCACGCCATAAAAACCAAAAGTTTGATTTGATCCAAGGAGAAAATGATGGATTTGAAGAATTCTGCTCTGGACCCTTTAGAAGGGTCAGGAGCGAAAATCTTGTTTTAGGCTCACTCCTCCATCATTTCAACTTGAATCCACCTTAAAAGGCGAGAAAACACTTCTCCTCTCACATCCAAGTTATAGAAACCCAAGTTTGACTTGATTTTGCTAAGAAAATAAGGGTTTTTAGGAATTTCGCTCTGACCCTTTGGAAGGGTCAGGAGCGAAATTCACTTTTTAGACCAAAATCATCATTCTTTCAAACCCAATCTTCATTGCAAGGTAAAATATCATCTCTCTTCACCCTAGGAACAAGGTTTTAAGCTCAAGCAAGGTAAAAAATATAGGCTTGTAAGGAATTTTGCTCTGGACCCTTTGGAAGGGTCAGGAGCGAAATTTCCTTCCTTGGCTAAAACACTCATTCCTCAACTCTTTCAAACGTACTTTAGGGTTTCAATATGCCCATTCTCTCTTTCAACATACCTTAGACATCAAAATTTGGCCAAATAAGGAAAGAAATGAGGTCTAGGAGGATTTTCGCTCTGGACCCTTTGGAAGGGTCAGGAGCGAAAATCTCATTCTTGACTTGATCCTTCATCTTTTCAACTCCAATCTTCTCTGGAAGGTAACAAAACATCATTCTTCACCCAAGAAACAAGGTTTGTGGTCTAAGCAAGGTCAAAAAATAGGCTTGCAAGGAATTTTGCTCTGGACCCTTTGGAAGGGTCAGGAGTGAAATTCACCTTCTTGGCTAGAATCCTTCATTTTTTCAAAGCTTTCAAACATTTTCAACGTCCAAACATGTCCACTCTTCCCTTCAAGATGCCTTACAAATCAAAATTTGGTCAAATATGGCAAGAACTGAGTCTTAGGTTGATTTTCGCTCTGGACCCTTTGGAAGGGTCAGGAGCGAAAATCACAATTTGGGCTTGATTGCTCATTTTTCAAACTTCAATTTTCTCCTAGAGGCAAATATAGATCGTTTTCCATCTAAGGAGAAAGGTTTCAAGCTAAAACAAGGGAG
Source organism: Cryptomeria japonica (assembly GCF_030272615.1). Classification (NCBI taxonomy): domain Eukaryota; kingdom Viridiplantae; phylum Streptophyta; class Pinopsida; order Cupressales; family Cupressaceae; genus Cryptomeria; species Cryptomeria japonica. The sequence continues at coordinate 9,829,125 of NC_081410.1, forward strand.
CAAATGAAGTTTATAGGGAATTTCGCTCTGGACCCTTTGGAAGGGTCAAGAGCGAAATTCTCCTTTTGAGCTAAAATCTTGATTCTTCAAAGCTTCCAAATCCCTCTCAAGGAAAAAACATACCCATTCAACCTCCATCAAGCCAACGCCTAGCCAAAATAAGGAAAAAAAACAAGGGTTATAAGAATTTTCGCTCTGGACCCTTTCAAAGGGTCAGGAGCGAAATTCCTAATTTTGGCCAAGATCCTGACTTCATTTTCACATTTCTTCATTCAAACAAGCATTTTTTACCTTCATTCAAGCCTTGGAATGCGTTAGTTCTAGGTTTTGGTCAAAGTAGAATGTCTTATGGAGAATTTCTCTCTAGACCCTTTGGAAGGGTCAGGAGTGAAATTCGCTTTGGACCCTTTGGAAGGGTCAAGAGCAAAATTTGACATTTTGGTCTCTCAGTCGGGATCATTTTATGGAATATAACATTTAAGTATAAGAAAGAAGAAAGACTTATACTTTATGTTATATTCCATATATAATGTCAGGATGTTTGAGAGTGGTTTCGGACCTCCAGGAGTTATATTGCAAAATCTAGTTTTTGGAGGATTCTTCAATTTTCCAAACAGTCAAATTTCAAGATCAGGACATTCCAAACTTAGCCAAATTTCAGGGCATTTGAAGATCAGGTTGACATTCCAAACTTCATCACTCACCAACTTGACCTAGCTTGGACCTTCAAGAATGATACTCACTCACCAAGCAAGACATAATTAGCAACAAGATCAAAACCAGGACCTAAGGAAGACTTTCAAAGAAACCCTAATTCTAGGGCCCCAAAGACAACCTTGGCTCAAGCAGAGCCTACCATCCGAGTGATCCCCCTGACAACACTCATCACGCAAAGGCTAACAGACAAAACCCTAAAAGACCTAGAAAGCAAACCCTAGAAAGCCAAAAAAAAGCAAGGGTCCCCATTTGCAATGGGGTGATGTGTGAATACGTCACAATTGGTATTTGAATCCATGAAAAACTATAGTAAACCTAAGTTTATACTTGTCAAGGGTACAAATTCTTTTAAAGTGATCCATAAACCATTGGGTTGATAACCCTAGAGTTGTATTAACAATGGATTTCTTAAGTAAGGATGTTTTAACAACTCTTAGTAACCTGCCCAAATGAATTTAATTGATTTGCAGTTGTATGAAATGTTCAAAAACAATAAGAAAATAGAAATAAATAGCAGTGCATACAATGAACAAAATACACGACATAAATTTTCTTTTGAGAAAATCCAATGGGAGAAACACTTTAGGAAGAGTATATTTATCATCTCATTCACTATTTTGGTACTAGTGCATGAAGATTTTCCGATTTCATGGACTTAATGGAGCTGACTCTTATTTTTACAGCCTTCCCTATTCTCCACTCTACTCTCTCAAACTTGCAGGAACCCTGTTCACTCTTCCTCTTCTAATTTAGCAATCTCAAAGTCCTTTTCTTTTTTCCAACTATCCTTCCTCTACCTTTAATCCCTTTCTAAACATCTTTGCTAAAAGGAAGACTCATTGGTTGCCATAGCCCTCTATTGGGAACATGGATAGTTGCCTTTGCAACAACCATTATGTAATGACTTGCTAGAGTATGACACCCACACAATTTGTGCCGACAACTAAACAGTCTTCATCACTATATAGCTTGCCAACGTGGTAGAAGGATTGGGCTTCAAAATAAGACAAGCAACTGTTGCCAACAAGACTAAATAGTCTGCCACTAAGAAATTGGGCACTACCCTAATTGACAAATCTCACTATTGTCACAAAAGTTTGCACCCTTACGGAGCTATCAACTCAACAACCTTGTAAAACATGGAAACAACCCTGAAGTGTGGAACCTTGTGCAAAGGGGTTGAATCTCTGAAGAGGCCAACTTCACTCTCCTTCCAAGTGCAGGTGTTGAACCAACTCAAGACTCCAAATTCTACTTCTAAACCTAACCTAATTGCTTTTAGTGGAAAAGAGAAGAAATAAGTGCTGAAATGAAAGGAGGTGATGCACCTAGATAAGAGATGTCCCTCTCCTCACCCCAAAATGACACAAAGATCATATTGAAATAACTTGGAGATGCACAAACTTCAGTTGCATGAATGACCCCAAACGCATGTAAGGAGGTTAGAGTTTGTTGAATGTCAAAGGGGAGAAGGTTTCCCACAAGCCACACTTGGAAACAAGTTAACACAACATATACACAAGAGAAAGCCACAAAACATACACTTATAATTAAGGTAAGGAAACATACACAACATAAGTTGAAGAGATGAAAGAATGATGATTTCGATTCATTCTCAGGCCAATGGCCAAACTTACAGTTGCAGAAATGCAAGAAAAAATACAAAACTTCAAGAGAAGTGAAATAACAAAGAGTAGCACGAGCCAACATGGAGATAACCCTTTACAATGAGGCTTAACAACCTATATATAGCAAATTGGTTGCAAAGGAGAGACAAATGGTCAAGGAGGAGAGGCCTTGACCCTGGTGTGCATAGAGGAATGTTAGTGTGCGTGCAAGAACCTGCCATGGTGTGCGTGCAAGCAACCTGGCCATACCCTGACAAGGCAATCCCAAGAAGAAAAGTACTTCTAGAAGGTGGATTGTCTAACATTCCAAAGTCATAGTATGCAAGCCTGACATGAAGGCTATCAAGTAACCATAAATAAGCATGGCCCTGGATTCCACTTGATGGCAACCCTGCAAAAAACATTAAATGTGCCCTTGTAGCTCCATGAATGAAAATAAATAAGTTGCAGGGGTTGGTGGAGCATTAAGAGCCTTGAGTGTTGATCATGTCATCTACAAGTGTTGCAAGTCATTGGAAGTTGGACATCGGGCCTTGCCACAAGGGGAGAGGAGTCGGGAACTTGGAGTCAAGAACCTGGGGGTTTCGGGATTCTGGGGTCATGAAGGAAAAGGCTTGCTTGGAACTTGGGGTTTCGAGATTCTAGGGTCATGAACGAAAAGGCTTGGAACTTGGGGGTTTTGGGATTTCGGGGTCATGAAGGAAAAGGTTTGGAACCTGGGGTTTCCAGGATTTCGGGGTTATGAAGGAAAAGGCTTGGAACTTGGGGGTTCCAGGATTCTGTGGTCACGAAGGAAAAGGCTTGGAACTTGGGGGTTTCAGGATTTTGTGGTCATGAATGAAAAGGCTTGGAAGCTGGGGGTTCTGAGATTTTGAGGTCATGAAGGGAAAAGCATGGAACCGAGGGGTTTCTGGATTCTGGAGTCAAGAAGGGAAAAGCTTGGAACTTGGGGGTTCCAGGATTCCGAGGTCAAGAAGGGAAAAGCTTGGAACCTAAAGTTTCCAGGATTTCGGGGTCAAGAAGGGAAAAGCTTGGAACTATTGTGAGGTATTTACACATCACCCCATTGCAAATGGGGACCCCCACTTTTTGCTTTCTAGGGTTAGCTCTTTTATTTTTGTTGTTGGTCGTTTTAGTGTCTTAGCCTTTGCATTGAAGGGATTGAAAGGTCATCAAGCTAGGTGGATCTCCTCAAGGTGGAGTGAAGGAGGTCAAGTCAGTTGAGTGATTAGGGGTTATTTAGATCATTCCTAGGGTTTTTGTGTACTATCCTTCAAGTTGCTAAATCAAACCTTGGATGAATGCATAGTGTCCTCCTAGGTCCCGTCCCTTACATCAAGGTCAGAGCGAACTCACTTTAGAAGTCTGGAATGTCATCTCGATCCTGAAGTGTCCTGAAATTTGACTAAGTCTAGAAATTTGTAGGATCCTCCAAAAACTAGATTTTGCATTATAACTCCTGGAGGTTTGAAACCACTCTCAAACATTCTGACAATATATATGACCTAAAGAATAAGAAAGAGAAAAGATATAAGAAAATGTTACTTATACTTAAATGTTATATTCCATATATGAATCCTGACGGAGAGACTAACTTGTCAAACAACTTCATGTTGAAGGAGAGGTGAGCGAACTTCATGTTTTCACCAAGGAGAGCGAATTTCATAAGCATGAGCAAAATTGAATAAGAAAAGGATAATCGCCTAAAGAGGATACAATATCAAATGAGCTTCATGATCTCATTTTGAGGAGCGAAGTAGAGCAATTTCACAACTTCGACTTCAAGGAGATAGGAGCAAACTTCGGGTTCAAGCAACTAAGAGCGAAATAATAACTTCATGAGTTGAGAGTTTGGAGTGAAATTGCTACTTCATGTGTTTAGGAAGAGAAACGAAGTTCATGATCTTGTCAAGAAGAACGATATGTGAATAAAGTTGGATATAAATAGGAGAAATCATTAAAGCAACTTCATGTTTCACCAATTTGGAGCGAAGTTGTTACTTCATGCACTCGTGATTTGGAGCAAAATTGTTACTTCATGTGTTTGAGATAAGGAGCAAAGTTCATACTTTGTGTATTGGGAATTGGGCGCGAAGTTGTTACTTCATGAACTCATGATTTGGAGCGAAGTTTTCTTTTCACAAGCTACTGATTTTGAGTGATCTTACAACTTCATGTATTGAGAAAGGACAACGAAATTATACTTCATGAGTTAAGTGATTAGAGCGAACAAGAGAAACTTCAGGTTTGAAGCTTTTGAAGCGAACTTCATGAATTGATGGATTGGAGCGAAGTTTAATTTCAGGTTTGACTATCATGGAGTGAACTTCAGGTTTGAACAGATTGGAGCGAATTTCATGAACAAGCAAGGTGATTGAAACAAGTTGCAAGTACACCATCTAGAGCAATATTCATCCTCAATCCTACACAAGAAAATCTCAACTTCATGAGCTTCACAAGCTCAACATGCAAGAGTAAACTTCATGATTTGACCTACATGAGCAAACTTCACAATTTGAAGGGTATGAGCGAAGTTCAAGAAAATGAAAAAGATTAGGGTGAGGAAAGCTAGCTTGATGAAAACCAAGGATGGAATACACTTTAAAAATCTCCTCTCTAAGAGTGAAAATCAACTTCAAGAAGCTCCTTTGCGAAGATGAATCCCTCAAGAGCTTCTTATCAAACTTGCAAAACACACAAAATCAAGGGATATATCAAGCTAAGAAGAACTATCAAAGTAATATATTATGGATTTGATATCATGTTTGTTTTGTTTTGCAGATGGGAGGAGATGGGGATTGCAAAGCAAAAAGGAGGAAATTTGTAAGACCTACACCACCATGCAAGAGGAGAAACTTCACGCCCAAGAGGAATTTCAACCTTCACCACACCATGGATACATGAAGAGATCAAAGGAGTGTGAAAGGGAAGTTATACAATCACTCAAAAGCTAGCAAGCAAAGATTCAACTACATCAATAACTCCCATCACAACTACTTTGAGCGAGCTAGATAACGTTGAGTATCAAGAGATACCTCTCAACATCCCTTCATCATGATGAATCAACTCAAGTCTACAAAGTGCAAGAGTGAAGTGGCATCCTAGATGGCGTTCCAATCACCATTCCTCCAGTCAATGAAGTCCACTTCAACGCATCCAAGTTCAATGAATCAAGCTCACCAGTGATGGCACAAACTTCGAGGCACCTACCCCTGATTTCTATTGGTCCACACTCATGGAATGTAATTTTCACATTGGCTATGGAGAAGTTTGTTGTAACAAACCCTAATTAGGGTTTTTATTGTAAAATCTTGGCCGTTGATGGAAATCCAATCCTGGCTATTCATTGTAAATGAGCTCTCTATAAAAGCTCAGGCTCTTCATTTGTAAAGGCTAATAGTTAATAGCTAATAGTGAGTAGAATATAATAATAAAAGAGTAGCAATTAGAATAGAAATTAGAGTAGATTAAGAGAAGGAAGAATTGTTGGTATGACTTGTAAATGAGATACTCTTTCATTGAAGTTATGGTGAAATTTGTTATTTCAACAAGCCTCATGGTTCTACTTCTCAATTTATTCTCATGTTGATTAGATCGAGTGGAGGAATTTGTTGAATATATTCATGTAGAATCCGTCTAATACATACCACTAGCCTCTTGCTACTTGTAAGTGCGCCTTGTGTGGTCAACTAGAATGGTATGAGCTTAACTTCGAATCATTCTACACTAATTGCTTATGCATTAACTTGAATGGTGATCAATGTTTGATGGTATTGATTCGAACATCCTTAAAATGTCCTTAGAAGATTGCACTAAGCTTGTGTCAAATTGTTTAGTTTGATGGTGAGACCTCGCTCAATAGGATTCCATCTAGTCATTCACTCATCTTCCTACATGTTGTGACTTATTCACACATCGCCCCATTGCAAATGGGGACCCCTACTTTTTGCTTTATGGGGTTTGTTTTTCTAGGGTTTTTAGAGGTTTGTCTGTTAGCCTTTGCTTTTTGAGTGTCGCTAAGGGGATCACTGGATAGTAGGCTTTTCTTGAGCCAGGGTTAGTCCATGGGGCCCCAAAATTAGGGTTTCTTTGAGAGTCTTCCTTAGGGCCTGGTTTTTCTCTTGTTGCTAATTGTGTCTTACTTAGTGAGTGAGTATCATTCTTCAAGGTCCAAGACTAGGTCAAGTTGATGAGTGATGAAGTCTGGAATGTCCTGATCCTGAAATTTGGCTAAGTCTGGAATGTCCTGATCCTAAAATTTGGCTAAGTCTAGAATGTCCTGATCCTGAAATTTGACTAAGTCTAGAAAAATGAAGGATCCTCCAAAAACTAGATTTTGCAATATAACTCCTGGAGGTCCGAAACCACTCTCAAACATCCTGACAGTATATATGGAATATAACTTAAAGTATAAGAAAGAAGAAAGATATAAGGAAATGTCACTTATACTTAAATGTTATATTCCATAAAATGATCTTGACGAAGAGACCAAAATGTCAAATTTCGCTCCTGACCCTTCCAAAGGGTCCAAAGCAAATTTCGATCCTGACCCTCCCAAAGGGTCCAGAGCGAAATTCTTGAAAACCTCATTTTCTCCCTTGTTTAGACCAACGTTCTAGTTTTGAGGTGATGGGATGTGAAAATGTGAAGGATTTTGGCCAAGATTAGGAATTTCTCTCCTGACCCTTCCAAAGGGTCTAGAGCGAAATTCTTGAAAACACTCATTTTTCCTTTAGCAAGAGTCAAGACCAAGGTGGAGATGCATGAGGAAGGATCTATGTTTGCCTCCCAAAGAGGATGAGAGTAGGAAAAGTCAAGGATCCAACCCAAAACATGATTTTCGCTCTTGACCCTTCCAAAGGGTCCAGAGCGAAAATCTTTGTACCTCTCATTTCCTTTCAAATTTGACTAAGTGTTGGTTTCTAGGGCATGTTGAGGAATGAATTGGTATTTTCTTGCCTTGAGATGGAGTTGGATGATTTTGAAGAGCAAGATTTTAGCCTAAAAGAGAATTTCACTCCTGACCCTTCCAAAGGGTCCAGAGCGAAATTCATCATAAACTTCATTTACTACCTTGTCTGAGCTTGAAACCTTGTCCCTTAGGTGGAAAATGATCTAAGTTTGCTTCTTGAGATGGTTTGAAGTTGGAAAAGTGAGTGATCAAGCCTAGAATGAGATTTTCGCTCCTAACCCTTCTAAAGGGTCCAGAGCGAAAATCAACCTAAGACTCATTTCTTGCCTTATTTGACCAAATTTTGATTCGTAAGGCATCTTGAAGGGAAGAGTGGACATGTTTGGACGTTGGAAATGTTTGAAAGCTTTGAAAAAATGAAGGATTCTAGCCGAGAAGGTGAATTTCGCTCCTGACCCTTCCAAAGGGTCCAGAGCGAAATTCCTTGCAAGCCTATTCTTTTGACCTTGTTTTGGCTTAAGACCTTATCCCTTGGGTGAATAATGATGTATAGTTATCTTCTAGAGTGGATTGGAGTTGAAGAAATGGAGAATCAAGCCTAGAATGAGATTTTCGCTCCTGACCCTTCCAAAGGGTCCAAAGCGAAAATCTTAAAATCACCTTATTTTCCTTACAAAATCAAGTCAACTTTGAGTCTTTATAGTTTGGATGAGTGTGAGGAGAGGTGTTCTTTCCCTATTGAAGTTGATTGAGGTCAAATGATGGAGGAGATAGCTCAAACCAAGGATTTCGCTCCTGACCCTTCCAAAGGGTCCAGAGCAAAATTCCTAAAAACACTTATTTTTCATTGGAGGAGGTCAAATCCTTGGTTTCTTATGGTGTGGATGGAAGCGAGATAGCATGCCTTTGCCTCTTGAGGTTGTTTTGAATTGGAGAAATGAAGAATTTAGCTCAAATCTTGATTTTCGCTCCTGACCCTTCCAAAGGGTCCAGAGCAAAAATCTCCCTAGGATGCATTTCCTCCTTTATTTGGCAAAAATTTGATGTCCAAGGCATGATGAGAAGGAGAATGAACATGACCTTGCCTTTGAGAGTGTTTGGTAGCTATGAAATGAAGGATTTTAGCCAAGAAAAGAAATTTCGCTCCTGACCCTTCCAAAGGGTCCAGAGCGAAATTCCTTACAAGCCTACTCTTTGACCTTTCTTAGGCTTAAAACCTTGTTCCTAGGGTGAAGAGAGATGAGATTTTACCTTGAAATGAAGTTTCAAGTTGAAAGAATGATGATTTTTGGTCAAGAATGAGATTTTCGCTCCTGACCCTTCCAAGGGTCCGACGCGAATTTTCTCAAAACCTATCTTTTCCCTCAAATTTATGCCAAGTCTAGCGTGGGTCAAGATTAGAGGTGTCTTTAGGCTGTCCTTGAATGGTCAATAATTATCAAGTTTGAAGGAATTGAGCCAAATGATGAAAATCGCTCCTGACCCTTCCAAAGGGTCCAGAGCGAAAATCTTAAAACCACCTATTTTCCTTGCAAGTCTAGTCAAACGTTAGGTTTTCATGGCTTGGATGGGTGTGAGGAGACATGTTCTTGCCTTATGAAGTTAATTGGTGTTGAAAAATGATGGAAATTAGCCCAAACCAAGGATTTCGCTCCTGACCCTTCCAAAGGGTCCAGAGCGAAAATCTTAGGATCACCTACTTTCTTTGCAAGACAAGTCAAAATTTTGATTTTTATGGCCTAGTTAGGAGTGAGGCAATGTGTCCTTAGTCTCGGAGGTGAATTCAAGTTGAAATGATGGAGGAATGAGTCTAAAACAAGATTTTCGCTCCTGACCCTTCCAAAGGGTCCAGAGCGAAAATCCTAAAACCTATCATTTTCTCCAAAATTTGTGCCAAGCCAAGCCTAGACCTAGGTAAGATAAGCCCTTAAGATTGCCCTTGAATGGATTTTGGCCACCAAAAATGTAGATTTTGAGCTAAGACAAGGATTTCACTCCTGACCCTTCCAAAGGGTCCAGAGCGAAATTCTTCATCTACCTATTTCCTCCTCGTGTCAAGTCAAGACTCGGAGTCCTAAGGCGTAGTTGAGGTTGAAATGATGTTACGTTGCCCTGTAAGATGAATTGAAGTGAAGAAAATGAAGAGTTGTGACCTAAAAGGTGAATTTCACTCCTGACCCTTCCAGAGGGTCCAGAGCGAAATTCCCAATTTCACTCAAATTGCTCATGATAAAGGTCAAGTTGTGGATTTCTAGCCTTTGGTGAGGAGAAGGATAGCGTATGCTTGCCTTGGGAGGCATTTTGGAGTAGAGACATGATGGGATTTGTCCAAAAGTGCAAAATTGACTCCTGACCCTTCCAGAGGGTCCAGGGCGAAATCCTTTGAAACTGCTATTTTTCACCTTGTTGGGGCTAGGCGAGGAGCTAATTGTGGGGTAATGTTGAAAAGAGGTCTAAATGAGCAAGGAATGCAAATTTCTCTCCTCACCCTTCCAGAGGGTCTAGGGCAAAATTCTTATAGGGCCCGTCCCTGGAAAGAGTCTTGAACTAACTTCATTTTAATACCTTTTGTTGATGATTTAAGGTGTGAAATACTATGTTGAAATGAATTTATTATGTCCTTAATCATCTTTTGATTTGTTTTTGCAGATGAAAGAAGATCAAGCCAAGACAAGGACGACCTTCTCCAGTCCAGCATCAACAAGGATGACCTTCTCCAGTCTAGCATCAACAAGGACGACCTTCTCCAGTCTAGCATCATCAGGGATGACATCTTCCAATCCAGCATTCCAAGGAAAGGTACACCATCCATCCTGCACATCAAAGACAAAGGAGGTCAGAGCAAGGGTTCGTTGGAGAAGCAGACGGTTTCAGAAGAGCTAACTAAAGTTAGCTTCTCAACATCATCAAATTGAATATCTACCAAGTTGCAAGTGTCAGACAAGGTGGCATCCTAGTCATCACTCCTCCAGCCAGATTGGTCCACCTCAACGTATCCAGATTCAATGTACCTGACTCATCAAGGATGACACGAACTTTGATGTACCTACCCCGATTCTCCATTGGTTGAATATTCCAGAGAAAACGTGTCCAAATAATGCAATTATTTCATTGGTCAGAATTGAGTTTGTTGTAACAAACCCTAATTAGGGTTTTTATTGTAAAATCTCAGCCATCATCTCAAATTGATCTGAGCCATTGAATTGTGTTGTGGGCACTATATAAGCCCTCGCCCCTCATTTGTAAAGGCTAATAGTTAGTCAGTAGTTAGAGGAAATAGTTAGTCAATAGTTGATAGTAGATGAATGGTTGGCTAATAGAGAATAGTTAGGAAATAGTTGATAGTCGGTGAATAAGTAGTAGAACAACAGATAGAATAACAATTAGAGTAGACTAGGAAGAGAAGACAAGACATTGTTGCCTTAATTGTAAAGACTTCTTTTTCATTGAAGATATGGTGAAATATGTCGTTTCGTTGCAATATGCATGGTCTCTTGTTGAATCTTCATTTTAGATGATAGATAATTAAATTGAATGAAAGAAGTCGTTGAATGCACCTGTGTGGAATCCGTCTAATCCATACCACTAGCCTCTTACTGATTGTAAGTGTGCCTTGCGTGGTCAACTGGCATAAAATGAGCTTAATCTCAAGTTGTTACACGTCTATTGTTCGTGCATTAACTTGAATGATGATCAACATCTGATGGTGTTCGATTTGAATATATTTGAAGCATCCCCCAGAAGATTGCACTGAGTTGGTGTTGAATTGTTCAACTTGACGGTGAGACCCAGCCCAGTAGGACTCCACCTAGTCATTCATCCATCTTCTCACATTCTAGGTACTAGAGTAGACTTCCTAAACCCTGCATCTTTTGTCATTTGTTTGTCTTCCAGTTAGTTAATAGGACCCGTGATTCCAGCAAATCAAACGTTTAGGTCATCAAGTGTAAATCCCCTTGTGATTCCAACAAAATCACATCATACCACAAAGAGCTTATCCACACGTAGAGATCCTACATAACAAAACCTTGGAGTTATTCCGACTGATCCTTCAGCGAGATCTTCAGCAGTCGGGAACTTTGTTCAAGAGAGGATAACATACTTTGGTATTTTATTTTGTGTTCGCATGTGCATAAAAAACACATCAACACTACATTCTTAAGATTATAATAGATTCTCTCAAACCTTACCCCTTTTGCTATTTTTTATCTTCCAATTGAGTAGATAGGACCTAAGTTCCAGCAAATCAAACATTTGGCCATTCGAATGTAAGTCCCCTTGTGATTCTAGCATAATCACATCAAACCAACTGAACTTATCCACACGTAGTGACCCTACATTCATGAACGTTGGAGTCATCTCGAATGATCCTTAAGCTAATCTAAAACATCCGAGAGATTTTGTTCAAGAGAGGATAAGATCCTTATGGTATTTTGTTCAAGAGAGGATATGCGTAAAAAACACATCAATAGGAACTTGGCATGACAAGACAATACTTAACACTTCATGACCATTGGCTTTGTCCTTGATAAACTAGGGTAGCGCTGGTCAATGGAACATATCTCTGATCGGTTCTGACTTATGGACCAAGGGTGTCATAAAATGACAACACTCACCATGAAGAAGAGTTACATGGGACCAAGACAATCATGATGTTGTCTAACAAAAGATGAAGTTGCATTTCACATACTATAACATTCACTTGTGCAGTTAAGTCCACTTGCGCAACAACTGATTCCTCTTGGATGGGCTCTAAGATGTTATGCAACAACTAGGATTTTTTACACAACTGCATTCTTCTTATTAGTAATTGAAAACTACAATAGTTAACTAAACATGTGTAGCAGCTAACATAGCACTTGAGGAGCTATGTAGACTCCTGTAGTTATTTTACAAACACCTGTAGCAGCTCTTTGAACACCTGTAGCATTGCTATATGTGACCTACAATTTTCCTCCAGTATCCGTGCAACCTTCTACAAAGGTGTTTGACTAGGAAATCCACAAGTTCTGACCTTTTCAATCAATTTTTTGAATCAAACTTCCCTATCTAGGGGCGTTTTGGTCCCCAATAACCTTATGCCATCAACAACTAAATTTGAAGAACTTAGTTTACGTGCCTTTTCAAGAGTTCTCCTTAATATGTCTTGGCATTGCTCAAGCCCAAATTGCTCTTTAAGCATATATGAACCAATCATGGTGCCTATTTGTCTTATGAATATTCCTCTTACTATATCAATAAAACTGAAACTGAAGGAAAACAAAAGCCTGCTCACCTTTGTGGATTCTACTCAAGTCTTGTGCTCTCTCTTCTCCTCAAATTGAACATGCTTGCTTTCTTGAGTCAACCTTGTACCTTGCTGCTCTTGAGCATGCTATTTTGTATCAGTTTGAGTTTTTACAATAGCCCAACAATAGCCTTTTCATGACCATGTTGTTCCTCATTGATTGGGGAGCTAAATTGTTCAATGGCATTGATTAGCCTTGCACTTCTTGAGTTACTAGCAATGGTAAGCTTGGATCTACCAACATAAGAATTTACAAAGAAACTTATACCTTTAAACTAGCTTGTACATCCATCAAATGCAAAGGTACAACCTCCTAAACTTCACACTTCACTTCCAACAGCATGTATAGCAAGAGTAGGTCTATATAGACAAGGAAGACAATGATTTATTACAACATTTCAAACAAAATTAAAGTCTCTTGTTGGTACAACCCTAGGAAGAAGTACGACTAGCATGGGGAATAGTATGGCTAGAACACCTCCATTTCAAAAAAAAACATTGAAAGGAAACTCACATAAACAACATCATACAAACTTTGCAAACCAACTCATCAAATATTTCCTACGAAACCCGAGGACGCGTCCCCTACCTGAAAACCCCCGTCCCAGTCCCAGGGACGTTTCGGGGACCTGGTCGTCCCCTCCCCGTCCCCAAATTGTCAGAATTTTGAGGGAACGTCCTTGAAACGGGGGGATGACTTCCCTAGCTGTGGGGGACGTCTGTAGCTCCTAGGGACGAATTGGGGATGTCCCAACTGTCTCGGGAATGGCTAGACGTCCCCCACATCTAGGGCTAGGGAAAAATATTTTTAAAAAAACAAGTTGTATTTTCATTTAAAAAAAAAAATTCTAACATGGGCCCTCTATCAATTCAAATTTTTCAAAATAGTTATTAAAAATTATTGAAAATACGACTATCTATATATTTCTAACACGGGCCCTCTATATTGAAAATTTTTAAAAAACGACTATGAATTTTATTATTATCGAATTTGAATAGTTATGAAATCAAAATACGACTATCTATATTTTTCTAACATGGGCCCTCTATCAAAAATTAAAAGGCAACATTAAATTTATTAATTCATATCACATATTTATAATTTTAAATTAATTCATATTATAAATTTTAAAATTTATAAATAGAAAATAAATTAAATAATAAAATATTAAATAATAAATATTATACTTTGCTTTTTAGTATTTACTTGGTACTATTTTGATTTCCATATCGCAATTGACAATGAAACAATATGGCAGCATTGTAGCCTTTGGGCTTTTTGTATGTTATTTCTTTAATATCTATTATGATATGCATATTGACAATGTGAATGAATTGAAATTCTGAATTATGAGTGCATATTGAGTATTGAGTCTATTGATAATGTTGTATGTTCGATGTTCACATTCTAAAATGTTTTCATAGTATCATACACATGCTATATCCATGTTTTCATATGAATATAATGTATAGATGCATGCTTTATCCATGTTTTCATATGAACATTTAGAATTTTCATATATATTTTAAATTTTCCCTATATTTTATATAGCCGTCGCCTTTGTTGTCCCCCCCTGTCCCCCCATCCCGGAAACTTGGGGTAACGTAGAATATTTTCATTATCAACAACAAACTGGAAACTTAACTTGCACACGTAGCTATGATTTTTGTATAAAACCACCAAGATCAATTAGGGGGGTTTTCGTCCTTGAAACCGGTATTTTAAGAAGGCATTTGTCCTCAAGAAAATTAGAGATGAACATGGGTTCTCTCATATGCAAAAGCAAATATCATAACATGTCTAATCTCAAAAATGTGCTCACAACCACCTTTTATAACACATTAGAGGAAATAAAATATTATTCTCCATTTTGTCCTCCTAATTTAAAAAATAAATAAATAATATTCTTTTATGTGAGCAAAGTCCCCCTTGTGCCTCGTGTCCCCTTGAAGGCACAACTTAGAACACTTTTTATTAAATAATTATATCTTAGTTGCCTTTTGATTTATTTTCCTTAGGACAACTTAAGTTATAACATTAATAATTCAATTATTCATCCAAGTTGTGGAAAGCATCAAAATGAGATAAATATGAATATTTGACCATACCATAATGTTTCTGAGGACTTAAGATGAGGAATTGTAGCAAATTGGAGACAATCTAAAAATGGCTCGTTTTTCCAAGAAGTGTGGAGAGCTCCTAAAAGGACAAAATCACATTATGAAAGCATTACGAGGCTTACCAAGATCACTTGAACATGAACAAAAGTATTGCTTGATCCATAGTTGAAAAACTCAGATTCGACAACCTCAAATTTTTTTAAAAACTCGGGACTCGCCAAAGCTCAGGAAAAACTCAGCAACTTTATCGAAGATTTGAAAATACATTTTTTAAAAAAAATTATTCAAAAACACACATTTACACCAAATTTGTAGAACATACACTGAGTTCAAACTTCAAAGAATAGGCAATTTTATTAATTTATGAAATAAAATAATAAAAAATTAAAAATTAACAATGGTTAATAAAATAAAAAAATTATAATAAAAAATATATTTGTGACCTTGCTACGATAATTAACTAGCCACTGTTAATTTTTTAACATTGAAGGTTTTTATGATAAAATATTTTTTACTGAATCTTAAAATTAAGGTAAAATAATTTAATATTTACTATTATAAGGCAAAGTAATTTTTACTGTTAGAAACTTAAAATGAATCATGATCATTAAGGTAAAAATATTTTCTAACCTTATCGATTAGCCCAGAAAGCTGCCAAACTGTGTGTCTGTGCGCTAGAAATAAATGGGATAAAGTCTGAAAAATTCGTGGCCATGCCTTGCAAAATTGTGCTAGAAGAGAATTCGTGTCGTGTGATGCTCACAGTGTTTTTTTTCACGCCATAAAAAAACAAAAAACTTCGTCATGCATCTTGCAAATGAGTTTACATTTAAAGAGTTTTTTTGTTTGTTTATGGGCGTTTTCCCCCCAAAACACATGCTTTTTTGTGTGTTGAACTCACAACGAGTTAGGGTTAAACTCGTCTATGAGTTATGAAGCGAGTAACTTGACGCGAAAAAGGATGTGTGAGTCTTTCATAAAATTGTAGGGTTTTTCATCACTAGCTTGATCAAACCCGTGCTCTCCAAGAAAGTTGGAGTTCTCCTTTTCTCACCAATTAGCCTAGGTGAAAACTCAGAAATTAGCCTAATTGTTCTCAAACTGATTAGGATTGAGAAGGTGACATTACAAATTAACAAGCCACATGTCTTGTCTAAGCTGTAAGCACTCAACAACAACCATGGACATTACAAATTAAAAAGCCACACCTCTTGTCTAAGCTGTAAGCACTCAACAACAACCATTCACAACGAATATAAATGCATACAAATTGCAGCAACTCCATGGACAAAAATTTCAAAAATAGTGGCAATTTATAAGTTGGTCATTCAATTCCTCAAGAGAAAAGTTTTTTAGAGCACTTATGTTGCAAAAAAAGCATGCAAGAAAAAAGTCTTTGGTTCCAAACCCTTGAAAGATTAAAATTAGCTAACTTAAGTCTTATGTTTTGTCACACTAACACTTTTGTTGTGATTTGATGTTAATGACTCATTTTTTTATGGTCATCCTTGTAACCAAGAAACGCTTTAGATCGTTGATTGCCCTGTACTATTATATGGGAGTTTAGTGTGATCCATAAGAGAATTCCTATCATCATAATTATTCCTCTCTAGCCATATCTTCCATGCAACCATACCTAGAGCTAGATTCTACAATTCTTGGCGAATATTGAGTGCAATAGGGCAAAGCCACAACTTAAAACATTATTTGAAGGGATTATAAATCGTCTATTTGGGATTAAAACTATCAAGGAAATAATCTTATTTGCCTCTACCATAGTCACAATGAAGA
Source organism: Cryptomeria japonica (assembly GCF_030272615.1). Classification (NCBI taxonomy): domain Eukaryota; kingdom Viridiplantae; phylum Streptophyta; class Pinopsida; order Cupressales; family Cupressaceae; genus Cryptomeria; species Cryptomeria japonica. The sequence goes on from NC_081410.1 coordinate 9,845,581, forward strand.
ATTAAGTTTTAATCGATTACCTTCCTCTTTCTAATGAGGACATAGGGAGTATCTACTTGGACCAAAGAAGTCCTTACGATGTTCCCGTATTAGGATCTTGGATTGATAAACCAGATAAAGAAATAAATTAGTCTTTAGCCAAAGTTTTGAAGTCTATATCTTTCCTAAAGGGGGGTGAGGGGGTTGAGAATCGCAACTAGGAGCTATTGATTTTTAATATCCTTCGCTCATTGTATGGGCGTATTTCTACTATGAAATCATGAAAAAAGTCTTATTGCAAGCTTTGGATTGGCCTAATACTATGCAAGAGGGAAGAGATACATGCCCATGCTTCATTTATGACATCAAGATGCTTTAGTAGAGAGTTCTATTTCCTAGATATTCTATAAGCCTTGTTGTTGATGTGTTTTTTATGCACCATGCAACACAAAATAAAATACTAAGTATTCTATCCTCTCTTGAACAAAATCCTCGCAAGTGCTAAATTGCGTGATCAAATGGGATGACTCCAAGGTTCCAAATGTCAGGTCTTGACGTGCCCTTGGATAGATTCAGTGTGTTTGATGCTATTTTGTTGGAATCACAAGGTGGACTTACGTTGAAACTTGAATGCTTGAATACCATTGGAACATGGGATTCTACTTTACTTGAAAAAGGGAAAAATGATGAAGGGTTTAGAAAGCTAATCTAAACCTAGGAATGTAATAGCGATGGAAAATCTTTGGTGAAACTCAACTAGACTTTGCTTTGCCATGCAAAGCAACAAATTCACAAAGTTTAGTGCATTCTCCTAAGGTAAGCGTATGATGTTCAAATCACTACCACAAACATAGACACCATCAAGAATATGCATATCAATGAAGGAGTAGCAATTGAACTTAAGCTTGGCTAAGTTGGATCTAGTTGACTACGCAAGACACTTTACAATCAACAAAGTGTTAGTAGTATGGATGTACAAATTTCATCATTTTTCATACACAGAGTTCTTCCATTCATCTAAACAACATGAAAATTAAATGAGAAGTAGAGACCATGCAAATTGTTGAATCAAAATACGAAGTTCACCATATCTTCAATAAAACGTATATGCTTCTTGCAACAATGTCTTGACAACAAACTCTTTTATCCTACTTTACCCCGACTGCTTGCTATCTAACATCTATCAACTATTCACTATTATCCTTTACAAATGAAGAAGTAGAGCCTTATACAGTACAATGCTCTCATTACAAGGAGTGGCCGGGATTGATTGACAATCAATGGCCAGGATTACAAGATAGAAACCCTAATCAGGGTTTGTTACACCCATTGCATAACATTTAATGCTTGACCAATGACAAAATTACATTGAGTGGAACACATCCCCTTCCTTGAATATTCGACCAATAGATGGTGAGGGTAGGTGTCTTGAACTTTGTACGTCAATGTGGTAGTTATCCTCCTTGATGGACGAGTCAGGTGCACTGAACTTGGACGCCTCAACTTGAAGTGAAGTGATAGGATAAGTGATGATTGGGAGCAACCTCAGCTAGCTAGTTGTACACCTTGTAACTCATCACAAGTTGTAGGTGATTGATGCATAACTCTTGATACTCAACATTATCAAGCACCTGCAGTGAAGAATGGGATGATGGTGGGAGATATTCCCTAATTGTATAATCTTCCTGACTTGATCACCTTCACCTTGGAGCTTCCATCTCTGATTACTCTTGCTATATTGATAATGACTCTTGGATTTTTGGAGGAAATTCAAGATTGTGAAAATTTTCTTCCTTGGCATGTTTCAATCTCATGCTTATTCTTTGTTGTCTTTCCCTATGATGGAAGTTCTCTACTATTTTCATGAAGCTATTTCCTTGAATGTTATTGATGGATCATCCATAAGGCAGATTCTTCCCTTGCACTGATAAGTTCCTTGTGTTTGATTCTTCGAGCCTTAAAGATTCCTATCCTTGTGTTGTACTTGTTACTTGCAAGTCATCCATGCCTTGATTCACCCTCTTGCATGTAAGTGTGATCTTCCTTCCATGGCTTGAAGTCTTGACTTTCTCACAATCCCTTGTATGTTCATCCCACGTGCATCAAACCTAGAAACAAACATAATTTGAATCAAAACATTGTAGAAAGTACTACTATCAATTCACAAATCAAGCTTCCCACTACTCTCCCTAAATTCGGAAATGAATTTTCTGATCCTAGAAACATCTGATTTTAAGTCTGATTTCCTTTCTTTTGACTTAATTCTCATTAATTTGAGTATGATTTTGTAACGTTTTTAGGCCTAATACATGTTTGATCTGGTAGCTCATAGGTTTGGCTTGATTTTACAAGTCTGATTTTTCACTATTCTTGCTCTTAGCCATGGATTTAGAAGTAACCTCAAGAAGTTCGGGCTTTTGTAGCCTCATTGACAATCAGCATAGGTAAGTCAAACATTTCATAGGGCATTGACTGTGCCAATGAGCAGGTCGGAGATTTAGAGGGGCATTGATTGAGATAGTTCAGGGATTTCATGGATCATTGATAGTAAGTGCAAGCTAATCGGGTTTTAGAGGTAGCATTGACAGTGGTAGGTCAGACTTTTGAGACCCCACTTATCGAAAATGGTTGAGCTTTTGATAGGTCATTGACAAGAAGTGGTTCAACCCTTGATAAAGCTTCTAGCCCCCATTGTGTTCATGTCTTCAAACTTCTTTAGTAATCCATCTTGATCTCTCTTTTTCATTGAATTCATCTCACTTAACATATTAAACTCGTCTTTTCCTTCATATTTGACATAATCATTGCCTTAGACATTTTCATCTAACCTTGGGCGGATTTATTAGCATGCATTGGTAGTGCCTTAAGGAGGTCATGGATTTGAGAGGGCATTGATTGAGCAAGGCCGAGGTTTTGACCCCTCACTGAGTGTGAGCAAAGATAGCTATGCTTGCTCAATCAATTCAATTTCATCAGACATCAAGCATTGATCCTCAAAATTTTCATCTCGCTTAGCAAAAGCATCCTCATCATAGATCAGACTTTGGAGAGATCACTGACTGAGCAAGGGAGAGATCGGGCTTTGGAGGGGGCATTGATTGGAAAAGTTCGGACTTTTGTGGGGTCACCGACTGATTGCTAAGGCTAGGTGGGGGTTTTGGGGGGTCATTGACAATGAGTCAACCTTGTCAAATTTTGTGAATAGTATCATTCACCTTGCCAACTCAAGGAGTCCTTTGTCATTATCAAAGCCTTCTCATGCAGATTAAGCCTTCATCTTGCATCTATCATCTCGATCTTTGATCTTCATGTTTACATTCATTGTCTTTATCTCTGTTGATGATGATCAAATGAAATGACCATCATATGTCGTTCATCTCCTAAGCCTGAGAGCTATTGACCTCACTCCAACCCAAAGAGAGACCTAACTCGATCAACTCTTGACAACCTAAGAGCTACATTATTTCAAGCAAAAGGTTAATAGCTAAAACACACCAACTAACCTAGAAAGCAGAAAAATGTGGGGGTCCCCATTTGCAATGGGGCGATGTGTGAAATGGTCACAACACTCATCATTGTCAAGTTTCAACTCAATAGTTTGTAACCTTTAAACACTTGGTTTTAAGATAGGTAGTCAATGTTTGGTACTTAGGGTTTGCATTAAGAGGATTGCTCATGAGCTAACAATATTCTTGAAATGTTGTTATTATACCATTTGAACATTCCAAAACCCATACTTTAGCAAAAATACATGTAGCCTCAATTCCTTCCTATGTCACCAAATCTCTAGGAAGATCATTATAGAAGAGCATGCATATCAGATTGTCTCTTTGGAGATACTTTTCGTTGAGAATATTGGCCCAAGAGGGTCAATTGTTGGTAAAGAACCCCGAGACAATTTTAGCCATTGGGAACCTCAAGATCATTTTGGCCATTGAGGCTTGATTGAAGAGGCCACTTTCCTTAAAACCTAAGCCTCTTGTAATGTCCCCTTCTCAGTAAGGAGTAATCAGTTGTCCATTGGCCTATTCCGGAGACCCGTAGGCTGATTGGAATGAGGAATTAGGGTTTCCTATTTTATAGGAGGATTCTTCGCAGTTTTCAGGGATGTTTTGATTGGAGTTTGGTAGAATAAATCAATGTTCCTTTTGGGTTTTTTGTAAGCTTCGTAGTGGCATGACATGCAATCACTTTAGGGGAGTTTGCAAAACTTATGATTTTTAGTAAGTTGATGTTAGTTGTCATGATTACTGGGTTTTTCTGGGTTTCTCGAGCTGAGCTACATGGTTTGAAGATTAGTATTTTTGGAGTTATTTTCTGGACTTACTATTTTTAGTAAGTGTCATTTTAAGCAATTCAGTTATGAGTTCAGACCCAACTCAGTGATGGTTTTCAGCACTTCAATCCATAGCTCAAATTGGTACTGATCAATATTTGTTTTGCTAGTGATTAATTAAATATTAATACTTTAAAGTTTAAAATTTAATTATATTGTTGGACGATTTAGGAAATGAAAGGAGCATTTTATTCAAAATTTATTTATTCTCCTAACTCACGCGCCCAAGGGATGTAATATACGCTCATGTATAATGTTATTTTATGTTACAAGTTTAGACAATGAAAAGTTCGAATTTTGTGCCTAGGAAACGAGGACGCCAAGGCAAAGTCATGTTTGAAATGAAATGCAAATGAGGAAGTGTAATTTGGACGCCATTTGGAGGTGAATTTGGGGTTTTAGAAACTATAAATACGAGAGCTTGGTCTCTCATTTATCATCTTTGAACATTTTCATAACAAAGTGTTGCCAAAATTGTGCCAGACCTTTGCTTCGAAGTTGCGTGCTTCCTAGCTTGTTCCAGTTTTGTGCTTGGGAGATAGCACCTAGCTGTGAGAGAGCCTATTTCTCATTTAGAGGAGTAGATTGAGCTTCAAAGTGATGGAGTTTGCTATTACATTTTCAATTTTTTGATTGCTATTGTGTTTTTGGTGTGTGCTGGGCATATAGTGGTTGAAGCAATATTTTGATCATATCGCCTTGTTTGCTGAGCGTATCAATATGGGTATTGTATCTGATTTTCTCTATCATGTGGGCAATGATGTCCTCCATAGGGGAGATGATAGTTTGCTGATTTGAATTTTATATTGCTGATCGGATTTTTCTGCCGGGGCGCCCCTTCCCTGGCTGTCTTGGGATGCGTGCAACTGGTCGCGGACTCTGGAGTTGCAGGTTTGAGGTTCTGAAATGGTTGTTTATGCTATATTAGTCATTTGCTTTTGATTTGGTGTGATTTCGAGTAGATTTGTGCTAGTTATGAGCATTTTGGTGTTTCCGGTAGTGGCTGGTCTGCATGTTATTCACTTTCAATAATAGTTGCTTAATGTTTGAGTTGGTTTTAGAGGTAGCTATCATTTTTTATCACATTGTTCTTCTATTCTAATCATTTCTCTCTATACTGTAAGGTTGAATAGTAGTACTATCAACTACTTCTGGACTGTAAAGCATACCCTATTGAAAAGTGGAAGAGGTTGGCTTGCCGCCTACATTTGATATTTGTAATTCTCTCCTCCTGCTGCATAAGTGGTAAAGTGATATTTTGTTTGTAATGGTCCTCCCGTTGTATAAGCGGTCGAGTGATTTTTATTTGTAATAGTCCTCCCGCTGCATAAGTGGTTGAGTTGAGCTTTGTTGTAAGTGTTCAGTCCTCCTGCTGAAATATTGCTGTAGACTGATTCGTGCTTGGTTTTGTTCTTGTTCTCCTTGGCTGGTTTACCGCCAAGCTTTCTAGTTTTATATTCCCGCTGGAAAGTGGAAGGGGCTGGGTTGCCACCGATTATTGTTATCAGTACTTTCAACAGTTTACATCTAATGATCCCTTGCTACCGTATGCTCTCACCCTCTCAGCTTGGGCTCTTGGTGATCAAAAGGTGTAGGGTTCCTTTCAGTTGGTTTAGTTTTCTTATTCTAATCCCTAACGGGTGTTGGTGTGATTGTAATCTTGTTTAAAAATAAATAAAAAATTGTGGGGATATTACACCTCCTTTGTTAATGTTGGAACAAATCTGAACCCAAGAAACTAGAAAGTACCTAAAATGGTCCCTTGTTGTTAATGTTGGCCCTATTAAAATTTTGCGCAAATTCTTGGTTTTGGGTATTTAATTATTGCTCTATGTTGCATTTCAATGTTGCATTTTGCTCATGCCCACAATTGCATCATTTGGTTGTGCTTGCAAGTTTTAAATCTTTTGTTTGCTCCAATTTATCCTTCTTATGATCAAGATTCTAGTATAGTATGGTTCTAACAATGTTTAATTTTTTAATATAGATGTGTCCAGGTTACCACATTTAGGTGTTTTGATTTTATTTAACTTTATGAGTAGGAATTAGAGGTTGACCCCCCTCTGTTGGTCAACACCACTACAAAGCTTTTCACCTCATGTGAAGTTGAGACTGGCATTAAGATGTAGGGGGTTGGAAAAGCAAAGGACTTGGTTGAACTTCAAGCGAAGTTTCTAAAATGGGGGGTGAGAACTCTCGTGCCACACATTATGAGAATATTCAACTACATCATTTTGCATGGGTTTCCAAGGGATTGGACAACCAGCCTAGCGATACATCTTTTTAAAAGTGTCGACATTAATAACCCTTCCAACTATAGCCTATAAAGATCAACCATTTTTTATGAAGTTTTTTGGTAGTTTGGTTGAAAATAGGGTAAAAAAATGGGTAGAAGAAAAAGAAAAGTGAGCAAAAGGTCAAGCATGTTTTAGGCCTAGACACTCTATGGTTGATCGTGGAGTCACCTTGAGACACATCATTGAAAAAGTTTGGGATGAAAGAGAAGATGGTTTTTGTTGTTTTGTTGACTTCAAAAAGGCTTTTGACATGGTTCCCATGGACAAATTGTGGTGTAGAATGGAGGAACTTGGTATTCCTATGCATTTAAGAGTGGATGTCCATAGACTTTATGGAGAAGTTAAAATTTGGTAGGTATTTAGAAAAGTTTTAGAAGTGACATTGGGGTCAAGCAAGGGTGCCCCCTATGTCCTACGCTCTTCGGTTTATATATTGACAAGCTTGAAGAGTGGTTGAATTGTCAAGGGGGAGATGGTGTTTGTTTGGGAGAATTTGTGATGAAGCTTCTTTTATATTTAGATGAGCTTATTTTGACTGCTGAATCAACTTACAGGTTGCAAGAGCACTTATATCCCCTTGAACATTTTTGTAGGGATGTGGGGATACAAGTGATACCAGCAAGACCAAAATTTTGATTTTCTCCAATAATAGAAAATAGAATCAGCATAAGTCATACTTCGATTACAACAACCCTTGAAGTAGTAATTGAGTACAAATGTAGTGGAGTTGACTTCAACAACAAGCTTAGTTTGGAGGGCTGTAGAAAGAAGAGAACTTTGGGAGGTTGCAAAGCTTTATATGTTCTCCAAAATAGATCTAGAGAGATAGAGTTATGGGATTGGAAAACCATTCAGACTCTTTTTGGGCTTTTAGTGCTTCTTGTAGTGCTCTATGGGCTAGTAGCACGTCAGACACAAAGTGGAAATAAATTAAGAAAGTTCAAAAGCATTTGATCACAAGCAAGTTCAAAAAAAAAAAATTCAATTCCTTATGAGATCATGTTGAGTGAAATGGGGGTGACTCCTATTGAAGCAATTGCTATGGCGGGTCTCATAAGATATTTAAAAAGAAGTGAAGAAATGGAAGTTATTAGGTGGCTTAAGGTTGTTTTTAATGAAAAGATGAGCAAAAGAAAAAAAGACATGGATGAAACAAAACAACAAATGGATGAGCAAACAAAATATATACTTTAATGCTTGCACCACAAACAACAAAGAGATAAAACCTTTTGTTTTAGATAAGTTTTGCAAGGGTATATGGGGTAAAGTGCCAATGGAAAAAAAAAAGTATTATCTTGAATGGTTCAACCCCATGTGTGATCATCAACAAAATGCATACATAGTAGCCAATATTTTGTGGAGATCTAGGTTTCTTATTACTTAATCAATGATCAACTCTCATCAACTTTGATGTGAAATGGGGAAGTGGAAAAGACCTAAAGAAGCACGAGAAGAAAGGGTGTGTATTTTTTGCAATACCATGGTAGTGGAATAAAAAAACACTTTGTTATGGACTGTGATGCCTTCATGGACACTAGAGACAAGCATGCCATTATAATGACAACTGGTTGTTGGGATAAATTATTCAGCGAGAAGACTATTGAAAAGATGGGGATGCTTATCATTTCCTTGAATAGGAAAAGACTGAAATGTAGAAGAGCAAAATGACAAGGCTGGTTATCCCATATGCTATTTTTAGCCTCGTGGATGCTAAAAAGTTCTATCTATCTATCATATGGCCTTTGATTTAGAGGCATGGGTATGTACTTGGTTGAGGTGCTTGGTGTGGTGACACATGGAGTGTTGCTATTTGTGATTTTAAAATGGTCATTTTGTTGATTTACAAGTGGTATCCTACTATTTGCTAAGAATTATATATGATATGCCCCCTTTAACATAAATAACATGGGATATGTTGTTTAATATGATACTGGGTTTTAAATATTTGAAATAAACCTAAACTATTTTTGTGTGGCTTATTGGGTACACTATGTTGCTTGGCGTGGACCCACATCCTACATGGTGAAACATTAATCGTTTGGGGAATTAATCGGCAAAACAAAAGTATAAGATTTTTTGAAAAAATCGAGAATTAATCGGGAAAAAATCGGCAAAAAATCGGATATAGTATAAAAATAAAAATATTTTAAAAATTAAATATAGTATAAATTAAATATATATTAAAAATGATATAATATACATAATAAATTTAAAATAAATATTATTATATTTACATTTATTAATGGTCTATAAAGATACGAATTTATAATTTTTAAATTATTTATATTTCTAATTTACAATTTTATTAAATTATATAATTATTCTATATAGTTTTTTTTTTTTGTATTAAGTATGAACAACAAACTAGAAACAACAATTGGAAGACCACAAATCCACTTTAAACAATGAGACAAATACAACCATTGGTGTCCCTCATGGGAGTTGAACTTGGGTCTCCACATTGAGAACTCAATGCTTTAACCAAGCTTAGCCCCTTGGACTTATTCTATATAGTTTAATAAATGACACACTAATATAATATATAATAATTTTAATTTACAAATTATTTTATATATATTAATTATATATTAAAAATTAAATAATATACATTATAAATTAAAAATAAATATTATTATATTTACATTTATTAATGGTCTATAAAAATGCAAAGTTTTAATTTATAGTTTTTAAATTATTTATATTTCTAATTTACAATTTTATTAAATTATATAATTATTTCATATAGTTTAATAAATTACACACTAATATAATATATAATAATTTTAATTTATAAATTATTTTATATATATTAATTATATATTAAAAATTAAATAATATATATTATAAATTAAAAATAAATACTATTATATTTACATTTATTAATGATCCATAAAGATATGAATTTATAATTTATAATTTTAAAATTATTTATATTTCTAATTTACAATTTTATTAAATTATATAATTATTCTATATATTTTAATAAATGACAATAATATAATGTATAATAATTTTAATTTATAAATTATTTTATAATGTTAATTATTAAATTATTTTTAATTATATATTAAACATAGGAAACAATAATATAAATGAATGTAAAGATTACCGCTTATAATTTTTTTTATAAATACCTATATAAAATTTATAATCCCCCAAATAAGATGTCATAGTTTTTAATTTAGAGTTCAGATTTTAATTTAAAGTTCTCAATAATATAAAGTTACCAAAAATAAGGAAACAACGGAAAGCTTATTCTCGTATTTCTCAAGCTTTATCAATTGCAGAAACGTTATTTCCAATTTTTATTTATAATTCCCAGGTGAAACAGCGCGAGACAAGGTGAGGCAACAGCGAGACAAGGTGAGGCTCTTATTCAAAATGCAAACAAAAATATTTAAGGTTTCAATTTTCAGCAATACAGAAAGTCATTAAGGTTTTGCAGAGGTCAACATGTCCGGCAAAATATTAAGGACAAAAATTTCGAACCCTAACTGATTCCATGCAAACTATACCCAGAATCGGTCTATTTTCATAGGTGATTTTTAGGGTTTATGTCATTTTTTAATCGAGCAGATATTTCGCAATTTTTAAACACGATTTAAACACGATTTTGCAGAGTTCTACCCGCAATTAGTCGGCCAAAGTCGTTGACTGATAGTCAACGATTTTTTGGCCCGACTTTGGGGAAAAAATCGGCATTTCTGACGATTCACGATTATTCACGATTAATCGCGACTCAATATATGGGCTTGATGGCGTATCCCAAGTTTATAGATGTTAAAATTTTTATATTTTGGTGTCGTATGGAGTTGATTCTTTGGGAATGAAACTAATAAACATATGTTTATCAAGGTGGTTTGAGTAAATTTTATATAATTCTTTGGATTGAGCTTTTCCTTCAATTAGTTCACTTATGTTCTTTATGATGAAAATATTATATTGCTAAAATGATAAATTGGAGGGTTCTTTAATGCAAACATGTGTTGGGCCATGGTTTACTTGTATGGATCTATGGATGAAGGATAGTGGGGCCCATTTAACATTTAGATCTATAGGAGCCAATAGTGTTATTACATGAGGATTTTTTTTGGTAGAAACTTGCAACTATCTTCCACGTGATAAGGAGCCATTGGACTAGAATACAAGAATGAAGATTGGAGCTGGTTCTGCTTGAGGACTGGTACTTGAATGGTAAGGAAAAGTCCTTTGTTATCTATTATCTATCGTGGTTTTAAATCTTCTACAATTTTTTTAGATGGTAATTTTAATTTGAAAGTATCAAACTTTGGTCTAGTAAAACTCAAACTAGTTGGGAATAAAACTTGTCTCTACAAGAGTAATGGGGACACACGGCTATTGTGCTCTAGAATATGCTATGATAGGTCATTTGATTTTAAAATCTGATTTCTACAGTTATGGTGAGGTAGTGAAATTTCCAAAGGTCAAGAAAAGGAATCTTAGAGAAGGAATTTGGATAATTTTGAGAATGGGAAGGCCAAAGGGATAGCCCTAGCTATGTTGGAAGAGGTAGAGAAGGCAAAAATATTTTTGCTTCAAACCATGACTATGTGTGGGAGGGTGCTTTTCTTGAGGCTAAGATATGGAGAGAAAATTGGAAAGAGATCATGAGAGTAAATCAGCAAGGTGGGATCTTTGATGGTAGTATAGGATAGAAAACTTGCATGTCTATTTAGAATGGATGCTTTGGTTCTTCCAAAAGAGCTTGGATTAAACTGGTTAGTTTATAGGAACCATGAGATCCTATATATGCATTTGAAATTTGGTGGATGTATCAGTGTTATTTTGACTGTTTTGAGTCAATACCATTTGGCATAGCTCTTACAAGGAAATATAGTATGTGCAATGCTCCTCAAGGACGCATCTCCTACATTGGAAGCCTCGTCTTCTACAAGAGACATTTTGAGGATGTGGGGACACCTAGGAAACATCCCCCCTTATCCATTTTTCATGCCTTCTTTAGGGAACGTTTATGTATGCTTAGGGGATTTTAGGAGATGACTAGATGTCCCTGAGATGGCGAGGGGGCATAAAAGGTGTCTCTCTTTTGCCCGAGAATGGCTAGCTGCCCCCTATGACCCAACAATTTTTCACATGGTTTTTAAAAAGAAAAAAGACTTTGTTAAATTAGAAAAAGGGATGGGGAGGCCCATAGGGACCCTGGCACTCCACCTCTTTAAATTAAAACTAAAACTAATTCATCTATAAAAACAACTAAAAACAAAAAAACTCTCATTTTAACTCTTGCAAACTTTTGTTGAAGAGTAGGAAGAGAATAGCAACAATTGAAAGAGGAGAGAAGAACAAATGAAAGAGGAGACTAGGGCATCAAATCTTCTACATTAGAGGTAAGTTCTTCATCTTACATTTGTTTTTTCAATTTGTTTTGCATTTATAATTTTTTTTTTTAAATTTTAACATAGGGAGGGCATTGTGCGTTAACCAAAAAAAATCATGGGCAACGGTAATAGTTGTTGATGTGTTTTTTACGCACATGCGAACACAAAATAAAATACCCAAAAGTATCTTATCCTCTCTTGAACAAAGTCTCTCAAATGCCGAAGATTGGCTTAAGGATCATTTGAGATAACTCCAAGGTTCTGGTATGTCAGGTCTTGACGTGTGGATAAGCACAATTGGTTGATGCGATTGTTGGTATCACAAGGGACTTACGTTGAATTGTCAAATGCTTGAATCACTGGAACTTGATCATCTAATGTTACAATCTTGTGATGCTTTGTTTTATCCTAAACTAGCTTGATTTGAAAAAAGGGTAAAAGATGAAGGGTTGAGAAAGTCTATTCTAAGGCCTCAAATGTAAGAAGATGGATGAATGATTAGACGGAATCCAACTGGGCGAGGTCTCACTATCAACTTGAACAATTTGACACAAGCTCAGTGCAATCTTCTAAGGACTTTTCAAAAATGTTCAAATCATTACCATCAAACATTGCTCACCATTCAAGTTAATACATAAACAATGGATGTATGGCGATTTGAATTTAAGCTCATATCACTCTAGTTGACCACACAGGGCACTCTTACAATCAGCAAGAGGCTAGTGGTATGGACTAAAGGATTCCACACAAATGCATTCAACAAATTCCTTCATTCAATCTAATTGACATGAAAGCAAATTGAGAAGTAAAGATCATGCAAGTTGTTGAAGTAACAAATCAAATTCACCATAACTTCAAGGAAATCAATTGCTCTTTACAACAAGGTTTGGCAACAATCTTTGCCTTCTCTTAATCTAATTTCTATTCTAGCTACCATCTAAGCCCTATTCACTATTCACTACTCTACTCACTAGCTATTAACCTTTACAAATGAAGAACTTGAGCCTTTTATAATGCTCTTAATACAATTCAATGGCTCAAATCAATTTGAGATCAATGGCCGAGATTTTATAATGAAAACCCTAATTAGGGTTTGTTACAACAAATTCAGTTCTGGCCAATGAAATAATAACATCATCTGGACATGACCAATAGATAATAGGGGTAGGTGCCTCAAAGTATGTGCCCTTATGGACGAGTCAAGTTCATTGAATCAAGACGTGCTGATGTGGAACTTCTCTGATTGGCGAGTGCTCACTGGGATGATGACTAAAACGCCATCTCATCTTGATATTACCTTGGAATGAATCCTTGATGTCATAGCTGCTTCTTTACACTTTTGAAACTCTTTCTTTATGTTTCCGTTCATTTTGTTGGTGTTGTGGATCATGTCTTTATGTAAGTGAGTGCTTCTTGTGAGATCCCCTTCTTATGTTTGTCTATGAAGTTCCCTCGAGGGTATCTTCTTTCTATCTTAATCTTGATGTTGAAATTTGATCCTTTAGAGATTTGTTTCAATCCTACTTCAATGCGATCTCCTTGATTTCTTTCTTCATCTCCTGCAAAACAAACAAGCAAGCATCAAACACATATGATATTCCTTCTATTATAACTTCTCAGTTTGATGTAATAATGTGATTTTATGTGATGTGCAGGTTTAACAAGAGCATCTATAGAGGAGGTTGCTCCTTGGTATGAGCAAATTTGTTGTCTCCTTGATGAATTCGCTTCTTCCTTTGTAAATTTTGCTGTCACTATTGATTGGAGTCGCTGCTTCCGGATCAGATTTGATGTTGATGCGTGACTGAATTCGCTGTAGATGATGATTGAACTTACTGCCTTGCTTATAAAATTCGCTAATCTGCTCCTGAAGTTTGCTGATTAGAAAGAGAAGTTGAATTTGATTGGTGTTTGAAATGATTGCTTGAGCTTCTTCTATAGGCGATTAGGGGAAGATTGTGTCTTTTCCCATATAGGCCGACTTAGTGTAATAAAATAAAATTAGTAAATCCTTTCATGCTGGCCGACTTACTATTAGACTATTGAGAGAATTCACTCATCTATGCTGATCCTTGAAGTTTGCTTATCTATCTCCAAATATGAAATTCGCCCATATCCCTCAATTTTTTAAGTTCGTTCATCTGGGCTAATTTGTGAAGTTTGTTCATGACATTCACTCTTAGGTGCTTGGACATCGAATTCGCTCATCTCCCTTTAATCATGAAGTTTGCTCATATGCATGGATTTTTGAAGTTCGCTCATGGGGCTTAATCCTTGAAGTTCGCTCATATAGCTCCAAACATGAAGTTAACTTCTTACTCGCCTTTCATCATTTTGATTTCAAAATTGTTCTCTTTTAGGCATGCTAAAGTATCAAATTAGCTCTAGGAAATGATCTATTAGCTGCCTTGTATCTTGTTTTGGGCAAATTCGCTCATCTATTCTGATCCTTGAAGTTCGCTCATCTCCCTTGAATCTTGAAGTTCGCTCAGGTCATCGAGTTCATGAAGTTTGTTTCAAATTGAATCAACTCAAGGTAAATGCCTTCAAATCTCCTTCGCTCTTCCATCATGAATTTCGCTCATAGGTGCTTGAATATGAAATTTGCTCATCTCCCTTCCATCGTGAAGTTCGCTCATATGCATTGATTTTTGAAGTTCGCTGATGTGTACTGATTTTTGAAGTTCGCTGATGTGTACTGATTTTTGAGGTTCGCTGATGTACCCTAATTCTTGAAGTTCGCCGATCTAGCTCAGTTTGTGAAGTGCGCTCATGTAGCTTCATTCTTGAAGTTCGCTCATGTAGGTCAAGGTGTGAAGTTCACTGATGTAGCTCGATCCTTGAAATTCGCTCATCTAGCTCAGTTTATGAAGTTGGCTTTCAACTCAAAATCACTATTTCTATGCATATGAAGTTCACTGCTGGAGGCCATCACATGAAGTTCGCTCTCATAGGGCTGAACATGAAGTTACCCACTAACTTGCCCTTCAAACACTTTGATCATTTCTCGATCGGGTTTCCAGGCCACCTTTGCAACTTGACACTTTGATCAGCTAATTTGAATGTCTTTGAATCTCCCCATTTGATCAGCGAACTTAGGCAGCTTTGCAAACATGATAGGTCAGATTAGGGGACCTTTGCAAACCAAAACATGATCGGTGAAATCGAAAACCTTCAAAGCTTTGTCAACTAGCTGGTCTGGTATGTCACACTTTCAAAGGCACAAAATCATTTCCAATGAAGCCACCTTGATTGGCTTTGGATAACCACTGAAACGATTCAAGTCTCAGATTTGAACTTTATATTGCCACCTTGGAGGTCAAACTTGCTGAAGAGTGACAAATTCACTGCCCTTTCAATCAATGTTGAAGTATCAAAACTCAATATCGTTGTCCTTCAAGCGTGAGTTCAAAATGGAATCTCCTTGATCATATATCGGTGAGTGGATCAGATTGCCTTTGGGTTGATCTCTGATGATTATAATGCCAAAGTGAATTCATTGAAGAAAAAGATCAAGATTGCTGCCTCAAAACGATCAGAATTTGATCAATATCACAGTTGCTGCTGTATGCACTAGCTGGGCGATCCTCAGTGAATGTCCTCAAAAGAAAATGATTTCACCACCTTTGAAGCAAATCTTCCATTGTGAACTTGGAGATTTGGATTAAATTTACGGTGAAATGTGCTTTATATTCTCCATCCTAAAGTTTTAGTGGAGCCCAAATATGCCACGGGTGTGAAAAGGGAGTGGAAAGGTGTAATAGAAAAGAGGATATTGTGGCAAAGAAAATGGGGTGATGTGGTAAAGAAGTGCCATGGAGGGGATAACGTGGAAGGGATGAAGTGGTAGAGTGAGGTGGATGCTCTCCCTTTTATTTAAAATTCCTTAAAAAAAACTTTTCTTTCATTTCAAAATTTTGGTGGGGCCTAAAATGTGATGTGGCAAGGATGGATGAAGAAATGTGAAGTGGTGTGGGTGAAAGGAAGAGTGGTAGGGGAAATGCCACGTGAGGAAGGGAAGGAGAGGATGTTTGGGGAAACAGTAGACATAAGGGGTATGGATGATGAAGGTAGGAAATACGTGGGGTGAAGAGATTTAGGATGTGGGAGGTAAAAGGGGTTGGTGAAAGGAGTTAAGATATATGGGGAGTAAAATGGAACGGGAGGTATAAGGGGTAATAAAAAGTGTAAGGGGTAAGGTGGTAGTTAAGGGAAATGGTAGGAAATGGAAGGTGGGTTAGGATAGGACAGGGGTAGGAGGTAGAGTGGTAGGTAAGGGAAAGGGTAGGCTAAGGGAAGTAGAAGGGTAAGGGGTGTGAGATGGAGGGTAGAGGATGTAGGTGTGAGTGTAGGTAAAGGGTAGGGAGGTATAGGTAAGTATAAATGTAGGTGAAGGGTAGTGAGTGAGTATGCTAGGATGGGAAGAGGGTTAGGTAGGTGAGGGTATAGGTGAAGGTAGGGAGGTAAATGAGATGGAAGGGGTGATGGAGGTAAAGGTAAAGGTAGTGGTAGGGGTAGGTTAAGGATGTGAGATGGAAGTTAAGAAATATAAAATAGGTCATGCAGGTGAAGTGGGTTAGGATATGGGGATGGGTGGAAGGATGGGTAGATGGAGTATAGAAAGGTAGGTGGGTAGAGGATATTGAGTGAAATGGAAGCAGTGAGGAGAAGTGAAAATGGTGGTGGCGACGGTGAGGAATGGAAATGGGAGTGATTGGGTTTGGGTGCCCATTAATAGGACTAAGAGAAGTGGAATGGATTATGCCTTGACTGATACCTCACAACAAGTGATAGTGAAGAGTTTGATGTTCAAATGCAAGAAAGAGGTAGACCTAGAACTCATAGAAGTCATCAAACAACACCATTTGACTTAATTATGTTGTGACCTTTTTCACACATCGCCCCATTGCAAATAGGGACTCCCAGTTGTTTTTGCTTTTTAGGGTTTTTTTGTGAGTCGCCAATCTTTGCAAATCTAGAGTTAGGGGTTTTCAAGAGTTTTTTTAAAAACTCCTCAACACAATTGGACCAATCAGGATCAAATGGACATTTTGACATCACAAAAGTGCCAAGGATGAAAAACGCAACTGCTTGAGGTCAATTATGACAACTTCCTTTGTTTTTGGAATTCTGCTTTTTTGCTTTTTGCTTTTTCATTTTTGGCACTTTGAGACCAATCGGGGAAGCAACTTTTTCACCTACTTTTTAGCTTGGAATCACCATATGATCTTCTTTTCAATATGAGCATACGCGGTGATTTTATTCAAGAGAGGACAGAGTGTCTTTTGGGCATCTTTATTCTGTGTTCAGTGTGTCGCAAAACATGCACCAATAGGGAACAAGTCATACCCTAAGGACAAACCTTGCACTCCTAAGACTCACTTCATCTCGGACTAACAAAACCAAATCCTCTCATACGCAAAGGCTAAAGACTCAAACTATTGCCAAGCTAAAGACGATTAAGCAAAACAACCTTAAAGCAAAAAGTGGGGGTCACCATTTGCAATGGGGTGATGTGTGAAAACATCACAATAGAACCTAGGAACCCCTGTTTTCTTAGAGAAATTGATTTTGGTATGGAAGTCTTTTGCCACAATCATGGTGACTCTTCTCAAAACTTCACAAACTCCTTAATCTGGGTCCAATATCTGTCCTTTTTTTTCATTAGCTTGGGGGCCATAGATATTAGTGATAGGAAAATTAAACTTTGAGTAAACACCTCTAACATAGCAATCCATCCAAGAGTTGAAGGCACAGATCTTTTGCAAAATTATCTCCTTTCAGTTCCAAATGTTTGTTGGGTGTCCTAAAGAACCCTTAACTGCAAACTACTTTGCTAAATATTGTCCATTTTCCGTAAAAGAGAAATTAATAATCTCCCGAATATTATCTTTCTTGTTTCTTGGATCAAAACAATCTTCAGATTATATTTTTCCAGGAATCTTTTGAGTAACCATTTCTTGGAGGTAAGTTTGATCCAATAATATTCCAAGATAGGATCTTTGTAGGGAAACCTTTGATCTCTTATTGTCCAATTTAAATTGATGTTTTGCTGCCACCTCCACCAAAGCCATCAATTGTAAAGCTGGATTCCTATTCGGCCTGCCTGTCTTGTTACTTCCAAAATCTTCCTTTCTTTTTCTGTACATCTACATGTAGAGGGTTTTCCATTGCGTTTTTGCTCAGGGCTAGTTCTTTACTTTATATGATTCAAATTCCATAGTGATGGGATTTTGTGAAGAGTCTATCCTCTTATTTCCTTCCCTATGATCAGAAGTTGTTTGAGCTGATATAGGCTCTTTTAGGAGCTTTTCCAGATCATGAAAAAATATATTCACCTATCAGACCTTCATTACTTTCCATATTAGCTTTCTGAAACTGAGTTTTCTTAACTATTTTAATTTTTTGCACCTTCCTGAGTGGCTACCCATGGTTCTATTCTCTTTTCCCCACAGTTCCTAGGTTTTTGTTCTTGGCACTATCTTTTTTTAAGGTTTAGTAAAATCCTCCATATATTTGATGTCTTCTCTTGAAGTTTTTTCAGGCAAACCATTTTTTACAGGTCCTGAAGGGAAAACTTACATAATCTGAGCTTGAATCCATTTCACTTCACTTGCTTTCTAGATGATGCTTTTTGAAAGGGGAGCCATGAGATAAAGCTCCACACATATTGTTGCATAAATGTGAGGTGTGTGCCATGATATGAATTAGAAATATCAATCACCAACCCTGGAGATTTGGCAATCATCTCAAATATACAAGAAGACTAAAATTCTTGTGAAAGAGTATGGATGCAAATTCGAACTGGTGCCATACTGGATATTTCCTTTGATGGCTTAAAATCCAGATGCCAATTTTTCATAGAAAGGTTGGTATTCGAGAAGAAATAAGGCCCTCCACTACAGACAACATTTCTATATGATTAATTAGCAAAAATGGTGATAAAATCTCCCTTAGCACAAGAATGTAGTTCATATTCCCCTTTAGTTTTCAAATTCTTTCAAGCCAAGAAGTACAAATCTTTGAAGGATAGTTAGTTGGGTGCCAAGGAACCCATAGATCAGACTCCTGCGATGTGAAGTAGAAACATTTCTTAGTGCCTGCTATCATAACTGCATCAATTTCTTTTTCCTAAATAGAACCAGATCCTGTTACCATATTCTTGAATGAGTGAGCCAGAGGGGGTGGGTGGAAGGCGAAGATTCCCTCCACATGGAATCATAGAGAAAACCCAGAGAAATAGACTTGAGAAATCCAAAAGCTTAATACAAACACAATAGAATCAGAAAAAACTGCAGACCATAGTAGAACTCATTTTATCCTTGCTTTTTCAATAGTAGTAAAAATTATAACTAGTTCTTTTTATTTGTTCTTTGGTTTTTAGACATGTTAAAGGATTTATTCATTTTAGATTCACCCCTTCTAGTGATGTCTTTTGTTGTTTGATTTATATAGTCAGTGTAAGGGTCTCACATTTTCTTTAATTATTTCACCAATAAATAAATACTCAAATTTCACACATATTACAAAATGAAATGAGATTCGATTGATACATACAAATGACAAAATTACATTTTCCATGTAAACGTGCTAGATCCAGGTACAAGCACATATATACATAAGTACAATGATACATTTTGGATGTCATAGCATGTAGTCACATAGAAAATCTTCATTAGGTGATGCATATAAATATAAGTGCAAATAAATAAGTCTTCAGTGGCCACTAGCCCTCAAGGGTCCTAAGCAAATTGAGAGATGAGAACATGGTTGAGGCACTTTTTGTCCCAACCATGAAGCCTTACGCTTCCCCAAAGTTCTTCCTATCACGAAGGAGACTCAACCTTGCATGAAGAGCCTAGCAACTTGGAAATAAAAGATAGGAGGGTATCTCGGTGCAAGCTTGATATACTCACACACAATTCCTAACATGAATATGCAATGTCTACAATCAAGATATGGCAGAGAATATTATTAATAAATTTTCTAGGCAATATTCATCTATTTCAATGAACTCCTGATTTTGGCCAAAGTACTTAAAAATATAATGGTGATCTTGAAAAGAGGATCACATTGTCTGATAATACATATTCTACACTGCAACCCAGAAGGTAAGCTTACCCAAACACACATGTATAGAAAATAAAGATATACATCATGCATTTCTATCCTTTCTTACATGCAATAATGACTATGATGTATTCATTTTCTTTGTATAACTTTCATGCGATGATTCATGAAGATGCATAATAACTTGTGCATTAATAATATCATGATTCTTTGATGCATAATTTGCCTATATGTGCCTTGTAATTTCCTATCAATAATGAGATCTAAACATTTGCTTTCATAATACAAATGTTCATGCATGTTCATTTTCAGATTTGAATATCTTTCTATCATGTTTTGGAATGTAATCATGCTGGTTTTATGCAACAGGTACAGCAAGATACAATCTTTGTCATTTTATGCATGCAACACACTTATAATTGCATATGATGCTGGTTTACATTAAATTATAAAAAAAACTTTGCTTTACTTCTCATAGATAGTGCAATAACAGCTTCAAAAACACTGCATTTTTCATTCAATCAGCCATTTAATCTCAGACATGAGTATATATAACAGCATTTAACAGCAGTAATGTAAAACTCAGAAAACTCTGTTATTTAGTATTAAAAAAAGCTGTTTATCTTTCAAATGCAAAGCAAACTACAGAAAGTATCTTACAAAAGCAAATTGGGGTGAGTATGTGAGTCAAACTGGGCTTCCAAGCGCCGGGCAACCCAATTCCACAGAAGAAAATGATCCAAATGCAAGTTCTCAAAGTGCTGGAATGGCTTATAGTGCCAATTCAACATCTTTTGCCCAGTATAAAATCTGCAAATTGTGGTTCACAACAAATTGCCTATCCTCTTATGAAATCAATCTCATTTCAGTGCATATCATCATGAAACTACTCTGCACTTTATCCTTGCACAATTGCTAATTGGTTTTGCCAGTTGACTTGCCCATTGGCCCAAATTAGCAGTTTTCCATTATTTCCTTGCATAGCTAAGTGTCTCTACCATGCGTGGGAAATAGAAGACCAGTTTGGTTTAGAAATATGCCATCTCAAGCAGTTCGACTTCTTTCCATGGTAGAGTCTGGTAAATCAAAACTGCATTTTCTATTTCAAATGGCCACCCCAGGTTTATATATATATGTATATATATGTATATATACATATATATATACATGCATACATATACATATATACATATATACATATATATGTATATATATGTGTATATATAGATATATATATGTAATATGCTTTACATTTATTTTATCATTTTTGTCCAAATAAAATAAATAACTATCGATTTAATTTAACTATACTTATGCATCTATGTGGTGTGTGCATTGAGATCCCTCAAACCATTCAATACCGAGAGGCTAGGACACTTCTGCCCCAACCGTGTTCTTGCCTTCAATAAGTACCTGCACTCAGCTGCACTCGAATCTTCATTAGTAGGTTAGTCCATAAAACCATAGCTGAAGAAAAAACACATACATTATTCACCATTTCCGAATTAAATTTCATGCAATATAATTAATAATTAATTTCAAAGATACATTTACACTTAATTAAATAATCATAAAATAATCAACCATAATTACCATCAAAGTAGTGCATTTTCTAAACAAGTAAAAAGTCAGGACGTAACAGTCAGGTGCTTTTTTCAGGTTTTGGAGTTCCTTTTACACTTCTACTTGCTATTATAACTTGATGTTGACTTGTCTTGGTCATTTGTTAACATGGATAATTTTTTTTTTTCTTGTTTAACACATGAACTTGAATATTGCCTTAAACTGTGCGTTCCTCACACTTTTGGTAACTTTCAGGGCACAGGGATAGTTATATTCCTGGCATGGAAACTGTAATTGCTACAACTAGTGGTTACAGAGGGAGAGAAAAAGCCAAGCTCATTGAATTAATTATTGAAACTGGTGCAACATACACTGGTAGCCTCACAAAGAGCAACACACATGTGGTATGGTGTTGATTTTTGGAACTGAACATGTATTTATTGATTATATTTATTCTACTAGAAATTGGCGGATTTTATTAAGTTGTAAGACATTTATGGAGATATCTGAATATCTGAACTTGATGCATATGCTAACACTTTTCCATGCTAACGAACTTTGTTTTACAGGTTTGCTGGGATTTTGAAGGACCTAGATTTGCACTGGCGAAAAAACTCAGGCTAACCATAGTTAACCATAGGTGGTTTGAAGAATGTTTACAGGAAGGAAGGCATCTTACTGAGAGTCCTTATATTATGTGCTGGTAAAGCTGATAGTCTTAAATTCCAGGTTGAAATACATTTGATCTCAAAGTGAAGGCATCCATTTTCTACTTTTTATCAACAAAAAATTCTGGATATTTACTGTTTTTGCATCATTGACGCAATCCAAAATGTTAATATCTAGATCATATCCATAATTTTTTTTTTTTTGCTCGGTAAAAGGCCTAAGCCATATTTTATTAATAAATAGTATTATAGTCTCCGCTCAGTGCGGGCGCCGGTACGAAAGAGTGGAGAGGAGAAAACTTTTGGCCTTGCCCGGGACCATAGGTCCAGTCAGTGACTAATAACATTTAATGATTTACATATAATCTTTTACAAATTCTGCATTCTGGCTGATCAAAAGCCTTTCATAGGTAGCATCTATGATGTCCATGAGGTAATATACTTCTGCCAAACTTCCTAGTTCACTGTTACCATATTTGCCATCTTCTGATTATCCTACAAAACAGATTTTCAAAACAATCTTTCTGCAAAACCACTTTGTTAAGTGTTAGTGCCAAAGAGAAGAAGAAGAGATAATATTATCTTTGTATACTTACCCCTGTTGTTATTATAGCCTAGGTTTCTTTCATATTAAGTCAGCATTAGAAATTGTTGGCTATACTATGAAAGATTACCCAATCTACAATAATATTACGGGTGTAAACACTGGTCAACAAAGGATTGATAATAACACAACCTATCTAGCCTCTACTTCATGCTCTTACCATGATATTCAAGACTTATATATATTTAAATATAAATGCTGAAGTAAACCAATATGCCAGAGTTACTAAAGTACTCCCTGTTACCGTATTTTAGTATATGCCTGATACAAAAAACATCCGCATTCTAAACTTCACTTATTTAGTATAACTATATGTTTTGAAATTGTCATCAAGTGAGTATCTTACCCTTCGCTATCTATGCTATATCAAAGTATTTTGTGAACAGTTCAATATGTGCCTTGTACTAGCTGTAGATCCTATATCCCTGTGTATAAGATTAGTTATATTAGTAATTGCAAACAAAACTATGTAATGAAAACTTATTCTTCCTCCTTGTCATCTACGACTTCCATGCCAGAGGCCTGTGTTTCTACAGCCTCCATATCATTGGGATTATCAGCCTGGAACGGGGTCCACCCCTTTTCTACCATATAACTCACCCACCATTCCCCTTTTGGTTCTTTTACAACACCAAGCCATTGTTTAAGGAATGCAATGCTCCTTGCAATCTCTGTTTGTCTTTGACGGCAAAGTTTGTGATCCTTGCTAGTGAGAATAGGCCTTGCGAACTCTATATTGAGCACCTCTTCCTTATCTATGGCCTCCACAACTTTGGTGTAATCTTCCGGGTAAGGTATATGAAGCTTATCATCCACACATTTTATTGCCATTTCCAGGTTAACCAAGTACTCTTCTTTGAATATCAACCTGCATAGTGTGACTGTGACTGCTTTTTCTTCTCCCATTGTGAGTAGTATTGTTGCAAACCCTGTTGGGATGCTGCTATTAACTCGTTTTCTGTGTTCCGAGAGTATAATCTCATCACCCAGAATCCTTTTGGTCGCATTTATGACTAGATCATCTTCTGATCTCAGAATAACCGACCAACGTTTGTTAGAGATCTCTTTGAGGAAGGACATTTCACGCTTCTCAGGGCAAAGACAAATATCGAAATCCATTTTTAAACAGAATTAAATGTTGAGTGCCTATGCTTAGATATATTGGTTATGTCAAGCGATATTATCAGTAATACAAGTTGTGACCCCGGTTGTGCTAGGCTAATCTCATGTTGTTTTCCTATCTGCCTCTTAGTATATATTATGTTTGTTTTTTGATAACTCTGACATATTTCCATCCCCAAAATGCCCTGCTGTAATGACTACGGGAGTGATGATTACTTTTTCATGATTGTTGGTTCGCCTTACTCCCTAGCCTTATCAATATATGATTGCTCAAGTAGTCAAGCAGTATCTTCATGATGATTTCTAGCATATGATGTTTAATCATATTTATATACTACATTGATGTATATATATATATATGTGTGTGTGTGTGTGTGTGTGTGTGGGCATACATCTATATCTCTGTGTAAATATATATATGCTTTATTATATTTCTGTCCATGTATGTGTGTGCATATATATATATGCCTATATGCATATATATCTATATACATATTTATATATCTCTGTATATATGCATGTATGTGTGTGTATATATAGATTTGAGAAATTTATGTATACACATATGCACCTATATGCATATATCTATATATATACACTAAGTCACAGGATACGGCGATTTTCATGGATGAGGTTTGAATTTAATCGAATTTCAAACTTCTATAAAAAAAAATTGAATTTAATCGAATTTCTTCTATAAAGCACTGCTATCCGCCTCTAAACACAACTCAGCTGGTCGTGGGTATTCTTTGTATATGCTTTGTATCTATTGGGTCATGGGTGTCTGCAACTGTTGGGTTGCCCTCGGATTTTCTCCAACAAGGGTCGCTATTCTGATAATTTATTAGAAGTATGCATATATTTAAAAATAAACAAAATTATAGAAGGCGAATTTTATCCGAATTTTTTTTCGAATTTTTCCCTTGTCGAATTTCATCCGAATTTCATGGTTGTCGAATTTGAATTCGAATTCGAACCTTGTGACTTAGTATATACATATATGCATATATATATATGTATATGCCTATATGCATATATATATATATATATATATATATATATATGCATATATATGTATGTATATATAGATTTGAGTATATAGTCCTGTTATATGTGTATAGATGAGCATATGCATTTTTGTCACATCTGTGAAAGTTCCAACCCTATTTTGTCCTGTCATATCGATTGTGGGGTTGTTGATTTCTCTTTCTTTTATTCTCTGTTTGTCTTATATCCTAGTATCTCCAGCTTGCTAAGGGATCGAACTGTGTCTAAATGATAATGTCTTGTCGTATGATGATGCCTATGCATATCTATATATTATATAGATCTATCTATATATAGGTCTGCATATATGTCTATATGTATATTTACATATTTCGGCCTTTGTATATATATATGTCTATATATACAAATATTTCTATATATCTCTATGTAAGTTTGAAATGTGTATATGTCTGTGTGTGTATAGACATATATACTTGTATGCATATATATATACATATTCATATGTTTTGTATATATGCATATATTTGTATGTATATAACCCTATATGCATACCAACATACTTTGTGTATATTCGTATGCATCTATAAAAGGGAGTGAGCTATGCTCTAAGAATACTATTAATAGGTATATATATGATTAGATGCGCATATATCTGTATATGTGTCTGTGTATATCTATATATATAGTTATATATGTATACGTGCATCTATATATGTATCTGCTACCATATATATGCACGTGTACACATATAATTATATAAATACAAATATATACGTACATATATACCGCTATTTGTGCATATACATATGTATACCTTCCAATATGTGTGTGAATGTGCTGTTTTTAGGATTATGTCTAAATCTCTGCCTGCCTATGAGTATCCTGGTCTGATTGCTTGTATGTTAATGATGTGGTTCTATTTGTTCCATCTGCCCCTAAATTAGCTAGATTATCTGCCATCGTGTTAGCTTCCCTATATATGTGATTGAACGTGTAATCTGAGAAGCTTTCCATTAGAGAAAGGGCTCTATCCAATAAACTTCTGAGCTCCCAGTTTGACATTGTCCTGGTCCTCATTGCATTAACTATGATGGCTGAGTCCCCTTCTATTTCCAATTTGGATATTTTTAATTGTTTGCATAGGTTTAAACCCTCTATTAAGCTCAACAATTCTGCCTTATTGTTAGTGCAATGCCCTAGATATCGGGATCTCGATCCAATACATATCCCTTCATGTGAGCGGATTATACATCCTGCCCCTAGATTGCCTCTGGATGCTCCATCAAAATTGAGTTTGCACCATCCAGTCTCTAGGGGCACCCATTTGCATGCTTTCCTAACATCGGTCTTGTCTCTGTTCCCCTTCCCCAAAAAAGGAGGGATTTTAATCCCCTTCTACTGCTTTTTGATGTAGTTATCCCAGTTTGTAAATGTCTTATCATGTTGTGGAATGGTCGTATTCCTACTATTGGAGGTTTTTGTGATTGAGGTTTCTATTTTCGCTATCAAATTTTCTACCTTCATTTCTGTCTCTTGGAAGATTCTCTAGTTCCTCTCTTTCCAGACCTCCTCGATTACTATTGCTAGGCTGCATATCCATAAA
Organism: Cryptomeria japonica; assembly: GCF_030272615.1. NCBI lineage: Eukaryota > Viridiplantae > Streptophyta > Pinopsida > Cupressales > Cupressaceae > Cryptomeria > Cryptomeria japonica. The sequence goes on from NC_081410.1 coordinate 9,872,191, forward strand.
TTGTGGAAGATGCTATTCCTTTTGATGATTGGCCAACTTCTGAACCAATCCTTTAGGTAAGGGATGAGGGCACCTGACCAACCTAGTTGTGCCATCAACCAATACCAACATTTCTGCATTTTTGTGTGTAGTTACAGGTTGTGAATATGTGATCATTTGTTTCCTCATCTTTCTTGTATAAGAAACAAATTGAGGGTCCTTTGTAACCTCTAAGTTTAAATTGCTCCGCAATTAGGACCTTCCCTTGAAATGCCGCCCAGGCAAAGAAGCCAGCTTTTGGGAGACCGAATTTGTCCCAACATATTATGTTAGGGATATAGTCCTTGATATTGTTTGTCTCATCATATATGGTTCTGAAACCATCTTTGCAGTTGTATTGTCCATCCTTTGATCTCGATCATATAAGCTCATCTGGCCGAGGTCTGAGTGTTATTATTCTACCCTCAAGAATTTGCAACAATTCTTGGTCTTTGTTGTCCACTAAGAATGGGAGCATGTTTTTCCATTTCCATCCCATTGTCGATTCTGGTGCCAATGTCGTATAATCCCTTACATGATTACCCCATAAAGATTTCATTTGGTCCTTTATGCTGGTTGTGTTCATTAGACTGTCTATTGAGGGGTAACCCCTCCAGGAATCCTCCTAGAACAAGGCGGTTTTACCATCGCGAATATCCCAGGATAGGTGGTTCGCTATGAGGGATCGACTTTCTTTTATAAAGTTCCAGATTCTAGATCCCTTGGGTGGGTTTGTTTCCCTAAATATTGCCTCTCTCTAATTTTGTGATATTTATTTGGTCCTAAGGATTCTGGCCCATTTGGCTTTTGAGGATGTGTACATTCTCCATGCCAATTTTGCCCCTAAAGCCTTATTTTGCCATAGTAATTTTCTTATTCCAATGCCTCCATCACTCTTTTCTCGACATATCTTTTCCCATGATATTAGTTTCATTTTTTTTTTATCCTCTGCACCATTCCAATAGAAATCTCTAATTATTTGAGTTAGTTTCTTATAGGCCCCTTTTGGAAGTGGTATACATGATAGAAGATAAATAGGCATTGCTGCTAATACTGTTTTTATGAGGGTTAATCTTCCTGCCCTTGTCAGCCATAAGGATTTCCAAGATGACAGCTTCTTCCTCACTTTTTCAATCAGGGGATCCCAAAGTTTGTTGGTTTTGATACCTTTGTTCAGAGGCATCCCTAAATACTAGAATGGTAGATGACCTATTTTGTGCCCTAGATACAAAGCTATCTTGTATTCCTCTTGTGCTTCCAAATTAAAGAAGAATATTTCTGATTTCTCCTTGTTTACCATCTCTCCCGAAGCCAGCCCATAAGATTGTAATATTTTCTTGATTTCCTTAGCTTCCTTTAACTGTCCTTTTCCCAAAATCATTGTCGTCAGCAAACTGTTGATGGGTACATGGTTCTACACCTTCAGTGATCTGAATCCCCGTTAGTTTGCTAGACCTCCGTGATGCATCCAGGCTTCTACTTAAGGCTTCAGACATAATTATAAATAAGAATGGGGATAAAGGGTCACCCTCTCTGAGTCCCCTAGATACTTCAAAGAAGCCTTCCGATTTCCCGTTTAGTAAGATAGAGAACCTAGGGTTTGATATGCAGAAGTAAACCCAATTGATCCATTGTTTGTTAAAGCCAAAGGCCTTCATGCAGCTACAAAGGAAATACCAATCCACTTTGTCATAAGCCTTTTTGATATCTAATTTTATCAGCATATTAGGTTGCCCTTGGAACTAACAGGAGTGGATGGCTTCTTGTACAATAATAATTCCATCCAAAATTGATCTATTGGGTACAAAGCCTGTTTGTTCTTTTGATATTATGACGGGCAGTAATTTTTTTAGTCTATTGGCCATGACTTTAGCTAGTAGTTTATAAGTCATGTTACATAGAGAAATGGGTCTGAATTCTTCCCACTTTGAGGGATTTTCTTTCTTTGGAATTAAGGCCAAAAAGGTGTTATTGATCTCTTTTAGGAATTTCCTTGCATTGCGAGCGGATTCCAAGGCATTAGTAACCTCGTCCCCTAAGATGTGCCAACATTTCTGAAAAAAACTAGCAGGGAAGTCATTTGGTCCAGGGGCTTTGTATCCTTGAAATTGTGCCAAAGCCGTTTTAACTTCTTCATAAGTGATTTTAGAGTTTAACATTTTATTATCACCCTCTGTTATCAGTTTGGGTATGTTATTTAATAAGGTTCTATTGTTAGGGAGGTCCGAGTGTTCCCTGTTGTTGAGGATATTTTCAAAGTACTTGGTTGCATCTTTTGCAATCAGATCTTGATCCGTAATGATCTGATCACTGTCATTGGTGATTTGAGTAATCTTATTTGCTGCCCTTTTCATTTTGACACTGTTGTGAAAAAATTTGGTGTTTCTATCTCCATCTTCTAACCATGTCTCTCAAGATTTCTGTTTCCAGTATATCTCTTCTCTGGCCAGAATGCCTTCATATTCACATAAAAGCATTTTCTCAGCCTCGTATGTTTGAGAGGTCATCCCGTTTTGCATCACATCAGTGTTTATTGTCTCTAGCTCTTTCTCAATTCTTGACTTCTCCTCGAAGATGTTTTTAAATTTCTTTTTGTTCCAATCTAGTAATTTATGCTTAAACTCTTTCAGCTTGGAGACCAGACAGTACATTTTAGATCCTATAAAGACACCATCCTTCCACCATTTTTGTATGTTGGGGAGGAAGTCTTCATGTGTAAACCACATTCTTTCGAACTTGAAGGGACACCCAGTTTGCTTTGTTTCCCCCATAAGTTCTAAAAGTACCAGGTAATGATCAAAGCCTGACCATGGTAATACTGTAGTTTTTAGTTCTGTTTTAAGATCGGTTAGATCTCCTTTAAATAAAAATCGATCAAGTGTTTCTGCAATGTTGGAGAAATCTTTTCTTCTGTTATTCCATGTGTGAAAACCCATCTCAATTTTGATTTCAAGTAAGTTATTGTTATTTATCTAGTTTGCGAAGTCTCTTTGTGGTTGTCTAATGGTTTTTATACCACCGCTTTTATCAGATGAGTACAAGATGGTGTTGAAATCACCACCTATGATGATGTAGTTTTCATCCTGAGTATTTAAGTAGTGTTCAATTTCTTGCCAAACTAATCTTTTTTTATTAGTTGGAATTGGGCCATATACATTACTAATAATAAACTCAAGATTTAGACTAAGGGCTCTTACTTTGCCAGCCATCCGATTTTGCATCTTGGTTTGACATGTGAATGCAACTGCATTTTGCATTTTTTCTCCACATTATACCTAGTCCACCCGATGCCCTTGTAGACTCCACCGCTTCCATCTGCCATCGGGTGAATTTTCTACTAAAATTGTTCATATCAGTCTTGCTTAGTTTTGTTTCTTGTATCATAACAAGGTCCATAGCAGATTTTAGTATGCTTCGCTTAATCAGTCTTTGTTTGTTAGGGGCTCCCAAACCCCTAACATTACATGTAAGTATGTTTATACCTCTACGAGGGGGAGGGGAGATTTTCCTTGCCCCAACAGTGTTGTGATTTTGGCCTGCCCCTCCGCATCCCCGTCCATCTTTTTGTCTAAAAAAGACTTCCGACCTCTTTTGTTGCTCATGGATTTGCCACAGTCAGTAGTTAATTTTATCACCTCCCATCTAGAGGATACCTCTGTTTTGTGGGTTGATTGAGCTGTTGTCTAATACTATGTTATTTTCCGTTTCCTGCATATTGATCAGCTCATTGATAATGAATTCTCTTTCCTCATTTGCATTCAATTCTTCCACAACAGGGGATTCCTCCAGAGTGGGAGAGGCTGTGGTTGTATCCTCTTGAGCCACCTCAGTTGGGTTGGTGATTAGTGAGGGGGTTTTGGGAGGGGTCTGAACCTGTTCTATATTGGAGATGTTGACATTGTCTGCCCTATTTGTCAGAGTATCAATGAGTACGTCCTCGACAAATTCTTCAGCTAGTTTCCCCATTAAATTTTCTATAACATTGTTCAGTTTTGCTTGGATTCGGTCCTCATTATCATAAACCTGAGTTTCTTTGTTGTTATTGGCTCTGTCTGGACTGTTATTCAAGACCGGGAAAGGAGGCGGAGTTGGGATATTATCATTCTCTTGCTGACCAGTGTTTATAATGAAGTTGCCCTTGTCATTATTCAATTGGATGTTTATTTTATCATTTGAAGCTCTATGGTTGTAATTTACTATTTCCCGCGGCTTTTGCAGATTAGGGTTTTGCCTTTTGCAGAAAGCTAAATCTTCAGCTACCGGGCCAGTATACCATACCGGTTTTAGAATGTAGCTGCCATCTATTGTTTCTAGGATTATGTTTTTTAGGTCTTCCATGCCCTTGTTTACTTCTATTAGCAGTTTTATGTCAGATTTATCTGACCAATTTTTCTCTACGACTATGAATTTGCCCAATTTATCCCCAATTTCTATAAGAATTTTAGCATGCATTATTTCTACAGGAACATTGGGGATTTCTATCCATTTTGATACCCTTTTAAATTCATATCCATTAGCATCGAATTTAGGTTGCCAATCAATGAAATTGAAATTTGCACCTTTGTAAAAAACGTATTCTTCATGCAATAGTTTGGCCTTCAAAGATTTTTTGTAGCATTCAATGTATAGAAATTTTTTTGCTAGGGTTGTGATACTTACTTGGCCGTGGAATGTAGTTTTCCACCATTCCACTATTCCGGCGAGTGGCTGATTATTCTCTCCCCATTTCGCAAAGAGTCCGTGCCCTCTGCAATATTTATTTAAATCCATGGCTTCTCTGGGGTTTGAAATTTTGATGAACTCCGGGTTGGGTTTTGTCACTGCTAGGGCACCCTCTCTCCTTGCAACATGATGGAGCGTGTCCCCCAGCTTCTAGACCGGCCTTGAATTGGCTAATTTGGGGCCATGATATGGCAATGCCCTTCCTCCATCCTTATCGGGTCTTCTGTAACCCTCCGCTCTATAGTTATGTGGATGGGAATATGTTGACGTGTATTTTGTACACTATCAAACACAGAATAAAATACGTACCTTATCCTCTCTTGAGTAAAGCCTCTGATTGCTAAAGATATCGCGAAAAAGGATCAATCAGGATGACTTCAAGGTTCTTGTATGTAGGGTCTCTACGTGTGGATAAGCTCTTTGTGGTATGATGTGATTTGCTGGAATCACAAGGGGACTTACATTTGATGATTGAACGTCTGATCTGCTTTGAATATTGTTGGAACATAGGCTCTTACTGGCTTTGACTTGAAAAAAAGGAAAAAAGATGAGGGCGAAGAGAGGATCTAATCCTAATACTAAGAATGTAGGAGCAATGATTGATCTTTGATGAAACTCTAACTAGGTCTTGTTTTGACATCGCAGGACCATCTCCACAAGGCTAGTGCGATCTTCGAAGGGAAGCTTTATGATGTTCAAATCATCACTGCAGGCATAGACACCATCTGGTTGATGCATATCAATGAAGAAGCGACAATTGAAGTTAAGCTTAAGCTGAACGATTCCAGTTGACTACACAAGGCAAGTCTGCAATCAACAAACTGCTAGTAGTATGGATATGCGAATTTCACCATCAATCAAGCATATTTCTTCCACTCATCTAATAACATGAAATCAAATATGAGAAGTATAAAGACCATGCAAATTGTCGAATTGACCCATAAATTTCACCATTTCTTCAATGAAGTTACAAGTCTTTTACAACAACCTCTTGGCAACAATCTTTACCTTCTCTCTCTACTCTACTCTAATTGCTATTCTAATCACCTTCTAACTACTTTCTATCTTCTAACTGCTTCAACTATTTACATACTATCTCTCATTGCCTTTACAAAATGAAGAGTCGGGGTTTATATAGTGCCCTCAATACAATTCGATGGCTAAGATCAATTCGAGATCAATGGCCAAGATTTTACAATGAAAACCCTAATTAGGGTTTGTTACAATCATTACATAACATTTAATGCTTGACCAATGAAATAATTGTATTGCTTGGACACATGTCCTCTCTGAAAAATTCCACCAATGAATAGCCGGGGTAGGTACATCGAAGTTTGTGCCACCTTCCATGAGTTAGGTACATTGAATCTGGAAATGCTGAGGTGGACCACACTGACTGGAGAAGTGATGACTAGGATGCGACCTTGTCTGACACTTGTAACTTGTAAATATTCAACTTGGTGTTGTTGAGAAGCTAGCTTTAATTAATTCATTTGGAACTATTTGCTTCTTCAACGAACCCTTGTTCTGACTTCTTGTGTCCTTGATTTGCAGGATGATGATGTACCTCGCCTTGGAATGCTGGATTTGGAAGAGGTCGCCCTTGATGACGTTAGTCCAAAGAAGATCGTCCTTGTCGATGCTAGGCTGGATCGAAGAAGGTCGTCCTTGTCCTTGCTTGATCGTCCTTGATCTAGCTTGATTTTCCTTGAGGAGAGTCTTCCGACTCGTAGATCTTTCGAGCTTGGAGTCGCCATCTTGATACCTACACAACATTTCAAAATTAGTAATATATCTTGAAATCTAAAAATTAAACTTTAAAAGGAATATTCAAGATTTTAATTAGGAAACTTCATGATAAATCTTGAGTTATCATTTCCTAATTAACCATGTAATACTTAGATTTTTCCCAAAAATGCTTAAAAAAATCAAACCTTGAATAAGGGTGTCAAGATGATTTCGCCATACCTCCTCTTGAGTTTTAAACTCTAAGAAATGATGTAAAAATAGATGAATTTTGCTAGGCAAAGTGTAGATCAAAGCTCTCCCTTGGATAAAATGCACCTCCTTTAGCTTGGAAAAGAACTCCAGCTTCCTCTTCAAAAATCTGGAAATTCGCCTTCAAATGTCTTCAAAAATCTGGAAATTATCCTCCAAACTAGCAAGAAATACGCCTCTCCAATAGCCTTCAAGATGAATTTCGCCCTCCACTAGCTTCTCCACACTTAGTAGAAATTCGCTCCACTCCTCTGGATTTCGCTCCTCAAATTGCTCTCCAATTTCGCACTTGAAAGGATGATTGAATGATTTGAATTGTGAAACAACACCTCCAATATATAGAGCGCTCACCTTCTACATCTCTCCATAGGCCGACTTGGTGGAAAAAATAAACAAAGATTAATAAAAGGAGAAGGCCGACTTCATTAAGCAATAAAAAATGATACCTCAAGCGCTCTTCTTTTAAATTTTAAATTAATAATAATTAATTTTGAAATGCCTCAATTAATAATAAAACAAAAACGATTTTCCAAGGCCCAAAATTAATTATTAAATGCTATGCGATTTTCATTAAATGCCAATTTAATTAGAATTTTAAAAAATATTTCGAAATTTTTTGGCGAACTTGGCATCTTGTGCGATTTGCTAAAATAAGGCAAAAAAAATAATGAATTTTGATAACTTCGCTCTGGTCCCTTGGAGAGGGACAGGAGCGCTCCTGTATTTTTGTCCTCCATCCTTCATTTTTTTACGTTTGAAACTTCATCCTTGACGTTCAAAATGGCATTTTATCTGGAACTTTAAGTTCAATTCATGTGATCTTTGGAAGGGGCGTACCTTAGAACATTTTTGCCCTGGTCCCTTGGAGAGGGACAGGAGCGCCTAGGCAATTTTGAGCTCACTTACGTTTTGCTATCTTTTCGAAATTATCTTCAATGGATTGATCACGCCTTCCTTCATTCATGTCAAACTTGAAACGCGCTTTACCTTGGCCAGAAACTTGTCTTGAGGGAAAATCGCTCTAGTCCCTTGGAGAGGGACAGGAGCTTCTTTTGAAAATCGCTCTGGTCCCTTGGAGAGGGACAGGAGCGCTTTTGTTACTTAGGTTGATTTTCTCTTTCGTAAGCCACTCAAGTTATATTCAATGAATAAAACATACTTCTCTTGACCTCCTCAAATCGCAAAATCACTTAAATTTTGAAAGGATAATGCAAATTTGGAATTCAAGCTCGGGTCCTTCAGTGAGGGATAGGAGCGATTTTTGTCCTCAAGGCCAAATCACTACAATTTTCATCTCAAATTTCCTTTGCTAGGGAAGATTTCACCTTACTTCATGCTATGAATAAAAGTTAATGTCCAAAAAAGGTCTAAAATTGTGCATATAAAGAAAAGCGCTCTGGTCCTTCAGTGAGGGGCAGGAGCGAATTTGACCTTCTAGGCAAAAAAACTTCATCATTTCATTGTCAAGTCTGGATGCTCTATCATGCTCATTTCGTCCTTCATTGTGTCTTTGATGTTTCAATTTGACCAAACAAGGTCAGGAATGACTCAAATAAGCCTTTTCGCCCTGGACCCTTGGTGAGGGACAGGAGTGCTTCGCCTTGGTCCCTTGGAGAGGGACAGGAGCGAAATTCGCTCTGGATCCTCAGTGAAGGACAAGAGCGAAATTTGACTTTTTCTTATACTTTAAGTTATATTCCATATATACTTTCAGGATGTTTGAGAGTGGTTTCAGACCTCCAGGAGTTATATAGCAAAATCTAGTTTTTGGAGGTTTTTCAGTTTCCAGACTTAGTCAAATTTCAGGATCAGGACATTCAGACTTAGCCAAATTTCAGGATCAGGACTTTCAGACTTAGCCAAACTTTCAGGATCAGGACTTCACTCCAGCAGGACCTGCTATCCTATTGATCTCCCCAACAGCACTCAAAATGCAAAGGCTAACTAACAAAACCCTAAAAGACCAAAAACAAACCCTAAAAAGCAAAAAAGCAAGGGTCCCCATTTGCAATGGGGCGATGTGTGAAAACGTCACAACAGAATACCGCTGTGGCTTTCGAAGGAGATGTCTGGGGCCTGAAGAATTTGCTCAAAAACCCAATGGTATGCTATTTGCTTTGGTGGCGCAGTCGGGGATTCGAGAGGTGATGGGGATCACCCACATGCTTTCCAAAGAAGCCCTAGCCTCCCTCTTCTCTGCCCTAGCAGCTTTTTTGTCCAATACCAATTGCCACGGGTGGTTATGTGAAGGTGCTTCCCTGCCGGATGGAGGCTTGCCAACCATGTCGCCGAGATGTCGATGTGCAGAGCTCCTCATCATTCACTTAGAACCCATATCCATAATTTTATTGTTAATTCATTCTATCCATAATTCCAGCTTATAAGTTTCTCATTTGTGTACTGTGAGAGCTCTGAATCTGGTCTTTGAATATACTTACAAAGGATATACTTTGCAATCTGACGAAATGCTAGTCTTTACTCTCATACTTTAATGCTTTTTTTTTTTTCAGTTGAGTCCAATCTACCTTGCATCCCCTTCTGTGGGTGTGAGTATCAGCCTTTATATTTTCAAACACGGAGAAGAACTTTTGCAGCTTCTGAAGCTTTTTGTCACTTGGTGAATTATTGAAGCTTGGTTTAGCTAGATAATTTAATGTGAGTCTTGCCTGAGCTTTCAACCTTGGCTTTTTCAGTGGGATTAGGTGATGAAAGTTCCATGGACCACAAGGAAAGAAGGAATCTTGTTAATAAATCTTTAAATCTACGAAAAGTAACCATGTGGAAAATTGAAGAGATTTCCCACAATATGAAACAATGTAATCTATAGGAGCCAGGTTTAACAGCCAAAATATGGTTAAATCAGAGAAATACTCGAAATATTGAGAAGTGATGCTTTTTGAGATGTCATTCTTTTCTGTTTGTGTACCTACCTTGTTCAACTTGTTTGCTTTGTGTGTTTGTCTTGAATGAATATTCTCAGAGAGAAGGGTGCTTGCTTACATTTCTGAATAGAAACATTGATGCTATCTGATTTAAATTAGCTAACTCACGTTTCTGTAGACAAAACATTTATGGCCTCTGATTTAAGTTAGCTGACTGTAAGAAGCAGACTTTGTGCAAACGAAATGTAAACCTGTTTTCATTAATGCGTGTTGTAATATTTATACGAATTTTTAAATTTGCTTGCCTATTTGTGAACTCCATTTAAGTGAGATTCAGGTGGTTTGTCATGTTAATAAGATGCTTTTCACTTTGTTTTATGGGGGATTAAAATTTAAGAACTTTGGATAAAATGCAGTGGTCGAGAGGTAGGGCCTTTATTGTGGGAACCTCCTGCACGTGCAGAAGTGACTAGACAAAAAAGAAGGCCTTTGTCTGATGACGAGGCATTTGTAACATCTGATTCTTCAATACCAATTCTCTACAGGGAATCTCCTTTAAAAATGCAGGAAATCTGCTTTAAGAGTCCCAAAATTGCGGCAAGATCATCATATAATAATAATGAAGAGGTATATTTTCTTCTTACTATGTTTTGAAGGGAATGTGCTATTAACAATACTAGTATATGATTGAAGGCCAAAGCTCTGCAATTTTAATTTTGTTCTGGGGTGTAATAACACAGGATGATAGGTCTATCTCAAGGAGGAGAGATAACCAAGTTCACAATAAACAGGTAAATACTCGACTTGATGCACATGAGAAACCTTTGCTATGTGATTCTTGGAGGGACCACAAAGCTCGGTCTCTGTTCTGTTCCATTTGTCACTGAACTGACAGTTTTATTTGGTGGTTGCTTCTGTAACTAGCCTTTACAGGATTTGATCAACAAATCATATAGTCAGAAGGCTCAAATTGAAGACAGGAATTGTTCATCTTCAAAGCAAAATATGGAGAAACAAAGAAGAAAAACTCGCCGTCTAGTGAAAAAATCAGACTATGGTAGTATTTTGAATTATGTCACACCTTTTGAGGATGACACAGGAGAACCAATTGGTACTTGTAATGTTGGTGAGGATAAGGAAAAGAGTGATTTCAAGAACTCGGGGATTGTACCTGAACCAAGTCATAAGTTTTGTCCTCCAGAAGTTGGTATTGAAGTTGTCTACTGTACATCTACAGGAAGTAGAAAAAATTCAATTGAAGGGAAGACTTGTGAATCTACAGTTGACATGGATATAGATATAGAAGATGTTGGGAAACCTTTGTCTCCAACACCATCAGATCATAGCATTTCTAATGAGGTAGCATGTCCAATCTGTTTGACAGAAGCCAGTGAATCGAGGGGGATTCTACCATGTGGCCATCATTTCTGCTTAGAATGCATTATGAAATGGTCTAAAATACTGGTAAATCATATTACTGAAATCATATTACTGTTCATTCTATGTTTTAAGCCATACTCTCATTGTCATGACTATATTTTTTAGGCTGCCTTTATATTTAATGGTTGCTTAGTTAAATTTAGATCCACAACCCCTTTGATTTTTGCTTGTGGGACGTGTTCTAATACTTAATAATTTAGTTCAGTTAAATAAAATTTTTCGTACAAAAACAGAATATTCAGTAAACAGTAATTTCAAGGCTCATTTTATGTCTTGGTTGTTTACAGGTCTCCCAGAAAAAGAAACCACCTTGCCCCGTATGTAAGGAAATCTTTGGATTTATTTTTAAGAATCACGCTGATTGTCATGATCAAAAAATCTATTCTCAGACTCTCCCAGAGTTTACCAATAATAATATATATATAGTTGGTGAGAATGCTCTGGAAGATAATCTGCAACTCCCAGGGGTAAATTTTCTCCTTAGTTTTTTAGTCAAATGCTGCTAAACAATTAATCTTTTCAATGAAATGGTAAGAATTAACCACAGATTTGTTGTTTGCATTTAACAGAATTTACATTGCAATATATGTGGAAGTGGAGATACAGAGGAACTTCTTCTGAAATGCCATCGTTGTGGAAGGAGAGCTGCACATACATTTTGTTTGGATCCGCCTTTGCCTCCTGTTTCTGATGTGCCATGGACATGTGCTCCTTGTATTTCAGGAAGAAGGCTGGTTTATGAATTTCCTTAGGTATAGCTAATGCGAGAAATAATTTTATTTAAATGAATAGTAATATATGATATATAATACTACGTAGATTTTAAAATCAGTCTTCTTGATTCTATGTAGGATATTATCTATAAAAGGCTTATAAGCCCTAGCTATATGTCAATGAAGCAGGTTTTAATGGCGTAAGTTCACAAGCTTGAAGGGAATTGTAAGCGGAAGGTCTTTGTAACACAAATCGATATGCCTCGGCGTGCATGATGTATGAACATAGTCAAATAAATCTTATTCATTTCAAGACAAGTATTTGTAATTTTATATTTTCAGAACATAGTCAAATAAATCTTATTTTGAGAGTTATTTGAAAATTTACAACGAAAATACTTTCAAAATCTAGTAGTTTTAATAAAAACATTTTAAGCAAATTTAGTAGATATGCAGTTAGTTCAATTGATGAGTAACATAGATTATTAAGATTATTGAATATTTGTTAGTAAAATTATTTCAATGTAAGGAAAGGTTAAAAGAAGATAAAAAAAAAAATGTACTTAATTTGAGTGGTGAATAATATTGAAAATAATTAAATATTTAATAAAAATTAAATTTTCGTTATTGTTACTTTTGCTTACAATTAATTTGTACAATTAAATACAATAGATTTGCATTTGTTTATAATTGATTTGTAATTACTTACAATTAATTTGTATCATAAAATTTTGTAAACGAGGATGGATATACAATACCATGGCTTATCAATTATGGATTTGAGATGAATTGAAGTGATGCAATATTTAAATAATCAGTTGAGCGTGGAGGAACAAGAGCAAGTCATACAAGAATAGAAGACATAAAAATTCAAATTGGAGAACTTGAATATTCAGAGAATATATTCAAGAGTGAAGACTATAAACTCCTTGTCCACTTGCTTCAAGATGAATACAATTTTATGCCTCCTTGGAATATAAGTATATAATATTTTGTGCCCTTATCCTAGTATTAAATGTTTTATTATACAAACATTGTCTTTTATTGAAATGTGTTATGACATTACAAGTTAGCTGGCCTTTTTCATTTCTTGTTACCTTGTAGGATAGATCCTTTATTGCTACTAGTTTCTTGAATCAAAGAATATATATTCTCTCGTTAAGTGTTCCTACTTTTGGATCTTGAGAGTTTTGTATAAGTGACTTGCTAGTATTATGAGCTTTGTACATTGTATTTTGTCTCCTTGCATGAGTTGAAGCTTCTAATTATCGTTGTTTGTCTCTAAATTACTTTCTTCTTTTCATCTTCAAGTCTTTTGATTTAGTCATTCATTCTAGGTTTGATTGAAACATAGTCACTAATCTTCACTTGAAAGAGAAATTTATTTCAAGAATACCTGCCATAAGTACGGTAATCATTACTTATATGCACATCATTGTATAATATAATGTTCTTTCCTATTATTCTAGTAACTAAAATCATTAGAGTTTTAAAAAGAACTTACATCCATGTCACCATTGTGTTGGCATAAATTGATGGGATCATAAAAACACAAAGTAAGATCAACAAATCCTCGATAATGACACCATTTTGTTATTGTAATTTGATGAGATGCAAACTTACAAGTACACAACAACAACAATTTATTAGTTGGTCATGTTATAAAGGTATTAAATAACATTTTCTAGTCACATCTTACTTAACAATAGCTAATGCATACCCAATAATAACACCATTTTGTTCGGTCCTAGAATTGATGTTCGCTTCTAGAAGAATCAATTTACTTAAGGCTTAGTGAATGTCATCTTGAAGGTAGATTAATCAATTCATCAACATAATGTTGAGTGATTACATGTCATTTGTTGATAGTGGATATTCTCTCTATTTTGGGCTCAACTAGAAATATAAGGGCTTTCCTAAAGGTATACATAGTATGATTAATCTCAATTGAAGATGCAAAAAACTAAAAGTGTACTAGTAGTATCGGATGTATGCTTACCCACAAAGGTTGTCATTAGATGGAGTAAAATGTTGCAAAAAAAACCTCTTTTAAGTTGAAAAAAAATCATTATTATAAATGCAAGATGAATGTATGCAAAATATGATTCCTTAGGATAAGAACTCTAATAAATCACTACAGAATCTTCCCTAGATGAATTGATGAACCATGAGGTGCATGTAGACAACTAAGTTTGTCCTAAATTATTTGTGGAAGATGTTTTTCATTTTGAGTGTATGGTTGATCATAAATTTGTAGAAATGATGCCTAATGTAGTGGTTTATAAAATTAGTTTACCAAGAGAGAACATCTTGAAACCACAATACAATATGAGCTATGTATACACACACACACACATGCACGTGCACAAATTGCTCTTTTGCTTTTTAGTGCCAAGAATGGCTTATGCAATCGATTGGGTGGTCTTCTGCAAGATAGGAGGACTTGTACATGCTTATGATTAGTTGGGCTAAGATGGGGCTCTTTGCCACTTGGGGGGACATTTGGACAATCGCTCCTTCCATGGTAGTGTGACAAATTTGGAAGGAGCAAAATAAGAGGATTTTTTGTGAGAAAATTCTAAAGGTAGATGATGTTATCAAGAAAACTTAAGATGTGAAGTTGCCAATTCAACTAAAATGCAAGGAATAATTATCACTATACAAACTAGGATATCAATATACAGAAGATGTGAGGACGGTTATGATCTCCATCGAGGATTGTAACATGTAAAACCAATAATAGACATGAGGCCAAGTAGGTGGTGCTAGGGAAGGGACAATTTAAGCTTAACTTTGATGGTATGACTAAGGGAAACTTGAGACCAACCTGGGTTAGTTGCATCATTAGGAATGATAATGGATAATGTTTTTGGACGCTTTCAAGAATATTTAGCGTTACCACCAACAATGAGGTGGAAATGGAAGCTTTGGCACAAGGGCTTTGGTTATGTGAGGAAAAACGATTGAGAGATCTTGATATGGAAGGTCGTTTGCAAATATGTGCAAATGTCATTTGCAAAAAGCAAATAGAGAACTAGAAACTAAACGATGGATTGAGAAGAAACTAATCAAGTGGTTGATCTCTTGGCCAATAGAGGTGTTGTACAGGATAACATCGATATTGTTGGCAATCCATCATTTTTACTTCTTGATTTGGAGAATGTTGTGTGAAATGAGAGATGAGTATTCAAAACAAATAATGAGGGATGAGTATGTGGCTCACAAATTGTGATGAATTTGTTGATGTGGATGTTTGTGGTTCAATGAGATCCGATTTAATGGAGCTAAATATGGATTGGGCTCAGATGTTCTATTTTTAGTCATCATTTAGATAGATGTGATAGATGCAACATCCTTATAGTAGAATGTGGCTTGAGTAATTAGATAAAAGTGTCTCATTGATTTATCCTTTCATAATTTATATTTTCTTTAGGATTGAATGATATCTCTTGGTAGAATTGAGTTCTTACATGCCATACAGAGCAACAAGATAGCTATTAGGATTTGTGGAATGAATGGAAAGATGTAAGATGGATGGTTGAGGACCATCCTACCAGGATAGGTAAATGATTAACATAATTGGAAACAGCTTGTAAGCAAATTAATGCTCTTAGAAAATCAGTCTGGATCATGTGAATTTTAAGCATAAGTAGAGGTTTGTTCTTGTCCAGATATTTGTTAGAAAAAGTGCACAACAATAATAGAAGTTTCAAACCAAACTCTAAATCAAATCTAACAATGTTTATCATATGATAGAAATCAGCTATAACATCCAAAGATAACATCGCAAAACAATAAACATATAACATCGTGATTATGTAGAGAAACCCTTTCAAGAAAAAACTCCACTGAGAAAATAGGGCAAATTTGTATCTCTTCAAAGAGATTACAATACAAAAAATATTTCGTCAATCTTGCATCAATTCAACAACATATTTGTACCTGTAAAACAACTTATTTTTTTCTCCAACTCAATCCTTCAATATATAGACCCTTGGGGGCTCAATTTACCACCATAAAACATTACCATGGGTTAAAACAAGGTTTTGAAAAACCCTTGTAAAATTATATACGACCCTTACATGCCAAACATAACCTCTTACATGACATTACACCTTACAATTTGTCTTAAGAATCGCCCAAATATAGGAGATACTTTTATATGCATCATAGACTGTTAATAACAAATGTAAGGATTCTCTTACGCTTGCCATAATAACTGATTCTCACGTCCAAAATGATTCAATCCACTTTTAGCCCTTAGAGTTGTCATGGAATTTGTCATAACATCCCTAAAAATAGGCCTTACATGTTAAACCACTAGCACCAACATGTGACAAAAGTACCAACTAATAAAACTCACACCCCTTATGTTGGAGCACAATTATTTAATTACATGAACGCCAAATAACCATGAGAAAATGTAAAATAATAATAAATACATAATCTGGAATGGTTAAGGTTGAGACATCTTAATCCCAACATTCTCCCACTTATTGAATACCTTGCAAGAGCTAGGGGAATCACACCATCATCAAAATAAGAAACAAGGCATGTGGCCTCACTACACCAAGTAAACTTTTCTGTGCTCGCGGGTTTGTTGAGATAATCTACAATGTTCACCTGAGTGTCAATTTTCTTCAACTCAATCTATCCATTTGTAATCAACTCATGAACAAAATGGTATTGTACATCCACATGCTTAGTTTGTGCATGATACATAGGCTTCTTAGCTAAATGAATTGCACTTTGGCTATCACAACCAATCTGAACTGTCCTGCAATCAAAATCAATACCTACACACAACCTCTGTAACCATACTACCTCCTTAGAAACATGGGTAGCATCCATGTACTCTACTTCAGTAGTGGATAAAGCAATTGTAGGTTGCCTCTTACTCATCCAACTTATAGTTCCTCCAAACAAAGTAAACACATACCCATTTGTGGACCTTCGACTATCCAACTCACTCGCCTAATCTGCATCAACAAATCCCTATATGTCCAATGTCTTATCCGCACTATTAGTCCCAAAATATTCTAAACAATAATTAAAAGTTCTTTACAAATATCTAAATGCCCTTTATAACATGATTCCAATGTTCTCTACTAGGGTTAGACATAAACATGCTTAAAACTCCCACACCTTGTGCAATATTTGGACTGGTGCAATACCAAGTATATACCTTGTAGCTCCCAAATCCTTCATATCAAATGCCCCTAAAAGTTGATCTTTTAGCTCACTAATCATTGCCTTAAACTTATTGATAGGAGGCATATCATCCACATACAAGACAATGATTAGAATATGATCATCAATACTTTTAATGTATACACAATGTTCTTCTTCACTTCTAACAAAACCCAATTTCATGACAAATAAATCAAATTTTTGATACCAAATTTGGAGAGATTGTTTTAAACCCTAAAGAGACCATTTTAACTTGCAAACTAAGTGTTACTTTCCATTTACCTCAAATCCTTTAGGTAGTTGCATATAAATTTCCTCTTCCAAGTCTCCATGCAAAAAACCAGTTTTAACATCCATTTGCTCAATGTCAAAATCATTAGCAACAACAATGGATAAAAGCAATCTAATAGAGGATAACTCAGCAACATGAGAGAAAATATCACCAAAATCAACTCCCTCTCTCTGGGAGTAGCCCTTAGCTACCAGTCTAGCTTTGTACTTTTCCAATGAATTGTCTACTCCAAATTTCTTTTTGTAGATCCATTTACAACCAATGGCTTTTCTTCCTTTGGGCAAACAAACAAGATTCCATGTATCAGATGATTTGAATATCATCATCTCCTCTAGCATGGCTTGTTGCCAAGAATCACAATCATTTGTTAAAATAGTTTCCCTATATGATCTAGGTTCATCATCAATATTTAATAAAGCAAATATACAACGGAAATCTGGTGGGCTATCCCTGTCAACTGGATTTTGTTGTCTTGTGGACCTTCTAAGAATAGGAGTATGGGGCTCTTGTTGTTTTTGGTCTTGCTCAACCTCTTCTTGTTATTTAGTTTGATCTGCACTTTCATGCTTAATTTCAAAATACACTCTCTTTTCTTATCTTTTTCTTTTGGTTGTTCAAGATTAGAAATAATGGTAAGTTCCCTAAAAATCAAATCTCTAGAAAATAATTTTTCTTGGTTAGTAGATTCCATAACTTATAAGCTTTTACATCATCATCATATCCAATGAAAATGCATTCTTCAAATTTTAGATCCAACTTAGTTCATTTTCCTTTAGGAACATGAACATAAACCTCACAACCAAATACCCTTTAAATGTGAAACATAAGGTTTCTTACTTGTCCACACTTCATAAGGTTTTGTATCAAGAGCCTTACAAGGAGATCTATTTAACAATTAACAAACAATACTTATAGCTTTTGCCCAAAATCATTAATCAAGTTGTAAACTGCTTAACATACTTCAAGCTCTTTCCATTATTGTTTGATTTAACCTTTTTGCCACTCCATTCTATTGTGGAGTGTATGGAGTAGTTTTTTGTCTTACAATTTCTACATGCTTACAAAATTCATCAAATTCTTTAGAACAATATTCTCCTCCATTATCAATTCTTAAAAGCTTGATTTTACAATTTGTTTGCTTTTCAACTAAGGCGTTGAATTCTTTAAACTTAGTGAAAACTTCATATTTATACCTTATAAAATATAACTAGGAATTTCTAGAAACATCGTCAATGGAGGAGACAAAATATCTAGATCTTCCAATTGTTTCAATATTCACCAAACCAAATACATTTGAGTGAATAATTTCTAATTTACTCTTAGATTTATTACTTCCTAAAGAAAATGACTTTCCATTTTGTTTTCCAAACACACAATGTTCACAAAATTTAAAAATTCATCAAAATAAGAAACATAGTTTAAGAATTTTTTGTTGAAAATGGGTTTTAAGCCATTCTCACTAATGTGGCCCAAATCTATGATGCCACAACATACATGTATCTTCATATTTCAGATACATTAGAAGATTTAACAACTGTAATGGCTTCAAGCTTAAAAAGAGTCCCCTTCCTTGCCCCTCTTGATACAGCCAAGTTTCATTCAACATAAAAACTGAAATTAATTTTCTTTCTAAACTTGGGACATGCAAAACACCTGAAAGAGATTTTATTCTCCCATCACTGAAACACAACTGAATCTTACCCCTTTTGACGATAGGATATAAAGAATTATCATCGAGGTAAATTTCTCCTCCATCATACTTCTCATATGTGGAGAACCACTCCTTGTGAGGAGTCATGTGGTATGAGAATCTTGAATCAATTAGCCAATATTTTTTAGTCATAAATGAATAGAAGAAATCAAAGCATCATCACCTGAGTTTGAGGATTCTCTATTGAGGAAACAAACTATTTCTTTGGATTCTTGCATTCCTTCTTGATAGGCCCTCTCTTATCATAGTTCCAACACTTCACTCTGTTCATTTTACCAGAAGTTTTAGATCTCTCCTTAGACTTGTCCTTAGGCCCATTCTCATCTCCTTTAGACCCTCTTTCTTTAGGCCTTATGTAATGTCCCCACTTCGAAATAGAATTTAATAATAAATAATAATAATAATAAAATGAAAATATAAGAGAATATAGTTAACATTTAATTAAGTTAATGAATAGTCAAAGGACATTAAATGAAAAGTTGTGATTCCCTCAAACATGATATATAAAAGGGAGAAGAGAACCTCATTTGAGGGGGGATAATTTGTGAATGAAAAGTGCATATCTGATTTAAATAAGAACTACATATCTGATTGTGAAAGCTTGTGTCCCTTTCAAAGTGCAGATCTGATTGTGAAAGCTTGTGTCCCTTTCAAAGGGGAGAAATAATGAAGAATTGCACTCTTTCAAAGGGTGCTAATGGTGAAAGGGTATGTCTCTTGCCAAAGGGCATACATGATGAAGAGGCATGATCTCTCCCTCACATCAAGAGATATAAAGTTATCAAAGCATCCAGAGACATTACAAGGGAATCAGATCAGATCAGATCAGAACTGTTATTAAGTTATAGGCAGTAACATCCTTGTTCTTGATGGTATGCATGTGGATGTGCTTAATATGTATGCTTAATATATGACGCCAGATAATGTTCTTATACATAATTTAATAGTAATATTAATATAGACTGCAATATGTATGACAATGTAATAATGCTTTTCTATCATTAATTGTTCATGTGACGATTTAAGTAAATTATATGATGGGGTCTGTGATACCTTTAAATCTCACTATCCAATTATGGAGGGAGAATACAAAGAAGCAAGAGCACTAGGCTCCAACAGGTACACCAACCCCGAGTGTGGGCCAAAAGGCCAAGTTGATGAGGTCCTTGGTGCTCTTGGGCTTGTTGGAGAGGGATAGACTCGAGGCACCTCGTTTGATTCTCCTTGAACTCCATATGAGGATAGGTGTAGGGAGAGAGAGGGTTGTTGAGTCCTTCATATACACTTTGCAATATATTAAGAATGATATATATATGTTCTATCATGACATAATGGAAATGTTGTCTAATTTGTTGTCCATGTTCCAGACCAAGCTTTAGTTGACATTAGTGTCCTTCTATTGTTCTCTTTATGCACTAAAATTTCGATTCTAGGTCAGAATACGAGAGGGTCCCATTAGGGGACATTACACCTTCCCCTGACATTGAGAGCATCACTCGAACTATCCATAGCCTTCCTCCTCATTTCCTGTGCCAACAAAGCTCCAACAAGTGCATCCATCTTTGGATCTTTGAGGTTAGCAATGATAGCAAGAATGGAGTTTTCCCATGAATTAGGTGAAGAACAAAGAAGCATAGTGCATTTATTCTTCTTCTTCAACTGAAATACCAATAGAGGCTAGTTGACTCAAAATTAAATTAAATGAATTGAAATGCTCGACTATTGTATCACATTCCTTCATCTTAAGAGAAAACAATTTTTGTTTCAAGTAAAGTTTATTTACCAAACTTTTGGCTTAGTAGATCTCATCGATTCGATTCCATAAAGCATATGTCATCTTCTTTTTTGATGCATTTAAAAGAACAAAATCTAAAAGACACAATCTGATAGTACCTCGTGCTTTTTATCCACCTTCTCCTAGTCTTCATCAAAAAGTTTATCAGGTTTCTCTTGATTTGTTACAACCACACATTAATCTTGTTCTTCAAGGAGATCTTCCATTTTACCTTCCACAACTCTAACCCATTCTGGATTGAACTTCTCTATGTCCAAAGGAGATGAAGTTGCAGCCATGATATTAACACAAATATGCAGAAAATAGATCAACCGAAACTCCCACAAATGCTCAAAAAACCTGCCTTCTACCACCCAAGACATAAAACTGGCCAAACTGAGATAGCAAATGTTAAAAAAGAAGAGGTGGACAACAATTTTAGAAGTTTCAAATCAAATGGTAAATCAAATCTAATAGTTTTTATCATATGAAAGAAATTGGCTATAACATCAAAAGATAACACCACAAAACAATAAACACATAACATTGTGATTACGTGAAGAAACTCTTACGGGAAAAAATCTCTACCAAGAAAAGAGGGTAAATCTGTACTACTCTTCAAAGAGATTACAATACAATAAACATTTCCTCAATCTTGCATCTATGTACTTGTAAAACAACTTATTTTTGTCTCCAACTCAACCCCTCAATACATAGACCCTTGGGGGGTCAATTTACCACCATAAAACATTACCATGGGCCAAAACAAGGTTATAAGAAACCATGGTAAAATTCTATACAACCCCTACATGTCATAAGAATCCCCCAAATATAGGAAATACTCTTACTTGCATCATAGACTATTATTAACAAATGTAAGGATTCTCTTATGCGTGCCGTATTAATTGATTCTCACATCCAAAATGATTCACACCACTTTTAGCCCTTGCAATTGTCATAGAATCCGTTGTAACATCCCTGAAAATAGGCCTTACATGTTATACCACTTGATGAGCATATTTTGACTACTAAAAACTTGATTTTTAAGGCACCAACATGTTGCAAAAGTGCCAACTAATAAAACCCACACCCCTTATGTAGGAGCACAACTATTTAATTACACGAATTCTAAATAACCATGGGAAAACATAAAATAATAATAAACATAATCTGGAATTGCTAAGGTTGAGACACCTTAATTCCCAATAATATCCCAGACTGAAAATATTATTCACAAGGGAGAGGTTTTTGGTTTGGCTAAGAAGGATTGTTTTGTGGCACTTCTGTCAATCTCTGAGTTTAGAGTGAAATCATTGGGGTAGTGGTTCATAGTATAAATGGCAGCCCTTTGACAATTTTCTTGAGTATTGAATGTGATCATTATTTGGTTCTTGTTTCAAGAGATTTTGTATTAATGGCCAATTGGTTCAGTGTGAGGTGCAAATGCGCTAATGAGACTCGAGAGGAATAAATTACCTCCCTTTTATAGTTGTGGGGTGATGAGGCACACGATGCCATTATAAAAAGTGTTTAGGGCTAATTTCTGGGAAGGAGCCATGTAGACGATGGGCTCGTTTATGAGCTATTCCTCTCCATTTTGGTTTAGGTGTTAGGATACACTCAATGGGGTGTGTATTTTTGGTAATCTGAATGTTGTCTGTGAGGTTGTGGATTGCCTCCAAGTAGTGTCTGAATCTAAAGCAATGTTAGGCGTTATGAACTTGATTATTGAGGGGAAGAAGGTAAAGATGCATAAAACTTGGGGTGTTTTTAAAAAGGGAGTTGAGAAAAGAAACAATGTTGATGATTTTAGGGCATTTATGTATGCTAATTGTGGTCTTCTGCCATAAGAGGTTGTAAATAGTGTTGCAAGGTGTGCACCCTTGGTCTCCTAGTGTTGTGCATTGCAATGCTTGGGTTTGTGACATGGATTAACCGCCTCCTATGGATTCTATAAGTCTAGTGGTTGTATCGGGTATTAACAGGTTGATCTTTGGGTGCAATGACAATTGTACTTCTAACAAGTGGTATCAGAGCCTAGGTCACAGGTTCAAACCCCCTCGCTTGCACTAGGGGGATTGTTGCAAGGTGTTCACCCTTGGTCTCTTTGTGTCGTGCAATGCAACACTCGAGTTTGTGACATGAATTAACCGCCTCTTGTGGATTCTATAAGTCTAGTGGTTTTATCGAGCATTAATAGGTCAACCATACTTCTAACAGATAGGATTTTGTAAATCGGTGCAGAAATAGGGTTTTTTAATCACAAATGCTAGGTCTTCTGCAAACTATTTAACTAGTTTTTATTCAATATAGGGAGCTACCTCCTCTGGTAGTGTTTATCTTAAAAAAAAAGACACATCATCACCTTTGTGAAAATAAATGACTAAAGGACACATTGCTTACTAAAGGTTTTATAATTGGTATAGTAAGCTCAGTGAGCTTGATGTCGGGGGAAAATTTTCAGTTAAACATTCTTGAGTCAAAGCAGTACTAGGATGATTGTTCCCTCATAGGAACTTACAATGTTTCACCCTTATGAGCATCCACCTTAATGTAATGAGCACTAGGTAAATAATTCATGCTCATGATTGATAGATTCTTGGGAACTTACTCATAAAATACAAGTCAATGAAGATTGACTAAAAAACACACATTAACCCTAAAAAAGAAATATTACATAATTTCTGACTATGCCAAAGTACCATCTATGTTTGAAAAGGCATATCCTAAATATGAATTTTTATTGCCTAATATTAACAATGATCCTTGAATCTATTGTCATGTATCAAATGTTATTTAAGGATGGGTTTTAATGTAGTAATTATATTCTTCTCAATTTTGAATATCAACAAAAGAGTACTTTTGAATTAGGACAAAATAGAGGAACCAAAGTGAAGCTACTCTGGTCTATTCCCAACCCCTGGGTTTTTTCGCAAGCAAATAGCTTTCTCATGCAGAGAAATCCTAATGACTAGGTATTTGCAATTAGTTTCGGTTAAAAATGAAGGGAATTTGTTGAGGACCACATTGTTTGGGGAAACAAGGGAAATCATAAAATCAATAGTAGATGTGGGTTCAAAGGATTTGGAGGTGTTGCACAACCCCCATGTAGTTGTAGGGATCAGGCACAATTTCACCTGCCATATCATGGAGAGGGGTGCTCCAAATGGGTGTAGAGCGGTTGGATGGACTGGAGTAGAGTGAGAAATCCAAGTGGGCATCATCGTAATGCAATCGAAGGTGGAGTGCATTGGGAGGGTGAGTAGCTCATGCGAGATAAGGTGTAAGAGAAGAGACAAAATGCAGGGAATAGCTCAGGAGAAGAGACGACATAAGAGGGAAGTGGGAATGAAGTGTTTATGGGTTTTAATCAGAGTGCTCCTACAACAAACAAGCTAACAATTTTCCTAGGGGGTGAGATAGCTAACGAAGTTAAAGAAAATGAAAAATACTTCTCTAAGAAGGGTTTGATTGAAAGTTTTAAGGTTTCCGGCCAAGTCTAGGTGAACTCCATAAGTGATGACTAAGCTCTGGAACCCCATTTTGGATGGAGATATCCAAATTTATCCAGGAGCTCAGGGTCATTTTGTAGTAGTCTTCGATGATGAAGAGGACTGAAAGAAAATCCTCTATGATTACCAATGAAGTTGGGAGGACAAGTATATGTTATTGTTGAAACCACGGTATCTAATGTTCAATCCTATAATAGAATCCTTCAACAAAATCCTAGCATGAGTAAGACTCCTTAACCTTCCTTTGCAATATTGGTTTGATTCTTGTTTTGAAGCTATTGGAGACTCCTTGGGAAAATTTTTGGAGGTAGATGTAGGCTCTTTAGGGTTTTTGCACACAACATATGCCCGTATTTTGGTATAAATGGATTTGAAGAAAGGTTTTCTCGCTTATATTCTTATAAAATTTAGAGATGGAAATTGGTTGCAACTTGTTGATTATGAAGGTATTGCCTTTAGATGTCATATAGATGTTTCCAAATGGGACACATTGTTGCTAAATGTAAAACGAAGAAATTGAACAAATAAGGCATGGAAGGAGCTCTCTAAGCAACATTATGTGGTTGAAGGTGGTGGACAAAATGTAATTACAAAATATTCAAATAAGAAGACTAGTGTTCAGGACTTGCAGAACAAAGATCCCTCAACCCAGTGCAAAGCCTCTTCGTCTCCCAAGGCCTTGGGAGGTTCAGGGTCTTTTGCTACTAATAGTGTTAATGTTGGTAGTAGCACTAACATAACAGGAAAATAAAATTTTTTGGAAGCGAGGGCCAATAATAGTTTAAAGACTGGGTGTTACAATAAGGTGGAGAAAGATGAAACACAAGATTGTTCATGGAGCCCAGAGGAGAGGGGGAGGTCTTCTTTGGAAGAATCCAAGGTGGGGAACTTGGAATAGAAAAGGCAGGAGGAAGGATGGATGAAGGTGAAGAGGAAAAGAGACAAGAGAGTAAAACAAAAAGGATCCTTCAAATATGCTTCTTCGCTCTCATGATAGGGGTAGAGTCAAAATTAGTATGTGATTGTTGACCTGTTAATGGGTCATTCATTTTAGTGTTATGTTTTTTCAAGGGACGTGGCTCCCTAGATGTAGCCCCACCTGGTTCGAGCCAGGTTTAAAACCCAATGTTAATAAAAAACTAAAAAACCTTTTACCGATAAAAAAAGAATATAAGACTTTTGTTATTTTGTGTGGCACATTTTGTTATATCATGATGTATTTGGATTGAATAACATTGATTCTACTCATAAGAGGGATATGACTTTGATTTCACATGATTTAATGCATAATATTTTAGAATATTATGGGAATGATGTTTTGGGTATATTTAAGAAACAAATGCCTTATCTTGAAAAAGTATCAAGTCAGTTTGAATCCCAAGAAATGCATATTTGGTGTAGACGATGATTGTTTGTTGAGCTCCATTGTATCTCTAGGTGACACATTGAAATTGATACTAAAAAAAGATGATATGATTGATACGCCTCTACCTCAAATTCTTACACAACTCCATAATCTCCAAGATAAGATACACACCATTTGATGCTCTATTTCCTAATTGGCTGGTTATACTTTACTTTTTTTTAAACTATTAAAGAGAGACACTATTTAAGTTTTAATGGAATGAAGATTGCTATAATTCTTTTTGATTACATGAAACAATATTTGAGGAATCCATTAGTTCATATGCTTGTTATTCATGGTAAGCCTTTATCACTATACATTTTTCCTACAAGGTTTTCTATTGACGATCTTGTGGCACAAAATAACAAGCATGAAAAATAACATGTTATTTAGCATATTAGATGCACATTACTAGATTATGAGTGATATTACATCCTATGGTAAAATCACATTTGGTTGTTGTCTTTTCTTAGTAAAAGTTTAGACACTACATGATTTGCATGGAGAAATGTTTGATTGTAAAATAAGATCCTTTAAAACATATGATTTCTAAAATTAATCTCTCAAGTAGGGTGCAACATTGGATTGTCTTACCCAAATTGATAATATTTTTCTCATAAATTTATCAAAGGACAAGTAATTATAGATCAAAGTATGGTAATGCTATGTTTTCCTTACATGTCTATAGATACATCCTTTCTTCATGAGAATATGTTACATGTAGATTTCTTGATCCCTTGAACCATGTGTATTAATGGTTCTAGATGTATGATTGTTTTGGTAGTGGCTATGATATTTATACCACTATTTTTTGGCTAGAATTTTTATGTACCAGCGATATATTTGATTACAAAATATTGATTGAGGGGTTTTGTAACCAATTCCTTGAAAGTTAAAATCTATTTATATACATAATGATTCTAATTTGTGACTAGAAGCATTATTGGTGATTATAAGACCAAAGAACTCCTTGGCTTGTACAATATCACAAGTTGGGTTTATAGTTGCTTGATTCTTTTGACTCATTTACCAACTGATATTATTTCCCACAATGATAATAGGTATGTCAATTCTTTGTCAAGTGGTGCCTTTCTTATGAGTAGGATGGTGGTAGCCCTCACTTTACATTGCTTTTTTGTATATTACATAAACTAGCTATACAAGATACTAGTTTGTTGGTTTGTGCTACATTGGCTAGTAAGGAGTGGTTTCATTAGATTTACTCTTACCTCAATTCAAGAGCATTTCCCCTAACCATTCTAAAAACACTTGTACTTTATTTGTAAGTTAGATGCTAAAATTTTGGTTATCTCAAGGGCATTATAAATACATAATTTTAGCTGTTTATTATTTACATTCCTTTATGATCATAAAAAAAAAATACTCTTGAAGAAACTCAAGGTGGCATGTGTATTGGTCATCTTCTAAGTTATTGGTTCAAAATGTTTTATGCATGTGTTAGAATTGGACTAAAATAGAATATTATTCCCATGGTCTTGCTAAAAGTGTATAACATGCCAAACACATAGTAATCTAAAACGACAACTCCTCATGAGCTTCATCTAGTCACCTCTCCTCGACAATTTACCACATGGGTATTATATTTGGTTGATAAGATTGAGTTGACATCTTTATAAGGACTAATTGATACATAGCTTGTTCCTACTCTATGGGCATACCATACTAGTTTCTATACTCCTACTAATTATACACTTTTTTCACTAGTTTTTGAGGCCATGATGCCTTATGAGTTAGAGATTCCCTCTTTACATGGTTCTCTTTGTGGCATTGTTGATAATAAGTAATACATATAAATAATAAAGATTACAACAAATTGAAACACTTGAAGAGAGAATAGTTAATGAATTAGTTAATCTTTAGGCACATCAAAGATTATTAAAGAAAACTTACAATAATGGCATCGTCTACTTAGTTTTTCAACTTTTGTGGCTTGGTTATTTGGGCTTACCCTAAGAGTCCAATTGCTAAAAAAGATTCAGAGGATAATTTCATCCTAACTGGTTAGGTCTCTTCATTATTACTTCCTAGTTTGAAATTGGTGCTTTTGGTTTATCTATTCATAAACAAACTAATGAAAGCTCTGATAATACTATGCAATTATGTTATTAATATAGTTGACCATTGATTCAATGATATAAGCATTGATGGTTATCAGACGTGCTAGAATCTTCAATCCTTTACTTTTTCCTACTATTCATGGGCATATTTCGTCTTAGAGGATCTTGTCATTTGATTATCTCATGTGCCTTCATTCTCATGTGCTTTCATAATCACATCTTTAGATGATTATTTTTTATTATTGTTGACATTATTTGCATCTTTCATGTCTCGTTGCCTATGATTACATTATTTATCTTTATAAGTCACAGTTCATTTGGAGACAAGCTTGAAGGTATATCATCCCCATAAACTTGTGTGCTTACATGCCCATCTCATAATTATTTATTTACATGTTACCCACTATTTTTCATTACACGATTTTTGTGCTTATAAAATGTTGTTTCATGTTATCCATTGTTGTTTACTTCATGCATTGCATACAATGTTATCCTTAACAATATTACATGCTTATATCACGCTTTACATGATCACCATTTCTCCTTACCTTTAATTCACTACACCCTCTATGCACAACTAATGAAATGAGGCATTTATTATCATTACTGTTTCTTCATGAGTTTGATTGTAATGTTTTAATTATGACATAAATGATCATGCCAATTATTGGATAAAACTTTGTTATCATTTATCTTGTTGTTTATAGAGTTAGATCACGTTTTATCTCTAAACATAATCCTTTACACTTGTCTACAATGTTATAATTCTTTATGTATAGTTAGAGCTCTTATCACTTTTGTGATAGGTGAAATCTCTCATCCTCATCCATTTTCTTGTTTTATTTTCAAAGAGAGTTGCTTTTAGCAAGATAGTATAATATTTTTTTAAAAATCCTTAACAAATACTAGTAAGTGCATGTTTTCTTCTATTTGTAGATTTTTTTGTAAAGTAGTAATTATAGGGATAGTTGAAGAATGATTTATTATTTTATAGAAATACATATCTATTGTGAAAAATATTAATTGACATGTTGAATACTTGTTTTATAGGGATAATTAAAGAATGATTTATTATTTTATAGAAATACATATGTGTTGTGAAAAATATTAATTTACATGTTGAATACTTGTTTTAATTTGAAATGCATCTACCTAGTGGTTCACATGTACGTTGTTGGTTAACAGATTTGTCACTTTGAAATTTATAAACTAAGACTCCTTTTAGCCCCAAAATGAGACCAAATTGTTAATCAACAATTAGGTAGATTGTAAGTTAGTTTCCCTTTGCATTTTAATAAAGGTACAACTTCCTTAAAAAAAAAATTATAAGTTGTGTAGTAACATAAATCTGTCCACTTAATTAAATGAATACTTAGTATTTATTTGATTATTTAACCATCAATTAATAATTAATTAAATTAATATTTAATTAATTCATCTTAATCCTCTTCTCCTATTAATTAAATAAATTATTCAATTTATTTGATTTAATTCACTTAACCAAATTCAGACCATTAATTAATAAAAAAATCATATTTATTTAATTAAATATTCTCTCACATTTAAATAAATTAATATTTATTTAAATCCCCCAAAATCCCACCTCTCACATTTAAATAAATTAACATTTATTTAAATCACCTTTATCCTCTACCCACTTGCATTTTCCTACAAATGCAAGTTGCACAATTATTTTAAATAAATAATTTATTTAAATCACCTTTATCCTCCACCCACTTGTATTTTCCTACAAAAGCAAGTTGCACAACTATTTTAAATAAATTATTTATTTAAAATCCTATTTATCCTCACCCACTTGAAACCTTTAATGGTTTCCCTTAAAGTATTCAAACTTGATGGCTTTAAAGTCTTCAAACTTGATGGCTTCCTTCTATAGTCTTCTTAAGACTTTAATGGTTTTCCTTAAAGTCTTCAAGCCTTTAATGGTTTCCCTCAAAGGCTTCAAGCATTTTAATGCTTTATCTTCATTTTTCGCATTTAAATAAATTAATATTTATTTGAATATTTATCCAAATGCAAATTACACCATTTAATTGAAATAAATGATTTTATTTTAATTGAAAATACCAAAATTTCTCCCACTTGCATTTTCCTACAAAATCCACTTGCATGCCTAAACCCCTTCTAGAATTTTCTAATCACTTCTAAATAACCTAACCCCTTCTCTAAACTTTGTCACATTCCTAAGCAAAAGGGAAGTCACTTCTTAAACCCTCAAAATCTTTGATAACCATTAAAGGCTTTCAACCTTCAACCACTAAATGGCTCAAAGTCTTGATAACCATTGAAGGCTTTCAACCTTCAACCACTTAATCCCCAAAGTCTCCAATAACCATTAATGGTTACCTCAAACCCTCCCACATGGTTAAAACATTTGTTTTGACTCAACCTCTACCCAACCCAAAGGTCTCATCAGGCCATTAATGCTTTGACCATGATTATCTCTTAAACATTTGCACAAAGGTTTATCCTTGGATTAACTCTTAATCCAGTGGGTAATCTTAATTTGGACTTGACCCTTAGCCTCTAGATAACCATGAGGTCTTCTCAGGCCTTTAATGCCTCCAACCTCTTCTCTCAACCCAATCCTATGTTGACACTTGTCACCATTTTATTGGTGCCAATTGTGCACATGGATCCCCAACTTTCAAACTTGGCCCTTGATTAAACCATTCAATCTTAACCCTTCATTTCCCCATTTCTTCTATAAATAGAACCCTTCTCCTCAAGCAAAAGGAAGCATTAGAGTATTGTTGTTATACTAGCATTAGCATAGAGCTTTCTCATAGCATCACTATCTACACTTGCATAGCATTTGCTTATCATATTCAACCATCTTGAATCTCCATATGGCATCCATGGCTAGTGCTAAAAGCTGAGAGCTACACTCATTTGGGACTTGGAGAGGAGAGGAACAAGGGAGGAGCAACTATGAGCATCTTGATTAGCTATTTTATTCTATGTTTATATGCTTTCTATTTCATGCTTAATATCTCTCTTGATATGCCTGTTTAGGATAATCTTTTGTTGCTAACACTAACATTTGTTTCTTGTGCTCTTGTGTGTGTTGCCATCAAACAGATTTTCTAATCCTTTTTGCAAAGCATCAAGTTGATTTTAAAGAATATTAAATTTGGGTATTTTTACTAGAAAGTAGTTAAGGCAACAAATACTTACATATCACTATGCAGCAAACATGAATAACAAAACTGAAAGATAATATTCCATGTAAAAATCAAATCTTAAAGGTTCAAAATCCATTCATTCTCCAAATATATTACAATTGATATCAACACACTAATATGCAATACCAACGTGAGCAGTTATTTTTAATTCAAAATTAGTTTCATTAAACTTCTAGAAAGAAAGTAAAAATTGCTTCAAATGGACATTTCTCCCACAAAGAAATAATTGCATCCATAACTTCATCTAAATTCACAAATTCAGTAGGAATATCAACACAATTCTCACATGTAATGCACACAAACAATAAATTCTTAATAGACAAAAAATAAAATTTTATTATCGATCTTCAATTCTGATCGTTTCTCACTCTTATACCAAAGTATAACAAGGATAAATAATTCAGACCCTCCCAAAGTCCTTCAAACATGTATTTATAATGTAAAAAAATGTTGTTGTTTACTATTTCTTGATTTTGGTTCTTTTAAAGAATCATTTTAAAATAAAGTTTAAACAAAGTCTTTTTAAAACATTAAAAATGACAATATTAACATAATAAAAAATGAAAGCGACATTAAGGTTGAGGTGGCGCCTTTGAATGGTCTATGTCGGAGTCTCCTTGTTGTGTTTGCTACTGATGTGTTTTTTTGACCTTGTAACGTTTAAACACATTTACAATAGTTTGGATTTCCTGTTCCCATGAAACAAAAACATTTTGTGCTCTCGACCCCCATAAAGCTTTGCTAGATTGGATGACTTCATTTTTGGCAGCAAAGGCTTTAGCATGATTCACATACCAACTCAAAGAAGAGTCAATTTTGGCCAGCTCATTTTTATTTTCTTCATTGAAAACTTTAGGATCAGATAGGGTGTCATTGCTACTCTCAAACTTTGCTTTTAGTTCATCTACTGTAGCATCCCCAGAGTTATCTTGTTTCTTAATCTAGCAACTGATGTCTCTAAATTCCTATACGACCTGTCCTAACATCTTGTTGGCATGTTTCAATAGTTTGCTTTTCTCTTTAATGTCTATCGCAAGAAGGTACATTTCCACTTAAGACTTTCTATCTAGATGACACATTGATTATTCAGGGAATTTGGAATGATCTTCTCAGCAATGACAACATTTGTACCTAGGGCCATTGTCTCTTTGGGCTCCTCTGTTGTTTGTAAGCACACACCTTTCTCCTGTTTAGTAGTTTCTATTTCTAAATTGACACCATTTCTTGTTAGAATAAGCTCATTGTATGCCTTCTGCATACTATCAATGAAAGGATCTCCTTTAACTTTGACCTTTTCTATCCATTCTTCACTGACCCGACCAAAATGGCTATCAGTTTGTACTTTAGCCACCAATTCTTTCTTAGCATTTGATTTAGGATCCAATATAAATTCTGAAGAGCTGGATGACTGTGAAGATGGTCCCACTAATGAACTTAGACAATATGAAATTATGTTTACCATCATCTTTAGTTGTTCTTTATCAAACTTGTCCTTTTCAATTCTTTCCATCAATTTAATAGTTGTTACTTGAAAGATGTATAGGTTTGCATCCCTACTAGAGGGGATCCCATGTCAATTTGAGTCGTGTTTCAAAATCAACTACTATGGCCCGACTTGGGTCCTTTAGTATAGAGAGATGAGCAATTTCTAAAAACAAATGATTTGAGGCCTCATCCTCTACTATCCTTGAAGTAACCTTGAGATTCTTAAATCTAGGAGCAAGAGTATATTAAAGAAATTGTTTTATGGCATTCTCAGGTGGTTTCTTAGTGGACTCAATTTTCTGTTTTCTTAGCCAAAGATGTCTCTAATCATGATGGGGAGGACAATGTTTGCATAACACTTTTCATAGAATCAAGAGTAAATAACAAAGTTATTTTCATTGGTGGGGTCTTTTCTACATTTTGCAAGTCAAAAGGAAAGGGTGTGTTTTACTCTCTACCTTTGACGTTTCCATCTATATTAGCATATATTGCTCCATCTATTTGCTCTTGATCCCCAATCACTTATTTTCTTTTCCCCTTATCTCCTTCTTATTCTCTAGTCTTATCTTCTCCTTATTTATCTTTCTTCTTTGCTATTGTATATGGCAATGAGCCTCTTCCACAAGTCTTCTTTGGGGACTTCTTTTTAGTTGGTTCCTCATCACCTTCACTTCCATCTAGAGTGGTTGTTGACTTTTTTTGAGCAGAAGGGACAAAATAAGAGGCACTTATAACACTTGGGTTACTATGTTCTTCAGCCTTCTTTGACTTCTTAGGAGCAACTTTAATTTTTATTTATTTCCTCTTTGCCAACTAGATTTGTGTCATCCTTAGAACTACATCAGTTCTTGTTTTTAAATCTATTTTCTCAAGAAGACCCTTGTCAATAGGGGTCAATGGTTGTGTTTTAATGTTGGTTGTATAGACGAGGTCTACTAAATCAGACTCGCCATATTCAACACCTTCAACGTCCCATCCTAATTGATATTCAATTATTTGCTTCACACTCAACCTTGTCAAATTTGGTCTTTGAACCTTGTAATGATATGTGCAATTTGTCCAATAATCCTCTAGGTTTGGTACATGATTGTATGCAAGTTATTCTTGACAATTTTTTTACTATCAAGATGTAGTCTGAGGTGATCATAAGTTGAGGCAGTCTATTTGCCAATATCCCTTTCAATATTCAATGCGTTCAATTAAGTTTTGCAAACATAATAACCCAATCCAATAGGAAATTAAATATCATTTTTTCTCCTTTCAGTACATGTTTTGTTAACCTCACAAACTTGTCTACATACTTCGATTAGGATGAATTTATCCTCTACATATTTAGGAAGTTTTTGAGGGAAACCATCGTAGCTACCTACTTTGATGTAGTTAAACCTCTAAAATTGAATGAAGTAACTTCCATATCGAGTGAATAATTTAATTGCTATTTCACCCTACAATTCCCTCACAAGCCTCATTGTGAACACATCGTTCACCCTTCTAAATTTGGAGTAACTTTTCTGCAATTGAAGATTTGGGTAAAAATCACAAATCTGAATCTTATCATCAAATTGCTTTACATGGTATAATTTGTGCTAGTATCTTTTGTAGGCTAGAGCATAAAACAAATAAGATGACATATATAAAGACTTGTTGAGGGGGAATAAAGTGATCATATCATTCAACTTGTGCTAATTAGATTTGACCAATCCAAGTATGTCTCACTAGCACATATAAATTGTACAAAGAAAAACATCCACTCATCCAAATTGAAAGAGCCAACATCCCCTTGTAGCTCATGCAATAAAAAGATGATATCTACTATTTGTCCTTTCAAGTATGATTTATGGATCGTTTTTGGCAATTGGGATTGCCCTCTCCTTGGCACAACAAACCATTATTTAGAAATGCCATTCCTATAATAACCCTTATTTTCATCGAATGTTGTTTGTGATATGGTGAAATCCTAGTGTGAATAAACTTCTCTAGTTGGGATGGATTGTAGCATGGTCTAGGGTTATGAGAACCCCATCATAATATGTTTTGATCTCCTAAGTGTTTAGGTCATACCTGTTAATGCGTTCCATCACTAAATTTTCGCATTGCACCACCACCGGGAATGCCGCCACTTCTAGCAACCCACTTTTTGCCAGTCTCTGTGTGTTTGGGTGCCTATTAGGGTTGTTTACCCATTCCTATAATTCTTTCAAATCAATGTGCCATTACGTGGTGTCCCTGACTTTTATCTTCTGCTGACTTGGACGTAGCTATTCTAGCTCCAAAATAGCGTAATCGTACACCATGTTATTGATTGCTTAGAAAATCGCACCCGCAACTTTCACTATCAATGATGTAAAATGTGTGACTAGCTTTCGTGTTATGCGCATTCTGTGCAAACGTACTGTGTTTTTGGAGCCAATTTAGCTTCTGCCAATTTTTAGTAATGCACTTTCTAGTCCATTCAAGTGCTCGTACTATTTCATTATGAATTTATACCTCGAAGATTCTAGGGAAATTTTGCCAGAGTTTCCCCTTAATATGGTCGCTTTATTGATAAAACTAAAACCCTAGTACTGCAAACAAATGAGTTCTCCAATGACCACTTGAAATGCTTACCTCTGGTGTGATAATGGTGACAAACAATCTTCCTTTCTAGGCTTTTTTATGATTTTTTCGTAGGCTTCACTTCACATTCAACTAATCTCTTGGTTTATGACTTTAAAAAATGATAATTTGAGATAAAAAATCTCCTTAGTTTTATTAATTTCCCACCTACTTCGGCCCTCTACAATTAATGTGTAGTACTCAAACATTGTGTCAACATTGGACTTTGAATTAGTTCAAAAGTTTTTGTTGATCTCTAACAAGTGTTTTTAAACCGTGTCTTGCTTTCACTTTAGCTTTAGGTATTATTGGCTATAGCAATTGTTTTACTCCTTTTTTCCCTTCGCCTTTTACCTTAGTTTGAAATGAGACGTTGGAGTTCAATAAGGTTTGACAACTTTCTCGGGGTTTGAAATTCAACTTGAACTCCACATTATTTCTTTGTTTTTGAATAATGTGCTTTTTAAAGAGTTGGGTTATGGAAACCCCTATGACCTCTACCTTCAAAAGCTTCTATGAAAGGTAAGTAGTCAGACCTTGACTTGGTTAGAAAATCATGTCGGAGTTCAATTCCTGCTTTAGAACTTGAAAATGAGACCGAAGAGACTTAGGACTTAGTGAAGTTTGGACATGCTCAAGACCAAAAGGTGAGTTATGAATGAAGTGTCAGGCTTCGACAAAGCCTTTGGGACTAAAAAATAAGAGACTTTAGAACAAGGTTCGTGGTGGACTTTTAATTGAACTTGAAAATAAGTTAGAAATAAGATGTAGTTCGACGAGGCTTTTAAAATTGAAGACAAAGATCATCATACATACATAAGTGCTTTAAACAAGACTATGGGACCTTTGGTTGAGTTCTAGGGGGCTGATCAGAGTCTGACAACCATTTGTAACCATGAATAAAACCCGACCAACTCACAAAATGACTAAGCATCAAGATTTTTAACAATAAAGTATGGGCTTATTCACACATTGAAGTATGAATTGTTGGCCTCAAGCTCAAAATAATTAAAGTAACACTAAAATTTGGTTGTGGAAAAATTTAAGGCAACGCACATCAAAGTGGGGGCAAAATCTAATAGTAAAATTACATACCATTGCCCTTTATCCTAGTGTTTTGAACCCACCTAGATTAGAGTATCTCAAATGCAATAACACGTGTACACATGACATGTTTTAATGATAATTTGGTTCACACCATTCCCATTATCACTTATCATAGAGATTTCTAGTTTTGATCCCTATACCACCCATCACTTACCTTGGATTAGATCCACAAGTGTGGACTTGATCTAGGTTACTTTCAAAATAATGCATATGAACCCAAAACTTTAAAAAATAAATTCAAATTTAACTTTATTGACACCTTCCTACTAGTTGTTTTTGATTAAAAAAACAACATTAACAAGGGCGTTGACCCTTCACATAGCCAGAAGGCTATCAAATAGCAAACAACAACCCATAGGTGACAAACAAACTAAGTATGGGTACGAATCCGAAACAAACAAGATTAGACAAGCCAAACAAACCCCAAACAAACAAGGTTAGACATGCCAAACAAACCTATCAAACCCACAACAACCCAAAACCCAACTCAAGAGTGGGGAGAAACACCCAAAACTTGACAAAAGGGGGTTTGGGAAACACCCAAACCTTCCTACTAGTTGTTGTGAGCTAAGCTAATGTATGTTTTTTATTGGCCTGTCTGCTTGGTGGTTGTGCTTAGAATAATTCACTCATTTGAAATCATGTTGGAGATCACATAGGCTTTATGCAAGGACTTGCCATTGATGATTTATGAAAGTTTCATGAGGGTTATGATAGTATTACATCATCATAAATCCTAAGTCCATTGCACATTTGTTTGTTGTCTTTGAACCTTTCACTTAGAGCCTTAAAACTAGCCTAACTAGGGGTTTGGTTGAAGAGCATGTGAGACACATTTCCAAAGGTGTTCCTAAACATCGTCAATCCTTATAGTTTTAGATATTTGAAGATCGAGGCGATCAACTTCCAATAGCTAGTAATTTGCTAGAATAGTCCCATAACTTATAGTTCAATTTTATGTGCTAGGTTCATATCTATACTTGTGAGATTAAGTTTGCATGTTCATAGGTCAATTAGGATAAAACATAGTTCATTTTTTGAACTTAGTATAATCCATGCAATAATTAACATTCTAGTTGTGTGACAAATCGACTCTAAACATCTTAAACTTCACATTCGCTCCTTCATATTCCAATTAAACATTGCAACTTAATTTATTAATTCCAAAATTGTTTGATTTTGATTCCAACTCATTACCTTAAATCAAATTTGTTTTTGGTGGAAGTTTTTAACATCAAACAATGCACATTGAGTGCATAAATAATTGACTTCCTTGACTTAGCTATTGATGATGTATGGATAATTAATTTCATTGAGCTTTAACTTAAAAGATTTTCGATATCATCAAATTCATTTGAAACAATGATCAAAACCTTCTAGAAACCATTACTCCCTTATAGATGATGAAAGACCCTTTGAGAGAGGGTTCAGTTTTGTCTCCTCATAACTGTCTACTTAATTCGTGATTTTTATTTTTTATTTTTAAAATGATGTTGAGTTTTATTAATGATTTTCTTTTTAATTTTTAAAACGCCCTTGGGATATTATCACAAAGTTAAGCCGTTGGATCGATCTAACGGGCGGCACACATTGCTTGCACGCACGACCATATATCATGTAGAGAAAAAAAAATCAAAAAATATTTCAGGCTTCAAAATGTCCCAGTTCACACTGTATCACAACACACACAAATTATATAATTCCTGTATAGGCCGTTCTGCTTGCAGCGGGGGAAAAATAATAATAATAATATTTTGTTTTTTGGGGCTTTGAATGTAAAGACTCGGATTTAGCAAAATCTCAATGGCAACCATTGGATCGAGAAAAAAATCTGGCGTATCCTGAAAAAATACCAACTTTTGCAAGCAACTTCAGTGGACATTTGTCTCAGGTAGGGTTTGTTTATTTTTATTTTTTATTTTTTATTTTTTGGTTGTTTTCATAGGCAGTCTTCAAATCCAGTATAGATTTAATTGAATTCGGAAAAGAAAATCCATGATTGATCTGAAAGTTGGAGTTTTGCATTGTAATGGTAGCTAGTGTTTATGGAGGCTTGAAGGTTTTTTGATCGGTTCGATTTTTTTTTTCTTGTTTTATAATGGTGGTTAGATTTTGTGAGGGGAAGAAGAGATATGAGTGGGGCAATCCG
The DNA here is from genome assembly GCF_030272615.1 of Cryptomeria japonica. Classification (NCBI taxonomy): domain Eukaryota; kingdom Viridiplantae; phylum Streptophyta; class Pinopsida; order Cupressales; family Cupressaceae; genus Cryptomeria; species Cryptomeria japonica. The sequence continues at coordinate 9,910,468 of NC_081410.1, forward strand.
GGGTGGGAAGAAAAATTGTATGGGTGAAGGATGCCTATACTACGTAGTGGAGTGCTCAAGGGCCGCGCTCAGCCAGAGCAGGAAGCGATTGTTGTAGATTTGGAGAAAAAGCCTAACCCTAAAGGTATTGTAAAGCCCAGGAGTCGCCGAAACTGTAGGAAGCCTAATAATTTTGTTAATCCTAACGATCAATCAGAGCCTGTTGTTACTCGTAATAATGTGCGCACGAGGGCTGCTGTAGCTAAGGAAGAGAAGGCCGTTGTGGTGGTTAAGGCTCAGCCGAGGGCTGGAAAGAGAAACCCTAACCCTAATTTTAATAGGGTAGAAGGCTTCACTTGTGGTGAGGGAGGGTTAGATCGGGTTTTACCTGGCGTTGATCTGAACGGCGTGGAGGATTTCCGTCAGTTGACGGAGAAGATGGAGGATGATGAGAGCGGTGGAAGGAGCGCTGACAAGGTTGCCGCTGGTGAAGACGAGGGCAGCACTGCCCCTCTGCCAGAAAAGGTCAGCTTTTTTTTCATTTTTTTAAATTATATTTTCATATGTAGAGATGCCTAATTTTCGATCAGAGATCTGCATAGGAAGATAAGTTTGGCAATTTTTATTCTGGATTGGTGCTATTTGGTATTCTGAAGTTGGAAGCAAGCGTCAATGAAGTTTGTTTCTGCTTTGTTAGAGAAATTTTTAGCCCAGTATTTAATGAGTTAAGAATTTTTAGCATAATATATAAATAATGGAAGAAGATTCTGTTAGCATGTTTTCTGAGATGAGGATTTTTTAGTATGTTATGTTAACTGTTTTCATTGGGTTTTGTTCATAGGCAAGGAAGTGGAGGTGAAATAGTTTTTTTGAACATAAAGTATTTGCTGGAAGACATATATCTTTGATTTGCTTTATGTGCTTTTGGACTCTGGATTTTTTTCGTGAATGACTGCATTATGTGTTTTGAACTCAAAAATTAGTACAATGGAGTCTGTTTTGGGTTGGATCGAGAAGATTTTGGTGTGTTATATGAAATTTGAAGTAGATGCAAAATTTTCAATCTAAGTCTTCTGTGGAAGACACTTTTTTCTGACAGTTTTAATGAATTGCTTTGGACTTAGAAAAGAGTGCTGGTGAAGTTATTTTTGGGGTCGTTAGAGAATTTTTTTGTGCATTTTATGAAACAAGAAGCTTATTATGTTTATATTTTCATTTTCATTTTCAAAGATGCTTAATTTGTTGGTCCAAGAAGTCTCCACATGAAGATTTATTTTGACAATTCTTCTGGATTGTAGAATTGTGTTTTGGACTTGGAAATTAATGTTAATGAAGTTTGTTTTGGGTTTGGTTAGAGAAATTATAAATCTTTTTCATGAATTGAGAAGTTTTAAATATGTATTATATTTACCATTTCTTTTGCAAACATGCCTGATTTTTATCTAAGGTTTCCACAAGAAGGCATTTTTCACAACTTTTGTGCAATGAATAGCTATGGTACCTATATTAGATGGAAGTTTAGTGTGGAGGAACTGGAGATAACATGGCGGTTTACCTTTTTTTTCATTAAATTTTGTTTTTATTCATCAGTGTACTGATCTCCTCATGGCAGCTGTGTTGACGAAGTTTCTTTGGGGGTTGATAAGAGTTCTTTTAGTTAATTTTAATGTTTAATGAATTGCATTCAAATAATTTGTTCATTTGCAATGATTTGGAGATGAAATAGTGTTTTCAATGTTTTTGATTTCAAATTTTTTTCTCAATCAGTAGAATGTTCACTTTTCAATAGCTCTGTTGATGATTTTTGTTCCAGGAGGGCCTGTGGGTCTGATTAGATAAATTTTAGTAAAATTCATGAAATGTGTTCAAAGAATTTTGTTCATCTGGTGAAGATTTGGAGATGAAATGGTGCTCTTTAACATTTTTGTATTCTGCTTTTTTCTTAACCAATGGAATAATGTCTTCTGACCAGATCTGTTGATGAATTTGTTGGGTGTTGAATAGATTCTTTAAAGTATGCTTAATGATTTTGGTATATTATCTGAAATATGTGCCTTGGATATACATTTAATGAATTATGTTTTATGACATCAATTCAAGCTTTTGAAATGTGCTGCATTAATGATACAAAGTGTTTTCAGTTTTCTTTGTTCATTATCAATGGAATACTCACTTTTATGCTTTGCAGTGAATCAGACGTTTCTGGATGTGGAGAAGTTTATTGTAGTATTTTAATTTTGGGTTTATGCATAAATGATCACACACATCTCAGTTGACTCTTGCTTGTTTTTTCTTGTAGGTTCAAGTGGGTGGATCTCCTTTGTACAAACTAGAAAGGAAGTTAGGTAAAGGAGGGTTCGGACAAGTTTACGTAGGGCGTCGCTTATCTGGTGGTGGTACAGCTATTGGTCCTGGTGCTGTTGAGGTATTTGCATTTTTATTTATAAGTTTTTGTTTATTATACATGTGATTAAATTAAGGGCTGTAAGGTTGTATATCCATCTTATTCTTACTGCAAAACTGTTCTAATACCCTGTGTGGTTAACCTGGTGTCAGGTTGCTCTAAAATTCGAACACAGATCAAGTAAAGGTTGCAATTATGGTCCTCCATATGAGTGGCAAGTTTACAAGTGCGTCTTTCTTTCTTGGACCTCTGGCATCCTGATTTTATTGGCTACTAAATTTTTGATCTATTTTTGCTACCAATAATGACGCGTCATTTGGTTATCATTTACATGGATGCAGTCTCTAAATCTGCTGTTTGCTTGTTACATTATATTTAGCATCTCTTTAAAATGTATTCTTGTTTGTTTTGGTATCAGCACTCTTGGTGGAAGTCATGGTGTTCCCAGGGTACACTATAAGGGCCGCCAAGGCGACTATTATGTTATGGTATATTTCATCATTCAGTTTGTCTTTTAATTTTTTTAAAGCCCATGTTTTCGTGTTCTAAATTTAAGCTCTCAGCTTCTTCCTAACCCACATTGCTTTATCTCAGGTTATGGATATGTTGGGTCCAAGTTTGTGGGATGTTTGGAACACTTCTGGGCAAGCGTAAGTGTTATATTATGTGTGTCTATTAGGGATTATCTACATGGCAGTAGTAATGTTCTAGTCAACATTGTTCTTGAATCTTGAACTTAATGTGGTTTTCCTGTGCAGAATGTCAACTGAGATGGTGGCATGCATTGCTGTTGAAGCTATTTCCATTTTGGAGAAGATGCATTCTAAAGGGTAACATGATCATGGGTTCTTTAAATAAATTAAAATTTTCAATCTCCTACCAATCTTTTGTGAATTGGATTTCTTACTACCTGTTCTTTAACTTACTAATAATTAATAATTATGCAAATAATAATAATAATTTGTAATAATTAGTACTTATTATAATTTATTTACTTTTCTTGCCAAAAATATATGGATTAGGCACCCAAGAGCTGCAAAAAAAGGAGCAATAATGCTTGGATGCCTGTAATTCAAAGTTCACTGTGTCCATTCTTGGAAGAAGGCAGATTAACTTGTCAAAAGTAAAACAACCCATATAGTAAATCTTAACAACAGGCAGATAAAACTATCCATTAATATTCATAATTTTTTGTTTCATACATATTTTCATAGTTTCTGCAATCATCCATTTGACCTGTTGCTAATACATACCACACGAAAAACTTATCTTAAACAATTGTTACAGAAAACTATACAAAAAGGATTCAGACTTCACTTCTACTATCAAAGATGGTAGGAAGGCATTTTACAATACATTCTGGTCAGGCGTGGGCTTGGGCTCATCGCAATGCTTAATGACTTTGACTGTAAGTTCTAATGGAATTGGGCGTGAGGACATTCACCAACAGCTTCAAGCATCTGTGTGGCTTCCTTGGTTCTTCTATATGGAGTGGAGGTGTTCCACAGTATAATCCATTTGCATTTCAAGTTGAATTCCATCCAACTTTTCATGAAGCAGAAACATGCCAGAAGCTGTAGAGAGCAGGGACACACTCGAGAAAGACTATGCATTGATTGATCTGGATCCAACAGCATTTTCATCATGGACTCGTGGATTTTGTTGTCATCATCTTTGTCCATTTCCTTTGGAAGACCCCATAACCACAGCGTCAAAATTCGCAACTGAGGACTTCTGAATTCCTTGGCATTATAGTCTGCAAATCCTTGGACGAGCTCTACTGCCTCATCCTCCACTGTCAGCTTGTTTTGACCCTTACTATCTTACTTCCCCTCATCTATATTGAACTTTGATGCCATGACAGAAACACAACTTATTCTTCACAACACAATCCTTTGCAGACGATTGAACACACAGCTCAAATATCACATTAATAACTCTCCATGTTATTGACAACCCAACATTGTGAATATAAATAATTGAACATCCTTTCGATTTGCATAGCATGTTGCAAATTGTTTGATGCTGGATGAATGAGAGTTATTCCCTGTCATTACGCTTAATGGCACAGTAGCATCAAACAATGTGGAATCATCAATCATATGATTATTAATAAAGCTGCCCACTCAGCCCCATTATCAGAAATTTATAATTATATATTTTATAAATAGAACTATTATAATATTATTTGATATTAAATTAATCATTATTAAATAAATAATTATAAATTAGCAGACATTGAAATATCTTTCTAAAAATGCTGAGAGGTCAATCTTGAGGGTGGTGCCTAACCTATTTTACAAATTTAATACAGGTGCCTTATACTGATATCTCTCAGCATCTTTTAGATACATGTATGAAGATATCTATGCTACTCTATTATGTTTGAGCAATTTTTTTCTAAAACTTACCATCAATTTGCGATTAATGCTTATGTAGATATGTTCATGGTGATGTAAAGCCTGAGAATTTTTTGCTTGGTCCACCTGGAACATCAGATGAAAAGAAGTTGTTCCTTGTTGATCTTGGATTGGGTGAGTTTTCTACCTGTCATGCGCAAATTGTGCCCCATCCAAGAACTCAAAAAATCATGTACTTTTTTCCATTTAATTGAAATTATGTGCCCCGGATATGCAGCAACACGATGGAGGGATAGCAATACTGGTCTTCACGTAGAGTATGATCAAAGACCAGATGTTTTCAGGCATGCACATATTACCTAGAAACATGGACTTCTGTTTGATATTATACTGGTTTTATTGCTTCTGTTCTTAGTATTACTTTTAAGTTTTATATCTGTTATTTTTCTGCACTGTAGGGGAACTGTTCGATATGCAAGTGTACATGCTCATTTGGGAAGAACTGGAAGTAAGAGAGATGATCTTGAATCTCTTGCATATACACTCATATTTCTTCTTCGGGGCCGTCTGCCGTGGCAGGGATATCAGGTTATATTTTGGGAACAAGATTCATAATTACTTGTAATAAAACCATCAAATAATAAATATGCATGTTTATGTTCTGTAAATTTATTAATATCTATTCTTTGTGACCAGGGTGACAACAAGGGTTTTCTGGTTTGCAAGAAAAAAATGGCCACATCACCAGAGATGTTATGCTGCTTTTGTCCACAACCTTTCAAACAGTTTCTTGAGTTTGTGGTGAATTTGAAATTTGATGAAGAGCCAAATTATGCAAAATTGATTTCACTTTTTGATAGCATCATTGGTCCAAACCCTGCAGTCAGACCAATAAATACGGATGGTGCTCTGAAGGTACGGTTGTTTCTATATGAACAGCAATCTCTCTAATGTATGTAGAAGCCTCTCTAATGTGCTTTTACTTTTGGTGAAGCTTGTCTACCAGGTTGGTCAAAAGAGAGGAAGGTTGACTATGGAGGAAGATGATGATGAGCAGCCAAAGAAGAAGGTTCGGTTGGGTATGCCTGCCACACAATGGATCAGTGTTTATAATGCACGTCGGCCTATGAAACAAAGGTTTGTCTAGAAAAAAGTTTATACTTCACAGTTTGTTTGATATATAGGGCACTGTTTCTCTCTTTCAACATTGATATTTGTCCTCTTTGTGGGTGATAGAAATGTAGAATGCTGCATGTGAAATCATATTGCCTTATATTTGAGATGACAATTCTGTGTATTGTTGTTTATTTCACATTCAACGACTCTTAATTTAACACAGTTTTCAATTATTTAAGAGTCATCTTACTCTTTTGATTTAGATATCATTATAATGTGGCGGATACAAGACTTGCACAGCATGTTGAGAAAGGAAATGAAGACGGCCTATTTATTAGCAGTGTAGCTTCATGCTCAAATCTTTGGGCTCTAATTATGGATGCGGGGACTGGATTTTCTGCCCAAGTTTATGAGCTTTCTCAGTACTTCCTTCACAAGGTTCTCTTCCATTTGTTGTTTGCTATGTTTGTTTAGATGCATGCTATCTTGACCTTTTTTAACATTCTTTACTTAGCTCTTGCTATTTCTAAATTTATGAATATTGCTGCATCTAGGAATGGATCATGGAGCAATGGGAAAAGAACTATTATATAAGTGCAATTGCAGGGGCCACTAATGGTAGCTCTTTGGTAGTAATGTCGAAAGGTAAGCTCTTTAGAGTGAGTTACAGGTGACACATCCTAACCACTCGTTTCCTTGCCTTCTGTCCTTTATCCCATTCCCATGCTATTTTTCCATCCATCTATCATTTCTAGTATGTCTAGGCATCTCCTTTTTATGTTTCAACGTTTCCCCATCTTCTCAAAGCTTGGTGGAACACTGGTTTGGCTACTTAATTGGTTAGTAGGGTTGACTGCGGAATTCTCATTTTCAGGCACACAGTATACGCAGCAGTCGTATAAAGTCAGTGACTCGTTTCCATTTAAATGGATAAATAAAAAATGGAGGGAAGGATTTTATGTCACTTCGATGGCTTCTGCAGGAAGTCGATGGGGTGTTGTTATGTCTCGTAATGCTGGTTTTACTGATCAGGCAAGTTGTGCAACTATCTATTGTATTTTAGTTACATCAACACATTGTCGATCTTATGAGATCAACTAAAGTTTTTGATAACAGTACTGTCTACACTGCAGGTAGTTGAGCTTGATTTCCTATATCCAAGTGAGGGTATACACAGGCGTTGGGATAATGGGTATCGCATCACGGCAACTGCAGCAACATGGGACCAGGCAGCATTTGTTTTAAGCGTTCCTAGACGGAAACCTACAGATGAAACTCAAGAGACACTTCGAACATCTGCATTTCCAAGTACTCATGTAAAGGTAGGGCATAGTTGGTGCCTTAATGAAACTTTCATTGTTTTTCTGTTTTTCTTGCAAGATATGTGACATGTTATTCTTGCAGGAAAAATGGGCAAAGAATCTTTATATTGCTTCTGTCTGTTATGGGCGCACAGTATCATGAGGCACCAATATACTAAGTATTCTAATGTAAGTCTCTAATGCCTTCACCATGTGCATACAGCTGATTCTATCTGACCCATCCGCTGTATTGTACCAGTTTACAAACTTCAAAAATCTCCTGAAAGGTGGTTTTTGAACAAGATGTGTAGGCTAAGAAAATTTTGATTCGCAAGCATGTTGGTTGGATATAATAGCTCATCTCTTCCCATCTTATTGGTATCCATATAAAATGAAGCAAGAGCAATGTTACAGGTGTATGGTAGGAAGCCTTACACTAGTAGCTCCCAGCTCATCGGTCTTTATGATTGTGAAGCTGAGGTGTGCACTTGCATTAGCTTAAAATCTGTGTATAATACACAATAAATCACTACAAACCATTGTAGACAAACGACAAGATTTTAAATTTACATCCCTATTGTATTTAATATTAACAAAGGCACGGAAATTTGTATTCGATAGAGAAAGTATTTTTGTCCAGCTTATATCCTGATTAAACTATTAAGACAAAAAAAATGAATTAGCAGTTTGCCTGCAATTCCTTTTTCCTGTTTTTCCGTGTTTTAATCATGAACGCAAGAGTAGTTTAGTTTCAAAAAAATACAATCTAAAATATTTGGTAAAAATTCTGAAACTGATTATCATTTTTGAAGAAATTAAATGTGTTATTATAACCTCGAAAAAGCAGTTTGAAAGCTTCAAATGTCAGGTTAAAATTTACTTGAGCTTCAGTTGACTTATTTTTTAATGGTTTGCATTTCATACCATTTGATTTTGCATTTAACTGGTACAACGGCAACCTTTATGGTGATTTTTACCTACTATGGAGGGACTCACCCAATTCTCCCGGGGAGCAACCAGAGATTATGAACACAACCAGTCAACTGCAGGTGGCAGAGACCAAGCAACTGCCGTTTTGATGCCTGCACTGGTAGAGCCAGGGCTGAACTACATTTTATTGTATTGACACGGTGAAACTAAATATCATCTCATGGCCTAATAAATTCTTTTGATATACTGTAACCTAAGAGTTTTGGTAACTCTGAAATTCATCTTATAAGATTGCACAAATGAAAACATGTAGACGTTTTGTACATTTATTAATAATGTAGTTATTTATTTCTGAAGACACTATAACGTATGGCAGGTTTCTAGTGCAATGTTTGAAGCTAATTTTACGTTAAGAAGTGAAATGCATTAAAAAGGTTTTGAAGAGTTGGAATTAAGCTTATGTTCGAAACGGGCACATTAAAAAATTTAGCTACGAAGTGGGCTCTAAGCAGTTGGATACACATTTACGCATAATCATGAATCGGGAATTTTTACCGTACTTTTTGAGTAATTAGGCATTTGAAAAAGAAAACCAAACGTTCTATGGAGTTGGAAAACCCACTGATTAAGTGGTAATGTTATGGTGACGTGTATTTGAATCATTAAAGAAGAGTCTTTGGAGAGTTTTGAAATGAACAAATTAATGAACATTATGTTTCAAATTTAAACTTGTGCACATATTTTCTGGATGAGCATTTTATGGAAAATTTAAAATAATTCTCTCCACAAGTCTTTTGTCTGAAATGTTAACTATACTAGCATTACACTGAAAAAACCTGTGTGATGTATGATATTTCAATGAAGGATTTTTGATCGAAGGTAAATTGAACATTTTTTATTTTGGGCTATGGTTGGGTCATTTTGGGGAGTCGTTACTTTCTAACATAAACCTCCTTTGGGGAAAATAAGTAGGTTTTAAAAGTTATATGTGTTTTTTTTAATAATTTACTTGTTTATTATGCAGCAAATTTGGGTTAATTGCAATGGCATGCATGAATGACGTGACATAAACTTGATGACGATTTACACCTCAAAATGAAGAATTAGGAATTAAACGTAGTATATAAAATCTTATACAGCATATATAAAGAAAGATCCAATAGGAACTGAATAATATGGAACATAAACAAGAGACTGGTATTGTTAGTAGCTTTTGGGTTAGATTGTGTAAGAACAACGAGTAACCCAACGGTCACCTTTGGATTCAAAAAAGGGTTTTGATCTTTAGATTAAGGAATTCCGAAGTTTGTTTAATCCTGATTCAGCCTTAATCTTATACAGCATATATAAAGAAAGATCCAATAGGAACTGAATAATATGGAACATAAACAAGAGACTGGTATTGTTAGTAGCTTTTGGGTTAGATTGTGTAAGAACAACGAGTAACCCAACGGTCACCTTTGGATTCAAAAAAGGGTTTTGATCTTTAGATTAAGGAATTCCGAAGTTTGTTTAATCCTGATTCAGCCTTGATCAAACTAATGTTTCTAAGGAACATACGTAGAATGATTTTGGCCTCTATGTTGGGCTTTCCTTTGAAATTGCAGTTGAGCCCCATGAATTGTTTTGAGTAGGTCCATGGAACATTAGTTTTGATCAGGGCTTGAATAAGAGTACAATCAAGGAGCACACGTCCGTTTATTGTCATTCTTTCGAGGTTGTTGCACGATTTATGATTGTTATTTTGTGGTCGAAAAAGAAGATTTAGCAGCTTGTTTTTGGCTTCGTGTTGTATGGGAAGTAAGCCCTTTCTTTGAGTTGTATGTTGCGCCTTTGTCCATGGTGGGAAATAGTTCTTTAGATGTTTTGAGATTGCAATTGAGTTGGCACAAGAGATGTTTTCTTTTGGCAAGTTTGACATCTTTGTGTGACTTTGGATTGCTTTCATTGATCAATAGATAGCTTTGATAGCCAAGGTTCAAATGTGGATTTACTTGTGCAATCTTCCATCAATGGTTGGTGGTTGGTGGTTGTCTCATGTGTTTGATCTATGTTTAACCATTGGGTTAGAGTTGAACTTCCTTTTCGTAAGACAATATTTATATATTTGAATAATATAATAATATAATTATAATTATATATAAAAACATTTATATAAATTAAATTAATATAAAAATATTATATCCCTTGATATCTCTTAGATATATTTATTAAGATATGTATAGTATATAATTTGAATTATGTACAATGTATTCTAATTCTCATTTTTTAAAAAAACATTTAGGTAATTGAATTCCATTTTTTATTTTTGTTTGATATTTAGATTCTGCTACTTTAACTTTGTTGTAATCATCCCATTTTTATCACCCTAGTTTCATGTTAATGACTATCTTTGTCATTTAGGATTGACTATGTAATACCAAAAATATTATCCTTTGTAATTAATGTGACAAATAGCGCTTTTCCTCCATGTCATCAGAGGTCAAGATCTGCCATCTTGGCCTTTTGTCCACTTAGGCCATCCTTGTTAGCTCTGGTCGAAGCATTACTAACTCTGTCAATTTGTCACCTTCGAGGACAAAGGTACGACACAGAGATGTTCGTGCGTCTTCGTGCCGCGCTCTAGTGTCTCGCAAATCTGATAGTTCGCAGGTGGCCGTTTGAGCGTTTTGCTTGCGCCCAAAAGGAATCGTAATCCATCTGTATGCGCCCACCGACGTTCGAATTCCTTCTTGGGTCTATATCTCACTTGGGAAGCATTTGTTAGGATCTTTTGGCAATTTGGTAACTAGTTTTTGTAGGTTGAGCTCTTGGAGAAAACTGGAGACCATACCACCATTGTGGCAGCATTACCAAGCATTCCAAGTGCTTCCGAGCATTCTAATCTCCGTTCGTGATAGGGGAGTTATCTTATTCCTCTCTCTTGCATATTTATCAATTTATTTCCAATTTCATGTTGCATTGTTATTCTTTTTATCATTTATCTTTCCCGTGGCTTTTTGGGGTTGTCCGTGGAGGTGGAAACACCAAAATGAGGGTCTGATTTAGGCAGGCTCCAAAAACACAACCCCCAACATTTTCTCTCTTGCATGTGTGTAGGCATAGCTTTGTGAAGAGGAGAGTATCTTGTGGGAGGCTTCATAGCGTGGATCGGTTGTGAGATTTCCTTATTCTGTTTGATAATCTGTGTTTTTCATAATTTCAATAATGTTTAGCTGTTTTATAAGTTCTGTCAGCGCGTCTAGGGCTTTTTGCTCAGACTCTGCGCTCCCTTTGTGCAGGACGAAAGTGCGTTGCGTTGGTGTCCTAGCTCCACGCGCTCGTCTCGAGGACAAAGGCTTTGCAGAGCCGTCCAGAGACACTTCTCGCGTGTTGCGTAAATCTATCATCCCTTGGCTCATCTTAGCACCGTTCGTAGAGGTAATTGGAAGGACAATCTGTCCTTGAGGCTTCGTCATCCTTGAGGTGACAAATTCCCTCCATTACATTTTGGTGAACCTACCGTGATCCAGACTTATCTTTGCATTACTTTCTTTTCGCTTATTTAGGTGCATTTAATGTTTTAAATTTTCAAAAGTTTAAAAATTTAAAAATTATTAAAAAAAATAAAAAAGTTAAAAAAAAACCAAACAACGAGCAAAGTTTTTACATTTAGCTCATTTTTGCATTCCTTTTCTTTTAGCATTTGCATTCAAACTTAAAACAAACTCCTTAGCTTTTTCAAAACACTTTCTCATGTGTCCCTGTGCTGTGGTCTTGAACGTCGGTTAGCTTGTCTATGAGCTTTACGACTTAGACTACAACAGGAACTGTAGTCAGGAGGTTGTCCAGGCGAAGTTTTCCCCTTGATCGTTACAGTCCTCCTCTACCCAACACCATGCAGGGTGGACAATCATCCGATCCCAATGAGGTTTTGACCTCTCACAGTCTGAAATCTATTCGGATTGGGGGGCTTTCTCCTTCTAATTCGCAACCTAACTCTCCTAGGAGTTCTACCCTGTCTTCCCCTCCTATGATCGATCATGATTCTGCGGTCTTGGTAGACTTTGAAAAGATCAATATGTTGGAGTAGAATCTGAGAGACTTTGAGGGTTTCTTGAACAGAGAGAACATCATCCCCCAGGTTGGGAATGTCGTAGGTACCTTGAGAGACATGTTAATCTCCGACAAGAGAGGCCTGGAGATGTTGAGGGCTTTGTCCATGATTGTTAAAAATCATGAGCCCCTGGCGGATGCACCCCCCATGGATAATCAATATGATTCTTTTAGCTCCCAGGTTAGTGTTAACATTCTGAGCCTGGGTGCGCACATGGTGGACTCCACCATACATAGTGTTTGTGCTTCACTCATTCCTTTGGGCTATACAAACATGGCTAGTAGTTCGACCTTTGCTGATGCTCAGGTTTCAATAATCAGTGCTAGCACTAGCCCTTTTGGACGTTTCGGTGGAGGTGGTGGCAGATCTAGCCCACCTCCACCTCCTCCGCCTTCTAATCCTGTCTTGAATACAATCTTACAGAACATGGGGCAGTTGCAGCTGACAAACTTAGCCTTTGCCTCTGGTCAATCATTTGTGCCTACGTATTACAGGAAGAGTCCCCTTGACATTACCATCTTGAATACTATCCTTCCAACTATTGCTGAGTCCCTGAAGTTTGATAGGTTCAATGGTGATGGGGACCCGAATGTGCATATAGATTCCTTCATGACTATGTGTAGTGATTACCGTAGTCTAGATTTTGTGTTGTTGAAACTGTTCTCGCGCTCCCTCAAGGAGACAACGTTAGAATGGTATAGCTCCTTACTTGACCACTTTATTCGTACCTTTGATCAGCTTATGGATCTTTTCCTTAAATGTTTTCAGGCGAACATTGGTAGCAGGGTCACTATCGTTGACCTTGTTCATTGTGAATAAAAGCCTAATGAAAAGATTGCTTATTTTATTTTGAGATATTAAGCTATCTCGACCAAGATCCCCTTTGCCTTGCCAGATAGTGATCTGCAGAGGATGTTTATCGACAATCTGCAGCTGACATTGAGGGAGAAACTATCTCTTAATCGATAAGAGAATTTCGCTAATATGTGCAGAAGCCCCGCAACATGATAGAGTCTTCAGTAAGCTGAATGACTCCTACATGAGCATAATGGAGCAGTTGTTGAAAGACAACTTTATTACACTTCCGAAAATCAAACCGTTGTTTGATAGTCGGTTTTATCCGCGTTGGTATGATGGTTCAAAGTTTTGTCATTATCATCGTGTGCTTGGTCACGACACTGAGCGATGTTATCATCTTCGACATGTTGTCCAAGATCACATCGACGGTGGTGGAATCAAGGTAGATGCACGGAAGCACAAATCGAACAAGTTTGTTGATAAAACCAACAATCACATTTGGCAAAATTTATTTCTGCATCGGATCCTTCTTCAGATTATGGTCCATATGTGATCATGTTCACCATCGCCCCTGTTAGCTCACCTTCAACTTAGAAGGGGAAGGTATTTGACTTGTCCTTGTCATTTACCCCTTTGGATGCCTCGTATTGCAGAGAGCCTGCTCCTCTTTACATCCTTGCCAAGTTGAACGGTCAAACTGTCATAAGTCTGATGGTTGACCCATCTAGCAAAGTTGATGTTATCATAGAAGAGACTCTCTTTGTGAACGACTGACATAGACCGACATATGATGAGTGTCGCGCAACTCTGAGGACGCATGATGGGTTCTCTATTCGCCCTTTGGGTAATATCACCTTGACGGTCCTCATAGGACCTAAGGCGGTGTCATCTGTGTTCATCATCATTCTCGAATCAGACCTCTTCCGAGTTAAGCTCGACATTCCTTGGCTGATTGCTATGGACGCAAGCCCCTCGATTGTGCACAAATGTCTCAAATTTCCTCATGAGGGCACAGTGCATGTCATCCAGGACAGTGGATACCGACCCTTGATTGTCTGTGGGGATTTTTCGTTGGACCACTTTTGGCTTGCTCCGGTGGGACCCATGCTTCCTTGTGGTGATTTAATGTACCACGCTTATTATCAGTATAAAGCGGGGGAGTCGACCCCTACATCTGTGCAATTGAGTGTTTCATTGCCACCTCCTGCACCAACCTCTCCTCCATCGACTCCGGTCTTGGAGCAGGTCATGCCTCATGTCTCCTCATCATTGGGGGCCGAGGCTAAGCCTGCTCCCTCAAATAGACCTTTGCGTTCGCCAAGGACCACATAGCCTCCAGTGGTGTCTGTTGTTCCTGCGGTTGTGCCCAGCGCAGCCAAGAGAAAGGCACCCATGTTGTCGAGGCCCACGACCCGCCCTCTCTTTGAGCTCCTGATCATGGCCGATGTTCCTCGACCCTCTTGTTATGCGAAAAGTGATCACTCTTCTCGTGTCCCTTCGTCATAGCCTGTGCCGACACCCTCTTTTCCTTCGGCCGCTCCTCGAGTGAAACGAGGTCGGGCGCCCTTTGCTGTGGACGTGGTGCCTCTCCAAGATGCACCTCTCTGCACCTGTTTCAGTCTCGCTCCCTGCTGCTTCAGGGGGTTTCGATCAACCTCTCTCTAAACAGGTGCATGTATTCATTGCTCCTTCTTTGGCACCGCCTCTTATCACTTCTTTGCCGGACATACCTCCCTTGTCCTGACCCCTTAACATGACACATGTGCGGATGGTGCCTAGTGCGGCTTTGTCTACCCCGCTCGCTTCGCCACCGCTTCAGCATCTGAGTTTTCCTGGGGCCCTTAAGCCTACTATGGTTGATAGGAGGCCTGACACTCTTATCCCGTGTAAACACAAGTTTGAGCAGGGCCCTGTTCCGGAGTTCCGACAACGCAAGTCTTCGCTGGTATATTCCTCAACCCTTCCTTTGCTTGCCTCAGTGCCTACTGGTTTGCCCGTTTTTGTTTGTGTGATCAAGAAGACCCTGCCTTGTCCTGAGTTTGTGATTGCCCCTCTTCTAGAGGCCGATAATCATGTTCTTGTTTCATCTTCTCCCAGCGAGTTCCCTACTTCCTCCACGGAGGCCTGCATGTTTGACTCCTTGGAGGACATCCCGACCTTGTCTACGATCTTCACAGATCGTTGACCCTTGCCTCCTCTGAGCCCGTAGACGACAACGTCGCTGTTGCTTCGTCTCTTGCTCTCGCTGTTGGTGCAGCACCTGGTACGACCCTTGCAGTAGTCCCTCTTTGAGCTCACCCCCTTCTCCCTATGACCTAGATTGGGAGGCCGAGGCTCTTCTTGATGATGATGATCTCTTACAGTACGATCGTTAGGACTTTTCTTTTTCGTCTACATTTGCTTGCACGTGTGTGATTGTGTTCCCCTGTGCTTGTTTTATCTATTTGTTCTCTCCCAGAGGACCCAGGTCACTCTGTGGGTATAAGGATATGGGAGGTTGAATGTTTTTATCTGTTGTGCTCTCTTGAAGGACCCAAGTTACTTCGTCGGAGCTCGGATATAGGGGATTCTTTGTCGTACACATTCCTCTATTTGTATACCTCTTTCTTCTATTTGTCGTATCTTGCTTTTTGACATTCGGGGACGATGCAAAGTGTTGGGGGCTTTTTTTGCCTTCTTCCATGTTGACTCGAAATTTTCTTTTTCTTTTTATCTTCATGTGCTCTTCTTCAAATCCGAGAAACTTGGCACTCTGACGATACACCCATCTCACAGTGATACTATGTCTTTTTGACATTGCTATGGCATTTGATGCCAAACTATCGGATCCCCCCGTCCTCTTGCGTTGCATCTTTTGATGTTGTGGACATTTATGTGTCACTATTCATTAGTGGCATTCCACAGAAACATCTCGTTATGTTGACGTGCCACAACTCCTTTTCTCCTTCGAATGACATGCCTCCCGCACATATCATTCCAAGGGGGGGCCATCATATCTGCATTTATCTTTTAGCTCTTGTATCAGTTTCCTTTGCCAATTTGCTTTTTCATGCTTGCCTAGGTGGGGGCCAAACACTTGATCTTTTTCTTTTCCAAGATTACCTAGGTGGGGGCCAAACCACTTGATCTTCTTTTTCAAGATCGCCTAGGTGGGGGCAAAACCACTTGATCTTTTCCAAAGATTGCCTACATGGGGGCCAAACCATTCTCGACTCACATCTTTCTTGTTTGCCTTGGTAGGGGCCAATCTACTACTTACCAAATTTATCTGCCCTATTGCATGGCTATCTAGCACGTCGCTACCCATGCCGACAAATCTATCTTTATCTACCCTATCGCATGGCTATCTAGCGCGTCGCTACCCATGCCGACAAAGTTTATCTTCATTCGTCTTATTGCATGGCAATCTAGTGTGTCACTACCCATGTTGGCAAATCTATCTATCTAGTCGCCCTATCATATGGTTATCCATACCGACATATCTAATCGCCCTATTGTATGACCATCTAGCATAACGTATCTTGCTACCCATATCGACGTATCTTATACCAATGGCAACCGCTTATATCATATCTTTCTGTAACTAGGGGCTTTCCTCCAAAGCAAGGTTTGTTTCTGTTATGGTATCGTATCCTTTATCTTATCATCCATCACGCTAGTATGCCGCTAGCATGTTTGCGATGTACCGAGTACTAATATGTATTCCAAATCTTAGCGTCATCTCGCTAGGGGCAACCTCGTCTGATCAACGAAAATCTGCCTCCCTATCACAACTGTTCTTTCTCTGTATCTTCCTCTACTTTAGCTTCGCATACCTCAACAAAGGTATGCTAACTAAAGTGGGGGCAAAATGTACTACCAAAAATATTATCCTTTGTAATTAATGTGACATGACACTTTTCCTCCATGTCATCGGAGGTCAAGATCCACCATCTTGTCCTTTTGTCCACTTAGGCCATCCTTGTCAGCTCTGGCCAAAGCGTTACTAACTCTATCAATCTGTCACCTTCGGGGACGAAGGTGCATCGCGGAGACGTCCGTGCGACGCACTAGCCTCCCACGAATCTGATTGTCCGCAGGTGGCTGTTGCGCCCAGAAGGAATCGTAATGCCTCTGTACGCGCCCACCGACGTCCGAATTCCTTCCTGGGTCTATATCTCTCACTTGGGAAGCATTTGGAGGATCTTTTGGCAATTTGGTAACTCATTTTTGTAAGTTGAGTTCTTGGAGAAAACTGGAGACCATCTTAGCGCCAGTTTGTAGAGTTAATCGGAAGGACAATTTGTCCTTGAGGATTCATCATCCTTGAGGTGACAAATTCCCTTCATTACAGACTAATTATGTTGTCAAATTATTTTCATTGCTTTGTCATGCCATTGATTTATCAATTTTATCATGATTATTTGCCTTGTTGATTAATTGATTATGTTACAATAATCAATTAACGCCTGTAGACGTATAAAAATGACCATATTCCTAAATGAATATTTTATGTTTATTTCTATGTTTAATTAAATCCAATTTAATTAAACTACCCACATTCCTCTATTTAATTGAGTAAATTACTCAATTAAATTCACTATACCATTTAATAGGATAAATTCATTTTATTCAATTAAAGCCCCTGTCCACTTTTTAATTAAATTCAAATTTAATTAAAATAGTTATCCTAAATTAAATAAATCTAATTTATTTAATTGCAACCAAATTGAATTAAATTGAATTAAAACCTATTTTCCTTCACCCACTTGCAAAATCCTACACCTCCCACTTGCATCCTAAACCTCTTTCTAACCTCTTCTAGATTCTTCTAAACCTAATTAATTAACCCAAACCCATCCATTACCCCTTTTCTCTAAATTTGAGGAGGCCACTTCTTAAATTTGGAGTAAAGTCTTCAAAATGCATTAAAGCCTTTATCCATTCAACAAAATAACTTGTTGAATGCCCCCAAATTTGGAAGGACTCTTACAAATTTATCCCCAAAGTTTTCATAACCATTAATGGTTAACTCAACCTTCTTACATGGTTAAAGAATTTCCATAAACTCAACTTCCATATAACCCAAGGGTCTCATCAAGCATTTATTGCTTTGACCATGGTTATCCTTAAACCTTTGCACAAGAGTTTATCCTTTGGGTAAAAGCTTTATCCAATGGATAACCCCAACTTAACCTTAACCCTTAACCTCTAGGGTAACCATGAGATCTTCTCAAGCATTTAATGCTTCCTACCTCTCCTCTCAACCCAGTATTATGTTGACAATTGTCACCATTTCATTGGTGCCAATTGCAAACATGGATTCCCAATTTTCAAACTCAACCCTTGATTGCCTCTTTCAATCCTGGCCATCCATTACCCTATTTTTGCTATAAATAGAGATCTTATTCCTCCATTTTCATAGATCCAAGTCTTTAGCATCACACTTATACTAAAATCCATTCAAGCTTTCATATTTTGTATGCTCATCATTTAGCCTCTTTTTAAATAGGAATTAATCTAAATATGCAATTTTAGAGTATGTTCCTTATCATTTAGTTAAAATCATAAACTAATATAGTATGCTAGGATAGTCTTGTTTGCTAACCTTGTAATCTTATAGCTAGTTTATTGCATTTGTAGCATCATGCATAGCTTAGGATGCATCTCATTTTAAAATCAACAAAAGCATCCCTCGTTCTTGCATTTGCCATCCCTAAACCATTTTGCTCAGTGATCTGAGAGCAAAAACATTGGTTTGAGGGACCGTGCAAGATAGAGAACCATGGAACCATCCTTGGGAAGCTGAGCCATACTTCATGACTCCATAGCTTGCACCAAGAAGTCCTGTGGGTGTGTGAGCAAGGCTCCATAGAGCTCCGTTTTCCACATATTGAGTTCTATCGGCCCGCTTTTCCCGCATACATTTTTGGCGCCCACCGTGGGGCATTACCCCATATATCGAATCGGTTTTTAAATTTAACCACTTTTGCAGGTCCGCGAGAAACGAGAATCAGCGCGTGGGAAGAATTCCCTAGTGCATTTGGTCAACAACCTAGCGCATCTGGTTTACTGTTCAGCACGTTGTGTCCATCATCTAGCGCGTGGAGTCTGTTTATTAGCGCATCACAACACTAAATTTTTCCTGTAGGTCTCGACACGGGAGAAAAACAGAGCAGCACTTCCGGAACACAGAGTAGCGCATCTCGAAAAGAGTGTAGCGCATCACCAATTTCTTTTAGCGCATCACTATTATTTTGTAGCGCGTACAGTTTTTTCTGTAGCGCATCATTGACAGACAAAAATAAAAAATTTAAAATCTGTAACCGGGGATAAAAAGTAGACTTGTTGAAGTCCACCAATCATCTAACGTTTTCCTTTTGTTTTCTTGTAGGATTTTAACAAATTTGTTGCAAATAGGAGCTTAGTTTTAAAATATTAAGATAGTTAAGATTTTCACTAACTTAGTTAAGTTAGTTTAAAATTTTGAACTTCTTTCATTTTTAAAATTGAACTCACTTGTTTCCTTTGGGCTATAAAAAGAACCACAAATGAGAACATTTTTTGCTTTCATAGGAGAAAACTTATTTTTGGGCTTTAAAAAAAAGAAACCATACAAACCTTCCTTTTTGCAAAAATAGCTATAAAAAGAACCTCACCATCCTTTGGTGTATAAAAGGATTCATTTCAATTTTTTTTTGCAAAGGAAAGAACCTCACTTAAAAGCTTTTGTTACAATAAAAAGAGGGAAGTTATTCCCCTTCTTGCTGATTTACCTTTTGTTGTCCAAAATCGAACTTTTGCTTTGTTGACTCAATCATTTTTCCTAGATTAAATAATCACTGATTTGGGGAAATAAAATTAACACCATGCTGTTTGGAGCAATATCTCCCAATAGGAATTAGCAAATCATTTGTCTTGAAAGCTAAAAAGAAAAAATTGTTTGCCTTGTTTCGAAAGTGGAAGGAATATGCTCTCCCCTTAACTGGGTGATCAAAAATCCAAACCACTCTTAAAAACTTTCTTTACTTCAAGCAATAAATCCTTTAGCAAGCCTACCTTCCCGAGTGTTACTACTTATCAAATTGCCATTAGTTTTATATTCAAAGTCATACTATATATTCTAGTCGGTTAGTATTACCGAATCATGTAGTCAGTACACACAGAGAAGTTGGTATGAACAGTCTAGTCGGTTACAGAAGAAAGTAGTCACAAAATGCAGTATTCACCGAGCTATTTACTGAGTATTGTTTCATGGCTACCAAGCAGTAAAGATAACTTACCGAGTTGATATTCACTAAGTGAAACGTTTTACCAGAGACATTGAACCTAGACATGCACATGAAAACGTGTTACAAGATCGAGGCACATCTAACCGTTTTTACATTGGAAATTGCACTAGAAGATTATGTTTGATTGCAAGGTCAATCTAACCAATGAAATATTTTGTTTAGTTATTCATTCGAGGAATCTTTTTGTAAGATCGAAGCAATGAATTAGATCACCGCTGTAAGAGATCTATTTATCTAGCATGGGAAGAGAGAAATGAGTATGGATGAATGTGTATGAGTGTATGTGTGTGTATGCATGAAGGAAGACTGTTACAGAGACACAGAGAGGTCACCAAGAAGGTTATCAGTGAACAGTCGAAGAACAGAGTAAACAAAAGGGTTTACTGAGTTACAATATGGGTTACCGAGGTATGCTACAAGCTAGGTAATCTTATTCTGAGCACATAGAATCTGCTATAACATTTCATATGTAAAGTTGCAGATATTTGTAATGACTCTATTGTAATATTTTAAAGTTGTAAGAGATACCTTTAACAGGGTAAAAGACTCTAACCAAGTCTATAAATTGTAAATCATCTAACCAGGTGCAAAATTTATATAGTGTTGTGAAATCCTCTAGTAAGGTAGATCTAATAGATCTTGTTACTCCTAACAGGGTAAGCTATCAGAAATAGCTAAAAGTATCTCTAACCGAGCAATCTTTATTATTGCAGTAGTGAAGTTGTGGGTGCCATCCCCACCGCAGTTTTTCTCTCTAACCAAGAGTTTCTGCGTAACCAAAATACATGTGTTATGGAGTGAATCATGTATGATTGTTATCTGTTTGTTTTAACTTTATTTTATGTTACCGCACTATTCTGTTTATGCATAACAGTAAGGTTATTATTAAAGAAATTTTTTGGAGTATTGATTCATCCCTCCCCTCTCAGTACATTAGCTTTCCATATTGGGCCTAACAATTGGTATCAGAGCTTGAATCTTGGAAAAGGGTTTAGCTACCTAAAGAGAAAGATCTTATCAATGGAAGGCTACAAACAATCTCGGAGGATTGTGTATCTACAAGAAGAGTTGGATAATGCAAATCAAGTGATTGCAGACATGCAGAGGCAAATGCAAAAATCTCTGAAAGTAAGGAGAAGATTATCTGATGACTTGCAGGATTCTCAAGAGCTAGTGGAACAAATCGAGACATCATCTGAGAACAGTATATCTAAAGAGACTGAAGAAATGATTGGAATGTTGAAAGAAAAGAACAAAGCATTGGTTGATCAACTAAAAGCAATGAAAAGAGAACATGAACATTTCAGTACATAGATGACTGAAAATCTAGATGCATTAAGGATAGCTGAGGATAAAGCAAGAGATCTACAAAGGGAGACACAACAACTTGAAGCTCTAGTATCTAATCAGGATGATGAAATCATAAGGTTAACTGGTATTCAACAAAATATGACAGATCAACTAGGTTGTGCACATCATGAAGAAATTCTAAAGAATGATGAAAATCAATCATTGAAACTTGAAGTATCAAGGTTGACTGGTGAACTTGAAACAGAGAAGAAATCCAAAGAAACATTGGAGAAAAGTTATGAAGCATCAAAGATGTTGGATGAACAACTGAATACAAGAAGACCCTACAAAGATGGAGGACTTGGTTACAAAGGAAAATAATCAACCGAGAAAGGAATTCATACTACCGAGAGAGGAGAATCATCAAAGCAAGCTGGAAACAGGAATAACATCAAAAGGAAGAAGTCTATTTACTACTACTGTGGAAATCAAGGTCATACTGCCAACATATGCCAAATCAGAAAAAGGTAAGCAACCGAATATCACTAAGCCCAATGTATATTGTTACAATTGCAATAAATATGGTCACACATCTAATCAATGTAGGACAAAGTCTGTTAACAACTATCAGAAGGCAAAATTCAAAGGGTTTTGTAGAAAATGCAATAGATATGGACATAGTACCGAGAAGTGTTGGTCTAAGCAAAAGAACTACATGCGGTATCCACACCGAGCAAACACTAGAGGTTACCGATCTCACACAGATCCTTATCGACAATATGCAACAGTACCATGGGATTACAATACAAGGATATGGTGCGAATGTTCCCCAAGATATGGACATATTAGTGCCAATTGTTTTATAAGGTTTGGAATGAACAACCGAAGATTATGGAGAAATCCTGGTATGACATGTTTTCATTGTCACAAAGTTGGACATTTAGCTGGAGATTGCAGAGATCAACCTAGAAGAGACATTGAAGAGATAAAAGAAAAATTCAAGATGATTTGGAAAAAGAAGGAAACTATGTCAGATGAAGAAAACACCTTACCTACCGAGTTAAGTGCACCTATTTCAAATTAGTCAAAAAAAGGTATGAAAGGACTTCATTCTCTAAAGGTTAAATCATAACAGTTCTTATTCTATTATGTACAAAATTCAAAATCTACATAGTTAAGATGCAATTAGTCAGTTTATATACTATATAGGAAACCTGTCAAGTCGGTGTATACAGGAAACCTGTCAAGTCGGTTAATAAAGAAAAGTTGGTTACTCAGTTAAAACACAAAAAGGAGTCAATCGGTAAAAGGTGAACTGAGTGCATTTAATGTCTTGACCTAACTTGCACGGAGCTTGATAATGTATTTTTGAGTACTTAAAAGTGTTTTCGCGGTCATTTTCATTCACCAAGTTTTCGAGAAGCAGAGCAGAGCGAATCAAAGCGATCAAACTTCATTCAGAGCGAATTTCGAGGTATTTACATCAAATCTATTCACTGTTTAGTTGGTTTCCGATCTAGTGAAATTGCTATTGTCCACCGAGTGTGAAGCGTCAGTCGTTTGTAAACCCTAAGGATAATTTGTCAAATCTTACCCGAAACCTACCATGGCACCCAAGATCCAAGACCTCGTAGTTGTCAAAAATGTGGAGAAGCCCTCGCTGAAATATTCTTTTAACTCCCAAAGTTGCCTCTAAACCGGATGACAAAACTGCATTTTCACTCATCTCGGATCGAGTCTTGTTAGTAGAAGATGTTAGATTCTTCACCAAATGTCGTGTTGAGGAACTCGATCATGTCGAGATTAGTGACACATATGATGAACTTTGCACTGATGGCAAACTGGATAGCAAATTTGAGCATATCAAAATCAAGGGATTAACTGAAGCCCTAGTCTATCCCCGTGTGTTCAAACCCTAGTGGGTTAAGTTTGTCTTGAGCATAGTATATGATGGTTTCATGTGGCTATAGGAGCAACCATTTAAGATCACTAAGGAAGTCATTCACTTGATCACTGGGTATCCCATCTATGATCATGCACGAGCACAGAAAATGATATCACAAAAAGAGCTAATCAGTCTAACTGGAGTAGAATCTGATTACCGAGGACTGAAATTGAATAATGTCACTGATGCAGAACTCAAGTTTGCAATTAGAGTAATTGGTTACTGTTTCTTCCAATCTGCAAGGGAAAACAATGTACCATGTGCTGCAATTGACTTGGCCTACAAAATAGTGAAGAAGGGAATGAAAGTAGACTTGTGCGAAGTGCTACTGAAGAACTTGTTTGAGAACCTGAACACAATAAGGAAGCCGAAGAAGAACAACTTGGCAAATACACTAAAGTTTGGTTCACTACTTGTATGTATGTTTTTCTACTTTGAGAAGTTCTTTCCCTCAGTCGGTAAAGTAGTATGGGAGCTACACCGACCTATCACCCATCAAATGAATGACTTCATCAAGAAGTTAGGTGATAACTTTAATGATATCATGGATGATTACTTCAGCAAGTTCCAAGAGAAAATGCACAACAGGTATAGGATTCCACCACAGCTGGTAGAAAAATACAAGGACAATATATGTTTTGAGGTTGACACTGATTATTATTATGTAAATGTTGTTGAACCGAGGACTCAAATGTTGCAACCAATGGGTTATGAGATTGATTATGATATTACACATCAACAAATTGATGCCTATTTATCATTACCAAGGCATGCAACTGAACTAAGGTATGGAACCTATGAAGAGGTGAAGGAGAAAGTAAAAATGAGCATTGTAGTACCTAAGGCTACAAGAAAAGCTACAAAAATGATAAAGTTTTTATCTGAGAAATTCGGAGAAGAATCCTCCTCTACACCTGTCAAAGACAATCTTGCCATTACCGAAGAGGAATCAGAAGCTCAAGAGGCAGCAATAACATTAAGCACAGAGTTGCCTAAGGGTAAAGTTCTGAAAAGAAAGAAACAGGATATCTCAAAGGCCCTATCGACCCCACCAACAAAGAGACCCAACACTAGAGCATTAGCTGCATCACCGAGTAAGAAGCAAAAGAGTGTTACTGCACCAAAGGTAACCAAGACCTATAAGAAATCTACTCGGAGACTCATTTTGGCAAAAGAGTCGAGTGATACAGAGTCTGATGATGCAAATAAATTCCAGATTGTGAAAAGCAAAAAGGTAAATATTCACAGTGTTGAAATTTTTTGTGCCAATCTTAAAGAATACGGTGGATTTGCAGGATTTAGATATGTTAAGTATGAGACTAGGAATAATGATGAGAAGCGACAGATTGAAGAAGCTATCATCTGTACACTTCTGAAGTTTCGGCTAGCTCCATTAGAACTAGCAAAGTCACTTCCGAGTGAACTATACTTACATATTGATAACAGATGGAAATATGCAATGGACTCAGAGAGACAAATAAGAGAAAGAAGTCTAGTCCATCTATTTCCTGATATGTCCGTAGCAGAAATCAAGGAGCATTTGACCACATACAATTCTAAATTTCTTGTCAAACAAAGAGCCTTAAAATTGATGAATGGGCTATACATTGATGTGGAGAATGAGACAAAAGACAAGTGGCAGGAGATCTTCAAACAGAAGGATGTCGATGAACAATCTCAAATTGAAATTGTTGATGTCACCGAGCAAGATCCAGATGTCATCGAGCAAGGTCCAGACCCAGTTGACACTATTCAAATTGATGAAGATGTAATGGAAGAAGCAACACCGGAGCAGGAAATGATTGAAGGCACTACCTATGCAAAACTTGTCTCTAGTGAATCTGTCTTAGAACAAGTTCAGCCTTATTTGCCGATGAAGCCACCTGTCTTAACCGAAGCTCCCAAGGACACAAAGCAAGGCACCAAAGGTACCAAATTTGAAGCAGCAGATGATACAACCAAAGATCCGACGTCTCAAGCACAGACAAGCACTACAAATGTTACAATTGAGACCCCTAGCATCGAGCCACCCAAGGACACTACAACGGCTACAGGAACCGACCAAAGTGTTGCATCTACCGAGCAACCTACTGAGGGTCAGCAAACCTCTCAAGCACTTGTTTTAGTGCCACTGACCAAAGGAAAAGAAAGGAAGGTGAGAAAGCATAGTTTCAAATTTGACTTGTCTAAACCGACAGTGTTGCCCAATGTAGACATCTCCAAATTGAAAGGGCAAGCACTCACTTAATTCGGTGAACTATGCAAAGCAAAGGCCGAACAAGAGAAGCAATTGGCCATACAAAAGAAGAATAAAGTACTTCAGAAGGTTAGGACACTAGTAACATAAATGCTACCTTCAACAACAGTGTCAATCGATGCAGCCATCCATATTCAATTGGATGAACTCCTAAATCAGATTGAAACAGCTGGAGTTGATGCATCTGAGTACTTAAGCAAGCTCAAGGATAAAGAGCTTACTGCTAAAATGATAGAGGAAATACAAAAATCCATTGCTGTTGGCAAGGTAAAACTTGTCAAATTCATTGCTGAGTTGTCCCCTCAACTCAAGCATATTCTTTATTTATTCCAGAAACTATGTACATTTTCCTTATTCATTAAAGATGTCAAAAATAAAACTGATGCAATTGAGAAAGAGAACACCGATCTCTCAACTAAGTTGACCATCGAGCCTAATTCAGTTCAACATTTTTATACAAAGCTTCAACAACTCATGGCTCAACAGTTAGAGCTCACGAATGAAGAGCATAAAATCAGGATGGACATAATGACCCTTCAGACATTATTCCTTCCTCATCTCTCATTAGTACAGGAATAGATCAACAGAGCTATACGCCTATCAACTACACAAGAGGGAAGCACTCTTGATGGCTTAATATCACTCTTAGCTGATATTCAAGCACAAAATTCCTTAATGGAAAGTGTAAAGGATTCACTCTCAGTCGCCCTCATCGATGCTCGAACCAAGTATAAGTCTATTTTTGATCAGTTACCGCCTCCGGATGGAAATTAAGTTTTTGATGTTTGTCAAAAAGGGGTAGTAATATTATGATACTACATAGAGGAAAGTAATACCCGACAAAGGGGGAGTAATTCTATATTTTGAGAGTGATATAGTTTTGGTAACACAGTTTTGAATATTGTATACAAGGGGAGTATACCGAGCAGATTATACAGAGCATTCAGAGCACTCAAGCACAGAACTGAACCGAGCAGCAAAATTCAGAGTTATGTATAGAATAATGATAAGGGGAGTATATCTGCATATACTATTTCATTGACTATTGTATATATTTTCAAGTGTAGTCATTTTGCAAGTATATAGTTTTTGAGTTATGACTTTGAAAGTAGTTTTTGTTAAACATCTCAACTAATGTCAAAAGGGGAGATTGTTACTACTTATCAAATTGCCATTAGTTTTATATTCAAAGTCATACTATATATTCTAGTCGGTTAGTATTACCGAATCATGCAGTCGGTACACACAGAGAAGTCGGTATGAACAGTCTAGTCGGTTACAGAAGAAAGCAGTCACAAAACGCAGTATTCACCGAGTTGTTTACCGAGTATTGTTTCATGGCTACCGAGCAGTAAAGATAACTCACCGAGTTGATATTCACCAAGTGAAACGTTTTACCAGATACATTGAACCTGGACATGCACATGAAAACGTGTTACAAGATCGAGGCACATCTAACTGTTTTTACATTGGAAATTGCACTAGAAGATTATGTTTGATTGCGAGGTCAATCTAACCAATGAAATATTTTGTTTAGTTATTCATTCGAGGAATCTTTTTGTAAGATCGAAGCAATGAATTAGATCACCGTTGTAAGAGATCTATTTATACAACATGGGAAGAGAGAAATGATTATGGATGAATGTGTATGAGTGTATGTGTGTGTATGCATGAAGGAAGACTGTTACAGAGACACAAAGAGGTCACCGAGAAGGTTATCAGTGAACAGTTGAAGAACAGAGTAAATAGAAGGGTTTACCAAGTTACAATATGGGTTACCGAGGTATGCTACAAGCTAGGTAATCTTATTCTGAGCACATAGAATCTGCTATAACATTTCAGATGTAAAGTTGCAGATATTTGTAATGACTCTATTGTAATATTTTGAAGTTGTAAGAGATACCTTTAACAAGGTAAAAGACTCTAACCAAGTCTATAAATTGTAAATCCTCTAACCAGGTGCAACATTTATATAGTGTTGTGAAATCCTCTAGTAAGGTAGATCTAATAGATCTTGTTACTCCTAACAGGGTAAGCTATCAGAAATAGCTAAATGTAGCTCTAACCGAGCAATCTTTATTATTGCAGTAGTGAAGTTGTGGGTGCCATCCCCACCACAGTTTTTCTCTCTAACCAAGAGTTTCTACATGACCAAAATATATGTGTTATGGAGTGAATCATGTATGATTGTTATCTGTTTGTTTTAACTTTATTTTATGTTACTGCACTATTTTGTTTATGCATAACAGTAAGGTTATTATTAAAGAAAATTTTTGGAGTACTGATTCACCCCTCCCCTCTCAGTACATTAGCTTTCCATATTGGGCCTAACACCGAGGAGTTGGAATCAACTCTTAAAGCCATTTATGGCCGGTGTGAAGGGAACGACTTAAGTGGGGAACGACTTTGATGCCAAGTGTTTCAACCCACTATAATCAAAAGTGGAAAGTGACGAAAGTCCTTTTCAACGGTTGCGTGCAACGATTAGCCTTCCCTCAGTATCCTTGAGATACGTAAAGCCTTTGTTCTAAAGGTTGGGAAGCCTCCTGAGGGAGTTTATCACTGACGGCCAAACAGGAAGCCTGATTATAAACCATAGAAATAGAAACCTTGAGCCGAGTCAATAACCAGACATTTATAGCATCATAGTGCAAGGGTGGGGAAGAATCCACCCCCAAGATTACTCACCATATATCTCCCAAGATAACTACTCAATTGTGAAGCGATTCACTTCGAGTTAATTTTTGGTAAAAGACAAAAAAACGGGCGCCCTCTAGGGGTGACACGACTGTTTGAGCTGACGGAGTATCAAGACTAGTGGGTTATGATGTTATTTATGACCTTTGAATAAAGAGTCTTCTTGGTGTGTATAATTTGTATCCAAACCCGTTAAAACATTGGGGATTTGAACACATCCTCGCAGAACATACACTTTTTGTTAGATTAAGCAAAATGGTTATCTTTTTTGTGCCGTGCTTGCATTTACTACTTCAAAAAATCATCCATCAAGACTAAAAAATTCATAATCAAATTCAAAAATTGCAAAAAAACCAACCAAAGGAAAAATCAGGGCAATTTAGCGTGTGAGAACAACTTCTTAGCGTGTAGGGTACTTTTGTTAGCGCATCAGAACGTAAAGTTAGCTCGTCCAGTTAAAACAGTCACGTTTCATCCAAAATTTCTAAACAGTGTTAAACAGTTAGCGCATCTGGAAAACAACTTAGCGCATTGGAGCATTAGCCTAGCGCGTGGGAGTCAAACTTTAGCGCGTAGGGTTTAACAGTTAGCACATCGCAGACCCATACTAACGCATAACCTTTTGAACAAGGTAGAAAACAAATTTTAAATAGTCGAAAATTTTAGCGCGTGGCAGGGGGCAGCCTAGCGCATGTGGTCATTTTTTTAGCGTGTGGAGTAAATTTGATAGCGCATCTTGTCTCTATTTTAGCGCGTGACAAAAACCAGAAAACAGGGGGCAAAACAGTAAGGAATTTTGAAAATTTTGAAAACATATTTAGAAACCTCTTTTCATCAGCATCATTTTTCATCAAAACAGAGTAGCGAAAACAAAGCTGTAATAACTATTTCTTAAGCAAAGTTTGTGTCAAACCAACGTTGTAAAAATCCAAAACTGATCTCACGATAAAACATATCTATCTTATCAAAATCTGGAAACATCATCACAAGTATCAAAAGGATCATTTATCATCTCATAGATTTCATCTCAAAAACACTTGTTCAAAAACTCAGGTAGTCAAATCAAGTTTCCATATCGGGAGACTTTATCCATATCATTTGACACGCTTTGTCGTGAAGGGGCATCTAAACCTTCACTTTGATAGAGTAAAACTTGAATTTACAAAACAAGATCAACTAAATCCAAAACAAATCAAGGGAAACCATTGATCACTTATGCATGACTAATCCCCATATTCTGAGAAGAAAGAATCTTTATCGTAACATCACCTTGAAGAAACAACAACCTAGTTTTTCCAAATTTATCAAGAGAAACAAGTTTTTATACATCAATCGTCAACTCTTCAAATCTCATCGAGTATTCCTTCGTCACGTCAAACGTTATATCCAAAACAAATCCAACGAATTTGACAAAGAGCCTTTAAAGACTAGGGCATATTGTCAAAAATCTGCTTTTAGTCAAATCATAAACCGTGGAGGAAAGATCAATCCGGCATTCTTGCCCGATAAGTGTATCACTTATAACACACCCCGACCTGAACCACCAACCCCCGAGCAACATATCAAAGAGGATTTTGTCCCCTTTGTCACAGAAAGTTTCTGCTAAAATGCCGGTTACTCGCTCTCAACAAAACCAACAAAGCGAGGCACAAGCAGAGTCTAGTATGAATCGAAGGTTATCAAATCCTTTTGAAGGTCTACACCTAGAGGATACTAAAATTTCTGAAGAGCTTCTTCAGGAATGTCAGGAAAGTGCTTCATTCCAAAAGCTTGTAGAAAGGCTCATGGAAAATGACAAAGAAAAATACTTGCTCATGCTCACAAGTAAAGGAGTCAAACTCCCTGAAAACCTTGACGCAGATGTGTTTAGAACAGGACCTCAACATTACGAATATCAAGAACGACAACGGGAAGGGGAAGCACGCGACCGTGAGCAAGATATCCCCGATCAAAACATACCAGAACAACATACACCAAGACAAAACATTCCCGAGCAAAACATACCGTTCCATACATCGTTTCAACCTCGGATCAATACTAGGGAAGAACTTTTCCCTCGGCAAAACAATGCGCCTTTGGTTGCCCTCAGTCAACAAATGCAAATGTTACAAAGACAAATGCAAGATATGCAACAAGGGGCAACAATGCGGTACTCATTAAACAAAATCTGTCCTTATCCTTTTGACAGAAGATTGCACATGATCCCTTTTCCTCCAAACTCAGACGTACCTAAATTTGACAAGTATGATGGGAAAAGCGATCCCCGTGATCATGTCAGAGAGTTTTGTACCATGAGTCTTGAATTTGCTTATGATGACACCTATTTGATGAGGTTGTTCCCAAGAAGCTTGGGAGGACAAACAATGGAATGGTTATCCAAAATTACACCACCTATCAGATCATTTGATGAATTGGTTAACAAGTTCATAACACAATATTCCTACAACATTCAACATGCTATAACCATGCTAGACGTCTGCAACACCAAACAGAAGAATAATGAAACATTCATGCTATTCCTTCAACGCTAGCGACATATGGTATCACGATATCCTTGAGATATTCCTAAAAAGGAGAAAATGGAAATATTCATCGACAACTTGAATGGTGAGATGAGTTATAGGCTCAAACTCCAATGCATACCGTCTTTTGCTAAATTGATTGAAAACGGAATTCAAGTAGAAGAAGCATGTGTCAAAAAGAGAACGCTCAAATTCTTCAAAGAAGGAACAAATTCATCAAACTATAATAACCAAAACAACAACTTAGACAAATCTCGATTCTGGACTCGAAACAAAAACGAAGGCAACAATAAATCGCATGATCCAAAATCCAAGCAACTAGTGCTCGCATTATCCGGAAATCCTCAAGCTACGAAAAATCCTAAAAGTGCTAATCCAAATGCTAACACATATGCACCGAATACCAATTAAGGTCAAACCAACGCAAACAACACCAACGATACTCAAAACAAAACCATGAATCAAGGACCTAATAACAATTCGCGTGACAACACTAACAATTTTCAGAAACGTATCTTCACACCACTGGGGCAATCACTAGAATCAACATTCAGAGAGCTCCTGGCAAACAATATTCTCTCTTTACCTGCAATCAGCAACTATGAACCCCAAATCAAACCACCTTGGTGGAATGATTCACACTATTGTGACTTTCATCGTAACAAAGGTCACCAAACGAATGATTGCATGAGATTGAAAAACATTGTTCAGGATATGATTGATTGAGGTGATTTAAGGGTAGATGGTCTCAAAACAAATGGTGACCACGAAGCCTTTAAAAATCTTCTTCCAAACTACAACAAAGATAGAGCTTCAACCTCAAACGATACACGAGGAGCTCTTATCAACCACATCTACAATAACACCATCAATCACATATCAGCTGAAGACCATCATGTGAATGTCATCACCATCCGAGACCAGCATAATCATGAATCTATCAATGTCACAACCCGTGCTCAGAAATATGTCTTGAAGGGACATACCGCGCCAACAACCACTACACCAAAAATCCAATATGATTTAGTCAGCCAACTGCGCAAAACTCCGGCTCAGATATCTATACTAGAATCGCTGAAACTGTCGCCAAAACACAAAGACATATTGGAACAAGCGCTATTGGAAACTAATGTACCTCAAGATCTGGATGCAGACAGACTTCAAGCCATGGTCGCCTATATGACAGGACCTCATAATCTCAGCTTCTTAGAGCATGATAATACTTCCTTGAGTCATCTGCATAACACCCCTCTCCATATTGAAGTCATCATTTATAAACACCGAGTAAAAAGAGTCTTAATAGATGGAGGAGCTGGACTTAATATATGTACTTTAAAGCTTATCTGTACATTAGGCTTCTTAGAGGAGTCTATTGATCCCCGTAAAAAGATTACCATAAAGGCATATGATGATGAGGAAAGGTCATCTAAAGGAACTATGATGTTACCCATTCAAGTTGGACCAGTGCAAAAGGATACTATGTGTCAGGTCTTCGACATAGACCTCACCTACAATATTTTATTGGGTCGACCCTGGATACATGAAATGCAAGCAGTGCCTTCTACGTATCACCAGTGTGTCAAATTTTCCTATAACGGACAAGTGATCTCCATATTTGCTGATCACAATCCATTTCAACATTGTAATGCAATGGGGGCAGCCCAGGACAGTTTGGTTCCCCATAATAGGGAAAAAAAGAGATCCTCAACATCAGATCTACAGACAACAAAGCCTGAATCATTACCAAGAGATTTCAAGTAGAAAATGCAAATCAAAGAACAAGGTATGGGAGAATACTCTTTGGAACCCATGTGTTTGGCCAAATTACCAACATCACCCAGATCTCATGGATTGCCTACTACATCAATGCATCTGGTAACTTAGCCCATCACCAAATTTGATGGTACCTTCATCCAACTAGGCACTCTAGCACATGAATCAGAAGATAAGGACATTCTTAGCTGGTTATACAAAGACGAGGAAGAAGATAACAAAGCAGCTGCTCTGGACACAGTTCTACCAACACACCTATATGGAAAGGGCTACTTAATCATGTAGCAAATGGGATATGACGGTAAAGGACCTATTGGAAAACGCAAAGGAGTCACTGAGCCCATAGACCTTCCTTCACAACCTAGTAGGGACAAAACAAGATTGGGTTGTAAACTCACTTTCCTATTAAGAAAGACACCACACATAACTCCAAAACCTCAATGGAAAGCAAAGAAGAAGTAAAAAGAAGAATCCTAGCAGGAAGCACTATTTGAGTTAGTAGAAACAATCCATAAGGCACGTGAACGTCAAGAACAGAAGAAACATCAGGAAAAGCTTCTCAGCGACAAGAAGGCCATATCTGCAACAGTAGCTCATATTCAAACACCAATATCTCAAGAACTGATAGTATCATCTCCTGATACCGTTATTCCTCCCCAAGGAGGCACAATCTATGAACAAATACAAAAGGTAGAAGCAGGATCCGACACCGAATCAACAAAAACCATCAAATTGGTATCCATCATCAAAGATCTATTTTCACCATGCAACATACCTATTTACAACACTGATAGAATTTGGGATGATGCCTCAGAGATTGATTCCAATGAATATGAATGGGGTAGCTACTCAAACGCTACTTGAGATATCACTAAAAATTCTAATTCCATATCCCTTTCTCAGGAAGAGCATAACGCAGAAGATAGACCTCTTGAATTTGGACCGCAGAATATCTATGATGCCAAGGAAAGCGAACATAAACATTATGAACAAGTCTATACGGAAGATGATACCATTGAAGACCTCGATGAAATCCTTGACTTCTTTAAAAACAAGACCAATCACGATGAAACCTCTGTCTTGACACTTACAGTACCAGAACTTGATCCCCCAAACGATTCCTTACCGCTTGTCTTTCCCGACCTCATTGACTGGGACGAACCCGAAATACATAATATACCGATTTTCCCAGACGATGAATCTATTATCCACTACCTATGTACCGTTAACCCAGAAATAGGCTCTATCAGTGAACAAAGTAATGATGTCTACCAACCAGGGAGTGCCAAGTCTCTTAGTCGCAAAAAGGAACCAAATAAAAGATCTGATGCTGAAAACCAGTCAATGGCAACTCTAGATCACAAAAAAGTAAAAATAAAGGATGCATTTGAGGGTGAAAACCTTTTTAAGGCACCTAAAGATGGGAGACTTGACACTCTTCCTGAATACTTTCATGAGCGATCACCCATATTGATTGAGCCCACTCAATCAATCAACATTGGTACTACAGAAGTAGCCAAGAACATACACCTAGCAAAATCTCTGACAGAGGAGGAAAGATCGACATTTATCATCTTTTTTAAAGAAAAACAAATTAACTTTGCTTGGTCATATGCAGATATGCCCGGGATTGATCCACACTTAATCATGCATCACTTGTCCATCTCTCCAGGAGTTAAGCTAGTCAAGCAAAAACTACGAAAGATGAATCCACAGGTGGCACTCATGGTCAAGGCTGAACTGAAGAAACTATTAGATGTCGGATTCATCTAACCCATTGACTATGTAGAATGGATTTCCAATATAGTACCAGTATCAAAACTAGACGGCAGTATCAGAATCTGCATTGATTTCAGAGATGTCAACAAAGCTTGCCCAAAAGAGGACTTTCCTCTGCCCAATATTGACATAATTGTAGACCTTATAGCAGGCCATGCAATGCTCCCACTAATGGACGGTTTCTCAGGCTATAATTAAATAAAAATAGCCCCAGAAGATCAAGATAAAACAACGTTCACCTGTCCTTGGGCAACGTACTATTGGAATGTTATGCCTTTTGGCTTAAAAAATGTAGGGGCTACTTATCAAAGAGCAATGACAATAATCTTTCATGACATGATGCACACATTCATGGAAGACTATGTGGACGATCTGCTAGCTAAGTCCTTCACTAGAGCTGAACATCTTGACATCCTAACAAAGATCTTTGATCGATTGGAGAAATTCCAAGTTCGGCTCAACCCTAAGAAGTGTGTCTTCGGGGTTACATCAGGCAAGTTATTGGGCTACATCGTCTCAGCTAAAGGTATTGAAGTAGATCCAGCAAAGGTACAAGCCATTTTGGAAATGCCACCACCAAAGAATATCAGTCAACTCAGATCTCTACAAGGACGACTCCAATCAATCAGGTGATTCATAGCTCAACTAGCTGACAAGAGTCTACCATTCAATCATTTGCTCCATAAGAATGTACCTTTCAGATGGGAGACCAAGTGTGTAGAATCTTTTTATCAAATAAAATAGTATCTGATGAACCCACTAGTTCTAGTACCACCAGTAGCGGGAAAGCCCCTTATTCTATACATTTCAACAACCGATATATCACTGGGGGCACTGTTAGCACAAGAAGATCAACAAGGGAAGGAATGAGCCATATACTACATCAACAAGACATTGAATGGCTATGGACTCAACTATACATTCATTGAGAAGGCTTGCCTAACGGTAGTCTTCGCATCTCAAAAGTTCTGAGTGGCAAAAATTGATCCTCTCAAATATCTACTCAGCAAATCAGCTCTTACCGGTCGGTTGGCTAAATGGGTCATGATTCTCAGTGAATTTGACATACACTACACAGAACGAAGAGCTATCAAAGGACAAGCAATTGCAGATCAACTAGCTGAAGCACCGCTACCAGGAAAACAAACTATGGAGATTGAATTTCCGGACAGGGACGCTTTTACTATTTCTACCACACAATGGACCCTATACTTTGATGGATCCTACACCCAACATGGTTCAGGTGCTGACATTGTCTTCATCACTCCTGAAGGACATATTATACCAAGATCATATCGGCTTATGTTCCCATGCACAAATAATGTGGCTGAATATGAGGCATTGGTTATAGGCATCAAAATAGCAGTAGAATGGAAAATCATAGAGTTAATGGTCTACAGAGATTCCCAACTAGTCGTCAATCAAATCAACAACGACTATCAGACAAAGGATGACAAGCTACTACCCTACAAGCGATTGGTGGATGACTTCAAACAATATTTTGTACACATCACCTTCGAGCAAATACCAAGGTTGAACAACAAAGTAGCCGATGCCATGGCTACTATCGCTTCATTACTACAAATTTCAGAGCAACAGAGTTGTTATGAGTTCTTGGTAGAGCAATTGTTCTCCCCAGCCTATGACCACTCTGAATCCCATGTTGTCTATGCCTTAACTGGTTCGAATTCTCCTTTATATGGACCGATATATGATTATCTAAAGAACAACATCTTACCCATTGACCAATCCCGTAACCAAAAACATAATTTTATCCGACAAGCCGCCCGTTATACCCTTACTGCTGATACTTTGTACCATCGAGGTCTAGATGGTACTCTTCTTCGTTGCCTTGATCGTAATGAATCTGATTCCGCTTTACACGAGCTTCACGAAGGTATTTGTGGCACACATTCAAGTGGGACTACTCTTGCTAAAAAGCTTCTAAGGATGGGATACTACTGGCCTATAATGGAGAAAGATTCTTACCACTTTGCCAAGAAGTGTCCTAAATGCCAAATCCATGGCAATCTGATACATGCACCAACACAGGAACTGCAGCCATTTACAACATCCTGGCCCTTTTGTCAGTGGGGACTAGACTTAGTCGGCAAAATTCATCCTTCATCTTCAAATGGACATAAGTTCATCATAACTGCAACAAAATACTTTACAAAGTGGATAGAAGTAGTTCCAATGACCACAGTAACCGGAAAGCAAATTGCGTCTTTTATCCTAAACTATCTGATCTGCAGATATAGTATTCCAAGTTCCATCATCACCGATAATGGACAACCATTCAAAAACCAAGATGTCTGAGAACTATGTGAACAATTCAAAATACAAAATTGATTCTCTACACCATACTACCCCCAGGGGAATGGTCAAGCAGAAGCATCCAACAAAACAATACTGAAGATTCTCAAGAAAACAGTAAATGATGCAGGCAAAAATTGGCATGTACAACTCAATCTAGCACTTTGGGCATACACGACCAGCATCTGTACACCTACAGGAGCCACACCTTTCTCATTGGTCTATGGATCAGAAGCTATTTTACCGCTGGAGGTAGAAATTCCATCTCTCATAGTCTCTCTAAAAGGCTTAATTCCAGATGAAGAGTATCGGGTCAACCGACTGCAAGAACTGGAACTATTAGATGAAAGGCGTCAGCATGCTTACACTCACTCAAAGCATATCAGCAATGCATGTGAAGAAGCTACAATCACAAGATCATCCCTCACAACTTCAAAGTTGGTGACCTAGTCCTCAAAGAAAATCTAATAAATCAACAAGATCAAGAAAAGAAAGGGAAATTTGAACCTAACTGGTTGGGTCCCTATGTTGTCATATCAGTCTATGGATCAGGTGCTTATCAACTTACAACTTCAGAAGGAGATGTGCTCAATGAACCAACTAACAACATTCATCTGAAGAAATACTACACTTGAGTAGTCTAATGCACAGAAAAAGCAAAAACAAACAAAAAATAAAAAAATCAAGAAAAAGCAAATAAAAAGGTACAATAAAAGCAACCGGTGAAAACCTGGTAACAGGCGCTATTGTGAAAGGACAACTCCTTTATCTATATCCACATCCTTATCTTTGCAGTAAAGCACTATCGGCCATCGCCTGACACTTAGCAAGAATCCATTCAGGACATACTTAGCGTAGTCACTATCCTGGTTTATCCATATATCCTTTTACCACATTCCACCATGGCTTGGTAATCACTGTACGTATCCACATCGAGAGGCACACTTAGCTAGGGGCAATAATCATCAAAACTGGCAGCATGTTCAAAGCATCTAGATTATTTGCAACACTCAGAACACCACATCCAACAAACAAAACACTTCATCACAGAACAAAACATTCGATCACTAAAAAAGCATCACACAAATACCAAAGATGGATGATTTTCTGAAGTACTAAATGTTGCATTATCGCATAAAGTCTTGACTATTTTTGCATTTGAACTTTTTAAATTATTGGATTCTCTACATTTTCTCGCTAATGCTCCGAAGCTAGAGATCATGGGAAAACTCCAATATTTTCTTAGTCTTTTGTTTGTGAGGCGATCAATTGTACTGTGTAAATACTTGTGTTGAGACGTGATACATCGAATATTACTAAAGATATGATTCCACTTTATGCATACAAATGGTTTAATCTTGTCTGTTTATACGCAATCCGCACTCTAGTCGTCCTGGTTCATTTATACCTTGACGCTTGTGCTATCTTGCAAAATCAAAAATCATGCAAATTTTTCTCAGGTCATTATGGTTCAATTATACCATTATGCTTGTATAAATTTTCAACATATCCCAAACAAATCAATGTTCAATGATGATACCTATATCGAAAGCAAATAACATATGGTTATATCAGGATGACAAATGCAGAATGAGGATGCTCCAAAAACAAATAGTTGCATCTCATTTTACAACTAGTTGCATCTCATTTTACAAATAGTTGCATATCATTTTACAAATAATTGCATATCATCTTGCATTTAGTTGCACATCATTATCAAAACACACAACATATCAAATCATACAAGATACATCTCATTATCATTATCATACATCTCATTTTCAAGATACATCTCATTATCATTATCATACATCTCATTTTCAAGATACATCTCATAGCATATCAAATCATACATCTCATTTTCAAGATACATCTCACAGCATATCAAAGCATACATCATACATTTACATCCTGCATCATATCATCTATCTAAGCATTGCATCATCATAAAGTAAAGAAAGAACATATAGAACATTCATCCATAACACATCACATGATCAAAGAAAATGGTGTCATCTCTGTATATATATAAAAAATGATCCAAATATACAAAATCTGTCATGTCTGTGCCCAGAGCAAAACAAATGATCTAAAAATACAATAAGACATCGTCTCTCAGGTATGACTATCTCTTGAGGGGGATGGTCTCGCAGATGATGTCCCAGCTCTTGGATCTCTAGAGTATCTTGTCTCGGCGGCCCCGTCACGCCTCTGCTCTCTGACTGTGTCTTAGTCTCTCGAGATCGACTCAATCTCGCCTGTGTGAAGCTCTGCACTCTGCGCTCCCGGGGCACTGCATCCTCATAATGACATCTATAATACTCTGCCTCCCTTACTCTTGAGGACAACTCTCTCATGATATCTCTCATTGGGCCCCCTGCTACTGCTCTCTGAATGCTAGCTACCAGCTCCTCCGCTCGACTGCGCCGCTGTATCTCGCTCTAGCGTCAGCTGAGTAATCTAACGCTGTTGCGTCAATAACTGTGCCTGCAGCTGCTGAACTGTCAATTGCAATGTCCAGATCTGAGCGTCCTCCACATGTGTAGGGACTCGGACCCGTAGGGGCACCTGTGAAGGGATACCCCCTATCCCTCTACCTGTCCTAGGTGCTGGTGGAGGTAACTCATCAGTCCTCCTCTGTGCGGGCCGCCTCCACTCATATGTCCCTCCCACCACTGCCATCACCTCCCCCACTCTCCCCTCCTCCCTTGCCCCGATAGCCAACCCTCCTCTCCCCCTGTCCATCACAACTCGCCGAACTGCTCTCTCCACCTAACCTCCCCCATCTCTCCCCCTGTCTCCTCTCCTCCCCCGATATCCTCTCGCCCGTCGACCGCCTCCGCCTCCATCATCTCCATCTCCCCCAACATCCTCCTCATCATCATCAAAGGTTGGCCGCATCTCCTCAGGAGCTGATATCCTGGCAATAGCATGAGCTGCAAACAAACCCGCAAACTCATGGGTCATCCCTACGTCTAGTACCTCGGGAGCATAGTCCCATATCTGAGCCACTAAGCTGAAGAACTTCTCTATAGCTACTCCGCTATCAATGGTAGGACCCCAATCAGGTACATCTTGTCTCCGATGCACGTATAAGCAGGTCCCCTGTGGTATACCCTGCTGCCGACCGTACTGCCTCAAAATCCTGCCCACCTAAAATCTCTCTATCACAAAGGGCATCCGCCATATCAAAAACTGGCTCATAAAAAAAAAAGGCATCTCTAGCCCATCCTCTGCCCAGACCTTGTAATCTGTATACGGTCACCAGACGACCATATCTATATCATCCAGGACCCTCCTCCAATGCTCCAGTTTGCCCAGTTTACGCTGGACAACTAGACCCCTGTAACCATAAGCATATGCCCAGCCAACAGGCCTGTCTCTGTCCACTAGTGGTCTCGCTGCTGGAATGTGCTCCCAGCACCATACCTATAAAAGTGTCACACTAGCTGACAAACTGCCGTAACCCAGATACACAACCTCATGAAGGTCCCTGTACAAGTGGGCTAACATGGCTGATCCCCAAGCAAACCTGTGGCCTTGGGTCACCATCTCCTCAAGAACCAATCCCCAACCCACAGAGAATCTCTTTGACCTGCGATCAGGACAAAGGAATCCACTGATGAACCCTGCTAATACTAACGGGAGAGGCGCATAGTCTAGATCCAAGAACTCCTGCCATGGGATCTCATACCCACATACCGTCTCATAATGAAAAATGCGCTGCAGCGCCTCAGTACCACCCTCCTCCGTCTACTCATATGGAAATAAAGCACCTGCTACTGGAATCCTCAAAATCCTATAACAGTCCTCTGGAGTGACTGTCATCTCACCGGTAGCAAAGTGAAAGGTGTTCGTATCACTGTGCCACCTCTCAGCAAGCACTGTAAGTAGACCCTGGTTCACAGTGAACCGAGGCATGTCTAGCAAGGATGATAGGCCACATCTCTCTATCACATCTAGGTTAGCCTGTGCCAATCGTGGAATCAATGCCCAAGGTCTAGGGAACCACTCCCGTGACTGCACCACTCCTAATCACTCCTGTCAAAACACAAAACAAGTTCAATATCAGTGTCCACATCAAAACAAAGATATCAAAATCAAATTCACATAAAAAACATGAAACAATTTGCTCATCTAATCAAGTTCCACATCACATCATTCCATATCAACTTGTAAAACAACTCAAGTTTTCAAAAACCATATCAAAACTTGTAAAACAACTCAAGTCTCCACATCACATAAACATGTAAAACAAATCAAGTTTCCCACCCATATCAGCTTGTAAAACAACTCAAATTTCCAACTCATATCAGCTTGTAAAACAACTCAAGTTTCCAACCCATATCAGCTTGTAACACAAATCAGGCTCCACACAATGAACTTGAAACACGGTGCAAATCAAATCATGGTTCAATCACAACAACACATTCAATATCTACATCAATAACTTGAAACAAATCGCAAATTAAATCAAGTTTTATCAACACTCATATTGGACACATTTTCAAAAGACACAACAAAATGACAAAAATCCATCTCCCCAGGCAAAACTGACCTTTTCCTATGTAATTTTTCACATTCAAAAATAACTAACTCTTGCAAAAACCTGCTCCATGCCCTACTTAAACCTGGCTATGCACTAAAATGCACCCATGCGCTACGCTGTTTTCTCCACGTGCTATTATGTCTACCCTATGCGCTAGACTAACTCTACGCGCTATCATTTTTTCTCCATGCGCCACCCAACTTACCCTAAGCACTAAGAATGACCTATGTGCTAACCTATCCCATGTCGGCGCTACCTATTCAACCCTATGCGCTAGGTCTAACCTATGCGCTAAATCCCCCTACCCATGCGACCCCCTGTGGACCCTATGCGCTAGGTTTGACCTATGCGCTACCCTTTTAACCTGACGCACTACCCTATATTCATCATGCGCTAACCTGAGACCATGCGCTAACCTAAAACTTTCATGCGCTACCATATTCATTTTCGGACGCCACCCTAATTGATACCCTATGTGCTACATAATTTTTCGTATGCACTAACCTAAGACTCCTATGCGCTAAACGTTAAAACCAAATTTCAAAAATAAAAAACAGACTAAAAATGATCAAATGAAAAATAAAAAATGGGTCAAAAGCATTGACTTATCGGTGGACCATGCACGGCAGGCCTGCAATGCCTCCGAACGCACTCGAAATGATGCGTAGAATAAGGAATAGGCATTTTGTCTTCTCTCCAAAAGTCCTTTTCTCCAAAGTCAACAAGCACAAATGAACCAAATCAAAGCACTTTTTCCCTTTTATAGGAGAAAAATGAAATTAGGTTTAGGGAAACAAGCATGTAATTTGCTCGCGGTCTCCCTCATACCCTAAAACGCGTCAATTATCGGGAGATGAATCAATTTAAACGTTTCACCTAGCCAAAATCGTACACACCAAACACAAATTATCATATCAAATCAAAATTTTCAAAATATTGATTCATCTCCTGAGGGGACATTATCACCATTGTTTATCGAATCTGGGGCAGCACACATCAAATCTGGGGCACGACATGAAATCCATAAAAACAACATTGATCATAAAATCACGACGACACATCATTTTCTTTGAAATAACATGTGCACACACGTCATTTCAAAGAGGGGCAAAATGTAGATGTATAAAAATGACCATATTCCTAAATGAATATTTTATGTTCATTTCTCTATTTAATTAAATCCAATTTAATTAAATTACCCACATTCCTCTATTTAATTAAGTAAATTACTCAATTAAATTCACTATACCATTTAATAGGATAAATTCATTTTATTCAATTAAAGCCCCTGTCCACTTTTTAATTAAATTCAAATTTAATTAAAATAGTTATCCTAAATTAAATAAATCTAATTTATTTAATTGCAACCAAATTGAATTAAATTCAATTAAAACCTATTTTCCCTCACCCACTTGCAAAATCCTACACCTCCCACTTGCATCCTAAACCTCTTTCTAACCTCTTCTAGATTCTTCTAAACCTAATTAATTAACCCAAACCCATCCATTACCCCTTTTCCCTAAATTTGAGGAGGCCACTTCTCAAATTTGGAGTAAAGTCTTCAAAATGCATTAAAGCCTTTATCCATTCAACAAAATAACTTGTTGAATGCCCCCAAATTTGGAAGGACTCTTACAAATTTATCCCCAAAGTCCTCATAACCATTAATGGTTACTCAACCTTCTTACATGGTTAAAGAATTTCCATAAGCTCAACCTCCATGTAACCCAAGGGTCTCATCAAGCATTTATTGCTTTGACCATGGTTATCCTTAAACCTTTGCACAAGAGTTTATCCTTTGGGTAAAAGTTTTATCCAATGGATAACCCTAACTTAACCATAACCTTTAACCCCTAGGGTAACCATGAGATCTTCTCAAGCATTTAATGCTTCCTACCTCTCCTCTCAACCCAGTATTATGTTGACAATTGTCACCATTTCATTGGTGCCAATTGCAAACATGGATTCCCAACTTTCAAACTCAACCCTTGATTGCCTCTTTCAACCCTAGCCATCCATTACCCTATTTTTGCTATAAATAGAGCTCTCATTCCTCCATTTTCATAGATCCAAGTCTTTAGCATCACACTTATACTAAAATCCATTCAAGCTTTCATATTTTGTATGCTCATCATTTAGCCTCTTTTTAAATAGGAATTAATCTAAATATGCAATTTTAGAGTATGTTTCTTATCATTTAGCTAAAATCATAAACTAATATAGTATGCTAGGATAGTCTTGTTTGCTAACCTTGTCATCTTATAGCTAGTTTATTGCATTTGTAGCATCATGCATAGCTTAGGATGCATCTCATTTTAAAATCAACAAAAGCATCCCTCGTTCTTGCATTTGCCATCCCTAAACCATTTTGCTCAGTGATCTGAGAGCAAAAACATTTGTTTGAGGGACCGTGCAAGATAGAGAACCATGGAACCATCCTTGGAAAGCTGAGCCATACTTCATGACTCCATAGCTTGCACCAAGAA
Source organism: Cryptomeria japonica (assembly GCF_030272615.1). NCBI lineage: Eukaryota > Viridiplantae > Streptophyta > Pinopsida > Cupressales > Cupressaceae > Cryptomeria > Cryptomeria japonica. The sequence goes on from NC_081410.1 coordinate 9,954,337, forward strand.
GTCCTGTGGGTGTGTGAGCAAGGCTCCATAGAGCTCCGTTTTCCACATATTGAGTTCTATCGGCCCGCTTTTCCCATTTACAATGCCATTCCCCCTCTATATCATTCCATACTTGATTAATTAATTAGCTCTTAATTTAATTTATGTACATATATCTTATTGCCTTGTCGATTAATTGATTATATTATAATAATCAATTAATGCCATTCCCCCTTTATATCATTCCCTACTTGATTAATTAACTTGCCTTTAATTAATATATGTACATATATCTTATGAAAATAAATAAATAATTCTAATTATTTTCACATACATTTTGTTTATCAATAAAACAAACTTAATCAATGAGTCAATTCTATGTTTCACTTATGTTAATTTAGTCAACTCTACCATTCACTAATTAATGAAATTTGTTAAATTAATTTTCAATCAAATTAGTTTTTTTTTATTAAAAAAGAAGCGTTAACTAGGGTGCTGACCCTTTACATAGCCAAAAGGTTGTCAAAAAATAAATAACAGCCCAAAGGCAGCAAACATACCAAGCAAGGGTACAAACTCCAAACAAACAAAGTTAGACAGGCTAAACAAACATGTCAAACTTGCAATAACCCAACCCAACTCGAGTGGGGAGAAACACCCGAATCTTGACAAATGGGGGGTTGGGAAAGGGAGGTAGATTTTCCCTTCCGCCTGTGACAAACAGCCGTCCAAGCAACACTGTCATTAGGAACATTCAAAGAAAAATCAAGCAGGGAGGAACTCGAAGAGTCACTGCCAGACTGCTGCTGGGAAACAACAACAGACTGTCGCTGAAGAACAACAAGAAGAGCATAGTTGCCAGGAGAAGAGAGAAGCTGTGGAGCAGGAGTGACAGAAGTAGGAGCCAAAGGGGCGGAAGAGTCCATGACAACAATAACATTAGTAAAGGCTTCATTAGTAGTAAGGGGCACCTCATCTCGGGAGGAGACATCATCCTCCAGAGAGGAGTTGATAGGAGAAAACTCAGAAGCATTAATCGTCAAGTGATCTTCTGTAGCATCCTTCCACCAAGTTGCAACACATTTGCTGTGAGAGAGAGAACAATCCGAAGCTAAGTGACCCATTGAGAAGCATTTGCAGCAGCGAAAGGGCAGGCCCTCATAATCCACTGATTGAGTCCATGGCCTATCCTGACCATCAGAACCACATCCCCAAGGAGGTGCAGAGATATGTCAATATCAATTAACAAACATGCAAAGGTTGAATGACACATGGAGGTCATGACATCATCAACCTTCAAGAAGCTGCCAATGGAGTTACCAATGGCCTCAAAACAAGAAGGCTCCCAGAAATGGAGGGGAAGATTAGGGAGGCGGACCCAAACCAGAGGAACAGTAGGTTTAGTAAGGGGGTTGAAGGAAGTTGTCTAGGGCTTAATAGAAAGAGAGTGATCTCCCCAAGTCCACAACTTACCCAAAACCAAATCGCGATCAAGAGTGGAAGTGAAGAAAGCAACGAAAAAACCTTTAGCGTAAGGAAAAAGCTCAATGCCATGAGCAACTAAAGGTTTCCAGGAATCACTCACCCAACAATGAAGGTCCGGAAGAGAAGGCCAAAACCCAGTAAATTTGCAAACCAAGTAATTTTGCAAACCAAAGCACAATGTTGGTAAAACTCAATATTTTCCACAACCTCTTGGCCAGAAACCACAACAGGGGAAGTCTTGGCACAAGGAAGAGGATGAAATCCCTTGTGGAGATGAGTAGCATCTCTAGCCACGTGGACAAAGCTATGACCAGGAGAAAAAGACGGAGGTGTGGGATGAACAAGATCACCAACAACAGGGATATTGGCACCAAAAACACCAACCCCGATGTCAACACCCACAACATAAGGACCATCCACAACAGTAGAGGAAGGAGCTTTGCTAGTCAAACCCTCAACAACAACAACATCGCCAACACCGGCCACAGGGGCAAAAGGCAAGGCCGAAGCCCCATCACATGCGCAGGCACTGCCAGCCACAACAGGGGAACGTCCAAGGGAAGGATCCGTTACGAGGGGAGCAGAGGCGTTCAAAACATGGGTGGGAGAAATAATGCCATTGCACAGAGAGACAGACACATACATGATGAAAAAATTAGTTTTTTAATCCATTGATTAAGTTAAGTTTCAATCAAATTAGTCAATTGAACAATTAAGTCAGATTGGTTGACTAATCAATCGAGTTATCTAGCTAACCAAACTAGTTAATGTTAAGTCTAAGTTTGTAGTTTTTCAAAGTGAATATAAATCAATCTTGCACCATTCATTTGAGCAATTGATGGATTCATAGCAGAGAGTTTGCACAATTGTTGGGCATCCACAAATCCATCAAACAATTTGAGGTCTACGTGTATTTAAAATAAGAAAAACAAAATTTATTTCTATATATTATTTTATTCTAAATCTATTACATGAATTTTGACACATTTGATGGAAACCGATCTATCTCGAGTCTAAGCTTTCTATTTTTTTGAGGTCAACTAATTTTATTTTGAATTCTCCTCCACCAAGGCGAAACACAATTCCCTCCTCTCTATTGTTGTAAAGAATAATAACTCGTAGTGACAAAATAAACTCCTTTAATGTGAACCTAATAAGGAATATCTAGATCCTCAAAAAGATAACGATGATTTAGAAGAATAAATGTAAGAATATCTTGATCATCTATAGAGCCTCCCCTTGATCAATGACACAACTCTCACAAATGATAGACCAAAGACTTCTCTAGAGTAATAAAATATTTGAAATCAACTATTCGACCATCTTGTCATAAGAAAAGCTTCACTTAAAGACTAAAGAGAATAGGAGGGTTGTTATCTCAAGAGTTCATCTAGAATAATGACTATCATCCTTATTAATAATCCAAAAAATTCCTCCATTAATAAGAGAGGTCCCCATTTTAATCATGCTCTAAATTATAGATCCTTTCCTAGTCAAGCCCATTTGCGAAACATCCTTATCCTCTTGTTATTCCAAATACTGATACAAATTTTTGTACCATTTCCAATATAATTTAGTTGCCAAGGGTTGACTATTGTGCTTAGATAGCTTAAGTCCAAGCCTTCCATTCTCTTTTGGTTTGTAAACTTGCTTTGAGCTCACAAGACTCCATTTTTTGTAATCCAAACTTCATATCCATAAGAACTATCTTGAAAGAGCATCAAACTCCTTAAGGAAACTTTTGGGAGTAGATAGAATTAGAAACCAATAAATAAGAGGAGCTTCTAAGAAAGATTTAGAAAATTTAATCTTCTAGCAAAGGAAAAAAGGTTCAATAGATGACTCTTAGACAAAATCTATGTATAACCTTCCTCTAGTGAAGCTTATTAACCATTCTTGGAGATAGAGAAATATAATCTTTTGGATCAAATTTGCCTTCCCAAGATTGCATTCCCTTTTAACCATCATTCTTTGATGGGTTTAAGTTAATCAATATCCCAAAACCACATAAGTTGAAACTTAAAAGGAGACTTAAATTGGGTGTAGAAAACAACAAATATGATAATTTGATGGGTGAATGGTGAGACCCTTTCCACCCTAATATTTTAGAGTATCTATCTGATCTATTACCATACCAAACAATTTGACACAAAATTTGTCAAATCTTTTAGATATAGCTTTATTCCCACATCTATTACTCCAAGGAAAAAAACCACACCAAATTAAGAAAGGAGAAATTATTTCTCAACAAGGTAGAAGATAGCCAAGATAGGGGGTACCCCTAATTTTTTAAATCTATACTACTAATAACATTGAAGCCTTCTACAAGAATCAAAGGGAAAAGAAAGAACTAAGGAGAGAATAGATCTTACCTAGGACCAAAATGAAACCTTACTTGGAAAATCAATAGGTGCATGAGTATTTGCATCTCTTGAATTAAAGAAAGATGCCACCATTGAGATTACATTTTGTAGACGTATAAAAATGATCACTTTCCTAAGTGAATATTTAATATTCATTTTAACCCCATTCCTCTATTTAATTTAATTATGTTTAATTAAATTATTCACATTCATCTATTTGATTAAATAAATTACAATGTAGACGTATAAAAATGACCACTTTCCTAAGTGAATATTTAATATTCGTTTTAACTCCATTCCTCTATTTAATTAAATTATGTTTAATTAAATTATTCACATTAATCTATTTGATTAAATAAATTACTTAATTTATTTAATTAAGTTCACCTAAGCCTTTTCTACCCCTTTGATTAAATAAATCACTTAATTTAATTAATTCCCCTTTCTCCCCTTTTAATTAAATTTACATTTAATTAAATTATTTATTGCAAGTAAATAAATCTAATTTATTCTTTTAAATCCCCCACTTGTATTTATGCAAGTTGCATCTATTTTAGTTGAAATAAAGCAATTTATTTTAATTAAAATTTCCCTCCATCCACTTGCAAAATCCTACATCACCCACTTACTTCCCTAAACCCCCTTCTAGATTCTTCTAATCACTTCTAAATTAGTCTAATCCATTGCCTAAATATTGTCACATCCCCAAGCAAAGGGAAGTCACTTCTCAAACCCTTGGAGTCTTTGAAAACCATTAAAGGCTTTATGTCCTAAACAAGTTAACCTCCAAAGTCTTCCAAACCATTAATGGTTAACTCAACCTTTTTACATGGTTAGAGACTTTCTCTCTAACTCAACCTTCATCTAACCCAAGGGTCTCATCAATCATTCATTGCTTTGACCCTGGTTATCCTTTTAACCCTTGCACAAGAGTTTACCCTTTGGGTAAAAGCTTTATCCAGTGGATAACCTTAGCCTAACCTTAACCCTTACCTTCTAAGGTAACCATTAGGTCTTTTCAAGCATTTAATGCTTCTTACATCTTCTCTCAAACAATCTTATGTTGACAATTGTCACCATTTCATTGGTGAGAATTGTAAACACGGATTGAGAACTTTCAATCATGGCCCTTGATAAGATCATCCAATCCTGACCATTTATTGCCCTGTTTTTCCTATAAATAGAGCCTTCCTTCTATCATTTTGATATCCAAGTCTTTAGTATCAAACTTATAGACATTTTACTAACCATCTAAATCTCATACATCCATAATCATTTTAATCAAGCATCTAGCCTCTTTTTGAATAGAAATCATCTTAATAAGCATTTTAAGAAGCATTTCTATTATCATAGCACTCTCATATTAGACTAGTATATCATGTTAGGATAGGTTTTACTAATCTTTAATCTTATCATCATATCCATGCTAGTTTAATTCATACTAGATTTAATATCATGCATAACTATGAATGCATTCAAATTAAGATTGATTGATATCCCTCATTCTCATAGTTGTCATTCCTAAGTCACTTTGCTTAGTGATCTAAGAGTAAATGCATTGACTTGAGGGACCCAGTGAGATAGAGAACAATGGAACATCCCTTGGCAAGTTGAGCTATTCAACATAGCTCCATAACTTGCACGAAGAGTCCCATTGGTGTGTGGACTTGTCTAGAAACCGGATTTTACATTTCATTACACTACTTTTCCCGCACACACATTTTTACTTCTTTTCCAAAATGGTGTGAGCTTACAAGAAGAAAGCAACTCCACTAACAACACCCTAGACACCGATGCATTGATATTGGCCCCTTGTCTATATCTTGGAAGAGATACTAATTATATCCCTCACTAGTAGCTTTGTCTTTTGAATAAAGAAAGTATCTAGTCTATGTTTATGAATCATATCCCAAGTAGGCTTTTGTTGAATTATGCTACCCAAACACCTAGAATTACAAGAGATCACAATCATTTTTTAGGGAAACAAAAGTGAGTATCCAATGTCTTAATAACACCAAATTATATCAATGACCCCTTATGAATTTCACATTTTCTTGATTTTTTTTTTCTCTTCATTCCTGACATTTTATTATTACCCCCTTTCGTAATGTTCTTTTGTTAAAGACCTAATAAAGGAGGGACCTTCCTTTTGCCATCTTCTTTTACTCTAGATTCATGGTGAGATAGACCCAAGGGTCTCGCAATAACTACTATGATTGATTGAAGAATTTCCTATCTCCCAAACTCCATCGGAAGCATACGAAGACAAATCCAAACGAGTATCTTAGTTAGCGGTTCCTCCATTGGATCAAACATTGTGTATCAAGGTTTGAAAAGTAAAAACTTTAATGATTATGGAAATATGCCCGCCCCTTAAGAATCATGGTCCACTCTTTTGATTTTGGTAAGCACCACAAAAATTACCTATTCACACCTAGAATTATTTCCATGTCTCCTAGATTCCAATTCCTTTGAGCCAAAGGTTCTAAGAATAAAAAAATATAAATTACCAAAAACTTGTAGATTGAAACATGCTTCGAGGAATAAAGAACATCATCTGTAATAGACTCTAGAACGATAAATAGAATCAATTGATATTTTCTCTTCTCTAGGTAATTATTGAAATTTGGATTATTAATCATTTGTCGCTCAAATTTAGCTTCTTTTATTGCATGAAAAAGTAAATGGACAAGCTTTTCATGCCCAGATAATGCTCGTTGGCATTAAAAAAATATTTAAAGGACAAATTCCTACAGTCCCTTAAACCCCTCTTAGCTATCATGCAAGTTATCTCTCTTGACAAAATAAAAAGGAAGAAGAAATGACCAAAAAAGGGTTGGAAAAATGTGAGAAAGATGATCCTCACTACAGACTACACCTAACAATTGATTCATGCCTAAAAAGGAGATAAAGGAGAGTAGAAAAATTTCAAACCAAAGATTTGCAACCTCACAAAGCCATAGAAACAATGGCTATAACAATCACCCCTTCTTTCACCCACACTATTGCTCCTCCCAAACTCATGGGTTTCTATTTAAATCACGAGAACTAAATATTTTCGACTAGCATATGTGATTAGTGTTTTATTTATGTAGTTGGAATTTTCATTTTTACACATTTGTCTAAGATTTGTTCATGATGTAAACTATTATGGAGAAAAAATTGTGGAATGGTCGATGATTCTTGATATATTTTATGTCCTTGGATAATATTTTCATGCATGAATTGAAATATAGCTTAGAAAGCTAATGAATTAAAGGATTTTGCATTAACAATTGATTACAAAAGGATATAAAAAAATCCACTTTTAATGCCTATTCAGTCCAAGGCATATAATTAATTTTATTCACTCCAAACATCTAATGGGAGTTAGATGCCTCCATCTAAACCATATCAATCTCTCTATGATTAAGATTTCTTTTGTCTAACGTTCTCCACCATTAAAATCTCACGTTTTTTTAAATAATAATGGTTACGAACTTTGATTTGAAAATAGTTGTGCAATTGATTCATTTTTACATATTGGGATAAAGTGATGTTTTTTTTTGATTAAAAAAGCAACGTTGACTAGGGCGTCGACCCTTTAACATATTCAAAGACCATCAATATCCCCAAAACAACAAACCTTGTCAAGCAGGGAAACAAAGGGGCATGCAAGAACAAAAACAAAACTGATCCAAATCAAGGAAGAATAGAAACATCCAAGCCTTGATTGGAGAAGGTTTGGGGAAGGGGGAAAGACCTACCCTTCTGCCTACAACGAACAACTATCTATGCAATACTATCCTTAGGCTCATTAGGGGAGAAAACGTTTGAGAGGGGGTGTGTGTGGAAAGGACTAGTAGAATAATCAACAGGCTGCAGAAGATTGAACATGTACTACATTAGGTGCAACACCTGTAGCTTTTGGAGGTTGCAGTGAAACTGCGACAAATTGTAGACGAGCCATAGAACAAGGCTGCAAGGTCACATAATCTAAAGGAAATGTAGTAGGATTAGTAGATGGCTCCTCAACCGATCCATCTGAAAGCTCCTTTGAAGCATAAATAGTCAAACGATCAAGTGTAGCATCCTTCCACCAGGTTGCAACCCCTTGCATTGTGAAATAAAACAATCTGAAGCCAAATATCATGTAGAGAAGCATTTCCACTAGCAAAATGGGAGACACTCAAAATCAAGCGGTTGTGTCCAGGGCTTATCCCCAAGCATGAGCACCACATCTCCAGGGAGAGGAGAAGCAACAGCAATGTCAACCAAAATGCGGGTGAAGGTTGAGTGGCCCATCGTGGAAGTGCCATCATCCACCATCAAGAAGCAACATATGGAGTTGCTAATGGCCTCATAGTAGGACTGTCCCCAAAATGAAGGGGAAGATTCAGAAGACGGACCCATATTGGATGCGCGTTAAGTGGTTCAGTAAGAGGGTTGAAGGTAGTGGTCCAGGGCTTGAAAAGGAGAGGGTGGGCGCCCCAAGCCCACAACTTTCCCAAAACTAAATCTCGATCAGCTAGGGAGGTAAAGAAGGCAATAAAAAAGCCTTTAGCACACATAAATAGCTCAATATTGTAAGCAACCAAGGGTTTCCAGGAGTCACTTACCTAGCGATGTAGGTCCGGTAAGGATAGCCAAAGGCCATAAAATTTGTACACCAGGGCGCAACGTTGATATAAATCTGTGTTGTCCACAACATCCTTCCCACAGACAATCACAGGGGATGACTTGGCACATGGTAGAGGATTAAAAACATACTGCCCACAGACAATCACATGGGAGGGGACACACACCCTTGGAGGAAGCCACAAATCTTGCCACACGAGCAAAAATACGCAAATCAGCAAGCAAGGGCATGGACGGGGCAACATTCGAAGTAGTCTTGCTAGAGGAAGCCGCTGAACCATGGGCTAGAGTGGAAGCCATATAACCCATGGGAAAAGGGCGCTTAATGAGAGAAATGGTCATGGTCGCATCAAGGGAGGAAGTCAATGGGGTCTCTCCCACCGGGAGAGCAAAGCCCACTATTGCCAATGCAACCAAGGGAGCTGAAGTAGGGTGAACCATAGAAGGGTCCAGCCGGCCGGGAGCAGAAGCAACCGAGTGAGCAAAAGCAGGAGGCAGGCCAGACAAGGAGGGAAAGTAAGAATTCAAACCAGAGGGAGCGAGAGAGCCATTGCCAAGTCATGTTATTTTGGTTTGTGAGTGATGTTATTTTGGTTTGTTAGTGATACTTGTAAATGTAATGGATTTAACCCTTAACCTATGGCTAAAATGAGGTATCAAATTTATTACCAAATAAAGAGATGAACAATCTATGATATGGGAGTAGTATTGGAGGTGACTCTATGAGAAACACAATGTTTTTGGAATAACTTCAAGCTAAACAAGTTATATCTTAAGCTATATTTAATAGAAGACATTACCTCATTGAGATAGTGGATGAGGAATTTCAAAAAATTGGTCATAGCGAGGATAAATTGAGCTCTTGATGAAGGAAAATTATTGGCTCTCTATTTTCAAGGATGTAGTGACCTCGTATACAATTTCATAAAAAATCGATAAAACATTCATAATGGTAATAACTCTACAAATATTGCTTTTGCCATTTCATATCCAAATTGGCTCAAGCTACATGGTGGTAGAATGCCTTCCATGTTCTTTTGATTATGGATATTCTTCCTATTTTTGACTATTCGACTGATAAGCCTCCTTATCTTTCCCTCTAGCAATGGATCATGATGTGATCTTGGAGGTTCATCTTGAGGTGGCTTCTCCTAGGTCACGTGCAACTCAAGAGATTTTATCATCCCTTGTTGGGACTTATCGTTTTAATCTAGTTTAGGCATCTCCTTTATTTGATTCCATTGACTAATTTATGGGTTGTGGGTGGATTCTTTCTCGTTCTTTGTTTGTGGATTCTTATGCAACATATAGCATCTTTGGTTGGACATTCTTCCTCATTGTACAAGGTGACTTTGTTTGTAGCATCGACTATGGGTTCCATCCTCTCTCCATGTTTGTTGGATTTAGATAATGGTGTGTCTTGGATGTTTGTTCAAAGGATAAATATCTTAATTTTGTTTTAGAATCCCATCCTTGAGTTAAGAGTCAGAAAATTGCAAGGATGGGGTTAGGTGTTGTTTAGGTTGGTGTTGTTTGTTCTCCAATGATTGGTTTACTATGATTATGAAGTTGTTCAAATTTATTGGTAGCCATTGCATTTCTCATATATAAGGCTTGAATTGTATCCCTTAGTTGTGGGGTAACTTGGCCACAATTGTGTTGTCTCACTTTGTGTTATCCGTTGTCTTGTTTTTTTAAAAGGTTTTTAGGTTTTGTCAAAACTTGTTTTTACCCCTTAATCTTTTCTTTGGCATTTGATTATGTTCTTGGTATTATTTTTGATCTATGACTTGTGTGAAATTTGTTAAGATTTCATTGCTTCTATAATTTCAATGGGTGATTTTTTTAATAGCTTGCATACAAAAGATATAATTCTTCAAACTTCTACTACTTTGTGTGCAATTTTAGTTATAAAAGATTGAAATAATGAGAATTATCTCACTCCATTTATTGAAGGAAATTATTTTATGTGCTTCTTGTGTTTTTTTCTTGTGTATCTTGATGATTAAGTGCATATGTTCTTTTGTCTTGCTATTTCACAATCTTAGGATATAGAAACATGCATCCCTTACCTTTTTTTAAATTTAAGTAGGTCGGGCTTGGATTTCATTGGGTCCCAAAATCGCTACTCCACTCACAAGGCCAACGCTGTCAACAACTAGGTAAAAAAGGTTCATCAACGAAACAATGGATGGTTTAAGGTCGACTCTATGAGAGTGGGTTTTCTCTCCTATTTTTGAGCTCAACTTAGAATCAAGAGTGTATTCCCAAGGGTATAACTTCGTAGGTATTAAAGTCAAACAAAATGCACTTGATGCAAAGCCTTGTGAAGGATTGAGTTTGACAAGACAAATTCTTGAACACAACCCCAAAACTGATAGGACCAATTTGAGATCAGACTCACAACAATCTCATACCCTACACAAGACTCTAAACATCAGTGGAAGCATTCAAGGTATGGTGGACAACTCATCATACAATTCTAAGCCTTAATCCTTCAAGGCTTCAACACACACTCACTAGTCATAATTGGACATAGTATGAGGAACAATGGGCAATGATTAGGAAACCTTTGCACATGTTTATAATAACCTTTGCAGACCCCAAATGATTCTTGATTGACCGCAACCTTCTTGCTAAGGTTTATCACAACTTAGGTATCAATTAGGCCTAGTAGCCCTTCCACGGTAGATAGTCCCAATACACCAAATCACAAAGGATTAGACACAAATTTTCTAGATGAAATGGCACCATTAAACAAGGTTAAAAAAATATCACAAATTCAACCCTTGATGTCTTGGACTTCCTATGAGGACTAATGCTGCCCTACTAGCCCAAGAGCCCCAATTAGGCCACTTTTATAAAGCAACTACCCTTTAGATTGTTCAAAAAACCAATACACCACTTGTAACACCTTCTAACAACCTCCAAACCACCAATTCCACCAACATTTGGGGTCCAAACACTTACAATTCGGCCCAGTTCACAAAACTCAGTCAATTACATAACCCGTTACATGAAGATGCCAGGTTAAAATTGCTTGGTTCTTCCTCCATTCTTCATGGCCATCTCTAAAACCTCCAAAATCCTATAATACACTTGTATAATTTACATTCCCCCAAGATATTTTATTTTTAAATCAGGGAATGTCAAGTTATAGCCACATTTGTCCAAAACCCTAGGTTTAAGAGGGTTTGTTGACCCGATAGGAAAGAAATGAATGGATCTCCCTCCAAACTGCACCAAAACACTTCAAATCACTTGGATAAGGAAGTTAACTCAATTAGCTACATTTCAAGTACATATTATGTCTGCACCAATCCGTACAGAAGAATGCCAATGGACTATTACATGTGTTTGCAACAAAATCCAAGGAAAACAAAGATGTTTTGTATTGTCAATCCTTCAAAAATGTTTCACCAACCTTTTCCTCAGTTTGGAAGAGGCTTATATAGGCCCACATACAACTGGCCAACCGGCTATAACCACCTTTTGAACCAAATAGCTGTTGGTTTACAAATTTCCACAAAATGTTGACAACTTGACAACAAAAGTTGCAAAGTTGCTCATGCAACTTTTACATGGGTACACAAAACCTTTCAAAAAACCCTACAACCATTACATATAAGCCATATATGCCTCAAAAACATTATTTCTAATGGTGTCACCCCATGTCCACATTTGGATGACTTTTGACCATAGTTGACCAACTAGGTCCTGATAGATTACAATGCACAAAAATGGCATCAAGGCCTTACACCATGATCAAACATTATGAGATGGTCCACACGAGCTTATTACATAGTAGAAACATGAAAAAACACAAAATCCAAAGATATTGATCTTCATGAGTCTCCTAGGTGCTCCTGCACCAACACTATAAATTAATGACAACCAAACCCAACTTGCTAACTTGGTACCAAATATTTTCACTAAATCAAGAACAACTAGTTGTCTCAAAACCCCTACATAGCTAATGATATTTTTCAATAATTACCCACATAAAATTAATCTTTGTTTAAGGTTATTCACTAGTACATTCGGCGCTAATTTCTGACGGCCTATCGTCGAAATTCCGACCACTTTTCGTCGGACTACCAACAAATGAAGCCGTCGAAAACTCATCGTCGGACTTCTCGATGATGCCATTGGAGGTCAGAATTTTGACGACACCGTGAACTCTTCCGACGAAGGCCATGATCGCTCCTCCGACCAAAAATGTTGTCGAGTGGACGTCGGAATGCCGACGTGCCCCCACTACTATGCATCGACGACCGTCTAACAAGGAAGTGTGATCGAACATACAACATCCTTGTCGGATGTTTATTTAGTTGGCGTCAGACGTCCGACAGATACCAGAAACTTTGCACCGACGAGAATGCTGTTGGTCTGACGGTTCGACCGTCGGTGCAGAGTTTAGTTCCTGTCGGAATTTCGACGGTAATTTATTTTGTTAAAAAAAATAAATTGATTATTCCGTACTATGACTAGTTCTCCTTATCTAGACGTAAAGCACACCTCATTGATATGTACAACGAATGGTATTCTATCCCCATTAGCTACTAATAGGGGGCATAGGTTTCAAGCTAATATGAGAGGCACTAGTTTCAAGCTAATATGAGGCGCACCATGGTTGAGATGGTCCAACTCCTAAGAGGACTGTATGAACCACTGAGTACTGGTAAACCTATTAAAAATGGGATCAAAGGAAGCAGCTCTGGTGCTGATAGGGAATTAGCTAACCCAAATACAAGAGCCTTTAAAGCCACTTTTCTAGAAAAAGAATGGACAACGCCAATGGAAGAAGAGCACCCAATCAGGGATATGAAATGACTTTATCTACTTTATCTAAGTTAGTTGTTTTTGTTCTTCTTTGTTCTTTTCATAAGTTAGTTGTATGAGTCACATTTGGTTTGCAATGACTTTATCCACTTGAAACCTACTTTGGATGTTTTTCTTAAGCTTGTAGCCTTTGACTCCCTTGCATGTTTTGAACATTGCCCCCATCAGGTTTCCATTTTAGGTTATCAACCTAATGGGAATGGTACAACTCTATCTTAGTAGAAAAATCCATTTGCCTTCAACACATTCTCCCCAAGTTTGGTATCTAGCTCGAATGACTATTTATCATATTCTATAAAAACTCTAGTACCATAAAAATTTCATAGCACCAGTCACATAGAAGTTCACATTCACTAGAATCAAGAGCTTATTCACAGACCAATTGTTCATATCCAACACCTCCTAAATTCCAAATAGATGTCAACACCTTCAAAAAACACTTTACAATAAGTTTTTTCATATATGATATTTTCTAGAGATGTAAGAGGTTACTTCTTTAAGGTATACTTACACCATGTTCAATGAATAGAGATTAATTCACCTTGTGTTTGGTGATAGAGATTACTTACACCATGTTTAAGGACAGACTGTGACAAATTGAAATTACTAGTGTCATTGCTGCAAAACAAAGTCTTGTTGGAGGGTTTGGGAGGTTGGAAGTCCAAGAGACTGGTCCTAGTTCTTGTGTAGGTTCTGCAAGTCAGTTTCAAGGGTTTTTTTTAAAGGCCATCAACGCTGACAATCCTAGTTGCAAAGGACTAGTAACCATCAATGATAGTATGTGTGGCATTGTTGAGATCCACTAATTTGCACTTGTTATGATGTCACAAGCCCAAGACTAGTTTACCATGATGTTTATATTGCCTTGTAATGTTGGATCAAGCCTTGAAAGGGTGATCAAAGTCTAGTGGCCAATAGGTGCGTCCAAGGGTACCTATAAAGGATGGGATATGAAACCATTGTCATTGTGAATTGAAACACTTTTTAATTTTTAATTTGTGAATTCTTATGTTATGAATTTGTTGATTATTGTTATCTAGTGAATGACCTTTTGGCCATTTCCTTATATTAAGTTCATTTCTATATCTTCTTAAGCATGTTTGTTTATTTTGCTTCTCCCTGGAAAAGTGAATGCAAACAACCTATTGAAGATCTTATACTTAGTTCTCATAATCACAAGATGATTGTACTTGATCAAGTATTAGAGTGAGACATATATACACACCAACAATACTACAGGTAGACTAAAATTAAATAACAATTAACAAAATAGTTGATGAACATTAAATTTATAAAGAACTACTATCATACTTACAAACTTACAATAATGTCTTGAAAGTTATTTTCTTTCTATCATTTCTCTCAACTATCTTCAATTTCTATTTGTTAGCTCTATTAGTTTATCTCAATTTATATATACCAGTGAGCATGCTAACATGAGTACAGGGATCATGTGACAAACACGATCGCTTGCCAATTCTAGGGTTTCTACATGTAATCAATCTATGCAGAATGAATTGGTCCCTAAGAAACCCTTGAAAGGGCTTTCTATCAATGGGTAGACAAAAGTGACGAAGTTTGCCCAACTATTGAACCATGGCCTACACTCCATTGTCTAGATCTTTGCCCCACGATCACTATAATTAGTGGGAAGACATTGACAAGGGTATATGGTTGCTTTCATTAAAGGAGTTGCTGCATATCCTTCCTCAATTGTGTAAACTACTTTATGTAAAACTCCATTGGATTTATATCTTAAGATTGAAATCTAAACTTAATTATTATTATAATGACATCAAGCAAATGATGAGGTAAAGAAAAATCAAAGCCAAGCAAAACCTTAGACAAAAGACCTTTGGTGATTAGAAGTGAAAGAAATAATTAAAATATTACAAACAACCATTTAACCTATGAAATGGGATGATTAACGATGGAATCCACTACACATTGCTTAATAGAATTTATAAGGGACGTTACAAGAACAAATCTTCCGACAACTTAATCATGAATTAAAGCCATTTTTCTTTACCTTATTGTTTGCTTGATGTCATTATAATAATAATTAAGTTTAGATTTCAGTCTTAAGATATAAATCCAATGGAGTTTTACATAAAGTAGTTTACACAATTGAGGAAGGATATGCAACAACTCCTTTACTGAAAGCATCCATTAAAACTCATAGCTGTTGTCACCTCATGAAACGTTACGATTGCAAGATAAGCATAAGTTTGGCCAAAACGGTCAAAATTTGAGTTTTTTTTTTTTTGTAAATAAGGCCATTTGAGGCCATTATGATGTATTTGGACCTAATTGGGAAAGTCTGAGGTCCATTGGGCAAAATTGTAAAAATTGTAAAAAGTTGTCATTATTGTCATGACAACTTTTTAAAATTTGGTTGGGAGGTTGGTTTTTGGCGGTTTGAGATTGTAACCCACTTGGATGGGCATAAATAGGCCTTTTTCACACCACCCAAGTTTGTCTTGTTGAATTTTGAAAGTTTTACTAAACGAAGTTGGAGATTTTTGTTCATACAAAAATGTTTCAGTTTGATTCTCATTATTTTTAATTATGAAATTCATCATATTTTCATTAGAAGTCGATTGGATATGGTAGAGAAGTTAATTACCTTCATTTCATCTTTTGTAGCATTGAGATCCATTGAAATTTGAAGAAGATATCACTATTTTTCCAAAAACTATCAAAACCCTCACTAGGGTTTCCAATGAGTGGGAAAAAAAATGTATTTTTGGTATTTTCATCGTTAAAAACTCACACCATTGGTTGGAAAGGCTCTTGTAAATATGTATTTTGATTTCTCTTTCTTTCAGGTCTCCAAAACCTCTGAGACACATGCTAGATTTGATTGATTGGTCTGATATTCATCATGTACCAGACCTCTGGGATAGCAACATAGAGAAAGTGGAATATAAGATAGGTGAGAGTGAAGTGCCTTGGATGGAATGTTGGAAGATATGTGTGGGACCCCTGCACGCCCCATAGAAGCATTTAGAATCCATAAAAAAGTGTCATAGACCAAATATTAATGATTGTCCTAAGGGTACCAATTATGACAATCACAATTTTACCAGTGATACTGCCTACTCAAACAAGTTGTGTTTGGAAACCCTAGGTGTGGATATGTAATGGTAATGAAATGTCCTAAGAGTAGCCCTTACACCAGTATGCACAAACCTTGGTGTCACAACGGTGTTGGTGTGGCCTTGGGCCAATGATGATTGACTGTTACAATTAGGACAATGATCTCAAACACAATTTATGGTGTTTATAACTCTAATGTCCCAATCTACTTGTAAATATTTTCACAAAACAATGAACAACCCAACCATAGCTATTAATAAGATTTCCCCATAAAATGCATGCAAAACGTATCATCATTGATAGGATAACTAACTTGCATTTAGTAAGAGACCTCAATGAGTGGAGTTTCATGCTGAAAAGAGTACTTGCAATAAAGATATTGAAATCAATGAGATATTATGCATTCAAAAATCCACAAGGAAGATCTAATATTTATGAATGAAATTGCAAATCAATCTAAGTTACATGTTTGATATCTTACTTATATCATGGCAACATAAAATGTATATATGCACTCAACATACCTCTTTGCTTGTTTATTTAAGAATGTTGCTAGGAATTAATAGGTGAATGATACATTGATCTACACATGAATCACTTGTACTTTCCTGGTACTTTCATCCCTTGATCAAGGCCGTGTACCCCCTAACACTTGAAGATTGTTTCCACCCTCTTGATTACTTGAAGTCCATGCTCAAGTCACACTAAATCACAATAGTTAGTAGAAAATAGTGACCATAGCCAAGGAAGCCCAAATTTACTCATACTCAACATAATAAGAAATAACTAAATCATCTGGACCATTATTCATAACATAACCTCTTTTCACATCATGGAAGGCCAAAATTACAAGGATCACGCTTCTTCAAAGGAGCCATTGTTCAGAGCCACCAAACTATCAACAAGAGTATCTAATTTATTTTGGTATGTGATAAAGAAGGGACTTTGGTCCCAAAATTGTTGCTCCACATCCTAGAGTGAAATTCCACTCACAAGGCTAGGGCTGACATCATGCAAGTGAAACTGTCTCATCAACAAAATATGGAGGGTTAAAGGTCAACTCTATAAGAGTGGGTTATACCCAAACCTAACTGCACTCTTGACCCTAAATATTGTCCCTAGTTGAAGGAAGATTGGCTGCATAAAACCCCTATATAGCTGATATAGCTGGGTGAGAATAACACACATAAAATATATCTACTAAATCCTCACTTAAGAATAATTCCTTGGTCATATCAATAGTCATGGATGCACAAGAAGGATCGACTTACTACTAAACTATTTATTTATGTTTTGAATAATGTGAGATTGGTGTATGATCTTAGATCATTGCTTATTCATTAGGCAACAAAGTCACAACGCATTGTGAAACAAATAAATTGGAATAAAAGGTGGAGCTATGTATTTGCAATTTTTCACACAACTAAGATCATGAAATTTTGTAGCAAAACATACCTAGTAATCTATTCAACTGCATATATTAATATATAAAATGAGAGGATCATTACAATACTTGCATTGTTCTTAGAATGATGTTACATTCATTTGACCCAATCTTACACTCATGCCAACAAATGTGACATGGGAAAATGCTTGGTTATGGCCAATAAATCTTCTTGAATATACACCTAATGCCATGGATATATTCTACAACAAAAGCTACTTACAATACTACTCTTCTTTGATTCCACAGGTTTGTAATCTTTCAACAAATTGCATGTGGAGTCTATGGCTGCCCTGCGATTTCTTTGGTGTTTAGAGACCATAGTTTAACTAACCTCTTCCAAAATGGATTCCAAAACATTACTTAGTCAATGTTGGGCATGAAACCTAACCTGTGGTACTGTAGTAGTGCCAAATCTAAGGGCAAGGGATAATCTCAACCAAAAAGGGCATCTTAGATTTCTATCTGTCAATTTTGAGATATTGTAATTATGGAAATTTATTTTTTCTGGATTCTTTCCTTTCTATCTGTCAATTTTTTGCTCGGAGCTGCAAGTGATTCTATAAATTCTTTATAACTCTAAATTTTTTATCTCTAAATTTTTTATAACTCTAAATTTTTTTATAGCATTGAATTCTACTAGTTGGGAGACCTTCTACATGCATGGCAGTAATTGGGAGCAAAACTAGATGTTTATTTTGGTGCCCAAACTCAATTTAAAAAATATGCTTTTGGTTCCAAGCGAGGCTCGAGGCTTGGGAAGTAACTATAGGTTGGGGAGTTGGTAGTGGAAGTGGACCTAGAACCAAAACCTATAGGTTCTGGGTTCTAAGTCCCTTCCGGGCTCTAGAAAAGGGAAGTGATAAAGAAGGGAGGAAGAAAATAGGGAAGAAAGTGAGGAAATAAAGAGGGAGATCTAATTTATTTTGGTATGTAGCCTTTACTACTCTTTTTCTTGTTGAAAGATTTTACAATATTTTGAGAAGACTGCAAGGCATGAAGTAATGCTCATAATGCATGAAGGAGATATGTAAAGCACAAACCATACATATGAATACATGCAAGGCATGAATCATACATGTAAACCATGAAGTAATACATAAATACACATAAGGTAAAAGCATATATGAGAAAGGTTCTCATGGAGTGGACATGCTGAAGAGACATCGATCATGAAGCATACAAGAGAGAGGTATTCATTGAATAGACATATGAAAACATCTCATTCATGAAGTAACAAAATGCTAAAGAAAATGTCAAGTAATAAAACTTACAAGGATGAGGCATATTCATAACTTTTGCAGTCCTACCATGGATATCAACACTAGAAGCAACTCATACTGTTAGTGTACATACAATACAATATGGGAGTTCATTATACCCAACAACTTGTGGTGTTGTTGTTCGTGTTGGCTCTGTTGGACCCTGCAATTAAGATTTAATATACATTATTCAATAAGATTAACTGTGCAACATAATGAAATATTGAAAAGTGTGTTATTGTATTGATCTTCTCTTTGTTTCAAGAATAGTTTAATATTCTCTACTTAACAGGGCCAACCACGTGAAGGTGGAAGCTCATTTGGCCCCTCACCCCCCCTAACATCACTCTAAATTCCCCGTTAACATCTAACATTCATTCATTCATTCTTTCTATAATTAATAAAATATAATCATTAACACATAACATTGATTAACATTAATTAACACACAACATTCATCAATATTAATTAACACATATCATTCGTAACCATTCATTAGCACAAATTACATTCATTAACACATAAAAATCAGTCATTATCAAATAAGGTAGATTACAATCATTTCTTTTTTTGTTTTTTCTTTGAAGCTCTGAAAAGACTAAGTGGAACATCGTTTTCTTCATCATTTCCCCCCTCTTTAGTTGTTCCACCCTTTGCTCATGATCTCGATGTATGCCTAGTCCTATACTAAGGACGAGGACACTGAAATGGGGTCCTCTGCAATAACAAAGAAATGGGTTAAATTCAAAATATTTTTTATTATTGTTACAAGTATTTCATTAATTTAGAGAACATAACTGTTGTGCTCTTTACCTGATGGGGCCACATCATTTTGTCTAGCCTCAACCTCAACATGTTGAACACCCTCTAGATCATCTGGAGTTGAAACACTAAAGGTTACATTAATGTTGAACACCAATTGCACTTATATTTGTTTAAAGGAATAACAGTGGTCCTCTTTACTTGATTGGGGAACATCACGTTCCAGATGTTGTGTACTCAGATCATGCTCCACTTGGTCACCACCGACTACATGCTCTAAAATATTAACAAAAAAGGTTACATTAATTACTACTCTAATTAAAAATTAAGATGTTTAATTGTATTAATAATTACATAAATAAATTTGAATAGCAAAGAATACCTCCACTACTCGGATGCACATCCGGACCTTCATATTCAGGTGGTCTTTCACGATTAGCAGGTTGCATTCCAATGTCATGCACATTGTTATCATTGCTTGCTTATTTAAAACAAATATAGTCACTTTATGTTGGAACTCAACATCAATTAGATTATTGGTAAAGTATTCTGTAGACACATAAATTTGTCCACTTAATTAAATGAATATTTAGTATTTATTTGATTATTTAACCATCAATCAATAATTAATATTTAATTAATTCATCTTAACCCTCTTCTCTTATTAATTAAATAAATTATTCAATTTATTTGATTTAATTCACTTAACCAAATTCGGACCATTAATTAAATAAATAAATCATATTTATTTAATTAAATCTTCTCTCACATTTAAATAAATTAATATTTATTTAAATCCCCCAAAATCCAATCTCTCACATTTAAATAAATTAACATTTATTTAAAATCATCTTTATCCTCCACCCACTTGCATTTTCCTACAAATGCAAGTTGCACAACTATTTTAAATAAATAAATAATTTATTTAAAATCCTATTTATCCTCACCCACTTGAAACCTTTAATGGTTTCCCTTAAAGTCTTCAAACTTAATGGCTTCATTCTAGAGTCTTCTCAAGCCTTTAATGGTTTCCCTTAAAGTCTTCAAACTCAATGGCTTCCTTCTAGAGTCTTCTTAAGCCTTTAATGGTTTCCCTTAAAGTCTTCAAACTTATTGGCTTCCTTCTAGAGTCATCTTAAGCCTTTAAATGGTTTCCCTCAAACTCTTCAAGCATTTAATGTTTTATCTTCCTTTTTCTCATGTAAATAAATTAAGATTTATTTAAATAAAATCCAAAATTCACATTCACATTTAAATAATTTAAATAAATTAATATTTATTTTAATATCTATCCAAATGCAAATTACACCATTTAATTGAAATAAATGATTTTATTTTAATTGAAAATCCCAAAATTCCTCCCACTTGCATTCTCCTACAAAATCCACTTGCATGCCTAAATCCCTTCTAGATTCTTCTAACTCCTTCTAATTAGCCTAATCCTATCCTAATCATTGTCACATTCCTAAATAAAAGGAAGCCACTTCTCAAAAACCTCCAAAGTGTTCAATAACCATTAAAGGCTTTATGTCTTCAAATGGTTAACCTCTAAAGTCTTCCAAACCATTAAAGGCTCTTACATAACCATTTATGGTTAACTCACCTTTTACCTTTGGTTAGAGACTTTCCTCTAACTTAACCATCCTTTTGACTCATGGTCTCTTCAAAGCATTTATTTCTTTGACTAAGGTAACCATTTAACCCTTGCACATTCGTTTATCTCTTGGATAAAAGGAATATCCATTAACCTAACCCTAACCCAACCCCCTAGGGTAACCATCATGTCCCCTCAAGCATTTAACACTCCTTATCTCTCCTCTCAAGCCTCCTCATGGTGACACTTGTCAACATGGGATTGGATTGAAAGTCTCACATGGATTGAATATCTTTCAATCCTAACCCTTGTTAAGATTGCTCAATCTTAACCCTTCATTTCCCCATTTCTTCTATAAATAGAACCTTTCTCCTCAAGCAAAGAAGGAAGCATTAAAGTATTGTTACTATACTAGTATTAGCATAGAGCTTTTTCATAGCATCACTATCTACACTTGCATAGCATTTGTTTATCATATCCAACCATCTTGAATCTCCATATGGCATCCACGGCTAGTGCTAAAAGCTGAGAGCTACACTCATTTGGGACTTGGAGAGGGGAGAAACAAGGGAGAAGCATCAAAAGGCATCATGGAAGCATCTCAGGGAGGCTCTTCTCATTTTCTTTTGTTTTTGTTAAACTTCTTTCATGCTTTTTGAAATCTCTTTTGATATGTTTGGAATGGTTTTTAGTTCTTTGTTTTGGTTTTATGGTTGAAACTAACTTATTAACATTGAATTTTGTTATTGCCTTGTCCCCATTTCCATGACATTATTTGGTGAACCCGACGTGAATCCAACACTTTTGTAACTTCAAAGACATTTTTTTAGGCTTGTGAGCCCACCATGTGCACTAACTTTTTTTGAATGTTTTAGTTGCAATTTTTCTAATATTTTTTTTTGTGCAGGTTTTGGAAGGAGTTTGTTTAAAACATTTTAATTTCTTTGGTTTAAAACTTCATCTTTCTTGTTTTTCACAAAGGGATAAAAATAACTTCACATTTTCTATTTGGTGCAACTAAAACAAACTCAACTTTTTCATTTGGTGCATAAAAAAAGAACTCCATCTTTCTTGTTTTCACAAAGGGATATAAAGAACTTCACATTTTCTATTTGGTGCAACTAAAACAAACTCAACTTTTTCATTTGGTGCATAAAAAAAGAACTTCATCTTTCTTGTTTTTCACAAATGGATAAAAATAACTTCACATTTTCTATTTGGTGCAACTAAAACAAACTCAAATTTTCATTTAGTGCATAAAAAGAACCTCACATTTACCTTTTTTTTTCTACAAAGGCTACACGATTTTCTTTTTGTTGACCAGGTTTGCTTTCCAAGAGTTTTTCAAGTGTCAAACATTTTGATATCTTGGTTAAAAAGAACACCATGATTGTTGGAGCAACATCTCTAAATAGTTAGATCACGTTGCAATGAAAATCAGTTAAAAAGAACAAGTGCTTTTTGTGATTGACACACTTGTGCAAAGTTTGTCGAGTGGTCCTACTTCTAACACTCACTATCCTCTCCCTTTGCTTTCGTGGTCCTAAGTGCAAGAGAAAAGTGTTAGAAACACTCA
This sequence comes from Cryptomeria japonica, assembly GCF_030272615.1. Taxonomy (NCBI): domain Eukaryota; kingdom Viridiplantae; phylum Streptophyta; class Pinopsida; order Cupressales; family Cupressaceae; genus Cryptomeria; species Cryptomeria japonica. Next base: position 9,977,360 of record NC_081410.1, read on the forward strand.
AAATTTTATCTTTTTAAGAGAGGCCTGCCAAGAGACACATCACTCTTGGGAACGACCTCGCGCGGTAAATCCTTCGAGCCACTATAGAAATCAGGTGTGAGTGAAAGCTGTAGCCTTGGGTATAGCTGTTCCTATAGTGTAACTTGCTAAAAGGACAAATGGGCCCCACCACAAGTTACAAGGCTCTTAAGTGAGTCACTGTAGAATGAACTTATGTCCAAAAACATAAAAAATTACTAGACACCTTTTTATGTAGAAACCCACCCGGTCTATTGATTGAGAATATTTGTGATAAATTTAGTGCAAGAGCATAGATGGTTTTGCTCCCAAGGTACTCACCATACATATTTCCTTGAGTAGAAACATAGCTTTTTGAAAGGCTACTTGTAGCTTGATAAAAGTGGTGACTCCCCCATCATAGGGATCATGTATTTGTTATGCTCGCACAAGACTTAGTATATCACATCCTTACCTGCCACGTTGGGATTCATAAGGTATCTAGTACCAAAGTTGAAGAAATATCAAGATGTGGGCTGAAATTATCGCAACTGGCCATTTGACCTTAGGGATAAAGTGTGTTTGAAGTGTCTTCATTTTGTGTCAAGACCAGTGATAAACTGAGCCGACTTCAGACTTTTTTGTGGAAAAACATACTCAAAAACATTTGGAAAGAAAGGGTCATAAAAGTCCAAAGATTGGGTTGATTTAGACCCACACTTATTTGCCTTTTGAGGCAACATTCTTGTGTTTGTGTGCTTGCTTTGTTTTCTTGTCAAAGAAAATCAAAACCAATTCAAAAACAAGTATTCATCCAACACAAATTTTCAACATCAAACATTTGGCAAAGATAAAAAACACAGTGCAAACAACAAAGTATCAAACTATATGACCATTCTTCACATTTTGAGAAAGAAGAATCTTCATCAACATATAACTTTGAAGAAAAGACCATTGAGCTCAAAGGCTTTCATCAAAAGAAGGAAATTTTTCTATCTCAATAGACAAATCTTTGTCTCACATAGAACCTTCTTACGTCACATGCGTCTATATCTTCAAGGAAAATCCAACGAGTTTGATCAAGAGTCTTTAAACCACAGAGCTTTTACTCAATATAGAGCTTTGAGTTATCATAAAAACAAGGGAGGCAAAATCAATCCTGCCTTCTTTCCAGACATTTGCATCACATATAAAATAACTCGGGAAGAACCACCAACCCCTGAAAGAGAAGAGGAATAATTTGTCCCATTTGTAACACAAATTTTATTGAAGTTAACATTTCATCCATTCTCACATTCACACATCATCAATCCATTCCAACTCTTGAAACATAAAGAGGTATTGTCCTAATTTATTTTTTCGATATTGCTTGAATCCAACACAACACATCACTTTTTAGAGTGTCTCTACATCTAGGATAAACTCATCCTAAGAGGCATTTCTGCGCAGGTTAAAACTAGTCTATGAGTGCATCCTCTCATTACTAGGTAGTTGGGTATGTAACACATCTCAGGCCTCTCTAAACCTTATCCTATCAAACATTGTCAACCAAACACAACAAGAAATTCACAGAAGGACTTTCGTAACATCTACCTTTAGTGTTAGAGATCCATATGCAAAACACTTCACCAAACATTTATCTCTCATTTCATCACCAACTCATAATCATTTTCACCAAACTTCAACAACAACTTTTAAACAAAATGGCTCAAACTAGATCAAGGTCTAGACAACTCAAGATAGAAGAGGAAGAGGAGAAAAATCTCAATGAATTCCAAGAAGCCCTTAGAGGAAATGCAAATGATGAAAATCTGAGTACTCCTACTCCTGCAACAATAGAAAGGGCACAACACAACCCCCTCTTCAATCAACTTTTTGATGAAATCCTCAAGAACAACGCTGATGCTCACTTTTTAAGACTTGCCCAGAGCCAAACTACCCTCTAATTTTGATACTGCATAATTAAGGAAAGCATCTGAACACCATAGTCGTAATGAGGGTGGAAGAGGTCGAGATAACTTCAAATATGACCTTCATCAAGAAAATCCCCCACCTCCTCCTCCTAATGACAATGCCAGCAAAATTATAAACCAAAACGTACCTACACTCCATTAGGGGAATGTATTGAAACAATGTTATGTTAGTTCGTTTCTTCAAATCTGGTGACCTTACAAAAGACATCTAACTACGAACCTCAGGTCAAACCTTCATGGTGGAGGGATAATGAACATTGTGAATTCTATCAAGGGAAAGGGCATAAAACAAGTAATCGTCACAGATTGAAAGATCTTGTTCAAGATCTTATTGACCAAGGAGAGATTGAAATTGAAGGACACGACCCAAAAACCACAAATAATTATCATCTTATGTTTAAGAATCCACTTCCATCACAAGATCAAAGGCATCCTTCCACTTCAGGATGAAACACAGATACAACTGATTATACTCGAGCCGCCTATAATTACACTATGAATCATCTATATGATGCCAATGAACAAATTGCAACCATTACCATCAAAGATCCAAGCCCTACTTGCAATGTTGTTACATGTCATGGAAAGATCACCATTGAAGTAGCTCCACAAGGCACAACTTCCATCCCAAAGTAGTATAACCTTGTGGAACAGTTAGATAAGACACCCAGACTTATATCCATCTTAGAGATTTTGCACATATCCCCATCTCACAAAACAATCTTGGATCAAGCTCTCCAAGAGGTGTCAGTCCCTGCCAATCTAAATACAGATCAATTTCAAACTATGGTTGGTAATCCGAAGTCATCACCATGTCCCACTTTCTCTCAAAGTGACAATACATCTTTCCAACAACCTCATAACGCCTCACTCCATATTGAAGGATTTATCAACCACCACAGAATCAAGCAAGTCTTGATCGACAATGGAGCAGGCCTAAATATCTGTACATTACAATTGGTCACAGTATTGGGATATGCAATTGAATAAGTGGATCCCCACAAAAAGATAACCATAAAAGCCTATGACGATGCGGAGTGTTCATCCAAAGGAGCAGTTGTGTTACCAATCCAAGTGGGCCCAGTGGTGAAGCACATCATATGTCAAGTTCTGGACCTTCCTCTGCCATATAATTTGTTGTTAGGAAGACCTTGGATACACACCATGCAAGCCATTCCATCCACCTACCACCAGTGTATCAAGTTTTCGCATAACGGTGTAGAAATTACAATCCTGGGCGACGCAAATCCATTTACATATTGTCACAATATCAACCATCAACCAGAGATTACCATTCCCAACAACAGAGAAGCTATCTCATCCACATCATATGTAAGTGCGGCCTCTCTTTCCAGTTCAAACACCACTATACCAAAGCAAGAGAAGCTAAAGATGAAAATGGCAGAGGAAGGTCCTGAGGAGTACAATCTAAGCTAACTCTTTTGTGTTGGGCAACTACCCACTTCTCCTAGAACTCATGGCAAGCCTCAAAGGTTACTTCAAGCACCACTGGTCAAGCCAGCATGCACTTTGACACCTTTTATCCTTGGAAAGAGTCAAGAAGAAGAGACCAGAGATTAGGACTTCGAAAAATGGATCTATAAAGATCCTATCACCACGGACATCCCACAAGCTAAGCTTCCCACATAACAATATGGAAAAGGCCTTCTCATTATGCAAAGAATGGGCTATGATGGTCAGAGTGCTTTGGGACCTTGCAAACAAGGATGACATGAGCCCCTGCAGCCGGAATTAAAGCCTAAAGATAACACTGGATTAGGCTTTCAAAAGGAGATTCTTCCTAAGCTCAAATTCAAAGGAAAACCCAGCAAAACTCTATATCAGCCTAATACTCTACAGAGGCCACCCTTGATTATATCAGCAACACCACTCATCCCACCAATAAAACTAGCTACCCCATCAGTAGTAGCAACTGCATCAATCACACCATTAGCAATATTAGAACCCCCAGCAGTGTCGACAACACCAACAATTCCACCAGAATCAGCAGATTCAACAACGTCGATACTCCCCATATCAGATTCACTAATCCCAATAATCCTTCCTACAGCACCAATCATTCCATCTACAAAGGTACATCAACTGATCACATCTGCAGTGTTTAACTCAAAAGATATCCCGGTTTGGTATAGTAATCGGATACTGGAAAGCGACCTAGAGACTGACTCACATGAGTGGGAATTTGATTCAGTATATCTCAATACTTCAGATGAGGAAGACACGTCACCACCTCCACCTCACAAATAAATCCCTGTTTACGGAGAAGCACAGATTAAAACCTCTTGGGTTCCTAAACTAGAAACACCTTCCACAAACCCTACGTCACATCCTACGCCCAATTCTGACAGGGAGAGTACCATCAACGACCTTCACCACAACATCTTGACCCTCACTGACACATCTTATGAACTTAACCTGATTGATGAGGTAATTCCCATTATCCATCCTAAACTCATCGAATGGAACCAATCTAATCCCCCATGCCTTGACCATTTCCAAAACGATGAGGCGATCATTAACTTTTTGGAACTATGGGATAACATACCAAGCGGGGGTCACAAAGCTGGATTCACCATTGAACTTAATAGTGCAGCATACTTTGGGGCAGATGCCAAACCTTTCAGCTGCAAAACTATAACAATAAAACATTGATCTTCCAGTGAAAACCACACTGTGGCACTATTTGATCCCGCAAAAGTAAAAAGAAAGAGCGTATCCGATGGTAAAAACCTCTCTGAGGTGCCTGAGGATGAAAGGTTTGACATCCTCCCCTCCAGTACAAATCAAGAATGATCAACTATTCTCATCGAGGAAACAAAAGAATTCAACGTGGGGACTCCTGAAACTCCTCCACATACATCTGGCATCTCTTTTAACTCCAGAGGAATAGCTTATGTTTGTCAAATTTTTCTAGAAGCGTTAGATCAACTTTGCATGGTCATATGCAGACATGCCTGGTCTTGATCCTAATTTAGTCATGCATCACCTCATCGTAGCAGAAGGAGATAAGCCTGTCAAGAAGAAGCTTCGCAAGATGCACCCCCAGATTGCAGTACTAGTCAAAGAAGAACTTAAGAAACTCCTGGATGTTGGTTTCATTAGACCAATTGATTATGCAGATTGGATATCCAACATTGTGCCTGTCGGCAAACCGAATGGGGGCATTCGTATATGTACTGATTTCAGAGATCTAAACAAGATATGTCCTAAAGATGACTTCTCCCTACCAAATATTGACATAATTGTAGACCTAACAACAGGACATGCCATGCTTTCTCTCATGGATGGCTTTTCCAGGCACAACCACTAAAGATCGCACCAGAAGATCAACATAAGATGACCTTCACATGTCCATGGGGAACATACTATTGGAATGTAATGCCTTTCGGTCTAAAGAATGCAGGAGTGACCTATCAAAGAGCAATGACCACCATATTTCATGATATGATGCATACCATAATGAAAGATTATGTTGATGATTTACTGACAAAATCACTAACAAGAGAAGGTCATCTAGACATATTAGAGAAAATCTTTGACAGACTGGAACACTATCATGTTCGACTCAACCCAAAGAAACGTGTCTTTGGAGTAACCTCAGGGAAGCTTCTAGGATACATTGTCTCAAGAAAAGGTATTGAGGTCGATCCTGCAAAGGTCAAAGCAATCATGGACATGCCACCCCAAAAGAACATCAGTCAGCTAAGGACATTACAAGGGCGGCTTCAATCCATCCGAAGATTCATTGCACAACTGGCAGATAAGTGTCACCCCTTTACACACCTGTTACACAAAAATGTTCGCTTTCAATGGGATACCAGATGCCAGCAAGCATTCCAGATGCTTAAAGACTATCTCATGAATAAACCATTGTTGATCCCACCGGATCCAAGTAGACCTCTATTGCTATATATCTCAGTAACTAATACAACATTGGGAGTGCTACTGGCTCAACACAATGCAGAAGGGAAAGAGTGTGTTGTATACTACATCTCTCGCACACTGGTCAGCTATGAACTCAATTACACACCTATTGAGCGAGCTTGCCTAGCAGTAATCTTGGCAACCACTAAACTGAGGCACTATCTATTGACACATAAAGTACAACTCATTGCGAAGATAGATCCACTAAAGTACTTACTCAGCAAAACAACATTGACAGGGCACTTGGCTAAATGGGTGATGATTCTAAGTGAATTTGACATCGAATATGTGGACCGTAAGGCTATCAAGGGCCAAGTTATTGCAGATCAGTTGGCCGATGCACCCCTCACAGGTGATCATCCTCTCATTTCCAATTTTCCAGATGAAGAGATATTCATGATCATAGCAACACAACCATGGAAGCTATACTTTGATGGTTCATACACTAGGCATGGCTCAGGAGCAGGCATTCTATTTATCACACCTCAAGGTGATAGCATCCTGAAGTCTTACAGGCTCACATTTCCATGCACGAACAACATAGCAGAATATGAGGTCTTGATCACAGGACTCAGACTAGCCATACAATGGAAATTGAAAGAGTTACAGATATATGGCAACTCCCAACTGGTCATTCGACAAGTAACCGATGATTATCAAACCAAGGATGACAAACTCATGTTGTACAAGACAATTGTGGACAGTTTAAAGGCATCATTTACTACTATCACCTTTGAGAAGATACCCAGAAATCAGAATCGAGCTGTTGATGCTATGGCTACCATAGCATCTCTCCTAGATCTTCCACATAATTCAACACACTACGAGTTCTTGGTAGAACAACTTTGGATTCCCGCTTATGATATCCCAGAATTTGAGATGATATGTCACCTTGTCGATTTCAAATCCCCATGGTATGGTGAGTTCTACACCTATCTACGTGATCACACACTTCCTCCTAACCAATCGAATAACCAACGTAAAACCTTCATTCGCCAAACCACTTGATATACCATTATTGTTGAAACCCTATACCGATGCAGTCTTGATGGTACTCTCCTTCGATGTTTGGAACATGATGAGATAACAAAGGCCTTGGAAGAGGTACATGAAAGAATTTGTGGGACTCACTCAAGTGGTCCTTCACTAGCAAAGAAGATCATACGTGCTAGATACTATTGGCCGTCCATGGAAAAAGACTCCTATTTTGTCAGAAAATGCAAGAAATGCCAAGTTCATGGAGACCTGATACATGCATCAGCATAGGAATTGCAACCAATCACAACACCATGGCCTTTTTGTCAATGGGGACTTGACCTTGTGGGTAAAATCCATCCATCTTTATCCAACGGCCACAAATTCATTATTACCGCCACCGAATACTTCACAAAGTGGATCGAAGCTGTTCCACTTACCCAAGTCACCGACAAGCATATCGCCTCATTCATCCTTAATTACATCATCTGTCGGTATGGTGTACCCATGTCCATCATCACAGATAACGGTCTTCCTTTCAAAAATCAGGATGTCCGTGAGCTCTGTGAGAAGTTTCACATCCAACACCGCTTTTCCACGCCCTATTAGCCACAAGGCAATGGTCAGGATGAAGCATCAAACAAGAACATATTGAGAATCCTCAAGAAGACAGTCAATGATGTCGGTCGTGATTGGCATGTTCAATTAAATCCAACACTATGAGCGTATCGAACTAGCATTTGAACCCCTACAGGCGCAACTCCCTACTCACTGGTCTATGGAGCAGAAGCTATCTTACCTATTGAGGTCAAGATACCATCACTATGGGTTTCCTTGCATAATCTCATTGATGATGAAGCATACAAAGTCTCACCTCTCCAAGATTTAGAGCTACTTGATGAGAAACGACAAGCTGCATACAATCACCTCAAAGCCTATCAGCAGCGTATAAGCAAAAGCTATAATCATCGAGTTAGACCTCATACATTTGAGGTAGGTGATCTTATTCTTTGAGAGAATCCTCGTAACCAACCAAACAAAGAAAATCAGGGAAATTTTGAATCAAACTAGCTGGGTCCATATGTTATCATTGTTGTATTTGGGTCCGGGGCATAACAGTTGGCTACTTCAGAAGGAGAACCACTAGCAGTTCCAATCAATAGCATGCACCTCAAATGGTTTTATACATAAGTTTTACAGAGTATTACGCTCCCATACATACCAGAAAAACACCAAAAACATTCAAATAAATGTCCTAAAGAAAATACAAAAAAATAAAAATAGTAAAGAAAAATCATGCATCCAAATGGTGAACAACCACTCTGATGGTACCTTGGGTAAGTATGATGGTGAAAACCTAGCAAATAGGCGCCACTCGTAAAGGATATGGCTCCATTATCTTTCAGACTTGTTGCGATCACATTCATTACACCCACTGATCCGTCAGTCACACCATGGCTTGTTATTGATCTGTACTCAAGGATAGTACTTCATGTGTCTTGCATCCCGCTTTTGCATAGTTATGTCTAAACTGGGGACAATGCCCTTAACCTATTGATGGAAGTGGATTCTGCATTACTTGTGATTCATTGAGTTCTTCATTCAAAATTGTATCATAAAATACCACAAACATTCAAAACACACAAAATACCAAAAACATTAAAAAACAATCACAAAATACCAAAAACATTAAAAAACAATCACAAAATCCAAAAACATTAGAAAACATAAAAAATCAATCAAAAACATGGTAACACCTTGTACATACACATCCACGATGATACCCAAACAAACATTTTGAGATACTCAAACGATGACCACTTATCAAATCAACCGAACAATCAACATCGACCCGCAAAACTGTCTTAACAAGGATGCATCCTTCCTTACCAAGACAAAGACAAGATGACATTTTCTTTAACAAGAAAATTATGTTTAAGCTATCAAATACTTGGTTGATTTGTAGGTTATTTATTCATTTATATCAGGTTCCTACACTACTTCGGGATATCCACAAGTGATTAGAGTGGGCATGATGGTTCCTAAGTATCATTTTTGTTTGTGTATCTTCTACGAATTATTCCAATGAAGTTCTAGGGCATGTATTAATGGTGGCTACGTGGGAAGTTCACTAAGCTACGTGATCATATGCAAAATACAGTCATGGATCACTATGGCTTGCTGACTACAGTGTATACCTCGACCATATGAGCATGAACCATTATGGAGGGTCCATATTCTTTATTTATTTATTTATGCCGCTTGTTTGCAGGCACAATGCTCCAAACTTGGTTCCTACTGCCTTGTCCAAGACTAATACTACCATGCTCAATGATGAAAAATAAAGCACTATGGATTGTCATTCCATCTCATCTGTATATATTGCATTTCGTTGCATTCCATCCATCCATACATTCATAATAGCTACATATCATTCATACATAGTAATGACAATGGATACATACTCTATTTTGCTCTTCTTCCATAGGAATGGGTCATAGGTCCTCCATTTCTTCTATCTAACATCAAAACCCCCCCCACCCTCCCTATCTTGATCATCACCATCATCATAATCCCTTCATCATGTCCCATCAACCCAATCAAGCCACGTTCCTCACCATCCATCTCTAACAGGAGGGGTTGTGTTTCCCATCCCCAGTCATCCCAATCAAGCAATTACTCTATCTGCATAGGTATATCGACTCTCGCACACCTAGACTATCAATAGATACTTTGATCAAGTATCTTCGAGTCTCAATAGGTAATCAATTATGCCAAACCTAGACTACAACAAACATTTATCATAATGACCTAGTCTCAACGAGGCTGCTATGATTCATCACAACCAACCCACAACACACACACTATCAATTGCTCAATCAATCCAACACAATCACAATGGACAATTACATCAATTGTCTAAGTCTCAACGAGTATTTTGCTTCCTATACCTTGACTTCATCGGGCAATTACATCAATTGTCTAAGTCACCAACAGGTCACTTTGATTCACTTACTCAGACTTTATCTTGTCCAAGCAAACAACTGACATCAACTGTCATGCTTTGACTCGACCGGGGCAATTTAACTAATTGCACCAGATTGTCCAACCAATTTTGATCAATTGTGCAGTATCAATCAAAAGCACAACCACCACATTTTCACCATATCTCTTGCATGACCTAAGGGTACTCCCTAGCTTGATATTTCTCTGTATTAATTCTGTTTTCTCCCATTCCTTCACTATTATTGCTAAATTCTTCTATTCTACCTCCCCTCCAATTCTCATTCTATTTCGAGAGATCACCCAATTTTTCAAAAAAAAATCGGCCCATCTCTCGAGGGGGCATACCACCTATTAAATTAACATTTATGGGGCATATTTCTTCACACCCATTTTTCTTTCTTTGAAATGACGTGATAAAACTGCACCGTCTCAAAGAGGAGCAAATGTAGACACATAAATCTGTCCACTTAATTAAATGAATATTTAGTATTTATTTGATTATTTAACCATCAATCAATAATTAATTAAATTAATATTTAATTAATTCATCTTAACCCTCTTCTCTTATTAATTAAATAAATTATTCAATTTATTTGATTTAATTCACTTAACCAAATTTAGACCATTAATTAAATAAATAAATCATATTTGTTTAATTAAATCTTCTCTCACATTTAAATAAATTAATATTTATTTAAATCCCCCAAAATCCCATCTCTCACATTTAAATAAATTAACCCACTTGCATTTTCCTACAAATGCAAGTTGCACAACTATTTTAAATAAATAAATCATTTATTTAAAATCCTATTGATCCTCACTCACTTGAAACCTTTAATGGTTTCCCTTAAAGTCTTCAAACTTAATGGCTTCCTTCTAGAGTCTTCTCTAGCCTTTAATGGTTTCCCTTAAAGTCTTCAAACTCAATGGCTTCCTTCTAGAGTTTTCTTAAACCTTTAATGGTTTCCCTTAAAGTCTTCAAACTTAATAGCTTCCTTCTAGAGTCTTCTTAAGCCTTTAAATGGTTTCCCTCAAACTCTTCAAGCATTTAATGTTTTATCTTCCTTTTTCTCATGTAAAGAAATTAAGATTTATTTAAATAAAATAAAAAATTCACATTCACATTTAAATAAATTAATATTTATTTAAATATCTATCCAAATGCAAATTACACCGTTTAATTGAAATAAATGATTTTATTTTAATTGAAAATCCCAAAATTCCTCCCACTTGCATTCTCCTACAAAATCCACTTGCATGCCTAAATCTCTTTTAGAATCTTCTAACTCCTTCTAATTAGCCTAATCCTATCCTAATCATTGTCACATTCCTAAATAAAAGGAAGTCACTTCTCAAAAACCTCCAAAGTGTTCAATAACCATTAAAGGCTTTATGTCTTCAAATGGTTAACCTCTAAAGTCTTCCAAACCATTAAAGGCTCTTACATAACCATTTATGGTTAACTCACCTTTTACATTTGGTTAGAGACTTTCCTCTAACTTAACCATCTTTTTGACTCATGGGTCTCTTCAAAGCATTTATTTCTTTGACTAAGGTAACCATTTAACCCTTGCACATTCATTTATCCCTTGGATAAAAGGAATATCCATTAACCCAACCCTAACTCAACCCCCTAGGGTAACCATCACGTCCCTTCAATTATTTAATGCTCTGTATCTCTCCTCTCAAGCCTCCTCATGGTGACACTTGTCAACATGAGATTGGATTGAAAGTCTCACATGGATTGAATATATTTCAATCCTAACCCTTGTTAAGATTGTTCAATCTTAACCCTTCATTTCCCCATTTCTTCTATAAATAGAACCCTTCTCCTCAAGCAAAGAAGGAAGCATTAGAGTATTGTTACTGTAGCTAAGAAATCAGAAATCATCAAAGCAAGTAGTATTAGTCATCTAGCTCAATCACAAAAGCAGATTGCAATGATCAATCCTAACACACTCAATAAAGACATGAAAATAAAACATTCAAAACTAAAAACTAAGCAAACCAGATGCAGATTCGAATGTCTCCTTCATGCGGCTCCATTGTCCTTCTTTCTTCTCCAAATAGCCTTTTGTTTGTGGATCTCACCTTCAAGTGCATAAACCTAATGTGAAAGCAAGATTGACATTGGCACAAGAATACTCAAAGCGTGATTGATTCGACAAAGTAATTCAAACAAGTGATTATTAGCCGAGATTGAAGAAATTCATCCAATTTATAGACAAATTGGAGAAATGGTCAAATTAGCATGATTCAATTCAAATGGAAATTGTAAATCAAAAATGTCAATTATGACAAATTATGACAAATTATGCACTTTCTATGCAAAATTGATTGATTGATAAATCATGACAAATTATGACAAATTTCTATGTCAAAAATTGATTGATTGTCAATTATGACAAATTATGACAAATTGAAATGTCATTCCCATGAAATTAGGAGAAAAATAGGAGAGAATTGAAATTAGGAATTAGAAAATTAGAAAATGAGGAAATAGGAATTAAGATAAATTAGGTGAATTAATTAATAATTTGTCATTTATTAATTAATTCACAAAGAGGGAGGAATTAGTTAGCCAATTAAATAAACATTTAATTGTGACAAGAAGACTTAGGATAAATAAATAAATTATTTAACCTAGAGGGGGAAATGACAAACAAGGTTAAATGAATAAATTATGAAACCCTAGAAGATGAATTAGAAATGCGAGGATGACAATTAGGTCTTGATGAAAGATAATTGACCCAATCATGACTCTGATTAACAAAGGACCAAAAATGATTTGATTGATAAATGCACCAATTAACAAGGAACAATGAAAAATTGATCCAAATTGACACGATTGAGAAGGACGACGATCGATGACAAATCAATCGCAAAAATGACAAAATTGACAAAAAGACAAGGATCGATGACAAAATAGATTGCAAAATGACAAGATTGAAAATGACAACGATCGATGACAAATCGATCGCAAAACGACAAGATTGATAAGAGGACAAAACCCTAATTAGGATTGACGATGTCCAAAATGATGACAAATTAGCACGCACATTGATGCGTCAAGATAAGATCGATCAAAATCATGACAAATATTGTTATTGACAAGACCAAATTCGAAAGCGAGACAAATGAAGAATGCAGAAGAATGACTCGATGCTCGCAAATGATAAAGACCAAATGCGTAACATAGGAGAAATGTTAATGTGAAGCAAAAACCCTAAAATAAGGCAATGCGTCAATGTTAAAGTATGATTCCGCAAGCATTGACCATTTTTAGACGTCTACATTTTGCCCCTCTTTGAGACAATGCGATTCTAAGCATTGTTTCAAAGAACAATAATGAAAATGCCCCAGACAATAATAATGACATATGCATGCCCCCTCGAGGAATTGGCCGAAAACATGCAGAAAAGAGGGCAATTGATCGATAAAAAATGATAGGATCGAACGAACCGTCAATCGAAGATTGGATGCATGAAGGACAAACAAAAGAAGACGCAAAAGACCACGACCAACATGAGATGGAGAGAGTGCATGTCCATCTATGCACTGACAAAGATCTATAAATGAGGCAAAGAGAGTGAAAATTTCTCATTGGCACTAGCCAAATAGGAGGATTTGTTGCTCTGGAAAAGGACACTTGCAGAGAGATGGCGAACATTCCAAGGGTAGATCACCTCGGAGAATGTGTACGCATGTACAGACGAACAGACGATGCAAGAGCAGCGGTATTATTTCAAAAACCCATGTTTTCAATTTGATGAATTTGACTGGCTTACGGGACATTGCGAGGCCCACAGAAAATGCAGAAACTGACTTCTGCGCTTGTGTAGGGCGAATCCTGCGCTTGTGTAGGGTCTTATGTGCTTGTGTAGGGAAACGCAGGTGCAGAACATGTGACACAGGCATAGGATACACAACACAGGCGCAGTTGTGCCCTGGGAACTCAATTTAGGTCAAAAACAGCATGCAAATGATCCGAAAAGGGGGGATAAGGGTAGGATAGGTTAGAATAGATGAAAAACACCCTGATTTAGACATGAAATGAGGAAATGCAACCCATAGGAGCAAAACCTAAAACTGACAAATAATGTGCCCCAATTGTGATGCAGAGTCGACAGTATCTATTTGTAGCGTCCTAAAATTGCGACACTTGCAATTTTGACTGCATTTGGGTCTTCACGATGGCGGCGCAACGTTGAACCTGAATGGAGACCCCAAAACCTGCTTGTGACATCAAAAACTGCATTTCTCAGCACCCTGGCTTGATCCTCCTTGCACCCTGCTGTCCCTGGAGGTGGGACCATGGCGCCCAGCGCCCTGGTCCCTGACCCTATTTTTGGGCCCGGTCTCTTTTGGGTCTCGGGTCTTTATGTTTGCAAATTGGAAAATAACATTTCCTGGTCGGCCTAAGGTCGAGAAAATCAGTCTATCAGCCCTAATTGACAAGTATATAAACTATATTTCCTCTCTCAAAAAGGGAGGAGGACATATGTGTGCAAAGGTGCGAAAGCGATATTCAAACATTCAAGCATTCAAGCATTCAAGCATTCCTTCAAGAAATTGAGCATTCTAAGTCTCCATTCAAGGCTAAGTGTTGCATTCAAGACAAGGATTCAACCATTGAAGAGGAGATCACATACAACACATACATTACACCTTCGCATGTAAGAATACAAACATTCTTATAACAAGGTATTAGTACTTGTTTACATTACAAACATTTACATTTACAACATTCTCATTTCTTGGTTAATTCCAAAACCAGGGTTTGACCTAAAGGCAAACCCCTCATCCCTAACCCCCCAATCGTCCTCTCTTTTCTGTGTGTAGGTTGCAGGTACGCGGCTGTAATTGAAGATCTGGAATCCTTGTGCAGAGACGAACCGATCCACCTTCGTTTCGTGGATTTTTCGGAGGACCGTGTGCACGCCGGGCGCCATCGTCCCGTCAACTTTCGCTCAAATTTGCAGAACAACACCGTCTCAACATTTTACTGCTAATTCCAGGTCCGCAACTTCATACCATATCCCTATCTCTGTTTATAAGTGAATCTTTCCTACTTTACATGCATTCCTAGTTCAATCATTCTATCTACATTTCTTTACAAAAGAGGGTATCCTTGATGTCACAACCCTTGAAACTCATTTAGAATCCAATCTTGCATTGCGTGGGATTGGATCTTGTGGGTTTCAACCCCTCTTTTGAATGTAAAGTCCCTCCTAAGTGAAAACCATCAACCCTAGTGACTCTCCCTTCTTTCTCCTTGGAGTTGGGGAGGGGAGAATGACTAGGGTTCGATTTTTCCGCTTTACATTTTGGTGAACCCGACGTGAACATCCTCATTCTGATTATTCATGGTTAGATCTGAAAATTTTGCTGTCCTAATTATATTTCCATGTTTGATCTTTTGCAAATTTTAGAGGTTGATTGCATAAAAACCCTAAAATTTCTTTTTAAGTAATTAAACTTGTGAAATGTTTAATTGTTAATGCTTGTTTCAGATCTATCCTTCTATTGCAAATTATCAATTCATATTTGTGCTTTAATTCTGAAAATTAAGTGGTTAAATGTCAAAACCCTAATTTTTAAAACCTTCTTGATTCAACCTTTGACTGATAATTTCACTAATCAAAACACCTCCAAATCGGCTGTAACTTTGGATTCCGCAATAAAATCACAATATCTTTCATCCCTGAAAATTTGGAAAAAAGTTGCGAGGACCGTGTGCACCCCGAGCGCCATCGTCCCCGACATTTTTTCTGAAATTTCGGGAGCTAGATCTTACTGTATTTTTCTGCTAAAATCCAGAATTTTGGCTGATTTTATCAATTTTGACACCTTCAAAATTAAAGTTAAAGTTGGTCTAGAGATTGCTCGGATAAAGGCTTATAATCATTCAAAAATTGTTGAAATTGAAATTCATATCAAAATTGTGTTTCTTGCAGTCCTAAATCCAAAAAGTGTGTTAGCATTCATTCGAAATTTCAGTGTTTTATTCAAATTTTTGCAGTTTGTGACTTTTGAAATTAAGTGTTTAATTGCAACAACCTTGATTTCCACTTTCAAAATTGAATTTTGCGTGAAATCAAGTCAACTTTTAAATTTCGAAACTTGCATTGCTTTCAGCATTCCCTCTAAAATCATAAAATTCAAAATTTCAGTTTCCCCCTCTTTTTCAAAATTCAAATTTTACATTTTTCAACAATCTTGGTAGGGTTCAATTTTGAGATTGCAACTTTAATTTGGCCTATCTATAGATCGTAAAATCACTCAATTTTTTCAGATTAGCTTTAAAATCATCATAACTTTCATCCCTGAAAATTTCAAAAAAAGTTGCGAGGACCGTGTGCACTCCGTTCACCATGGTCCCGGACATTTTTTCTGAAATTTCGGGAGATTGTCCTGATTGCATTTAACAGCTTAAATCTAGGAGATTGGCTGATTTTATTAAAATTTGCTACCTCTAAAATTCAAAATCTTCTCTCTCTCTTTAGTGCATGAGTTTTACAACAATAAGCCCTACTTACACTATTCCCGTTAGACGAAGCCTTAGAATTAAGTCCTTCCAAGGTGTAATTACCGAGGAGATGGAACCTAATTTGAATGGCCTTTTTAACGAGGACATGGGTAATTCCTCTAATCCTCTTAATGATGAAGAAGCTCTCCATGAGGTTTCTCTAGAACAACTTTCAAAATTGGATAATCAATTTGATGATTTTCGACAATGGATGTCTCAAGAATACCCCAATAGCGAAGCTCTTTCATTAATTGAGGGTCTAAAACGTATGGTTCAAAGTGATAAGAATGGAATTGATATTTTGCGTGGTATTGCACACATTGTGGATTCGAATGTGATGCCTATGAAAAGTTGTGCCGAAACCTTAGGTTATACACAACCTCCTACTCAAGTCAATCATTCTATTCCTTTGACAACTCCTATTGCTAGTATACCTATTTTTACATCAAAAATAATGACTACTTCAACACAAGACATTCCTCCTATGATCACCAGTCATGGGGGCAATCCCTCTTCTTCAATCAACCCTCTTCCTTCATTCAATCCGACTTCTTCATTCATTCCTTCAATGAGTGTCCCTATTATATCTCCACAAATGAACATGACGCAAGGGGGCAATTCATTTAACCATTCCATTCCTCCTTGTAGTGTTCCTCCTTTCCAATCATCTCCTATGACTAACTATCATAGTGTCCCACCACCTTACTCTCTACCTTCTTTCAACAACATAATACCTCCATCACAATCTAACACGTCTAATATGAACTCTTCGACTGAAGTGACCATTAACAATCTTGCACAAACTGTCTCTTCTTTACAGCAACAAATTGCCTCTATGAATCAATCTAAGTTTAGTGTGCCCACATTTGATGTTGCGAGCCGACTTTCTCTTGACATTGTTCGAGCTATCCCCATGTTGAAATTCCGCATTTGGAGCTTTATAATGGTAAGGGTGATCCTCTAACACATGTTAAGACATTTCAAACAATATGTACCGATTTTGCTTATGACCAAAGGTTGCTTGCAAAACTGTTTACTAGAACATTAAGAGATAAAGCCCTACAATGGTATTGCTCGTTGCCTTCTTATTCTATTTCTTCTTTCGAACAACTTGCAAATGCTTTTATTCAACAATTTCAAAACAATATAAGTCCTAAAGTTACTTTGATTGATTTAATGCACTGTAAACAAGGTGTTAAAGAAAAAGTGACTGATTTCATTGGTAGATATAAGCATTTGTATGCTCAAATTTCCTTTCCAGTGCCTGACAATGATATTCAAAGAATCTTTATTTCTAATTTACAAAAAGATATTAGAGAAAAACTCCTGTTTTCTGAGTTTACTTCTTTCCAACAGTTGTGCGCAACTCTTCACAATTATCAACTGACTGTGAGTCAAATGGAACAAGCAAATCCTATGGCTCCGAGTGATAAGGGTGATAGTAGTCAACAACCATTTGGGAAGTTTAAACCGAACAAAGAGTCCATTAAATTCAATGAAAACATCATCAACAACAATGTGAATGCAGCATCAGGTGTGCCTCCTATTTCTAAGTTTTTCAAGAAAGAAAGAAAGTTCACTCCTTTGAATGAATCATTGCATAGTATTATGAATAAGTTATTGGAACAAAATGTGCTTACTCTTCCTCCTATAAGGCAAATAGATCCTACAAAGATTAATTCACCCTATTTTGATAACAAATCTTTTTGTCAATTTCATCGTCATCCTGGGCATGATACTGAAAAATGTTTTGCTTTAAAGGGTAAAATTCAAGATTTGATTGATAATAATACTATCTCTGTTTCTGGTATGAATGATAAAGGCAACACATCTATAGCTCCTCCTAACCAAAATCTTCAAATTTTTACTGATCCATTGCCTTCTCATACTTCTAATGCGATTGATACTATTGATTCCTCTGTCTCACCTAATGATCTCGTGTCTATGACTCCGAATGTGATTAACTTTGTGGAGCAGCAGAAAATCCCTAAAGAACCTTCTATCGCATTTGATTCCAGTGAAACTATCAGGGCACCTGATGGTCCTTTATATATAGTTGCAAAAGTCAAGAATACACCTTGTCGTGGAGTGCTTATTGATCCTTCTTGTATGGTTAATGTCATTACTGAAGAATTTCTTTTTACTTTGCAATTGAATCAAGTAGTCTATGACAAAACAAATGTGGTTGTGAAATTATTTGATGCATTTTCTTCTCCTGCAATTGGTTCTATTACGTTACCTATTGAGGTCCATAACAAATCCCTTGATGTGAACTTTTCTATTATTCCATCGTCCAAACAATTTCGTGTGAAGCTAGGCTATCCTTGGTTATCTTCCATGAAAGCTATTGCTTCTCCTATTCACAAGTGCTTGAAATTTCCCCATAATGGTGAAGTTGTTACTGTTAATCATAGTCTCTTTAAACCTGCTGAAAGAATTTCTAGCGTTCCTATTGATTACTTTTGGCCTAAACAATTCCAATCTCTTCCTCCGTGAAGTGATAATCTTTTCAAATCTTATCAAAAGTGGAAAAAAGATATGATCCTATCTCTAAGTGAACCTAGAACACCCAAACTTGACATTCCTATCGTTCTTGAGAAGGAAGTTCTTCCTTTGAAAGATAAAACCAATGTCTTTCCTCAAGAAGATTCCCAACCCATCCCTATGGATGTAACTATGCCTATGTCTAATGAACTTTCTAAAGGTAGACCTATACCTCCTCGTCATGATGGGCTTGGTCTCCTTCCTAAACGAAATATTCCTCCTTTATATGGAGCAGTTCCTCCTCCTTCCTCTTATGGAGAGAAGAGACCTTCCTCTTCTCCTATTATTCAACCTAAGAGACCACAACCTAAACACCCAAGTGATAAGGATGAGAACATTCCTCCTCCTCAATCTTCTCAACTTCCTACTAAGACTAGACGAAATCGTTCTGCACGTGACCGCCGATGAAAGCGTCGTCTTAGAGCTCAAGCAGCTGCTTCTCAAACTTTGCAATCCCCAAAAACACCTTCAGCTAGTATTATTCCATTTTCTCCTCAGCCGACAATTGAGCCAAAATCTCCTAAACATAAGATGCATGATGGTCTTGATCCTGTGCGAGTTAAAGATCCTATTTTTATAAATCTTGATGATGATATAGCTGAAAATGTTATTCATGATGAAAATGTTACTCCTGTTCATTCTGATAGTGAGTATGAATATGTTGATGTTGATAACCATTTATCTAACGCATTTTCTAAAGCACTTATCCTAGCTCCTAGACAAGAACACCGTGGCTTGGGATATGAACATAGCCCTTGTTTGGATCTTGTGATAGCTCCATCTGTTGTGTTGGATGTTCCTCCTCTAGCGTGTTTCCTACCTTCTCGAAATACTGATCAGCAAGATCGGGGGGTAGATGACGTGCTAGACTAGTTTCATTAGCATAGCAGATTCTCTCCTCCTCTCTTTTGTTACTTCTTCTATGTGTTATTCTCATTCTTCTATTTGTTGTCCTTAGTGTTGTCTACTTGGGGATGATGCAAAACATTGAGATCTCTTTTGGTCTCTCTCATGTTGACTCAAAAGACACATGTGTTCCCTTCTTCTAGGTGACCTTCCTTGATTGGGGAATGAAGAAAAATTATGCATACATACATATGATATACATGAATTATCATACAGCATACTGACCCCGAGGAAAGCGAAGTCACCTTGTGCTTTGTGTTTTGTGTCTATTATCCTTGGGCTTATCTCACACTTGGGGGCTAAATCCTTGTGATAATGTGCTCCTTTCCCTTCTCATTTCTTATATGTATCACTACCTTAAAGCAATCACCCCCGGTGAGGCGTGTGCGATCGCTTTAACGTAGGGGGGCATACATCCCGTTCATATCTTTTCAAGATACTTGAAAATTTCTTGACAAATTTAGCTTTGCCTTGAAATTTTTTGATATCTTTCTTGCATGACTCATAGTGAGGGAGCCTTACTACTGACAGTCATGGTTCTCCCTCGTGATCTTCCCTTTTACTTTGTCAATCGAAGTCGTAAGATCCTTAGTCCACTGGGGGCTTGGTGTATCTTGCCTCCTTGACGTGGTGAAAATTTTTCAATGTTGTTTCCTTGTACTTTACCAAAAGTATGAGCGTACTCTTATACTCCCGCTAAAGTGGGGGCTAAATGTAGCGTCCTAAAATTGTGACACTTGCAATTTTGACTGCATTTGGGTCTTCACGATGACGGCGCAACGTTGAACCTGAATGGAGACCCCGAAACCTGCTTGTGACATCAAAAACTGCATTTCTCAGCACCCTGGCCTGATCCTCCTTGCACCCTGTTGTCCCTGGAGGTGGGACCATGGTGCCTAGCGCCCTGGTCCTTCAGGACGAGGGCGCCCAGTGCCCTGGTCCCCCAGGACCATGGCGCCCAGCGCCCTGGTCCCTGGCCCTATTTTTGGGCCCGGTCTCTTTTGGGTCTCGGGTCTTTATGTTTGCAAATTGGAAAATAACATTTCCTGGTCAGCCTAAGGTTGGGAAAATCAGTCTATCAGCCCTAATTGACAAGTATATAAACTACATTTCCTCTCTCAAAAAGGGAGGAGGACATATGTGTGCAAAGGCGTGAAAGCGATATTCAAACATTCAAGCATTCCTTCAAGCAATTGAGCATTCTAAGTCTCCATTCAAGGCTAAGTGTTGCATTCAAGACAAGGATTAAACCATTGAAGAGGAGATCACATACAACACATACATTACACCTTCGCATGTAAGAATACAAACATTCTTACAACAAGGTATTAGTACTTGTTTACATTACAAACATTTACATTTACAGCATTCTCATTTCTTGGTTAATTCCAAAACCGGGGTTTGACCTAAAGGCAAACCCCTCATCCCTAACCCCCCAATCGTCCTCTCTTTTCTATGTGTAGGTTGCAGGTACGCGGCTGTAATTGAAGATCTGGAATCCTTGTGCAGAGACAAACAGATCCACCTTCGTTTCGCAGATTTTTCGGAGGACCGTGTGCACGTCGGGCACCATCGTCCCGTCAACTTTCGCTCAAATTTGCAGAACAGCACCATCTCGACATTTTACTGCTAATTCCAGGTCCGCAACTTCATACCATATCCCTATCTCTATTTATAAGCGAATCTTTCCTACTTTACATGCATTCCTAGTTCAATCATTCTATCTACATTTCTTTACAAAAGAGGGTATCCTTAATGTCACAACCCTTGAAACTCATTTAGAATCCAATCTTGCATTGCGTGGGATTGGATCTTGTGGGTTTCAACCCCTCTTTTGAATGTAAAGTCCCTCCTAAGTGAAAACCATCAACCCTAGTGACTCTCCCTTCTTTCTCCTTGGAGTTGGGGAGGGGAGAACGACTAGGGTTCGATTTTTCCGTTTTACACTATTGATCACGTGGGAGAACCGACCAGACTGCTTCATGTTACGACATAGACTCAGAAGCACGGACAGAGATACATTAGCAGGACTGGGGATATACTATGTCACATTCATGCCCGAGATTAGGGCAAACACAGGACTGCTTACCGCATTGGCAGAGCAATGGCATTCAGAGACTTCCTCATTCCATCTGGCAACTGGAGAGGCGATTGTGACACTAGAGGATGTATGGCGTATCCTCCGCATTCCAATTCATGGGGAGATGGTAGAGTATGACCCAGTGATAGGGAGAGATGCTTTGTGTAGATTATTCGAGTGCAATGCAGATTATCTGTATATCGTAGAGAGGGAGATTGGCTGGGAGACCATGGCATCAGAGTATGATCGATGATATGTGGTGATAGCCGTGGTGATAGCATGCCTACTAGCAAGAGACAGACGAGGACATGGATTCCCTATTGGATGGGGAAGAGTGCTAGAGTGGATGGCGATAGAGGGTATGGTGTACGCATGGGGACCATGTGTACTAGCTATGTTGTATTTTCAGTTGCATCAGATAGCATATCAAGGAGTTCAGACTTTGAGCTATGGAGTCACACTACTATAGGTATGGGCATTTGAGCACATAGCCATATGTCGACTGATTATAGAGAGATAGGTAATACCACACCGACCATATGTGTACTGCTATGGGGGAGCACTGAGACAGGGTCCTTTTGGATACATATTGTATTGGCGACATGAGCTAGACAGATTGAGAGAGTTCACATGGAGGCCATATCGTGATTGCCCGAGATGGTCAGATGATAGTGAGGAGCTACCGTATTGTAGATAAGAGAGGTACCTGATTGGGCGACCGGTGAATCACCAGAGAGTGATTGAGATGTACCTACCAGAGAGAGTCAGACGACAGTTTGAAAAGAGGCAGGATGTACCTAGGAGGACTGCACACTTTGCCCACTCTCACAGAGAAATGAGTTAGTGGGGGAGTATGATTCAGCCACACATAGCATATGTTGACTTCACGTAGCTACAACAAAGATAGTGGGAGTGGAGATCAGATGTAGTGGACGTCGGGACAACAGAGGAGTATGAGAGATGGTTTGCACGATGGCGGCTAGTGCCATTGACAGATCCGGACATTCCAGTACCTAGGAGACAGGAGGACTTCCCACTTGCTAGAGAGGAGGAGGGAGATGATGGGGATGAGGAGGATGAGGGCGGTGATGAGGATGAGGGGGATGATGAGGACAGAGACGAGGATGGGGATGATGAGGATGAGCCAGATTCAGGCGAGCAGGAGGCATAGCAGGATATACCCATAGAGCCAACGACTGCTAGCATAGAGGAAATGGAGATGTGCAGGACTACCATAGCAAGTCAGCATGATCACATTGTGACTTTAGAGAGACAGAATGAGCAGTTCGGAGCGGAGATAGCCATACTCACAGCGGCTCGAGATACAACAACAGCTTAGGTATAGTGAGAGGAACAAAGAGTCACTGAGTACATTGAGTCGATTCGGGATGCCAGCGCATGGGAGATGGCATAGATGTTGGTAGAGACCGGAGAGGAGATACGCCATTGGAGGACACTATATGAGAGTGCAATCCCACCAGAGCAGAGAGTAGCATCATATCGGGCACAACCGACCGAGGACAGAGAGTAGAGCACGCTCTCGGAGGTCATTGAGAAGCATGGGGGTGAGTGGACCTATGAGACCACCACAGCCAGGACCAGGAGGGACATCATCCTTGAGACATGGCAGGGATGAGGAGGATAGAGGGAGCACTTAGTGATAGAGGCACATGCTTCGTATGACAGACAGATGTAGTTTGACATTTTGTAGTCATCCTGCGGGTCATACTTAGGACAGACAGTCCAATTTTGTACTCCGATATTATTGTGACATATGATATGATATGCATCGAGATGATGGGATGCAATGTGTTATGACTTATGTTATTTTCCATGTATGGATGACATATGCATTGTTTATGTACCATTGTAGAACATGTATGGATGTATTTTTTTATGTGTTTTGATGCATTTATAATATGAAATGAATAAAATGCTTGATATGATGCTTGATGTAATGCAAATATACTAACCAAATGGATGCAGGATGCAACATATTTGTGTGGAGAAATCGGAGCACTAGACCGAACTGACTATTCGAACTGACGAAAGAAATGTTAGTAAGAAGAAAATGAGACGGAGGACAGTGAGAGACAAAGAAAAACTTGCTTTCACTAATGCACTTTGTAGGTGAGAACCTTTATTTTAATGTAGCAAAATGGATGCGTAGCATCATGGCATGGAAGGCCAGAGCTGAAATGCAACCGTTTTTGCAAAAGACAGGCACATTACAGACAAACAACAATCACAACAAAAAAAGAAAGGGACCATGAACCATCCCGACCACTCTAAATCACTCAGTGACATCATCGAGAAACATAGGAACATGATTGAAGCCAAAAATAAATCAGTAAAAAGATAAGATGCACAAATTCCAACAAATCAAACAAACATCTTGATCTTCATTGTCAAAAGTTGAAAGTGCTGATAAGACGATCATGCTGTCTAGTTTCAGGACATGTGGTACCCCGTCTAAGACAGGACACAGTCTGGTTTCGAGTATACCACACCCTGTATAAGATCCATGATATTAGAGACAAGGACAAATGATTTTGATGTTGATTGATATGACAATTTTGATCAGTTGGAATGTCTGGTTTGATTGAAAAGTTCATCTGTTAATGCGTGATTGCAGTAAAGCACAATGTTGGATTGCGTGTCGTTGAATGTATACTCAGCGATCTGTCTATGCACAAAGGGATCATTTTATGTTTTGCTTTTCAAGATTTTACAATTTTTTGTTTGTTTTTTTCAGGACTTTATTTGACCTTTTAGGGATTTTTTCAGGACATTATTTGATTTTTAGAGATTTTTTTCAGGACATTATTTGATTTTTTTGAATTATTTCAGGACATTTTTAAATTTTTTTTTGGATTATTTCAGGACATTTTTCAATTTTTTTTGGATTATTTCAGGACATTTTTCAATTTTTTTTGGATTATTTCAGGACATTTTCAATTTCTTTTTGGATTATTGTAGGACATTTTTCAATTTTTTATAATCTTTTCAGGACATTTTTCAATTTTTATGATTTTGCCCCCAGTGTCTAGCAAGGCAAGGAATATGATAGGTGAATAAATAGGCTTGCTGAAATGTTGGTGGATAGAGGAAAGACAAAGGCCTTTTATTATGGAGACAATGCGGATGTAATTTTCAAGGGCTATGGCTTGCTGGGACAAGAGACTGGATATGACAATGTAAAGCAGTAACGTGGCATGAGGGACATGTCAAGAGGTTTTTGAAACCATGTTTAAATTTTGCGTCCTTATGTCAAAGCAAGATCAAGGAATGAAAAATAGTGTATGGATAGTGATAAGATATGGATAGGATAAGCAAGACTAAGAATGGATAAGGGACATGGCCTAAAGGTCGGGATTGGATACGGGATAGTGGCAGAAAGTTGCAAACAAGATGCATGATGCTCATGAAGATCGTTAGCCTTGTCAAGATCAAAGGTGGAAAGGGAAACTGGACATGAGGGACAATAGGATAATGGAGGATAATGACAGGGGTATGATAAGATAATGAAGGGCAATAGGATATAAAGGAGGAAATCTGCCCCCAAGTGTGGTGTGCAAGAAGTTCATAGATTACGCATGACGCCTGTTTGCCAGGTTTTCATCACGGTACTTGCCCAAGGTGCCTGTTTGCCAGGTTTTCACCAGTGGACGGATTATTTTTGCTTTACTTTTTTTCTTTTGTCTTTTTTTTTTCTTTTTCACTTATTTTTTATTTATTTTTATTTTTTTGACATTTTAGTCGAAAATGGACACATGATAGGGGATGGAAGAAGGACTCAAACATCTTTTTGCTTGGATAGTAGCCTTGAAAAAAAATGGACCATGACCTTTAAAAACATGCTCAAAGATGTTGGTAGGATAAGGACATAGAATATGAGATGGAACTAAGGCGAGGATTTATGCAAAGGATTGGATCAAAGGGATGGAAGGATGGAAAATATGCATTGGATAATAGGTAGGGTAATTGAAGAATTGGGCTTCAGTGGATGGAAATGAGGGCAAGATCGACATTGGCACACACCTTGAGGGGTGATGGACTGATGGAGGAAAGACGTATTTTGGATATTGAGATTTTGACGAAGGAAAGGCTATGGATTTTGGGACATAAGGGCCCAAAATGGATAAAGAAGGTGATGGAGGAATAGACTTGGAATGTTTGGATGGAGGAATAGCAATTGTAGATGCCAATTTTGATGTTTCTTTAGGCTTTTGTGCTTCAAGGAACCACTTAGGGATCCACATGGTTTTTGATTTTTTATGCTTTTGTGGTTCCTTGGAGTGCATTGCTTGCACAAGGGATTTAGGAACCCATATAGATTTTAACTTTTGTTTATTAGCAATGGGCCTTTGTGACTTTTTGGATTTTTCCTTTTCTTTTTGGCTCATATTTTTTGTTGCTTTGAAATGTTGATTAGATTGGACATGTTGATCCTTGAATACATGTGGATTTCTAGACTTATGACTTTTATACTTGGCATCCAAATTGCTTGGAGGGGGAAAGGAATGCATGGATGGATATAACTGAAATGGAGTTCTTTTGGATTGATGAAATTTACTCAAGGATGTGTGCCTTTGCTGACCTTGCATAGAGGATTAAGGGATATAAGGACCTAAGATGGATGGAAGGTATGATGGGGAAGGTGTATGTTTTGATTTTGATGGAGGGATACCAACGTCTTGAGAGTGAGTTGTGTAGACATGACCCTTAACATTTTCTTTCATATGAAGGGATTCTTTCTTGTGAAGGTCTACTCCTTTGCCTTTATGAATATCTTGACTTGTAGGATACTCTTTTCTTTGGGAAGAAGACGCGAGTCCATTATGAGGTGGATATGATATGAGAGAAATAATGAGATCTTGAAGTGGATCGGATTGCACCAAAGTGGAAGAGCCCATTATGCATGTCGAGGGTTCATGAACATCTTGCACTGACACTTTAGAATCATGAGGGGGATTAGGATCATGAGGGGGACTACTTTTGTGTAGTGGACATGGTTCAATGACAGGCTCTTCAAGAGATGGGATGGGAAAAATAATGGGATCATCAAAAGAAATGCGATCTTGGAGTGTATATGGAGCATTAGGACAAGGAGATGGAGGAACAAGTGGATCTTGTGGAGGATCTGAAGGAATAATTTGATCTTGACAAGGAGGAAAATCATTGGAATCCTCTTTAAAGGTGCTTTGCTCTTGACTTTCAATGGGATCATCGGAAAGGATGGAAGGGATATCTGGAATGTCAATGGGATTTGAAAGGACATTTTTTTCATGAAATGGAAGGGGATCATTTGGGATCAAATGGAGTGTCAATAGGATCTTGGATAGGATGGACAAGAATAAGGGAATCATCGTGAGTGTCTAGGAACATGAGATCTTGGTCAACAATTGGATGGGATGATAAGGTTTCGGGATCTTGATCTTGATCTATTTTAAGACACATTTCTTCATGCTCTAAATTATCCTCTTGACATGAGGTTGGACTTTGGATATGCATGGGGGATTCAGATAAGGGATCAATGTTTTGGCATGAAGGAAATGCATTTTGAACATTTATGATGGATTCTGGCAAGGAATCAATGCTTGAACACGAGGAAGAGGGACTTCAAATGGGGTCCTCTAAAATAGGTAATGGCAATAAAGTGCATGGTGGCATTGGGTCTAGTATTTCTGAAACATGACAAGGATGTGCATCATGAATTGGATTATCTTGGCAATCAATTATGGATAGCTCTTGGATAATTGCATCCTTGGGTGTATTGTTTGATGAGGACAATATGGAAGGTTCTTGTGAAAATTCTAGAGGTGTAGGGATAGATGCCACTAGAGAGTCAATTTGCTTGCGAGGGGATGAGGCATTGCTAGACATAAGTGTATTATTTTGATCTTCCTCAAAGAACTCACTTGGTAGTTTCCTTAAGATCATTGCAATAAAGCCACCTTTCTTTCGAGGTTTTGACATAGTTGTATCTGGAATTTGAACTTGTTTTTGGTTTAATGTCATGTTTTGATATTGGACTTGGTTCAATTGTTCTGACATGTTTGAAACTTGGCTTGGTGTGGGTTGCAACCTTTGTTTTTGAATGTTTGGTTGTGTTTGTTGACATTGATATGTTGATTGAACTTGTTGATATTCCACCATTGGTTGAACTATTTGTTGACATTGTATAGTTGGTTGGACATATTGTTGAAATTGGACCATTGATTGTGTTGGTTGTATATGTTGGAAATGTTGAACAATTGGTTGTGATGGTTGAAAATCTGATTGATAGTAAACACCTTGTTCTTGTTGTGAAGGCACATAATGTTGTTGTCTCTTTTCTTGAAATTGTTTCATCATCTCTATTTGTGAGAGGAGAGCTGGTATGTCTGATTGTTCAAGAAGAGATCTTACATCAATTGGCTCAATCTTTGGGTTTTGACCTGGAAATTTTTGAAACATTTTGGACATTTGTGATCTATTCTTCTCAATGTTTTTCACTCTTTGTTCCAATATCTCCTCTTCTTGAGCTAGTTTCTCCTCTAGTTTTTGTATTTGGAGACTTGTTTCATCATAAAAAGTTTGATCGATATTGCCTTGTTGTTGGGTTGGATAGAATTGTGATTACATTGTCGGTTGATATGTCAAAGTTTGTTGCATCATTGGTGCTTGGAATCTTGTTTCAATAGACATGTCACTATGCAAATGCAATATTTTTGGAATTTTTCAAGGATAATGTATGATATGCAACTAAATGCAAACTAAATAGATGAAAATGCAATCTATGGCAAGAGTGCAATCTATGTTTTTGTTGTTTTTTTAAGATTTTGACAAACTCATGAATGCAATTCTAAGAAATGAGACCCTTAGGAAATTGAAATGATGTCTAGACCTCAAAGGACAAAAGGACCAAGTGACAAAAGGACAAAATGACAATGTCTCCCCTATATGCTTGGATACTAAGCTAGGTTTGACCAAATGACAATAATGACAAAAGGAGAAAAGGTTTGATAAGGTCTAGACCTCCTAACAATGACTTAGGGTTTATCAAAGATTTGGATTACTCAAGTATGACAAAACCTAGTTTTGACACTATATGCAAAGGGACTATTACTATGCAAATGACCCTAATATGATATGATAATGACCTAAGCTTAATGAAGAAACATAGGGTATGCAAATGCAAATGTATGACAATGTCAACCTAAGTTTGAATTATGAAATGGTATTACTCTAATGCAAGAGGACACATGCAAATGGATAACCCTTATTGATATGCAAAGGAGTATTCCTTAGGTGAAACCTAACCTTGGTACTTGACAATGAACTTTGCAAAATGCAACCTAGGATGAACCTAAATCTAAGTGACATGAATGTTGATACAAGATTTTGAACAATGTTTGACAACCATGTTTGAAGGTGTTTTTGAATTTTGTTGAATGAAATGTTCTTGTGTTTAACCTTGTTTTGAATCAATTTGCCTTGTTTTTGAAATGAGACACAATTCAACTTTTGACAAGCAAAGAAGACAAGATATTTCAAATTAGACTCAATACAATCACGCTCATTCACACATTTCTTATGGTAGGCAAGGACATTAGGTACTTGAGAGGTAGACTTGTTATGGGATTCAAGGAGAATACATAGATGCTTGACCCCACAGGCTCCCCTCCATGTCACTCACTTCTTAGGGCAGCCAAGCATCAGTCCCCATGGAAATCTCCCCATGGCAAACTTAGTATCTCTTCCAAGTATCTGAACTTGTCCTTCTCAAGCAACTAGAAGGATTTTTGGCCTCTAAATACAAGGTGTTTATTAAGGATTTTTGTTAAGCGTTACTCCTTGATGTCACGCAAGCGTGATTGAGACATTAAGCCCATCAAGATACCAAACAAATGTAGTCGCGCAAGCACAATTTAGACCGTGAGGTCCTACTTAGATGTTGATATGAGAAAGAGGTCAAGGGTCATCACTTCCCAAGTAACTGCAATTCCCACGTAACCCTTCCTTCAAAGATTTCACTCATCAGGTATTTTTTTATAGTGAGTTAGAATGCCAAGGTATTCTAGCCGTACTCACTTTGGGTCATTCCCTTCTCACAATTATCACTTGCTTGCAAAAGCAAATGGTCGGGAAGGCAGGCCCTCTAAAGGTGACACACAATCAAAGACATGAGCATGGTATTGAAGATCTGGATTTCTGATCACCCTAAGAAGGATGAGAGCATACTCTCCTACTCCAATGTCAAACTCAACAATCAAAGCAAACACATATTTATTCCATCCTATTTAGAAATCATACTAGGTGCCTAAACATTAATTGCAAACACAAAGTTTAGTTGTAGTCCAAGGCAACCTGCAAAACCCAAATCAGAAGTTTGATATGTTTAGTCTTTGACTATCGAACCTACATAAAACATGTTAGTAGTTTCATTTGTTGTCTTTGCCATGTGTATGCCAAGGTTCTGCACAGAGAATTAGTACCAACAAAACCAAAAAAGCAGAAATAGAATGCAAAAGAAAACAACTTGCAAGTGAAAAACACTGTCTTTTACCTCTGTTTTTGGACTTTACACAGGCGTAGAATGTCTGACACAGGCGTAGAATGTCTGATACAAGTGCAGAATGTCCTTGACATAGGTGCAGAATGTCTAACACAGGCGCAGAATGCTTGACACAGGCGCAGAAGTTTCCAGAAAACACTGCACTACCCTGTTTCTTGGGTTTTTGACCTGCAAATCAACTCAAAAGCACTCAAAAACATAGTTAAGGGGTTAGATGGTTAGTATTCACGTCGGGTTCACCAATTAATGTAGCTAGGAAATCAGAAATCGTCAAAGCAAGTAGTATTAGTCATCTAGCTCAATCACAAAAGCAGATTGCAATGATCAATCCTAACACACTCAATAAAGACATGAAAATAAAACATTCAAAACTAAAAACTAAGAAAACCAAATGCAGATTCAAATGTCTCCATCATGTGGCTCCATTGTCCTTCTTTCTTCTCCAAATAGCCTTTTGTTTGTGGATCTCACCTTCAAGTGCATAAACCTAATGTGAAAGCAAGATTGACATTGGCACAAGAATACTCAAAGCGTGATTGATTCGATAAAGTAATTCAAACAAGTGATTAGTAGCTGAGATTGAAGAAATTCATCCAATTTATAGACAAATTGGAGAAATGATCAAATTAGCATGATTCAATTCAAATGGAAATTGTAAATCAAAAATGTCAACTATGACAAATTATGCACTTTCTATGCAAAATTGATTGATAATTCACGACAAATTATGACAAATTTCTATGTCAAAAATTGATTGATTGTCAATTATGACAAATTATGACAAATTGAAATGTCATTCCCATGAAATTAGGAGAAAAATAGGAGAGAATTGAAATTAGGCATTAGAAAATTAGAAAATGAGGAAATAGGAAATAAGATAAATTAGGTGAATTAATTAATAATTTGTCATTTATTAATTAATTCACAAAGAGGGAGGAATTAGTTAGCCAATTAAATAAACATTTAATTGTGACAAGAAGACCTAGGATAAATAAATAAATTATTTAACCTAGAGGGAGAAATGACAAACAAGGTTAAATGAATAAATCATGAAACCCTAGAAGATGAATTAGAAATGCGAGGATGACAATTAGGTCTTGGTGAAAGATAATTGACCCGATCATGACTCTGATTAACAAAGGACCAAAAATGATTTGATTGATAAATGCGCCAATTGACGAGGAACAATGACAAATTGATCCAAATTGACACGATTGAGAAGGACGACGATTGATGACAAATCGATCGCAAAAATGACAAAATTGACAAAAAGACAAGGATCGATGACAAAATAGATTGCAAAACGACAAGATTGAAAATGACAACGATCAATGACAAATCGATCACAAAACGACAAGATTGATAAGAGGACAAAACCCTAATTAGGATTGACGATGTCCAAAATGATGACAAATTAGCACACACATTGATGCGACAAGATAAGATCGATCAAAATCATGACAAATATTGTTATTGACAAGACCAAATTCGAAAACGAGACAAATGAAGAATGTAGAAGAATGACTCGATGCTCGCAAATGATAAAGACCAAATGCGTAACATAGGAGAAATGTTAATGCGACGCAAAAACCCTAAAATAAGGCAATGCATCAATGTTAAAGTATGATTCCGCAAGCATTGACCATTTTTAGACGTCTACAGTTACTATACTAGTATTAGCATAGAGCTTTTTCATAGCATCACTATCTACACTTGCATAGCATTTGTTTATCACATCCAACCATCTTGAATCTCCATATGGCATCCATGGCTAGTGCTAAAAGTTGAGAGCTACACTCATTTGGGACATGGAGAGGCGAGAAACAAGGGAGAAGCATCAAAAGACATCATGGAAGCATCTTAGGGAGGCTCTTCTCCTTTTCTTTTGTTTTTGTTAAACTTCTTTCATGCTTTTTGAAATCTCTTTTGATATGTTTGGAATGGTTTTTAGTTCTTTGTTTTGGTTTTATGGTTGAAACTAACTTATTAACATTGAATTTTGTTGTTGCCTTGTCCCCATTTCCATGACATCATATTCAATTTGAAACAATTTTCATTTAGCTTATTTACCTGTGTGATGGATGCACCAGAATCTTGTGTTTGCCCACTCAATTCTCGTAGCCGATCAGCCACGACTGTATAACCTTGCTGGTAGGCAATTCTCTTGTCATCTTCTGTGGGTGCTCTATTGAATTCAAAGTCTTGTATTTTTGCTTGGTATCGTGAATTTTGCTTGCATTGTTTGATAAAAAAATCATTTGCAATTTATAAATATTTTGATACGATATTTCATTTACAGATACTTACAATTCGTGCGACAAGTTTCATATAACCACCAGAGCCAAGTTTGTGTTGCCCGTGCTTTTCTTGTCTTGCCTTGGTTGCCTTTGACATGTCACTCAGTCTATGAAAAGTTTGAAATATGTTAGATTATATAAATATAAAGAGTAATTAATTAGTACATAATTATATTTTTAACAGTATCCCGCACCTTCTTTTGGCGTCTGGTGGTGTATTTCCTTTTTTTCTTTCAATTCTCTCATTGGCATCCAAAATCAGGTCCTTCCACTCCCTCTTTGGAATCATGGGGGGATGCTCGTACTTTACGTTCTTCTCTAAATGGGTCCTGTATTGGTCCCTCACATACTTTAGATATGTGTCAGTTTTTTCAAGGAGCTTGGTTTTGTCAAAGGTGTCATTTCCAAACCTCTCAACCATATGGTTTGTCAATTCATCTTTTAACCTTTTTTCTTGGTCATTCCACCTTTTAAAGCAAAAACAAACCTGTTAGATTCAGAAATGAATTGAAACTACATTTATTATAGTTCAAGAAATGGATCAAAGGAAAACTATTCTAGCAATGATATAAAATCAAAATAGTGGATTAGGGTTAGTTCACATATCATGTTCCACTTTTTACGTATGGTGGACCCAAATATCTACAATGCAATGTCACTAAGATTTTTATAAAAAATATCATTTCCTGCAAAAAAAATTCATGGGATCATTAGTCCAAAACAAGTGATCAAAAAGTGAATTACAATTAGACTATATACAATAATAATTTTAAAGTACATGGAACCTTCTATATCTTTAAGGGAATCATTTCTTCATCGCTCACCACTAATATGGCCTGCAACGTTCTCGTACTAGCAATACGAGAAGATCCAGGAAATGATAGTATGTTATCACCGATAGTCACCTCTGGCGGATATTGGAGTTGATAAATACAACACCACAGGAGCCTGAAGATCTTCTACAAGCTAAATAACCTATTACAAGGAGAAGCAATGAAGCAATAATCTGAAGAACTCACAAAACACAAAAAAAATATTCTCAAAAGATGAGAGCTCCAATTCACCAAAAATCTATTGCGAAAAGATAATACAATGAAAAGAAAAATAACCTCTAATAGGTCAAGAAACCCTAAAAAGGGAAAACCCTAGGCTTGCACATAATAATTAATAAAATAATTAATTAATATGCACCTAATGTTAGCTTAAGTGTAAAAAGATAATTGGGAACTTAAAAAATTAAACAAATATTGTTTAATTAATCAAGTAAAGACCCAATTACTCTAACACCCCCCCTTAAGCTAGACTTAGGGAGAAGCTAAAACCTAGAACAACTACTGAAAGCATGAAAGATGGGTCCCAGCAACAAGGCTTGATCAGGTACCCAAATACAATGAAATCTCTATAAAACAGAGACAAAGGAGAAAACCCAGTGGGAAAAAACTCCTCTCCAAAAAGAGATTAAAAAACATGCTGAAAGAAGAAGAGGAAGGAAGGAAGGCCTCATAAAGACCCCCCAATGACAACTTCCTTCACCCCAAGCATAGAGCGCAACTGAAGATAGCGCGGCGATGCAAAAGGTTTCGTGAAGATGTCTGCAACCTGCTTGGAAGTGGGAATGTACTCCAGAATGAGAACACCATTCTGAATTAACTAACGAATGAAATGCATGTGAAGCTCAATGTGCTTCGTCCGCTGATGCTCTATCGAGTTGCGGGAAAGATGAATAGCACTCTGATTGTCACACTAAAGAACAGTGGGACTATCAGGAGGAAAACCAAACTTAGTCATCAACTGTCAAAGCCATAAGATCTTCTGACTAGCGAGTATAGCAGCGCGGTACTCAGCCTCTATAGATGATAATGCATGAGCAGTCTACTTCTTACAAGACCATGTGATAGGACCAGAGCCAAGACAGAAAACAAAGCCAGAAGTAGACTTCCGATCAGTGACATCACCAGCCCAATCTGAGTCAGTGTAGCCAACAATGTGAGGTTCCCCTGATGTGTAGTGAACGCCATGAGAACTAAAGCCCTGAATGTACCTCAAAATATGTTTGGCAGCTTGCCAATGACTCTCATGAGGATCATGGGAGAATCGAGAGATAAGACCAACCACAAAGGAAATATCAGGACGGGTGTGAGTCAGGTACAACAAACTGCCAACCAACTGCTTGTAAAGGGTAGAATCTACTAAAGGAGTGGGACAAGCAGTAATCAAGCATGCCAAAACACTAAAGCATATCAAGAGCATACTTCTGCTGGTAAATGTAGATCCCATCAGAAGACTGAATCACCTGATACCAAGGAAATAGTGCAGAAGACCAAGATCTGTCATCTCAAATTGATCCATCAAGGCTTGCTGAGTATGTTGAATCATAGAGGATGAGCTACCTGTGACAAGGAGATCATCAACATATAGGACAAGAATGAGGATCTCACCCTCAAGAAGCTGAATGTACACTATGTGATCAGAATGACTGCAGGTGAACCCAGTGGAGAGCAAAAAAGAGTCCATCTTCTCATACCAAGCTCGAGGGGCTTGTTTGAGACCATACAATGAACGCCGAAGTTTGCAAACCAAAGAACTGTCCTGCACAAATCCCAGAGGCTGCTCCATGTAGATTTCCTCGTGTAGGTCCCCATGCAAGAAGGCACTCTTCACATCCATCTGAAAAATAGGCCATCCTCAAGAAGCTGCAAGAGATAGTACAAAGCGAATGGAGTTCATCTTGGCGACAGGGGCAAATGTCTCAGAGTAATCAATACCATCAACCTGTGAAAAACCCTTCGCAACAAGACGTGCTTTGCACTTATCAATAGAACCATCAGCATCATACTTAGTGCAAAACAACCAGCGGCACCTAACCATCTTTCTGCCCTTTGGAAGAGGACAGAGATCCCAAGTATGATTCCTCATCAAAGAAGAATACTCTTCCTCCATAGCACAATCCCACTCAGGGTGACCTATCGCCTCTGAAAACTTCTGAGGATCATCTGAAATAGCATGACTCAAAAGACTAGAATCCACATTATGAAAACGGGTGCGACGAGTATCTGAAGGATCACTAGCCATAGGACCTGCCGCCTCAACAGTAAGGCGAGCCCACTTGGGCATTTGAGGTAGAGCAGGTAGAGGTGGGGGTGGTGGAGGTGGGGATGGTGGATCATCAACACCATCATCAGAATCATCCTCAAAAAGATCCAGAAGAGATGCAGTGGTCAGAGTAGGGAGAGGAGTAGACACTGGAGTCGGGGTAGCCACTGTGGGAAGGCGCTCGTCAAAGTGAACATCTCGTCAAAATAGGACCTCTTTGGAATCAGGATCAAACAACCTGTACGCATTAACATCCTCATAGTAGCCAACAAAAATGAGTGGTTGGCTCTTCCGCTCCATGGCTTGCCTCTGAGCATCAGGAATAAAAGCCCATGCCTCACTGCCAAACACTCTGAAAAAGGAAACATCGGGCTTGACATGAGACCAAGCCTCCTCAGGAGTCATATGTCGAATAGCCTTGTGAGGCATCCAATTCTGAATATAGTTGGCACAATTGACTGCCTCAGCCCAAAACGATGAATCCATGGACCTGGACTGAATCATACAATTTGCCATCTCCCATAAAGTTTTGTTCTTGCGTTCAGAGACACCATTCCGCTGAGGGGTGTAGGGAACAGTAAACTGATGTTGCAAACCATGCTCAATACAAAAATCTCTAAAAGCCTGATTCACATACTCCCCCCCATTATCTATACATATCCACAGAATAGAACAGCCAGACTGTTTCTCTACATATGTCTTGAAGATTCGAAATGAATCAAAGACATCAGACTTGTACTTAAGAAAGTACACCCATGTGCGTCTGGAGAAGTCATCAATAAAAGTGAGTACATACTTGGCCCCTGAAAAAGAAGGAGTGGGAAATGACATGAGGTCACTGTGAATCAACTCCAAGGGTGCCAAAGCATGAGAGGCTCTTCCCTTTGGAAAGGGATCTTTGTGATGCTTGCCAAGCACACAATCATGACAAACATCATTAGTGCAGGAAATCTATGGGAGCCCAAGAACAAGTGCCTGTGCACTCATCTGTTGAAGATATCTATAATTGACATGGCCCAAACGTTCATGCCAAAGCTTACTCACGGAATTTGCATGTGCTATAAGAGAAGAACCTGCACCCTTAGAGGGCTCAAATCCATCAAATCTATACAGACGAGATGTAGTGTCAATGCTCCCAGTAGCAACAACTAAATCAGAGTCATGGAGGTCCTGAATAAACACATCATGTGGTGAGAACTCAACTATCTTACCAGAGCCAGAGTGGCAAATCTAATAGATGGACAGGAGGTTCGTCGAGATGTCAGGGACAACTAGAACATCTTGCAGAGTACCCCCATCCAATGAGACAGAACCTGAACCCAAGATTGAAAGCTGAACCGAGTCACCCACTACAATCTGTGAAGTACCACAAGAGGCAAGAGAGGTAACCATCTGTTGAGTGTGATTCATATGGTGAGAAGCACCAGAATCTAGAATCCATGTGGACCCATAAGTCGAAGCTCGAGCAGTGAGAGCATGACCCTTCCCCATGGAAGGAGAAGACGCCTAAGGTGAGGAAATGTGATGCTACTGCATGGCTTCCTCTAAAGCCTCTAATCGTTTCCAACACCTGGAAACTGGATGTCCGTCCTTGCGACAGAAACTGCAAGTATCTCCTGATTTCTTCTTGGTCTTGGAGGAAGACTCACCAGACTGAGAAGATTTCCCCTGTTTTGGAGGAGATGGAGGTTGAGAATCAGACTTAGGAGGTGGCTTGGAGGGAGACTCACTGCCAACAGAAGTCTTCTTTGGCTTCAGTTTCTGCTTTTGCTTCTCTTTAGAGGACTGAGCAACCAATGCTTTGTTCTTGGACCCTAAGAGCGATTCCAACTAAGACAGGTGAGACTGCTCACGAGACAAATGCTCACAAAAGACATCAAAGGTAGGCATCGTAAAATGAGTGCCCAATCCATCCATGGTAGAGTAGAAAGCAGATGCAAAGAACTAAAAAGGACCCTGAAGCTTTGAAAGAATCAAGTGAATGCACTCTGTGTCTGTCTTGATTTTGCCACATCCTTGAAGAATAGATCGGGTAGTCTTGAATTTGTTCAGAAAATCTTCAATGGTGGGATAGGACTCAGGTAACAAGGAAACCAACTCTGCCTTAATCTGTAATGCCTGAATCTCATTAACTCTCCCGAAGAGAGATTCAAACTTCAACCACATAGCCCAAGGAGTGAGCAACGCATCAAGGTGAAACAGAAGACTATCAGAGACATGCAAGGAGAGCAAACCCATGGCCTCATCCATCATGTTCTTGTGTTGAAGAAGCTCATAAGGACACTACAATATAGGTTGAACCTCATCCAAACAAGACCACAACCCTCGTGCCCGGAGAAGCCTCGTCATGCGAGGTTTCCAGGTTTGATAGTTGTGTGAAGTCAACAACTCAACTGAAGGAGTTGTCATGAGAACAAAAAAAAACTCTGCACCTGCACCTGTACCTGCTTGTTGGTTTGTTTTATATTATGTGATCTTTCATAATAGACAAAAGATGCAGAAGGGTTTATTTGTTTTGAGAGTTTCAGTGTTCTTGATTTCTGATATAAATGATAGAAAGCGAGAAAAAAACACCCCCCCCACAATAGATAAACCCAACCCCTAGTACAAATTGCTGAGAAGGAAGTAGTGCATAAGAAAAAAAAATCAAACTGATATCTCATGTACATGGTGAAAATTCTGATAAAAAAGATCACAAATATGAATAGAGCATACTAAGAGCTTTCCAATGCCTATTCATTTTCGAAAAACGGAGTCCATTTGCCCATTGTACGGTCCCGAAAGTGCAAAAAGGAAGCCCAACTTTGACTGGTAAAAAGTACAGTCAAACAAAAGATTTTGGAAAAAAATCCACCACCACAAGGTCCGTCTCAGAATCACCTTTTTGACGCCTATTCGTTCACCAAAATCCGACTTCAGATGTGCAATCTAGGCCCAAAAAAACAACCCCCTCTCAAAAGACTAGAGAGGAGGAGGTGGTGGTGACGAACCAGGTGGAGGTGGGGCTCAGGCCAGGCGGAGGTGGTGCGCCTCGAGCGGAGCAGAGCTGCAGGGGGCGGAGGTGGCAGCAGGTGGCGACGGCGTGAGGCCGGAGAGGAGGCGGTGTTGCCGGAGGGGACGGTCGACGAAGGCTATCGAGGCCAGCGAGGGCTGCCGAAGTGTATAACCAGCGGGGCTGGGGTGGCCGGAGGGCTGGCGAGGGCCGGTGGGGCCGGCTTGACTGGTCCGCAGGCGTCGTACGGCGCCGAACAGTCAGGTTCGGTGCCCAAAAAATGAAAAAAATTTCCTTTTCTTTCATGCCCTCTTGGAATTTATTCACCTGTTTCAACCTGTGATTTTGGATTTTTTTTAAAAAATAAAAAATTTGTCCTGCATGTCGTAAAAAGACATTTTTTTCTCAATTTGCGTGCTAGAGTCATACGGCCTGGTTGGGAGAAAAAAAAATCACCCGGATGCTCAGAAGTCAAAAATGGACAAATTTTATATGAGTATAGGGGTTTCTGGGCCTTCTAAGCACGATGGTGAGGTCCATTTAGGCCCAAAGTGCTCGAAACAAACAATAAAATAAAAAATAAAAATAAAAACCTTAACCCTAAGCACAAAAAAAAAATGCCTGAAACCCCAGATCTACTTCCAATGCAAAATTCTCACATACAAGAACAAATAGCTGCAGATCTGAGCTCTGATACCATATTGGAGTTGAGAAATACAACACCATAGGAGCCTAAAGATCTTCTGCAAGCTGAATAACCTGTTACAAGGAGAAGCAATGAAGCAATAATTTGAAGAACTCACAAAACACAGGAAAAATATTCTCAAAAGATGAGAGCTCCAATTCACCAAAATGTATTGTGAAAAGATAATACAATGAAAAGAAAAATAACCTCTAATCGGTCAAGAAACCCTAAAAAGGGAAAACCCTAGGCTTGCACATAATAATTAATAAAATAATTAATTAATATGCACCTAATGTTAGCTTAAGTGTAAAAAGATAATTGGGAACTTAAAGAATTAAACAAATATTGTTTAATTAATCAAGTAAAGACCCAATTACTCTAACAACGGATCCTCATGTGCATCTCCTGCTGCAGAAAATGAATCCACTATGAAATGCCCCCAAGAAAGAATGCTTGAAGGGAAATAAACACATAACATAAGATAGAGCAAAAGAGGGATCTACCAACAGTGGGCAGGCCAATATGACATGCAGTAGAGGATGTTTGCATGCTACGTGTTGGCGACATTGCAGTCGGCAATACAGGTGGGTCTAACCTCTGATGAGGCGCCGACAACATTTGCACAGGAACATTAGCAGCACCTGAAGAATAATACATTAAATATATAAAACATTAAATATATGAAAAGTGCAAGAATTGTAAACAAGGATGAACCTTTATTATTAACATTTACATTTTCAAGTATGATGTATTTTGGGTACTCAAAGTGATAAGCCAAGAAAATCGTCATCACCTGAACTATCTGCAACACCCTGATCATGGCCACGAGTCTCATGACGCAATAATTGTTGTAAAAACAACACGTACATATTTTAGTTAATGACATAAAAGAGTATAAAATATAAACCATTATTGAACTTTTGTTATAATTAAAGCTTTTATTACTACTTACTTGCAAGTTGTCTACTGTTTGAATCAATGTTTGCACCCTCTCTCATATCTCAGCAGTCTGAGGCTCCACGGATGCCAAAGCAATAATCTCTCTACTAATTTTTCTAATAGACTTTCTTAACAATTCCATAGGGTTTGTGGAATTTCCAAGGTCATCATCGCTCAATCTTGTTGAGTCCACATCCCTAGAGAGGTGCTCAGGTACTGTAGCCTCCTTTCCCTTTCCCTGAACATCCGCCTGTGACAAGAATATCATTAACAATTACAAAATTAGTCTAAAACACTAAAAAAAAGAACATAAAAATTTAACAGTTTGCTTCTATCTAATTTGTACAATTACAATGAGGTTTACCTGCTCGGTAGAAGTGTCGTGACCTACATCCCTGTCTGTGTTATGTGATGGATCCATGTCGCCCTATGACAAAGAAAAAATATAAAAACGTTAGTGAAATTAAACCAATAGGCTTAGCAAAAAAACTTCATAATAAAATGGTATATTGGAGTCATTAATTGGAGTTTGGTTAATTTAAATGGTATATATTACGTACCATCCCCATGATAGTAACTTTGTTTGTATCTATACGATTCAAATTGTAATCGATTAGCAGCTCTTCCCCCGCACTTATTGATTTGATCACACATACAAACACATGATTTCCCTCGCGCGCCTCAAATATGCAATTAGGTTGTTTATTAGTTGACCCAGGTCGCGTACTATTTATAAAACCTACAATATTCCCTGTTGTTTTTGGCCTTCCATCAATGTATACAGCCACTCATTTACTTTGATCGTTATCTTTATGTTGTATATAATTTGCTGACAGTGCATACCTACACATACTTTTTTTATATCGAACAATCCACATCCAATTATTGTAATTGTAACAAGGTCCAACAAACTCCATCAATTCAACAACTTTGTTGTAACAGACCTTTATGTCGTCCATGGAAAATAGGCCCAAACCGTGTAACGACGAAGGTGCTATGCGATATATCCTATCGTTAACACAAAAATTGATGTTTATTGGAGGAAGTTCCTTGGGTACCCATTGTTTTTGTAGATGTTTGTACCTCAAGGGCACCTCAATGTCGCCTTCGGTTTCATCATCATAAGAACATGACCCCCCTTGAGAAGGGAAAAATTTCATGCGTCTATTGAATTTTCTTCTAATCTTTTGACCTCTAGTTGATCTCCCTATTGTAGACCTACTACATGTCTCACTTTTGTTTTCTATTCCTGCATTTCCCTCACTCGAGGAAGACACATCTAACAAATACCTATTAGTGGTACCTGCACTCCATCAAATGAGAGAGTTAATTGGTAATGAGAGAGATATTTTGCAAATGAGGGTAACGTTGATGAAGAAGTCGGCCCTAAAGTTGATGTTGAGATTAAAATTTGAATAAGTTCAATTGGGGCATCAAGTGTTGATAACTGTATTAGATTTGTTGCGCATGTCGAGGTTTGAAAAACTAAGGAAGTTATTTTTCCAAGTAATTTTAAAAAAATAAACTGTTTCTATAGGGTGTATTGACTTATACCTATCGATCCATGAGACTGTGCAGGATCCTCGTCAAAGGGGTTCAGGTTCCTACACATGTAATTCAATTATCTTATGTTACCTAAAAATTACATAGTACACAACATGAACAACATGAACTTTGTAGACAAAAAGAGTATTAAATAAAAAAAAGATGTTATCATCATAATCATTGTAAATTTTTTAATTCCTTACCTTTACTTTATGTAGACTATGTAGGATCCTCAACTAAAGGGTTGACGATGTCTGTAGTCAATGACCTGTTCCCACCAAGGGTGACAACATCACACAGGGGCTATACGTGAAATCAACACCATCAATTGAGCATCATAAGCATTACATTTGTAAGTTTATAACAATAAATACATATGTATCATAAGCATCATAAGCATCACATGATGTATCATCATATATGTAATTGAGCATTATAATTAGCATCACATATGTGTCATCATAAACATGTAACCCATCACATATGTATCATAAATCACCATCGATCACATAGGTAATAAACAATCCACATTCTATAAATAAACACAAAGTTCAAAAAATGTCACATGTATCATCATAAACATGTAATCCATCACATATGTATTTTAAATCAACATCCATCACATAGCTAATAAACAATCCAAATTCCATAAATAAACACAAATTTTTTAAAATGTCACCTAAATAGTCACTCTCCCTATCTCCATCTCCTCAGGGTGGCATAGTTCTACTATAAGGACCTATTAGAGGTCATGGAACATGAATTAAAAATATTAAAAGGTGCATCATAAATTAATTATGTAATGGCATTAAAATTCAAAACATAATGAACTAATTATGTAACCATATAAGTCAAAAAAAATTCTATCAAGAAATCAATATTAAATAGAGAATATTAAATTTCTACCATACATTTCATTCATCATCATGACCATCATGATCATCATCACCATCATCATCATCATCATCATCATCATCACCACCACCACCACCACCACCACCACCACCACCACCACCATCCTCGTCTTCGTCATCATTATCGTCATCATCACCATCACCATCACCATCATCAACTTCTTCTTCTTCATCATCATCGAGTAACTGTCGATCATGATCATCATCTACATCATCTTCAACTTCTTCGATGTCTTCTTCTTCAATCAAATTATACTTTATCGACCTTCCTCTTGGATCATGTCTAACAACAAATGACCAACCCGGTTTATGTGGAACCTCTGAGTAAAATACCTGCTCTCGTTGGCTTGGAAGAACATAGGGCTCATCCCCAACTGGTTCAAATGACCTTGTATTAACCATTGTAAAACCATTATCATGTTCAATAACAGTTCTACCAGGATCATTTGTATTCAATCGTAGCTTGTACCATTTAACGAAGAACAAAGCTAATTTGAGGGAATTAAAGTCGCACTCAAGTATATCATCCAAAATGCCATAGTATCGATTTTGAGACTCTTGAGGATGTATGTCGTTTCTTGATGAAATATTTGTCACCTCAAAGATTGCAGTTATCCCAGAATCACAAGTTTTCTTCATGTCATCCAAATTTTTGATGCGAAATTTATGACCATTGTAGCACATAGCGTTGTGGTGTTTGACCTGCGATATATCAAACATGTAAAAATTATTGCATCGTGAGTTGATAAACATATTGGTGATTAATAAATTTATACGTACCTATTTATCTCTTAAACCATATGCTAAATCAATTTCCCTTTGCGTAACATTGGAATCTCCATTACGATGAGCTTCTTTAACCAATGAAGTCACACCTTCCCATGTTAATGTGCGAGCAGAATGTTGACAACGTTCAATCCATACCGTCATCCAATCAAGATTGTTTGCAATATACAAATGTAGTGCATCCCACTCTCGACCAACTATACAAAAAATAAATAGACGTCTTAAAACTGATTTATTTCAAAAATTAAGAATTAATTAACTACAATAACATCTTATAATTACCTCTCATTTTCCTCAATCTACCTTTCCCCGTCAAGTACTCCCCTTCGAATTTGTTAATGGGGTTGGGATCCCCAAATGCGATCCATGTGGATCTTTGCTGCAAACTTAGGAAGATATTCAAAAATGTACACCATAGTCTGGTATACCATATATCCCTCCACCATAGAACCCTCAGGATGTGCTCTTTGTCGAACCAAAGCCTTCAAAAATTTCAAG
The DNA here is from genome assembly GCF_030272615.1 of Cryptomeria japonica. NCBI lineage: Eukaryota > Viridiplantae > Streptophyta > Pinopsida > Cupressales > Cupressaceae > Cryptomeria > Cryptomeria japonica. The sequence goes on from NC_081410.1 coordinate 10,021,624, forward strand.
TGCCTCTCAACCATCCACATTGACCTAGTGTGTACAAGTCCACACAATTCAATCTCCTCAACTTGGTGTATGAGGTAGTGTTCTTGTGCATTGAAAAAAGCTGAAGGTAGACACTTTTGCATTTCATACATTAGATGAGGAATTTTTCTCTTCCAATATTTTATATCTTCTTTATGGATTTCTTTACATAACCACCTACAAGATATTCAAGACGCAAAAAAATATATTACATAACATGTAAAACAAATCACAAATATAATATCTATACAACGAACTGAACAAATATCACTACTTACCTTATGTGTTTTCCAAGATCATATATGACTTTCTTGACATTATTGTCGAAGTCGTCTGGGAGAGATAGAGGTAGAACGTACTACAACAATTATAAAATTATCTTTCATTTTTTTCTAACATAATACAATGAAAAGTACATGTGCAATATACAAATATATAGTAAAAACACAAGAACATGAATTACCTTAATGAAGGTATGCCAATCATGTGTTTTCATCCCTGGCCCAATTTCACTTTTCTTTGATATGAGATTGTTTATGTTCGCAACAAATCCTGTGGGAAATCGAATTTTTTGTATGACTTCTTTTATAGCATTGCTTTTTTGATCCGTTAATAACCAAGGAAGGTCACTTATATTAATCTGGTCTCCATGGCTATTTGATTGAATGACATTTTTCATTGCATGATTGGAATCCTGAATGTCACTACAAATTTTGACATTTTTTTCTTTGTCACGCCTTCCATCCAATATTTTTCATAATTTCTCTGTTATATTCTTTCCAATATGCATAGTATCAAACAAATGCACAATTTGTAACTGCTCGTAGTAGGGCAACCTACTAAATTGTCAGGAATAAATTTTTAGTCCCTTAGGAAGGTGGTCATTTATGCCTTGATGACCTTCACGATCATCAATCACATCATCAGTAAACAAAACACAATAGAAAAGATGTTTTATGACATAAACCATTAGATGGAATGGCATTACCTTGACAAATAATTATATTATATTCCAACTTCCACAAGTGAGGTGTCATTCTTCGTGGCTTTGATGTATTCCCTTCTTTCCCATTGAAAATATGTTTTTCAATATTTCGATACTTATGATTTTTGTGGAGAAAGTGCCTATACTCATCAAACACCTGCTTTCCTAAACTTTTTGAATGACGAGATTTCATCTTTGGACCACAAACTAGACATGCAAATTTTCCCTTTGTTTGAAGACCTACAAGATAATGTATAATTGGATTAAATATGTTAATCTTTTTAATTATAATTATCATGTGCAACTTGAACACTATAACATACCACAAAAATATGTTAGCCCTGGGGCATCGTGTATTGTCTATACAAGCATCGCATGGAATTGAAATTGTCTTTGTCCTATTGGTCTAGAGACGTCATACATAGTGAGACCATTCCATAACTCCAGCAACCCATCGATAAGAGGCTTGATATATACATTCATATCTTTAACTTGGTACTTACCTAATCGAATGAACAAAAACATTACATAATTATTATGACCATTTTACTGCAATATTTATAATTAAATGTTAACGATTATTAAATGATAAAATAGCTGGAACAATCATTGCCAACATTATGTGCTCCCTCTTTATTGACATCCATGGAGGAATGTTATTGTTGATAACAAAAAAAGGCCACACTGAGTAAACAGATCTCAGCTCTCCAAATGGATTGACACCGTCCGCTGCCAATGAAAGCTTGAGATTACGAGGTTCTTCTTTAAAGTGTGGCCACTTTTCCTCTATGTCCATAAATGTTAAACCATCCGCAAGCATTCAAATAATGTCATCTCGACTTCTATTGTGTGCACGGTAATCCATAAATTGTGCCAAGCTAGTGCACTTGAATAATCATTGCATACGTGGAATAATGGGAATATAGCGAATAACCTTGCAAGGAACCCTTTTTGTTATTTGATCTGTTCGATATCTACTTATATGACATTTGGGGCATTCAGTTCAAAATTCATGTTGTTTGTGATATATAATATTATCATTAGGATAAGCATCTATTGCTTGATACTCCATTCCAATATCTTTCATAATGGTAGATAATTCTCGGTATGAGCAAGGTAGAATATTTGATGGTGGTTACAAAAACTCACCTATCAATCTACAACAAAAAAATATAATTTGTTAATATAAAGAAAATTAATGGTACAACACGATTCACCATTTATTATGACATATATGACATACCTTAACATACGTGAGATTGTTATGTTGGATAAACCATTCATAACCTTCAAGTTCACCAACAACAATATAGAAAAGAGAAGAGTTGTCTGGGAGCCTTCGTAAAGGGCCTCAAATGCCTTCTCAAGTAGAGGGGCATCATGAACAACATCAAGGTCATATTCATCATCATGATCAATTGCGCTAGTACTAAATGTGTCATGGATCAATGTATTTGTACCATCATCTTCAATTGTGTTTTGTGGCTCATGATCGTCATCTTCCATGGGATCATTATCTTCAGCTTCGATATTCACACCTCCATGTTCCTCCATTTCGAAAACCATATTCTTCGGGTTGTGTTGATCCATATCATGTGCTCTAGGGTGCTCGACCTATATAAAATTGATAAACATAAATAAACCATGATCATGATCTCATCATCAAGTGATTTCTTATGTATATAAATTGTTAAAATGATATAATGAAAAACTTACCAATATATGATAATCATGTCCACCTTCAATGTGACCATGCAGCCTACAATGTTTCTTAGTTGTTTTGATTAGAAGTCTTCTAGTCTTTAACCCCTTACAAATTTTACAAGGACAATAACATTTTCCATCACCTTTTCTTTTCAAGTTAGACCACAATCTAGCAATTGTCTCCTTATTTTGTTGTTCGTTGATATTGTCTGACATGGTCTTTCTTCACAGGCAAAAAAATCAGGCTATAGAACTAGTTATATAGAAGTTGAAATGTTAATTATGAAATCACATTTTAGTATAATATACCAAATTAAATTACTTGAACATAGAAATTATGCAAATTGAACCAAAACCATTTAACACTCATTGATGGCCACAAGGCCAAATCAATGTATCTACGCTTCAAACTCCTTACTCTAGGCTTTGAGGACCCTACAACAGGTCTATTAATTTTACCATTATAATTATTTTTTAATGGATGAGGATCTATATTTGTCATTTCCAAAATAATGTTATGCATATGCACAAAAAGAAAGGTAACTGGAAAGAGTGACATCCTGTTGTGATGTATTCACACATCACCCCATTGCAAATGGGGACCCCCACTTTTTCGGTTTCTAGGTTAATTGTTTTAGCTTAGTTGGTTGTTGTCGAGTCTTTGTTGTTAACCTTTTGTTCATAGTTGCTCAGGAGCTGGCCAAGTCTTTCTCTTTGAAATGAAGTGAGGTTTAACATTCCCTTTGCCTAGCCAAGGCATAATCCCTTCCACTTTTGTTGATCCTATCAGTGGGTGCCCAAACCCAATCACTCCCATTTCCATTTCCACCCTTTCATTACCCCCTTATACCTCCCACTCCACTTTATTCCCCAATGTATCCTAACTCCAACCCCTTCTACCTCCCACATCCTAAACCTCTTTCCCCCCCATGTATCTCCTTCTTCCATCATTTATATCCATTATGTCCCCCTTTCCCCACACATCCCATTCTCTCCTCTTTCTAGCTACCCTTAACATTTCCTACCCACCCCCCCCCCCCCCCCCCCGCCTCATATTTCTCTCCACCATATCATATCATTCTTTTGGGCAAGAGAACCTAGCACAAGATGGCCACCATGAAGAAAATTTAGTAATAGGTCAAGGTTTTTGAGTTTTGTTATGAATAACATCTTAGAAGACCATATTTCATGTTATGAATTTCATTAAGACCATTAGATGGTGTATTGAGTCCTAGTGGGGATCATGATGATCAATATTGTCAAAATTGTCACTATGTTGCAAATATGTCTCAATGGGTAAAATGTGATGTTTAATGATATGTAAAGGTCTTATAGACCTATTTGAACCTATTTCTATAATTTTTGAGTCATAGTGATCTTGGGTTGAGTCTAGGAACAATTTTTGACAAAGTTGCTAATATTTTCAACATTGTTAAAGCAACGTTTTGTGCATTTTATGAGCAATTAGGTGTTAGTTTGTTGATACAAGTTTACAAGGTGGTTCTAACCATTGAGGGAGGATTTGGATTTTTTTAATAAGTCACTCTCCATGACCAAGGGTCGGTTGATCATTGTAACTAAACACAATTAATGAATATCTCAGTTTTACCCTGCAATTTCTGAGTGCTTTAACGTTGTAGACTGATATATTGGAGTTTGGAATTCCTTATCATGTTATATTCATTTAAAAATCTCTTTAATGTGTTATAGGGGTCAATCCTCTTCAATCTCCCTTTGGTTTCATCTTTTTTCGTTATGTATTTCAAAAGTTATAGCCAAATTGGTGAAAATTGTCAAAAACCTAGTCTAGGGTAACCCGAGGCAAACTAAAATGCATTAGGTGTCATTTCCATGTTGATAAATCCATTTCAAGGCATGGGATGATCCATAAAATCATGTATTTTGTTTTTTGAATCATTGCAGGGTCTCATGAGCATTTTGGCATGTGCAAATATGTGGAAGGTGTTGATTTTTGTGTCTTAATCTGAGAACACAGTGTATGCATGGAGTTTGGATGGTGTTATTGACTCAAGGGTCCTTGAATGGTACTGTTAAGGGATTGGGGAATTTTTGAGGGAGTTATAAACATAATACAAGTGTTTGGTGACCAAAAAAGCACATCAATCCGTGAGGGTGTATGATTGTCCTAAACTTTGCATTGACTGTCACAATTTGACAGTGAGTTGAGTTAGTCCATTAGCGAGATTGGGAAGGAGTTTGGTATTTATTTTGGTGTTGGTGGAAGGTTTAAGGAGGTACACTATCATCATAATTAATGTTAGAGAGTATTGTGAAGAATAATGGCCATGAAAGGAGTGACTATCCTAAGTGCTTGAGACTGTCACAAAAAGTGAAGTTTGCAACAGTGAATCTTCCTTTGACCTTTGGGTGGTTGGGAGGGTAAAGACCCATGGTGGTATATGTTGAGTGGTTGTTGTAAGAGTTTCAAAAAGTACATTGGTTTTTGGATATATAATACATTTTGTGAGTTGAGTACCAGGGGGATTAGAAGACCCAGTTGAAGGAGGATTTGTGTGAATAAGGGTTGAGGGTGTTGGTGGTGATTGAATGTTGGAGAGTTGGATTGTGACTTAGACATGTTTATTTGTCCTTGTAGCATCGTAAATTGTACGCACTTGCTAGGGTGGTACAATTTCACACCTAGTTTAGCACCTGCCTTGGCGCATTTTTCATTTTGCATTGCATTTCCCCTTTAGCACTTAATTAATTAAATTAATTAGGTTTAAGGTTCTATTTTATCATCTCCCATATCATAAAGTTGGGCCCTTTTCATTAAAGTGTGCCCCTTTCATTTTATTCCTCCAATACATCATTTAATCAAAAAACCCTAATTAGGTCCTATTTTGACACTTGGGGGCTTGATTTCGGGGGTCAAAACATCTCAAAATCACCTGTAACTTTGGGATTCTCTCTAAAATCATCATATCCGATGGCCCTAAAAATTTGGTGAAAATTTGTCGGGACCATGGCGCCCGGAGTGCACACGGTCCTGGACATTTTTCCTGAAATTTTAGGAGCGCGATCCAATCATAAAATAAAGCTTAACCCCAAGAAATTGGCGGGAGATTCAATCTCTAGGTCGGCCAAAAGTTGAAATTAAGACCTAGGGTTTCCTATATAAGAGCTCTCTTTCTTCATTTGAAAGGATCCAAATTTTTTGTTTTCAAGGACCTTCTATGCAGCGAAAGAGCAGATCTTTGAAGACTTCAACAACATTCAACATCCATCCATCAAGCATCTATCAATTTCATTCATCCATTTAGGGCTTTGAAGGCATTGAAGAACAATAGGGGGTCATCGACTGAAGATTGGCTTGTACCCCTCCCTTGGGGTTGGGTATGATTTCATGTTGTTTTCATGTCTTTGCATAAGCCTCATTATATCATTTGTATTCATGCTTTAGATCACTTTGCATCTTGATTTAGAGCATTTACATTATCATTTGCAAGCAATTAAGGTTTACTTTCTAGGTTGCTCTAGCTTGCTTACTTTCATTTTAGGATCTTGCACACACACAAGGTCTGCACACACTACTTTTACAATACAACTTGGCTATTCGTGGAGGTGGAAATCACCAAAGCGGGGGTTTGACTAAGGCAAAACCCTATATAGCTGCCCACCATACCTTTTCAGATATAAGTGCAGGTTTCGGGATTCGGACGACACGGCAAGTTGCAAATCCGATGGAAGTGAACCGAGATAGAACAACACACCAAATTTTAGAGAAAAAGACCAAGACAGGGGCATGGGGTGCCCTGGTCCTGCCAGGACAGGGGCACTGGGCGCCCTGGTCCCTGGGACAGGGGCGCTGGGCGCCCTGGTCCTTCTGTCAGACAGCAAGTTTCAGACAGCTTTTCAAGTTACCAAACAGCAGTCTCAGGAGCAGTTTCAAGAGCAGAATCAGGACAGTGGCGCCTACGCCCCCGTCCCGAACATTTCCACTCAGATTTTAACCCCAGGTACACATCTGCATTCTCCTTTTATCTTTGTGTTTACAGCTTTTCATCACTTAATATCAATCTTGCAATCTTGTTACTTGTTCATACTTGCACTCTAGGGCTAGTAGTTTAACTTGCATCATTTTATCTATCATTTGCAACAAAGGAATAGAAATCCTAATAGGTAGCCCATGGCTCTCTCTTCTACAAAAAGAAGTAGCCAATTGTGTGATACCTCTAGGCTCTTTCGTATTCCACAAGTGTGTGATTGAAAGTGAGATTAGGGCATGTTTGCTTAGTATCACTTTTTCCCCTACACATTTTGGTGAACCTGACGTGAATCTTATTATTGCTTTTTCTTGCATTACATTTGTTAGATCTAAATCTAGATTTAGCGTGTTTCATTTAAGTTTCATAAAAAAAAAAAAGAAAAAAAAAAGAAGGAAAAGAAAGAGTGTGTTTTGTTTCTTTGCATTGTGTGTTTAAGTTTTATGCAATTTTTATTTCCAAATGTCAGATTTTTATTTGCAAGATGTTCATATGTGTGATGATGTATGCAATTATGTTGATTATGAGTTAGATGAAGCTTTAGATGAGTTTTTGAACCCTAAAGATACCAAACCTTCATTTTACCAAAAACTCATAAACATTGTTACTATGCCATTTCGTTGTGATGAGAAAGATAAGTCGAATGATTCCTCTCAAGGGTACATTCCTATCAACTCTTCCACTAAATCTAGTAACATGGTTGTTTTCAATGATCCCCTCTATGAAGAGATATCTCCTTTTGAATCAAAAGATAAACCTTTTAATAGATATGATCATGCTTTGTTGGATGATGCCCTTGATGACTTGGTGGCTCCTAAAAAATGCTCCCTTCATGAGGATCCTTTTGTGCAAGAAGATGACATTATCCCTACATTTCCTAGTGATGGCATTTCCTTTTCCAACAAAATTCCCACTAGAGATGATGAATTAATGATAAATGCTTACCCTCCTCCTAAAGTTTGTCTTACCCATAAGCATCCCTTAGAGAAAGAAGATGAAATAATAAGAAACTCCCCTAGTTCTCTCTCCCCTAAAGATCATATTGAACATATTTTGAGGAAAGAGGATGAGTTTAACACATCTATTGATGCTCTCCCTCCTAAGGATGAGGAATTAATAAACAATGTTATCTCCTCTCCCGAAATTGACAATACTTCAAACATTCCTTTCAACAACTTCACTATTTGGGATGAATCATTAGAAGAAGGTGTAGATTATTCTCTTCCCCATGAGAGAACCCTAGCCAAAGGGGATGAAATCAAGATTGAAAACTCCCTTGATAGTTTCTCACCTTCCTTGAATCTCAATCATTCTCCCTCTAAAAATAAAGTATCTCCCTCTCCTCAACTTGGTTCTACTCATAAGGAAACCCTAGTTCAAAGCAAGATGGTTAACATCTCTTTCAAAGATCTCCCTCTCAAAAGTGAGACTTTAGAGAGTAATTTTGATCCTTCTCCTAGAGAGTTTATTCCCCATGTAGATCCTTTGATGATAGAGGATGATATGACCTTTCATAGTATTACTCTTCCTACTGGAACATCAATGCCTACCCCTTGTCTCTCTCCTAAAATTGATTTAATCCGTGATAATATTTTAGTGCAAGAGAAGACTATCAATAATTCTTCCAACACTTTTGTTCATTCCTCTAAACCATCCTCAATTAATTTGATACGTGTGAATGAAACACCTAACAAACCTCTCTTCACTGTCCAAGGTGCCTGTCCTTCTCAAAATTCTCAACCTTTAAATAAGCCTATCTTAGTGGTCCAAGGTGGTTATGCTAATGATTCTTTTTGCACTCCTAAGAAACCTATTATTACTATGCAAGGAGGTTATTCTACTAAGAGCCCTTATGAGTATGCTAAGCAACTGACTAGAGAGAGTTATAATGCGGTTGCTCATACCTATAACACAAGAAACAATAGGCAACCTAATCCTCCTCCAGTTATCCCAACTTCACTTCCTCCTTCCCAACCTATTCTTCCTCAAGCTCCTCATATTTCACAAATGCTTAGTAAGTACTATGATCTCATAGAACTTAAAGCTACCCCTGCTAAGATATCCCTTTGGGATTTGATCCAAACTTCTTCCACTCATCATGGAATGTTACAAGATGCCTTGAAAGATTTGAATGTTCCTCCACCTAATACATCTAGTATTATAGTGTCTTTGGTTAACTCTGTGATGAATCCTAAAGCTCAAATTGTGTTTACTCAAGATGAGTTGCCTAGTAGCGAAATTCAACATCAATATGATCCCTTGATGATTGTGGTTATCATAAATGACACTGCTATAAGACGAACACTGGTAGATAATGGTTCTGGCCTTAATGTGTGTAGCGTTAATCTATTGCATAAGATGAATGTGGATACATCCCTTATTGAGCCTGACTCTCATCCCATTCGAGGCTTTGATAATGTGGCTAAGTCTTCATTAGGTATTATCACCTTACCCATCACAGTGGGACCTGTTACTTTGCCTACTCCTATCCATGTTATGTCGAGAAATCTAACATACAACTTGTTATTAGGGAGACCTTGGATTCACAATATGCAAGTTGTCCCCTCTACATTGCATAGACAAGTTAAATTTATTTATAATAATAAGACATATACCTTGATAGGTGATACTAATTTTCAAGCTTGTTTGCAAACATCTACTTCCAAAGGGAGTTCTTCTAAGCCTTCCTCTTCTAGTGATGACTCGTTAAACAAGATACCTATGGATGAATCATTACCCTCTGATAATCAAAATTCTTTGGATGAGTCTGAAGTTCCTGAAGAAGATTCTTCTCAACTTGAATCTACACATGAAAAGGCTTTTGATCCTGAGAAGGTTCTCGCAGAAGACGATTAGGGATCTCTTGATTTCAATCCCACCTTTGTAGGTGAGTATAGGGTTCCTCCTAGAGAGCTTAAAGTTAAAAAGAAGGAAGAAACTAGAGATCAATCAGTCTTACCTGAACCTATGAGCAATAATTTTGTGGCTGCTTCTCAAACTTCTTCTCCTCACACCTCTAATTCTAAAGAATTTGATTCTTTGTCTTATGAAAAACCACCTTTTCTTTCTGAAATGGCTAATCGTTATGGTCATGGTTTTCATATTTTGGCTAAGAGTGGCTACAGTGGAAATGGTTGTGGCGCAAATGAACAAGGAATTAAAGTTCCTTTAGAACATAACATGCATGAATATTCATTTGGACTTGGATATAATCTTTCTAAGCCCACCAAAGCATCTAAAAGACCATCTCTCAATGTGAATGCTATATTTAGTAGTGATGATGATCTCACTTCAACTAAATCATCTTCTACTTCTATCAACTCTCATTCCCCTCATAAGGAAATCTTGGCGATGAAAAAATCTCTTTATGAATCCCCTCAAATTTCTAAATTCACTTATGAATCTTTATCTCCTATTCATCATAAAGTCCTTTCCTCCAGGGATAAGGCTCTAATAAATTACACTCATCCCTCTTCTAAGATTTCTTGTGACTTTTCTTCTTCAATTTTTATCACTTTATACATGTTTTTGATCTCACTTATAGTTGAGCATTTAGCATGTCATATTCAAATACCTCATTCAGTCTATCATGTCTTTAACTAACATTAATGGCTATTATGTTGCTCATCATTATGTGACATTGGTAGCTCATTTACTAGGGGCTCATTGTCATTCATGATGGTACAATTTCAAGTGCAATCATATTTTTGAAGCAACATAATAGCCCAATTTTTCTATGTTATCTCTTGTTTCTATGGGGTAATAATGTGGAAATATTGATCATCTTTTCTTTAGAATCCTCTTTTCTTTAGAATCCTCTTTTCCTAGATATGGGAGAAGATGTGTATTCTCTTTCTTACCTTACCCACTTCTTGTGAGGAGCATTTTACATACACTAATGTCTTGCTTGCATGAACTCATGTGAGTATGTAGTACATTTTTCTTATGTCTAAATCTCTCCCTAGAAGATTGTGTAAGTCCTTCTCATTGTCCTTATCCTTGGGAGGCAATGATCTTTCCTTCTTCTTTTTTTTTTCTAAGGATCCACTTTTTCCTATTTCATGGATGGTGTGAACTTTATTACTTGATGTTATTCCTTGTATGCATTTGTTGTTGTTTGTTCAAGGATTCTCTCTTACAAGAGGTGTAAGTCCTTGACTACAACCTCTTTTGCACTTGGTAAAATACATCCATAATGAATTCACTCTCCCAATTGGGTTAAAAAGAGCGTCATCCTTCATTAAGAATCACTTTCACCTCACAAAAGAAGGAAGTATTGCATTCTTATTCTCTTCTTTGTCTTATTCTAGAAGATGTTATATTTGTCTAAGACAATTCCTCTCGGGGATAGGTGTCTTTTGTACAAAGATCTCTTCTCCTCTAAGGATCTCCTTTACACATACTACAAGATATCCCTTGTCAACTATCTTATCCTTGCTTAAAGAGTGCAATACTCTCTTGCTTGGATCTATGACATTGTTGCATTTTTGGGGTATCTTCTTTTGTGATGAAGGTAGGTATCCTTGTTCTACTTTGCTTATGACATAAACATTACACTTTTTGAGCAATAGGTCATTCTCGGAACCAGAGCACAGACTCTTAGAACGAGATGTCTCCATTTTTCTTTTATGCAAGGTGATTATTCTCGGAACCAAAGCACAGACTCTTAAAGCGAGATGTCATGCTTTTGTACTATACATATACAGGTTGTAGCATACTCGGGCATAGACTCCTATGAGATGCTTCTAACCTCACTTACACACACATGCACGAGGTTGAGTGGAACTAGCGGCATAAGGCTAGACTTTCTCACTCTCCTCCCTTACATGGATCACCTAGACAGACTCTAGGGGCTAGTTTTCCATGTCCTTTGTCCCATGGATCACCTAGACAAGATCTAGGGGCGAGAGGTCCATGTTTTCTTTCTCACTATTCTTTTCATGGATCACCAATGTGTGTATTCATGCTTTTTTCCTTTCTTTTCTTCTCTTTGCATTTTGTTTCCATTTACATCCTTCATCTTGTGTTAGAGAACTCTCAAATCCTCACACTCTTTGTTGTGTTGGAATTGAGATTTAGTCCTCTTTCTTACCAAATGATTCTCCATTATTTTTTGATCTCATATCAAATCTTCTTGTGAGCATGTGTCATCAATATTCTTTAACAATTCGAAGTGGTAAACATGATACCCTGTTTCAACTCACTAAAATTAGCAAGCCGAAACAGGGGGGGGCATATAGCTACCCTCGAATTTTCATCACCTTCCTTAGTAAGAATTAGGTGATTTTGTGATCTAACGTGTGTTTTGTAAAGTGCGGTTCCTAACTGTGTACTGTAGATACCGCTGGGGGCTTCGTTCGACAGACTTATAGATATATCCTTTTTCAAATAATGTTTACTTTTTTGTACTTTAGCTTGCATATGCACGTAGTGTTCATATGACCGCTAAAGTGGGGGCTAAATGTAGCGTCGTAAATTGTACGCACTTGCTAGGGTGGTACAATTTCACACCTAGTTTAGCACCCGCCTTGGCGCATTTTTCATTTTGCATTGCATTTCCCCTTTAGCACTTAATTAATTAAATTAATTAGGTCTAAGGTTCTATTTTATCATCTCCCATATCATAAAGTTGGGCCCTTTTCATTAAAGTGTGCCCCTTTCATTTTATTCCTCCAATACATCATTTAATCAAAAAACCCTAATTAGGTCCTATTTTGACACTTGGGGGCTTGATTTCGGGGGTCAAAACATCTCAAAATCACCTGTAACTTTGGGATTCTCTCTAAAATCATCATATCTGATGGCCCTAAAAATTTGGTGAAAAGTTGTTGAGACCATGGCGCCCGGAGTGCACACGGTCCCGGACATTTTTCTCGAAATTTTAGGAGTGCAATCCAATCATAAAATAAAGCTTAACCCCAAGAAATCGGCGGGAGATTCAATCTCTAGGTCGGCCAAAAGTTGAAATTAAGACCTAGGGTTTCCTATATAAGAGCTCTCTTTCTTCATTTGAAAGGATCCAAATTTTTTGTTTTCAAGGACCTTCTATGCAGTGAAAGAGCATATCTTTGAAGACTTCAACAACATTCAACATCCATCCATCAAGCATCTATCAATTTCATTCATCCATTTAGGGCTTTGAAGGCATTGAAGAACAATAGGAGGTCATCGACTGAAGATTGGCTTGTACCCCTCCCTTGGTGTTGGGTATGATTTCATGTTGTTTTCATGTCTTTGCATAAGCCTCATTATATCATTTGTATTCATGCTTTAGATCACTTTGCATCTTGATTTAGTGCATTTACATTATCATTTGCAAGCAATTAGGGTTTACTTTCTAGGTTGCTCTAGCTTGCTTACTTTCATTTTAGGATCTTGCACACACACAAGGTCTGCACACACTACTTTTACAATACAACTTGGCTATTCATGGAGGTGGAAATCACCAAAGCGAGGGTTTGACTAAGGCAAAACCCTATATAGCCGCCCACCATACCTTTTCAGATATAAGTGCAGGTTTCGGGATTCGGACGACATCGCAAGTTGCAGATCCGACGGAAGCAAACCGAGACAGAACAACACACCAAATTTCAGAGCAAAAGACCAGGACAGGGGCGTGGGGCACCCTGGTCCTGCCAGGACAGGGGCGCTGGGCACCCTGGTCCTTCTGTCAGACAGCAAGTTTCAGACAGCTTTTCAGGTTACCAAACAGCAGTCTCAGGAGCAGTTTCAGGAGCAGAATCAGGACAGTGGCGCCTGCGCCCCCGTCCCGAACATTTCCACTCAGATTTTAACCCCAGGTACACATCTGCATTCTCCTTTAATCTTTGTGTTTACAGCTTTTCATCACTTAATCTCAATCTTGCAATCTTGTTCCTAGTTCATACTTGCACTCTAGGGCTAGTAGTTGAACTTGCATCATTTTATCTATCATTTGCAACAAAGGAATAGAAATCCTAATAGGTAGCCCATGGCTCTCTCTTCTACAAAAATAAGTAGCCAATTGTGTGATACCTCTAGGCTCTTTCGTATTCCACAAGTGTTTGATTGAAAGTGAGATTAGGGCATGTTTGCTTAGTATCACTTTTTCCCCTACACAGTCCTATTTGAGTGTGATTCAATGGTTGGGTGAGGGTTGGTGATTATGGGTGTGTTTTGGGGTATTAAATCCTTTTGAGTAACTTGTGGCCTTGTGAGGGGTTTTGTTAATCAGTGAAGGGTTGACACCTAATTGAAAAGGTGAGTTGGGAGAAATATCTCCCTAGTTAGTTGAGTTTATTGGATTCTCCACATCACCATGCCTTTTTCGCTATCGATCCATTCAAACTTCCACCCAAAGATTCAATCTTGTCAAAGTTCAAAATAAATTTCCTTGTTGTCCTTACTATCTTGCATCAACTTTCACATCACTAGGTAGTCTTTTTCTTAGAAATGTCATCTTTCATGGTAGGATACCATCTCAGTCCCTTGATTTAAGTTAGCTTACCTTTAAGATTTATCATTTCCTAGGAAGCCATACCTCCCAAGGTAACAATGATGCAAGATAACAAAGTGTTCATGTGGCTAGTTTGTTCAAGGGGAAAATGTCACTAATCAAGTTGAAATGTCGATTTCTCAATCTGCCTAAGCTAAAAGGTTAAAATAAATTACAAAAGATAGAACAAGGCTATGATAAAATGAATCATCAGTATTACCTAAACCCACATTATCAACAAAATCTAGAAATAACCTTGTATGTAAATAATTTATCATACCAAAATTGCCAATTCTAACATGAAAATCAGACCAAGAAAAGCTCTAGAACAACTACTACTATTCATTCACATGTTCCTTATTAACCTCAATCACCATGAAAGATGCACAAATTGATTATAACAAAGAAGATGTTTCATAAATGTAAATATTAATTCAGGACTAAGGAAAATGAAAGAAATAGAAGAATACCAAGCAATCAAAAAAGACTACCAATACCATTGCAAACTATGAACTTCATTTCCATTAATTCTTCAAAATATACCAGCAAAGCACAAGTATTCAATCTACAACCTATTGCTAAATGTCTTTTGAAATAAAACAAACTAAGTAGTGTTACTAAACTTGGACCTTAAATAATCAATTCTTAGACCCTAAAAATGAATTTTGAAATTACATTTATAGGGAAAAAATTTCCTCAAAATTAGAGATTAAAATCCACCAAAAACCTTATCAAACTAAGAGGTAGAATCAACACACAAGATACTAGCCTATAACTGAATTAAGAACTATAAGTTGACTCATGAAAATGAAATATAAGTCAGAAGGAACTTAGAATATGGAGTCAAAGAAGCATGGAGAACAAGAAAAAGAGGATTTATCTAGGCCCCCACCCCCAAGATGACTCCTCCAAAATTTTAAACTTAGGTGCACAAGCAACAAGATGAAGAACAAAGGCCAAAGTAGGTTGTAACTACCATGAACCCATCCTTCCAAAGTGATGAGCATCTAGATGTTCCTAAATGGCTACAATTCTACTTTGAAAGGATAAAGAAGAGAGTATTGAAGAAAGTAAGTTTGCAAAACATGATCGTTGAGGTTGAGGCCGCAAGGAAGCCAAAGAAGGCAATGACTTTGTATGCCACCTAAAACTATGCAAAAGGAGAGATAGTTGCCAATACCCTAAACTAGAGAAGATTTAGTAAAAACTGCCAATACCCTAAACTAGGGTAACCTGAGACAGTAAGAAAATGGTTTGGGGGTCATATAGAGTAGCTTTATGTTGTATGTTAATTATAAATCGTGACCCCGACACCAAGATTTATAAGACATTGGAAATTCTTAAAGGCCAAACATACCCATTGACCTAGAGCAAATATGAATCCATCCGCCTAGCTACTGCCTACCTAGAAATTGCAACCACCCTCAACAATTAATCACTAATGTTGTAGTGTGTTATTTTACTCTAATGATATCCTTCATGATGAAAATGTGGTTAATACTTTTTGGCATGCGATGTGCTATTAATCTACCTCCTGATCTGAGCATTTAAACGGTCATTTCTTTAGTTTGTGGATCAAGATTGGACTCCTATGTTGTACCACACACTTCTCTAGGTTTCCAAACATTGGTTGAGAGCATGTGCTAGAATAGAGACAAACACAAAGTGATAAGTTGTGTGGTTGGAGATTTTCAATCCACCCCTTCTAGGTTGGGATTGTGTTGAACCGAACACAATTGTATCTCCCTAGGGTTTTCGAGTCGAGTGTGTTAGGTTGGCTGGCAAGAGAAAGAAAGGATTTCCCAAACAACACTGAATGAAGGCTGCAAATCACTTGAATAATATGCATTCCCATTGTTTGCTTGTGTGTTGGTTTTATCTCCATCGATTTAGCAGCCAGAGGCAGACACTGCCCTATATATTAGGTCATACAATACAAGATTGGATAATCAATATGAATACGAGATTGACCAATTTGCATCTAAAATTTAGGCAATTAACCACTACATGTCTCATTTTCTAACATCTTTTGCATAAAAAAGGAATCTCTCATACTCCAAGAGTTGCTTCCTCGATATCCCACAAGAATGTAGGCATAACTAACATTTATCAAAGAAACAGTTGTAGAATCTCTTGAATGGTGTAATTTTTTGCATGATGAAATTAAGGTGAAGAATATACCTCCTGCGCGGGATTGCAATGCATAAATGCCTTAGACACGGGTTTGATCTTGTTGGGGGTCGAAGTCGACACGGACGCCTATGCGAGATTGCAATGCACAAATGACTTGCCCTCTTTTTTTCTTTTTTTAAGTAATGCCCGTTGTCGTCAGAATTCCAACGAACGCGGGCACTTTTTTGAAAAAAAAAAACAAATTTCATTGCTAATGCCTTCTTCGTCGAAACCAAATGTCAAATTACCGTCGGAATTCCGACGAATTCGGGCATTTTTTCAAAAAAAAATCAAATTTGGTCACAATATACCTTCTCCGTCGGAAATCTAGACCAAATGTATTAGTGATTGAAGATGGATCTGTATTTTTAATGCTAGGTTATGATGCAAATGACTACTCTTAATCTTATATTAATGGTTAATAATTTTCATTTTGATAATGGGTCAAAGTATCCCCATACTAGTGCCTATCAATTGGTATTGAAACTGAAGAAAACAATGAAAGAAAATTATCAAAAGATTGATCTAAGAATTAAAACATACTAATGAAAATATTGCAGACACTAAACTTGAGGAGGGTAATGCAATTTTTTTTATATCTTTTTAATTCTTATAGAAATAAATAGCAATAATATTCATACCACAACACAGTTATTTACATGAGAAAAATATTTTTGAGAGAAAAATTCAACACTCTAAAGTTAATCCAATATATTATTTGAAAATCATTAAGATTACAATATACTTGCAAGGAAAGCTTCTCACAGATTATCACCAACTACAAATTCGAAGGCAGCCCAACAACTATTAGACTCTCATAATACATCACAATGCACAATCACAATACAATACCCTCATACAATAGGGTTGCCTTATAGGGAAAACAAATCCAATATAATATTTACCATAATATCTGATATGTAATGATGAATGATCCATATTTACAATAATAAAATATCCATAAAAAGTGGCTTTTGAGGGTGTTTCCCTTGACCCCTCATTCTCACATGTGGCCCCCAAAACTCCCACCAAGGGCATGAGCCCCCCCAAACCTTGTAAGGTGGGTACCCCGTCTAGACCCCCTATATCAATAATAACCTTTTGTAATTGCCAAGTTGAGACACAATATTCATAACACAAATTGCACAAGCTTATATGTAAATCAAAAAAGATTATTACATGTTTGTAATTATTTCAGAATGTTGCCACATTCTCTAAGAAGATTTAATATCATCACATTAAATATGCTAAATGGAATTACTAAAATAACCTAAAAATGTACTTATGATTGCAAAGACATTAATCCTGCATTATATTCTACTATGGTACCTTTAGGTATTCGATAACTTTCACTACATTTTTGTAACTAACTTTCAACGATCAAAACCTCAAATAGAGCTAACACCTCTTCTACCTTGAGATAAACAACTAAACTTTCAAAATGAGTCTCAAAATAGAACATATACCTTTATGTTAAAACCCTAATGTATGAGATTGTAACATTAAGAATATCCATGACCAAGAAACAATCTCACCTAGAAATGGGTGTTTCAGAATGAAAGATAACACCTACAACAAATTCTAGTGGTTGGGCAATTGTTTTGTAATAAATTGAGATAGATGAAATAACAAATAATCACAAAACTTTAGCACCCAAACACATTTATGATTTTTTTAGTTAAATCCATGGTTGGTGAAAGAGGTAATAAAAACAACCTAATTTGGTAGAGGAGGAGGTAAGAGACTGAAGAAGTCACCGGTGAGGAGGGACCTTAAGGAGATCAATACGGACTGGTCAACAAGAGTAACACAATGGAAACACATAGATATGATGGAGGCAATGCATAACATATAGTTTTATTGTATGAAATCTTATTACATCCAACCGGTAACAACCGGGTTACAACATACTGGCTCACAGGCCTAGTAGAATAGGTCACAACTGGGACCTTGAATCGAAAGATCTATCTTCTATGCACAATCTAGCTACTTGATTCTCTTCTTCGTTACATTCTAAAGCATAATTACAAATATATATATCAATCCAAAGGATCCAGTCGGCCCAAAAGGGATCAAAACCCGAAGAACAAGACCTAACGTGCAAAACAAACAAGGTCGCCCTCCGCCAAGAGATTCCTCTGGAAAATCCAAAGGATGAAATGTAGATCATTGGAAATGGTTGGCCACGCGCCAAGGAACATCGAAATCAATTCCCAAGGCTTCGCAAGCTTCAGAATGGGTTCCAGAAGATCACCAGAATAGGTCCAAGCAACCAGTAACAAAGAACTGTCAATCTGGTAACAAGAAACTGTCATGGAAACTGGTAGCGATATCTTGTCAGAAAGTGATCCAAATGTGATGCGGTCTGAAAGATAGAAGGATGACCAAGTCTTGAAGTAGAATCCAACTCCATAGGATCGAGTGAGCAAATACCAGGACACACAGAAAGGAAAACTGAAACTGGAAACAGAAAGGAAAATGTTTTTGGTTGATGCAAGATTGTTGTGAAGTGGGGATGCTCCTGCATCAGACATCCGAGGTTAATGAAAAAGTGAGCCTCTCACTTTGTTGGGGTCAGAGGGAAACCAAGGTGGTCTACCTCTACCTGAGAAATCCAAAATGAATCTTCAACTGGTCTGTCCTTCCAATTCACAAGATATTCCTTATATTGACTGTTTCGGGTACTACGCCCAATCCTACTGTCCAAAATCTCTTCAATCTGATCCAATTCCTTTCGAGGAAATTGTTTCTCCAAGTCTGCAACATTGTCCTCACTAAATTCAAGTTCATGGTACTCATGAAGATCTGTGACGTTGAATATAGGTGAAATACTTAGACTATCTAGTAGCTCCACTTCATATGCATTTCCAAAACTGAACTTCCTCAAAATCTTACAGGGTCCAAACTTCTTCATCTGCAACTTATTATAAATTCCAACCGGTAATCTCTCTTTTCTCATATATACTATCACTTCATTGCCAACTTCCAATTCCTTATGTCTCCTCTTCTCATCTACCTTCTCCTTATATTTGATGTTCGTGTCTTCCAAATGTTGTTTAACCTAAATATGCAATGTTGTTGTGTGATCTGCAAAATCTTATGCTTCTGAACTCTTCTAGTCTTCACTGCTAATGTATCTCAAGTCTGTTATACCTCTAAGGTGCACTCTGATAACAATCTCAAAAGGTATTTTTATGGTACTTCTATTCACTAAATTGTTGTAGGAAAACTCTGATTGTGCAAGGATCAAATCCCAACTTCTGGTTTTATCTCCCACTAAGCATCTCAACAAATTTCCCAAACTCCGGTTAACAACTTCTGTCTGTCCATCAGTCTGTGGATGAAAAGTAGAACTGAACTTCAAATCCATCTTCATCTTCTTCCAAAGTGTTCTCCAAAAATAGCCAACAAACATAGTGTCTTTGTTTGAAACTATGCTCTTAGGTAATCCATGCAATCTCACCACTTCCTTGAAAAATAGGTCTTCTACATGCAATGCATCTGATGTCTTCTTGCAAGGTATGAAATGAGCCATCTTCAAAAATCTGTCAACTACCACAAATATAGAATCATTCCCTCTCGATGTCTTAGGCAATCCAAGTACAATATCCTCCCAAGGTCTTACCGGTACTGTCAAAGGTTTATACAATCCCACATTCTGACCACTACCTTTTGCAACTTGACAAACTCTACAACTTTGCACATATCTCTTAACATCTTTATGAATTTGGGGCCAAAAGTACTACTCACTCACCAATGCAATTGTTTTGTCAATGCCAAAATGTTTGACTAAACCTCCACTATGTTTCTCTTTTATCAGGTTCTCTCTCATGGAACTCTTAGGTATGCACAACTAAACTCCCCTGAATAACATTATATCCTGAATGAAATAATCCAACCATTTGCTCCTATCAACCATAACCAGTTCTCTACATGCTTTCCAAGGTTCTGCAAAATTCGGGTCTTCATCATACAAGGTCTTCAAATCTTCAAAACCTAATACTGTCACTCTCATCTCTATCAGCAAATTCCTTCTCCTACTCAATGCATCAGCAACTTTGTTAGATTTTCCACTTTTATGCTTTAACACAAAGGTGTAACTCTGCAAGAATTTTACCCATCTAATATGTCTCTGATTCAACTTACTCTGACTGTTCAAATACTGCAAAGCTTGATGATCTATATACAACACGAATTCCTTAGGCAACAAGTAGTGTCTCCATTTCTTGAAGGCTTGAACTATGGCATAAAATTACTGATCATACATTGAATATCTCCTTTGGGCAGCATTCAATTTCTCACTGAAATAGGCTACTACTCTTCCTTCTTGACTCAAGACTGCTCCTATTGTTGTTCCACTTGCATCACAATGCACTTAAAATACTTTATTGAAATCTGGTAAAGCTAACACAAGTTGCTCAGTCACTTTCTACTTCAACAGTTCAAAACTTTTATTTGCTTCAGTGGTCCACCTGAATTCCTTCTGATCTCCTCTCATGGACTCAGTAATAGGGTTACAAACTAAACTGAAATTTCTGATAAACTTCCAATAAAAACTAGCCAATCCATGAAATGATCTTACCTCTCCAATGCTTTACAGTGTAGGCCACTCAACAATGGCTTTCATTTTCTTAGGGTCCATCTTCAAACCATCCTCAGATATCACAAATCCTAAATAGACTAACTCATCCTTCATGAAAGTACACTTCTTGATATTGATCAATAACTTTTCTTCTCTCAACCTCTGCAAAACTTGTCTTAACTGCAACAAATGCTCCTCTTTTGTCTTACTAAAAATCAGAATGTCATCCAAATACACAATAACAAACTTACCCAAGAATTTCTCCAATACCTCATTCATCAGCCTCATGAAAGTACTCGGTGCATTAATCAATCCAAAAGGCATCACCAACCATTCATATAGTCCTTCATTTGTCTTAAATGCTATCTTCCACTCATCACCTTCATTGATCTTGATTTGATGATATCCACTCTTCAAATCTATCTTTGTAACGTATTTTTCTCCACTCAAATAGTTCACTATATCATCCATCCTAGGCAAAGGAAACCAGTATTTCACTGCGATATTGTTTATTTCTCTTGAATTGGTACACATTCTTTACTCTCCATTCTTCTTAGGTGCTAATACTGTTGGTACTGCACAAGGACTCAGACTCTCCCTGATCAAACCTTTCTTCAACAACTCATGTACTTGTCTATTCAGTTCTTCATTCTCTGTCAGTGTCAACCGGTGTGCAACTTTGTTAGGCAAACTAGCTCCGAGAACCAAGTCCATGCAATGACTAATACTTCTTATAGGTGGCAATCCATCAGGTACATTATCTGAAATGATGTCCTCATATTCTGTCAGCAAATCTCTTATCTCTTATGGGTGCTCTCCTTCCGGTTTCAGTCTCTCAGTCTTCTTAGGAATTAAGGAAAAACACATATTCTCATGTCTCAGTCTATCCAGGAATTTCCTTCCATCTACAAAATAGATTCTAGCATTTGTACAGACTTCATTCTTCAAAGGTTCCTCCAAAGGCAACAAGGTTTGCTTCATCCCATTGGCCACAATAGTGTATGTATTCTTCCTCCCATCATGTATTTCCTGTCTATCAAATTGCCAAGGTCTACCCAGCAAAAGATGACAAATATCCATAGGCATAATATCACACAGCTTCATCATGATAATTCCCATTTTCAATTTCACCAAACATTGTTCACTTACTAACAACTTGTGTTCATCCTGAATCCATGCTATCTGATAAGGCTTAGGGTGTTTCAATCTCTCCAATTTCAACTTATTCACCATCTCCTCTAAAACAAGATTATCTAAACTACCACTATCAATAACAACTTTACAACACTTACCAGATACCTTACATCTGGTCTTGAACAAATTCTTCCTCTGCAAGGGCTCTTCATCTCCTCCGGTATGACACAAAGCTCTCCTCATCATAAATAGTTCTCCATCTGCTGGTTTATTGTCTTATCGAGTGGGGTTTTCTTCCACCAGTGCTGCTCTTCTGGTAGCCTTTGTCTTCTTACACTCAAATGCATGATGTCCTTCTCCTCCACACTTAAAGCAAGTTCCTCTAAATGTCCTCTTGTCCTATCTTCCAAAGTTCTCATTCTGGTAACATCCGGTTCTCTCCTTCGGTAGAAATTTATGTCATCCTTCTGGTATGAATTATCTTCTTTACTCACTTCCTTGTCCTTGTTCTGATCTGTATTGGTTCCTCTTCCTTTGGTATATCCTCTTCCTCCTTGAAATCTTCCTCTAGTAAACCTTCCACCTCTACCTCTCTGTCTCTGCTCATATCTTTTGTTCAATTTCTCTTCGTCCTTTAGGGCATACTCGTAGTCCTCTTCAACACTCTCCAATTTAATCATACTGAGTTCATCTTGTATAGACATCCGCAATCCGTTCAAATATCTTGCAACTTGTTCAACTTCATCATCAACATGTTTGGATCTGATGTTCAACTTGTAAAATGCTTCAGTGTACTCCTTCACACTAGATTCCTTCTATCTCAGATTCTGTAACTTCCGGAATAAATCCACTTGATAATTCATTGGCACAAACTTCGATTTCAACTTAACAATCATCTGATCCCATGTCTTAATCTTTTCTTTACCTTTTCTTTGTCTATCAACTTACAAATGCTCCCACCAAAGAGATGCATGACCTTTCAACCAAGTACAAGCATATTTCACCTTCCACTCTTCTATAGTGTTTTCAAAATCTAAATACTTCTCCATCTCCGAGATCCAATCCATCAATTCATCCGAATCTAACTTCTCATCATATTCTGGTGGGGTAAAATGAGGTTTAGTGTTCGCCCTACTCAAAACCCTTAAAAACCTTTCTTCATCCAGATCAACCGTCGATAGGTTTACTTGTTCTGTCGAGGCTTCTTCTCCTTCATCTTCACTCACATCTTCAATGTACCAGCCTCTTTTTTGGGTTGTCTCCATGCCTTCTAACCAGGCTACTATTCCTCACAACATCTCCATCACAACATGGTCTGCATTCCCACACGCTCCACCATTCCTAGTTCCTCTTCGCACCATCGATTCACGCTAGTCCTCTGCAATTGCACATCGGATCTGCAATCTGCCACCCTACAACAAGAAATTCAGGACACGCAGCCTCCAAAATGAAATTTTGCTCTGATACCACTTGAAGCAGTCACCGATGAGGAGGGACCTCAAGGAGATCAATCCAGACCGGTCAGCAAGAGTAACACAACGAAAACACAGAAATACAATGAAGACAATGCAGAAAAGATAGTTTTATTGTATAAAATCTGATTACATCCAACCAGTAACAACCGGGTTACAATATACCGGCTCACAGGTCTGGTAGAATAGGTCACAATCGGGACCTGGAATCGAAAGATCTATTTTCTATGCACAATCTAGGTACTTGATTCTCTTCTTCGTTACATTCTAAAGCATAATTACAAATATATATATCGATCCAAAGGATCTAGTCGGCCCAAAGGGATTAAAACCCGAAGAATAAGACCTAATGTGCAAAATAAACAAGGTCGACCTCCGCCAAGAGATTCCTCTGAAAAATCCGAAGGATGAAACGTAGATCGCGGGAAAAGGTCGGCCACATGCCAAGGAACGTCGAAATCAATGCCCAAGGCTCCACAAGCTTCGGAATGGGTTCCAAAGGATCACCAGAATAGGTCCAAGCAACCGGTAGTGATATCTTGTCAGAAAGTGATCCAAATGCAATGTGTTCTGAAAGCAAAAAAGATGATCAAGTCTTCAAGTAGAATCCAACTCCACAGGATCCGGTGAGCCAAAATCGGGACACACAGAAAGGAAAACTAAAACATAAAACATAAAACAAAACAGAAAGGTAAATGTTTTTGGTTGATGCAAGATTGTTGTGAAGCGGGGATGCTCCTGCATCAAAGACAAACATAGAGAAAAACCATAACAATCCAAATATTAAGATGCCTCTAGAGCCTTTGTGTGTTTAAATTAATGTTTGTGAGCTTCTAGAGTCCATTCAAAATAATTTTGATAAATCGCCACCCAATCGATCCTACAAGAAAAACTAGGTGAACTTGCTAACCGCATAATGCTTCAAAAATCCACTTTAGATGAAAAGTGGATGATCATGTCAACAAAATATCATCATTGGAATTGGGAGCTTTATATGAGGTGATACCATGATGAAGTCAATAAGATTGGGTGGCATCAACATGACACCATTAATGTATGGATTTAAGAAGGAGCAATGGAACTGGTTTATGGGTAGAAACATTTGAACTAGATGAAATAAGGCTTTGAAATAAGTTTAGTTTAGATGGGAAAGGGATCCTCATAAAAGGAAAAAGACTTGCAAGAAAATCCAAGTGAACCAAATACTTTGAGCCCTTAAAGGTTTAGTTTACTTGGTTGGTTCAAAATCTTTAAAATATTAAAGATGGGAAAAATTCACCCCATCTGAATATTTCATTTAAAAGGGGGATTTTAATAAGACATCAAAATTCATAAAGGAAAAAGGCTTAATTATACCAAGTTAATCAAATGAACCATATTTTGCAAGGAAAGGTAAAAGGCAACTAAACTAGACAATTTACAGATGGAATTAAGAAGTTTAGTAGGACATCGGGTTCCCACAAAAACTATGCTTAAGTCGCTTTTTCAGTTTAGTAGGACATCAGGGTCCCACAAAACTATGCTTAAGTCGCTTTTTCTATTTATTTTTTCATTTATGGGAACTTATATTTGAATCAATACTTGCAAGAAAACCTAACTAGAATACACATTATGGAAAAATAAATTTGAACTACACTTGAGTTAGTTGGAAGGAGAAAACTGCAAGGCATAACATTCTTCCCATAAAGAATTTTGCAAAACTTCCAAAAGAATTTGGGCCTAATTTTCTATTCTCTACCTAATTGTGCTAAGACATTTGGCAAGGGACCTTCCATATTAGATATCTCTGATTGATTATTAATAAATGGGGAAAAGGTGAATATACAACATGGAAATTACAGGACTCAAGGAAAAAGGGATTGCAATGCACAAAGGAGGGTTGTGGATGTCTATGTGGCAACATTTATGCAATTCTAAGTAGCCTAACCGAATCAGAATTTTTAATAGTCATTCATTGCACTTGGGAACATAAATGTTGGATAAGCTCTAAAAGATCTATGAAGGTGATGACAAAGTGAAAAAGGCTAAGCTCCAAAACACATGAGACAATTTAATATTTTGAAGATGAAGGAAGAATAGAATATTGCTACCTGTTCTCTTTGTGGATGAAGTTGTAAATACTATCCATGGTCTTGGAGAAAATATTAAGGATGAAGTAATCCTCAAAAAGGTATTAAAGATCTCTCCCAATGAGATTTGATGCAACATTTTCCACCATTGAAGAAATGAAGGATCTAGACACTTTAAATATGGATGAGTTGCAATCTTCCCTCGTGACATATGAAACGAGGACTGAGTAAGGAATGACATCAAAACAAAAAGCCACATACAAAACATCAAAAAGGATGAAGAACAAAGGACCATATCAAGCGAAAGTTCTAGTGATGAGGAAGAAGCTAACTTTTTAAGGAGATTCATGAAAAGATCTATCAAGCACAAAGGTGAGCATACCTTTAAATATTTTAATGGTGGCGATATATGTCATTTTGGTGCTAAATGTCCATAAGTTGGCAATGATAGTAGCGAAGAGGAAGAAGAGTACAACAAGGGTAAAGGAAAGAAGCATAAGTATAATAAGAAAATATATAATTTGTTGTGACCTAATCACACATCACCCCATTCAAAATGGGGACCCCCTACTTTTTAGGCCCTCACGGTCTTTCAATTTTCATTTTTGGGGTCTTCGGTGGCGATCTCGTTGGTCTCTCTAAGTTTGTAAGTGAGTGGGGTCATTTTGATCGATTCTGCTTTTTGTTTGAGCAAATTTAGTTAAGTCTAGGACTCGTTTTGTCAGTTTTAGAGTCTATGCCTTCAGTCCTAGATTTTAGGGGTTTCCTTTTAGAGTTTTTGAAAACTGAATGTTGCATTGAAGTCAGGACCCTCTAAGGATGCGACACATGAAATTTGAGCAAATTCTGAGCAACTTTCTATTTTTAGAAAGTTCCTATTTTTTAGGGATTTCACTACCTCCTGGAATGTCTTCATTTTGCTAAAAATCAAATTCACTATTTTTAGTAATTTCTATTTTTAGTAAGTTTCTATTTATAGTAAGTCATCATGCATCATGTTTTGGGCTCTAACGCTGACATTTTGAAGACTGAGCATTCTTGAAGATCTGTCCAAATCCGGAAAGTCAAAAAGCAGACAAATTAGATCAGGAATCTTCTGTCTGAGAATCCACCTTCATTCCTGAGTGGCATCCTCAGGCATCAAATTTGTCTAAGTCTGGAAATAAGCAAGATTGTCAAAAATTCATCACTCAATGGAATTAACACCCAAGATAGGGTGAAGGGCGCTAAAGCTATGTTGGCATGGAAAATACCACCACCATGAAATTCCTTCCCCCTAAGCATTTAGTGCCCATGAATGAGATAAGGTGCTAGGAGGTTCAAGGAAAACTCCAAAACATGAAGAAAATCCAAATTCCTTTGGACATGCTAAATTGCGCTCAAGTCTTGGTCAAAGTGCCAAATAGATGTCAATATGGAAAGATTGGAGAATGTTGCATTCCTTCACAAGGTAAAAATTCTGCCCAAGGAAGTCAAAGGGTGCCAAAGAGAGCAAGGTGTGAAAAAAGGTGAAAACATTCAAAATCCTTGTCAAGGTGAGTTTAGCGCCCTAGGACAAGGAAGAGCACTAAAAGAAGATGGTCATGGAAAAACACAAGGTTGCAAAATTCCATCAAAGGTGGCAAAAGTGTGCCCTAGTCTGAGGGTGGGCGCCAAAGGGAGGTGCTCAAGGAAGTCTTCAAAAACATCAAATTCCTCCTTCAATGCAAAATTCTGCCCAAAGCATGATCAGGACGCTAAAGGAGAGTCATCATGGAAGATAGAAAGAATTGTGAATTCCTTCTCAGGGTGGAAATAGTGCCCAACCTTGATCATAGGAACCAAAATGAAAGACTCCAAGGAAAACTTAGAAAATGATGGATTACTCGACGACATGAAAATGATCAAATTTCTTCATCAAGGAAAATTCCAAGTTCAGAGCGAGAGTGAAGAGAATTTTCCAAGGAAAAACAGAATTTGAAGGCCAGGAATGGAATGGAAAACCAATAAATCCCCTCGGAAAAAATTTTGAAAATCTATTTTTAGACACCAAATCTCGTCGGAATTCAAAAAATTTAGCAGATTTGGACTCATGGGAAAATTCTCTCTCCTAGACCTAGGTCCTAAATTATGGTGGAAAAACGTAGAAAATCTCCTCCAGAGCGAGGAAAGTCGATCCAAGCGAATGAATTAGGTGAATCTTAAAAGAATCTTCCAATTTCCCTCCAAAAAAAATAAAAATAAATGGAAGATGAGTTGGCGTGGGAATATTTTGAGTATGATGCATAACTCAATGCACTAAAATAAAGTTCCATTTTGGAACTCAACTACGAAGGTAGGACCCATTTGCATGGTGCCTTGGAGAGGAAAGTATGACACATAATTAATGCAATTACCAAATTTGATTCCTCCTAAGAAACTCTATATAAGAATGAAGGTACGATTCATTTCTCATGTGCGAGTTGCAAGAAAGAAGAGCTGGAGAGGAAGTGAAGAAATTCATACTTAGAGAATTTTTTCATCCTTTTCAAGAAGCTTTTCCAGGATGGCAGAATCAATCAAGGTGGCTACCATCACTAGGCAGGCACAGATAAAGGCTAAGATGAAGGGCTTTCTTCCTGATTCCAAGATGGTGTCCAGGAGGAAGGAGATCAGTGATACAAATTTAGGAATGTTCATCATGGTTGCCTTCAAAATCATGATGTTTAGGACAGCATGGCACAATCCATCTCCTACCATTGCTAAGATTGTCAGAAGTGGAATTGTTGCGGCAGCAAGATTTCCCCCTTCTATTCAATGTTCAAACTTGATTCTGGAATGTGCAAAACACTACAATCTAGAAATGAGGACAATTTCAACATCATGTGGCAAGTTGTTAGCCACCTTGACTGTGGAATCAATTGGTGAAGCCTTCATAATTCCTTCACATCATTCGATGACTTACCGAACTATGAATGGAGCTAAGGCAATATATGATGCAGGTCCTAACAGATGTGCGAAGACTATCAACAAGCATTGGTTGCAGAAACCTAGGCCACACATCTCCAAAATACCTAAGATGCTCACCATTTTCAAATTCAAGCAAGAGTATGTGGACATGATAATGATGCTAAGTAGGATGATGGGATGTTCACATATCATGAATTTTGAGTCATGGATGTTTACTTTGGCAAAGTCATGAATGTCAATGGGTTGGTGGACTGAGCTAGACTAATCAGCCACTACGTGCATGAGCATTTGAAGGGTTTGAAAGAAAAGAAGTCCAAGTCCTTCTACATGAGCTCCTATGTAATTTACATGCTTGCAAGGATGGGAGGCTTTAATGGTCTGCCAGGAAAAGGAGTTATGGGTTGTAGACCGACACATCTAAAAGTTCATGAGAATTATCCTCGACTGCACCTCTACAATACTAATTCTTTCAAGCTAGCAAATGACACTTTTACCATGTACCTGACCAGATTCATGTTGAATGAGTTCCACACGAGAGTGTCACCATAGGCTAGGGCACTGGTTCAGAAATTTGGAGCCACATTCTTGCAATTTCCAAAGTTCACATATATCAAGACACGGGGTTTCGCTTTTCATCCATATAAACTGCCATGGTATCCATCTGTCAAACTGATATTGCTAGAACTTATGAGGTAGTTGACAACTTATGACCAAATTCAGAAGAAGAAAAAGAAGTTGTCTATTGAATTCCCAATAGTCCTCGGGGACTATATGGAAATGTACCTAAATCTAGTGGCAGTTGAGAAAGCAACAAAAGAACTGGCATTTTACCACTTGGCATATTACACCACAAAATCCCACTATGATCCATATCGTAAGATCAGAAAGGTTGTTGGAGTAAAGTTTTTACACAAGTTTCACCTGGAAGACTATTGGTAAGATGCAATGGACGATTTTGATGTCAGAAAGAAGATGTTTTCCAGGTTGCCCTTGCAAACAATCAGAATAGGTGAAATAATGCAGGTGTCGGATCAAGTGAAGGAAGATTCGGACTTGGTGCAACTAGAATTCAAAAAGGTGAAAGATCAACCTATACAGCTCCCAAATTGGTCAGAACCAGAAGTTGATGATCTGGATATTTTGGCCAGACCAGTTCTGAAATTTACTAAACATTGGGCTGATCGGCATATAAGAAGGCTAAAAGAAGGAAATGTCCACCTGACTTTTCAATTAATGGGAAATATTGATTCCCACAACGAGGCTACAAGAGGATCTTCAGAGGCCCAAGGTGAAGAAGGAGAAGTTCAACAAAGGGGGGCTGATCCTACAAAAGGAAGGAATGTTCTAAAGAAGCCACGAACAGTGAAAAGGAAGAATGTTCAGCAGGAGGCCTAACAGGATGTCCATCAGGAAATTCAGCAAAACGAACCACCACAAAAAAGAGCAAGGGTGGAAAGGATGTAGTCGCCAGCTAGTTCTTCTAGTGTGTGAAAGGTAGAAATGTTTTTACAGGAAAATCCACCATATCCACCTCCAGGTAACATCCCTGACAGTGTAGTGCTTCACATGGACCCAATCAGCCAGAAGGTCAAAGGCAGGAAATTCCTCCTCATCAGGAAGAACCTCGTCAAGATAGTTTCGTGGAAGCCATCCTTAGGGAGATAGATGAAATATCGCAAGAGCATGAGCAGATGGAAATTCATAGTCACTCCATTCCCACTCCTGATTGGTTGATGCATAGATTAAGGAGGGAGCCAGAAAAGGAAATTGATCCAGCACTAGAGTTAGAAGCACTTTTGAAGAAAATGGAACAACCGACAGAGAAGAAGGCTCCCCGGAAATTCTCCAAGGTCGTAAGGGATAAATTTGGATCCCAAACCTTGCATATAACTGAGCCTACAATAGACAAAGATAGGAATGAGATTATGTAATTAGATAGGTTGATCTAGGACATGCTTCCACAGTGCAGGTAATAGAAGACTTCAGAGGATCTTCCTTGGCCAAGAGAGAAAAGATGCATAAAACAAAGGCAACATGTAAAAGGTTGAAGGAAGAAAATAGGGCCTTATGTGAATATATTAGAAGTCTCAAGCAGCCTCTCAGAGAGGTTGATCCCTCATTCATTCCTCCTTCCACTCTCTCAAAGGAAGTCGTTGATGACACAAAGGTAATCAGGGAAATGGCCCAAAGTTCCAGGGAATGGTGGAAGACGTCTTTACTGCAACTGGAAAGTTCATTGAAGACTTAGCTCATCTTCATTCCAGATTTGTTGCCCTTCTAAACAGATTGGAGGTATTAGAAGGTCTGTGGGAGGACGTTCATATCTATCAAGACTTGACCATTCCATGACTCAGGGCTTTAATGAAAGTTCTGAAGCAAACACTAATTGATGGGAAAGTAATTCAGGAGAATGAGGTTTTTGACTTTTCCCCATGGTTCTACGTCGTTTTCTCTAGAATAAATACCTTTGAAAAGTTTAGCATGGAGTCTTCAACTTTGAAAGACTCAATTAGAAGGGTGCAAGAAGAAATTATCAATGAGAGTGAAGCATTGTTTGCAAAGAAGCTGAGTGAAAATGGAGTGACAGTGAACTCCCTGAGATCCCAATTGCACGAATTCTTCTTCGTAGGTTAATTATCTAAGGAACATTTTGCAAATGTTTCTTCATTCTCTAGCATGATGAAGAAAACACAAGAAATGATGGTGGAGTGGGAGAACTTCTTTTCCAAGAGCGAGGAAGAAATCACCTTGATGGAGTTCGACATAGAGAGTGTGCCAAGTGTCTCCGTAGGAGAACTGGAATTTTCCATCGCTAAATTCATCACGTATGCAATTAATGAGCGGGACAATGGTTGTCCATTCTTAGACGAGAATCTATTGACTGAATAGTGGTGGCATATCTATTGATGGAATATTTTGACTAAGCGACGACCCGATCAATGCATGTTGAATGCATTAAGAATCTTTTGCATGCAACCATCATATTAATGATTTTATGACAGATTCCTTTTGCATGTAGTCGTCGCATGGAGAACGATGGACATTTATTTATGCATGTGGAATATTCATTTTTTTTGGCAGATTTGGTGTAATGAGCGCATTTAATGCATGTGGATGCCATTTTGAGTTTATTTGAATTAATTGTATGTGGGCTTAATGGGTATTAATTATTGATTCCCACCTTGTTGCATCGTGAGTGGGGAATCTTTCACGGTGAAACCCTAATTAGGGTTTGCATGTCTTCATGGCCAAAGGCCTATATAAAGGGGTGACCCCCCCCTCATTTGTAAAGGGGGAGAGATTGATTTCAGAGATTATTGCTAAGAGTTTTGAGTGGTCACTTAATACATTGTTCAATTGTTGGTGTATTCTTATGTTGTTTCGAAGCTCACATAGTCTCATTGTCTTCATTAGATTAGATTTGCTTTCAAGTTATTAGATGAACTAGATTTGATAGGATTGCTTATTGTAAAATCCGAGCTCATACCTTTGGTTTGCAGTTGATTGTTGCCTACTGTGTAAGGTTAGTCTGAGCCTATTTATGTGTGTACTTAACTTTGATTATCAGATGGATGTTGTTCGAATTGATGGCATACATTGGTAATTTGAAAATTCATTTCACAATCCCCGAAGATTGCACCGCCTTCGTGTAGTTGTGCTATGTTGGCAAAGCGAAGTGTGGTTTGATTTTGCACAAATGATCTCATCTCTTTGTGTTGTTATATGGAGCCTAAGACTCTGAGGTTAAATTTTCCCTAATTCTATTGATGTGATTTCTCCCCATATTTTTTTACGGGGGTTTGGGGGCAATGCCCCCAAAATGGGGTCAAGGGGCAAGATGCGGTATTGAGTTGCAAGGGGATTGCTGGTTGTAATTGATTTTGATTTACTAGATAATAATATTGGACTCTCTGTTTGGTGGATGTACCCCGACATTGGGTGAACCACGTTAAATATTGTCTCTTCGTTGTTATTATTTATGTGTTTAATATTTATTTTCATGCAATTCCTAACACTTTGTTAATAGGATTATATTAGACTTGGCATAGCTCTCTTAACCCTTTCCTCTTTACTTTCTGCATATCTCAAATCCAAAAAAAAAAAAGAGCTTTGTTGGTAAATCATTCGTGACTCAAATTCCTCGAAACTACAAGTTTGTTAAGATCTTATGTGAGCATACGTAAGGCCCCTTGGATTACTAGTAAACACATCAGCCGACTGAGTCACGTATGTGCATGAAGAAACCTTTGAGTTAGTCGTTTGATCTTATTGCAATCTTAGGATACAGTGTAACTTTGTTCAAGAGAGAGTGAAGTGACTATTGGGAACTTTATTTTGTGTTAGATGCCATTAAAAAAACATGTCAACATAGTTCAAGGAAGCTTGAGAAAAAGAATAATTATTGAAGACATAAGAAGAGCCTATATATTCAAGACAGTAGTCGTTCATATGAAGAAAGTAACAAAAGCTTCTATGAAAGTGATAGAGAAGCTCTATTTATAGCCATAGAGACAAAAGAAGATGCATCAATATGTAAAGATAAAGAAAAGGAAGAAAAGGAGCTCGAAGGAGAGAAGTAAATAATGGTAGATCCAAAAGAAGAACTTACTATTGCCATAGATGAAATAAAAATTCAAGAAACGGAATTCAAAGCTAAAAATTCAAATTCGAGAGGATGAGGAATTGAAAAAGAAGCTACATGAAGAATCATAAAATATGATTATGGATCTAAAGTATCAAGTTGAGGAGGCTAAGGGAATCCTAAAAGTAAAGGGGTTGGATTGTGACAAGTTATACTATAATTCTTACAAGGAATGATTTTGGGTTCTCCAAGATTCACTCCTCTAATGGACTATAATATTATATGCTATAAGTGTATCAATTTTTTACACATAGCAAGGTTTTGTATAAGTCCTTTTTCTAAGCCTTTGAGATAGAGTAAGAAGGATGTTCATAACAAGAAAAAGTATGAATTAAGAAAGGTTTAGAAGAAGATTCAAGAGCAAGAAATGAAGGAACGATCCATGCTTGTACAAGTTGCACTATATGGTCAAAAAGAGAAAGACCAATTGTATGTTGATAGTTGTTGCTCAACCCACATGACTGGTGACAAGAGAAAAAAATTCACCCTAAAAAAAATGAGTGAAGGGACAATGAAATTTGGGGACAATGTTACTGCAAATATAAAAAGAATGTTTTATAAGTTGAGAATTGAGAATGTCTATAAGTTGAAGGGTTGAAGGATAGTCTCTGAAGTGTGAGTCAAATGTGTGACCAAGGGAAAACTCCCATTTTTCATTATGGAGGATGTAAAATCAAGAAGAATGGGAAATTGATAGTCAATGCTTATAGAACAAACAATAATGTTTACATCCTCAATGAAATCAAAAGTGAAAATGTTTGTTAGTGCAAGAAGATGAGAGTTGGATGTGGCACAAGAGAATGGCACACCAGAACTTCGATAACATTATGAAGATCAACAATAAGAAAGAGGTAAGGAACATGCCTAAGATAGCAAAGCCTTCCAATACTATCTACAAACAATGTCATATGTTAAACAAACAAGGACAAGCTTCAACTCCAAGGGCTACATTAAACATTTGAGAGATTTATGGCATTCAAAGCCTTAACAAAGATTAAAATGGGGTTAAGGATTAAATGCCTTAGATCTAGTAAAGGAGGAGAATTTGCCTCAATCAATTTGAAGAATTTTGTGAACATAAGATGAAAACACAATATTCAGTTGCAAGAACTCCACAACAAAGTGGAGTCGTTGCAAGGAAGAATAGAATAGTTCAAGGAATAGCAAGAGCCATGCTATATGAATCCAAGCAATTCGATACTTTTTGGAGAGAAGTGAATCATACACCAATCTACATTTCAAACCAAGCACAAATCAAGGTCAAAAGAAACATAACTACTTATGAACTTTGGAAGGAAAGGCCTGCATCGGAAGCAAGTATTATATAAGAAAAGATGATGAAGATATGGGAAAGTTTAATTCTAGGTGTCATGGAGGTATCTTTCATGGATATTCCACAAGGTGTAAAGCTTAATGCTATAATAAAAGATTGCTCAAAGTTGTTGAAAGTGATAATGAGAAAGTTGACAAAGAAAGACATCGACCGAAGATAGTACAAGAAGTTGATTATCAAATGGAAGAAAATTACAAAAAAGAAGAAATTAAAACTAAAGAAGTTGAGCAAAGAAATTACAAGACATTGTCAAGAGAACTAGCCAAGATACCATCTAGATTTGTTCAATAGAATCATCCCAAAGATTTGATTATTGGGGACAAAGATACAAAAATTTAGACAAGGACGAGACTTTCTAGTACATCAGAACATGCAAACGTGTGCTTGCTCTCCAAAATAGAGCTAAATAACTCTATCAAAGCAAGTGAAGACAAGCATTGGATAAAGGCTATGGAAAAGGAATTAAATCAAATCGAGAAGAACAAAACTTCTTGAAAAATGCTAAGCTCCAATGGGTTTTTAGAAACAAGCTAAATGAGGATGGCCAAGTTGTGAGGAACAAGGGAGGATTAGTATGCAAGGGATAAGTTCAAGTGAAAAGAATTGATTCCGAAGAAACATTTGATTATGTTGCTTGTATGGAAGTTATAAAGATGTTTTTAGCCCTTGCCAATTTTAAGAAGTTCAAAGTGTACTAGATGGACGTGAATTCAGCATTCCTAAAAGGAAACGTGGATGAAGAAATTCACATTGAACAACCAGAAGGATTTCTCCTATCAAAGAATGAGGACTATGTTTGCAGGCCAAAGAAGGTTCTCTATAGGTCGTAAGGGCTTGGTACTCAAGGTTGGATAGCAATTTGTATATAAAAAATGAAGTAGAGGATTTGTTGATTTTTGTGGTTTATGTGGATGATATCATTTTCGAGGGTAGTAGTGACAATATTTGCCAAGAGTCTACAACAAATATGCAAGAGCTTGAAATGTCAAACTTGGTAATTTATTCTTCTTCCTTGGGTTGAAAAATTCCCAAGCAAACAAGGGAATATTTATCTCGCAAACCAAGTATGTTAACGAGATATTGAATAAATTTAAGATGAAAGACTACAATCTAGTGAGCACTCTCACGGTTATCGGATGCAAATTAAGGATGATGAATCTCCTAAGGCCTATCAAACTCTATACAAGTCCATGATTGGAAGCTTATTATATGTGACAACTACTAAGCCTAATATTATGCAAGCAATTAGTTTAGTGGAATGGTTCCAAGCAACACCAAAGGAAAATAATGTGCAAGTGGTCAAAAGAATATTCAAATATCTAAATCCCACTACTAATTTTGGGTTGTAGTATCCAAGAGGTGAAGATTTCAACTTTACAACATTTATTGATGCAAATAGGGTCAAGAATGTTGTTGACAACAAAAGTACAAGTGGAGGAGCATTCTTCTATGAAACAAGCATTAGTTTCTTTATCTGCATCAAAGGCAAAATTCGTTGCAACAATAATTTGGTGCACACAGGTTTTATGGATAAAATAGACTTTGAAGGATATTAAGGCTGACTATGAGCATCCCATCTCCATATTATATGGCAATTACCAATGTAATCAACATCTCAAAGAATCTAATTATGCGTTCTAGGAGGAAACAAACTTTGAAGTTAAAGTACATCATTATAAAGGTACGAATTGCAAACATTTTCATAAGCATGTGTCTTGAGGGAGAAATTGGGAGTGATATCACTCTCATCTAGTCACTAAGTTCTTCAAAAAAAGCATGTGTTCAAAGGGAGCTATTCATTGTCTTATCTTTTAGCCCTTGAAAGTCATTGATTTCAAAGGGGGGTATTTCACTTCGGGGGAAAAGCTTGTTCCTCTTGCATTCAAAAATTATTTCTTTGTAGGGTTGCCATCAATGACGAAGGGGGAGTTTGTTGAGTTATTGTCATTGATGTCAAAGGACAAGCTCAAAATAAGGAGATGGACAAATTAAGTAATTGGTTATCTTGATGCCCAAATTTAAGGAGACAATTTAAATATTAAATTACATAAATACTCTTTATTATTTCCTACATGGGTTGACCCATGTCTAGCACCTTTCTTTTTTATATTTAATTACAAAATAAATTAAAAAAATATGGGTTGACACCTTCATGAGCACCCGAAAGTAAATATTAAAAGGTGCATATAAATCAAGAGTTTTCACCCCTTACAATCAAACATGCCCTTTCAATCAAGTCAACCCCTATGAAGATATAAGATATAACTGAAGATCATGCTATCAAATACATGATATAACTGAAGATCATTCCTATTTGGAGAAAATCTAAAGCAAACATAAGAGAGTATCTAAGGTACATTATGAGCAAATCTTATGGCGAATTGTTAAAGATTTATGAGCAAACCTTAAGAAAAATCATTGTAGATTTATCAAAAGAAAGTGTTGAAGATTATAAGAAAAATTGGAAGAGGTTATGAGCATAATTGTGAAGATATTTTAGAACAAAATCAAGAAGTTCCCAAATATTTTTTGTATAGTCTTTCGAAGGTTGGTGCCTTCTATACAAAGAGAATGAGAGGTTGATGCCTCTCATTGAAACAAATTGTTGTATCTTGTTGGATTGGTGTCCCACGTGGGTTGGTGCCTACAAAGTATTGTAAAGAATATTCCATTTTGTTGAGGTTGGATTTGGATGTTATATTCAAGCGGCTATTCATCGTGATTTTCTCCCAAAGGGCTTCTACATAAAATCTTGTCTCTTCTTTGTGTGGATGTTGTTGATTGCATCATTATGATTGCTAAAGTTTAAATAAGTAAAATTTGTCATATATTGATTCACCCTTGGTATCAAAGCAAGCTCCTTCAAAATAGTCTAACTGCTTGAAAGATCTCTAAAAGACATGTCGTACCAAGAATGTTTCTCTTCAAGTCGAGCTCCATTGTTCTATTGAACTAACTATGCCTTTTGGAGCATAAGAATGTGTAATTATTTAATGCCTCACAGATTTGATATAGCAATTGATTGCGATGTTGCACAATCTACTACACCTATGAATCAAGTCGGAAAGAGTGCAAGTGAAAACAATGCAAAAGCAATGAATGCAATTCCAAGTAGCCTAACTAAATCAAAATTTGTCCAATGTGGAACAAGATTCAAAAGACCTATGAAGGTGAGGAAAAAGTGTAAAAGGCTAAACTACAAACCCTTAGGAGACAATTTGAAAGTTTGAAGGTTAAGGACGAGAATATCGTTGCCTGTTTTCTTCACATGGATGAAGTCATAAATACTATTCATGGTCTTAGATAAAAGATTGAGGATGAATCAATTGTTCAAAAGGCATTAAGATCTTTCCCCATGAGATTTGATGTGAATTTTCCTGCTAGTGAAGAAATGAAAAATATAGACAAATAGAAGATAGATGAGTTGTATGGTATCCTCAGCACATACAAAATGAATTTGAGAAAGGAACAACATTAAAACAAGAAGCCATCTTCAAAGCATCAAAAGGATGAAGAATAAAGGATCAGTAACAAGTTCAAGTTAAGTGATGATGAAGAAGCTAACTTTGTAAGGAGATTCAAGAAAGGATCTATCAAGCACAAAGTTAAAGTCTATCCTACATTTTTCAATTATAGTAATATAGCTCATTTTAACCATGATGTTTTCCAAGAACTAAGATTGCATTATAAAAGGGAAAAATTTGATTTCTAGCCCTTCAAGAAAGAT
The DNA here is from genome assembly GCF_030272615.1 of Cryptomeria japonica. Classification (NCBI taxonomy): domain Eukaryota; kingdom Viridiplantae; phylum Streptophyta; class Pinopsida; order Cupressales; family Cupressaceae; genus Cryptomeria; species Cryptomeria japonica. Next base: position 10,059,871 of record NC_081410.1, read on the forward strand.
AATTTTACTTAATCACATTTAATATAAATTGAAACTCACAATCTGATTCAAGTCTAAGAAATATCATAATTAGGTTGAATTGCATTGAACTTGCATTTACATTTCATCTCTTTAAGAGTTTGATTAGACAATAGTTAACATATAAAAAATGAATGCTTCAGACTCAGTTTCGGTTGAATCCTCTCGAGATGAGGTGCCCCTTACTGCTGATGAAGCCTTTGTTGATGTTACTACTGTCATGGGTTCTTCCGCCCCCTTGGCTCCTACATCTGTTGCTCCTGATCCATAGCTTCGCTCTTCTCTTGGTGATTCTTCTCTTGATGTTTTTCTACAACAACAGTCTGTTGTTGTTCTGCAGCAGCAGTTTGACAGTAACTCTATGAGGTCTTCCCTGCCTTATTTTTATTTGAATGTTCCTAATGACAGTGTTTCCTTAACGGTTGTTTGTCACGGGCAGAAGGGAAAATCTACCCCCCTTTCCCAACCCCCCCTTGATCAAGTTTTGGGTATTTCTCCCCACTCTCGAGTTGGGTTGGGTTGTTGCAGGTTTGACAGGTTTGTTTGGTCTATCTGACTTTGTTTGTTTGGGGTTTGCACCCCTGCTTGATCTGTTTGCCGCCTTTAGGTTGTTGTTTAAAATTGATAGCCTTTTGGCTATGTAAAGGGTTAGCGCCCTAGTTAACACTGCTTTTTTAATCAAAAGCATATCAAAAATGATGAAACTCTTAAATTTTGAGACAATATTCTCTTAAACTTGATTTTTATTATTGTTAATTGCAACGTTGAAGCCATTTTATTTCTTGTGTTTTTTATTAAAATGCAGCGTTAACTAGGGTGTCGACCCTTTAACATAGTCAGAGACTATCAACAACACATTAACAACAACCAAAAATCAAAACAACTAACATGGGAGCAAGACCCAAACAAACAAGATCGGACAAGAGAACGAGAAAACTTGTCTAACCTTCAATAACCCAGACCTTAAAGAGGGGAAGGGACACCCAAGCCATGATAAGAAGGGAGGGGTTTGGTGGGGCGAGAACGAAATCTCCTTCTGCTTCCGAAAAACTACAGTTCAAGCCATACCATCATTGGGACCATCAAGAGAATGATCAAGCAATAAGGACCTGCTTGGATACCATCAGTAGAGCCAACAAAGTGCGGCTGCAAGACAGCAGCTAACTATTGCAGAACAACAAGGGGTTGTTGCAGAGCAACAATAGGTTGTTGCAAAGGAGCGACATCAAGAGTAAAACCAATAGGTCTAGAGCAGAGCTACAAGTTAGAGGCAACAGGAGTTGAATCTATTAGGGCGGGAGGAATCATTACATAATCGACCGCAACATCGACAGTAATAAGAGGCACCTCAACCTCCTGAGAGGAGCAATCTAAATCAGGATCAATAGCATGGATGGTCAACTGATCAACATTAGCATCTATCCACCAAGCAGTAGCACCTTTGTGACGTGAAATTGAGAAGTTTGAAGCAAGATGACCTGTAGAGAAACATTTTTGACAATGGAAGGAGAGGCCCTCAAAATCCAACGGTTGTGTCCAAGGCCGATCCCCAACCATGAGAACCACATCTCCCAGGTGAGGCGAGGAAATGTCAATATCAACTAAGATATGCGCAAAGGTAGTGTAGTTCATTGAAGACATAGCATTGTCGACCTTTAAGAAACAACCAATATAGTTACTACTAGCCTCATAGCATGAATGCTCTCAAAAAAGAAGAGGGAGATTTGGAAGGCGAACCCAAACAGGACGCACATTAAGCGGTCCAGTGACGGTTAAAAGTAGTCCAAGGCTTAATAGAGAGGGAGTGTACTCCTCAAGCTTACAACTTGCCCAAAACCAAATCTCAATCAACCGAAGATGTAAAAGAAGCAATTAAAATTTCTTGTGTTGCTCATGGAGTACCTAAGACTTCAATTCTCTAAGATTCAACCAAGTCTGTCATTAATCAACAAAACCATTTTAAAATGTGTGCTTGATTCTATGTTTGTTTCTTAGACTTTTAAGTCATCTTGAGTTCTAAAATTCTCAAATCGTGATTCAAACCCAAATACTCAAATTCAAAACTTTTCGATATCAAATTCAAAAGGCTTTTAAATGCGTGTATGCATGATCACGCTTGTTTTTTCCGTGACACGAGTAACATTAAGGTTCCGAGCAAGGCATTTATTTAAAGTGAACTTAATCATGAATCTCTGCAATAAGTTTGATTTCAAACCATTATGCCAATGATTTCCATCAAGTGAGTGTTAGAGCTCAAGGATAGTGTCAACGCGAAATGGATCTAAAAGGCAAGGCTAAAGCTAAAATCTCAGAACCCTCATTCTTAGTAGTTCAAGTAATCAATGATATGGTGTTCATGTTGAGGATATCATCAACAACATATTAGAATGGTCTCTACCATATCTTTTAGAATGTAAGAGATGCCCCTAAGGATTTGTACACATACTCATCTAGATGATACTTCCTATGTGCAAAGTGGTTAACCATCATTTTTACATAGAATGGTGGCAAAGCCAGAATTTTTCTCATGTCCAAACACCTTAAGAAAACAATTCCCCCACTTAAACCTTAATCAGGAACTTTGAATTGCGTTGGAATCATATTTTTAGTTTTGTAATAAGGCCAAGAGGCCATAGAGTGTGTGCTCAAATGACTGTAAGGGCCCCAAGAGTCTTTGTTTGGCCAATGTTGGCATGTAAGCTCTTAAGGGTGCCAGGTAGAGCATTTAATATGATAAGTAGTTTTTGGGTTAATGTAGGTTGGTTGATGTTGTTTTGAGTTTGTTAAGGTCATATGAGTCATTTGAGAGTGACCCAGTTAGGGTTTGAGCAAAGTTGCTCACCTATGCAACAATTTGCAAAAGTTGCAAAAGTTGCTCATAGCAACTTTGCAACATTTTCATACTCCAATGGTTGGTTGACACAATCAGTTGTGAGCATTTGTAACTACTCCAAGGCCAGTATAAAGCTTGGAAAGACCGATGACAAATAGTTGTTGAAGGTTGTGGAAGATCTGAAGCAAACAAACAGTTTTTGTTTCCCATTTGTGTGTGTTCTACAGAATTTTTGTTGTTCTTGCAAGTTTGTACGACCTATACGGATCGAGCATCCCAAAACAGGAACATGGATTATTAGTCTTGTGTCTTACCTTCATTTTTTTTTTGATTTGGAGTCTTGAAGTGTTGTAGTTTGTGAATAAACTCCATTTTTAGTGCAGGCGGGTCCAAAAGCCCTAAAAAATAAGGTTTTGAGAGCAAAATGGCTCCAACCTAACGTTCCATGGTGGATTTCCTCTCTGAAACCTTATGGAATGTTAGGTTGCAATGTATTTTATGTTTTCTTTTTGGCTTTAAGATAGGGGAAGACAAATCAGAGATTTGCCACCATACCCTAAGCTTGGCACGTTGAGTTGGCAAGCATTAGGAATCATGGATAACAGGCCCTAATTGGGTAAGTCTAGTGGGTGAAGGAGAAGTATGATTGGTTTGGAATTCCATATGGAAGCACAGACCCCAAAGTATCATCAATTCACTCGGGCAATCAGGCCTAGTTAATCGGTAAGGGTTAGATATGTTAGTGACAAAACCCACCTCCGATTTTGAGATATTGTATGTGTACTCCAAAAGGGTATCTGGAATGACAAAGAGTTCATAGGATTGTTCAGGAAGTTTAACCGATGAATGTAGAATACCTCACTGACAGAGCTACTAGAACCTGTTAGGCCTAAAAGTGCAGTTTGTTTGTAAAACACCAAACCGGTAAGTGTCAAAAGCTCTTGAGTAAGGAGTAGGGTTGGGAATTCATCCAAAATCATCCATCCTAATGTGTGTAGTGTGGGGAATGAAGATCCTGTGGTAGAGGGGTTGAACTCTCAGGTTGAGTGTGAAAGACCGTGGGAAATCAAGGTCTCTAAAGCAAGAAAATGGAACTCACAAAACAACAAGAGCTTATCCTAACCTAAGGACCTTGGGAAGGTCAGAGAGGGTAAGTCTTGCAGACCCTTGGAGGGTGTGAGGTGTAGAATCATTGGATGGTTCTTGGGTAGCTTGGAGGAGATACTTAGACAAGGTAGCACAAACCGGTGAGAGACAATCCACTCTACATTAGATTGGTATCAGAGCCAATTGATTGAACAAAGTGGTGTATGTCAGACCCAGAGGTAGAGTCAGAAGCCAGCAGCATGCCACCAAAGGCAATGAGCCAAGAGGCCATCAGGAAGTTGGTTCAAGATATGCTTAGTGAATCCTAGGAGCAAGAAACCAAGAAAGGCAAGAACAAGGTCACTGAATGGGGTGATGAAACTGATGATGAAGATGCAGATGTGATAGGGGTCATAACTGAAAAGAAGGAGTTGGACAAAGATAAGCAAATCTTCTTGGATGCCCTCAAGTCACTCAATAAAGAAAACATAGAAGGCTTACCTATCTACAATGGAAGCCTAAATGGCGAAGAGTTATTGGATTGGATAGAAAAGAGGGTCAATTTGGCCAAGTCAAGACTGAAGGGATTAGCCCTAGTGTGGTGGAACAGGATGCAAGAAGAAAGAGAACAAACCGGGAGGAAGAAGATCATCTCTTGGGAGAGAATGAAGATCGGGATTAAAACTCGATTCTTACCTGTAGATTATAAGGTGCAGATGCACAAAAAGTTATAGAATTTGAAACAAAGAGAAATGGATGTGAGTGCTTATACAAAGGAGTTCAACAAACTTACCCTAAGAGCTAGGAAGCAAGAGGAAGAAGTGGAGAAGGTTGCAAGGTACTTAAATGGCCTTAGACAAAACATTCAAGATGAGATCAGCATGATAGTACCTGACACAATCCATAAATGCTTTCAGTTAGCCTTGAGAGCAGAAGATAAGATCAAAAGGAAAGGTGAACATAATCAAAGGGGAGGTGGCAGAGGTTACAGAGGAAGAGGCACCTTTGGAAGGGGCTATAATCCCAGCAAGAATGATGAAGGCAATCAATCGGAGAACGATGGTGATAATCCTAACAAAGGAGGATAGCTTAGAGGCAACTCTAGAGGGAGAAATAACTATAGAGGTAGATTTGGCAATTCGGGAAGAGGAACCACAATCTTCACTGACAAATACTACCATTGTCATCAAATGGGCATACCATGAATTGGTGTCCTGAAAAGACTTCAAGCTCTCAAATGGGAGACAGGGGAACTCAGTTGGTGCAAGAAGAGGATTGTCAAAGTGTTACCTCACTAATCAGCAAAGCAGGACCAGTCCTAGATGGAGAGAACCTGATGCTAAGAAGGACCTTGTTGAAGGTGCCACGGTCTAAAGAACCTATACAAAGGAAGACACTTTTCAAAACCACCTGCAGATCTCATGGTAAGATTTGTAAAGTTATAGTAGATTCAGGGTCTACTGAGAACATTGTAGCAGTTGAGATTGTAGACAAACTAAAACTGAAAAGGTTGCCACATACCACCCCCTATAAGGTATCTTGGTTGAGTAAGGGTCAACATGTGCTTGTAGATGAGCAAGCTTGGGTAGATTTCGAAATAGGAGATTACAAGGATAGTGTGCTATGTGACATATTACCCATGGATGCATGTCACTTGTTGTTAGGACGCCCTTGGCAGTATGATGTCAAAGCCATACATGATGGTGAGAAGAATTCTTATGTTATCACCAAGGAAGGTAGAAAGTTTCAAATGGATCCCTTGATTGATCAATGTGAAGAAAGACATGTTGGATCAAGTGTTATGTTGCTTGGTGGGAAAGAGTTCTTGAAATTGTTGAAGCATGAAGGGAACCAAGGATGTGCTCTTATAGTAAAACCCAAAGAAGAGACGGACTGAAACCAAACCGGTGATACCTCAAGAAGTGCAGACCTTACTAGACCGGTACAAAGACATAGTTGTCAATGAGATACCAAATGTCTTACCCCCCATGAGAGATGTTAACCATTAGATAGACCTCATACCTAGTTCAACTTTGCCAAACAAAGCTGCTTACAAAATGACACCTACTCAAAATGAGGAAATGGCAAAGCAAGTGCAGGAATTGCTAGATAAGGGGTTGATAAAGAAGAGTTTAAGTCCATGTGCAGTGCCTACTATTTTGGCACCTAAGAAAGATGGTAAGTGGATGATGTGCACTGATTCAAGGGCCATAAACAAAATCACAATTAGATACCGGTTTCCAATGCCAAGGATTGAGGATCTAATGGACTAACTAGGTGGAGCTTGTTACTTTTCTAAAGTGGATTTGAAATCAAGTTATCATCAAATTAGGATCAGATCTGGTGATGAATGGAAGACAACCTTTAAAACAAATGAGGGGCTATATGAATGGTTGGTGATGCCCTTTGGGCTCACAAATGCACCTAGCACCTTCATGAGACTCGTGAATGAAGTTCTTGCAGAGTTCATTGGTAAGTTTGTCATTGTTTATCTTGATGACATTTTGATTTTTAGTAGGTCAAAGGAGCATATCAAACATTTGAATCAAGTTTTGAGGAAGCTACATCAAGAAAAGATGATCAACTTGGATAAATGTGATTTTTTCAAAAATGAATTGGTGTATCTTGGTTTTGTAGTTTCTCAAGGTTATTTAAAAATGGATCCATCAAAAGTGCAAGCAATAGTGAATTGGCCTACTCCCAAGTCAATGGGAGATGTAAGAAGTTTCAATGGTTTAGCTTCTTTTTATAGGAAATTCATTAGAGGTTTTAGCCATGTGTGTGCACCTATCTTGAACACCATCAAAGGTGGGATAAAATGTCAGTTTAAGTGGACTAGTGCAGCAGACAAAGGGTTTGAGTTGTTAAAATAAAAGGTAGCAGAACTTCCTTACCTTAGGCTCCTTGATTTTAATCATCTCTTCACTGTGGAGTGTGATGCCAGCAAGTTGGCTATAGGGGCCGTTTTTAGCCAAGAAGGTCACCCGGTTGCATTTTTCTCTAAGAAGCTCAATGAAACAAAACAAAAGTATTCTACCCATGATCTAGAGTTATATGCTATGGTGCAAGCACTCAATAAGTGGCGACATTATTTGTTACCTAAAGAGTTCATAGTCTACACTAATAATCATGCACTTAGTTTCTTGAATGGGCAGGAGAAATTGAATCAAAGACACCTCAAGTGGGTTGAGTATTTGCAGGCCTACACCTTTTCCATCAAGTACAAGAAAGGAGTCACTAATAAAGTAGAAAATGCCTTAAGTAGAAGGGTTCTAACTATTCAAGAAGTACAGCTACAAAATGTGGGGTTAAATGACCTCAAAGATCTCTATCAAGGTGAGAAAGATTTTGGTGAAGCATATGATGTTTGCTCAAAGTTTGCTAATGCTTGTCATGTTGCCTATTCTGATTTTATGATACAGGAAGACTTATTGTTTAAAAGACACGTACTTTGCATACCACAGTGCTCTATGAGAGACAATATCATCAAGGAGAAGCATCAAGGCAGACTAAGTGGACATTTTGGTCTTGACAAGACCTTAGAGCAAGTTGGCGGGTTCTACCATTGGCCTAAACTACAGTCAGATGTTAGGAAGTTTGTGGAGCAATGTGCTATTTGTCAAAGGGCTAAGAGTACTTCCGGCAATGCAGGTTTTTATCAGCCTCTAGCCATACCAACAAGGCCATGGGAGTGTGTGAGTATGGACTTTGTTCTTGGTTTACCTAGAACTCCAAGAGGATATGACAATGTCTATGTCATAGTGGATAGATTCAGCAAGATGGCACACTTTGTGCCTTGCAAATGCACTAATGATGCCTCCTACATAGTAGGGTTGTTCTTCAAAGAGATTGTAAGGATTCATGGTTTACCACTTAGTATTGTGAGTGATAGAGATACAAAATCTGTGAGCCACTTTTGGCGAACCTTGTGGAAGAAACTTGGTACTAATCTTTCTTTTTCATCTACATACCATCCACAGTCTGATGGTCAAACTGAAGTAGTAAATAGATCCTTGGGTAATTTACTGAGATGTCTCACCAAACAGCATGGTCAAGTTTGGGATCTAGTATTGGGACAAGCAGAATATGCCTACAATGACTCTGTCAATGGAAGCACAGGCCGGAGTCCATTTGAGATTGTATATGGATGTCATCCAAGGGGTATCTTAGAACTCAGAGTCCTCAGTTCTATGGGCCATAGGAGTGCTCAAGGTGAAAACTTTGCAGAGAATATGAAGGAGATCCATGAACAAGTCAAGAAAACATTGCAGCAGAACAATGAGAAATACAAGATGCAAGCAAACAAAACAAGAAGAGAAGTACACTACCAGGTAGGTGATTTGGTTATGGCTTATCTGAGAAAGGAAAGACTTCCTAAGGGTCAGCCTAGTAAATTGTGCATGAAGAAGATTGGACCTATTAAGGTTGTGCATAAGTTTGGCAACAATGCCTATGAGGTGGAACTACCACCAAACTTGGGAATATCACCAATCTTTAATGTATGTGATTTATTCCAATATAAAGGAACTCAATCGACTGCAAACCAAGAAGAGACTACTGCTACTAAAGAAGTAGATTGGATACAAGACCTACCCCCAAGCCAACCAGTGACATTGGACTGCATTTTGGATTCCAAGATTGTCAAAAGGACTAGGAAATGAGTCTATAGAGACTACTTGGTTAAATGGACAGGTCTCCCTGAATCTGAAGCTACATGGAGGTCTAAAGGAGAGATACTACAGCATGGAACCACTGTTCAAGCCCTATCCACTCAAGGGACTTGAGTTTTTCCTACCCCAAGAGTATGGTGCAGGGGCACTTAGCAATTTTTGTTGAGTTTGTTTCCAAGATATTGGAATCATGTTTTTAGTTTTTTGTAATAAGCCCAAGATGCCATAGAGTGTGTGCTCAAATGATTGTAAGGGCCCTAAGAGTCTTTGTTTGACCAATGTTGGCATGTGAGCTCTTAAGGGTGCCAAGTAGAGCACTTAATAAGATAAGTAGTTTTTGGGTTAATGTAGGTTGGTTAATGTTGTTTTGAGTTTGTTAAGGGCATATGAGTCATTTGAGAGTGACCAAGTTTGGGTTTGAGCAAAGTTGCTCACCTATTTGAAAAGTTGCAATATTTTCATACTCCAACGATTAGTTAGTTGACATGATTAGTTGTGAGTGTTTGTAACTACTCCAAGGCCAGTATATGGCTTGGAAAGACCGATGACAAACAATTGTTGAAGGTTGTAGAAGATCTGAAGCAAACAAACAATTTTGGTTTCCCATTTGTGTGTGTTCTACCGAGTTTTTGTTGTTCTTGCAAGTTTGTACGACCTGTACGGATCGAGCATCCCAAAACAGGTACATGGATTATTAATCTGGTGTCTTACCTTCATTTTGTTTTTGATTTGGAGTCTTGAAGTGTTGTAGTTTGTGAATAAACTCCAATTTTGTTGCAGGCGGGTCCAAGAGCGCTAAAAACCAAGGTTTTGAGAGCAAAATGGCTCCAACCTAAAGTTCCATGGTGGATTTCCTCTCTCAAACCTTGTGGAATGTTAGATTGCAACGTATTTTATGTTTTGTTTTTGGCTTTGAGAGAGGGTAAGTCTTGCAGACCCTTGGAGGGTGTGAGATGTAGAATTATTGGATGGTTCTTGGGTAGCTTGGAGGAGATACTTAGACAAGGTAGCACAAACCAGTGAGAGACAATCCACTCTACATCAATATGTCAATGAGATGGAGATAATGAATCAAACATTTATCTGGTAATGAAAAAATGGTATGATGCTTGAGAGCATTTCAAGCTCTAGAAAAGCAAGCCTTTTTTGCCTTGCAAAACCTTTTCCCCTGCCAAATTAGGGATCAGTCATAGAAATCAATTAGGGAAGGGTAAGGGATTGTGTGCCAAAATATGGAGAGATCATATAAATCAATCTAGATGAAAAGTTTCAAGCTGCAAAAAAGGGAAAGGAAGTAACTTGTTAATGCATTCACATTTCACCAATGCCTCATGTGCACCCTTGATTTCAATTCAAAATTATATTTCCCAAATCATCACCACAAAAGGATCTACGTGCACGTGTTTTGGGCACTCCCCTATGGCCATAAGCATCAACCCCCTATAAAATCATTTGCAGTTTCCTCTTTAACCACAGTATATGAGGCTATTCACAATGCCCAAAAAACTGAAATTCATTAAGCATTGAAACAAAAAGGCCTTCGGAGGATAGCACGCTCACAATTATAACCTGTGCATACTACCATCAGAGTTGATGAGGCTCTCACACCAACAGTAAACTTGCCCTCCATGTCTATGAGGAACTAGTGATCCTAGAAGTATATTATCAGTACATGCACGGCATATATGCCATGCTGAGAATCAAGAACATGATACACTTCCAAAAATTGCCTATTACTCTGGGTAAAAATGAGTTATAAAGATTAAAAGCAATGGAAGCCAAGGCATCATACCTAGTTTCTGGTTTTGGTAAGGATCAATTCAAACAGTATGACCCTACAGGTAAGAGTCAAAGACGAACCTAACGACTCAAGCTGGGCAAATCAATTTTGCATATTAACATGAGGTCTGGGATATGGATTTCTGAAATCAGGAAGTTGACAGATGAGTAGGGCATTTAAGAACACCAAAAAACAGAGTCAAAGAGGAATTACATCCCATGCCAGGCTTACATTAGAGAGGAAAAATCCAAGGTGTTCATCATTGTTACAACAACAAAAATGGTCCATAATATCCCTCATTAACTAGGAGCTCATTCATGTGATTTCTTTTAAACAATTGAAAGAACATCAAATTTCCGTAAGTTTAAAGTTAGGCAAACAGAAATTTCACTACAAAAATTAGGGCCTTCATGGGTTTCAATTTTGGCATCACCCTGGATACAATTAGTGCAGGAAGCTCAAAAGCCAGAGAATCTTGGTATTATACTGACCCCTGATAGGTAATCTTCAAAGTAGAAATGAAGTATTCTAACAAGAAACAGAGAACAGTCACCACTAAACAGGTCTTTAAAGCAAACCAAACAATGATTGCCACGATCGAGGAAAATCTCCAGTGGGAATCAAGAACCACCAAAAAGCAAAGTATGGAATCTGACTCTATAATTCAATCAATCAATTGATATGCATAAGAGACAATGACGCAAAGAAATCTAGAAGTTGCAGCAGGTACATGTCCCATGTTGTGAAATCAAGCAGTTTTTTCAGGTAACTCAGTCCATATCAAATAAAGTACACAGGGTCCGAAACTATATTATTTCTGTAGCTTATGTCACAAAGGTATTTATAGCAAAGTTGCATGGACACGGATACAGTATCAGATACGGATACGGTATTGGATACAAATACGGCCATTTTTTTAAGACCCCCAATATGGATACGACTGAATACGTCATTCATAAAAAAACACATACACATATTTAACACAGTTTTCTAAGTTATTTGAGAAGATTTTAATTACTTCAAAAGCAATATAGACACATAATTGCTACATAAATAATGATAACTTGATTTAACATTTTACAATATGCAAAAATAGTAGAGTTGCATTCAAAGATAACCCAAAAAATGGTTCACTCAAATAGAAAAACATTTCATTTGTCTTTCTCATTGGGTGTAGGAATTGTTTATACCAATTTTTTTTTAAAAAGTGCATGAATTAAGTTTTTTAAAATTAAATCTAGAAAGATTTCCATCAATTTAAAAAAACAAACAAATCACATAGTATCTAGCATGGTTGGAAATCAAGGTTTTTTGGGCACGTGGGTACATTATTCAATGTGTATCCCGGCTATATCGAACACGTATTTGTTTCAAATATGGGAACGAATACGGAGATATGCGTGCCCAAGGAGGGACAAAGGAGTTTCCGGCTACTCTGATTTATAGTATCAAGGAACAATTGAGCAGAAATCATCAAATTTCATTATATTGACAATGAAGACTGGCAGCCATAAAGATTGCAACAAATGCTTCAGCTTCTCCCTCGCTCTTGTCAATTTGTAGGATAGTGAAGCAACCATAGATGTTTGAATTCTCAAGATTTATGGCCTATTTGATTTTGTCCAAAAGAGAGTGAAAGATGCCCGACTACTGATTAATGATGTAACCAATTTTGAAGGATTATTTAAGTGGGGCTTTCCTAGCCAAAGCAGAACATGAGCTGGGGTAAATTTAAGTAGCTAATGAGGTATTTTCTAGAAACATGGGATATCTGTGTGAGATAGCCTGAACTACACACATTTCCCACTGAATACTCCTAACTGCTCTATTCCTCCTAGCCTCTCCAAATTGCTATATAAAAAGTCCCTCATGAATCACTCAATGTCTACATGAACATATGCAAGAATTTGTTTGACTTTGAAATGTGACAAGCGTTTCTTTTGCTCAAAATTTCAAATGGATTTCCAGAATCAGTTTTCACATTAGCTAAAAAAAAAGTATAGTACCATCTTCTTTTCCATATTCCAATATGGATGAAAATCATCAAAACCGTTGTATGCATATAGGCAAAGTCACCGTATTCGCCGAATTTTCGGCTTCGAATTCGATATCCGATGAACTTGTAAAAACTGTATGAAATTCGCTAAAATTCGTTAAAAATTCGCTGGATAAGGCAGAGGTTTTTACCGTCGGCGGATGACCACTTCACTAATGCAGTCGGCAAGTATTGGGGCCGCGAAAGGGCCACAGGTCGACAGTATGCCCGGCCGTCGGCAGGGTTTGTAGCGGCTGAAGACATTTTAGTATAATGTTGTTGCCCGATATAACATAATTTTGTAATCTTGCCCGATACAATGCGAACTAAAATGCCCGATAAGATTGACCCATAACGAAAACATTTTAGTATAATGTTGTTGCCCGATATAACATAAATGTTAACTAATATATTAACATTTCTTATAAAGTTTTCCGATTTAACATTAATATATTATAAATTAAATATTTTTAATTATTTAATTCAAATTTTTAATTATTTATATTTAAAATTTGACAAATTAAAATTAAAATATATAAATATAATTAAACAAATTTAATATTGTTTATTATGATATTTTTTGGATATATTATTATATTTTTTAAAAAATCAAATTTATATAAAGCGAATTTAATGGCGAATTTTTTTTTCGAATTTTTTCCTCCTCCCGAATTTCATTGTTGGCAAATTCGAACAAGAACACGAACGCGGTGACTTAGCATATAGGTAATGCATATGTGGTCCAAAATGATCAATTGACTCGAACTAAGTCAGTATCGTCTTGCAGGTACCCAAAACAAATGTGATGCAGCCCATGTTCGACTGTATATATAGTTTAACTAACTAATTTCTATCTGAGCAAAGCCAAGGAGCCATTAAAGCTTAGCTTAATGAAATCAATGATTACTGTTTTTACTTTTTCAACAGAATAAAAAAATAAATAATTAAAATTCATTAAAGCTTAGCTTAATGAAATCACTGATTACTGTTTTTACTTTTTCAACAGAATAAAACAATAAATAACTAAAATACAATCCATTTATTCGCACAATATGCTAAACATAAAATTCAATCTAAATAATCATATTTTGCATGGTGATGCAATGAATTTTGAATGTTATTTTCTTTTCAGGTAATGCACCTTTAGATAGAGTAACCAATTCATATTAGGCTAACGTGAAGCCCAGCTCCATGATTATAAGATTTATCTGAATACAATTTGGCACAGAATTTTCATGGCCAGATACACTGAATATAAGAGCAAGAGTGATAAATGTGTTCTATAAACAAGTGATTCTATCTAGATCCATCTAAGGGCCCCCCTCCATTTAGTTAAAAAAATCGGAATCTACACCTAGGCATCCATACACATCATATCTTTCTTTCAAAAGTCTAACAAACCACATAAGTTAATGGTAATGGAATAGGTTGATGGTATGTCATAAGCCTGCAATTCTATTCATTATACATGCAACAATGCTATTGCTAAGCAACATATACAGAACAAGATTGCAGCCCTGGCACTTTAATATAGAAAAATGAGAAGGCTAAAATGACCTTAAAGCTTATTTAAAAAGAACTGTAATGCCCAGACAAGATCACAAGCCATGACCACATATCAAATAATGGAAGTAGCTCTTAATATTACATCTCAGAGTGAGAAGAATGTATTTACAAAATTACCTACGGCTCTGGGTTTTTCTTGAGCTTGGTGATCGTTTTCCAGTATCTGTAGAGGTTAATTTATTGTCACTATCTGCATTCAGCTTGTTTTCATTCCTATCCGATGTGGCAACCTTTAGTCTTCGTTGAACATCTTCGGCATACCTGTGCCACCATACTTCTCGCTCTCTTCGAGGCATCTTAGCATACCTTGGGTCTGGTTTCAAAAGACGTTTTGCCTCAGACCATGATGTAAGAATGTTCTTTTCATCTTCAAGATACTTGGTTGTTGTATCAACAACAATAACATCTGCCAGAAGTGACCGATAATCCCGCACACAACGCTGAACATAACAATCCCAATCACAGTATTTAGGACTAAAATCAGTTTATTTAAAACCATATTGCTATACCCGAACACTTCACATTCAAAAAGATTCACCTCATACAATCCATTGACATGTTCACGGAAAAGCCTCTCCCGATCTGCTAGATCCAATTCAGGATTAGCAGCACGGCCTAAAGGATCCTTCTCCAACTTAGGTCTCGACTCAGTCCAAGATGCCTGACAATCAAAGGGATTGGCATGCAGAACAGAGTGGATGAATTTGAATTCCAAGTAAACAGTTCTAGACAAGACATTTGAAAAGAAAATCACCTCAGGATCTTTTATCTTTTCTGTTAGCAAAGCTTGATATGAGGTCACTGCATCCTTCCTTCTTGCTTTGACCCGCACTCTTTCCATTTCCTGCTCCTCTCTTTCTTTCCTTTTCAGCATCTCACGTTTCCTTTCTTTCAGTTTCTCCTGCAGATTTACCAAAAAGGGAAAAAAATAAGCACTCATGTTTTCAATTTTCTAGTAGAATTATTCAGCGTATAATACCTCCTTGCATTGATCTGATCTTGCATTGATTTTTCAAGCAAGAATATCAGGCTTTTTCTAAAGAAAAACATCGCCCAATATTGAAATAAAGTTCAGCAAAATAAAAATAAAAATCCATTCATTCTTTTACTGAACTTTCTTTCTTGCTTTGTCATTAAACAAATAGAGCTGAAGATTGAACTTTCATGCTTACTTCTAGTGCTAGTGCCAGAGGCACTGCTTGTGATTCTTCTAATCTACCAACATCTAATATCAATGATGATAATGAGCTTTTTGAAGCCCATTTGATGCTTATTGTTGACATTATTATTTTCATATTGAACAGTAAAATAATTATAATCACATTCAGGTTTGATTAACTGACAGTGAATCACAGGGACGCAAGATAAATCTAAGCAAGTAATAGGCCAATGATGGTAATAAGCTTTTTGAAGACCCATATGATGCTGATTGTTGACATTATTATTTTCATATAGAACAGTAAATAATTATCATGACAATCAGGTTTGATTAACTGACAGTGAATCACAGGGACATAAGATAAATCTAAGCAAGTAATAGGCCAATGATGAATCATGATCATAAAATCTACATTATACACATCCCTTGGTTGCAAATCTCTACATGTTCATAGTCAGAGCCATAATCAAGACCCCTGCAACGGGCACTACCCCTTGACCCCAAACCTCCACCCACCATTCTTATTTTTTATGCAATCATTTCCCCGTTTTTTATGTTATCAACTTTTTTAATTATTAGTTTAAAACTTTAAACATCACTTAGTATTCCAAAGTTTCATTTGCAATTCTTAATAGTTAATACTTATCCTTGGTTACCACTTTGCTACCGAAGTTCCAAAACTCTGCCCAGCATAGTTAATGATCAAATTTCAAATTTTCAATGCAATCATTTTCATGTTTTTGATGTTTATTAGTTTAAACTTTACATAGTGTGACAAAGTTTCACTTACAGTTCTTATACTTACACGTATTTTTATTACCAACTTTTTAAGTACTATATGTATTTCCGCCGCCCCCTGCCGCCGTACCCAAACTTAGGCCCTTAGTCCCCCCGCCCCAAAAACCCGTCCCCGCATTCCCCCATCAAGAAACTTCATGGAACAATCTTGATAATGAAGAAGCCAGTGTTTCCCTGGTTATCTGCCTTTTCTAAGAGGATGTTTCAGAGATGCCAGAACAGAGACCAAACATTACCACCCCATTCCCTTTTTCTGAAAATTGGGGATGTCTTGCTATGAGGGACATCTCTAGGAAACATCCCCTAAATGCCAGTGCATCCCCTGTAGATAACATTTACAGCTAGAGATTTAAACATTACATCTACATTTTGAAAATGAATTTTGATTTGAAGCTACTATGATCACTGGTGTGCTTTTATGAAACTGCTGTCCACCTACTGGAACTGTTGCTTGCCCTTGATGCAATTTTATGAAACTGCTGTTTGCTCTTTGCTGTTCTGGCAAATGAGTCTCACCAGGTATATATATAAGAAAATATGAGTGTTCAATAACAATGGTTTTACCTTGTATGTGTGTGTGTGTATACATACTATGTCACAAGGTTCATGTTCGTGGAAATGGTCAAACTAAGAGTGCTTCTTCCACTGTGAGCCAGTCATTCAAGGTAGGCTTAGAAGGTAGTTCCAGTTTAAGGTTTGACAATCCAAGTCTTTGGCTCTCCATATCAATTCCAGTTCCCCCATTCAGTTTAAGACAATGAATAAGCTCTCTCTCTCTCTCTCTCTCTCTCTCTCTCTCTCTGAGATGGTTTATTAAATTTTGGGTACGGCTATATAAAAATAGGGAAATTTAAAATATTCATATGAAAACATGGACATATAGTTATACATTATAGAACCTTAACATATAAGAACTAGCAGAGTTCTTATGGCAAATTTATGTTAAATTGAGAGTCAAAGTCAAATTGCGTATAGAATTCATTGTCAAAATTCACTGTCTATATGCAGAATTTATGGGGACATCCCCTAGGAGTCCCCGGGACAGGGACGCCTGAAAATAAAAAAAACCGGGGGTGCATCCACGGTAATGTAGCTATAATATTGATATCATGGACTGTGGAGAGTTCATGTATTTAACATTGAAGTTATCAACTATATATGACCATTTTACCTCTTCATCCCTCTTTGCTTTGGCAGCCCGCTCAGCTTCTTGTTCTGCAGCTCTCAATTCTTGCACATATTCATTGAATAAAGCCTCTCTATCTTCTCGTTTCACCGCTTTATATCTTGAATCACCACGTAAGCCATCCTTGATCTAAATTGACAGCAATACAATTAGCACACAGCCCATAAATAAAATAAGAAAAGCATCGTATGAAAAATAGCAGTGCATATTTAGGGATAAGCAGCATACCCTTGACCAGCGGCTATTTGCATTTATATCACCTTTTTCACGTAGCATAGCTTTAAAACTGGCAACAGCTGCAGCTTGTATGGCCTTCACTTTCTCTTCCACTGCTTTCCTCAGTGGAAGAACTCTGCAAAAAGTTTCCCAAAATAATTATTTTACATATATTATTTCTAATTTTAATTTCACGACTGGCAATATAGTGGTATGGATTCAAACAGGTACGCAGCCCACAATCATAAGAGTTCATGCATTAGGACTAAAAATACAATTATACAGCTTGTTGGCATCAGTTTCCTGTAACGGATCTATGCATCTTGGTGGTAATTTTACACAATGCTACTAAATTATTATCTTAAGGCTCTGCACTCCATTTTAGATCACAGGCACAGATATTCATTCTGCAATCTAAATGCTAAACATAAGCATGCGGGCTTCATTAATAAGAGACAAAGAAAACATCAAAATCGCACCACACTTAATCAACCATAAGTGATAGCCATTTAAAGAATATCACGCATGTACCTTTCATTTAATAATGACTCCCTCTCTTTACGATCCAGTGCTTCAAATCGTGGGTCATAGCCCCATTTTTTAGCAAAAGTTGCATAGTCTGTTTTATAAGTTATATCCTGAAACAAGATGCCAAATAAAAACCCAGCAACCCAATAAACACTTCAATTGAAGCCATAATCAATACCCACAAGTAGAACATAACTGCATACATGATAATTAAATAGATTACCACCTAGAAAAGGCATGGATAACATAAGACTTAAAACTCAATGCATCTTGGACTTATTTCAAGATTCGGTTTAATGGCCACAGTAGTAAGGTAAAACATTTCTTCAAGAAGCAAAAGAAATCCATACATCTGAAGCTTCTTCTAGGAGTTGCTTAAAGCCCTCAACGACAGCCTTTTGAGCTGCTCTTTTTTCTTTTCTCTCTTCATCTGCACGATTGCGAACGTAGTGTTCAAATATAGATCTGCGTTCCGTGTAACTTGGGATATCCTGCAACAAAAGAAACCAGTATCTTCAATAATCTAAAATAGCAAGTAATCAATGTTAAGCGGATACAAAAAATACAAATTGTATTTGCCACCCTCAAACACAATACTCCTGCGGTCCTATATTTGCAAAAATGGGTCCAACAACCATTAAAAAACATAAAAAGGAACATCCATACCATAATTTTCAGAATCATAAATCATTAAAAAATCGCTCATCTAGTTTTCTTCATGAGGGTGTAAACACAAAGGCAAAAGCAGTGTCACAATTTTTAAGACATAAATATTTCACTTTTTGTAACACAAACTGTATTCATTTACGTAAATTATTAATGAATTGACATAAAACCACTGAAACTAATTCTATTGCAAAAATAACCTATAAGCATGGAAGCGGCTTCCTGAAAAATAAATTGAATGGATGATTCAATAATCGGATAATCTATTCAACAATATACAAGCGTATATAAAGAGCTTACAAGGACGACGTTCTAAATTAAGAACAAGTCGTTTAAAGTGAACTACTAAAAAGCTAAACGCTAAATAAAGCTTAAAAGCTAATTAACTAAAAAGAAAAAGCTAAATGCTAAATAAAGCTTAAAAGCTAATTAACTAAAAAGCTAAATGATCATTAAACAAGGAACTAAATATAGGTGACTAAAATATAATTAAATATTCTAATACCCTCCCTTAATGGTCATTCTATCTAATAACTAGCCTACAAAAGACACTGCAAGTCTTTTGATCACAAATGAAAAGAACACTCTACTATGGTGGAGACCCTCCCTGGATCTGAAAAGTGTTAATGACCAAGAATACCAAAAGCCATCCAAGCTAATGTAGCCTTCACACGCGAATTAGAGATTTGGCACACACGAATTACTAAAGCCTAAAACAATGATTTTGAGGAAAAAATCAGCAAACCTTTTTGCAGAAGAGTACCAACTCCAAAACTGACTGCAAGATACCACGGTTGCAGATGTTCGCCCTGGCAGGTGCGACCCAAACTGACTGCAACAAAGCACGATTTTTGAGGAAAAAACCATCAAACCCTGAAATGGGAAACCCTTGAAAAGAGAATTTACAATTTTGAGGAGAAAATCGAAAAACCAAGAAATCTGAGGTTACAAATCATCGTTTTTGTGGAAAAAAAAGGTAAAACCCAAATAACTAAAATCTTACGCGAATATCACGGATTACAGATGAGATAATTTTTAAGGGAAAATTATAAACCCTGCGAACAATTTTTGAGGAAAAAATTGTGAAAACCCTCCCATGATGTTTTGTGAAAAAAAATCAGAAAACCGACAGACAATTTTTCAGGAAAAAATCGTAAAAACCCTTGGACCTATAAGACGAGGTCTGGCCTAAATCAATCTGATCAAGGCAACGATATTCAGATATCGTGAACATGCACTATTTCCAGGTGTTGTGGTAGCTGTTGAACTTCTCACTGTGTTCCAACATGATGTTGGTCAAAGACGCTATCACGAAAATGGAGGTTGAACAAGGTCAACCTAGTGAAAGCATGAGACAGAAGAATCTGATTCAAAAATCAGAATAGAAGCAGCTGCACAAAAAATCTGAAAACTTGGAGGAGAATACTAGCACAAATTCCAAAGTGCGAATTTCGAGGTTTGGAAGAAACCCAAAAATTAAAATTTTCTACAAACTTAAAACTTGAAATTTTTCCTGAAAAAAATAATAATTTGCAGAAAATAAAAAAGAATACCTCTGATTTTTTTTGTAAAAAACACAGAAAAATACACGATTTTTTTTTTGAAAAAAAAACGCAAAAATAAAATAGGGGCAGAAACCCTAGGTCGGATGTACAGCATAAACGCCCAGAAGACACCAAAATTCCCAACGTCCACAAAATTAGTAGAAATCGCTGACTGTTTTTAAATTCCAAGGCAAATTCGCTGGCACAACATTCGAGGCACGGAAAACGAGGCACCCACAAAAATCTGAGACCAACCCAAAAAATCTCTCAAAAAACCCACCAAGAATCTGAAAACAAAATGCAGATCCCAACGGCTCAAAATCCAAGGCATGGAAAACGATGCACCCAAAAAAATCTAACGATGACCCAATTGAGGTCTCGAAAAACCCACCAAGAATCTGCAACCAAAATAAAATTTCGATTTGAACTGAAGGGTTAGATCCTGTCAGCTCAAAATCCGAGGCACGGAAAACAATGCACCCAAAAAAATCTGACGATGACCCAGTTGAGGTCTCGAAAAACCCACCAAAAATCTGCAACCAGAATGAAATTTCGATTTGAACTGAAGGGTCAAACCCCTAGTTGAAAATTGCAGAAACCCTAGGAAAATTTTCAATCTGCAAAAAAAAATCCAGGGTGCAGACCCGAAAATCTCCAGACCTCTAAAAAAACATGAACTACTGCCCAACACACAGAAATTCGTCCACGAACCAGAAACCTTCGAAACCCTTTAAAAGCCTTAAAAAAAGCAAAATTGTTTTTTATAAAAAACAATTAAAAAAAAAAGGCCATGAATTTTTATTAAAAAATTCGCCAAACTCTAAAGAATCCCATCGACTCGCTCTAATACCATGAAAAATAAATTGAATGGATGATTCAATAATCGGATAATCTATTCAACAATATACAAGCGTATATAAAGAGATTACAAGGACGACGTTCTAAATTAAGAACAAGTCGTTTTAAGTGAACAACTAAAAAGCTAAACGCTAAATAAAGCTTAAAAGCTAATTAACTAAAAAGAAAAAGCTAAATGCTAAATAAAGCTTAAAAGCTAATTAACTAAAAAGTTAAATGACCATTAAACAAGGAACTAAATATAGGTGACTAATATATAATTAAATATTCTAATACTTCCTTTGTTGGCACAAAATATTTATGCTGGATAAAGAATAATGAAGCTCTTAGCTAATGCAATTTCAGTGTACTGAATGTTTATCACAAAATAAGCAACTCAGGCCTGTCACTGCATCCAGGCAGCAAAGGACAGAGTATCACATCCCATGGTTGCATTAAAGTGGCCTTTGCTCCAGATTTTAGTTAATTCTAGCAACTAGGTTAATAAGATGAACAGTATCATCATCTTCAGAGAAATGTAAAGGATGATGTCAGAGCAACTTATTTGTGGGAATAAAACATCATTGAAAATTAATGATCTAATAGGCATCGCAATCTCATCTTAAAAATGTGTGAAAACCCATTACAGTAGCACCAACAAAAGACATTTAGTTTTACTGAATGTAGCTAGCAGCCTGCTCAAAACTAGTAGGTGGAGAAGATAATCATGTGAATAGCTTATTGCACAAGAATAGAGCATATATACCAAACAAGAAGTTAGTGAAGTAAATTCAGTTCTTTTAAAATAATGTTTGCATAAGACTAGGCATTTGTGAATTAAATTATTAATCTATCTTAATCAGAAGAGAGAGAGAGAGAGGGAGGACATTGTAGCTTTGGGTCTTGCACTGATTTCCAACAACAAATCATTGAGGCTGATCAGTGGTCATTATACAAGTTTTATTAGTAATTAATAATAATTAATCTAGCAATTAGTAAATTAATTGATCCAGGTACATGTTAGCTAGTATTTACGATTTTTACATGTTGGCAATGCCATTATTCTAGCATATATAACTAATATCTATTAGGTTATTAGTGTTGTACGCATTAAAGGAGGAGACAGTGTACAAATAAATTATGGGTGTGGCCTACAAAAAGGTATTACAAACCACTCCCATAATAACATGTGTGTCATAAAAAACCTGATTGAAAACAAAAAACCATACAAATAACAAAATCTTGGTTTGTTAGTTGTTTTTCAATTTAAGAAAGTAAACAGAATTTTAAGAACCCAGAAAGAATCTAGAATCATCCCACAATCAGCAATAAAGCATTGAGATTGGAAAGAGCATACAATGGAATAACCTTGACGCTTTGACATCAATCAACAGGATTTATCTAGTTTAATCCTACTGATTAAAATAATAAATTTTTTCCACTTAAAATCAATAAATTGTCCTTTCAAATGGATAAAAAAAGCTGTTCGATAAAAAAGCTTAGGTACTCCACACCAAGAATTGAGATCAATGGAACAACACAAAAAAATTGAAGACAATCAGGAAAGAAATCAACGACGTAACCAATTCAGAGAATCTTCCAAAGACCAGTAAATCAAATCTAAAACCAGTAGAAAGTATAAAAAAACTCTGTATGCGGAAACCATAACTCTGAAACATTGGTCATCCCCTTGGCAGACACCTAAGAAGGATGTGGTTCTCAGGCCTATCACTCATACATTCTAGAAGACAAAAGAAGAGAAACCACGATCATGCCTAGATTCACTGTGTTACATAGTGAACTAGTGACAGCATTGCAATAGGACCAAACAAGTCAAAAGAACAATATTGCATGTGGAAACATCTTTGTTATAACTTATAAGCTAAGTTACCAGTTCGGGTTCGAAGAACCCGGTACACTAGTACGGCAAAATTTTGGAAAGGGGTTTGGGTTTGTTTGGGTTCGTTAGTACAAAAACATGTAAATTATATATATATGCAGCCTATAAGCATGAATAAAGATTAGCATGTCACATAGCATCATATAAACAACAAAACCAACATAAACTTGTAATCATAGCATCATGATCATACCATAACAGCATCATATACATCAAGTTTAATATCAAAATGATAAAATATTCAAGTATCATTGTTTCAACTTTCAACAATTTAAAGTTTGATCATCAAATGGATTCTCTAATGGGGGTTTGGGGCAACACCCCCGACAGGTTCAAGGGGCAGCGCCCCTCGCAGGGTCCCACACGGAACTCCATGGCATGCATCAATTTTCTGCTTTTTTAAGATGTCAGGAACAAGGCCAAAGAAGTCAAAATTCTGATCAAGGTGCATTCTCCCATACGGGAATTGTGTTTTCTGACTTGTTCTTTCGTACAGACTTGTGCTTCTCTCTTGGTTGTACGATGCATAGGTGTGTGGCTTGAGACATAGGGTCATTTTAATTTTTTATGTGGTGGAATTCAAAAAAAATTAAACTTTGCAAAAAAAAAATCCATTTTTGGGCTGTCAGACCCCTGGGTTCGACTTGGGTCCTCTTGGGTTCAACCCTGGGTCCTCTTGGGTTCGCCCTGGTTCGAACCAGGCCTGTGAACCACGAACCCTGTCCGAACCACAGGCGAACCAGACCCGAACCCCGAACCAGGACCATACTGGACCAGTACCAGGGGTCTAGGGGGCCAAACCCGGTAACTCAGCTTATAAGTGATACTCATGGATTGCAGCCTATAGATGTGAAATCTAGGTTACACCAGAAGCAGCTTGTAATATTTACAACCCTTCACAAATTATTTATTTTGTCAAATGAAAAGTGTTTAACTCAGTTAGTGACAAAAATTCTGGGACCCCATCAAAACACAAGCAGCAAATTTTAACTGATGTGAAAAATGGAAAGAATATTGTATTCCTCAGCCAATTCAAATACTCATAAGTCAAGCACATTCATGATCAATTCAATAAGGGAACAAATAGCCTATCTAACCTTGCTACACACCATAAGGCTGCCCATTGAGATTTGGAATGCAATCAGATAGAGATTAGAGGATAGAAAAACAGTTTACAGACAAACTTACAGCAGATAACATAAAAGTACATAATACCAAGAGGCTCTCCCCTTTCAATTTTTGTATTGTTACCATGCATAATAGAAATAACCAGATAAAAAACTTAACCTAGATCTAATTTGTCTTGTTGGCATGAACAATGCATATTACCTAGTCAGCTAATTATTATGTCCGATTCACACTTACATATTTAAGCTTAGTTAGGTCATTTACTATTTGTGTCTCATATCATAGGATTTAGACACTTGTCATGATCTTAGTATGTCCTAGGGTTTCATCATTGTCTATGTTACCAGTTTAATTTTGCATCTAATGAATTATCTGGCTTCATAACACTTTCATTGCTTCTCTCTCATGTGGAAAGTTGTGTTTGTTTGCAGGTAATCTTTGGACTACTATGGGGTTGATCAACAACTCTTACATTCTCTCTTTTTAGAGAGTTCTCATTAAGAAATTTCATACGATGCATCCTGGTGCAAAATGGACCTCACAGCTGAGCTCAAAAAGCCCAAAAATCTAGAAATCCACAATAAAGTTTGGTGCCAAAAAATTTGGAGCTTTTTTTGGAACGTTCAAAAAATTCGTACAACCATAAGGATCCATACAATTCTGTACACTCAGCATACTACCTCTATAAGATGTGGCAACAAATTCTACAAAAATTGGCATATTTAAAAAATATACTTTAGTCATGCAAGCCCTACATCATGACTGCCTAATTACCTAATCTCCGAAGAATTCACAGATTTTAATTTAAAAAAATTGTTTACAAAAAACTGTCAGCGCAGGGTTGACATCATCATCCGCCAACCCCTGGTGGGTTAGAACTCGATCATGTGGGTGACCAACACCAAGCTGCACCTTGATTTGTTTTCAAGCCCTAAAGGAATAGTCTTACAAGAAAGGTCATAACTTGGGCATACAATATCATGTTTTTGCAAACAAATAGCGCATTGGAAAGTTGTTTCTGAGAACTACACAACCCACCAACTTGGTTTTTCATGATTGTCTCAGGTACTTGTTATTTTAGTTTGAAGTCAGTTTTCCAGTTTAGACTTGTACTTTGGATATTTTGCAAAATATGGGACCATTTTTAATGTTACAAGGGTGACAATTTAACATGTTTTGATTTTTATTCTATGTATGAGGAGTCTATCATTGTAAAATCATGAGTTTTTTTTTCACTTTATCATTTTGTAATCAGCTTGAACAAAGGTAACTATAATTCTTGGCAAAACAAGATCCTAAAACATTTCTATGGACTTGTCCCTAAACCAGGAACACATCTCCAATTACTTACAAATAATCTGTTATGTAGAAATGTCCCCACATTGATAATACTTTTTTGTCATGATATGCTTACAAGGTATAATATGCACAAAAATCTTTGCCAATCTGCAACCACGACTTTTGAGGTCTAAGCCACCAGACTGATGTGTTATCACAATAATTGAGCTATGTTCTAACACTTAATTTGTGGTGGGACTGGCACCTCAATGTTTTTGGATACCTCTATGTACACTTAAGAGTTTGTATATTTTCTGAACCTAATACCCAATTAGCATCTTTAATGCTCAAATAGGCATTGGTTTTCCGAATTCTTAAATTAGGATTGACTAAAATGGGATTTCATATGGGATCTCTAACTAGGTAAGCAACATTTTATCTTTGGATAAAGAATGTTGTCCCTGAATGGATAAGGGTTGAAATTTTTTAACTTGTGAGGGAAAAGACAAGAACATGTCGAGTAAGAGGAAGAGAAATGTTCCTGATATTTCAGATGATGAAGAGGAGCTTGGCATACCTCAAGACCTGTTTTCAGGAATAACCAAATACCCAGTAGAGTTCTTTGGCTGAGGCATAGGAAAAACATTAAGTTTCAGAGAGTATCTTATGTTGCATGGTCCAGGTAGAAGTAAATGTCCTCTGTCTGCTCAGGAGTGTCCTTTTGGTTGGTGTCAGGAGAATGTTGACTACATGTATGGTTGGTACCACTATGTTTCTAATCAGCAGATAAGTCGGCTCTTTTGTGTGCATGAGTTCCTCTTTCCCTGAGGCACTTTTATCATCTCTTTAACAGTCATTTGATAATTTTGATTAGGAATTCTGGCAATATTTTCTTCAGTCGTGATGACATTTGGTTAACTGTTTAGCGAAAACATTTTGTCTTGTTCTTACAATCTTGAAACTCAACCTGGGATAGATGAAGTCATGATATAGAGGCTGACTTTTACAGTGGCTTTTCTCTGCTATGGTATATAATTGTCTTTTTCTTGAAAAAGAAAGAACATTTCTAAATAAAATACCATGAATGAACTCTTCACATGCATTATATTAGAAGGAAAATATGAAATATAAATCAAATATGCAAGCCTTGTGTCCTCGCTTACTATTGAATATTTCATAAATCCAACAAACCTGTTTCAAGTAGATCCAGTTGTACGAAAGCCCCAAAATTCCTAGTCTTTAGACACAACAAACCTTAAATCGTGGGTCAAAAATGATCTTCGGCAGTTCCTTTTCCCATTTTGAAAATGGCGCAACTCCTTTCTCTTTAAGCATTTCCTGCAAATAGCTGAAAAGTATCAATGTTTGTTCTAGAAAATACAAGCAAAAATAGAAAATAGAACCAACATTGATATGGTTTAAAAAGCAAACTGTTAAACGAACTCATTCGATCAATGATCTAAATTTTTGCACTGAAAGTGTACAATGTTGCATGGAAATGAATGCAAACCTGATAAGCATGCTAAACCTTTTGGCCTTATTAGAATTATAAAACAATATGGACTTTAGTCATACAATTTAAAAATAGCAGTTAATACTTTTAAGAAAATTGTAATCAGGGATGCATGAGTAACAACAAAAACAGTTCCAAGTCTTATACAAAATTTTAACAGTATTAAATTATTAATTAAGAGTAACATAGCACTTTCAATATCTTGAATTTTGAAATAAAAGATTGATAGGTAATTGAAATCGCTTCAATAATCAGTTGTCCTAATGGAGTAAGATTGCCTTATAACAATAGGACAAGTTCAACTAATGACATTAACAACATGAAATTTTCACAGTTCATGATATCAATATGCATAGATTTCTGGTTTTGACTGTGTGCCATTTTTTAACATAGAAAACAAAATGTTACAGAATTAAAACCAGAAATCTATGTAAACTAATGACACGTCAAACCCTCCTAGATACTAACATTAATCATATGATCAATTTGCTACGTCATGGATACCTCTTAGTAAAGATCCAAAAATTAGATTGTAATAAAAGTTATGTAACCATTGTCTTCCTAGATGTGGTAATGAAGGAAAGATTGTTGGAAACAGAAACATTAATCATATACCCAAAAAGTGCCTGTACCACATGCTAAGCCACATATGAACATCCAGCTATGAATTATATGTTCATAAGAACTTCTATGGTTATAGATGATGCACAAGAGAGTTATCTTTTCGGCTGTGGAATGGCCTATTATTGGAGTTGTACTTTATTTCTGTCATTTAGTTTTTTATGATACAGTAAAATCAAAGTTGCATGGACACATACGGATATGGCCATTTTTTAAGACCCCTAATATTGATACAGCTGGATAAAATTCATAAAAAATACACACATATTTAACCCAAATTTCTAAGTTATTAGAGGATATTTTCATTAGTTTGAAAGCAATATAGACATATAATTGCTACATAAATAATTATTAATTGTTTTTAACAATTTACGATACACAAAAAAATATACAAACCAGGACCTATAATTAAATTAAAATAATGTCATTTAAATCTAAATTAAAATTATATTAAACAGATTTAAATATAAATTTTAAAAAAAAAAATATCTAGATATATTAAAAATTTAAAATTTAAATACAAGAACTCAATAAACAATAAATATCTTAACTTGAAAAAAAATCTTAATTAAAAATCATAAACCATTATAAAACAAGTAAATATAAATTAAACAATATTAAAATTTAAATATTAATAATCTAGTAAAAAATAAATAATTAAACATATTAATAAATTTTATTTCTATTTAAAGAAATTTTTTTTTTAAATCTCTAATGTTAGAAACATATTATAGCTATAAAATTATAAACAATTAATTTTTTAAATCTTTAAAAATTAAAATGCCAAAAAGAAAAGTACAGTTAAACAGGAAGAAGACGCAAAAAAAAATGGGTGGTTGAAATTGGAAAAAAAAAATCACAAATGAAGTTTTCTTAAATTAAGTTTAGGAAGGTTCACAGCAGACTTCCTAAAAATAAAATTAGGGCACAAGACCTTTTTTTTAAAATAAGGCATAGAGAGTTTAACATCTCTCTTGTACAATCCTATCAACAAAATGGATTCAAAATCCAACCAATAGAGCAGATGTGCCCTTGAAGGATGAGGATAGACACAAATTAGGGTAAACGATTTAAAGAATAAAGAGACGACTATATTAAATGTATATGTAGTCACAGAAATAATTACGGGGACTGGTAGACAGTCTACATTCTTATAATGGTGTTTCTTGGCAACTAAGGCCTTAATGATTTACCCGAGTTCAATTGCCCATAGAGAGCAACCTAAGATTAAAAGCAAAGTGTATTTGGAGAGCACCCCAACAATTTATATTTGTCAGGTTTTTCAATATGTAGTATTTACTCAAGTCAAGAGTCTTAACACTGTATTGGTCTTTAAGTGTTATAGCATTTATACTTACATGATACATCTATCATATCATCATGATGATAATCAAATAGCAACACAATTAATCTTTGTTTTTGTTGACCTCTATTTATGCATCTCTTTTATTAAGTTTCCAGACCACAGTTTTATTAATATTTTTCAAAATAAAAAATATATATGTTGAGACATTTTCTTATTTTCGCCATCTTAAAACAATCATTCTCCTTTTCCTTCTAGATGGCATATAGTTGTCAAACCCCATCTCCTAGTAGCCACGCATAACACACAATGAAATGTTCCAAAAACAAAATTGTGATTTCAAAAGTCTCATTTGATTATGTCAATGCCTTGGACCTTGATAAAACAGAAGATTATATAAAACCAGATGCATTATATTAAAAAAGTAGAATGTGCATCTGACATCCTTGCAGATTAGCATTAAAAGAAACATATATTATTACCTTAAACTGCAAAATCCGCTCTTCCTTTGTTGGTCCACTGTCTTCGTCTTCACTATCTGATGAGGAATCCGATAGAGTGCCCTCTGCTACAGTACTTTTCACCTTTTCTTTGTTACTCTCAGATGGTTGGTTCTTCCCACCAGTTTCAATCATTGTACTGCCGTTCACATTTGACGTTCCAGAAACAGATCCAGTATTGGAAATAGACGACAGAGTCACCGGAGCCCCAGAATCTTGTAGTTTCTTCTTGATTAGATCTAAAGCAGTTGACCCCAATGCCGTTGTTGAACCCTTATGTCCAATTGACTCACGCCCACCTGTGGTAGCAGCAGGTACAGTTAAACTGAAAGATATAGGACCTTTCTCAGCTAAATTTGAAACTTGTCCCAAACTCGCAGTTGCTTTAGCAGATGCCTCCTGTAGTTGCTTTTTGCGTAGTTCTGCAACTTCTGGAGGTACTTGCCAGCTTGTAGCCTGCATATATAATAAACAATATCTGTGAAACAATATGTATTAAAATTTGAAAAACAAAGGAATGGTAACAGAAAATTCACATGCTTAACAGCAATGGCAAGAAAAGCTATCTTCATACAGGTTCTAGAGAGATCTGCATTCAAGTTGAAATCATATTCTGATAGTTCTAGTCATAGTTCTAGTCGGTTTAAGATATTTTACAGCTACAACAAAACAAGATCATCAGAACAGAAACCTCTAAGAGTATCAACAAAATTTGCAGATTGTTATAATTTTATACAGGGTCGTAATTTGTTCAATTTTATTTTTATTATGAAGATTTTTGGACAAAAAGCAAGACCAAGCATATATCATACATGACCAATTGAATCCCAATAACATTCAAAAGGCCCAAGCTGAACATTCTTGTTACTGGAAGGTGTTCTGTGTGTTTTATCACAGATCACAACATATCAAATGACTCTTTACAGTTGTATGATGTATCAGACATAACAGGAAATGACTTCTAGTTTTGTTCTCCTAAATTAGATAACAGCATCAACAATATAATGGCTTCTTCAGACAGCCTCCAAATGAAGTGCCATGTTTTTATTTCATGTATCTTTCCATGAGGGACTGATAGATTTGAATTCCTTATTAAATGTGTCTCCTGGGCATTAGCCTTCTAGGAGTTGTTTTGTGGGTATTGTAGATGCCTACGAAGATGATTTTGAGGTATTGTTGTGGTGAAATATCTATTCGGTAAAAAATGTGGTACTATGGAGGCCACACAATGTATGTCAATTTAAGGTTATGAAAAGTACTTGCTCAAATTATGGCTCAGTCTAAAGGACAGCACATAGTCACGAGTCTTGTGACCATATTGGGTAATTGCAGTAGTGACATCATGTTGAAAGTATATGTACGAGGGGATTGACATGGGCCAAGGTGACATTCATTCCATGTGTAATCCATAATGAAAGCAAAATTAGACATGTAGCTCTTTATATCCATCTGTAGTTGCACATTTTGAGACATTTCATATTCCTGCCTGAGATCTTGCAGCAAGTGGAAGATGAATCATTTCATATTTCCTTCTGCTATTCTTCTCTCTTGTAACAAACAATAAGTATGAAGATAAAAAACTGAGTTTAGAGATTGAAACTATTGGAATATAGAAGAGTGATATTGGTTAACTGAGGGAAGTTTGCAACGAAGTAAGGGCAGCCTGTAAGAAAGTTTAAAGTCGAGACCTGTGTAATTTGAAATTGAAAATGAAGAGTAAAAGGATGGTTTACTAATGAAGCTTTTCCAAGTACATAATGTATTTCATTATCTGAAAACTTAATGAAGAATCACTTTTCCATTTTGAATGTGTTTGAAATTATACTTCTGCCTATGCACCCTGATATGCTTCACTTGACCCTCAATCATGCCATCAGTACAGGAGAGAAATTAAAAAACAACTATTTAAGCACTTATACAACATCCAATATAACTACACATGCTAACAGATCAGCAAGAGATATATACTAGGAATAAAGTGGTAATGATGTGAAAATAAATGAGATTCCCTTTAAAATTTTGGGAACATTCTTTACAAAACAGGTAGAAAGTAATCCCTCAACCAAAAGCCACGGATATGGTCCCTACAATTCAGTTTCATAGATCTTCAAAGAGAACTCACAGCTGAATAAGAATGCTACGAACACTTAATGAAACAAATCCTGTTCACTTAATTTCACATAAAGCACATTTCATGAAAAAACAAAATAAGCATGGAATACATAACATGAAAAATTGGGAGCTTAATACAGAGAAACGAGATGTTAAGTTTCAATGAAACCAGAATCACGAAGATACAAATCACACAAAAAAAAGAGAAATCTTAAGCATCAACAGTAAAGAAGAGTAAGTTGTGTTACGTGTGATATTTCAGATCTAGATTCTGATAAAAAGCTAGGCAGCAAACACTTACCAAAATATAGCCCATTTAATGTTACATACACATCTCATGTGGAAACACACAAAAATTGCAAAGTTGACCACGTATTCCATTGAGCAAACATGGGATTTAACATAACCTATGATTACAATATCACTTAAAAGTAAAACAAGAAAGATTGAATCCTTTCAAAGGGGATATCAAGCACTTGGGATCAATGAATACCATTTAAAGGTTTAAAGTACAGAAAAAAGCTGCATGGCAAAATAAGCCCTACTATTTGTTGAATAATAAAACTAATTTACAAGTATGCATTAACTTATATTACTCAAAGTCTCAATCAATGAATGGTTGATATTATTGATTATTCCTGTAACACTGAAAGGAGAAACGGGATATACCTAACTACAATAATCCATGAAAAATGGTGAAATGCCATCTGATTGAAATTAACAAATTTTGTAACTTAGGAAAAGCTAGATATGTATCCAAGGGATTCCATACAAACACAACAAATAATATGCTATAAAAATTTGCAAATGGTTCCTTTCCAGCTCATCATTAACAAGTTTAATTTTCAACAATCCAGCTGCCTATGTTCTGATATCCTCTGGAGTTTCAGCTGCTTGAAATGAAAATTTGCATTTATAAAGTATAAAATTAATGCGGTGCTTTGAATATATACCAAGGATAATGAAAAATGAAAATTTGCAATAGTAGCAATTAGATAATTCCTAGATTAACATTAGAGTAATCAGGTGTCTCTCCTCTTGATATATGGTTAGAGTAACATATAAGACATGTCAAATAATGCAGGATTAAGAATCTCTCTCAATGTCAAAATTCCCTTACAGAAGTACATCATGAACTTTTTGCTTAGCTGGGGAAGCAACATTGAAAATAGATATATTTCTCAAGGTCTTAGCAGTTCCATCGCTTACCAGATCCATCTACGTATAACTGTCCTTTCGTAAAAAACACCACGTAGGCATAAATCAGAGGCACTCCTAGCACCAGCCTCTTGCATATGGTTCTTAAGACAGAATTCAAGTAGTAGGTCAAAAAGTCAAGATTAAGATATATCGTATGTATAGAATATGTTCTTACCATAAAGATAGGCAATTGGTGAATTAAAAATGAGGATATATAACTTGTTTATATTTTATAGATATGCTCTAACATGATTTGAATCACTGATTCCTGCAGGTTGCAGGCTAACATTAACAATAAGCAATAAAGCAAGATTATAATTAAAATGTCTCCCTAAAGGAAACTAATAAATGAGAAAAGCAGAAAATAGATAAAGATCAAGGGAAATCAAATTCAGAGACATCAAGAACATATTAAACAGTTAAAAAAATCCGAACAACAATGCACAAAGGTACCTGACTTTTGGTGTTGTAGTAGTATTTTTTGCCATCATTTGTGCTCACCAGTGCCCAGTCTGTACCAGTCAACTTCTCCCTATTGTGAAAGCACCCCCATAATGATCAGCAGCCATAACAACTAATTAAAGATGTAACAGAAATAATATGACAAAATAAATTAATGTATTCAATTAATGCCCATCTTGCCATGACTCTATAAATGCTACTTGATACTTGTAATAATTGAACCCCAGAATTTGAATACAGGACATGACAACTATTAATATGATATAATGGATATTGTTTATGAATGTTTACAACAGTTATGTTTTTCATGATTTATTGAATGGATAATTATGAAAAAAATGGTTATTCAATGTGACTATTATTAATATGAATTAACAATCTTTTCCCTGTGCAATTAAGATAAAATTATAGTCAGTTATCTGATCATAGAGTCATGAAACCCCTATGTAAATGTATCTCATAAGTCACAGAGTATTTCTTCTTAACACCAAAGTTGCAGGATACGCGACCCTTGCCCTCCTTGCATGCATACCACCATACCTAGTAAGGATATAGACACGATAGACCATTGGTACGGCACTAAGACATATACATGTCGGAAAAAACCCTATCTTTCACCCTGCTTAATTTGCAGGGATTTGGATGTCTGAAAAACTTGGCCCAAATCTTAACTGGTATAAAATCTAAATTTAGTGAACTAAAACTGATTTTTTATAATAACCCTAGCCGGAATTAATCTGTAAATGATAGATCCCCTCAGTGCCATCCACTGTTAATATTTATTTTATATATCGCTCTAGTCATTTTTGGGCCTGCCGTGATGTCTCAGTTATTTACATCCTGCAATAAGGAGGATAACTGGAGAGATAAGGAGAAAGAATTGGACCGATAAGGAGGATGAATGGAGAGAAAAGGAGAAAGTATCCCAGCGACAATGAGATTGAATGGACAGACAAGGTGAAAGGATCGGAGTGATAAGGAGATTGAATGGAGAGACAAGCTGAAAGGATCAGACCGATAAGGAGATTGAATGGACAGACAAGGAGTGGAGATTTCAGAGACCAAATAATGGAGGTGTTAATACCTCATCATACAAAGATTGTACTCGGGGATGGGGTCCCCCACTATGGCCCCACTGGTTCAAAGCTCCGGTCAAAAGCGATTACCAACCAAAAAAAAATTAAAAATTAAAAATTATTAAAAATAATTTATATTTAAATAAATTTTTTAAAATTATTTAATGTAATGATATGTTTAAAGTTTAGCTTAAAAAATTTCTATTTTTTAAATTTAAAATATTTCATAAGATTATATTCTATAATTTAACATAGTACTAATATAAAATATCTCTTAAAATGATAAAAGTAAGAAATTTCTCCCCTCATTAATGGGGCTTGACAGGTTGATCTTCCTTCGAATCCGAGGCTAGTAGTCTAGAGTCACTCTAGACTGCGCCAGAGGAAGGATGCGTGAAAGTTAACTTTGATAGTGCCTTGAAAGGCAATCCTGGGAACAGTGATGCAAGGTGTGTGGCTAGGAACCACCATGGCAAAGTGCTAAATAAGAAATATGAATTCTGAAGAGTAACAAAAAATAACGACATAAAATTTCAAGCATCTTTTCTAGGGCTTAAATGTGGCTTAAAACTGAATGTAACACAATTGCATTTTCAAGGAGACTCCCTTATCATTGTCAAGTGACCCAATTGGAAACTTAAAAAGTGGCTAAAACCAATTTGGGTCTTGATTGGCAAATTTGATGAATTCAAAATTTTACATGTGTTTCACAAGGGGAATGAGATGGCCAATGACCTGGCCAAGCTAGCGACGGGATAGAAGATGATTGCCTAGTCATCAAGGAACAAGAGGTGATTTTGCCTTTTTAATTCACAAGGATGGTGTCATCATTTTCCTTCATTGTGGGCAAATGTGAAGTGACGGGTGTATAGGAAATGAATATTGGTGTGCGACTTTCAAGAGACAAGCGTGCGAATAGACTAGTGATGGCAAACAAGAGTGTTTATTTTGAGATTGGTGATGTAGGTGGAGGCATTGCATTATCGAAGTGTTAGTAAAACATGGATACATCGCTTAGACTAACCTACAAATATCACCAAATGGCTTTACTAGGGGAGGTAACTGATAAAAGACTAAAATGTATTTTCAAGTCGAGCCACGATCTCATAATTCATGCAGTGAAGGTCGTTCTAGGAGAGGAGTTTCTGAAATCTGCCATAGAAATAGCGCCAATAAGGATGTCTCAGCCATGTTTTTAGCCATGGTGCTGATAATGGAGAGTCGAAGGACATGGTGGGTACGAAGTGCAAAAAGCTGATTTGGAGTCGTTTTCTAGGAGAGCTCGAGGATGTCCTAGAGAATGTTGTCCCTTGTGTGGGAGTGCCTCTGCCAAAAGACTATTACGTGATCAAACGGAGGGGTTGAGATGCGGACTAGTTCCCATTAGTTTTCTCCACAAACCCATCTCTGCTTCCTAGGAGGAAGGCCTTGGAGAGAAGTGTGCATTTTATGAGAAAGTTGTTGGATTTGGCGTTGAAAGGATAATTGGGCTGGTTGCAAAATTACCTCAAAAAAAAAGGGTTTGGTCTAGGATGGTGTCGATGGGGTTGAATCTGTCTGGGAGAAGGTGGATGTGGGTGCCAAGATTGACAATGATGTGGCCTCTATGATGAATGCTCCAAATGGGGAAGACCATAGCCAATGTGACCCAAGGTGTCCCGTAAAGGCAATGTTGGAGAAGGCAAAGAAAGCAAAAATTGGGAGCTAATGTTCGTGGTGTGGTGGCTGGCATTTTTTTGTAGCTTTTCATATATCGGCACTGAGTAAATTTTTTATATTATAAGCTTTATTGTTTATAGTCAGTAGGGTCTCCATTTTGTTTTTAGGAGGCCAGTTCTATGGTAGTCGAAAACCCTATTAATCGGCTGTCTTTAGTTTAATTTTGTAAAAATGAGTAGTTGATAGGGGAAGGTATCTGGTATAGCCTATTGATAGGCTAGATTTCTATATCTATGCTGATGTATAACTTTTATCAAATCAATACAGGATGCAGCCTATTAGCTGCTATTAAATGATCAAAAAAAAGTATAAAAATTCTCTTATAGAAAGTGGAATATTTTTTAAAAATATTTAAAAAATAAGCTACTTTTTAAATTTAAAGGAATCAAATAATGTGATTCTATAAGACTTAATATATTTGAATTTTGTTTTAATGATAAAACTATATATAATCATAAAAAATTTGGAATGTGTCAATTATGCTTCTAGAGTAATACAATTCTTCTCTAATAACTTAAAAAATTGTGTTATATATATATATGTGTGTGTGTGTGTGTGTGTGCGTGTGTGTGTGTGTGTTTTATGAATGTTCTATCCTTTCGTATACATAGGTATTGAAAAATGGCCATATCCGTATCCGAATTTGTAACCATGTCCATTCAACTTTGCTTCAAACACTGGTTGCATGCCCTCTTTTCAAATGTTCTTTCTTGGGAAAGGGATCTTGGTATTGATTCTTTTTCCTTGTGAAGTTTTCAGTTATCTTTGCCATTTTTGTTTCAGTTTGGTTGTCTTTTTTGCTTTCTTGCCCCTCTCTAAAACAGAGGAAAGTCATTAATCAATCATTAATGACTTCTCAATTGTTGGAACATCTTTTGCTACCCATTTGGCAAGTAACATCAAAATTACAGTGACAAATCTATTTACCAGCACTTCTACATTTCTATACGTAATACTTTAAACTTTTTTGTTTCTGTACCCTTTCGAGGTTCAATCCTGGTAGGTGATTTTTTATTCTCTAATTAGATTTTAGCCTGTACTCTAATTTTGAAGAATATTTTGGGGCTCCCCTATGCTCTTATAACTGGATGTGCTTGATCTACTTTGATCACTTAAGCACATTAATATTAAATTGTCATTTCTTTCATGCAAGCAGAACATTTATGATTGCAATGCAATTTAATATGATTAGTAATAGTACCTACTTTTGGGTGTCAAAAGTTGTTTTCTTTAAACAGAGAACAAAAAATACTTGTTGAGTTCTGAAAATTGTTTAACTCAAATGCAATAAGCATGGCATTTGAAAATTATTTGCTCAAAATAATCAGCTTATCTATTCAACGATATACGACCGTATATATAGAGATTACAATATGACGTTCTAAGTTTAAGTGAAAACTAAAAAGCTAAAAAAATAAATAAATCTTAACAAGCTAAATAATAAAAAGCTAAGTGGACCATTCATTCTCATGAGAGATTGGTTCTTGTGAACCACTACTCATGAAACATGGGTCAATGAGTTTGACTCAAAAACTACACGGTTGAACCCTGATAGCAATATCATAGTTTGACTTGCTGTGGAAAAATACCTCCTACTTATCAATTGATGAGCTAAAGGGGCTCTATAATGAATGGTTTATAAGGCACAACACTTGCTGAAGGTTTTGCAAACGGGGTTGAAAGCTAAGTGGGTTTAAACTTGGAGGGAATTTTGTGGTTAAGTGCGCTTGAGTTGGAGTGGTACTGTGATGGGTGACCTCCCGGGAAGTCCCAATGCTGAAGTCACCCCTGTGAGCAAAGAGTGCTAAGTGGACCATTCATTCTCATGAGAGATGGGTTCTTGTGAACCACTACTCATGAAACATAGGTCAATGAGTTTGACTCAAAAACTACACAGTTGAACCCTGAAAGCAATATCATAATAAAAAGCTAACTATGCGTCTTTAATAAAGAAGCAATAGTTTCACTTAACGCACCAGAACAAGCTAAATAAGTCAACTAAAAAGGTAAATAGCTAAATAAGTCGACAACTAAGATGATCACTAAGAATAGAAGATGACCATTATAGAATAGATATTAATATTATTTTAACACCCTCCCTAATAGTCATCGTACTCAATACCCTACAGAAGACAATGCAGGTGTTTTGATCACAAATGCAAAGAACACTCTGTTGCTACGGAGACCCTCCCAGGATCTGCAGAATGTTAATGACCAAGAGTACCAAAAGCCAACTAGGCTAATGTAGCCCTCACACGCAAATTAGAGATCTGGCACACACAAATTATTGAAGCTTGAAACCATGATTTTGAGAAAAAATTAGAAAATCCTTTTGCAAAAGAGTATAAATCCAAATACCCATCATAAATCCAAATACCCATGCAAAATTTGTGAAATACAAATGATAATTTTTAAGGAAAAATTATAAACCCTACGAACAGTTTTTGAGGTAAAAATATGTGAAAACCCAAGGTAAATTTTTAAGGGAAAAAATTATAAACCTGACGAATATTTTTTTAAAGGGGAAAAAAAATATAAAAACCCATGATTTCTGAAAACACCCAAAATGTGCAGACAAAAATCCGAAACGAAGGTATTGCGTGGCAGAAAAACATAAAACCCTCACTTGAAGAAAATCAATAGAAAATCCCAAGCCAAAAAAAAAAGTGAACAACGCAGTTGCAGAGGTCAAAAAATCGCGGGAGCATTAAACCCTTTCTGTCGAATAAATCGCGGAGATCACCAAAAAAATGGCGCAAAAAGGAAATTGTCGTCGACATAAGGTGTTGGACAATGAAAACCCTGATGCCAAAAAATGGCAAGCCACTACACACAAACCCGCAAAATTCGCAAAAAATCATAGAGGGCCACTAAAATCGCTGCCGCCGCGAAACAAGGTCGAGAGAGACAAAGATGCGCACGAAAAATCTGAAGGAAATACCTACAAATCGCAAAATCAGTGCTGAGAAAACACGAGCCGTTGGAAGTCTTCTGAAAACCAACATGCACAGAGTTGCGAAATTCGTGGGCCTGCAGGTTGCGAAAAGGAGGCTAACACAAAAAAAATTGTGCGCCGAAAAAAAACGACAATCCAAAAGAAAGTCGCGGTTCCTGCAAAATCGTGGTGCTAAAAGCGATGAAAATTGCGTTTTTTTATTTTTTTTTAAAACTCAATCACGTGGGAGGCAGAAATAACCACGAACTGAAGAAATCTGAACTAGAAACCCTCAAGAAATCAAACATGGGAAATCCGAAAACCCTAGCCGGATTTCATTGCACCAGACCTAAAAAAACTTTCGGAAAAAACCCTTTTCACGAACCTCGAACAAAAGCCTTCCAAAAAGCAAAATTGTTTTTTCCAAAAAAAAATTAAAAAAAATCTGGAAAAATATTCCAGAAAGGAGGCCAAGAATTTTTATTAAAAAATTCTCCAGATCCTATAAAATCCTATCGACCCGCTCTGATACCATGAAAAATTGATTGCTCAAAATAATCAGCTTATCTATTCAACGATATACAACCGTATATATAGAGATTACAAGACGACGTTCTAAATTAAGAACAAGTCATTTAAGTGAAAACTAAAAAGCTAAAAAGCTAAATAAAGCTTAACAAGCTAAATAATAAAAAGCTAACTATGCGTCTTTAATTAAGGAGCAATAGTTTCACTTAACGCACCAAAACAAGCTAAATAAGTCCACTAAAAACCTAAATAGCTAAATAAGTCAACAACTAAGATGACCACTAAAAATAGAAGATGACCATTATAGAATAGATATTAATATTATTTTAACAGCATTGCCTAACTGTGGGATCTAGAGTTCACTCTAACAATTACACACTTGTCATGACAATTCATCCAAATGTATCAATCAAAGATTCAAAGCCCCCCGAACTGGTGTCAACATTCATTCCAAGAAGCAAAGGTTGGGAATATGTTGGCCACAGCCATTCTCTTTCCTGTTGTGGTACTAGAGTAATGATGGCTTTGCCAAATACGGGATTAAAAGTGTTAGCATCTATTTGCTTGTTAGTGTTGCAAATTCAAAATATTCAAACTCAAGAAATCACTGCCTGAGGCAAAAAAATTCACAATAGAATGCATTACAGTAATGTACATTAATAAATAATGTTCAAAAATATTTGCAATCCCTGAATCATACACTACAGTAAACATTATGCTTTTCGGAAATACAATTCTGTGATGAACAATTGACAAGAATTCAAGTGAAAGAAATTACCATGAAACTGGTGTTGGTTGCAAAGTGAGCTTTCCTGCCTGCAAAAAGTAGAAAGTAATTATTCACAGACAATTATACTGATATTTATAATCAACTTTTCTGTAAAGCTATTAATTCTAAGAGAAAAGTGCATGGTTCATATATACACCTCTCCTCTGAATCCAGGGGGTTTCTCATATGTTGATTCCCCCGTAAGAGCATTGTAATAATAAACTGCCCCAGACTCAGTTTTGTGTGCAGTCCAGGAATCTGCTTCAACATTTTTTAAAATCTGATCCTCCTTATTTGTCAATTCGCTACCTTGCTTTTCTTTATCTAACAAAAAAGGCTTTGAAGGAGCCAGTTGTGAAGCTTGATTATTGCTATTCATCTGATTGGATGTCTCCTGACGCTGCGGTGGCAAAGCTGACGGACTGACACCAGGTGGTAGATGTTCTCCAAAGTTGCTTGATAGTTGCCCACTTACAGCTTTAGCTGGGGATGCTCCAGGAGGTCCCAGAGGAGATGTTCCAAGAGGTTGGGATGCAGTAGGAACAGAAGACTGAGGCATGCCCACAGGTCGTGGTGGTTGAGGAAAGGACCCTGAAAATCCACCTGGATACGGTACGTAGGAAGGGCGATGCAGTCCAGCAAATTGTGGAGGATGCAACCATGTAGCTTGTGGAGGTGGACCATGAGATGGACCTGGTGCATATATCTGATAGGGTACTGGCTGCATGTGTTGTGAGGAGTTACTTGCAATTGGAGCAGGTGTAACAGAACCAGATGCTGCCATTGCTGCTTGGGGAGCTGGAGAGGCACCATCACCACTACTAGCAGGTGTGGCCTGAGTTTGGGTTAAGGTTGAAGTAGCAGAAATAGAAATTCCTGGAGGCCCTGATGGACCAGGAGTTAAGGTTGATGTAGAAGAAGCAGAAATTCCTGGAGGCCCTGGTGGACCAGATGGACCAGGAGTTAAGGTTGATGTAGAAGAAGCAGGAATTCCTGGAGGCCCTGGTCCAGCAGATGGACCAGGTGGTATTAAGGTTGATGTGGCAGAATGAGTTGTTCCTGGAGGCCCTGGTGGACCAGGTGGAGTTAAGGTTGATGTAGTTGAAACAGGAATTCCTGGAGGCCCTGGTCCAGCACACAGACCAGGTGGAGGGGGAGGTGGTGGGTGCCAGCGAAATGCTGTATAGGTATTGGGAGCTGCTATAGGAGTTGGGGCATGCACTGGAGGAACTAAAACATGTGATGGTGCATACATAGGCATTGATGTAGATTGAACCGATGACGATACTGGTGCTGCAGGAGCCCCAACTGGTACAGATGATGATCCTGATGCAGGTGGCCCAACCTGTACCATTCCTGTCGAGGTAACCTGCCAAAATTATAAATGCTTTCAATCAAGGTGAAAAGACCATCTCTGTTAACATTAAAGAAGTAGCTAATCATGCAAATTACAATATAAACACAAGCGCTGTGGCTTTACCATCCCAGAAGATTGCGATTGGTGGGGACTTTCTGAACCAGGGCTGGGATGTGAAGCTCCATTATATGAGAATTGTGCTGCAGGAGATGAAGGATATCCTGGAGGAACAGTAAAGGTAGGCCTAGGTGGCAGACGTGGTGAATTTATTTGTGTACCAGGAGGTCCCCAAGAACTTGGAGGTGGTGCAACTTGAGACTGTCCTGGAACTGGAGGTTGAGATTGAGGAGATGCCACAGTTGCTGTTGTGATAAAAGCCCCACCTTGTGTCATTCCTGTAGAGCTTGCCTACCAAAGAAAGGGAAAAAAAACTTCAAAACAAACCAATCAAAGTTGCAAATTTTTGTGGGAGAACAGAAACATAAAATTAAATATAAAAAATGGAATATTTTTTTAATTTAAAGCTTACATGAGTAGAAGACAACGAGTGCTGAGGACTTTCAGTGCTGCCACTGGCTACTGATGTTCCATTGTAAGAAAAGGTAGGAGCAGGTGATGGAGGATATGCTGAAACATTAGGAACAGAAAATGTAGTTTGAGGCAGTGCTTGAGTTTGGCTTGGCAGTGTATTAGGAGGCGGCCAGGAACTTGGAGGCCCTGACACAGTAGATTGTCCTGAAACTGGAGGCTGGGAAGGTACCCCAGGAGATGAAGCTTGAATAGGCTGTGATGACCAGGCCTGTGTCTCCATAAGATCCTGGTTAACGAAACAGCATTAGCAAATGAAAAACAAATATCATGGTTAAAAAAAGAGATTAAAAATATAATTTCACTATTGACAAACAAGCACTCAAATTTTCCAAGTCCAAGATGTGTCCTTGTGAAAGCTTCCATTCATTGATATACATTCTATAACAATGACCTGTATGCTTTATATTTACTTAGATGATCATAAAGTGTACTGTATCAAATGAAAAATTTACTTTCCTTGAGAATTTTGAATTTTCTCAATTTTTCAGTCCGCAAATTCTTGAGTACACTGAATATGAGTTGCACTCTTACTCTTTGGTTTTCCCAACACAGTGACTAAACAAAGTCAAGTTGCATCTATAATTCAGTGCAAGTTGTTTGGATTGAAAACAAATTAAGCAGAGTTGCCAAATACTTCCCCTCCAGTCTGGATACATATATTTGCATTTCGGATACCAGATACAGATGCTATACTCTTGGTTACAGCATGGTTATAGCATGGTCCATGGATCCAAATATCTATATAAGAAGGCCCTTGGACAACAGGTCATTCCTTCATTAAAGCTACCACCACTAGATGACAAAGGAAAGTTGATTCTAGAACCAGAGGCTATCATTCACATAAGGGAAAAGAGGCTTTGAAATACGGTCATTCCAAAATATTTGGTAAAGTGGAAGAATCTACCCCTGGAAGACACCAGGTAGGCAGGAGCTGAGATTTTTGACCATCCAAATTTTAGGTTGCTTGAGGGCAAGCAACATTCGGAAGGGTTGGAATGGCATGTCCCCTTCATTTTTTAGGCTTTAGGGTACTGTCTAATTCACCAAAAGTGTTTATAAACACTAAACTGATATTACAATAATAATATTAATTATTCTAGTGATAATCAGACCTGGTCCTAATTTTAAATAATAATAATTTATGTTTCTATTGGCCGACTTGATTTATTTATACTAGGCCAACCTATTTCTTTTCTTGCACCCACAAGCAAGTATAAAAGATAGAATAGGGTACATCTCTGATGATCATTTTGGACAGCAAAAATAATCTTCTGATCACGAATTTTACTCAACTTTAGCAAGAACAAAAATCCTTATGTGATCATCTTAAGGTCAGGACAAAAGCCCTGCCTCATTCATTTAATCCTTTTAGTGTTTTATGACTGCGAATTAAACATTTCAACATTGGCAGAGTGCTGATTGTCATTGGTAATCACTTCGGGCTGAGCAAAATGGTTTTCAACACATTGGATAGCGTTGTGACGTATTCACACATCACCCCATTGCAAATGGGGACCCCTACTTTTTTGCTTTTTGGGGTTTGTTTTTCTAGGTCTTTTAGGGTTTTGTCTATTAGCCTTTGCATGCTGAGTGTTGCCAGAGGGATCACTAGGATGGCAGGTTCTGCTTGAGCCAAGGTGAGTCAGTGGATGCTCCGGGTTAGGGTTTCTTTGAAAGTCTTCCTTAGGGCCTGGTTTTGCTCTTGTTGCTAATCGTGTCTTGCTTGGTGAGTGAATATCCTCTTTGAAGGTCTGAGTTAAGTCAAATTGGTGATTGATGAAGTCTGGAATGTCATCCTGATCTTCAAATGTCCTGAAATTTAGCTAAGTCTGGAATGTCACCCTGATCCTGAAATTTAGCTAAGTCTGGAATGTAAATTGAAGAATCCTACAAAAACTAGATTTTGCATTATAACTCTTGGAGGTCCAAAACCACTCTCAAACATCCTGACAGTATTTATGGAATATAACTTAAAGTATATGAATCCTGACAAATAGATCAAAATGTCAAATTTCGCTCCTGACCCTCCCAAAGGGTCCAAAGTGAATTTCAATTTCGCTCCTGACCCTTCCAAAGGG
This sequence comes from Cryptomeria japonica, assembly GCF_030272615.1. Classification (NCBI taxonomy): domain Eukaryota; kingdom Viridiplantae; phylum Streptophyta; class Pinopsida; order Cupressales; family Cupressaceae; genus Cryptomeria; species Cryptomeria japonica. The sequence continues at coordinate 10,103,863 of NC_081410.1, forward strand.
TCCAGAGCGAAATTCTCCATAAGACATTCTACTTTGACCCAAACTTAGAACTAACTCATTCCCAGGCATTATTAAGGGCAAAACACTTGCTTGAATTTCACCCCTGACCCTTCCAAAGGGTCTAGAGCGAAATTCTTGAAAGACCATATTTTCTCACTTGGACCTTGAAATAAATGCCACTTTGAGAGCAATTTTACTTGATGATGGTAGGAGGAGGCCTAAGAAGTCACATTCAAGCCAAGAAAGGGAGGAAAAAGGTGAGAAATGAGCCCAAGTAGGAATTTCGCTCCTGGCCCTTCCAAAGGGTCCAGAGCAAAATTCACATAACCTTCATTTTCTTCCTTGTTATGGCCAAGTTTTGGACTTCTAGGCATGGTTGCAGTGACCTTGAGGTGTTCTATCCTTTGAAAGAAGGTTTGAAGCAATCAAATGGTGAAAATCAACCTAGAAGGAGAAACTCGCTCTACCCTTCCAAAGGGTCCAAAGCAAAATCCTCCATTTGACCTTCTTTTTGCCTTAAGACCTAGGTTAGCCTTGTCTGGAGCTAGTTTTGATGGTGGATTGCCTTGATTGGGGTGGAAGGAAGTTGAATTGATTGTGTTTTGAGGAAGAATTGGATGAATGAAGTGCAAAATCAACCTGGAAAGGGAATTTCGCTCCTGACCCTTCCAAAGGGTCCAGGGCGAAAATCCTTATAACACTCATTTCCTTCCTTGTTTTGCATAGGCGTTGGTTTCCATGGCATGTTAGAGAGTGAATTGGTTTGTTCTTGCCTTGAAAGGTAGTTGGACACATTAAAAGATGAAGATTTCAGCCTAAGACATGGATTTCGCTCCTGACCCTTCCAGAGGGTCCAGAGCGAAATCCACTTTTCCTCCACTTTGCTCTTTGATATGACCAAGTTTGTTGACTCCTGAGGCATGATGGGAAGGCTTTGGTGCACATTTTCCTTTGAGAGAAGATTTGAGGTGATGAAGTAGTGGACATCAACCTAGAATGAGAGTTTCGCTCCTGACCCTTCCAAAGGGTCCAGAGCGAAATCCTCAGTTTGACCCCCTATCTTGCCTAAAATTTTGAAAATGACCCTGTCTTGAGCTAACTTGATGGTAGATTCACTTAAGTGAGATGAAAGGAGCCTGAGTTCGATCAAGTTTGAAGGAGAATTGGATGAAGGAAGTAGAAGACTAGCCAAGAATATGGATTTCGCTCCTGACCCTTCCAAAGGGTCTAGAGCGAAAATCCTTATAGACCTCAATTTCTTCCTTGTTCAGACCAAGTTCTTAGTTTCTAAGGCATGTTTGGAAGAGTTTGACATGTTTTTTGCCTTAGGGAGTGATAAAAGGTGGAGAAGATGAAGAATTTTAGCTTAAAACTTGAATTTCGCTCCTGACCCTTCCAAAGGGTCTAGAGCGAAATTCTTGAAAACACCCATTTTCACCTTAGATAAGGTCAAGACCTTGATTCTTATGGCGTGGATGCAAGGAGAGTGATGTATTTTTGCCTTCTAGAGAAGATTGGATTTGAAAAGATGAAATATCAAGCCTAGAATGGGAATTTCGCTCCTAACCCTTCCAAAGGGTCCAGAGCGAAATTCCCCAAAACCTCTCTTTTCTCTCAATTTTATGCCAAGGCAAGTGTGGACCAAGATGAAAGAAGTTGGGAGATGCCCCTGGGATTGCCCTTGGTTGGATTTTGGCCACCAAAGATGAAGATTTTGAGCTAGGACAAGGATTTCGCTCCTGACCCTTCCAAAGGGTCCAAAGCGAAATCCTAGATAGGTCATGTCCCTGGCCATGATTTTGAGTGAATTTTCCCTTTCAGGCCTTCTAGGGATCAAGCAAATGTTGTCAAGTTGAGAGATGGATCCAAATGGGGGAGTCACGGGGAAACAAAGTGAGAAGAATGGAGTTGAGTGAGGAAAGACAAGCAAGGAATGAATTTCGCTCCTGACCCTTCCAAAGGGTCTAGAGCGAAATTCTTCAAATCAACTATTTTTTCATTGTATGAGGCCAAGACTTTGATTCTTAGGGCATGGTTGAGGATGGAATGATGTTATTTAGCCTTGCAAAATAGATTGGAGTGAAGGAAATGAAATATCAAGTGAAAAACTTGAATTTCGCTCCTGACCCTTCCAAAAACTCCATTTTTCTCCAATTTTGCATCAAGCTTGATGTTGGTTGAGATTAAAGGGATCCTTAGACATGCATTTGAGCAAGTTGTGGTCACAAGTTGTGAAGATTTTGTCCTAAAATGCAAATTTCACTCCTGACCCTTCCAGAGGGTCCAGGGCGAAATCCTTTGAAACTCCTATTTTTCACCTTGTTTGAGCTAGGCAAAGGGCTAGTTGTGAGATTATGATGAAAAGAGGTTTGAAGGTTAGGCCTAGGATTATGAAATGATGAAATGAGGTCTAAATTGGCCAGGAATGCAAATTTCGCTCCTGACCCTTCCAAAGGGTCCAGAGCGAAATTCTTATAGGGCCCGTCTTTGGGGAGAATCTTGAGCAAACTTCATTTTCATGTCTTCTTGTTGATGATTTAAGGTAGAAAATGCTATGTTAGAATGAATTTATTATGTGTCCTTAATCATCTTATGGTTTGTTTTGCAGATGAAAGAAGACCAGGCCAGGACAAGGACGACCTCTTCCAGTCCATCATCATCAAGGACATTCCACATGCAAAAGGGGAGGATTCAAGGTGCTTTGAAGCGTTGGAAGACTAGGGGTGTTCAAGGAGTTCAAGTTAGCCTCGAGACCTCATTCTACCACAAGATGACAAAGAAAGGCTTCGCCAACACTTCAAGGCAAGGTATGCTACCGGAGAAGGAAGACTTGGCGATAAGAAAGCCTCATCAAGCACTTGGGAGCAAAGGAAGTACATCATTCATCATATCAAAGACGGAGGAGGGTCAACCAAGTCACAAGCATTAGGCAAGGTGGCATCCCAATCATCATTCTTCTGGTCGGATTGGTCCACCTCAGCATGTCCAGATTCAATGTACCTGACTCATCGGGGACGGCACAAACTTCGGTGTACCTACCCCTGCTTCCTATTGGTCCTCACCCTTGGAATGTAATTTTCTAATTAGCTAAGGAAGTTTGTTGTAACAAACCCTAATTAGGGTTTCTATCTTGCAATCCTAGCCATTGGTTATAAGTCAATCAGAGTCGTCGATTTGTAAAGGGCTCTCTATATAAAGCCCTAGCTCCTCATTTGTAAAGGTTAATAGTGGGTGAATAGTTAGAAATAGTGAAAAGTCAGCTGATAGAATAGCAATTAGAGTAGATTAGGAGGACAAGGCAAGAAATTGTTGCCATTGATTGTAAATAAACTCCATTTTCATTGAAGTTATGGTGAAGTGTGTTGTTTCTTTGCAATATGCATGGTCTCTTGTCGAATCTTCATTTTAGATGATAGATAATTAAATTGAATGAAAGAAGCTATTGAATGCACTCGCATGGAATCCACCTAGTCCAAACCACTAGCCTTTTGCTGACTGTAAGAGCGCCTTGCGTGGTCAACTAGCATAGAACGAGCTTAATCCCAAATCATAACACCTCTGTTGTTCACGCATTATCTTGAATGGTGATCAGTATCTGATGGTGTACGATTTGGACATATTTGAAACATCCCTTAGAAGATCGCACTGAGTTGGTGTTGAATTGTTCAACCTGATGGTGAGACCCAGCCCAGTAGGACTCCACCTAGTCATTCATCCATCTTCTCGCATTCTAGGTCTTAGAGCAGACTTCCTGAACCTTGTACCTTTTGCCATTTCTTTATCTTCCAGTTAGTAAATAGGACTTGTGATTCCAGCAAATTAGACGTTCAGGTCATCGAATGTAAGTCCCCTTGTGATTCCAGCAAAATCACATCGTACTGCAAAGAGCTTATCCACACGTAGAGAACCTACATATCAGAACCTTGGAGTTACTCCGACTAACCCTTCGACGAGATCTTCAGCAGTCGAGAAACTTTGTTCAGGAGAGGATAAGGTACCTTTAGGTATTTTATTCTGTGTTTGGTCGTGTACAAAAGACACATCAACAGATAGGTAGATCAAACTACAACAAGAGCTTCTGAGGACAGCAAGGTCCCAGGCGGATATTCTTACGATTGTTCATAATCCAAATCTAGAGCCTACACAGACAAGAAGTGTATAGCAAACTTGCTTCAGACCTAAACACTCCAAGAATCAGGCAATCATCAGCTTAGCCTAGGCAAACTAACCTCATAGATCTTACTTAGGTTAGAGAAAGATTAATTGTTGAAGGCCTTTGTCCAAGGAGTTCCCAATGGTTGAGGGCTTCTCAACCCAACCTACAAAAGGCAATTTGGGACCAAATCAGGTATAGGTGCACCATTAGCAGGGTGTTGGATACGGTAGTGTTGCAGATTTAAAGGAGGACTAGAAACAAACCTGATATCTGTGGTCACCAAGGCACTCTCTGGCATCATCACACTGTAGATTTAGAGGTTGAACCATCATCATGCTGGTCATTTCACACTATTATAACCATTTATCTGTTTCCAGTGGCCTATACAGTAGATCTATGTAGCAATTGATAGTCGGGTGAGGTTGACAAACAGCTACTAAAGGCTAGTAAATTTTAATTTTTTATGTAATCAAATTGAATACTGAATTTTGTTAAATAATTATTTTGTTTCAGACTGTATAAATCATTCAAATCTATATTCCTTGTGTATTGCAGGCTAACAGAGGTATAACGAAATCAAAATACAAAAAATAGAAGCAGCAGTGACGATTGAAGTTTGTGATGTACTTGACTTCAAACCATAGGGTCACTGCTATCAGTATTGCTTCCTCTCCATTTCAAGTGAGTAATTCCTCGTTCTCTCCATCTAACTCATCGCCAGCTTCCTCTCCACCACACTCACCTCAAAACTCCCCTATTCAACCCAATCTTTCACCTCCATCTTCACCTGATGTCACATAATTCAATACAATTGGACCTTCATTTTCCAAGCCTCCACCCATGAGGCCATCACAATTCTCCACAAATACCACACCTCTTCTAACACACCATCCAATACATTATCCTCCTAGCTACAAAAAACCCTCTCAAGGAAGAGGACAGTAGCTCAGATGAATAACCACAATTTGATGTTGTTGCTAGTTTGCTCCAAAAGTCACCCCGAACTAAAAAGGCCAAAACCACTTCTAGGTTGATGAAGGATTCTACTTCAGGCCATATGTATGTAGAAGTGGCCCATCCATCTCCCAAGAAAGACATTGGTGAAGTGACTAAGAAAGATTTCAACATTACAAGACTAAATCTGGACCCTTCTTCACATGATGGGGATATTCACAAACTTCAAGTGCCTGCTGCCAAGGTAGTTGAGAGAACAAAGAAGGATAAGCGCTTCACGGATGAACTCAAGCAGCAAGTGAAGACTTCAACTGCTTGTCTCAAAATCCATTGTCCACACCTTAGCCCAACCATTGGATAAGATTAATGCATCTTTTGATCAGAACTCTAGAAGTGGGGAAAAAGTAATTGAGAAGATATGTAAGCATCACTCTTATGGCAAGATAATTGAAGATTGGATAAACAAAATATAACCAAGGAGTCAAAGTTCATTGAAGGAGCAAAGAACTTATATGCGTTAAAGATTATAACTTCAGTAGATATCATGCTGTCGTGCTCCTCCTAATCGAGTTCCTTCTTCTACAGCTGGAGATGGTTCCATTCCTCCTCCTTGGTTCGTATTCTTTATAACTGCCACCAACTTGTATTTTCTGGAATTCGGTTCCTTTATTTAAGTTCGCCAGCTCATTGTGTGTGTCGGTGTGTAACTGACACTGTTCCTTTTGATTTATCGGGTTTGAAGCATATTATTTATTCGTGTGCCATGGGTCATTTTAATATGATGATCGATATTCTTTGAATGGTCTTCTGCTGGGACTTTGTATCTGATTTTCTGATTTGATCACTTATGTTCAGCTGTGAACATTTGGGTGTGCAAATTCATTCTATTGCATCTCCTTCTCCATTATTTGGAAGCAATATTATGATAGTTGACTTATATTTGAGCATTATCAATCATTGATAATATGATTATCTTCTAAGTGTGAGAGACATGTACTTATTTTTGAGATTTCAATAAAGGTATTACTTTTGCGGGCTGGGTTTTTCACCCTCAAGTGGAGGGTTTTCCCAAGATAAACTTTGTGTATCTTGTTTCAGATTTCTGTGTTGCTAAAACATTAACATGGTATCAGAGCTAGGTTCCTTCTATAGAGCCTAACCGCTTGAGAGGTAGATCCTGTGCTTTTGAAGGAGCTTGTGGAAGCCTAACATTTCAGCTTCAGAGGGAGCCTGGCATTTCAGCTTCAAAGGGAGCTTGACATTTCAGCTTCAGAGAGAGCCTTGCATTTCAGCTTCAGAGGGAGCTTGACATCGTGAAAATTTGGTTAATGCATTTTTCTCTGTGATGGAGAAATTTGAGGTGAAAGCCCTTGTTAATGAGTTCTTCTCTGTGAGGAAGAAGTTCGAGGTGAAATCCCTTGTTAATGAGTTCGTCTCTGTGAGGGAGAAGTTCGAGGTGAAATCCCTTATTAATGAGTTCTTCTCTGCGAGAGAAGTTCGAGGTGAAATCCCTTGTTAACGAGTTCTCTAAGAGAGAAGTTCAAGGTGAAATCCCTTGTTAACGAGTTCTCTAAGAGAGAAGTTCGAGGTGAAATCCCTTGTTCCACCCTCTGGGAGTAGCTATGGTGGATCCACCCTCTAAGAGTAGCCATGGTGGAAGTCATGTGTGTGACTCCATGACTTTATTTTCTGTTTTTCTGATTCACCCTCTAGGAGTAGCTATGGTGAATATTGTTATGCTGAGATAACAATTTTTATTTACGAAAATCTATGATGAGATTTTTGTTGACATCTCTTTGGTTGAAAACTCCATGACAACATCACGTTGAGTGACTCCGTGATGAGAGCTTGTGTAATTTCATCCATGGGAGTAGCCACAATGAACATCATGTTGAGTGAATCCATGATGCCTATCACGTTGAGAGAATCCGTGATTATTTTTGTTGTTTTCATATTTTGTTTGTCAGGTTGAGAGACTCCATGACTTGTATATCTGTGAATGATATCTCCTTTGTTAAGAGGGAGTGTTAAAGATTATAACTTCAGTAGATATCATGCTGTCGTGCTCCTCCTATTTGAGTTCCTTCTTCTACGGCTGGAGATGGTTCCATTCCTTCTTCTTGGTTCGTATTCTTTATAACTGCCACCGACTTGTATTTTCTGGAATTTGGTTCCTTTATTTAAGTTCGCCAGCTCATTGTGTGTGTCGATGTGTAACTGACACTGTTCTTTTGTATTTATCTTCCACCTTCTTCTTGAGGAGTTATCAGGTTTGAAGCATATTATTTATTCGTGTGCCATGGGTCATTTTAAGATGATGATCGATATTCTTTGAATGGTCTTCTGCTGGGACTTTGTATCTTATTTTCTGATTTGATCATTTATGTTCAGCTGTGAACATTTGGGTGTGCAGATTCATTCTATTGCATCTCCCTCTACATTATTTGTAAGCAGTATTCTGATAGTTGACTTCTATTTGAGCATTATCAATCATTGATAAAATGATTGTCTTCTCAGTGTGAGAGACATGTACTTATTTTTGAGATTTCAATAAAAATATTAATTTTGCGGGCTGAGTTTTTCACCCTCAAGTGGAGGGTTTTCCCAGGATAAACTCTGTGTATCTTGTTTCAGATTTCTGTGTTGCTAAAACATTAACAATATGATGATATTGACTGTAGAAAAAAGACCAAACAGGAAAAAAAAGTTTAAATAAGGATTGACACGAACCTTAAGGAGATGATGAGTATGTGCAATGACAAGCTCACCACAAAGCAGATTTTCTCAAGTGCTGAAGAGAACAGATGTCTCCTTTGAATAAAAAGCATCAAATGGAAGATGTTAGTCATCAAGCAAAATATCCAAAAGCAGACCAAATTGCTAAAGGACAGTGATCAAATAAAGGAAAATATTCAAATCAATTTCTTATCCATCAACTTTCACATTCAAAATAAGGTCAATTCTCAAATCATCGACACTCGATCTATGAAGGACAACTTCAAAGAAATGATTGAAAATTTATTCGATAAGCAAGCATTCAATGTGGACGCGATGAAGAGATTGAAACCTATTGACACTGCCCTAATACACCATGTTGATCACCAAACAATTTGAAAACTCGGGACCACCAATGTGATCATCCCAAGGCACAATGAACTTGCTACCACCATCAAGGTGTTTCATGCTTACAAAGTAGAAAAATTGCTCAAACACTGCAATCCCCAATAAAGGACAAAGATGACACCAATGATGATATCATATTAAAGTTATTTTGTAATGTTTCTATAATGGTCATTCAATTAGTTAGTTTAGGATCTTTCCTTTTCGTAGTTAGTTCTTATTTAGAATGATTCTTTTCGGTCTTTCGTTCTTGTTTTAGAATCTTTGCTTGTAATTGCTTATTTAAGTAGCCTTCATCTACTTTCCTAATAACAACAATCAATTATCATTTCATGGTATCAAAGCTTAGGTTCCTTTTTTGGCGAATTTTTATAAAAAAAATCATGCTTTCATTACCTAGAATATATTTCTAGAAGTTTTTTAATCATTTTTTTATGAAAACTCATGGTTTTGGTTTCTCCTAGAAATTTTTTGTGAAAATTTTATCAGAATTTTTTTTTCAATTTTTTTAATAAAAATCGAAGGTCTTCTTTTTTAGAAGAATTTTGAGGGTTTTAAGCTGCAAAAAGCGTCAATTTTTAATCGCGGATTTTGTATAAGGAAAAATTGTGGGTCGTTTTTTACCATTAAATTGCAGTTGTTTACAAAAGAAAATTGCAGCAAGGTTATACTAAAAACCATGGAGTATTTTCTATTGAATAGCAGGTTTTTATTGAGCAAGGTTGCCAAATTTTTCAAAGCTTATTTTGCATTTTTTTAATCAAATTGTGGCAGTCTTTCGTATTTCCTACATGCGATCTGGGTGTTTCCATCCGAAAAAGGTGTTAATCTGAGTTTTCTTTTCCACGCAAGGTTTTTTTTGCGAACTCACCACTTCTGCTCTTTTTCGCATGAGGATATGTTTGAAAGTTATTTTGGTCACAAGGGCTTGGACGACTTCTCTCCCGAGAGGGGAATACATTGCGACCTAGTTTTTGCAGCAATTTTGTGGTGAGTTTCAGCAAAAACTGTGATTCTACCTGCGTGCTAGGGTTTTCTCGCCCTTACTGTAGACATTTTTCCAAAATTGTGATTTTCTGCACACCTAGGATTTTGACTGGTGTCTTTTTCTTGCAGCTAGGGTTTTAAAAATCATGGGTTGGGTTCTTCTCAGCTACAGTGGCTCTAGTATTTTCACTACGTTTTTGGGCGACCTAAGGTTTCAGCATACAACCTAAGCTTTCGCAGTGAGTGGGTTGTGAGTTATTTGATTTTTTTCCAAAAAAATCATGATGGGTTTTTTAATTTTTGCACAGCGGAAGCATGGTGGACCCATAACCTGATGAGTTTTTCATTTTTTGTGCAAAAATTGTGGATTTTCTCCATATTTTTGAGTTCATGGGGTTTTACCATTTTACCACAACATGAAGGTTTTTGCCAATTATTTCACAAAATCGTGTGATTTCAGCACTGCATCTAGGGTTTGATGATTTTTCCACAAAATCATGGTTTCTTGCAGCTTGCTTTGGATCACACCTAGGGTTTCTAGGGTGAATAGTGTTCTGCAAACAAATTTTGGGTGTTGCTACTTTTGATGGTTTTTCGGAAAAAATGAAGATTTTTGAGAAGCTGATCTCAATTTTTGTCTCAAGGTAGCGGGAGAAATGGCTTCATTACCCAACATCATGTTGGAAGGATTGTGGTAAAGCTTGGTCTGGAAAATAATTGAATAGATAATCGAATGATTATATTTACAAATATACAACGTATATAAAGAGAATTACAAGATAGTGTGCTAAAAAGAATGAACTGTTAAACTAAAGCTTCAACCTGAAGCTAAAAAGCTAATAACACTTAGAAAAGCTAAATAGTTAAAAACTAAAAAGCTAACTATGCATTCTAATAAAAGAAGCAATAGGTACACTAAACAAACTAAAAAGCTAAATAAGATGACAACTAAGATGACCATTATAGAATAGATATAATATTATTTTAAATCCCTAAAGAAGACACTGCAGGTCTTTTGATCACAAATGCACAAATGGAAAGAACACTCTACTGCTATAGAGACCCTCCCAGGATCTACTGAATGTTAATGACCAAGAGTACCAAATGTTGTCCAACCTAATGTAATTCTCACAAGCAGTGTTACCCGGGGACGCGTTTCCGGCATAATTTGACCAATCCCAGAGATGGGGACGTCTCGAAAAATCGGAAACTTTCAGAAACCCGTACTCTGGCTGTCCCATAAAATTAATGATTGTATCTTGATTATTTGTTTGACTTCCACTCTCATGCAAACTCTCAATTTAAATTATTTAACACAAACGTTATATGTTAAGGTTTTATAATGTATATAAGCATGCTTTGTCCATGTTTTTATACGAATATTTAAAATTTCCCTATATATTTTAAATTTTCCCTATTTTTTATATAGGTGTCCCCACTGTCGTCCCCTACCAATCCCCTACTTTGGGAAAAAAAATCTGTCCCGGAAACCCGTTTCCTCGTCCCCCTGTCCCAGAAACTCGGGGTAACATAGCTCATAGGCGAAATATAGAACTGTCACATTCGAATTACTAAGCCTAAAACCACGATTTTGAGGAAAAATCGACAAACCCTCCAAAGAGCAATTAGACATTTTGACAAAAACCAAAAAAACTTTTTCTGAACAGCACTAAGCAATGTTTGCTCCAGCAACTCCAAAACAAATTGCAAGATACCATGGTTGCAGATGTTCGCCCCAACAACTCCATGTGCGACCCAAAACAAACTACAACAAAGCATGATTTTTATGGAAAAAACAGTCAAACCCTGAAAACTGGATTTACAAATCATCGTTTTTGTTGATAAGAACGGTAAAACCCAAATAACCAAAAATCCCACACAAACTTTGCGAATTACAGATGATAATTTTTAAGGAATAGTTATAAAGTATAAACCCTACGAACAAGTTTTGAGAAAAATCATGAAAACCCTAAAACGTCACGTGGTAAAACAGCAGACATCACACAACAAAACCTGATTTTTGAGGAAAAAATCAAGCAAAACCCTCCCATGATTTTTTGTGGAGAAAAATCATAAAACTCAGAAAAATAATTTCTATGGCCAAAATTAATAAAACCCATAAATAAAAAATTATCAAAACCCAAAAATAAATTTTTTTAAGGGAAAAATCATTAAAAAAACAGAAATAATTTTTTTTCAAGGGGCAAAAATTTTTAAACCCAAAAAAAAATCTTCCATCGTGAGAAGAAGCCTTCCCTTCACACGCACAACACCCACGATTTTTAAAGCCAAGATAGCAAGCTAAACCAAAAGCCGCTACAGAAACCAATCACCAAAAAAAAGAAGCAACGAAATCGTAAAAAAATGGAGATAAGAGAAAATGCAGCCAGAAACCCTCGAGCCACGAAATAAAAAAACCATATCAGTGGCTTTAGCAATTAAAGGAGAAAAATGTCTGAGCAACGCACAAAATCACCCATGCACGCACAAATAGACACGCGGAACACACCTAGTCGCTAGGTTGTTGAAACTTCGTTGTAAAAAAAATGGTGCCCATCAATAAAACTGTCCACGCAAAAAATCAGTAAACGCCACCAAAAATCGTGCAAAGCAGTAAGACGCGGCAAAAAAACGTGCCACCAAAAAATGCATGAAATCCACAAACAAAAATCCGTGAAACACAGAGAAAAGACGCCGGAAAAAAATAATGCCGCCACAACCCACAGACATGTGGCCAAAAACCCTCTACCAACAAAAAAAAATCGCAAAAAAAGAATTGAACCGCCACTGGGAATAATAGCCCGTGTAAAACAACGATTTGCAAAAACATAACCTGCAAAAAAAGAAACCCTAGCTCACAAACTGCAGAAGACAAATCCACCCTCAAAAAAAACCTTCACGAAGACGAATTGCAGATGAAGAAACCCTCACGAACAAACCCATGAACTCAAAAACCCTCAGCGCTACAAACCAGCAATCAGTTTTTTTCCATAAAGAAAACACTTGAAAATTTTCTAGAAATTATTTCCAGGTAGAAGGGCTTACGAACCTTTTATTAAAAAATTCACCAAACTCTAAAAAATCCCATCAACCCGCTCTAATACCATGAAAAATTATTGAATAGATAATTGAATGATTATATTTACGAATATACAACGTATATAAAGAGAATTACAAGACGGTGTTCTAAAAAAAACGAACCGTTAAACTAAAGCTTCAACCTAAAGCTAAAAAGCTAAAAACGTATAAAAAGCTAAAAACGTATAAAAAGCTAAAAACGTATAAAAGCTAAAAAGCTAACTATGCGTTCTAATAAAAGAAGCAATAGTTACACTAAACAAACTAAAAAGCTAAATAAGATGACAACTAAGATGACGGTTATAGAATAGATAGAATATTATTTTAATATGGTCATATCTAGAAGTTCTGCAGAAAGCAGTTGGCTGATCAAAAGTCCAACTAGAGAGGATCTCAGCAATAGGATCATGTCGCAGAGCATTATGAAGAGAATGAGTCTGCCTTCTATGCATTCATGGCCAAATGACCTGCAGATTATGTCAAGTCTTCTATAGGGTAGCTAGTAGAATGACCATTAAGGGAGGGTAGTAAAGTTATTTTGTAATGTTTCTATAATGGTCATGACATTTAGTCAATTAGTTTAGGATCTTTCCTTTTCATAGTTAGTTCTTATTTAGAATGTTTCTTTTCAATCTTTTGATCTTGTTTTAGAAACTTTGCTTGTAATTGCTTTTTTAAGGAGCACTCATCTTCTTTGTTAACAACAACAATCAATTATCATTTCATATCATACCACATCAATATAATGTTTGAGGTATTTTATCAAACTTTATTTAAAGACTTAAAGTTATTTAAAGCACTTGAGTTTCCAAAATTTTGGAGAAAACTCAAGGCTGACCCCACAATGCAGTGGTTCGCTGTGAGCCTCCTATATGGGAGGTCATGGATTCGAGTCTACTCGACTGGTTCTTAGCTCCAAGGAAAAGCTAAAATACCGCTTTGGCTGTGACTTATCAAAAAAAAAATGGAGAAAACTTTTAACCTTTAATTAATAATCATCTTAAAATTGCTCACGATGGAAAAGTCTATATATATAAAGTCTACGAGTTTTGCAATTTTTAGGCATTGGAAACAAAGGAATCGGTTTGGAGTCTATGTGTTGGCAACATGTTTCTAAGTTATTTATGTAATGTGATGTAATATCTAATTTTAGTGTTTGAATATTCCATGTTGATTTATTTATGAGTTGTTTTTGAAGTAAACAAACTATGTTTTGTTTGGAAGGTGATTCATAGGTCTATGAACCATACATTATGTGCAAAGCAATTCTTGGTTATATCCTTTATATATTTCTGGTTTTAAAAAGAACAAATCTTTGATTTTGCTTCCATTTTGTGATATTAAAAAATAGTTTTTTGTATTGAGGAGTTATTTACTTTCCTCATTTTCGTCTTTCCCGCTTTCTAGTCAAAAGAAAACCCTTAGAACCTAAAACTTATCATAAGATGGAGTTGTACTCTAAAATTTAGAGGAAAATCGTTTTAATAAGTTGACAACTTCTCCAACTGTTGGTTATATTTGCCATCTCAAATTGGGCATTTCAAGGTCATTTTAATAAAAAATAAACAGTGACAAATTTGTTAATCAACAATGTTGAAGAGAGAATTTGGAAGCAACCTCTAGATTGTGATAGAGTTGACCTTCATTTCAATCATGTTACTTTTATGAGCATTTTGTGGAGATTTTGTATAAATAAGCAATCTAAGGGTTGTCAGGATGCTTTTTGGCAGAGCCTTCATCATCAAATGGTTCCAAATAATTTTGTCGCCTCTTGCCCCCCCCCACTGTGCTTTTGTGTCTTCTCTTTTAAAGGCCCCACTTGGGTTTGTAGAGATTATTTGCCCTTCCCCTATGAAGGCTTCCCACCCTAGGGAAGTAAAGGTAAATCACTCAATAGTAATTGTTCAACAAAATTACACCCCTTCTTGTGTTCCTTACAAGAAGAGGGTCGTGACTTCTTCGTCAATGTCTTCTTTCCAACATGGAGTATCCCAACAAGCAATGTTCAAGGTACTCCATGAAAAGGGATATTGTGCTTGAGCCTTGAAATTCTCATATTGTAGAGTTGACCCTTTTAAGTGATGTGTTGGATGGTTTGGATGGGCAAACTCCAATCTTGAAGAGAAAATCCTTAGCAAGTATAAATGTTTTTGGCCAAATGATTCTCAAATCTCATGTGAAGAGGGTGAGGGATTGTTTCCCTTGTTTCATAGGTGTGTAGGGTTGTTTTTGCCCTAGTTGGTATGAGGTTTCTATTTGGTTTCTTGTGTAGCAAGATTATTGGCCTTGTTGTCTTGCTTCAAGTTTGTTGGCTTTCTTGTTGTACTCTGGTTGTGTTTGGTGTTTCTTGGGAGAAGGGTCCTATAGACCTCTCATTGTTTAATTGATCAAAAAATTATTACATTTTAACATTTTTTATTTAATATATCTAAATTTTAATATTTTTAATTTAATATAGCTATATTTTAAACTTAGTAATATATATTTATGAACTTAATTCCTATTTTAAGGCTACACTATGTATATATTCATGATTTTATAAAATTACAAATGCACCCAAAACATACCCAATCCCCAAAAAGCCGTCACACTAATGTACCTAAATTCCCATTCCCACACTAGTAACTTAGACATTACATTCAACCCAATCAAAAATATACATAAGCAAGAAAAAATTAGAATTAATCAATCTTAGTATACATAAAGCAAACAAACATAAATATGTGCAATAAAACATTGCACAAAGATATTACTCAACTACGTTAAAAACCTAAATATTCTTCTTTTCTTACTAGGGGTAAAGATAAAATCCTGCATTCAATCAAATCTAACCAAAACTAGTGTTGAAAATTTTTCAAATTAACCAAAGTTATTCATATATATTTGCATGCAATAAAACCTTACAGATATATTCAGTTTACTCTCTATATTTTATATCTGGAATAAATTATGTTAATCCAAACTATTTTGCTATGCTTAATAACAAGGTCTAAAGTTGGGCTCTGACAATGGATCCAATCAAGGATTAACAGTGTCAAGTAAAAATAAAAATTGATCAATGGAAGTATAAATTAATCAATCAAAACAGGGCAAGAACAAGTTACAATAAAACCTTCCTCAAATATACACATTTGAATATTTCTATGTGTTTCATCTGGAATTATCTATGTTAATTCTAACAATTTTTATACAGTTATTAAATTTTGGCATTCAATACATCCAAGGGTAAACAGTAAAGTAAAAATAATCAAAATATGCATAAAGCAAAAAAAAGGAGTGAAGTACAGAACAAAAACTTGCACAAATATTATTTTCTTTGTTTTATCTGGAATAAAATGTGTCAATACTCAATATTTTGCTCCGCTTTACCAGGGTCAAAGTTAAAATACAGCATTCAATCTGACCTAGGATACAGTGGCAAGCAACAATCAAAATTAAATTTTAATTAATCAATTTTAAATATATCTATAACTAAAAAGTGAATGAGGCATATTATAAAGTTTTCTGTGTGCTTATCTGGAATCGGTTATAACAATCCTAAATAATTTGCTATATTGCACTACGTTTAAAGTTAAACTGCTGCACTAATTTCACCCAAGGGTGCGCTAGAAATCAACCAATTAAAGAATACATAAATCATAAAAACAAAAACAAAACAAGATACACAATAAAAATATAGGTGAATTTTTCAAATAACTAGTACTAAAGTTAAATTCTGGATTCAATCCAATCAAGCCTAAAACAGTTGCAGTGTATACATAAAACCAAGAAATAATGACAGAACGAGGTACACAATAAAATGTTTTACATTTTTTATTTTCTCTGTTGTACCTGGATTCATCTATGCTAAGTGTAAATATTCTGCTAAACTTAACTAAGATTTAAGTTGAGCTCCGTTATTCATTCCAACCACTGCTAAACAGTGGCAATTGAAAATCAATAGTAGTTAATCATAGTATAAACTAATTCAAAAGTCAAAACAGAAAAGGATACACAATAAAACCTTTCATTATTACACATTGGTCTATTAACAATGGCTAAAGTTACAGCCTAGAAAACATTGACGAGTAAAACATAAAAAATAATCAATCGAGGTACAAATAAATCCAAAAATAAAAACAAAATGAGCCACGCCCTAAAACCTTGAATAAATATAAATTCTCTCTGTGTTTTATCTTGAATAAGTTATGTGGGCTCAAAATATTTTCCAAAGCTTAACTAGGGTTAAAGTTATGCTTCAACACTCAAGGCGACCGAGGATTGACACTGGCTACTGAAAATTAAAAATAATCAATCTAACTATGAATGAAGCCAAAACAAAAAACATAAAGGACGAGCTAGAAAACAAAACCTTGCTGAAAATTCCCTCAATAAGCTGTATATCTCATAAGATGGTTAGGGTTTCAAACAAATTTTAAAGCATACCTCTTTTCTATTTCTTTCAGCGAGGAGTCTGGTTCGAACGCTGATCTTTGTCCCGTGAATAAGTAGGGTTTTAAGAAAGCCTGTGAATGGTAACAATATCCTTTTAGCAGAGCGATGAATTATGAATCGAAAACATATCTACAGGGAAAGATTTCCCTATCTTTTCCTTAGGGTTGTGCAGTGATTAAATATTTGATTTCTAGGCAGTGATGCTCGAACTAATTTGTTTTTTAAATAAAATACTTGACCGCGGCGTGTGGTTGGATTATATACGTAAACGTACCTCGGCCTAAATATTTCTACCGTTCATTTTCGAAGGGATATTTTCTTAGCAGTAACTGTTGCGATTAATATTTAAAATTACCATCCATATTTTAGAATAAGGTATTGCGGAGGGTTTTCTTAAAATATTTTTTAGAATTTTAATTATATACAATTAAATTTCTAGAATTCATGTAATTGAAATCAGATGTTTCTTGTGTGTTGTTTTTCATCAATGTTTGAAATCATATTGTATTCATCATCAAAATGTTATATTGTAAGGAGAGATGAAAAAATAAATTTTAAAATTTGAAGATATTTAAAAAAAATTATATCTTTTAAATTTATAATTATATTAGTAGATTTAAAAACTATAGATAAATGACATCTCAAATCTTACAACACCTTCTTAAAATCTCAAATCAAATCTTATTTAGAAATGATTACTTCAAACTAAAATTTTAGTAACATCCTAAAATCTAGAATACACTCCTATTTTTTCTTGCACAAGATTTCAATTTATGTGATAACATCATTTTCTCCTCCTCATATAATCCAATGATTCTATGGAACCTTTTTTACATACATCTATTTTTTTTTAAATAGTTATTTTATTTATTTAAGAGTTAATTTATTTTAGAATTATTTTTTATTTTTCACATATATACATAGACATGTAAATTTAATTTTTAATTAGGAATTATTCTATTTTATCTAGATTATTTATTTTATTTTTATTATACATTTTTTAAAAATTATTTTTAAATAACATGTTTATTAAATTAAAAAAATAACTTATAATATATTTATTTACTTTGTTCAACAATAATAACTTTATTTGGTGGGGGAATGAAGATTTATGGCAAGCTATCACTCTACAAAGATGGGTAGGTTAGAGACAACATGGAAAGTCATGTATTTTTCATCATTCACCAAGAAAACCTATTGTCTCTAATATAGATAGAAAGATTGTGTAGTGTTCCCTTCTTAGACCTCCTATTAGCCTATTTCTAGATTCTTTTAAGCTATTTAATGGTTGTTAGGGGACTCCTATTTTTCTTGGAGAACTCGATTTTTAGTTTTCTTGGCTTTTGACAACTATATGGGTGTTTAGTTGGCATTCTTATTAATGGCAATTCTCTTTGTAGTGTTTTGAGTTTTTTGAGTTATTCTCCATGATTCTTCGAGAGTATTGTTATTCATAGCAAGTACTTGTTTTAGCACCTGGCATTATTCTTCGGGATCAATTATGTCTCAACATGATTGGTTTCAATTTTTGGTGCCTTGGTGGGGATTTTCGCAAAGTAGTTAGAATTATTTTAATATTTGCACTAAAGTTATAAAGTAATTGTTTTGATGAATGTATCCTATTTAACCTTGCATTAGTATAAATAAAATAATATAATATTCACAAAAAAAGTTAGGGTGGTAAAAAGGGACACCCACAAGAGTCTAAACATATTGTCAAGCCCTAAGAACATAAAATCAAAACAAACGACCGAAGCCCAAAGCAAACTTAAGCAACTAAAGCCATGTCGGGCGAAGGAGGGTCATTATCATCTAGTTTCCCCCAAACACCCTAGGGAAAAGTCACCAATAGGCTCCCAACTAGTGTGAGCATTTTCTCTTGGTGGCAAACTAGAGAGATGACAAGTAGCACACGAGAAACCTTGTTGGTGTCAAGTCATTCAGTGTCCCACCACAAAGATGGTTGATGTGATGACAAGGACCATCCTCCATGAGTTGCAGACTCTCTGGGGTTCTAAGGAGCGTGACAACAAGAGTCACAATCTCCATGGTTGTACTATCTTGAGCATCAGTTATGTCATGCAGACATCCACAAGGAGTGGTCAAGGGGAACTTGGGCAACAATATAGAGAATGTTTTCTCAATGGTCTAGAAGCTCCTGTAAATGAGTCATCTCAAGTGCAACTTTGCTAGTTTGCACTTATACATCTACATAATAACATTAGATCAAATAACGACTTTAGAATATCAAGAAAAGAATTTGTCTGTAGAAGTGTCGTTGAATAAAGCTACATTTTTGTCATTCCAAATGTTAAAAAGAATCTCCACCCTAAAAGTGTGTCATATATGAAAAAACTTGTGAGGGACACAAGGCTAGTCTCTAAGTAGAACCATTTGTCATGAGAAGGAATTGGGTCTAAATGTCTTGAAAAAGTCATGAATCCATTTCTAGGCTTGCTAATCCCATGGAAAAAACCAGATAAGGTGCTTAAAATATTAAATTACCCATAAAAAGAGTGATTAGGAGGGGGAATGCTCATATAAATCAATTGGATCCCAATAGGGAGGCCTTAGTATAGGAGATACCAAGAAAAATGAGTCAACTTTGGCTCAAAAACTACATCCCAAATTCCTCAAATCCTTTTTTGCCATAACTCATGGGAAGACTGTAATTGTTAATGAAAATTAAGTTGGTCTATCATAGGCAAGCGACGAGAGGACTAAAAGTATCCCTTAGCGAGCCTAAAGTTTAAAAAAGAAGTATCAAGATACCATTTCTATTCCTTTCACCACGATTTGACACACTAAACTCTAGCTTGTGAAGAGCCAAGTGAGGGATGCATGTTGAATGCACCATAGGATTGAGAGGGGGGGTGAATCAGTCTAGACCATAAAACAACCTATTATTAATCCTTTAAACTTCAAATATTAATTAACCTACTTATGTAATTATGAAGCATGAAACCATAAAGCACTACACACATAAGAACACCAGATTTACATGGAAATCCCAAGAAGCGAAAACCACGGTGAGAATCACACTCACAATATGAATAATTGATTACAATGTTTTAGGCTCAAGGCCAAGGATTTGACTACACTTAATTGGACTTGCAAAACCAAGGCACGGGACCTTAGGGCAAGATACAAGGGACTTGCATTATTGAGATGTAGAGTCTCAGGGCAAGATACAAAGACTACACAAGCTGCCAAGGGACTCATTGTTTTTTGGTAGGTATGGACCTAAATAATGAATTGAAATGAATAAGATCTCTTAATCATGAAATTATCCTTGAACCACTGTGTCAAGCGAACAATGTCATGGCAAATCCATCTGACTTTATTCACTGTCTCGAAACACTGTCACACTGAAGATATGATCATCAAATCTCATCACAAATTGAAATTCACACTTCTACTTCTTCACTTGTGCTTGCGTATCATTCACATCCAATTCACAATAATTCACTATACAATTCACACATCTACACTACCGTTTATACAAGATTATTGATTAAAACCCTCAACTAGTTTGGCCACAGATAGAATATACATGAATTACATAAAGTCGACCACCTGAACTAAAATTACACAATGTGGTCCACTCCAGGAGATAAATAGTACCCAAATACATCAAAATACATCTTTGTAAGTTAGTTTCAATGAACCACACACACTAACACTTCCTCCAAAGTCACCATCAAATGTAATGTGTAGAAAAACATTGAAGCACATTAACCAATCAGTCCAAAAACATCACTCAATGTGAAATACTCAATGCATATCTACACACGCCACAATGAGATCCATATCAACATTCCAAATCAACCTCCAATGCATATCCAGACCAAAAGAGCATTATCCAAATAAGATAAATCAACTAAGTCAACTAGAGACCAACCTAACACCATTGAACATAGACCAACATGACTTCACTTGCTAAACAAACCAACACAAGAGATCTAAACTAGAACAATGCACAAACCATATGAACATGTCCCCCAATATGCAACACTTGAATCACCATAGTGCAGCAATGCAGAGCATTCTCTATACCAGTCTCGACAAACAACCTCACTATCAACAAACTGCCACAACCAATTTCATCTTTTGAGCAACTGGGGAACTGAAAACATGATAGTGCAACATCTACATAATGTAGGCATTATATCCAAAACCATGAGCTATCATCATCAAAAACCAAAGGAATTTCTTCCATAAAGGCATCAAATACTCGTTCCTACGTATTGTAACTTCCACTATTATAGCCTTCTGGAAACACCTCATACTTACTCAATATCACCACCAAACAACATCACGCATCTAAACACTCATTTCTAAACCATAAACAACATTTGCAAAACTAAAAAAGTTTGACATCAATGACAACACAACTCAAGTTTCCAACAGTGGAATCAAGAATCAACTAGTAAGGTAGCCTAGTCCTTATTATAGAGCTTGAATTTCACATTGAAGTCCTATCATGTCGGAGAAAAAAAATTGTGGCAAGATGGATAAGATCTAGAAGATGTCTAATGCATTTTTTAAAGAAGTGTGAGACCTTGGTCCAGGGAGAGAGAATCAAATGCCTCCCCTATGTGTTAAAAATTTGGGACCACCAAATAGAGTATTGATTGATGGACAACCCATTTCAGAAATCATCTCCATTTAAAATAACCTAAGGTTTGAGGGTCTCCCGAGCTTTTAAATTACTTTTGATGACAAATGTGCCCTATTATTGAATAGAGTGCTTCGTGGTGAGGATTGTTCCCAATTTGAGGTCATGCCAAGTCAGGAGGCCATGAGGAAATGCCTTGGCAAACCAAAACTTTTCAAACCTCATTTCCATTCAGCACCCTGATAATCCACTTGGTGCATAAGCCCAAACTCCAACGATGAATTGAAAGAAAACCTAGGTCACTAGAATCATGCAATAAACAACAAAACCCCCATGTCACACAATGGAATCCATTATTGCCTTCACTGGAGGCCTATAGAAAGTCTCTAAATAGTTTTTTAAATTTTTAAAATAATGCTTTAGAATGCACCTGGTAGGCTTAATAATAAACATGAGTGACCACCTAGAATCAAGGCCCCAATTTATAGAGTGTGGTGTGATTAAATTAATAAGGAACTTAGACTTAGTTAATTGATTTAAAATGCATATGAAAGTGCTAAAATGTATATTATAATGAGACATACAAAAATAATTACTAAGTGTGGAATTGGACACCCTACTCAAAGGTGTACAATTTATGACGCTACATCTAGAATCATAGCTTTTTCTCAATCCTTGCCACTCAACCAACCAAAGCTTGACGATATTAGCATGAAAGGTAAAAGGAATACGTAAAAATTTGAATGTTTCTCTGTGTTCAATTTTCTTCCATTGGTATCAAACCAACCAAAAAAGTTTGGATAAGAAATATTGCTTGCAATAAAGAGTCTTATTTCTTTAGATACTTGGGCTTGATACTTGGCAGAAAGTATCCAAGCATAAGAGAGCCTAGTTGATATTCTCATCATCTTCCTAAAGTGTGAGGAAGGAATCGTCAACAAAATGACCATTGAATAGATTTTGAGTTGTGTTGGGCAATAAACCTCTTTAACATGAGATTGTGACATAGCTTGCATAAGAAGATAGTGAGATCACTTTATAGCCAAAACATAAAGAGCTAGAGAAAGCACCAATAACCAACAATGGTGATGTACACCGAGACATCAATGAAAAGCATCTACGTAGATTGATGGTTGATGAGACCATTCCATTTCTTCCTAGATGAGTATTATGTTATCCAAGATATACTCGATTTAATGAAGTCATTTTGTTGAGGTCTAACAATGAGTGGTAGCATGGAATATAATTTGAGAGAAAGCGTCTTGCCAATGATCTTCTAGGATACATTCAACAACGTGATGGAATGCTAGTTATTAATATCCTTTGAGTCTCCAATTTTAGGTATAAATTTTATATTACCTTTATTAATCAAATTACCTAAATATCCTTTGTAAAGAGATTCCAAGTAAACCATATGATGGTCTTTGTCCATGATTTATCATAATTTCTTTAGCCATAGAAAATGTTACTTCTTTGAGATCCTCGTAAGAAAGGAGAAGATCACAAAAAGTGAGTGGAATACTAGAAAGGCAACAAGGCATCGCATTGAGGCACTTTTTCAAGGCAAAGTGTCCTTCAAGGCCATTTCCCTTAGTAGAAAAGACCTTTTCTTAATAAAAAAAAAAATCTTGGATAATGTCAAGTAATTTTTGAAGGATTTGATTACATTCAAGGATCACTTTGATAGTGTGATGGATATGTTAGGCCTTTAAAGCTTGGAAAAATTTCTTAGAGACATTGTTTCCAATTTTGAGTTAATGCAGTCTAGCCTTGATTTGAGTATCATGGGAACCGTAAGCATCTACAATCCATTTCTATTGACACAACTAAGTGAGCCAAAATTAGGTGGTGAGGTCAAAAGGTTGAGCCTCCAAGGTACTGATTGGTGCAGGAGCCCCTAGTTGAGCAAAACTCTCCTTTTTTAGTTTTTAATGCTTTCATGTTTGTAATGTCTTGTGTTAGGTTTATAATGGTGTTTTAGGTTGTTGTGTGTCATGTTTAGTGGTTTTGATCTCATTTTGGGTTCAAGAGGTCAAGTTTTGCCTTTCAGGCTTTGAGTTGACAATTTTTGGCAAAAATGTGCAAAAATGCCTAAAAGGTCTCCAAATGATTTCCAAAGCATTGAAACATGTTTACTGAGTTATTTTAATCATGTATAAGTTGTTTAGACAATTTTATAAGGTTAGAGTGTCAAAAATGTATTTTGGAGCAAGAAATGTTGTCATTTGGGCTTGCCAAAGTTGTAAAAGTTGTCATTTTGGGGTTTTTCTAGCAAAATGAAGTTGTGTAAACCTCATATCCATACTTGTCTTGATAAATAAATTTTTGGACTATAAAAAGACCTCTCTTTTATTTGAAGAAGGTTGGTGATTGTATGAGCAAGAGATTCCTAATAAAAACTATAATTTTGGCTTTTATGACTGGTTTTTCCTTCCTTGGAGTAGCAGTTCATGTTGTAGCTTTCATAGTCTATACTGTACCTTTGGAAAGTGTGCATAATAGTTGTACAATTCTCTCTAAGTGACTTTTGTTATGGTTTCCTCTGGCGATTTGATTATACAAAATTATTTTCACTTTTGTGTGATCACTGCCCTGTTAAGGGTTTGGAGTGGAAAAATGCCACAACTTGACTAATCCAGGTCTGGGATCCCACAAAATGGATTTAGTCAAGTTGGTACTCATGTATATAGCGCACATATGTTTTACTTTATGTCAAAATTGTGTTTGGAAGGAGGACTTGAGTGAATACTAGGCAAGTATTGATTACTCGACTAGTAGCATGATCAAAAACTCAAGATTTGCACCCAAAATAAATTTGAAGTGAAAAAATGTATGAGGCAGAGGTCTAGATATATGGCCAAGGGTGTTGAAGATCACCTTGGTTTGTTAGAGTAGCTTGTTCCTATTAAACATTCTCACTGTGTAAACAAAATAGTGAGCTCATTGTTTTTGTAAATTGTGTTTGTCAAAATGCTCAAGGAATGCTTCAAAGCATAATCCAAGCCTTATAACCATGAAGGCTATATAATAGGGAAGTTCATTAGTGTTTTGCAAACCTTATTGAGGTGTTCTTCTAGTTCAATCCCCTTGTTATGCAGGTCTAAAGAGGTGGCAGCAGCTGACTGGTAAAAGGCAGCATTTTGACAGTGACAATGGTATTCCACTTCCTTTCTTAGATGTGTGCCAAGTGTTTGGCATTATGTTTGCAGGGAAGTAATAGGGGAAGGCTTTATTTGGTGTGGCAGAAGTCCTAAGCTAGTTTGGAGGCTTGATTAGTGGAGTTGGGAAGACCTTTCTATGTTCTTTGGTTCAAACCCTACCAAACCCTTCAAAAGTGCCACAAATAGTGGACAATCATGATTTTGCATCAACAATGGCCTACACCATGAAAATCCATTAACATGTACCTCTAAAACACCATCCAAAGCAAGTTTGTTGGAGGAGAAGCCCATCGTTGGGTAGGGTGAGCAAAAAGGTGCCAATTAGGTCTCCACGGGCTAGTAGCCCTTTTGATTGCATAACACACACTTTTGAGAACCCGATTGGTTTGGGATTGGTAAAGCTTGAAGAGCCTAAGGGTAGTTGTCTAAGGACATCGAAGGACAACCATCCACCTCCTTGACAGTATGGTAGAGACATTTGTGGTTTGAAGTCTAGCAAAGGGCTTGAGTAAGAAGACCAAAAAAATGCTTAATTACCCCAAGATTACACAAGATCAAAAACAATACCTTTGCTTAGGTTTCTAGACTACTTGGAGGAGTTTACAATGACAAAGAACAATCTGAATAATGCCCAAAGGACAGGGGAATGTGTAGGAAATTTGTAATGGTTGGACATAGCCTATAGTGGAGGAGCTAGGGAATGAGCTCACTAAACAGGGGAGTTTGTTAGGAAAGTGATACATGAAGTGCTTGGCACTATAACCACAAGAATGATTTTGTAAACACATACAACAGCCTCAACAAATCTTTGGGAAACAAATTGAACCTTTAGACATAAACATCCTTATTGACCACTTACTTAGCAATCTCCCTATCATAGTGGTATCAGAGCCAACAAAAGATTCAGGAGGAAAGGAACATTGGGAAAACATGGTGACTAATGTTGAGTTAGCCAAGAAGGTTGAAGACCAAGAAGAGGAAAATAGGGCACCCAAAGAAAGATTGGATCAATTAGTAATGAAACTAGCTGAAGTAGAAGTCAAAAATGAAGAAGTCCATGATAAGGTTGGAGATCAAGGTAAAATGGTGGCCATAGAAGATGAGGTTCCCATACCTAACCCTGTCATTGAGAAAGAACCATTCTTGAAAGCCTTGAGAGATATGAGTGGTAAAACCTTAGAGGGAGTGGCTCTTTTCAGTGGGAAGATGGATCCAGATGCTCTTATAGAGTGGATTGAAGGTCTAGAAAACCATTTTGAATGTGATGGAGTAATTGAAGCACAAAAGGTTAAGGTAGCAAAATCAAGGTTGAGAGGGGCAACCTTAACTTGGTGGAGGTTCATCCAAGAGGAAAGGGTGAAAGAAGGTAAGCAACCAATAGCCACCTGGAAAGCAATGGTAGCCAAAATAAAAGAAACCTACCTTCCTGAAGACCATGAAGTACAACTTCACAAGAAAAGACAAAATTTGAGACAAAAAGACCTAGATGTCAGTAGCTACACTGAGGAGTTTCAAAAACTGTGCATGAGATCCAGGGTAGTAGAGGATGAGAGTATACAAGTGGCAAGGTACTTGAATGGGTTAAGATGGAACATCCAGGAAGAGATGAGCTTGTTATGCCCATAAACAGTACACAAGTGTTGTCAACTAGCACTTAAGCTGGAAGAGAAAGGTAGGAGAAAGCAAGAACAAAACAACAGAGGAAGAGGTAGGGGAAGAGATGGTAGAGGCCATAGAGGCAGTTTTGGGGGAAGGAGCATAGATTAATGATCCTAGGGAGAGTCTACACTTATAGAGCAAAGTGGGAATTCTCATAGCAAACCCAACTATAGGGGTAGTGGATTAAGCAACCCGAGTAGGGGTAGATCTAATGGACCAGGGAGAGGGTCCTACATCTCAACCATGAAGTGCTATAACTATCAAAAGTTGGGCCACCCTGCCTGTAGATGCCCAGAGAAGCCTAGTTCATCCTATGGTGATGAAAAGAGGGTAAACTACGTTCAGGAAGATGGAGGTAATACCAGAACTTCAACATTGAACCGTCTAGCTTCAGAAGATGGTGAGAGTTTAATGATCAATAGAGTGTTAATGAAGAAGCCACACAATATAGAGGTCTCGCATAGAAGAGCATTGTTCAGGATTAAGTGTAAAATCATGGGAAAGGTGTGTAAGGTTATCATAGACTCAGGGTCCACAGATAACATCATATCAAAGGAAGCAGTGAGTAAATTGAAACTACCTAGGATACAACACAAGGAGCCATACAAAGTCACATGGTTAAATAAGGGACAACATGTGTTAGTAAATGAGCAAACCTTGGTAGATTTCCACATAGGTGGATATATAGATAGGATCCTATGTGACATTCTTCCTATGGATGCTTGCCACCTACTGTTGGGTAGACCATGGCAGTTTGACCGAAAAGCACAACATGATGGGGAAAGAAACTCCTACTCATTTCAGAAAGATGGAGTAACCTATCAGATTCAATCCCTCAATGAAGAAGGAGAGAGCAGCAATAAAGTGCCTAACATCTTGTTAGTAAATGAGAAAGAATTCATAAAAACACTAGAAGAAGGTGAAGGAGTGAGATTTGCACTCATAGTGAAACCCAAGGAAGAAAAGGTAGAAAAGAAAGTTGAGATACCATATGAGGTGCAACAAATCCTAGATAACTTCAAAGCAAAAATCAGTGATGGTACACCTGCAACTTTACCACCTTCTAGAGCCATTAGCCATTAGATTGATTTCATTCTTGGAGCCTCTTTACCAAATAAGGCAGCCTATAAGATGACCCCTAAACAAAATGAAGAGGTAACAAAGACAAATACAAGAACTCTTAGACCAAGGGCTGGTTAGGAGAAGCATTAGTCCTTGTGCAGTACCTACAGTGTTGGCACCTAAGAAGGGTGGAACATGGAGACTTTGCATAGATTCTAGAGCCATAAACAAGTTCACCATCAGATACAGATTTCCCATACCTAGGATAGAGGATTTGATGGATTGTTTGGGGGGTGCACAATATTTCAGTAAGATTGACTTGAAGAGTGGTTACCATCAGATAAGAATCAAAGAGGGTGATGAGTGGAAGACAACTTTCAAAATGAATGAGGGTCTCTATGAGTGGCTTGTCATGCCATTTGGACTCTCTAATGCTCCCAGCACATTCACGAGACTCATGAATGAAGTTTTACATGATTTCATTGGCAAGTATGTTGTTATGTATTTAGATGATATTCTTATTTTTCAGTAAAACTAAGGAAGAGCATCTGAAGCATTTAGCTATTGTTTTGAGATAGTTATCTGATGAACAACTAACCATTAATCTAGAAAAATGTGATTTTACGAAGCAATAATTGGTCTATCTTGGTTTTGTTGTATCAGGAGGCAATCTGAAATGGATCAATCTAAAGTTGCAATAATAACCAGTTGGCCAACTCCTAAGACAACCAGTGATGTCAGAAGTTTCCATGGTTTGGCACAATTTTACAGAAAGTTCATAAGGGGATTCATTGAGATTTGTGCTCCAATGTTAGACACCATCAAAGGGGGTATAAAGGTAAAATTTTAGTGGACAGATGCAACCAATAAGGGGTTTGAATTATTGAAAACTAAAGTAGCTACTCAACCAGTGCTCATTTTACTTAGTTTTGATAAGCTTTTTACTATTGAATGTGATGCTAGTAATATTGTTGTAGGAGCTGTTTTGAGTCAAGAAAACAGACCAGTTGCATTCTTTAGTGAGAAGTTGAATGATGACAAGAAAAAGTACTCTTCCTATGATTTGGAACTTTATGCATTAGTACAGGCACTTAGGAAATGGAGACACTATCTTCTTCCTAAAGAGTTTGTTGTATACACAGATAATCAGGCACTAAGATTCTTGAACTCACAGGATAAACTGAATCATAGGCATGTTAAATGGGTAGAATACTTGCAAGCTTACACTTTTACTCTTAAGCATAAGAAGGGTCAGTTGAATAAAGTAGCAGATGCTTTGAGTAGACTGAACTGTTAACTATTCATGAGATTCAAGTTCAGAGCATTGGTATTGATAGTTTTAAAGAGATGTATCCTACTGATGATGATTTTGCTAAAGCTTATAAAGTTTGTCAAGATTTTGAGAATAATTTCCATGGTGCATATGCTGATTTCACTTTGCAGAATGGTTTGTTATTTAGGGGTGGACAATTGTGTGTTCCAAAAGGTTCTATGAGGGAGAACCTCATTCAGGAGAAGCACAATGGGTGCTTAAGTGGATATTTCGGTCTCAACGAGACCTTAGAGTTGGTTCAAAGGTTCTATTATTGGCCTAAGATGCAGAGAGACATCAGGAGGTATGTTGAGCAGTGTTTGGTATGTCAGAAAGCAAAAGGCAATTCCTCCAATGTTGGTCTATATCAGCCTCTTCCCATTCCACATAGGCCTTGGGATTGCATTAGTATGGATTTTGTGGTAGGAATACCTAGAACTCAAGCAGGATTTGATAGCATCTTTATAGTAGTTGACCGATTTAGCAAAATGACTCATTTTATTCCTTGTAAGACAACACATGATGCAAGTCATGTTGCTTGCTTATTTTTCAAAGAAGTTATTAGAATTCATGGTTTGCCTACTAGCATTATTTCAGATAGGGATGTTAAGTTTCTTGGTCATTTCTGGAAAACATTGTGGAAGAGATTGGGTACTAATCTCTCTTCTGGTTTAGCTTATCATCCACAAACAGATGGCCAAACCGAAGTTGTGAACAGGTATCTTGGAAACATGCTTAGGTGCTTGACAAAGGAATATGGGCAGAGTTGGGATCAGCTCATTCATCAAGCAGAATATGCCTACAATGATAGTGTCAACTGGTCTACTGGTAAAAACCCTTTTGAAGTTGTTTATGGTATGCATCCAAGGGGTATAATGGAGTTGAGGGATATCACTAACTTGTAGCCTAAGAGTGGAACAACAGATGACATGGCTCAATCCATGAAGGAGGTTCATGAGCAAGTGAGAAAAGCTCTCCAAGAAACCTCCCAAAAAGTGAAGGCAAGAGTGGATGCTAAAAAGAGAGATGTTCAGTTTTCCATAGGAGATTATGTGATGGTTCATTTGAACAAGGCAAGGCTATAAAAGGGAGTTCCAAGCAAACTTCAGATGAGGAGAATAGGCCCTTGCAAAATATTGGCTAAGTATGGGTCTAATGCTTACAAAGTTGATTTGCCTACTGATGTTTCTTTGTCTCCCATTTTTAATGTTGCAGTTTTGATTGCTTTCAAAGGGCAGCCACCTAAGGAGATTCAAAGAGTTTCAGATGTTGTGCAATCCCTTTCTGATCTATCTCTCCCTTCTCTTTCTATTCCCCAAGCAGAACAGGTTCTAGACTCTAGGATTCTCAAAAAGACAAGGAATCACACCTACATAGAGCATCTAATCAAATGAAAGGATAAGCCTATCTCAGAGGGCACATGGATACCTAAAAATAACTTTCAAAATTTTGGCATCCTTTCTTCTTTGCTTCCTCAAGGAGTCACATGACTTCTTTGTTTTTGGGGGAGTATGGTGCAGGAGCACCTAGTTGAGCAAAACTCTCCTTTTTGAGTATTTAATGCTTTCGTGTTTGTAATTTATTGTGTTAGGTTTATAATGGTGTTTTAGGTTGTTGTGTGTCATGTTTAGTGGTTTTGATCTCATTTTGGGTTCAAGAGGTCAAGTTTTGCCTTTTAGGCTTTGAGTTGACAATTTTTGGCAAAAATGTGCAAAATTGCCTAAAAGGTCTCCAAATGCTTTCCAAAGCATTGAAACATGTTTACTGAGTGGTTTTAATAATATCTAAGTTTTTTAGACAAGTTGATAAGGTTAGAGTGTCAAAAATGTATTTTGGAGCAAGAAATGTTGTCATTTGGGCTTGCCAGAGTCGTAAAAGTTGTCATTTTTGGGTTTTTCTAGCAAAATGAAGTTGTGGAAGCCTCATGTCCATACCGGGCTTGATAAATAACTTTTTGGACTATAAAAAGACCTCTCTTTTCTTTGAAGAAGGTTTGTGATTGTATGAGCAAGAGTTTCCTAATAAAAACTATGAAATTTTGGCTTTTATGATTGGTTTTTCCTTCCTTGGAGTAACAGTCCATACTGTAGCTTTCATAGTTCATACTGTACCTTTGGAAAGTGTGCATAATAGTTGTACAATTCTCTCTAATTGATTGTTGTTCTAGTTTCCTTTGGCAATTTGGTTATACAAAATTATTTTCACTTTTGTGTGCTCACTGCCCTGTTAAGGGTTTGGAGTGGAAAAATGCCACAACTTGACTAATCTAGGTCTGGGATCCCACAAAATGGATTTAGTCAAGTTGGAACTCATGTATATAGTGTACATATGTTTTACTTTATGTCAAAATTGTGTTTGGAAGGAGGACTTGAGTGAATATTAGGCAAGTATTGATTACTCGGCTAGTAGCATGATCAAAAACTCAAGATTTGCACCCAAAATAAATTTGGAGTGAACAAATGTATGAGGAAAAAGTCTAGATATATGGCCAAGGGTGTTGAAGATCACCTTGGTTTGTTAGAGTATCTTGTTCCTGTTAAACGTTCTCACTTTGTAAACAAAACAATGAGTTCACTGTTTTTGTAAATTGTGTTTGTCAAAATGCTCAAGGAATGCTTCAAAGCATAATCCAAGCCTTATAACCATGAAGGCTATGTAATAGGGAAGTTCATTAGTGTTTTGCAGACCTCATTGAGGTGTACTTCCAGTTCAATCCCCTTGTTATGCAGGTCTAAAGAGGTGGCAGCAGCTGACTGGTAAAAGGCAGCATTTTGACAGTGACAGTGGTATTCCACTTCCTTTCTCAGATGTGTGCCAAGTGTTTGGCATTATGTTTGCAGGGAAGTAATAGGGGAAGGCTTTATTTGGTGTGGCAGAAGTCCTAAGCCAGTTTGGAGGCTTGATTAGTGGAGTTGGGAAGACCTTTCTATGTTCTTTGGTTCAAACCCTACCAAACCCTTCAAAAGTGCCACAAATAGTGGACAGTCACGATTTTGCATCAACAGTGGCCTACACCATGAAAATCCATTAACACATACCTCTAAAACACCATCCAAATCAAGTTTGTTGGAGGAGAAGCCCATCGTTGGCAGGGTGAGCAAAAAGGTGCCAATTAGGCCTGCACGAGCTAGTAGCCCTTTTGATTGCATAACACACACTTTTGAGAACCCAGTTTGTTTGGGATTGGTAAAGCTTGAAGAACCTAAGGGTAGCTGTATAAGGACATTAAAGGACAACCATCCACCTCCTTGACAGTATGGCAAGGACTTTTGTGGTTTGAATTCTAGCAAAGGGCTTGAGTAAGAAGACCAAAAAAATGCTTAATTACCCCAAGATTACACAAGATCAAAAATAATACCTTTGCTTAGGTTTCTAGACCACTTGGAGGAGTTTATAATGACAAAGAACAATTTGAATAATGCCCAAAGGATAGGGGAATGTGTAGGAAAGTTGTAATGGTTGGACATAGCCTATAGTGGAGGAGCTAGGGAATGAGCTCACTAAATAGGGGAGTTTGTTAGGAAAGTTGTAATGGTTGGACATAGCCTATAGTGGAGGAGCTAGGGAATGAGCTCACTAAATAGGGGAGTTTGTTAGGAAAGTGATACATGAAGTGCTTGGCACTATAACCACAAGAATGATTTTGTAAACACATACAATAGCCTCAACAAGTATTTGGGAAACAAATTGAACCTTTAGACTCAAACATCCTTGTTGAGCACTTACCTAGCAATCTCCCTATCATTGATAAACTAGAAAAGCTCCTAAGTGGTGGTTTCATGAGAGCAACGATGAAAGAAAGTTAGCTTGCACCCAAAAATTTGAACAAACTTGGCAATATGGGTGATGGCATTATTCCACCATTATATCTAACCAGTATCATGAAGGGGACACAAATCGAGATTCTAAACACATCGGATATGGGAGGATGTGGCCTTGTGATTAAGAAGAGTCGTGTTGAGAAAAAAATGTCCCTTCATTAGTTTGGGAATTGTAACATGTCATTCAATGTATAATTATATGGGGAAGTGGTCTAAAAAGACAACATCCATCAATGGCTCAATAGGTAAGAAAAAACAATAGGCCTCTACCGGCTCGACATCTCCATCTAAGGATGAGGTTGATATAATAGATTCTTTAGATTTAACGAGATTCTCTAATTTGGATATCCATTCTTTCATTGAGATCTTTTAAGAGGTCAACCTTGACGTAGACCCAACAATTATGACAAGTCAAGTAAAATTTATCAAGCTTAGCACAAATTACTATATCCATTAAGTTTGTTATTTGGTATTGAAAATGTCAAAAAGGCATAGGTAAGTTGAAGAAATTGATCCATATTGAGACAAAAAGGGAATTTTTGTCTACAATACAAAAGTCTCAGGTCGAAGGTTTGAAAACAAGTAGAGAAGAATAGACAAGCCAAGGGCCTTGAGTGAGAATGACTTAACCATGGTTGGCTTTAGTAAAATAGAAAAGAGAAAAAACACCTTGAAGAGGTTTTACATGGCAAGCAGTCAAATCCCATGTGGGGTCCAAGATTCGGACACTCAATCACATGGGCCACTTTTAAGGGGGACCCTTCCCACAAAGTAACCCACAAGAGTAAAAATTTCAAGCCATTTGCAAGCTTCTTCAATTTTGGAAGTGGAAGTACAATATCTAGAGATGGGTCAAAAGATATACCTCATAAAACACCTTCAAGATTAATTTTTTAGATTGTTTGAATAGGAGAGCAACAAGATGTCGTCATTGAGTTTTCAACTCCACCAATAATAGCTATGGAGGAATGAAAAGTCAATGTCATGTTAAAAGGAAAGGAAAAATGCCCTCAATCCTAACTAATACAAAACACTAGCAATAAATGCACAAAAAACTTGCAAAGTTATCATAAATAGTTACGATATGATGTACAAAAGATAGATAAATAACTAAGACCCCCAAACCTTCACTGCTTCTCTCATAAAGTAGCATTAATATTCACTTTAGTGTTAAATATTATAAAGCTAAGTTATGTGCACTGGTTTGGACACCTAGGAAAAGGGAACATGGAATCTAAGTTATTTTTTATTTGTTAATGGGGGCTTTTTTAAGGAAATGATTTAATTTGAAATTCCCCTTTTTCTCTCCAAGTCCATATAAAGGGGTTTTGGCTCTCATTATATTCATTTAGAGTTGCACACAAATTAAGATGTTGTTGGAGTGAATATTGAGATTTTCCAGGAGTTGATTGAGGATGCAAACCGTCATAAATCTACATTAGTTTTGATGGTGAAATACCTTTCCTAGCTAGTTTGGTATTTTTACATAGGAAACACAAAAAAAAAATTGTTTTGGATTTAAAGGTTTTCACTAAATAAAGGTTTTCAAGGTGAATTGATTTGTAAACTTTTTAGGATATTGGTGATCATTTTTAGTATATTTGGGAGTCGTTTGAATAGGTTGCATGTGTTTTCAAGGTGTTGATCATACACCCTTGCAAGATTGGTCATAACCTCATCTTTAGATGCTTAGTTTGATGGGTTGACGAAACACTTTTGGGTATTGCTCCAATGAATTATTGAGTGTTAGATTACCTCTTAACAAGCTCTTTGAAATGGTTATCAGTTAACATTTATTTTTCTAGTGAAGTCACCCTTTTTAGCAGGTTGTACATTCCCTTAGTGACATAATTTGGGTTGTGAGAAGGTTTTGGGTGAGATTTCATGACAATAAACTTCTTCCAAGTGGGTGTCATAAATCCCTGGAGGTGATATTTGATGCTAGTTGACAGTTTGGGAAGACAAAATGTAAGATGATTTTTTAATACCTTTCACCCGTACATGATCGATACCTTGGTTAGCTATTATAGAAGAATTGAATCAACTTTTGGAACATTGGAGTGGTTTATCTTGCTAAGAAATGTGATTTGGTCTAAGAACTTTGGAGAGAGTTTGGTGTGTTAGGAGAGGTCCATTGGCCCTATCGTTATCCTTGGAATCTTGCAAATGATAATTAAATGTCATTAGGTTTGTTACAACAAGTCTAAATGGTTCTATAATGCTTCACATTTAAGGTGTTTTGGCGCTTTGGTTGTTGGTTTAGTTGTATCATCATTTCACGTTGTTACGATTTGTTTGAAATTTCAAACTTTCAAGAACACTAGAGCAGCATATTGAATGAAAAATGAAAGATTCAAAATAGAATTTCTTATCAATAGAAACTCTATTTGCATTGTGACATTGTCCTCTTAATTGAAAAAGTTTTAAAAAAATATGGAGTAATATTATAGTGGTATCTAAGTCAATTTTCTTATTACTCTATGTGTTGAAGTAAATGAATGTTTACTCACATGCTTAAGTTTACTTTGGTAATTTATCATTTCCTAGATGTTAAGTAAGGTTAATATTATTTTATTAGTTCCTATATCTAGTATTTTGTGTAGGATGATTGCACCTACCCTCGCACCTCATTGGTACTCAATTCATCATTATTTTTTGGTGAAATATTTATCTTCTCTTTGTGAAGGTTATTGATAAGAGTTTCATTAGAGGAAGATGACACATTCGTTGGCTGCAGCTTCATACGTTACTGGCATTATTCACAGCCAGTGAATATCCATTACTTGAAGCACAATCATATCTTTGGATGGGGTTTTATGATACATTGTAGCTATTGGTTTTGCATAGGCTATGACTCACTTTCCTTTGTATCATTGGGAGTCACACATTGTCTATGATCTATAGTTGTCTTATGACATTGCTAACGTGGGTTGCTTTTGTAAAATCAATGGAGTTTGCGATTGCAGTGATCAGAGTTCCCACACATTTCATGGCCCATGACGTGTGTCAATTACTATTCTTCATCGGTCCCTATGCTCCTTTGTTATCTCGAGTTAGAATTTGGTGAGTCCATGAAGACACTGATGTTTTGGCTTGCATCTAGTTTTGTTTTGGCTCATGGTAAGCTAAAAAAAATTTGAAGTGGGGGAAATTTGCAAAATTGTGTCAAATTCTTGTGTACAGAGGAGTTTAATTGCTTGTATTGAAGGGGATACTTAGTTGTTCTAAATATTGTACTCTTTCTTTATGGATTTGACAAAAGTAGTATTCTTAATTTCATATAATTATCATGAGTGGAAAATGTAAGTGGAAATATTATTGCTAACAAAGAAGTTGCATAGAATCACTCATGGCAATGATCCTACAGTGCTCCAGAAAAGAGGAAATGGAGTTATTATTGCTAAAAAAGAAGTTGCATAGAATCACTCTTGGCAATGATCCAGAACTCACGGGTGCTCCAGAAAAGAGGAAATGGTTTGATAGAAGAGATGAAGCTCTTGGTACTCTTCATTTGTCCATTTCTTCAGATTTGAGATATCATATTCCATCTTGTAAAACTCCTAATGATATTTGGACTACCTTAGAGAGTCTCTTTGGTAAACTAGATAAGATGAGGAAATTCAAGTTGGAGAATGAAATAATGAGTCTAAATCCTTGTAATTTTGACAATATCCAAGACTTCTTCTCTAAGCTCAATTCTCTTAAATTGGAGTTATATAATTGTGGGGTAACTAAATAGGATGAACAATTGATTCTTTCTATTCTTTTTAAGCTTGGACCTGATTATTCATTTTTTGTTTCTACATTCTATACTACTATGGATTCTCTTGGTAGTGCACACAAAATGCCTTCTCTTGATGAATTTGCAGCTCAACTCACAAGGGAACAATCAAAGTTGGTACACATGGGTACATTTAAGCCTTCAAAGCATCAAGAACTTCTTGCAAATGACTCCACTCCAAAGGCTTCAAGTGGAAAAGGGAAGAAGCAACATAAAGATCCCAAGTCCAATGAGAAAGAAAAGGATTCTCCTTCCAAGCATACTCCTGAGTCCAAGACCTCTTCTAGAGAGGAATCGTCAAACAAGAAGAAGATGAAATATGCTAATTGGAAAATACAAGGACATTATGAGCATAAGTATTATACTAAGAAGATTGATGAGCTTACACGCCTCCTTCAAAATAACAACATCAAGCTACCCTCATCAGTGTCTCCTTCTTCTTCTTCTCCTTCTCTTTCTTCATCATCGGTAGCTTCTACATCTACATAGTTAGGAATTACAAGAATTTCACATGGCATTGAAAAGATGGAAGGTAATGCACTCATGGCTACTACACATCTTGAAAATGGGAGATGGCTTCTTGATTCAGGTGCCTCTCATCATATGGCA
The DNA here is from genome assembly GCF_030272615.1 of Cryptomeria japonica. NCBI lineage: Eukaryota > Viridiplantae > Streptophyta > Pinopsida > Cupressales > Cupressaceae > Cryptomeria > Cryptomeria japonica. Next base: position 10,140,615 of record NC_081410.1, read on the forward strand.
TCTTCTATGGATATGTTCTCTTCTGTTGATCATTGTAATTCTCCTACCATATTTATGAGTAACAACACATACATGAAGGTTAGTGGGAAAGGTTCTATTGACATGGGAGAGGGGACATTTAATGATGTTCTTTGTGTACCATTCTTGACCACTAACCTCCTTTTAGCTTATCAAATTACTCATGGGGTACAAGGTAAGATAGTGGAGTTCACTCTTGATTATGTCTACATTAGGGACATAGAGACTAGAGATGTCATAGCAACAGGAGTTGTGGATCGTGCTTCTAGATTATATTCATTTTCACATTTTTCTCGTGATGGTGATGATGATGTTCCCGATGTGCACACCCATCCATCAAGGGTGAATCATGTTTGTGAGGAGAAGTTTGGACACTTGAACTATTGTGTTCTTGAGATGAGTGTTGAGATTCCTATTCCTCCATCTCCCACTTCTTTGGACTTGAGTTCTACTATTCAACAAGATGATCATAGTATTTCAAATCTTGTAGTATGGGATGAGTACTTTGATGGCATTTCAGACTTGTTTGTTGAGTCTCATATTGCAGATTTGGGAGACATACTTGAGGGGGTTTCTCTTCTCTTTGATGACATTCTTATCCTAGTTGGAGATTCCTCTTCATCTTCTTTGGAGATTGACATTCACGAGTCTCCTCCTTCACTTGATTTGTCACATTTCATGGTTCTATTCGATCATGCTTGTGTGATGGATTCTTCGAGCTTGGAGGCTCCTATTCAGTTTGCAGAGAATCACATTTGGAGACTTCCTTCCTCCTTTCCATTGGACATGGCATGGCTTCTTCATCATTTGATGGACTCGTTTCTTCCTAAGGAAAGATGCGTTTCTTGTAGAATGTTGGTAAACAAATTTGTCCCTTTCTTGAAACCTTAACAATTATCTTCTTTAAGCAAAATATGACTCCGTTTTACCCTTTAGAAAGAAACAAATATACCAACAGTTGGAAGAATTAATGAAAATTCAACCTTTGCATTAGAGGGCAGCTCCTCATATGATTTGCAATTAATTTATTATATATGCTGACACTTTTTACCAGAAAGCGTTAAAAAGGCCTTAACATTCATCCATCAACACAAATGATTGCCTTCAAACTAAAAATAGAGAAAACCTTTTGAACATTTAGTGAGAGTTCATAGACTCTAATTCACAAACATGCTCACTATATAAATCCAAAGTATAGCAAAAACACAACAGTATTGATGCCTAATCGATTCTCTCTCATGCCTCACAGGACAAGGGGGATTAGCACAAATCAATCCACAATGGGTCTGCTAACAAGTAATGACAACATGAATTGAAGAAAACACAGAAATAACTAATCATAAAATGCTATCGTGCTCATAGAAAACTTCCCAGAAAGTATTACTAATCTTCAAACACACAGATTTAAAGATAACACCATAACTTTTCATTGATTTCCAGTCATTCCAGTTTACAGCAATTCATAAACAAAACAAAATGAATATTAACTACTAGCGAAAAATCACAGTTTTTCCCAACCCCTTTCTTTTCTTTCCCCCCCATATATATAGTCTCTCTCTCTCTCTCTCTCTCTCTCTCTCTCTCTCTCTCTCTCTCTCTCTCTCTCTCTCTCTCTCTCTCTCTCTCTCTCTCTTTAAAGAGACTTTCAGTTATCATTAACTGATTCTTGAAAAGATAATTAATTAATCTTTTCTTTTATCTTTTATCCTCTTCCTGATAACTTTTTTGTTTTAAATCTTCAAATATTTTATCTCAGAAGTTTTATAGACCTGTAATCAGAGATAAATAACGTTTGATTGAGATAATATTTTCCCGATCGCTCCGGTGAGAATTTAGAAAACTAGGTTTTCTAAAACATATTAAAATTTTAGCGCAATCCAATGGTTCAATTAAAAGTTCTACACCCCACACTGAGACTAATTTTTCTGTCTCAAAAAATTTGTGGTTCTAGATTACATTGAAAATTACAAACATTAGCCATGCCAATGTTATTGGATTTTTGAACTTTTTTTAAAAATCTGGAACTCACACACTTCGAACCTGCATCTAATGAATCTTTGAATTCTGAATTTGAACTTTTGAAATCGAACCTTGAACCTGCGTGCTTGAACCAAAGAAGGTTCAAAGTTCAAGTTCAAAGACCAAAAATTACAATGAACCCGAAATTTGAACTTTGAACCTTTTGAACTTTTTGAACCGCTTGAACCGCTTGAACCTTTTGAACTTGCAGGGTTCAATCAAAAGGTTCAAAAACACAAATTGCACCCACATTATATTTGATTTATCACTTTGTTTTCATATTTGGCTGCGCGTTGAACCTTTTGAACCTTAAACCTTTTGAACCTAAGTAGGTTCAATGTTCAAGTTCAATGATAATTGTTTCTTTGGGCTGCCATAGAAAAACTTGCATAACTTTTTACTGAAAGCTCTGTTTCTTGTGAAATTTTAACTATAGAATAAATACGCTGAGTAGAGCATAACCCATAAATCATATTTGCATGAGACACATAAAACTAAGGATTTAATTGTTTGGGTATATGGGTAACCTAAAAATAAAACAATTAAAATTTCTCAGCCAACATGGAGTTTGGCTATAAAAATGTCAGCATTAAAATATTAACAATAGCTGATTTTTAGCTGATTATGAGGCTTTAGACACGAGGAAAAATATAGGGGTAACATTGGCTCTGATTGGGGACCAGGACTGTAAAGGACTAGGAGAATCCAGAATGTCTCTGGGAGAGATCAGTACCTAGCATCTATTGGGTAACAGAGTCAAGGAGAAACAAAGCACAGGGATCTTCTTGAAGAGAGGGTGGAAGAGGCAACAAGGTAAAAACTAACAAGCCAAAACCCACACTAAACCAGGGTTGAAAACTAAGACAAGCTACACCTAGTTCGCACTAAAAATTTATTTAAAAATATGTACAGAGGTGGGAAATCTCTTTACCACACGGAAACTCCATGTTGCTCATGCAAAACCGTTAACTAACTGGAAAAAATATGAGCCCTTCCTCAGCAATGGATTGTGACCATGAAATGTAGCTAACAATAATGACCCTCTGGCGACTGCTTCACTGCTAACTCTTAGATTAATGATGTGCAAGAAAAACCTGTGTATATGCTTATCTTCGAAAAGCCACCTTTCATCATAAATTTCTGAATTTTCTCGAACTGACTACATGGTACTATTCAAACATTTTTCTATTTTTGATTGCCAATAATAACAGTCAGAGGTTTCTAAAGGAATGGTTGCATCATCTTTAGAATTTCTACTATTAAAATCACCACTCTTAAAAAGAATTTTAGCATTTATACTGAGCTTGGAATAAAGAAAGACTTCATCAAGCATAGGATCTACACTAGCTGAAAAAACTTCATCTTTCTTTACTGCAATCAAATCTGAAAAGTCCATATCCACAGCCAAAGCATGAAATGCATTAATACCTGAGCTTACTGTAAAAGAGTCTTCTCCTACAATGGATGACAAAAAATGACATATGATTTCCTCTTCACAAAAAGAAATGTCTTTCAAAACCTCCAAAAATTCTAAAAACTGCAACACTTTAACAACTTGGCTGCTTTCTTGCTCTAGATTCATTTCAAAAGCTTCTTTTTCTTTCACATTTTCAGAAAAATCTTCAACAAAGCAAGATTCTATTTTATTTCTAACACAAGCCTCACTAGATAAACCTTCAAATAACATAATTGCATCTTCAAAGTGAAATGACTCTAGAATAGATTCATTAAAATCTTGCAAAGAATCATTCTTACCATCTTCTTCTATAAAATTGAAGGTTGCATATTCTGGCTGTGTGTTATTCTGAAAAACTTTCTTCTTTAAAACTTGCTAAGACAAGCCGATTTTCAATAATTTCAAAACTGAAACTTTCTACTTTTGGAGAGGAAAAAGATTTCAACGTATCTTTATCATTCAAGCTCACAAGTCCTCCAATGTTGTCTTGATCATATGTTAAATCTTCATGAGGTTGAATCATTGCTCCTTGGATTTCTTGCTCACTCAAGACTGGATAGTTGTAAGAATGAAAAGAAAATGAAATAGCTGGAGCATCCTCATCATCAACTCTTAATTCCTCTTTAAGTTGTGATATTCTCTCTTCATGTGCTTGCAACAAATTTGTTCTTTCTTCCATCTCTTTCAACTTGTGAAACCGAGCGCATAGGCTCATCCATAAGAGTGCAGATGCATGGTCATCTTCTATACTTTTCTTTGTTTTTACAGCTTCAGTAATACTTTCTTTGCAGTGATCCCAAAAGTCATGCAACACTTTATATCATCCATCTCAAGAATTCCCAAGATGGTGGGATTTGGTCTTTTCCCCAATCTTGCAACCTTTTGATTTTGCATGATGATTTAACAGAGTTGCCAATCCTGCACACACACAAATATTTAATAAAGTCGAGGAAGGAAAGCATTGATCTTTCATTTCTGATTCCCCAGCAGAGTCGCCAAAAATCTATTGGTAAACAGATTTGTCCCTTTCTTGAAACCTTAACAATTATCTTCTTTAAGCAAAATATGACTCCGTTTTATCCTTTAGAAAAAAACAAATATACCAACTGTTGGAAGAATTAATGAAAATTCAACCTCTGCATTAGAGGGCAACTCCTCGTATTATTTGCAATGAATTTATTATATATGCTGACACTTTTTACCAGAAAGCGTTAAAAGGCCTTAACATTCATCCATCAACACAAATGAATGCCTTCAAACTAAAAATAGAGAAAACCTTCTGAGCATTTAGTGAGAGTTTATAGACTCTAATTCACAAACATGTTCACTATATAGATCCAAAGCATAGCAAAAACACAACAGTATTGATGCCTAATCGATTCTCTCTCATGCCTCACAGGACAAGAGGGATTAGCACAAATCAATCCACAATGGGTCTGCTAACAAGTAATGACAACATGAATTGAAGAAAACACATAAATAACTGATCATAAAATGCTATCGTGCTCATAGAAAACTTCTCAGGAAATATTACTAATCTTCAAACACACAGATTTAAAGATAACACCATAACTTTTCATTGATTTCCAGTCATTCCAGTTTACAACAATTCATAAACAAAACAAAATGAATATTAACTACTAGCGAAAAATCACAGTTTCTCCTAGCCCCTTTCTTTTCTTTTTCTCCCATATATATAGTCTCTCTCTTTCTCTTTTTAAAGAGACTTCCAGTTATCAATAACTGATTCTTGAAAAGATAATTAATTAATCTTTTCTTTTATCTTTTATCCTCTTCCTGATAACTTTTTTGTTTTAAATCTTCAAATATTTTATCTCGGAAGTTTTATAGACCCGTACTCAGAGATAAATAACTTTTGACTGAGATAATATTTTCCCGATCACTCCAGTGAGAATTTAGAAAACTAGGTTTTCTAAAACATATTAAAACAGAGTACAATTCAACGGTTCAATTAAAAGTTATGCCCCCGCACCAAGACTGATTTTTCTGTCTCAGAAAATCCGTGGTTCTAGATTACATTGAAAATTAAAAACATTAGCCATGCCAATGTTATTGGATTTTTGAACTTTTTTTTGAAATCTAGAACTCACACACTTTGAACTTGCATTTGATGAATCTTTGAATTTTGAATTTGAACTTCTGAAATCGAATCTTGAACCTGCATGCTTGAACCTGCGAGCTTGAACCTGCACACTTGAACCAAAGAAAGTTCAAAGTTCAAGTTCAAAGACCAAAAATTACAATGAATCCAGAATTTGAACTTTGAACCTTTTGAACTTTTTGAACCGCTTGAACTACTTGAACCTTTTGAGCTTGCGGGGTTCAATCAGAAGGTTCAAAAACACAAATTGTACCCACATTATATTTGATTTATCACTTTGTTTTCATATTTGGCTGCGTGTTGAACCTTGAACCTTTTGAACCTACGTAGGTTCAAAGTTCAAGTTCAATGATACTTGTTCCTTTGGGCTGCCATAGAAAAACCTGCATAACTTTTTACTGAAAGCTTCGTTTCTTGTGAAATTTTAACTGTAGAATAAATAAGCTGAGTATAGAATAACCCAGAAATCATCTTTGCACGAGACACATAAAACTTGGGATTTAATTGTTTGGGTATATGGGTAACCCCAAAATAAAGCAATTAAAATTTCTCAGCCGACATGAAGTTTGGCTATAAAAACTTCAGCATTAAAACATTAACAATAATTGATTTTTAGTTGATTATGAGGCTTTAGGCACGAGCAAAAATATAGGGGTAAAATAGACATTGGGTCATCTTTTATTTCCAAGCATATTCATCGACATTGGAGCTTCTTCATTATGGGGGGGGGATTGTTATGCCCTGCATACCTACCCCCATTATTTTCCTTGTCTTCAAAATATGGATCCCCTTTCTTTTTGTTTTGTAGTTTTGTTTTGCTTAGTTTTTTGCCTTAACACCCTAAAACCCTGGAGTCTCGAGGTGTTCTTTTCCTTGTTTGAAGTCCTACCCCGAAACCTTGAAGTTTCGGGCTTGGTAGTCTTTTGTTTCCTATTTTGTTCCTACCCTGGAGTTCCGAGGTAGGCTTTTGTTTCTCATATTGGTCACGACCTCGAAACCCCAGAATCTCGGAGTCCCAAAGTCATGCCTTGTCTTGTTTGTCATTGAAGCCTCGTAATCTCGAATTTCTGAAGTTGTCTTGTCTCTTCACCCTGGAACCCTGGAGTCCCGAGGAGCCTTGCTTGTTTTGTTCTGTTTTCACCTTAGAACTTCAGAGCCCCGAAGATCCAAGGTATGTTGTTGGTTTTCTTGTTGTCATCTCAGAAGTTCGGAGCCCTGGACTCCCGAGGTCGTGTTTAAGGAGACCGTACGAATGAAGTATCGAGGGGGTATGAATAAGAAAAATGAACTTTTTAAAGATCATTTGTTCATTCAAGTGTTCTAGTCTCCTAGCTATGATCTCCCGACTTCGCACCTCCGTCTTGTCGAGTTTTCGTGGGAGTTCTTTCGCCAGGTTGGTGGATTTTCTCCCTCCTTGTGTTTTCGTGTTTAGATTTTCTAGCTTTTTGGCTTAGATTTTTCTTTCTTTTTTTTTCTCGTTTTACGTGTTTTGATCTTCTCGCATGCCCTAGGTTTTCAAAACCCCGGAACCCCAAAGTTCTGGGCTCGATAATTCTCTTCACCTCGGAACCCCAGAACCCTAGAACCCCAAAGTCTTGAGGTTGATCTTTTTGGGTCATGCTTTCACCCCGTAACTTCAGATCCCCGGAGTTCCGGAGCACCTTTTGATCCATGAATGAACTACCCCCAACCTCACAACCTCGGGACCTCGAAGTTCTTTCCTTTTAGGCCACTATTTTAACCTCGGAACCCCGGAGCCTTGGAGTTCCAAAACATCTTTTTTTTGGCACTCAATAAACTACCCTGGGACCTCGAAACCTCGAAGTCCCGAGTCGACTTGTTTTATCCACCTCGGAACCCCGGAGTTCCGAAGTTAGTTGATTTTAAAGGAAGTTATCCACCTCGGAGTTCCAATATGGGTGATGTTATTGGTATTTTTTATTATGTGATAGGCTAATTTGTTATTCCTTCTTGCGGATCAGAGTAATTAGATGGACCCAACCTCCAGTAGGAGAGGCAAGGAACTGGACAAATTCCCCATAACCATGAAGTAACATTACCAAGGGCAGGTTTATGTTTCAAAAATGGATGATCAAATTAGATGGGTAACTGACATAGAAGTGGGACATGTGGAGTTGGAAGATATTAGAACTCAGTTGGATAAACCAAGGCTAGAGGCTCCTTATAGGAGAATCAAGAGGTCGGGGTTGGTAGAAGCAACTATTTTCCCCCAATCTGTTCAAGCCCCAAAGTTCATGATGACCATAGCACAATTTTACAACGCGAACACAAGAAAATGCACTGATGCCCAAGGAAGAACAGTGATTGATCTATCTGTTGATATGCTGCGATTTGTGTTTGGTATCCCTACAAGAGATGAAGTGCTCTTAACCACAGAGGAAGAAGTCGCCGAAGTATGGGATAGGGATATTGCTTCGAGCAAAAGGCATATGAATGAGAATTGGTTAGAGCAAGAGAGAAAGATAGGGCTAAAGGCTACAAATATTCTAAGGGCTGATTTTAGGGAGCCTGAACAAGATTTAATTATCATGTTGAGCAAGGCCTTTGGCAAACCTGATTGCCGACACTTCCATCCTTGGATGTTTCATTTCATGACTACTATTTTGATAGGAAAAAAATATTTTAATTAGGCTCAAATCCTATCAGATAATATACATAAGTAGTTGATTAATGTACACAGGATGAAGAAATTCTTCTTTACCTCATATGTTATCTGGGTAGCTGCCCAAGCAGGTAAATTTCCAGGGCTACAAATAGAGGGCCGACTTGGTGATGAGGAAGGACAAAAGAAAGTGTGGGACTATTATACTCAACTCCCTCTGGGTGATGCAAAGACTAATTTCAAAAGAATAAACGATGCCTTCCTTTTCCCTGTTATAATCAAACTCACAAGTGATACTGGCTATAGGATAAGCTCGGAAGCAATGGCCATAATCAGGGAATGGACATGTTGGTTCATTCAGAACCAATGTTCCACATATATCAGGGTCAGTGGATTCATAGGGAACCCTATGCTGTTATCCAGATACTGCAATGACCGAATAATACTCCTGAAATATGTTAGGCAGATGTTGGGTTTACAATCACTATTATCTTCAAAACATAAGGCAGGTGTGGATTTTTCAGTTTCTATTGGTTACTTTTCTTGTTCCAAGATTCAGGTGGCCAAGACGACGGAGTAGGAACTTCAAGATTAAAACTTAAAAGAATTCAATTATGCTCGAGAGTACTATGACCCATATGACAAACTGAAGCAAATAATGCCAAAGGCATATGAGGGGTGATGAGCCTAAACAATGACTCTATTTTTATAGATTTATGATATAATACTCGTAATTAGGTCTTATGATTAGATGACATTTGGATTATAATATTTTCCTAAGATGATACCTTTCAAGTGTTTTTGAAACTGGTTTAACCTATGCCTAAGGATGTCACATAGTGGTTTTAAATGATCTGTCTATGCAAATATCTAAAGTTAATTATCAATATGATTTATGTTATATCATGTTAGCATTAGTATATACATATGTTGTTGTGCATGTTAATATCTTGATGCAGGGTCAACAAAGGTGAGGAAAAGACAGATGGCGGTTCAAAAGATTATCAAGTATGTAACCGCAATGCAGACCCAGTCAAAGAAATGTAGTTATGGTCAGGATCACTAGACCGGTTCTTCAGTAGATTGATTTATGAACACATTTATAACTGTTCCTGGTGGATCTTATATCTAGGTGGCGGTCATGCTATATTTTCTCAGCTGCAGGATAGATGTTGTTCTACTGTCGAGTGCTGATTTCTTCTTCTTCTTTTGCTAATAAATTCCTTTCACCTATTTCGTAGGGATGCAGGCAGTTAGTTAGAAGTTTGTTATAAATAAATAAAAGGGATATTTCTCCTCTCAGGGATAGCAGAGAAAAAGATAGTATTTTGTAATACACAGTTTTCTGGTGTTATGTATGTATTTTCTAGTAACGATGAAATAAAGAGATCAAGTAAATTTGGATGATTAGATAAGTGTAATCTGAAGTTCTGGAAATACTCACTCAAGGGGGCCCACTTGGTGAGTAATCCTTGGTATGTTTTAAACTAGTTTTCATACTTTTGTTATAGTTGTTTTCTGCAGTTGTCTGTTCCTGCAGCCAGAGGAAACAATTCCTATGTCTATTCCTGCAGCCATGGCAGCAGAGTAGTTCCTGCTGCTCGCCAAAACTTTATCTTTTAATAGTAATTGTTTAAGGCAATTTCCAGTTGTAGGATTAAGTATTAGTTTATTAGAGATTCCGTGTGTTTACTTTAAGAAGAATTCCCTTTCCTGCAGTTATATAGAATGGTTACAATATGAATTTGGTGCACATACAATGCTGGCCCATTTCAAGTTTATGTCCCTGGTTGATAACTAAATGAGCCTTTGCCACAGGAAAAGTTAGCTAATCAAGGATATTCAATCTTTGAATTGTGTTTTATCACTTAGTTACCATTCTAATTGTGAGGACCAACATTTTTGGCATCATTGCCGGGGATGGTGCCAAGCTAAGAATCTATTGTAAACCATTAGCTTTAAGTTTTTTTTAATTAGCTTTATGAATTTCTTTCATTAATCTGCATGCATAGAAGGAGAAGGGATGCATTAGGAAGATTTCTTCCCTCACATTCTACTCAAGATATAAGATCAGATCAAGCACCTGAAATAAACCCTTTTGTAGAAACCTATGTACTAACTAGTAGTGTCTTTGATTTATCAGAAGGAGATCTAAACTTCCTGAATGAACCCCCTGAACAAAACATTTTACCTTTAGTCATTTATTAGGGACCAATGGCAGCAAATCCTCCACCTCCACTTGTAAATCCAACATTTGAGTTTCCCATTCCTGACTTGCATGATAATGCAAATTTGAATAACATACCAGCCTCTTCACTTCCAAAATTTCATGGGTTGGTAACAGAGGATCCAGACACCTTTTTGTTTGAATTTGATAGCCTATGCAAAAGCTATGATTATACCTTCGATGCTCATAAACTCAAGTTATTCCCTGCTACTTTGAAAGAAGCTTCTTTGAGATGGTTTATGAGTTTAGGAAGAAATGTAATCACTACCTGGGATGTAATGAAGATAAACTTCTTGGATAAATATAAAGACTATTGCAGAGTAATGGACCGACATGGTGATGATATCTTCAGAATGACATAAAAAGAAGATGAAAGACTAGAAGACTATTTGGAAAGGTTTTTATTTAGTGTTAGCAAATCTAAACATAGTAACTTAAGTGAAGACTCTATGAAGTTGATATTTATGAGGGGCATCAATGATGACTGTGTTGACTCCTTAGATCTAATGGGAGGAGGATATATTACTCAAGTTCAATGGGATGACATTAGACAATTCTGTCAAAAATATTCACGAGCTGCAGCAAAAAGGGGAAGACACTATAGGCCCAGTTCTTCAATTGCCAAATCATCTTCAACAATCTCAAGAATGGAAATAACTCATCTATTGAAGGATTTTAAAGAAGATATAATTAATAATATGGCTACCCAATTGGATACACTACAGGCAAAGAAGAAGAATAAGGAGGAAGAGGTTATGCTTGCTGAATTTTGTCCTCACTGTCGGCAAAAGAAGAAGGACTGTAGATGCAAAATGTTAGCTAAAATTGATAGCCAACAAAGTTCCCTGGATTTCAAGCCTATTTATGGAGATGATGAATAACTTTTTTATGTAGCACAACGAAGGCCTTGGCCTCCAAGACAAGGTATGCCACAGGATCCATTGTCATTTTCTAATCCTTATATGAACTTCAATGCACAAAACAATCAATGGCAACCACCTTTTTCCCAAAATTTTGGAAATTATACTCCTCAGTCTTGGAATAACTCTCATAATCCTTGGCCTAATTATCAGAATTCCTCATCTCAATGGCAGTAGCCACAAGGGAATTGGTCTCCCCCTCAAGGTAACTGGCAGTAGTCACCACAATGGAGGGGAGGACAGCAATGGGTAAACCAGTCAACATGTTTCATGTAGCCACAACAATAGTCCCAACAACCAACTTTAATGCCACCAGCTCCTAATTCTGTCTCACCCAACCCAACCCAATTGCCAACTCAGCTTGTTCAAAATCCAAATAATAAACCACAACAACAACAACAAGTCTTTTCAACTGATCCTAATAACTATCCTGCATATTCTATCAATGTAAGTGATATTCATTTGAGATCAGGGACAACATTGCCTACTCCATCTCCTCCAGTCATAACAGAGTTACCAGCAGAGGAGACTGCTCAGGAAAGCATGCCTAATAAATTTGGAAATCTTGAGCAAGTTCAGCAGTCAGAAACCCCAAATATACCTATAAGAACTCCCCCTTTTCCTCAAAGGTTACAATTAGAAGTATCTAGGCAGCACGATGATATAGCCTTTGATCTTATTGATAAGCTAAAACATATGTGTTAAAATTCCATTGTTCCAAGCTATTAAATATATTCTCATATATGGCAAAGCTATTAAAGAAGCCTGTTTGAAGAAACCCGTGAGGAAGAAAAAGGATCCAACAACAGTGCATGTAGTAGGACAGTTGGCTGATATTATGTTGGGAAAAATAGCAGTCCCTAAATATTATGATCCAGGTAACCCTATTGTTAAGATAGTTATTAATGGAACTCAAATAAAAAATGCCTTGATAGACATGGGAGCAACAATAAATGTGATGACTAAGGATGTCATGCAACAACTTAACATTACTAATCTCAGATCAACTCCAACAGTCCTGCAGCTTGCTGATAGCTCAACTGTTCAGCCTGAAGGAACGGTTGAAGATAGTGTTGTCACATTAGATTGTTGGGAGTATCTTGCTGATTTTATATTCCTCTCTCCCAAGGCAACATTAGGAGGATATCCAATTATTTTGGGAAGACCTTGGTTGGCAACAACTGATGCATATATAGGTTGTAGGTCTAGAGATATGACAATTTCAGATGGTATCGCTACTAAAACACTTGCACTCTATTCTCCAGCACAACCTCAACTTGACAAAGAACGAGTAGTGTGGCCAGACATAGGAGAAGAAGCAGAGGAAATTAACTTTGTTCAACAACTAATGATGTTATCAAGAGATCCATTCATAGCATTTCAAGAGGATGATACAATACTTTCTAACATCATAAGGAATTATTATGGAACAGCTCCGCAGTCAGTGGGTATACCAGTAAGTCCTCTGCATACCCTTCTTCCATCTGCATGCTTATTAAATTCTCCTACATCCACATATATGTTTCACACATTGCTACCATAGGAGATTCAAACCTCTTGTCTGTCTGAAATATTTAATGCAGAATTAGTAATTCCAATAGAAGTTGCTACAGGGAGAAATCTAAATATCAATGGTCAATTACCAGCAGATCAAAGATTGTCATTGATAGAACTACTCAAAGCCCAACAACAAGCTTTTGCATGGGATTATCAAGACATGAAAGGATTAAATCCTACATTGTGTACCCATAGAATTTATATCAAAGAGGATTGTAAACCAATTAGACAACCTCAGAGAAGGATTAATCATGCTTTAAGCGAAATAGTTAAAGAAGAACTGCAAAAATTGCTTCATACAGATTCATCTACCCTATTTTAGATAGTCAATGGGTTTCTCCTCTAGTTATAGTTCCCAAGGAAGGAGGAAAATGGAGAGTTTGTGTGGACTATAGGGAGCTCAACATTGCTACTAAAGAGGATCATTCCCCACTGCCATTTATAGATCAAGTGTTAGACTATCTAGCAGGTTAGGAATACTTTTCATTTTTGGATGGATTTAGTGGTTATAACCAGATCATAATAGCTCCAGAAGATCAGGATAAGACCACCTTTACCTTCCCTTGGGGCACATATGCCTATTCAGTCCTTCCTTTTGGTTTATGTAATGCTCCTTCAACCTTTCAAAGGGCAGTTCTCAATATATTTTCAGACATATCCCATGATTGTATGGAAATTTACATGGATGACTTTACTACATATGGAACTACATTTAAGGAGGCATTACAAAATCTGACAAAAGTATTGCAACGATGTGAAGATCACAATCTCTCCCTTAATAGTGAAAAATGTTTTATGATGATGTAGGAAGGAATAGTGTTGGGCATCGAATCTCTCGAACAGGTATTCAAGTAGATCCAGCTAAAATTGAGGTAATACTTAATCTTCCTGCCCCTATTAAACAAAAGGATGTGAGAAGTTTTCTAGGCCATGCAGGGTACTATAGGAGATTTATTAGAAGCTTTAGTCAAATAGCAGTGCCATTGTATTCTTTATTGACAAAGGATGTTGAGTTTGAATGGACAGTTCAATGTGAAGATGCATTTTCTAAACTAAAAGAAGCCTTAACTCAAGCCCCTGTACTTAAAGGACCTAATTGGTCAATTCCTTTTCACATTCATACTGATGCATCTGATTTTGCAATAGGAGCAGTTTTGGGGCAGAAGCAAGGAATTTTGGAAAATGCAATTTATTACATTAGTAAGAATTTGCAAGGACCAAAACTAAATTATACTATTACTAAAAAAGAGATGTTATCTGTCATCTATGCCCTTAATAAGTTCAGGCACTATATAATAAGATATCAAATATTTGTGCATACTGATCATGCATCCATCAGGTACCTCATGAACAAAAGCTCCATTACAGGTAGATTAGCAAGATGGTTGTTTCTAATGCATGAATTTGATATTACTATCATTGATAAGCCTGAAAAAGCAAATGTAGTGGCATATTTTCTGTCAAGGATTCAAACACCAAACAACAGTGAAGTCATTAATGATGCATTTCCATATGAGCATCTATTTTCTATTATTTCCAATAGCCCATGTCATATTGACATAGCCAACTACCTTGCAGCTAACAAGACACCCCAACATTTCTCACCCAAAGAAAAGAGACTGTTGGTAGAAAAAAGTTTTAACTTCTCTTGGATTTCAGATTGCTTATTTTACATATGTCTAGATCAGGTTATGAGGCGCTGTGTAAGGGAAGATGAGACATATGACATACTTCATGCTTGTCATGATGAACCTTGTGGAGGTCATTTTGCAGCCAAAAGAACAACTTTTAAGATATTAACTATGGGGTACTATTGGCCAACCTTGCACAAGGATGCAACTCAATACACCAGGAAATATGACAAGTGTCAAAGAATGGGCATACCAACTCGGTCTGATGAAATGCCTCTACACCCTCAGGTGGTTGTTAAGCCATTTGACAAATGGGGATTAGACTTTGTTGGACCAATCGATCCACCATCCAATGGTCACTCCTATATATTTTTTTGGTACTGATTATGTTACTAAATGGGCAGAGGTCAAAGCCTTCAAGCATGCCCGAGATAATCAAGTGGCTGAGTTCTTCTATGAAGAAAATTTCACTCGGTATGGAGTTCCTAGAGAAATAGTAACAAATCAAGGGGCACAATTTACTTCTACTCTAATCACAACCCTAGTTAATGAATACAATGTCAGGCACAAGAAGTCCACTCCTTATCATCCATAGACTAATGGACAAGCAGAGGTTACTAACAGGGAGATTGAAGGAATATTAATGAAAATAATAGCCCTTAATAGAAAAGATTGGTGTAGCAGACACTTTGAGGTTGTATGGGCTTATAGAACCACCTGGAAAACTACAACAGGGTTTAGACCATTTCAAATGGTGTATGGAACAAAAGAAATGATGCCTATTGAGTTTGAACATAAAACTTTGAGAACAACTATTTCCTTAGATATGACACTTTCTGCAACACAAGAAGAAAGGATCCTGCAGCTTAATTCTTTGGATGAAATATGGAAATCTGCCCTGTAGCATACTAAATCTATTTAGAATTAGCGCATGAAATGGCATGATCGCTATGTCAAGGATAAATCATTCAAGCAGGGTGATTGGGCTCTTCTCTACGATTCCAGGTACAAAGATAACTTAGGCAAATTGCAGACCAGATGGTTAGGCCCTTATGAGATAGTTGAGACATTTCCCAATGGTGTTGTTAGATTATCTACCATAGATCCTATTAAGTTTAAATTCTTAGTCAACGGTTATCGGCTACGCCTATACCGTAAACCTCTGAGCAAAGATGACTTCCTGCGGTAGTTTTCCACTGCCCAACATGCCAAGATTCTTGCAGCCACTGATGACAGCTTGGCCGTCACCACTCCATCTTAATATCCTTCCCACATGATCATAATAAATGCTTTCATGTCTCGAGGAAACACTTTTCTGCATAATAAATATCTCCTTCTATATTCACTTATTTCTTTCCTTTCACTTCACCCATTATCACATCAATTTCCATGCATGGCGGCGTCATATCTTCAAGCTGCAGTCATTCTCGCATGATATCAGGTATGCTCATGTGTTATTATTTTTGCTTCATGTGTATAATTAAACCATATTACTTTTCATTATGATATTTTGCATACGGTCATTTATATTAATCCTCCTCCGCATGTGTGGACACCTGTCAAGCCTTAGGTTGGGGGGGGGGGGGGGGGAAGTACACTGATAATTGTGGTGTCATATCGAATTGCTTTGTATTTTTCAATTCTAGTTTGAGGTAATATCTTTTGTTCTATTTTGTCTATCTGTTTGGAGTTATTTTTAAGATTGTAGCTAGATTCTGACCCAGGAAAGGCACAATGAGTACATTACAGTGTGAAACTTAGTGTAGTGTTTGAACAGATTTAGGCCATTATAAAACCATTATAAAATTGAAAGTGTTATCACTGCGATGGGTGGTCCGCCTATTTGACATGAGCCGATATTCCATGAAGTTCTCCTTCAGGACTAGGATTGTGAACCAGTATTTAGGAACATTGAATGGCTGGATTATTTCTTAAAGTTGAGAGAGTTTAATGAAGACCCAGTTAACGAAATGCAGTTATGGTCAAGATCACTAGACCAGTTCTTCAGCAGATTGATTTATGAAAACATTTATAACTGTTCCTAGTGGATCTTAGATCTAGGAGGTGGTCATGCTATATTTTCTCAGTTGCAGGATAGATGTTGTTCTGCTGTCCTGTGTTGATTTCTTCTTCTTCTTTTGTTAATAAATTTTGTTCACCTATATTGTAGGGATGTGGGCAGTTAGTTATAAGTTTTTTATAATCTTTCCTATAAATAAAAAGGATCTCTCTCCTCTCGGGGATAGCAGAGAAAAAGATAGTATTTTGGAATACACAGTTTTCTAGTGTTATGTATGTATTTTCCAGTAAAGATGAAATAAAGATATCAAGTAATTTTGGATGATTAGATAAGTGTAATTTGAAGTTTTGGAAATACTCACTCAAGGGGGCCCACTTGGTGAGTAATCTTTGGTATGTTTTAAACTAGTTTTCATACTTTTGTTATAGTTGTTTTCTGTAGTTGTCTATTCCTGCAACCATAGGAAACAGTTCTTGTGTTTGTTCCTGCAGCCACGATAGCAGAGTAGTTCCTGTTGCTCACCAAAACTTTTTCTTTTAACAGTAATTGTTTAAGGTAATTTATAGTTGTAGGATTAAGTATTAGTTTATTAGAGATTCCGTGTGTTTGATTTAAGAAGAATTCTCTTTCCTGCGGTTATATAAAATGGTTACAATATGAACTTGGTGCACATATAGTGCTGGCCAATTTCAAGTTTATGTCCCTGGTTGATAACAAAATGAGCCTTTTCCACAGGAAAAGTTAGCTAATCAAGGATATTCAATCTTTGAATTGTGTTTTATCACTTAGTTACCATTCTAGTTGTGAGGACCAACAAGGGGCATAAGCCAAGGTTGGAGGATTTTTGGGCTAACCTCCAAGATAGTTTTGAAGTCAGAGAGAAAAAATATTCTAGACTCTCAATGCCACAGATAAGAAATTTTGAAATAAAAACTAATCTTCCTAAAGAATTGAGGGATGATGGTGAATCACTAGACCCAACATATAAAGAGCGAGAAATTGATAAGAAGCCCCTCTCTCTCCAGTAAGATGGTTAGGACATGAGGAGGTAGACTTAGATTCAGTAACCCAAAATGTTATAGAGAGGACTAGACAGTGGTTGAATTTGAGGGTTAGACCAAGCACCTCAAAAGGGAACCAAAAGGAATCAACCTCCGGTGTTCCTCAGTCAAGGGCTCATAAAGAGTATGCCCGCAGGACAAGGTCTAGCTCCAGAAAGAATACGTCCACGGACCTAGAAGAAGCTGCCCAACTTGAAGAAAGTACTGAGGAACTCCTAAAGCAAGTCAAGGAGCAAATGAGGAAGGCCAAAATTTTGAAGAAGGCTGTCAATTTTGGGGTAAGAGAAGGGTTAGGAGTTGTGCCACTAGCAGAAGTGCATCCCATTAGAGAAGCGATTGGGAAAATGCCAGGAGAAGGTGCTCAAGAGGAAGATGAGCAAGTAAAAGCTGATGAAAGTACACAACCTCCTCCTAATACCACGGTAACATCTCCATCTACTTCCATAGTACAACCAACATTAACCACTATCATTCCTGGGACAACACCTGTGTCTTCCCCAACTCATACTTTTGCTACGACATCGACAACATTGCCTCAACTGTCAGCTTTCATAACATTGAGTCAGATTCTTACAAGGAGGATGAGCAACTTGTGGTACAGTTGGTGCAGAGAAAGACTAAAAAGAAGAAAGAAAAGAAGTTTACTAAGAAATAGGCACTGATTGACCCTATGAACATTGATGAACAGGGTTTACTAGCTGAGCAACCACTTGGGGGAGAAAAGGAACAAAACGAGCCTGAGGATTCACAAGATGAGAGATTGGTTTTAACTCCAAAGGACCAAGAGGATTTGTTCAAAGAGATAGTTGTCGAAGGAGAAATAAAAGGAATAGACATAGGGGATAAAGAGTTTGAAGAAGAAATAATTGACAGGTTAGGGGAGCTGCATAATCAACAACAGTTAAATATTGATATCGCTCTCCGAACTAGCCAAGCTTAGCCGGGTACTTCAACCTAAGATGTTCAGATCCCCAAATAGAAAGAAGAGCAAAAAGATGAAGCAGAAGAGCAGTCAAAGGTACATATGGTGGCTGTAGACATCATACCACATGAAGGTGAGAAGGATGATGACACACTGCAATGGTTGAGCTTCACCTTCGAGAAGAAAAAGAAAGTGGTAATGCCTAAGGTGACACTACAATAAGCAATCACTGAAGAGCCAAGGAAAATGAAGAAAGCCAAGACCATACATAATTTATCAAGAACTAGTTCTGGTGAAGTGGTTGTCGATGTTGTGGTTCCAACACAGGCTGAAGGTCATAACTCCCCCAAATACCAAGTCTCACAGGTAAAATTGGGCAAACAGACCAAATGGGGAGAATTGGATACATTGGAGCTTGCAACTAGTGTAGTGAGAAGCAGGATAGAAAAAGAACATACTTCTCACTCCAAGGTAAAAGCACAATTGGAGCAGTACAAGCAGTTGCTGGTAGAAATGAGCAAGCCCCTAGATGTACGGATGGATGATAACCTACCTTCAACCTTGTCACTACCAGAAGTAGATGTGAAAGCACTTATGGAAGTAAGGAAGGTGGTAGCCACTACGAAGGCATGGGTGCAGATAAATACCTCCAAAATTTCATTAGTTTTGCAAAATCTTATGGAGGTATATAAGAAAGTTACACAGGTTACAACAGTTTTAGCTTCACTTTCTCAGCAATGGGAGTGAAAGCTTAACATTTTTGGTAAGAAGTGTCGAGTTTTGAATAAGGTTTTGAACCTTAGAGTAGATATCATATTAGATGAGGACCTATTAGGAGGGGAAAGTATTAACAATCTGCAATCGTATATATACATTTTGGAGTTGAAGATTGAGATGCTTCAACAATATGGGAAAGATATAACAGATGCCTATTCTCGTCTCCTAGGTGTAGGGAATAAATATGAAAGGTTTGTAGGCCAGCTACTAGGTATTTTTGGGCTTGGTCTTAGTAGTGTAGGATACATGGAGGAAGGTAATGTACTTTGTAAATGGGATGCGTATGTAGCGCAATATCTTACAACTCCTGTTGAGTTTAACATTGAGTTAATGGACAAATATACATATTTAATAACTTAGTGTCAACAAGCTGCAAAAATAATTGGAAAATTAGAAGATAGGAATAAGAATGCAGAGGAGATTTTGAAGAAGTACAAGTTCAGAATCAAGCATGTTGCAGATCCTCCAACGGAAGTGGTTGCATGCATCATTATTAATTATAAGAGCTATAAAAATAAGTAAAGAATAAAAAGGCAGTTGCTAATGATGACATCATATTTTTTTGGAATTTTGCATGACACCAGAGCTGGGACTTTGACTGTTGCTTCAATATGTACATGGATTATGGAATGGGTTTTGCATGATTACGAAATGTTGGCTCATGCAACACCATTTTCATAGTGCTCTCCCAGTCCCAATTTCGTAATAGTTAATTGGAGTCCAAGGCAGAGACTTGCATGTCAACTGTGACTCCTTGATTTTTAGTTCTTAATTTAGATAGATTTATTTCCTATAAAGTAGGGCAAGAAAATCTATAAATTGGAGAGTTTGATTCATTTGTAAGGGTCCACAAATTGATTATTTGAGGCCCACTTAGATATTTTAGATTATTTTATGCAGATTGTTACGAATTAGAATATTTTTGTGATACATTCTTTGAAATTAATACAAGAAGTAGCTTATAGATTGCCCGATCTATGTGTATGTGTTATTAATTTGTTTTTTGCAATCTGAAAATGTCTATTGTTTGAAATCAATAACTTGTTCTAGTTTTATGTTTTATTACTTTATGAATCATATTGCGCACGTAAGTGGTGTATGAGAATTACTATGGTAAGACAATATTATGGTGATATTCTTTCTATGAGTTTGTGAGGTTGTTGACTTTGTAGGTTTATTGGAGGTCCGTTATTGAATGCTGGTTTAAATAATATTGATGATCTTTGGATTGCAAGGTACTAATTGAGTAGTTCATTAAGTTGTGGTTGCATTAGTTTCATTGTTATTTTCTCGTTTCCTTGACCTATCCTTTGCAATTTATTTCAAAAGAGTTTTACATCATAAAATACAAAAAAAGTGAAGTTATTGGGATTTGTTTAACCAACAGGCCCCTTAATAGGTACAACCGCATCAACCATTGAGTTGCCCATCACCGTCGAGACCTGACTATAGAGACCTTGGAGTAATTAGTTTCTTAAAACTTATTGCTTTTCAAGAGAGGCGGTGAGTGGTCACATAAACTACCCGACTATTGGTGAGTGTGTCAAAACACTTGTCAACGAGGATATTATGTCTCTCTTCTTCCTTTCTATGAGGGGATACTTGATTGTATATACATGATGTATGTAGTCCTTGGGGGGTCTTGAGTCCTTCATGCATCATGATTTTCTTGTTTCTTTTCTCTTGTTTGGAGAAGAGTTTTTTCCCATGTGGTTTTCTCATTTTCTTTGCTTTGTGAGAGATTCATTTCATTGCATTGCATTTGAATTTGTACATGGGTACCTAAAATGGCCTAGTAGTTGGGACCCATCTTCCCTTTTGCTCATTTTTCATAATAATCTTTTCCCTAATTTGTACTTAAGGGGGGGGGGGGGGAGGGGGTGGTCTTGGAGTAAATTAATGTTTAATCACATGCTTAAGTTTACTTAGGTAATTTATCATTTCCTAGGTGTTAGGTAAGGTTAATATTATCTTATTAGTTCCTACATCTAGTATTTTGTGTAGGGTGGTTGTACTTACCCTCGCACCTCATTGGTGCTTGCATTTCACTCTTTCCTTTATAAGGAGAGCTCATGTACATTTTATTCATCTAAATTCATCATAATTTCTGGTGAAATATTTGTCTTCTCTTTTTGAAGGTTATTGTGCAAGTTGCAGGTCCTGGAGTGGAATTTGATAATTCTCACATTACACTTCAATTAATTGCATACAATTGATAATCACATATAAGTGACAAAAAGATAAGGTACTTAACTAGGGAACGAAGAAAAACATATTATAAAATCCAACTAGTAAAGGCCATAGATCCATTTATAGTTGAAAAAAAAATTCCAAGGGGGTTTGGTAGCCAACAACGATAATACCACAAGGTCTTCTCATCATAGCCCACCTAGAAATATAACATATAGAAATAAGGGGAGGGATAATTCATTCAGTCCTAAAACTTGAGCCAAAAGAAAGTTCAATGCAATGTTAGATGTGATTTCACAAATTCTTGCCAAATTCAATCAACACATGCCACAAAGGGGTTTAGAACAAGATATAAGGTAACACCATGCACACTAGGGGGAATAGTTTTATGAGATATCAAATTAATAATGAACACATAGTTGTAGAAATATTAAGGTTCATTCATATATTCTTACAGCTTTCTTTTACACATAGAGAGGAGGCACATGTCGTTCAAGAGGTTCAACCCACATTAGTTGCTGAGGTGAGGCGTGTTTATGTAGAGTATGACACTTTTCTCGAGGAGATAAAAAACCACTTATCTATGATTGACTATTTGAATCTGAGGAATAAAGGGGGAGGTGGAAGAGTTAAGTAAAGAGGACAAGTAGTGCAAATGGACTTTCAACACACCTTTGGTAAGTTTACTTTAGTAGAGATGAAGAAAAAGGGAGGTATAAAGGGATGAACAACTTTGAAACCCCCCAAAAATGTGAAGTATTGAGGGAAACAACAAAAACACCATACTTGGGATTTTTAATGATTCATTGTACAATTTGACACTTAGGGGACCCATTTAAAATTTCCTAAACAAATATTTCTAAATGCTAGATAAGGTAAAATGTATAAATTTTGGAGAAGAAACAACAAAGATGAGACACCTTAAAAAGGGGCTCCAAAATTGGCTCTATTTGGAGACATGTGTTTCTTGCAAGAATAATGAGAATTTAGATATTCTAGATTATACAAAAAAGAAGAACAAATGGGATTGAGATAAACTCACACTTCATTGTGATAGACAAAGGTCATGATTGCATAAAGGCAAAAAGCATAATATATTCAAGACAAGACACAAACACAAGAAAAGAAAAATAATATTAAAAAGGTTTTAAGCACCATATCCTTAGGAGAAATAGTGCTTAAGATATTGACCATAAATTGGTAGCTCTGTGAAATATCCATCAAGACTCCTAAGGCAATGTTCATATTTTTTATAAACATTAATTTAGCTATTTAGGAATTCTTGAAGGTTTTCCAAGGTCATCATTTTGTTTTCAAAGTCTTTAGGGGACATTAGGTCATAATTAGTCTTATGTCATGGTTGAAAAAAAGATAAGTCATTTGTAAGAGGGGCCTTAGGTTCTTAATGCTTCCTAAAAAACCATACACCATTGAGGAGAGAAGCCTTTGTTTTAAAGAATCTAAATTTTGGTAGGCTTTTAGGGTTTTGTTATTTAGCTATTGAATAAGTATTCCTCTCATGAAGGCACGAAGGTTCTCTTTTCTAACACTACATGAACACATTATAGGAGAAGATAAGAAACTCAACACATTACTAGGAAGAAGGAGAGGTTTTAAGAATTTGTTACATGCCATACCTATGTGTCTAGAGGTTTCCAAAGTGCAAGTCGAGCATGTTTTCATTCATACTATCATACATTATTTGTTAGTGTGGATGAGGTTATTACTTAACTAGTCATTAGTGGGAACCTATTCACATGTTAACTTAACTTAGGTCTTAGGTGTCATTATCTAGAAGCTAGTTATGATGGGGCCATGTTCACCTTGTTAACTTTAAGTTATCCAGGCATTTAGTATTTTGCAACATGTATTTAATATTTGTATAATGTATTTAATATTTGCATAATGGGTAGTTGTACATAACTCATCACACCTTGCCTATACAAGTAAGGCCTCTCATTGTACATTTCATATTCAACCAATACGTTATTATATAAGTTATCTTGTCATTCTCTCTTGTGGAAGCTATTTTTCTCCAGCAAGGATTTTGGGAGTGTTGAGGATTCACCCGATGGTATGATGAAAGAATAAGGATCCGGTCAACTACTGAGAGGGGGGGGGGGTGAATCAGTAGATAGAAAATTGATATAAACTTTCACCAATCTCATAATCAACCTCTCAAAGTAAACTTTAAACTGACAAGTTAAACCACTGAACTATAAATGTAATATCACTGTCAGGTTTAACCAGTTGACTATTAAGACATATTAACAGTAAACAACTTGAAACTCACAAACATCCAAATACTTTACTGACATAAGTAAAACCTCATTTCAGATTGTTGTCAATTATCATAACATATCAAAGTGGATTAATCAGTTAAGCAATTTAGCCACAGTAATCATAACCACAAAAAAATTCACCACTTGACACAATATTTTTGACATGGAAACCCAAATGGGAAAAACCATGGTGGGGATGAATACCCACAAGTATTCTGAACTCTTCTGAAGTTCACCCTGTTAGGAGCCAAGCTTGTTAAAGCTTTACAAAAAGTACTTTTAAGAACAAATCCTGTTAGGGACCACCCAGTTAAGGGATTGACTATAATGTCCTATTAGAAGAAATACCCTATGAGGAGTAACCTCAGTAGAGGATTTGAAATATAAGCTAATGGACCACCTGGTTAGAGGATTTGAATAACACTAAGCTTGTTAGAGCTTACCTAGTTAGGGGATTTTACTACTGTAATTGTTAGAAAACAATAGGAGTTTGTTGATCTATTGAATAGCACTACACTTTCTTGTTTAGATCCTTTTCATGCTCCTATCTGCCTTTACACAAAATGCAGATACATCATTCGGTTTGACAACCACACACTCAACTAAAACTTTACTAACTCTGAAACAAAACAACTCATCGACCTTATAAACAAATCAATAGGTCGATAACACAACAAAAACCTAATTCTCTCATAGATATTACAAACAAGTTGGTTCAAGTATGACCGTTGAATTACATAACAATCTCTGCACATTATTCAAGATAGCCTCAACTGCTCCTTGATCACCACTTCATCAAACTTAGTAACTCATCACACGGTTTGCATTACATGCAATATACTTGCTCATTCCCTAGACAAAAACCATTATCTCAACGCGCCAGAAACAATTTGAAACTTTTCTCATACAATATGCATACGTGTCATAATAATTACTGCTCATCATCAAATCATAAACCAATATAACAAACTTCATCGATTAGGGTTTATCAAATCAACATGTAGGGTTTACCGGTTCAACTCTCCAATACTTAGCAATACTGGTTCACTCCACAAACTCACCTACCGGTTACAGTTCCCTTTACTAGCTCCTCCTACTGGTTACAAAATGACATTGTAACAACATCATTACCAATTACAATATACATCAATGGTAACATATAATTTCATTAATGCAATATTCATGATAATGCCAACATCACCTATCTATTCCTACATGAAATCAAAGCTCAAGTGGTGTAGACATCTCTCTAGAAGCGAGAGTCATCATATGGCTCAAATATCTTGTTGCATGCATTCTGAGGTTTCATTGACCTCACAATCAAATACAAGACATTAGATAAAATCAAGATTGACTTTTTTTTATTAATTTTTGACATATTTTGTCAAAATTATGAGGGCTTGAAGATTGGGTAAGTTGTTGATTTGGAAGGTAGCTAGTTTTTTTTGTTGCAAATTAAACCAAATCAAACACTACCATTGCATCTAGAAGACCCAAAAACCCTAAAAATGATTTTTAAAACATTGATTTTCATCACAGTCAGCTAGGCCTTTGAGGAAAAAATATCACCACTATTATCGGTTGTACGAATCTGTACAATTTGTATGGTCCATATAGGGTTGTATCATTATAATGCACTAGCACTATGTCATCAAATGATAGAAAAATATAGCATTCATGCAATGCATTTTTAAAATTTAGCATATTTGTGGGGAATATTCCCCTCGTGCATCATTGTGTACCATTTTGTGGGTTTCTACACACCTTCGTACATTTGCTTGCACATTTTTTTAAACCATCAATTTTTTTGGTTTAGCATAATTTTTGGGTTGTATTGATATCATGCTCAAGAGCCTAAGGCTTTTTTAACGCACGAGACACCCACCACCCATCTATTACTCATAGCTCCTTGCCGATGATGACACCACCACCATATGATGTTGCTTATTTTTTCTGCTGTCAACATGTGCAACCACATGGATCACAACTTGCAAAACCTTCACAAAGAGAACCAAATACATCACCAAATGAGATAAAATATATTAAGTTGAGATAAATACTAATGCACAATAGCCTTGATTAAATAGGAAAGAGAAAAAGAGATCAGAGCACAGGAAATGACATATTCCAACCATATGTGAGGGTAGAGATGGTAGCTAGAAACCAACTACCTAACTACAAATATTAATGCACTAGGAAATATTAAGTGGCAACTAAATATTGATGCCTAAAAATGCTAAATGCGTAAGTTGGACTTAAGAAATCGTAAATGTAAAATACATTTACTCCAACACCCCCCCTTAAGTGTAACTTAGAGAGAAAAAATATTATGCAAAATGAAATATGATATGATGATGAGTCCCAACAACTAGGCCATATTAGGTATTTGTATACGGTGAAATTTGGAAAATTTAAACTATTGTAAAACCAAGAAAGATCCAACTACATAAAAAACCTAGTTCTACAATAAAAGATCCAACATACAACAATGAAGAACCTAAAACATGCAAATCACAACAAAATAGAAAGATTATACCATTCACATGCTTAGTAGGGTTTGATCTCCATTGTTTCCTATCTCCATTGATCTTGTTTGATATATTTGCTCTTAGATTTTGTATTGCACACAAGAGCTCAACAAATAACAGATTGTGGTTGTGAAGTCACTTGATTGCAAGAAGACATGATTGCATATGTCATTAGGGTTGATAAGGATGAAGGAATCCTCTTATACAGAGAACACCTTAAGAAATGGAGGGATAAGATTAAGAGGTGAAAGGATAAATGATCAACTAAGATTAAAGGGTAGGTAGAGGAAATAATAAAATATGAAGGGGGTGGTTAGAGGAAAATTAAGAGATAAATGACAAGTGTCATGAAGGGAAAAAAGCTAATGAATTAATAAAAAAAATAAAGATCTATTTAATTAACAGAGGAAGTGGGACCAATTAAATAAATAAAAAAATTGTTTAATTTAGGGAAATAATAATTTAAATAAATAAAAAATATTTATTTAATAGGGAAAGGCTAGAAGAGATAAGTGAATTAATTTAATAGATAAAAATATATTTAATTAATAAAAGGCTTAGGATACAAAATTAAATAAATAAAAATATTTATTTAGTTAGACCAAGACAATTTAAGGTGTCTATAGTACCCATGTACAAAGCAAATGACCTATTATAGTCGAAGAAAAGGAGAAAACCTTGTGGGGCAAAACTTCTCTCCAAAAAAGAGATAATACAAATAAAGATCAGTGATAGGATGAGTGATGTTTGAAGGTCTCAACACCAATACCCCCCAAGGACTACATCCATCCCAAAGATACAAAAGATATCCTCCCCATAAGAGGAAAATAGAGAGACTATGCAGCCCCCCCATAATGATGAATCTCCAGAAAAATGGTAGGTGTCTAAACATGATGCCATGCATACAAACAACTTGTATCTCATAGGAAGAAACAAACCCATGTAGAAATGTAGGAATGCCTCCCAATCTAGATATAAAATAGTAGGAAGTTGAAGATGATGTCTTTGAACTACTCATGTCTCCTTGTCCATGTTGATGAAGTCACAATCCAATTAGGTATATGCCTAATCAATGTACAAGGTGACAACCTGGAATTGCTGTAGAGCAAGCTCCAAAGATGAAATTGGCAATTGTATTAAGTCGTCAAATAGATATGCCCTCCATCAAGTGGATTAACCTAATAAATGATGAAATCAATTGATTTAAGTTGCTTCATTATGAAGAAAAATCAAGCAGATTGACTTGCTCCATTGCTATGAATATATTGTCAATATAAAGCCCAACTGATGAAAGAAAGGAACTAGATGAAGCTCTAGGACAAATTGACCCTTGGTCACATACATTACCACCAACTAAGAATGGGAAAAAGTTGCTCAAAAAACAAAACAAAAATAGCACCTAGGGGTTGGCCCCCTAGATGCCCATATAACCTTGGTTTCTAGTAGAGGCAAAAAAGAGCCCACCACCATTAGCGAGGAGCACTTCCAGGGCAGGCAATGCTAATTATTACACCGAAGGTGTTCCCTATTTGAAGTGAACCAAGCTCATTCTAAGCATCAATGATCCACAACGTCTAAATAGAGATGCAAGATGATTGAATGTTTTATATCCGTTGATGATTTTAACTTGTCTTCCTTTTCTCACCGGTATCAATAATGCTTTTCTAATTTTTTTTGTTTCTGTTTCTATTGATATTCTATTTCCTGCATTTTAAAGTTTCCTATTTTTCCTTTCAAACAAGATTTTATCCACATCCCAATGCTTTTAATTGAATGGAAAATAAAGAAAGAGATGGAATTAAATTTCAACTCTTATCTTAAGATGACCGACGCTTAAAAATTATTCACATTTAAATTTCTTCTTATCTTCCAAAAAGAAGTGCAATCCAAAAAAATCTTTGAATTTATAATTTACCCTAATGTAAAAGTACTTCCGATAGTAAGGAAATAGTTTACTAAGCCTTTAATTTGACTTAAAAAGGAATTTAAATAAATTAAATAATTGTATTTATCAATTAGTTTAATAGTTTATTTTATTTTATTTTTTAAATCATTAAATTTAATGATTATAAAGGGCAACTATCATATGTAATACATTTTATTTTAAATGTTAATTAATTATGGTAATTATTAGGATTTTGTGATATTGTAGAGAATATTATATTATTTTTATAAATTAAAAGAAGCAAAAAAATACAAGTAAATTATAAAAAATTATTCATAATGATATACACATTTAGTATAATTTATAAATAGTTATAATAAATAGATAATTAAAATAAAATATAATAAATTTTTTATTACAATTCTAATATTAATATTTTATATAATATAAATTATAGAATTATATATTATACATTACAAATTTTATTTTTTCAAAATAATATTTTTTTTCGATAAAAGTGGATAAAACCACTGAAATATATTAATAATAATAATTTTTTACAGTGTCTGATTCAAAGAGCACTGAAGGGAAAGAATCAATAAGAAAACCCTTTAGTATTGCTCAAGTAACACGAACCTATCTACTCATTACAAGAAGCACATTGGCATAATTCATCCAAAAACCCATCCCAATTACATAAGCCTCATTAGTTATAAAGGAAGCTGCCAGAGGAGGCATACAAAGAGAAATATAATAGAGTAAAATCTCAGGAAGAAGTATATCCATCTAATAAACTAGAAGATCAGCCAAAAACTCAAAGTTGGACTACCCTTGTCTATGAAACACAATTCTCCAAGCCACTAATTAGAATGATACCACAGAGCAAAAGGGAAATCAAAATAAGAGATCCTGCCAATACAAACATTGTGAGTAAACATAATATAACCCAAATAAGGAGAAGGAGAGGATGTTGAAGACCTCGTGGAGCCAGAGTAAAGCCAAACCACATAAATGCCCACAGAAACAACCAAGAAAAGAGCAAAAAGAAGAGAAGCCATCTCATGTACCAAACCATCTGCAAATTCCAAGTTCTTAAAGACAACCACTAGCCTCCAAACCTAACCAATATATTTCGGATAAAACAGAACATCTTACCATATAAAAAATGATACCATAGAAGAAAGGAACATGAGAAGGCCAACAACAGAGCCTCGATATATACCACTCCAACAAAGGAAGCATTATGAGAAATACCAAATCCACACGCGAGACCTCCTCGAATGTGCAGAGACCAACTTCAAAATATGATAAATAAGGAACGTTCCACATAATCATATGCCGAAAAAGAGAAACCAGGTTGGTAGAATGAAATCACCCAACTATGATGAAGCAAAGCCATGTTATAGAAACATGACCCCCACTAATTACCCAAAACAATAATCAATCTACCATCTCAAAGCAATCATCATTAAATAGCCGAGCAAGTGAATAGTAAGTAGTGAACACGTTCAAGCAATGATACCCGAGACATCCTCCCCAACATATCACAAGATGATTAGCACATGAAACCGCCAGAGAGTAAGTTATAATGAAAGGAATATGCCCACACAATACCACAATTATACAACTAATGAGTACATCCCAAGCAATAAGCTTGACAAGCCCCGAATACTCATATAACTGCCATACTCAGAAAATAGAACATTAACATGAGAAATAGGCAACATCAGAGTTGTGAAGAACAAATTCATCACATACCAAGCCAACAAGAAGGATGTAGGGCACACAATTGTAGTCTCCCTCCACACCCTCCTCACTCCATGCAGAGATACTTACTGAATATGCCATTAACAAGGGAGTTACCATAAGGCAGACAACACCCTCCTCAATGTAACATGCGAAAGAAAACCACACCCAGCAAGGAGTGTAATGTAGGCTACAACCATGCCGAATCTATTTTAAAAGAGAATACAAATACAAAAGGCAGGGATATCTTGGGGGGAAACCTCCAAATATTCAGCCCCTTCAACAACAACCCTATTAGCCAAGTAGTCTGCAATAACATTTATCTCCCTATAACAATGAGATATAGTAAAGGTAGAAAAACAATTCAACTGTGTAAGGATGCACTCTAACAAGTATTGCAGATGCCAAGAGACACATTTCTTAGCAGAGACTGACTGAAAGACCAACATTGAGTCCCTTTCAATGATTATATCCTTAATTCCCAAAGATATGGCAAGGTCTAGGCCAAAAGATAACACTCAAAATTCAACAACATTATTAGAGCTGACACCAATATATTTGTCAACAACCTGAACAATCTTAGAATTATGATCAAGAATGACTACCCCAACCCTAGCCTTCCTCAGATTACCCTTATCGACCCCATCAAAATTTAACTTGGAGGAGAATTGAGGGGGTGGGGGGGGCATCCATTTGGCCATCCTATGATTGGCAAGTGAGTTTAATCCAGTTGTTACCGCCCCATGAGAAGGGATGACTCGAAGTGAACTCCATTTCCATGTAACCCAATTATCCCAATGAGAAAAGGACCTTAGATGCTCCAGGTTTTTATAGATATAAGAAAGAACCACCTCAGAAATGGAGGATTGAATCTTGTCAATAACCTCCTTAAGTGAAGCACACTTACGATTAAAAATTCTAGAATTCCTCTCCAGCCAGATGCTCCAAATAACTATAGAAGGTGCCACAATCCAGATAGAGGAGTAAAAAGAGGATGAATACAACAAAGGCCAAGCCCGAAAATGTGATAATAAACTACGACTAATAGCAGAGGACTAACCAAGCATTCCAAATAACCAGTACCAACATTCCATAGCAAACAGACAATGCAAGAACACATGATCCATGGTTTCCATAAGAAAACCACAAAACACACAAGGAAAAACCATAGTAATCCCAAGCCTATCCAATCTCATCCCGATGAGGACTCTATCTTGAACTGCCAACCAAGCAAAAGAGCCAACTTTAGGAGACACGCCAAATGCCAAAAAAGATGAGAAGACCAATTGAAGGAAAATAATATTATATATTATAGTTTATAAAAATTATTAATGTAAATGTATAATTAGTTTATAATATATTTTTATGTTATACAAATTAAATTATATAATTGTTGGTAAACAGATTTGTCACTGTGAATTCTCCTTCAAAATTGACCCTGTTCACCCGAAGAGAAGTGACAACCGTTCCAACAGTTGGAGAGATTGTGGTGAAGCCACAATCTTCCTCTGCGTTTGAGAGGGGAAACTCCCTCGTATGATGGGGGTATTTGAGATGTTTGTGTACTTTTAACCTGAAAGTACATAAAGGAGAAAACATAGAACTAAAGAAATATAAAGAATAGAAACCCCAACAACAGACATACGAATACAAATTGAGATTTCACAATAGATAACAATTACAAAAGGGGATTTAAGCACAATATAAGCTTTGACATGTAAAGACAAAAGAAGGATATCAAGTCTCAACCTACGAGGAAACAGGTTATCTTATCACATTCAAACCAAGATACCGAGGCATGATTGTGTTTCATCATATACATATATCATTTGAACTGTAGAGCAATAGATTGCATAAATACATAAAGGAATTATCAATTGAACATACGATAAATTGATAACAATAATTGAGAAGTACATTAAAGACACACAAATTAAATGCATTCTTGATTATTCTTTTGAAAGTATACAAATTCAAAAGCTTTTAGTACAAAAAGTAAAATCCAAAAGTTCTCCAACATCTCCCCTTTTGTCCCAGTAGCCTTTCCTTTATAGGCATCTTGCAATAAATAATTCATAACCACCTGAGTAACCATTTGAGATAACTATCAAGCTTAATTACTTGGGATAACCACCTAATCCAATGCTTAAAAAAACCAATTGGATTAACCACTTAATAAAACTACCCAAGTAACTACTTAAAATAACCACCGATTACAAAGATAAGTCAAGATAACTAACTTAGGAAAACTACCTAAATCAACACTTAGAATAACTACTTTTTGAAGACAAGTTCGGATTTACCTAAATTTTATAAAAATATGCCCAAATTCTAACTTGTAGTTACAAATAAGTGACATAAATCTTTTTACAAAGTGCAACTAACAAATGTTAATTTTGAAGAAAAACCAAATCATTGATCTTGTTGAGGTAGCTTTCCATCTTCGTTAGCTTCTTTATTGATCTTTGTGACTGTCTCATCATCTATTCATCTTTATTGACATCAAGAAGTAGTTTTCGCCAACAAATCTTCTTCAAATACATATGTGCTTCAACTATTTCATTAAGCATCTTTTGCTTCCGTGAATACACCTTCTTGAGGCATTATGTCAAAGTGTGTACTAGTTTGTAATCCAACGTTTTGCATGCAACATCTCTACAAACTACTTCAATCTGTTGCACACATATCCAACGATCACTACGACATGAAACCCGCATATGAAGGACAGTTGCAACACGGATTTGGCTTTGTGTCTATCCCTGCTATCATCGATTTCATTTCTCGAGATGACATCTTTTGGAGGCATCTGTCAAACATTTCACAATGCCTTGTTTACGGTTCCACATTTTGCATGCAGATTCCAGTTGCAACACCGAACGTAGATTTTTGTCAACTCACATTTTATTGTTCTAGGACTTCTATTTTGTAAACATGTCGGCCTGAGCATCTCAAACTGTGATATTAGATGAACTTCCTTTATCTTGTGGGCTTCTATGAGTGTCCACACTCTAATCAAGGCTCCCATTTTGATTCATAGGCAGGAGGTTGAAAGAAAGGGTTGTAGAACCTTTACATCCGCCAAGTGCATTTGCTGGAAATGAATAACATCTTCACAACGAATCCATTTTTTGCAAATCTCTCTGCAAATATTGTAATCATTATGTTCCTTGAGATGACATCTCTTGAGGCACTGTGTTTTGTTGGCTGCACTTCCTTCACTTTGCAATCATCTTCTGTTTGCTTCAAAATTATTAAAGTCTTTTTACCAAATTTATTTTCTCCGAAGGCATCGATGCAGCTGTTTGCGATGACATATCTTTGCAGCATTTTGTCAAGCTATTATCGTGCCTTGTCTGCGCATCCACACATTGCATTTCATGAGATGACTTGAGTGATATTACAAACTTATTCAAAGGCATTGAATAAGCTTATAACCACCCTCTATCATCAAGTTCTATGTTTATTCTTCAACTTTGATTAACTTCCTTACCATCTGAAACTCACCGTGCCTACCCATTCTTTCTTTCATCACGAAGGGACAATGTTGGAGAACATAATTGAATTAGGCTTTACACCATGGTGTATCAATTTTCAAATCTCGATGATTTTTGTGATTTTCTATTAGTCACACCATTGCTTCTTAGGATCTTTGATCAAAATAGCTAGTGATTTCAATTTGAAATGGAAAGAGACTTGGCACTTGAGGACGATTTGGGAATTGAAGAACTATCCCACATGAGATTTTACATGCCAAAAGTTTAATATTTTTCAAATTTAAAAACTGCACAATAATCCCTACTCAATATTTTATCATTTATTTCCCACATGAATAGGACAATCAACACTATCATCATCTAAGTTTTACCTTTTTCCTATTTTTGCTATTACATTACATTTTTTATTTGAATACGTAACTATATATCTCATCCCTCAATTAATAATTGGTTTGAATTCAATAATACTTTTTGTTTCTTAGGAAGCATACCTCCTTCATCTGTCTACTAAATTCTTTTATCAAGATTGCTAATTATGTGATTGAGTGTTAGATTTATATTCTTTGAGGTCTTCACATGAAATTAAAAAAGTGCCTGAGTAATGAGTATTACTTCAAAATTCTGCATATAATACATAATACTATAGTGGAATTATGGCCTTTTACTATCCATGCATAATTGTTGCAATTGTTGCATTACATAAATACAATATTGCAATTTCATTTTTACACTTCACATTGGGTATTAATTCTATTGTGTTTCTTCTAGTGTTACATGTCTTTTATTTTATCTCCAACAATAGATAATAATTTTTTTTACAATTAATTATATTTACTACTAACAATCAAATTCTATGTTTCTTTTTTTGCATAGGTATAATATTATTAGCATGCATTCTTGTAAGTTATGTTTTGATACTCAACAATGCATCTTTATAAGTAATTAAACAATCTCAAATGTTATAGTTTTACATGTGACACGCTATGGTTTTGTTTGTACATGAGTTAAAATAACTACAACCAGCCATAGCTACATGAGTACATGAACAAAATTGTAGAACAACGGGAGTTCAAAACATAACAAAATGATAGTATGGGAAATTAGTCCGATGGCCCAATAATATTACTACTAACATCTGCCTGATGACAATCATAATCACCTAGAGGAGGTTCAATATTAGGAT
The DNA here is from genome assembly GCF_030272615.1 of Cryptomeria japonica. Taxonomy (NCBI): domain Eukaryota; kingdom Viridiplantae; phylum Streptophyta; class Pinopsida; order Cupressales; family Cupressaceae; genus Cryptomeria; species Cryptomeria japonica. The sequence goes on from NC_081410.1 coordinate 10,175,276, forward strand.
CCGCTACAACATCCCACCTAGGTATTACTATGTCTTGCACAACATCATTTACAACTTCAATGTCTTTCTTATCAATACCCTTCTCCTTAAGCACTTGGTTCAAAAGCTCCAATTCCTTCTGGTCCAACATGTCCTTGTATGTGCTGAAGAAATGGGCAGATTTGATATCAGCCCTATAAATTAGCAACACTCCTTCCTGTGCCAATATCATAAATCTGCTTTTTGGGATTTCCAAGACAATTGACACCTGCATCATGATCATAATAAAGGTGTGTTTATTATTAAACTCAGTAAGGCTCCTTACTTGGCCTTGAAAGACCTCTTCGTTCCTTCTTTTCCACAAAAACCATAGGATCTCACAAAACAATACAGACCAAAATTTGTTCAAATTAGCATCAAAATAATCCACATAACCAGCTAATATTTCAATCCAAGATAGACCAGGCTAAGAGTTTCAATGGATGGGAGAGCCAGGAAACAAAGACCACACAACCAAGGCAAACTTTCATTCAAATAAAAGATGCACCACATACTTAGGCACTTGACAGATAGGGCAGAACAAAGGAGTAATACCAATAGAACTCAGAACATCACCACCAACAATTTTATTAAGCAGAATAAGCCACCTCAAATGGGTTTTTTTAGGTTTAGCTGGGGAGTGCCACAAAAAAGAAAAGATTTTATGCCATTTGGGTTTGGCTAGTCAAGGTTCCAACACCTATTAATACATTTAATAATGCCATCACCATCCTTCATCATCCCATATAGAGATTTAATAGAGATATCCATCAATTTTGTCCCATCTTTCCAAACCAACTAATCCACAAAATACTCCCCCAACAGGGTTCTACCCAGAAAGGCTGATCCAAAAGCCTTCAGAACCAGAGTGTAGGTATTTTTGTGAGTAGGAGGAATACCATATTTATTGCATAATTTTTTCCAGGACCCAAGTCTTCCCCCAATTAACAAATCACTAATAGAGACTATGCCCAAAGAATGCCAATTTTTTGCAGAACAACTCTGAGTCAAAGCCAAGGGCTTATTATTTAGTTGAACCTCCCACCATATGGATCTATCAACAATTGAATATGTAGGAGGGCCTCCAACGACCCCTCTCAAGCCCAAGAAATTCCTCATATGAGTCCAAGCTTTCCATAATGAAGAAAAATTACAAAGCCAAAAGTTTTCACTAGAAAACCCCCCAACAAAATATCCCATATTGACAAATCATTTCATGTTTTTCCACCATTAGGTTTTGAAAGTTTAATATTATTCCTGATTAGATCTTTCCACAGTTGATCCACCCTCAATGCATTTAAAGTCCACTTCAAGGCATGAGCAATCCCATGAGCTTTAAGGTCTTTGAGACCTAGTCCTCTAAGTTTCTTCAGGGTACAACACCATTCCCAGGAGACACAATGTCTCTTTCTAGATCCTTTACCATCAAACCAAAGAAAATCCCTCAATATTTTAGCCAACTTGTTCACGAGGTGGAGGAGAAATACATAGTATGTGAAGACAATACCTTCTGAACAACTTGGGATCTTCCTGCAATAGAGAGAAGGTGTGTTTGTCATTTTATATGTTTCTTTTCTATCTTGGCAAAGATCCATTTCCACATATCCTTTGTGGAAGGGGAAATAGCAAAGGGGATCCCCAAATATCTAACAATTTTAGAGGGGCTAGACCAAATCCAACCCTTGTCAGTTTTCCACCTAGGAGGGGCATAATTCCACCCAATTACAGTAAATTTGTGGGGGGCAATCTTCGAACTAGAAGCAAAACAAAGGAGTTGAAGCCTATCTAAGACATTTTCAAAATTCTTTACTAAAAGCTCCACAAATAGGGTTGTATCATCGACAAATTGAGCATTGATAAGATTTTCCCCATTAGGAATCCTAATTCCTTTCATTGGAGGGTTAAGCTCATAACTTCTCAAGATATAATACAAGGCATCTGCAACAATAACAAAGAGAGTTGGGGTAATAGGACACCCTTGTCTTGTAGAGTGTTAGAGCTTAATTAGTTTAGAGATCACCCCATTGACATCAATCATTGTGGAGGAGTCCTTAAAAATAATTCTTATCCAATTACAAAAGAATGGAGGAAAAATAAAATCTTGTAGCATTCCCATCACAAATGGCCATTCAATCCTATCATAAGCTTTCTCAAAATCTAATAAGATCATTGCCACATTCTGCCCATCCTTCCTAGCTCAATTCATGGCCTCCCAATTGGTCAGGTTTTCCAAAATATATCTGCCTTTTATGAAGTTAGTATGAGTCATAGAGATAATCTTCCCCAAGATTCCAGATAATCTTCTAGCCAAAAAATTTCCAATAATCTTACAAGACAAGTTAAGGAGTGTAATTGGTCTCCAATTTTTTACTAGAGTACTATCCCTGTCCTTAAGAAGCAGTTTAATAATACCCATATTAATTTCCTTCCCCAAAGAACCTTGAGTGTAGGCAGCTTGATAGAGTTCTAGTAGTTCCAAGCTAATCCACATTAAATTCTTCTTGTAAAATTCTGCAGGCAATCCATCAAGACCAAAAGATTTGTTATTTGCCATAGACTTAATGTTGGACATTGTTGCTGCTAGGATATGTTTTTGTCATTGATGTCAACATATTTTTGTGATTTATTGCTCCGATGATTACAGATTGGTTTATTGGGATCTTGGTTTGGTGTATGGAGATTTCTAGTATCATTATTGCTAGACATTGCTGCTGCTAGGATATGTTGTTGTCATTGATGTCAACATATTCCTGTGATTTTATGCTCTGACGATTGTAGATGTGTTTATTGGGATCTTCGTTTGGTGTATGTAGTATTTCTAGTATCATTATATTCTTATGTATTGGTTTTGGTGATCTGGAAAGCTTAATTGATCATATCATATGATCCGGTTTGCAGTTTATTTTTCCGATCAGTGCTTTGCAGAGTTTAATATTTCCTCCCGTATATTCCAGTATGATCAGATCTTGAGCTAATATTTTGGGAGATTGTCTGGGATGGTCTTTATTTGGTGCTTTGCAAGTTATCTTTCTTTGTGACAGTTGTTGTTGTTGGAGTACTCCTGAGTTTCAGATGTTGATCGATGAAGATTTGATAAGTGGTGTTGGTACAACTATTACTGATGATTCTAACTTGCTTTTTAGTGTTTCCTAATTGTGTTCTATTTGTTTTGATGATCCACATTGATCATTGTGTGAGTTATTGGTGATTTTGTTAAACCGATGACGTTCTTCGTGCTATGCGGTTTTCCTGGTGGTGTAGCGTGCTACGGTTGATCTTGGCATGATTACCGGTGGTGATGAGCATTTGGAAATTTGATTTAGGTCCATGTTGTATATCATTATATTGGTCCGGTGGTCGAACTTTGTATCGTGTGATGTAATTTTGTAATTATAAGCTGAGGGTTTAGCCAACCTTGTTGTCAAGGTTGATGAATTGTATAAATAGGTGATATAATCATGTAATTTAGGAATCAAGGTTATGTCTGCATTATCAAAGAGTGGCGTATGTGCGAACAAGTGATTCATCCTTCAAAATTGTGATTGAGCAGAGATTGGTGTTACAGAGCAAACAATTGTGCTTAACCGAAACTGTCATCAAGCATTTGTAGATGCTATTATTGCAGTTCATTCCTTCCAGATTGTAGTCCAAATCTTGTTGTAAGTCAGTGAGACTTCCCTGAGGGTTGTAGCCTTTTGGGTTATTATATTTGAGTAGTGAGCTCTAGGCAGTGTGCTTGAATGCTGGTGCATTTCCCATTGTAATATTTTCACATACTACTGCAGAGTATCATCTTATTGTGGGTAGGTTCCCACCGTGGTTTTTACCTTAACCGGGTTTTCCACGTCAAAATCTCGGTGTTGTGTGTTGCACTATCAATTTTCTTATCTTTGTTGTTGCTATAATTTATCAGATTTGTATTTGTGGTTGATTTTGTAGATCAGGTAGAAAACTTATTCACCCCCCCCCCTCTCTTAGTTTTCTCTCATTATTGTTGCCAACAATTGATATTAGAGCTAGATCCTCCGAAAGAAACTTAACCGCTTGAGGAGATCTGGGATGGTAACTGGAGGTGTTATCTTTAAGAAAGAGAGTTCAAGATATGATGGAAGTAACTATGCTATATGGAAGAACCAGATGGAGGTGTACTTGAGATGTCTTGGAGAAGATTATTGGAATATTACAAAGAATGCCTATTCTATTCCTTCAAATGGACCGATTACTGCAAATGAGATTAAGGAAGCTGAAAATAACATTAGAGCAAAGGAAGTATTGCTTGTTAGCATTTGGCATAACTGATATAGATGTAGGTGATGGAGTTGAAGACTGATGACTGCACCGGTAAAGGATAGAAGTCTATTTGTGATGAAGAGATTGAGATTCTATGAATATATGACATGATCAGTCATTTGTGTTGTCATTGATGTCAACTGATGTTTTTTTTGTCATCTAAGTCATTTGGTTTATCAGAAGACAAGGTTTATCGACAAAGAGCTAAAGTCTGTGAAATAAGAGCAAAGTTGTTTTGATTGGATCAGTTAATTGGCGATGATTGGTGATTTACGGTTTGGATGGTGAACTTGTATCATGGAAAGGTGTATCTGACTGGAACTGGAACTTGTGGAGATTACTGGAAGGTGTGTTTCAAATTTCTGATGAAGTTTTGCTTAGGTTTAAGTAGGGGTTTAAGATCGGTGAAGAAATCATCAAACCGGTAATGATTTCTGTTATGACGGTGATTGACGGTGAGTCTACATGGAGTTGGTAACATGACACAAGCCACGTGAAATATATAATTGTTGTTTTGGCACAATTCAAGGAAGATTTTCTTGGGAATCAATGAAATGCTTAGTAGAGTGTTTTGAGGGTTTAACTTTGGTACAGATCCGATCTCTGTGATGGGTTATGATTAACTTACGGTTGATATTACATTGTAATTTGTTGTAATGATCTGTATAATGATCTATGATGATCTCATGATTTGAATTATAAATTCATGATGTAATTAGGATTTTGTGCCCGATCTAGTTGAGATGGCTATTTAGGATGACATAGTTGATGTTTATTGTGTTGGTGGTCTTAAAGAATGTGTTAAGCCATCCAAGAGAAGTGTGAGATTTGCCTGAGAGTTATAGAGTGTTGTGTATAACTGGATCTGATCAAGCAAGCAGAGAAGTGCAATTAAACATATCATTTTCTTACCGTTGTTCCCTAACAGTTGCAACAGGTTAAATCCCTTAATCGGCTAGGTCATGACAGGCCTTAAACATTTAAGTCCCCTAACAGGGCATCTCTCAAAAGAGTGTTAAATCCTCTCATGAGGTTGATCCTAACAGATCATCAAGCTCCTAACCGGGCTACTAGGCAAATCCCCTAACCAGGTGACTCCTAACATGGTTTGCTCTAAACTGAGCGTATTGTAAGCTCTTAATAGGCTACGCTCCTAACATAACATACTTCAAAAGAGTACAAATATTCGTGGGTGCTAACTCCCATCGTGGTTTTTCCCTATTTGGGTTTCCACATCAAAAACTTATGTTGTTCATGTGTGGGATATTTTTCATGTGATATTCTTATTTAAGTTTCATTTCATGCATTATTTCTGAGACGCCAGTCATGTTGTTTTATCAGAAGTTTATCAGAGGTTACCGGTATTGATAAGAAGTTGTTTGAGAAATTTCTTGATATGATTGATAAGGTTAATGAGTTAGTAAATGATCAAGTTTATATGACTGCTTTGGTGGTGAAAGTATTGATAAATGATTTGATTAATGTGTTAAGCAAATCAGATTAAAGAAGTTGAGACATTTGTTAAATGGTTCCAGATCTGATATAAGTTTGATTTTGGGGTTAAAGTTTCAATTTGTTTTAATACCGATTCACCCCTCAGTCTCAGTATTAACCAGATCCTCATAGGATTAACAATTGGTATTAGAGCTTTGGTCCTTTGTGTGTAGAAAGCCTAATCGCTTGAGGAAAAGATTATGAGGAAATCAAGATGGTGAAGAAAGAGGGTCCTAAGTTTAACAAGGATAACTACAAGATCTGGAAAGACAGAATGAAGATCTACATCAAAGGTCTTGGTGCACAATATTGGAAGCAAGTTGAAACAACATATGTTGCTCCTACCACTACTCCCTTGACACCAGATGAACTCAGAGAGCAACAAGATAACATGCAAGCCCTAGAAGCTATTGTAAGTACTTTATCTAATTTAGAATATATTGATGTTCAAGGATTGGAAACTGCGGGTGAGGTTTGGGAAAAGTTAGAGACAATCTATGGAGGAGATGAGCATGTTCAAAGAGCCAAAGAAGAAAGATTTAGAGGAAAGTTTGATGACATGAGAATGCTTTAAGGAGATAATATTGCATAGTATGGTCAGAGAATGAAAGAAGTTGTTGGCAACATAAAGAGTGCTGGAGGCAAAATAGAAGATGATGCAATAGTAAGCAAAATGCTCAGAACCTTCAACCTCAGTATGCTATAAGAGTATCAACAATCCAAGAACTTAGATCTATTTCAAAGGATAAGGTAACAGTTGATTCATTTGATTGGTAAGCTTACAACTTTTGAGTTAAATAGTTTTGACAATAGTGTGACAAAAACTACCAAATTTGCCTTTAAAGCTTCTGTTACTGGTTCATCTGCTAGAAAAGGAAAAAGATATATGTCAAAATCATGAGTGCAAGAGAAGTCATGGAAGTAACCGAGGAAATGAAGACAATGAAGATCAAGTGATGGAACTTGACGCACTATTATCAAAGAGATTTCCAAGAGGCACTGGTAAGTATAAAGGAATGCTACCTTTGAAGTGTTTCTCTTGTAGTAAAATTGGTCATATTGCTGCTAACTGCCCTAACACTGATAAGAAAGAGAAGTTTAGAAGATTCAAAAGAAAGGACAAGAAACATTGTTATGTTGCAGTAGATGAAGGTGTGACCGATGAGGAGTCGAAAGAAGAAGATGACAATGAAGAAATTGTGTTTGTAGTTGTGAAGGAGGAACTGCCAGATGGAAAGGCACTAGTATCTCATGTGGAGAATAGTGATGAGTGGATTATAGATAGTGGCTGCTCACACCATATGATCGGAGATAAAAGTAAGTTCATAACCCTTAATGAATTTGATGGAGGTGTTGTTAGATTTGGAAACAACTCTCCTTGCATGGTGAAAGGTAAATGTTCAATCTCTCTAAATGAGAAGAGTAATGTTGATGAAGTGTTTTGGGTTGATGGTCTTAAGCATAATATTTTAAGTGTTGGTCAGCTCAATGATAAAAGTTATTTTATTGAGTTTAAGAGTGGAGTCTGCAGAATTCTTGGAGGTAATGGTGAACTGATTACTACCGGGAAGCAAACTAGAGGTAACTTATTCCATTTGAATAGTAATATTGATAATTGTCTGGTTACAAGAATGGAAGACAGTTGGTTGTGGCATAAAATATGTTGTCATGTTAATTTTGATAATTTGGTTAAGATAAGCAAGTCAAGTGTTGTAAGAGGATTACCCCAACTTGTTAAACCGGATAGTGTGATATGCAAAGATTGTCAAATTGATAAGATGACATCTATTTTTTTCAAAAGCAAGAATTGTATTTCCGAGAATGTTTTAGATTTGGTACATATTGATCTTTGTGGCCCTATGAGAACACAGAGTTATTATGGTGATAGGTATTTCATGATCTTCACTGATGACTATTCTAAAATGACATGGGTGACATTTTTGAGAGAGAAATCATAAGCATTTAATAAATTTAAATCATTTAAAGCTTTGGTTGAGAAGGAAACTGGTAAGAACTTGAAGTGTTTAAGATCAAACCGAGGAGGTGAATTCACATTTGATGAATTTGTTGATTATTGTGATGAACAGGGTATAAAGAGATAGATATATGCTCCGAGGACACCACAACAGAATGGCATAGCAGAAAGGATGAACAAAACAATAGTTGAATCTGCAAGAACCATGTTATTGCAGGGTAATGTATCCAAAATGTTTTGGAGAGAAGTAGTCAGTACGGCTGTATACACTCTTAACCAGGTACTAGTAAAGAGAGGTAACAATAAGACACCCTATGAGCTATGGTATGGAAAAACTCCTTGTGTAAGTTATTTTAAAATCTTTGGAAGTCAAAGTTTTACTAACAGAGATAACTACACTCAGAAATTTGATGCAAAATCTGATGAGCAAATTTTTCTTGGTTACTCTTCTAAGAGTAAGGCATATAAATGTTACAATAAGAGAACTAAGAAAATTGTTGAAAGTGCTAATGTAAAAGTTGATGATCTATCTGATAAGTTTGATGGTACAAGCAGATCAGAACCTGAAAAGAATGATAACGAGGAAAAGTTTGTGATCATTAAACCGGAAGCAAAGAATAATGAAGAATCGACAAATGCAGAATTGGATGCTCAACTGGTAAGCGATGACAGTGAGGAAGAATATGTAGAACTGACACAAGCAATACCTAGATAAGTCAGATTGAATCATTCACAAGAGCAAATAATTGGTGATAAGAATGCAAGTGTGCAAACCAGGAGAAAGATCTGAGATAAATTATGTTTGATATCTACAATTGAACCCAAGATAGTTAAGGAAGCACTAAAGGATGATGATTGGGTTAAGGCAATGAATGAAGAATTAGATCAAATTGAGAAGAATCAAACATGGTCACTTGTTCCTAGACCAGAGGATAAGAATGTAATTGAAACAAAATGGGTCTTTAGGAATAAATTGGATGAAGAAGGAAAGATTGTAAGAAACAAGGCAAGGTTAGTCTGCAAAGGGTATGCTCAAGAGAAAGGTGAGGATTATGGTGAAACATTTGCACTTGTTGCTAGATTAGAAGGAGTAAGGATGTTGTTGGCATTTGTTGCATATAAGGGATTCAAAGTTTACCAAATGGATGTCAAGTCTGCTTTTCTAAATGGGATTCTAAAAGAAGTATACATTGAACAACTAGATGGATTTTCTTGATCGATGATAAAGAATGGTGTGTAAATAGCACAAAGCACTATATGGTCTAAAGAAAGCACCGAGGGCATGGTATGAGAGATTACATGCACATTTGATCAAAATTGGATTCCAACATACCAGTGAGGACAACAACATTTATTTGAAGACTAACGGAGACAAGATGCTGATAGCAGAAGTATTTGTTGATGACATAATTTTGGGTGGAAATGATGATATGTGTATGTACTTTGCTGATATAATGAAAAAGGAATTTGAAGTGTCTCTAATCGATGAAATTAAGTTCTTTATTGGCTTACATGTCCAACAACTGGATGGTGGTATCTTTATTTGTTACACCAAGTATATCAAAGAGGTGTTGAAGACTGCAAACCGGTAGGTACACCGATGTTGACTAGTTGAAAGTTGTCAAAGGAAGATGATTTCCCCATTGTTAGTGATAAAGAGTACAAATCTATGATTGGAAAGCTACACTATGTTGTCCATAACAGACTAGACATTGCTCATGATGTTGGATTAGTGGCCAGATTTCAAAAAGAGCCTAAAGAGAGTCACATGGTGGTTGTGAAGAGATTTTTTTGGTATCTCAAAGGCACAGTAGACTATGGTTTATGGTATCCCTATAAAGGAAATTTTACTTTGGATGTTTTTACTGATGCTTTTTGGGTAGGTAATTTGGATGATTGAAAAAGCACAACCGGTGGAGCTTTTCTACTTGGAGGAAGATTAGTGGCATGGACGAGCAAGAAACAAACTTGCGTTTCTCAATCTACAGCTGAAGCAGAGTATGTAGCTACATCCTTGAATTGTATGCAGGCAATATGGATGAGACATGTGATAGAAGGATTCAAGATAGATATGTCTAAACCGGTGACTATCTATTGCGATAATACAACTGCAATAAACATTTATAAGAATCTAGTACTTCATTCCAGAACCAAGCACATTGAATTGAAGTATCACGTCCTAAGGGAAAGAGTTCAAGAAAAGGAGGTGAAGATGGAATATGTGAAGAGTAAAGATTAGTTAGCTGATATCTTTACTAAGCTCTTACCGAAGGCTACCTTTGAGTTTCTTAGAGGTAAACTAGGGGTTATACCCCTACACCGGAAGAACTAGAATGAAGGAGATCCATCAATCCTGTGGATTTCATGTTTATTTTTTCACTAAGGATTGATGAAGGTGCAGGCTACTCCTTTGGGGAAGCAAGTCTGATGTAAAGTTTTGATTTAATGCTCTATTATAATTTTTTTTGATTTGAGTAGCAAAGATGATGGAAGAGACAACAACAAAATTGAAGACAAGTGATGCATTTACATCTTTGGCATTGTTGTCAAAGGGGGAGAAGAAAAGAATAGAAATCGGATATGGCAGATATGGGAGAAGAAAAGAATATGGAAGTTGAAGATCAGATTGAGAGAAGCATTGGTTAAGGGGGAGATGACAAAAGGAGGAGATCTGACAGATGATGTGATATTGACAAGCTAGTTGCAGATGATGATGTTACTCAAATTGTATATCTGATTAGTGTTGCCATCAATGCCAAAGGGGGAGATTGTTGGCATTTGGCATAACTGATACAGATGCAGGTGATGTAGTTGAAGACTAATGATTGCACCGGTAAAGGATATAAGTCTATTTGTGATGAAGAGATTGAGATTCTATGAATATATGATGTGATCAGTCATTTGTGTTGTCATTGATGTCAACTGATGTTTTATTTTGTCATCTAAGTGATTTGGTTTACCGGAAGACATGGTTTACCGACAGAGAGCTAAAGTTTGTGAAATAAGACTTTAACTGGTAAAGCAACGTTGTTTTGATTGGATCGGTCGATTGCGATGATTGGTGATTTGCGGTTTGGATGGTGAACTTGTATCATGGAAAGGTGTATATGACCGAAACCGAAACTTGTGGAGATTATCGGAAGATGTGTTTCAAATTTCTAATAAAGTTTTGCTTAGGTTTTAGTAGGGTTTAAGATTGGTGAAGAAATCATCAAACTGATAATGATTTCTATTATGACAGTGATCGACGATGAGTCTACATGAAGTTGGTAACATGACACAACCCACGTGAAAGATTTAATTATTGTTTTGGCACGATTCAAGGAAGATTTTCTTGGGAATCAACAAAATACTTAGTAGAGTGTTTTGAGAGTTTAACTTTGGTACAGATCGGATCTCCGTGATGGGTTATGATTAACTTAAGGTTGATATTGCATTGTAATTGATTGTAATAATCTATATAACTATCTCTGATGATCTCTTATGATTTGAATTGTAAATTCATGATGTAATTAGGGTTTTGTGGCCGACCTAGTTGAGATGGCTATTTAGGATGACACAATTATGTTTATTGTGTTAGTGGTCTTAGAGAATGCATTAATCCCTCCAAGAGAAGTGTGAGATCTTCCCGAGAGTTGCAAAGTGTTGTGTATAATTGGATCTGATCAAGCAAGCCCTGAAGTGCAAGTAAACATATCATTTTCTTACTGTTGTTCCCTAATAGTTGCAATAGGTTAAATCCCTTAACCAAGTAGGTCCTGACATGCCTTAAACATTTGTCCCCTAACAGGGAAGCTCTCAAAAGAGTATTAAATCCTCTCACGAGGTTGATCCTAACAGATCATCAAGCTCCTAACCGGCCTGCTAGGCAAATCCCCTAACCGGGTGACTCCTCATAGGGTATGTTCTTAATCGAGCATATTGTAAGCTCCTAACAGGGTGTACTTCAAAAGAGTACAAATATTTTTGGGTGCCAACTCCTACCATAGTTTTTCCCTATTTGGGTTTCCACGTCAAAAACTTATGGTGTTCATGTGTGGAATGTTTTTCATGTGATATTCTTGTTTAAGTTTTATTTCATGCATTATTTATGAGACCGATTATGATGTTTTAGCAGAAGTTTATTAGAGGTTACCGGTAATGATAAGAAGTTGTTTGAGAAAGTTTTTGATCTCATTGAGAAGGTTAATGAGTTGGTAAATGATCAAGTTTATATAATTGCTTTGGTGGTGAAAGTATTGATAAATGATTTGATTAATGTGTTAAGGAAATATGTTCAAAGAAGTTGAGACATTTGTTAAATGGTTTCAGATTTGATATAAGTTTGATTTTGGGGTTAAAGTTTCAATTGGTCTTAATACCGATTCACCCCCCCCTCTCAGTATTAACCATATCCTCATAGGATTAACATTGTTGAGTGTCCTGACTAATTCAGAGATGAATAATATAATGGGACTTCAGAATGCACATGAGATCTGGGAGAAGCTTGAAACCTTGTATGAAGGAGATAAACAAGTCAAAGCTGCTTGCAGAGTTTGAAAGGGAAGTATGAGATGCTGAAGATGGAAGATGATGAGAACATAAATTCCTTTATGGATAAAGGGAATGAACTTGTCCTAGGTATCAGATGTGCCAGTGGAACCCTTGAAGAAGATGAAATTGTTGCTAAGGTTGAGATCATTGCCTTCTGCTTACAAACATAAGGTAGTTGCTATTAATAAAATCCGGAGAGAATACCATGACAAGATACATTTTGGTCGAAAAGATTGTTGCATTTGAACTGAGTGTATTTGGTGAATCACATGGAAAGTCTGAGAGAATTTAGAGCATCTGTATCCAAAAAGAAGAAGTATGATTCTGAAGAATCCATAATATCTAGATATGAAAGAGAGAGAAGAGAGATGGAAGAGTAGGAAAGAGAATTGGAGGATCTTGAAGCATTGATTTCTCGAAGGTTGCCTAAAGGAGCCGGTAAGTATGATGGAAAATTGCCCTTGAAATGTTTCTCTTGCAATAAGGTAGGACATTTTGTTTCTAGATGCCTAGAGAGAATATCTAAGTATGATAGGTATGACAAATTTGATAAGCATGATAGGAATGATAGATATGAGAAGCATGAGAAGTATGATAAGCCTTATAAGCCTAACCGAAAGTATAAGCATAAGAAGAACTATTATTATGCTGCTGATGAAGATGTTATAGATGAAGAATCAAAAGGAGATGAAGTTGTGTTTATTGCTATCAAAGAAGATGGACCGGTCCCTGTTGATTTCACAAGCTGCACTATAGAGGAGAAAGCTTTAGTTGCTAAAGTTGAAGAGAAAGATGAATGGGCGATTGACAGTGGTTCTTCACATCATATGACTAGTGATAAAAGAAAATTTGTGAATATGAAACAATATTATGGTGGAATAGTAAGATTTGGAGATGACAAAGCCCGTGTGATCCGTGGTAAAGGTTCTATTTCCTTTGATGGTAAGCATAACACTGACGATGTATTGTATGTTGAAGGTTTAAAGCATAATCTTTTAAGTGTTGGATAGATGGTTGACAAAGGTTATGATTTACAATTCAAGAATGGAAAATGCAAGATCCTAAATGCCTCTGGTATAGAGATTGCATCTAGAACTAAGACTGAAGGTAATATCTGTCATTTGAATGTTGGTGAGAAAAATTGTTTGATTGCTCGGATTGATGAAAGTTAGTTGTGGCATAGGAGAATGTGTCATGTTAATTTTTATTCAATGATTAAGATTAGTTCTACACAAGCTGTTAGAGATTTGCCTAAAATTGTTAAGCCTGCTAATCCAGTATGTTAGGAATGTCAAATGGGTAAGCAAACAAGAATTTCTTTCAAGAGTAAGCAATACACATTTGATGGATTGCTAGATCTTGTGCATACTGACCTATGTGGACCTACAAACATGAGAAGTATGCAGGGTGACAAATATTTTATGTTACTAATTGATGATTATTCTAGGATGATGTGGGTTGTATTTTTGAAGGAGAAATCAGAAGCATTGGACAAATTCAAGTTCAAAGCAAAGGTTGAGACTGAGATAGGACTGAAGGTGAAATGTCTGAGATCTGACAGAGGAGGAGAATTTTGTTTTGGTGAGTTTGATTCATTATGTGAGAAGCATGGGATTAGAAGACAATTATTTTCTCCTAGAACCCCACAATAGAATGGAGTTGTTAAAAGGAAGAACAAAACTGTCTTGGATGCTACAAGGACAATTTTGATTGAAGGGAATGTTCTGAAGATCTACTGGAGAGAAGTTCTTAGCACTGTTGTTTACACATTCAACCGAGTTCATATAAAAGGTTATATCGGTAAGACTCCTTATGAGCTATGGTTTGGTTATGTTCCTACTATGAGATATTTTAGAATTTTTGGTAGCAAGTGTTATATCAAGAGAGATGAGGCTATAGGAAAGTTTCATGCAAGAAGTGATGAAGGAATTTTCTTGGGATATTCAACAAAGAGCAAAGCCTACTGATGCTACAATAAGAGACTAAGAAAGATATTGGAAAGTGCAAATGTGAAGGTTGATGAGAACTATGGAAAAAAAATCAAAACATGCGGATATGATGATGATCAACATATTGTTCTAACACCTATTCAGAATGAAGAATTGAACAGAATGATCTGGTAGAGACAGTTAACCCAGATATTGTTGTTGTTGGTGGAAAGGTACAGGAACCTGAAAGTTAGAATAATCAGAAGACTTTGAGGTATGTAAGATTGAATCATTCTAAAAATCAGATTATAGGTGATAAAAATAAAGGTGTGATGACTAGAAGAAGGCTAGTTGTTGAAGATGTATGTTTGATTTCCAAAATTAAACATAAAGATGTTGTTGAAGCTTGCAAAGATGACAATTGGATAAGGGATATGGAAGAAGAATTAAATCAGATTGAAAAGAATAAAACATGGGAACTTGTGCCTAGACCTAAAGATAAGAATATGATTGGTATTAAATGGGTATTCAGGAACAAATTGAATGAAGCAAGTAAAGTGGTAAAAAAAAAAAGCAAGATTGGTGTGCAAAGGATATTCATAGAAAGAAGGAATTGATTATGAGGAGACTTTTTCTCTGGTATCTAGACTTGAAGTTGTTAGACTATTGCTTGCATATGCTTCCTATAAGGATTTCAAGGTATATCAAATGGATGTCAAGTCAACTTTTTTAAATGGTGATATTGAGGAAGAAGTCTACATTGAACAACCTGGTGGATTTTCATTATTAGATGATGGAGACATGGTATGCAAACTGAAGAAAGCTCTTTATGGATTGAAACAAGACCCTAGAGCCTGGTACACTAGATTGGATAAGTATTTGCTGAAACTAGGATTTAATAAAGGCACTATTGATAGTAATATGTATTTTAAGATTGAGAATGATAACATCTTGATTGTTGAAGTTTTTGTTGATGATATCATCTTTGGAGGAAATGATAATTTGAGCATGAAGTTTGCCGCTGATATGCATAAAGAATTTGGAATGTCTATGATAGGGGAGATGGAATTTTTCTTAGGTTTGTAGATTTCACAGACTGGAAAAGGTATTTTTATATCTCAAACTAAATATGTGAAAGAATTATTGAATAAGTTTGGGCTAGATGACTCCAAACCAGTTGGAACTCCTATGGTGATTGGCTGCAAATTATCTAAAAATAATGAATCTCCAAAAGCTAATCAGTGTTTGTATAGATCTATGGTTGGTGGACTGTTATATTTAACTCAGACAACCTAACGTTATGCATGTTGTGTGCATGGTTTCTAGATATCAGGCTGATCTGAAAGAGAGTCATGTCAGTGCTATAAAGAGGATATTCAGATACTTGAAAGGGACTCTGGATTATGGTTTGTGGTATCCGAGGAATAATAATTTCATGTTATGTGCTTACATTGATGCTGACTGGGCTGGTGATGTTGATGACCAAAAGAGTACCTCTAGTGGTTCTTTCTTTTTGGGTAAGAAATTGGTTTCATGGGCAAGTAAGAAACATGATTCAGTGTCCTTATCTACTGCTGAAGCTGAGTACATTGTTGTTGCTAGTAACCACACTTAGGTAGTTTGGATGAAGAAAATGTTGAAGGATATCAGAGTTATGTATGATGAACCTACTATCATATATTGTGATAATTCCAGTGCTATTAACATGTCAAAGAATCTTGTGCAAAATTCAAAGACTAAACATGTATCAATCAAATATCATTTCTTGAGGGAAAAAGTTAGTGAAGAGGAAGTAAAGCTAGATTATGTGTCTACAAAGGAACAAATTGCTGATATTTTCACTAAGACATTGCTTGCAAATACATTTGTTTATTTGAGAGACAAGTTTGGGGTATCCACCCCTCCTGATGAGAACTAGATGCATTGAGTTGCATCAAATCGGTGGACTTCACAGTCTTATATTTTTGTTCGGATTGATGAGTTGGTGCTGCTCCTTTGGTGGAGTAGTTTGTTGGATTGGTTATCTATTTTTTTGGGAGAGTAAGTCTAGTTTTCTGTTTTGAGAATCTTTGGCATTGCTGTCAAAGGGGGAGGAGAAGCATGTGAAAAACTATTTTATCTACTTGATCTTAGGGGGAGTTTGTTGGAGAAGTTTTCTTTCGTTGCATTGATTGTTTTTCACATTCATATGTTGCCATCAATGCCAAAGGGGGAGATTGTTGGACATTACTACTGCTAGGATATGTTGTTGTCATTGATGTCAACATATTCCTATGATTTATTGCTTCAGTGATTGCAGATTGGTTTATTGGGATCTTGTTTTGGTGTATGGAGTATTTCTAATATCATTATATTCTTCTGTATTGGTTTTGGTGATCCGAAAAACTTAATTGATCATATCATATGATCTGGTTTGTAGT
This sequence comes from Cryptomeria japonica, assembly GCF_030272615.1. Taxonomy (NCBI): domain Eukaryota; kingdom Viridiplantae; phylum Streptophyta; class Pinopsida; order Cupressales; family Cupressaceae; genus Cryptomeria; species Cryptomeria japonica. Next base: position 10,191,934 of record NC_081410.1, read on the forward strand.
TTTTTTTTTTGATCAGTGCTTTGCAGAGTTCAGTATTTCCTCCGACATATTCCGGTATATGATCAAATCTTTAGCTAAGATTTTGGGAGATTGTTTGGGATGGTCTTGATTTGGTGCTTCACAAGTTATCTTTCTTTGTGATAGTTGTTGTTGTTTGAGTACTCCTGAGTTTTAGATGTTGATTGACAAAGATTTGATAAGTGATGTTGGTACAACTATTATTGACGATTCTAACATTCTTGCTGGTGTTTCCTAATTGTGTTCTATTTGTTTTGATGATTTGCATTGATCATTGTGCGAGTTCTTGGTGATTTTGCTGAACCAGAGATGTTCTTCGTGTTATGCAGTTTTCCTGATGGTGTAGCGTGTTGCGGTTGATTTTGACATGATTACCAGTGGTGATGAGCGTTTGGAAAATTGATTTAGGTCCATGTTGTGTATCATTATATTGGTCTGGTGGTTGATCTTGGTATCATGTGATGTAATTTTGTAATTGTAAGTTGAGGGTTTAGCCAACCTCATTGTCAAGGTTGATGAATTGTATAAATAAGTGATATAGTCATGCAATTTAGGTATTGAGGCTTTGTCTACATTATTAGAGAGTGGTGCATGTGGGAAAAAGTGTTTCATCCTTCAACATTGTGATTGAGAAGAGATTGGTGTTGCAGAGAAGACAATTGTGCTTAATCGGAACTGTCATGAGGCATTTGAAAATGCTATTATTGTAGTTCATTCCTTTCAGATTGTAATCTGAATCTTATTGTAAGTCAGTAAGACTTCCCTGAGGGTTGTAGCCTTTCGGGTTATTATATTTGAGTAGTGAGCTATAGGCAGTATGCCTGAATGTTGGTGCATTCCCCATTGTAATATTTTCACATACTACTACAGAGTATCATCTTATTGTGGGTAGGTTCCCACCGTGATTTTTACCTTAACCGGGTTTTCCACGTCAAAATTTTGGTGTTGTGTGTTAATCTATCAATTTGCTTATCTTTGTTGTTGTTGCAGTTTATCAGATTTTTATTTGTGGTTGAGTTTGTAGATCCGATAGAAAACTCAATCACCCCCCAACTCAGTTTTCTCTCATTGTTGTTGCCAACACTTAATACTATAATCAATCTCTTGTATGTTGATCTCCTTTTCAAGGTTCTCAATATCCTCTTCTGATAATTTTTTTGGGAATCAGGTGCAAACATTTCACTAATAAGGCATCATTATCCCTACAATGTTCTGACATAAAAAGACCCCTGTAGAATTCACTAAATGCCTTAAAAATATCATTGGGATATTTGGATAAAGCCCCATTAACCTGCATTTCTTCGATTTGCTCCCTTTTCTACTTGATTCTGATAAGGTTAAGGAAATAGTTCATCCCCTTATCACCTTCTTTCAACCAAGTCATTTTAGCCCTTTCTTTTTGCCCCTAGAATTTATAGTTCTGCATATTTCGAAGCCTCACTTTCACTTCAACAAGCTCCTTTTCTAGCTCAAGATGTTTCCCCTCAACCTTCAACTTTTGCTCAGTAGTGTTTAACCTAGTTTGTAAGGCATATTTTGATATGTTTTTGTCAAAAGTTTTCTTTTTTCCCACTAGCTGAAATATCTTTCTCCATACTTGAGTTAAGGAATTCCACCTTTCAATAGGGCTCTTGTCCTCATTACAAAATTTAGAGAGGCAAGTATCCATCCTTAGAGCACTAAAATTATCTTTATCATGTAGAAGTGAGGTATTTAGCTTAAATAAATTCTTATTCTTTGTTCTCCTAATCCTAGTGTGTCTAGAATCTAAATTAATACATGTTGAAATGGGGGAATGATCAAACATAGCCACCGGTGCAACATTTATCGGGCTTTTACAAGTAGGGTGTTGGAATGTGAAAGCAAGGGAATCAACATAAATTCTGTCGAGCCTACAATAGATTCTAAGCCCGTCGGATTGGTTGTTACGCCAAGTGTACCATGTCCCATATAGGATACTTTTCTTATTCTCTAGTGGGTCTACTAAATTGAGTTTTCTTTTGACTTTAGCCCAGAAAAATTGCTCATTACCTTTCGAGCTAGTTATCATACCTCCCAATTTATCATCTCTATTTTCAACCATATTAAAATCCCCAATTAGGATCCAATGTGTCTTGGGGAGTGAAGAGGCCAACCAGTCCCATAAGGCAACTCGTTCTCTATAATCATTTGGGGGCATATATAGCATAGATACCAAAATGCTTGTCTAAATATTGCATATTAACCCAACAAACTCTATTACATAGAGAGCATCCTGAAGACACAATTTCATCCTTCCATTTGGGGCCCACCAATAATGCCACTCCACCCTTACCTCTCTGATGATCAATAATGAAACAAGAAGCCTAATTCCAGATAAAATTCATGGTGTTTGATGCCTGGAAGCCAACCACCTTAATTTCTTGAAGGCATATAACATCTTTATATTTTAGCTTCCTACACTAATCTCTAACAACATATTTCCTGTCACTCATCTCTAAGCCTCTCCTTTCCAGATGTAAAGAAGGAATCCATATGATGGGGAGGTTCACTCAATCTTCTGATCTCACTAGCCTTAGCTTGAATATATTCTAGAGCTAATTGTTGTGAATTTTTAACTCTGGCATCATAATCTCTTGATTCCTTTAATTGCGGAAAGACTTGAGGTCCATTATCTTTCTTTTTATCGGCCAAGATAACCTCCAACTCCTCCTCAAACAGGGGATTACATAAGGATATTTTAAGATTCTCCCCCAAAATAGTACCATCCCCAAACTCACCCAAAGACCTATCACTCTGTTTATCATTAGAAATGTCCCAACTATTAGCAGTCATTGCACAAACTTCATCATTAGAAGAGTCAAAATTAACATTATTTATAAAACTGGTTTTATTAGGTTTAGGAGCATTTGAGGGCTTCATGACCTCAAAATCCCTATTATTTACATTTTTCAACAGCAGACACTCCTTTCTAGTGTGCCCATTTCTTTTATAGTGGAAACAAGCATTCAAGTTATTTAAAATTTCCAAATCCCAGAACAGAGTGTTCTCCTCAAAGTTCATACAGACTTTATCTGGGATAATGACAACTGGGTCAAGAGCAATTAGGACTCTAGCGTTAAAGTGAGGGAGAGTCACCCTCAATTCTTCAACCTGTAACACATTCCCCAAGGGTTTTAACAATTGTGGCAGAAAGGGCCAATATTCAGTTGCGACTCCATGAATCTCTAACCAGTTAGGGGAGGACCTAGCAATAACTTGCTCCAAGTTACCAAATTAGGGGACCACGAAAAATACCTAAACAACAACTGACCCACATTCCAATAATATTTCTTAATAACACGTTCCTGCATACTGTGATTCTTAAAAATGAGAACAAATAATCCTTTATGCATCATTATAGAAAAATTCACATATATACCTAATTTTCCCCCCCAAACATTACAAATCCAATCATCAAAAAAAAAATTTGATGGCAAAGAATTTCCATCCATACAGATAAAGAAAATTACCACATTTTTTAATCTTTTTAGTTCACTTCTAATAGCCTTAACCATATCATCATTTGGGGTGAGCACGAGGACATTAGGGCTAGAGGGGGGAGTCTTACCGTTACTTCCTCCTTCAGGATCTCCACCTTCGACGTTCCCTCAATCTCTATCTCCATGTCCTTCGGCCCCCAATAGCCCTCCATATTCCTGGTTAGAGACTCACAAGAATCTTCCATGAAACACCGCAGAGGAAGGGCACACTGTTTTAGTGTCGCCTGCCGAGAGCATAACCTTGTATGATGGTTTTTAAATATTATTATTATTCTCAACTATGGGGGTTTATCTTCTTCCATCAAATCATTATTAATTCCCTTCACTCCTGCATCATTTCCTTCCATTAATGTGCCATGAGCAGGACAAGCTTAAGGTATCGAGTCTTGTGGCCGAACCCCAGGGAAAAGGGAATAAGGATAGAACCTAGACTAATCTCATACAAGATAAAAACAACACACACGTATGAGGTATGATCACCAAGAAAGGCAATAAAAATAATAAAGGCAAATGAAACACCGACCAAGCAAAAAACAAGATAACAAGAAAACATGGCCAAAGGAACACGAAGCAGAACAACCAAGTTGCAGGTACAGGCTCCAAGGAAGATGAGGTGGCTGTTCACCTCCCTCAAAGTGCTCCCGTTTTCTTCCAAGAGGTTCATGCCTACATAAATTTGCACTTGTTACTATTTAAAAAATTATAATTATTGTTTTGCAATGCACCATGAATCAAATATATATGTATCTCTGAAATAGTTATTTACTTGTAATGGAGTTTTAGTATTTTCTTGTTTTACAGGTTCTATTTTATAGTTTGTATTTGGATCCTTTCAAGTGGACACGCATAGTTTATTTGAAGCTATTAGTTCTCTATTGTGACCCTTATTTCACAAATAACATTATTTTCTAAATATCCTACCAATTGGCCTCATGCATTACACATATGTATACAAAATATAGACCATTTTTCCCAAATTGACCTTTGAGATCTTTTCGATGTACCCATTGCACACCAAGGCATAATTTATAGTAATATGTGGGTGGTGGGCCATAGGTCATGTCACCCAAGAATATAAATCCTCAATATAGTAATAAACCACAATATGTCATAAGACAAAAGTACATAGTGCTATATACAAGAATGAAGCCCCCAAATACAAAATATATCAATCAATGGTGAAATGTCACAAGCCAATGAGGATTAAAGAGCTAACCCAAATAAAAGAACTTCACATGGGTCGAGAGGAAGATCAGGCCTGCAAGCATCAAATAAAAAACACATAGGGATAAACATGACCACCATGTTGGAATCAAGGAGTACTGAGAGGGGGGGGTGGTGAATCAGTGTTCTGCAATTTTTAACATTTTTAATCTGATTCCGTAACCACTTAATTCAACTGAACAAAAGAAAGATGCAAATGTTGGCTTGATGATAATTGTAATGTATTCATCACTTGTTGTCATTTATGAAACACTCTCACACACACATATGATTACATTGACTACCAGTATAACATCAATTGGTTTTTACTACCAACTGGTATGTTTAAGGTCTATCTCTAACCAGTACTTTGTGTCAAACGGTATGTGCCTAAGAGATAACCCGTGGTAACACTAAGTTGGCATCAAAGTGAAGATAAAGTTGAAGGTGAAGATCAAGTGGAAGATTCCTGGACAACGATTCACTAGTTTTATTCCAACCGGTATTGATTGCTCTAACCGGTATTTGATTTTGTGATGCGTTACGAGCACCATTTGTTTGATGGTCATTTTTGTGATGAGTTATGTTTAAATGTCTAGATACACTGCACCTAGGAAATTGTGTTCCTATGGTCGATATAAGGTCTGAATGCCTATTTAAAAGACATCTTAGTGAAGCATTTTAAGTGAGATGAAAAAGAGAGAACATATATAGTAGAGGTGATCTATGCGAATATTTTTGCTGAAGAACGATAAGTGTTTATATGGAGAGCAATGTTGAATGTACTTAGAATGATCTGATCAAGCAAGTTTGTGCTACTCAGAATAGATCAAATATTTCTTGTTATTTTCTAATCATTACAATAGAACTAAATCCCCTAACCAAGTAAGCTCTAACAAGCTTCATTGTACAAATCCTCTAACAAGGTGATCCATTAGTTTGGATTCTAAAATCCTCCAGCAAGGTTACTCTTAACAGGGTATAAGCTTCTAATCAAGCTTGGGATCTCTAACAAGATTCGCTCCTAGCAGAGCTCTTTGTAAGACCTTAACTAGTCAGTTATCTAATACTACATATAGTTAACTTGTGAGTTCCATCTCACCGTGGTTTTTACCTATTTGGGTTTTCCACGTACAAACACATGTTATGGTGGATGTTCTACTTTATGTGGATGTTGTTATTTTATTTTGGATAGCATGTATTTTGTTTAACTGCTTGGTTAATTCATCCACCGGTTAGTGTTTAATGTAGTGTTTGTTTTGGTGTCACTGATTCACCCCCCCTTTCAATGCTTTTTAAGTCCATCAATTGGTATCAGAGTCTAACTTCTTTGAAGCCTAACCACTTAGAAGGGAATCTTGAAACTACCATGGGGGACAAAAGCTACTTCAAGATGGCTAGAGAGCTAAAAGCTAGTAGAAATGAAGTTGAATCCCTTAGGGGAAAATTGAAAGCTTCTCAAGTCAAGAGGAGAGAGCTATCTGAAAAACTGTTAGAAATATCTGACAATAGTTCTTCAGATGAAGCGAATATTGATGCTTTATCAGAAGGAGTTGAAAAGTTGCAGGGTGAGAAACGAAATTTAAGAAGAGAGCTGGAAGGTCTCACTATCCGCATGAGTCAGGAACTGGAAGCCAGAAGAGTTGCTGAAGATCTTATCTTGGTAAGAGATCAGGAAATCATAAAGATCAAACGGGAAAAAGATACTATGCATGAGGACTTAATAGCTGAAACAGAAGAAAAGGAGAACTTAAAGCTAGATCTTGAGTTGGCATCGTCTCTGCAAGAGAACTCGTCTAAGCATAATGAAGATCTTGTCAAAAATATTACTCAAGCCAATGAGAAATTAGAGAAGTTCGTTAAAATTTCTACCATGCTGGAAGAACAAATTCAATCACAGAGAATGAAGAGTGATATCTCTGGACTTGGTTTTCATACAACTGAAAAAGGTGAATCCTCTGGCACAAAGAGAAACAATCCAAAGAACAAAAATGCTTCTAAAATCAATAAGACTACCGGTAAGAAGGCTTTTAAACCTGTCTGCTTTGTTTTCCATAAGCCTGGTCATATTGCAAATGTTTGTAGGAACAAACCTAACAAGAATGCATGTTACAATATTAATGCTAGGTATGTGTCTAGAAAGTTTGAAGGATATTGCTGCACTTGTGGAATGTATGGGCATAAACATATTGAGTGCAGATATGGATCAAACAATCCTGTACCACACATGCATCCTAGACCATATGGTGATCGAACAAAGAATTTTGATAATTGTGTAAACAGGAACTGGCAAAGATCCTATGGCAACCGGTTTAGTCCATTCGAAATGGAAAAGGGAACAATGTTGTTTTTACCTTTTGTAATAACCTTGGTCATGTGGCTATGAATTGCAGAAAAAGAACAGGAAGAGGAAATGCAGGACCCTAGAGATCATATGGTATGGCCTGTTACCACTGCAACAAACCAGGGCACCTGGAAAAGTTCTGCAGATCAAGGAACAATAAACCGATCAACTCTTTCAAGGAGCATAAAGGAAAACAAAAAATTGATGTTGATGAAACAAGAGAAGATATGAACCAGACTTAGAAGAAGAAAAGAAAATAATTTCTTGTAGAGGAAATCATTCCTTCACCTAGTGAAGAGAATCCAACACCTGTGACTTAAGCCTATCTAATATGGCTAAGGGGAGCGTAACGGTAAAACATTTCCAAACCCCTTTTGTAAAATAAGCAGGAAAGATTTTTTTTTTTTTTTTTTTTTAAATTTTGGTGATTTTTGTTGATGTGTTATTAACCGGTATTTCACTTAAGCGGTGCAATTAGGGTTTGTAACCTAAAAGTATGAGCATTTATTGTGGTTGGTAAAAAGGATAAAAACAAGTTTTACCTTATCATTTTTACCCTAACTCTTTCAAAAAAAGAAATTGAAGCGATTGCGGAGCAGAGCAAGATTGTCTTGGTGCGAGTTGGTGAATTGCTTTGTGATTAAGATAAATCAAGTTGAATCAGAAGCAACAGAGAAGCGAACGGGAGTGCATTTGAACAATCCAACAGGGAAACAGAGTGACATGCAAGATTCTAAGTATTTCTTTGTATATCGCCTCAAAACTTGTTTATCTAGAATGGCATCTACTTCTAAGTCTGTAGGGAGGTTGATGATCACTGCTGAGCCTGAGGAAGCTCTAAAGGCAGATGAAATTATGTCTTATAATGCATTGTCGCAAGTCCTGAGTGGTGTTGTGGTCAAAAGTCATTTGTCTAGCTATATAGATTGCAAAATTGAAGATTTGGGAACTCTTCACATCTATACTCAGCTGAAATCACTCTGTAATAAGGATGGAAAGATTGAAGCTAAATATGCTAGGGTTTTTGAAAAAGGGTTTCATAATGCCACCTACTTTCTTGAAGACTTTGAGGATGAACACATAAGAATAATTTTGAGTCAACTCCACGGTGAAAATATGTATCTGGAGAGGACTCACACAATAACCAAGGAGGCTATTAGGGCTGTAATAGGTTATTGCTCAACTGGTGAAGTTCCTGAGTTGAGGAGAATTTCAAAAGATACTGTCTTCAAGTTAAACAGTTCTACATCTGATAGGGGTTCTTTTTCTATCAACAATATTAGGGACCCTGCAGTGAAACTTGCAACAATGGTGATAGGCTACCGAGTGTTCTACTCCAGTAGACTTAACAGTGTTCCATCCACAATAATTCATATAACACATAGAATGATAATTGATAATGCAAACTATGATATTTGTGAAGCTATCAGACTCCAGCTATTTCAAAATTTGAAAGCCATTAAGAAGGACAATACTCAGAAGTTCAAATATGGTCAACTGTTAGCTGGGTTATTTTTCTACTTTCAGAACTTTCTACCTGGTATAGGTGACATTGAATGGTCCAAAGAACAATTGGTCAATGCCTCGATCAAGAACAACATTAAGGCTGTGAAGAATACCTTTTCAAATGCCACAAACAGGTACTTTAATGAATTCTAGAAGAAGATGAGCTTGAGAATGAGGTTACCTAAAGATGTGGTAAAACACTTTGAAAAAGACATAATCTTCACGGTTACCACTGACTTTTTCTTGATGCAAGCAATTGAACCAAGGGAGGAAGAGATGGAAGATATGAGCTACGAGGTCAATCATGAATTACTAGTTGGCTATGCTAATACTCTGTTAGCATCACCCAAAGACAAAAAGAAGGCAAAATTGGACATCTTAGCAATCCAAGCTCCACCAACTGAAACCGGTACTGCACTTGTAGCAAAAGCAAAAGGAAAGCAAAAGAAATGTGATGAAAAATCTCATGTGAAGAAGAATACAAGGGTGAATTGGAGTGTCCTAACCAAGAAGGAACCAACACCTAAAATATCTGAGAAGAAGGAGAGTGTACCAAAGAAGAGGAACATGAAACTGATTTTGCAACTAGAGTCTGAGGGTACAGATTCTGAAGAAGAACCTAAGAAGGAAAAAGAAACTGACAAAACACCTAAGAAGGTAAAATTAGTGCCAAAAGTAGCTACACCTATAGACATTTCCACCTACAAACTTGACACAACATTTGAAAGAACAATGAAGTCATTGGGAAGAAACAGGTTTGACAATGTCAAAGAACATTAGGATTATTTTACTGAAGATGAGCAGAAGCAAGTACTTCAACAAGTACTAACCTACTTGGGTCATTACAGTAGATTTCCACATGATTTGGAGAAAGATATTCCAGTCTCTTTGTATAATACTTTGTTAGATAAATGGGAAGAAGCCATTCAATTAGAAAGGAAGATTTTTGACTAAGTATTTGTACAATATTTTCCCAATATATCATCAAATGGAATTAGTCCTTTAACTGAGGAATACAAAGAATATTTTGATTTTAAAGTAAGAAGACTGAAGCTTCTAAATGGAAAAAGGTCAGTTGTTGAGTCTGAGACACATTAGCTAGCCTCTATAATCAAAAAGAGGGAAGATGTCATCCACTCAAGCAGTAAGGATGATACCATAGAAGATGTTCCTCGACTAGAAATGGATGAAGAGGAAATTGTTCAAGCTAACGTTGTCTATCCAACCAAGTAGAAGGATGATTCCATTATTCTTGTTGATGAAGATATTCAGGACACAGTAGACTATTAGGCCCAATATGGAAAGCTAATGTACTAAGAGGGGAGGGGTGAATCAATACTTCAAAACTTTTCTTCAACAATAACTTTACTGTTATGCATAAACCAAATAGTGCAGTAACACAATATAAAGCTAAAACAAATAGATAACAATCATACATGATTCACTCCATAACACATATATTTTGGTTACGCAGAAACTCTTGGTTAGAGAGAAAAAATGCGGTGGGGATGGCACCCACAACTTCACTACTGCAATAATAAAGGTTGCTCAGTTAGAGCTACATGTTTAGCTATTTTTGATAGCTTACCCTGTTAGGAGTATCAAGATCTGTTAGATCTACCTTGCTAAAGGATTTCACAACACTTAATCTAAATGCTGCACCTGGTTAGAGGCTTTACAATTTATAGACTTGATTAGAGTCTTTTACCCTGTTAAAGGTTTCTCTTACAACTTCAAAATATTACAATAAAATCTTTACAAATATCTGCAACTTTACATCTGAAATGTTATAGCAGATTCTATGTGCTCAGAATAAGATTACCTTACTTATAGCATACCTTGGTAACCCATATAGTAACTCGGTAAACCCTTTTGTTTACTCTGTTCTTTGACTGTTCTCTGGAATCCTTCTCGGTGACCTTTGTGTCTCTGTAACAGTCATAACACTTAGTGCTTTCACATGTCTTGCTTCATATATATCTCTATCTTCCTTTATGTCATGCTACATGTATATATCTGTTCTTAATCCATGTTGTATAAATAGATCTCTTGTGACGGTGATCCATTCATTGCTTTGATCTTACAAATATGTTTTATTGAATGAATAACCATGCAAAATATTTCATTGGTTAGATGACCTCAAAATCATACACAATCTTTAAGTACAATTTCCAATGTGATAACGGTTAGATGTTCCTTGATCTTGTAACATGTTTTCATATGTATGTCCAGGTTCAATGAATCTGGTAACACGTTTCACTCGGTGTATATCAACTCGGTGTGTCATTTTTTCTGCTCCGTAGACATGGAATGATACTCAGTAGACAGCTCGGTGTATACTATGCTTTGAGACTACTTTCTTCTATAATCGACTGGACTGTGCATACCGACTGAATATTTTGATAGAGATAACCGACTAGAGTATATAGAATAACTTTGAACATAAAACTAATGGAAACTTGATAAGTAGTAACATAGACCTATCTGGAGACATTACTACACCAGATATGGATCCTCCTACAATCACATAAGTACAAGTTACATCAGGTGATCAACCGGGTAATCGACTAAAAGAGGTTAGTGAACCGATAATTGAACAATTGGAGAAACCCCAATCTCCACTGGTCATTGAGACTACTCAAAAGGAGTCTACTGAGGAAGTTATTACTCAGCAAACAAAAGATGCAACAGAGAAGAACACAGAAAGAGCCATCATTAAGAGTACACCCCTTGAACCGGCAAAGCGAGAACTACTTGATGATGATGATGAAGACTCTTTAAGTATTTCAGGACCTATTGACATGAATACCTTGAGTGCATCTGAAATGATGAAGATTGCTAATGTTATGCAATCTTGTGCACACAAGAAGAGGTTGAAAGAGTAAAGAATTGAGGCAGAGACAATCCAGAATGCAGTAGAAATTTTGTCTGGATTACTACCGGAAACCTCTATCGCACATCTTCCTACTCCTATTAGCAAACTTGGTCAGTTAGTTGTAGATGAATCTGATCAAATCAAATCGCTTGAAGATGCTACTCAAATATCTGTTGAGAAGAGCCACAAGAAGGCATATGGAGATAAATTGGCTAAGGACATCGAAAATAGCAAAATGACTTTATCTCATAATGGCAGTCTATTAAAGAAAGCTATTGAATCTGGAAGAAAGTATCTTACCTCTACCTCCAATATTACTTTCTTTTATTCTGATATTTCTAAGAATCAAGTTGAGACTGAGTAGAAAATAGAAAGGTTATGCAAGGCATATGTCCCAATCCAGGACTCTATTCATGCCTTTAATCGGTCTATAGATGAACTGCATGACAAACTGAACAGGTATGATAATGAGAGAGCTAAGAGATTCCAATCTCTAAGAGAGCTCAAGAGTCAACTCACCTCATAGATTGACATTCTACAGAGAGCCTACTCCAGTGCAAAAGCTATTCTTGCTACTCCTGAAACCTGCACTCTAGATTCAATGGAATAATTCTATTCTCAACTGCTATCTACCTCTGAGTATACGGACAACATACTGGAATCGTGGAAGAATGCTCTATCCTAGATGAAGCAAAATTTCAATAATATTTTCATGAGAATATCCAATGCATGAACTTGTTTAAAATTGTAATATATGATGAACACTTTGATACAAATTTTCTATATATATGTATATATTTTACTTTATCATTTTGGCATTGTTGTCAAAGGGGGAGTAATAATATGTATGCGTGTTTTTGAAAATTTTGTATTTACGCATGCATTAAGGGGGAGTATTGCATTAAAAGGGGAATATGAGTAAATATGTAAATATGTTGTGTATGCACACTTAGCGGTATTGTATTACTCTAAAAAATTTCTAACTATTGCTATCAATGCCAAAGGGGGAGATTGTTGGCTTGATGATAATTGTAATGTATTCATCACTTGTTGTCATTGATGAAACACTCTCACACACATATATGATTACATTGACTACCGGTATAACATCAATTGGTTTTTACTACCAACTGATATGTTTAAGGTCTATCTCTAATCGGTACTTTGTGTCAACCGATATGTGCCTAAGAGATAAGCTGTGGTAACACTAAGTCCGCATCAAAGTGAATATAAAGTTGAAGGTGAAGATCAAGTGGAAGATTCCTGGACAACGATTCACTAGTTTTATTCCAACTGGTATTGACTGCTCTAACCGGTATCTGATTTTGTGATGGGTTACTAGCATTGTTTGTTTGACGGTCATTTTTGTGATGAGTTATGTTTAAATGTCTAGATACACTGCACCTAGGAAATTGTGTTCCAATGGCTGACATAAGGTTTGAATGCCTATTTAAAAGACATCTTAGTGAAGCATTTTAAGTGAGATGAAAAAGAGAGAACATATATAGTAGAGGTGATCTATGCGAATACTTTTGCTGAAGAGCGATAATTGTTTAGATGGAGAGCAGTGTTGAATGTTCTGATCAAGCAAGTTTGTGCTACTCAGAACAGAGCAAATATTTCTTGTTGTTTTCTAATCATTACAACAGAACTAAATCCCCTAACTGGGTAAGCTCTAATAAGCTTCATTGTACAAATCCTCTAACAAGGTGATCCATTAGTTTGGATTCTAAAATCCTCTAACAAGGTTACTCTTAACAGGGTATAAGCTTCTAATCAAGCTTGGGATCCCTAACAAGATTCACTCCTAACAAAGCTCTTTGTAAGACCTTAACCCGTCAGTTATCTATTACTACAGATAGTTAACTTGTGAGTTCCATCTCACCGTGGTTTTTACCTATTTTGGTTTTCCACGTATAAACACTTGTGTTATGGTGGATGTTCTAATTTATGTGGATGTTGTTATTTCATTTTGGATAGCATGTATTTTATTTAACTGCTTGGTTAAGTTCATCTACCGGTTAGTGTTTAAAGTAGTGTTTATTTTGGTGTCACTGATTCAACCCCCCCCTCTTGGTGCTTTTCAAGTCCATCAGCAAACACATAAAACAAATATCCACCACACCATAACACCAGGATTTATACATGGAAAACCCGGTCAAGGGAAAAACCACGGTGGGATTAAGACCCACAATATTAATATACTTTGTTAGAAGTATAGAAATATTGCATAAGGGGAATGCACATGCATTCAGGCACATTGCCTTTAGCTCACTGCTCAAATTACAATAAGGGATACAACCCCGGTAGGCTCACTGCCTTACAAAATGATTCTAAAAGATAATTGAAATGTCTAAACTGATAAACAACATGTACAAATGCCAAAATATAGTTTTGGTCAAGCACAAAATATTCAAGCTTACTCTGCTCTGCTACACTGCTTTGTTATGATATTTAGCATTATATTGGAGCACAAATCCTTTAATCACGCATGTGAAACTACACATGATCACTCACAACCACTTTCCACACAACCGCCAATATAAAAAATAATCATATCAATCACTCTTTTATATCCATAACATCAAATTAGATTTTTTACATGTTGGCCCAAAAATGCATAACACACAAATGAAATGTGTATACCAAGTCAACTCAATCCAATCCAAAGCAATCATGCAGACCAAAAAAAATTGTCCATACGCTTCCCACATGTCATCTTAACATCCTCAAACACACACAAATAACCATCAAAATTATTTTGCATGATCTGCATAATGAACATCCACATGTTATTGCTAATGAACACTGTTATAACGAAAAAAACCTGTATACTAAACCTTCCAACTCACTCAAGAATCATCACCAGAGGCCACAAACTTGGAATAAGGTAGATTACATATCCACAATTCTTCTCTGAGATTCGCAATACCAAATACTCAACACAACTGAACCGCCAACCAAATTATTGTACATTACCGAATATCCTATTTTATCTCATCTAACCTCAATCTCTCTTCCGGTATGAATGAATCATGAACTGCGGATTGAATATCCGACTCTAGTTTCCATCAATGACAACATCTAAACAAAAATGCATCGTTTCTTGCCAACAATCTCCCCCTTTGGCATTAATGACAACACTTAGTGAAAAAGGACGAAGTGTCGGACGAAAGCCAAAATAATGTACACTGCAACAAGAATCTATCAACTAGACTCTAAGAATCATAAACTCCCCCTAAGATCAACAAGATCAACATTTTTCACTCCTCTATACTCCCCCTTTGACAGCAATGGCAAAGGTAGGGTTCCAAAAATTAAAAAAGTTCAAACCAAAAATGCTTATTTACACATGTACACATAGTCTTTACTCACAAAAACTTGAAGATGTATGCATAATGGTTATTTAATGTATCCATATGGCTATCCCAGCCCTTCTTCAGACTCTCCAACATGGTTATAAGTCCACTTAACAAGTAAGCTTTCACCTTTGTTGTGTTTAGATCTATCGGATCATTGTTGGCCAAAGCATCTTGAGTATCCTTCAAGGCACTGAGCATAATATCCAACTTGGGAGTAATGCAACTCCAAAGTTCTCCAACTCTTCCAATTATTCTATCTCTATCATGATTCAACCTTTTGATTTTCTCAAGCAATGATATCACTTGATCTTCATGACTACTCAAATAAACTAATAGAGGATCAATTGATTGAGATATGTGCACTAGCTCATCCTCATGCTCCTTAGACTTCTTCTCAAAGTCCTCAGTGAACCTTTTCAAATACAGGAATGATTTGTACAAGTTTCCATCTTCGGATAATGCTTCTTTCATACTCTTTACACAGGTATCTAATGTGACTTTGTCTTTTGCAATCATCTTTTTCAAAGTCCTGAGCCTCTTTGTATTGAATTCATTTCGGACCTTCTCCTCAATAGATTTTTCAAAAGATTCAAAATGTGTATCTGCAGAGTTAATCAAACTTTTTAACTGGCCGGATGGGGTGTAAGATGAATCCTTTTGAAATGAAGGCATTAATTTTTCAAGAACTCCGAATGCCAGGGTTAGCAACATACTATCCTCAGTATGTGACTTTAAGAGATCCTCACTAACCTTTGCTTGAGAAAATGATGCAAGTTTAAGCTTTTGGATGGGAGACAGAGAGGCGAGGTTAATAGGACCTTGCACTAATTCTGGATCATCAATTATTTGCTTTCCCTTCACTGGCTCTGTAGTGTTTCTTTTTTCGGTCTCAACTTCAACCTTAACCTCTACCTTCTCCTTTTTTGCATTCTTCTCAGGATCTAGAGGGTTATCTACATCAACCAGAGGATTATCATCCTTGTCCTTACCCTCATCTACTTTTCCTGTATCCTCTTCACCCTTGTCAACCGCATCCTCAACTCTAACTTCTTCTTGCACATTAAACTCTACTTGCTCAATTGTCTGAACTTCTGGGACAAAAGTAGTATCATTCATTGTCTGCTTGGCTTCCAGATTATCCCGTGATGAAATGTTCTGAGGTTCCGGATGAAATTCATCTTGTCCTTTTACCCGATTAACTTCATATTGATTCTCAAGTAATATTTTTGTCAAAATTTTCTCTGTTTCTTTTACAACCTCATCATTTTTCCCGAACATGAGTTTGTTCACTCTAGTTTTACTTAGAAACTCATTCTTTGCTAACTTACGTAATCTAGCTATCTCCTGATTAGAAATTACAGAGCATAGGTTAATTAATACATATTCTCTTAATCTTTCTTCGTCTGCTTTTGCAGGCTCTCTTCTCATATCCAAAACTTTGTACAGACTCTTAGGAATCTCAGACATTAATTCTATCAAGGTTTTACTGTATACATTCATATATTCTGCAATGACTTCCTCTAATGTTCTTTTACCATTCTCATCAAAATTTTCATACAATTCTAATAATGGCTTGAAGTTACAATTCTTCACTACCTCATTAAATATTTCATTCAAAGACATAGGAGGTTTAACTTAAAGTATTCCTTTCTTTATTGCTTCATCAATTTTAGATGGTTTTGATTTCTTACCAGATTTAACTTCACTAGATGGCTTCTCCTTTGCAACTTTGGTGATTGTTATTGTTTATGGTAAAAATGGAAACAACAATATTGAAAGACTAAATGAATTCAACCACAAAACCCTAGTCTAACAACAACAAAGATCCACCATAACATATGAAGATTACCTAAGACAATGCAAATCAAATAAAATCACAAAGATTATACCATCACATGTCCAATAGGGTTTGGATCTCCATTCTTCCTATCTCCATTGATCTTGCTTGATATATTTGCTCTCAGATTTTATGTGTGCACAAGATCTCAACAAAGAACGGAAATGTGGTTGCAAGTAGACTTGATCGCATATGAATGTTAGAAGGCTTGATTGATTGATTAGATAATTGAATAGGGTTGATAATGAAGGAAGTATCTTCTTATATAGAAGACACTATAAGAAACGAAGGGATAAGATTGAGAGGTGTAAAAGATAAATGGTTGGCTAGGATTAAAGGGTAGGTAGAAGAAATAAGAAAATAATAAGAGGGTAGGTAGTGTAGGAATTAAGAGATGAATGACATGTGTCATGGGTAGAAAAGGCTAATGAATTAATTAAATAAATAAAGATTTAATTAATTAATAGAAGAAGTGAGATCAATTAAATAAATGAGAGAAAAAGGCTTAGAAGAGGATAAGTGACTTAAATAAATAAATAAATAAATATTTATTTAATTAATAGAAGAATTAGGCTTAAATAATTAAATAAATGAAATATTTATTTAATTAGACATGACAATTTTAGGTGTCTACATTTTGCCCCTCTTTGAGACAATGCAACTTGTCGCATTGTTTCAAAGAAGATAATATGAACTGATACAAAGTTGCCCCAAGATGGGAATGATATGCCCCCTTGAGAGATTGGATGAAAATGTTTGAAAAGATCGCAGACAATCTCTCGATAAGAAAGAAAGGCTAGAAAGGACTGAGTCATGAGATAAAGAAGACTGACTCGGGAAACGAGGGCTAGGGTAGTCTATAAGATAGACTACAAGGGAAAACATCCTCATTGTCATCCACACATCAAAGAGATCAGAGTGCAGAGAGAGCAGAGAGCAGTCAACAGTGATGGCATTGATGCATAGATTCGATTGCGTTCGCCGATATCGGAGGCCAACAGATGCAGGAGAGCTAGCGAGTACCACAAAACCTCCTTGTATTTTGTTGCATTAATTGTTTTCATAAATGCATGTCAGGTAGTGTAATAAATGCGCTCTAGGTATGTCTAGAAAAATGTCAAGCAGGGGGAAAAACATTAAGGCGCATCTGCATTGGTGTCAGGCACGTCTGTGTTTGTGTCAGGCGCATCTATGATTGTAATAGCGTTTGTGTTCAATGCGACCGCGTCTGTGCATTTTAGGCACGTTTATGCAGGACAGACACGTTTGTGAAGTATGCAAGTGCGTTTATGTCATGAATGTGTGTTTATGTCTTCAAGGTTGAATAGACAACTCTATGATAAACATACGCTGTTGATTGGATAAGCTGCTGAGAGGATACACTCAAGCAGGTCCTCTAGGGAAGACTAAGATAGCAAATAGGGCTGGGATTGACAATTCTATGATAGAACATACGTTGCCAATTGGATTAGGCTAGAATTGACAGTTCTGTGATATAACATACGTCGCCAATTGGATCCGCTACTCAAGAGGATACACTCAAGTAGGTGCCCTAAAGATAGGATAAAAGCAACACTTTGTGATGAACGAGGAGTACCACTAGGATTGACATAGTTGATTTGCATGATTGCAAGAGGACCTACCGATGCTGGAGTCACGAGAGAGATTCCCTTCGACTCAGAGTTTGCGAGCAGAGATGACATTCAAGGATAGAGAAGGAGTTGAGGCTATGGGATTGTGATATATTTTGTATGTGCTTGAGTTTTGGGTGAACATGAGATTGCTGATTGCATTAGCTGAGAGATGGCACTCAGAGACTTGCACATTTCATTTGCTGATGGGTTAGGTGACAGTCACCTTGGAGGATGTATATAGGATACTACGGATACCGATCAATGGGGAGTTAGTTCCTTATGATCGAAAGGGAGATAAGGATGCATTGAGATGAGTGTTCCAGGATCCAGGACTGGAGATGAGGGTTGGGCATGTGGCTTGGGATACCATGACACATACATGATTGGCACTACCGACGGTTCTGGCAGGAGTTATCAGTGGGTTCCTCTGTCCGGATAGAGTGACACGAGGGTTGGCTGTGGGATGGGGGAGGACTTTGGAGACATTGGTGACTGAGCACACCAGGTTTGCATGGGGGCCGTGTCTACTGGCACACTTGTATTATGAGCTGCATCAGTTTGTGTATCACGGATCAACAGGATTAGGATGCAGAGTGACCTTGTTGTAGGTATGGGCATATGAGCATTTGTCGGTTACACGTCTGATACACTTCAGGGGCAGAGGACATGGGCGCAACTATGTGCATCTGTATGATATGATTACGTCACAACCACAAATTGGGAGATTGGAGTATTGGCGTCGGGTTATGGATGAGATAGACTGTGTGGTATGGAGGTCGTACCGAGACTATGAGGAGTGGGAGGATGATGCAGTGGAGCTGCCATATGTATTCAGGAGTAGGTATCTGATAAGGAGGACACCATATGTGATTGAGAGGCAATTGGTAGATAGGGTGGGTAGGTCGTTCGATAGGATACAATGGATGCCACGAGGGTCAGGGATGTATGCACAGACAACGAGGGATCAGGTGCATTTGGGGCCATTGCTTTCTTATGATTAGGCTATGACACAGATGGTAGAGATGATTCCCCTGCCTTGGGATATATGGGAAAATATAGAGGATGTAGGCATGGATGCAAAGTACACTGCATATTGGGGAGAGCATCCATTTCCATGGTTGACGGATCTAGGGGAGCTGATAGATGGAGACGGTGGAGGTGATGGAGATGATAATGGAGATGGTGTAGGTAGAGGTCGATGAAGGAGGTGGGGTGCAGTGGCAGAGAGGAGAGTGGCTCTGAGGAGAGAGGGCGGAGAAGAGAGACAGGCTCACATAGTGAGGGATAGAGGTGGATTGCCTTTACAGGTGCTAGCAGCACAAGTTCCCAGATAGGTACAGGCTCCTAGACAGGGATAGGGATAGGAGCAACCACAAGAGCAGCCACAGGAACAGGGTGAGGGGGGAGAGGAGGAGGATGAGTTAGGGAGACCTGCCAGGGACAGGCAGATGAGATCCAGGATCTGGAGAGGGAGACAACTGAGGGATACTGAGTGAGAGAGGGATTAGGCTATTCAGTGCTATACAGAGGCTAAGACAACACTAAGGGAAGGGAGGCAGGCAACATAGGACATAGGGGTAGGATACGCTTATTTTTTGCAGACAGGGGAGGAGATAGCCTACTGGAGAGACCTGTACTATGGAGTGGTACCACCAGATCAGCAGGCAAGGAGCTTTTGGAGACCATCGCGGACTGTGACGACCACTGGAGGGAGAGACAAGAGACATGCATCTAGCCGTGGGGTCATAGGTCCTCCACCACCACCAGATAGAGGGGGTAGGAGAGATGATCCCAGGGAAGGTCCTTCCAAGGCTCAGACTCCGTTGAGGCCAGCTAGCTCTGAGGGAGGGAGTTCATCATAGCCTTAGAGGGCTCCCTATGTATCAGTTTTGTACCATTTTGTATGATGACACCTTCGAGTGACTGTAGCCATATGATTTTGACATAATTGTATCATGACACTTATGATTTTGATATATATATGAGATGATTCATCTTTGCGGCAGCTATATGCATGTGTACTTATGTGATGTTTATATGTGATGCTTATGATATGGATGTAAATATGTACATGAGGAAATGCAATATTTTTGTTCTTTTATGTTTTATATGTTTATGCAAATGCAAATATGAATGTATGAAATGCAGATGCATATGATAATGAAAATGACTATTTACATGATGAGAATGTAAAATGGTTCTAACATGTATTGTGTGCAAGATGCGATGCAATATTGATATCTATATGTATGAAATGCTAATATGTGGTAATGCAGGTGCAAACTACATGAAATGCAAATATTTTTGGCATGTCATTATACTCAATCGTGTGATAACAGGCTATGTAGACTCAAGAAGGATGGTGGAAGCCAATCAAGAAAGAGGGATGGAAGATAGAAGATATGGAAGTGAAAGAGCTTCTTGTGCTATTATCATCATTGAGCTTTATTATGGCAAATAGGTTATGATAATTGAGGCATATGTTTGACCCAGAAAGTCATTGTACCCATTTGCATGGAGATCAGACAGTTGCAAACAAAAGAATGCCCCAGTTCATACTAGACTCACAGTGTCCTCATATCCTTGGATAAGTCATAGCATTACTAAGAGACAATCCACAGACAACAAAGAAAAATAGGTGACGATACCCCATCCTCGCCTTTCTAGTCAAAGACATCCTGGAGATAGAATCTCTAGTCAGAGACATCCTGGAAAAGCTAAAATACATGTCACCAAAAGATAAAATCAAAAGAAAACCAAGACTCGACACCAACATCCACTGTAGTCCTCAAGTATAGTGTCTCTTGTCACTTGTATAAGTATTATTTGATTGTGGTCACAATGTTTACTTTCACAAAAGGATAGATAGCACTGAACCATAATGTCGTCTGAGTCTATTGAAAGATTTGATTTGTTGAAGCTCATTGTTGCTGCCATGTGTCATCTAAAACTGACTGAATCCATGAAAATGATTATTTATTGTGGAGAAGATGGAACTTTATTGCGGATTGGCGATGCAAATCTTGCTTTATTGTGGATTGTATGCGGATAGACTGAAGAAAACTGGAAGAAACTGTACTCCTCAAAACATGTGATGCTCTCAGTTCCACACCCATCACTAGACGTAGGATTTGCCTTAGCCACAGATAGGAGCTGATTTATTATGGATGGAAAGGTTTTGAGTGTGTGCAAAGTAAAAGGATGACATGGAATCCTGAAGGAGGGAGGAGGAATGTCTCTACACATGGCGTCGGTGACCCAGTTTTCACCATGGTACTTGCCCAGGGCGCCACCGAAGTGGTTTTCACCGTTAGACGAAATGTTTTTCTATTTTTATTTTTATTTTATTTTATACTTTTTTTTTTTTTCAATTTTTTTTGTGTCACGAGGTGCCTGTTGGCTAGGTTTTCACCAAGTAACATTTTTTATGTTTTATGATTTTTTTGTATTTTTGAATTTTTAGATATTTTTGTATTTTCGATTTGAGATACTCTGAAGAGCTATGTGTAAAACTTGTGAAGGTGCATGATGTTGATAGGATCCTCTAAAGGTTCACCATCTAGGGTTGAGAGTTGATATGCACCGGATCCATAAGCTGCTATAATGATGTAAGGACCAAGCCAATTTGGTTCGAACTTGCCCTTCTTCTCTTTGTCTTGCTGATTTTTGGGATTTTCTTTGAGAACTAAGTCACCCACCTCAAATGTACAAAGCTTCACTTTATGATTGTAATTGCAACTCATTCGTTGTTGATAAGCCGTGAGATGATTAAAAGCAGTTTGTCTTCGTTCATCCAATAGTTCTAGTTCTCGCAAGTGAGAGACCCTGTAGTCTTCATCATTGAATGTTTTACAAAGGGACTCGTAAAGATGCTAACTTGACCTCAAAAGGAAAGATAGATTCAGTGCCATAGACAAGTGAATAAGGTGTGGCTCCTGTAGGTGTGTGAACACTTGTGCGATAAGCCCAAAGTGCGGGATTAAGTTGGATATGCCAATTGCGATCAACATCATCGACTGTCTTTTTTAGGATTTTAAGAATGGTTCTATTAGATGCCTCAACTTGACCATTACCTTGGGGGTAATATGACGTGGAGAAATGGTGGGTAATATGGAAGCGATCACAAAGTTCACGAACATCTTGATTTTTGAAGAGACATCCATTATCGATGATTATGGAAATAGGAATACTGTACCGACAAATGATGTACTTGAGAATGAATGTAGCAATCTGTTTTCCAGTGATTTGTGTAAGAGGCACGACTCCGATCTATTTTGTGAAATACTCTATGGCAGTGATGATGAATTTATGGCCATTGGAGGAAGGAGGGTGAATCTTGCCTATGAGATCGAGTCCCCACTGACAAAAGGGCCAAGGAGTCGCAATTGGTTGAAGTTCTTGTGCTGGCGCATGAATAAGGTCTCCATGAATTTGACATTGCTTACATTTATTGACAAACTGATATGAGTCTTTTTCCATATTGGGCCAGTAATATCCAGTCCTGATGAGTTTCTTGGCTAAGGTAGGACCACTAGAATGTGGACCACATATCCCTTCATGAACTTCACGTAACACAATCTGTGCTTCGTCCCTTTCTAAACATCTAAGAAGAGTGCCTTCTAGACCTCTATGGTATAGGATATCGGATAAAATGACGTATCAAAAAGATTGGTGAATGAAAGTGCGACATTGATGGTTGGATAAGTCCGAAGGAAGGGTGCTATTACGAAGGTATGTGAAAATGGAACCGTATAACTGGGAATTAGGACCGGCGACACATATAATCTCAATAGGAGTGATCTCATATGAGGGAACCAAAAGGTTATGCACCAAGAACTCATAGCGGGTTTCATTTTGTGGTAGATCTATCAGTGAAGCAATAGTAGCCATGGCATCTACGACTCGATTCTGCTCTCTTGGTATCTACTCAAAGGTTAACTTCGTGAAATGTTGTTTCAAGTTATCCACCATTTGTTTGTAAGGTATTAATTTTTCATCCTTTTTTTGGTAGTCATTAGTTGTTTGACGAATTACAAGTTGAGAGTCCCCAAAAACATGAAGTTCCTGGATCTTCCACTGAATTGCAATCCATAGTCCAGTTGTTAATGCCTCGTATTCTGCTATGTTATTAGTGCAAGGAAATGATAATCGATATGATTTTGGTATGGAATCTCCTTGAGGTGTGATGAAAAGGATGCCAGCGCCTGCACCATGCTATGTGTATGAGCCGTCAAAGTATAGTTGCCAAGGCTTCATGTGTGATACCGTCAAGATGGATTCATCTGGAAATTCTAAAGTTAGAGGAGCATCATCTATCATGGGAGCATCTGCTAACTGATCTGCGATAGCTTATCCTTTTATTGCTTTTCTGTCCACATATTCAATGTCGAATTCACTCAAGAGCATCACCCATTTGGCTAGTCGACCAGTAAGCATTGCTTTATTGAGAAGGTACTTCAATGGATCGATTTTTGTGACCAACTTAGTTTTATGAGTTAGCATGTAGTGTCATAATTTCTGCGAAGCAAAGACCACAACGAGACATGCACACTCAATTGGTGTGTAGTTTAGCTCATAGCCTACCAAAGTACGACTGATGTAGTAGACTGCCTTTTCTTTGCCCTCAGCATCTTGTTGCGCTAAGAGTGCCCCCAATGTTGTTGATGTAGCTGATATGTAGAGTAATAGGGGTTGTTCTGGAATTGGTGGCATCAAGACTGGTGGATTCAAAAGATAATCTTTGAGTATCTGAAAACCCTGTTGACAGTTATCATCTCATTTGAATTTAATGTTTTTGTGTAGCAAGTGCTGAAAAGGATGACATTTATTTGCAAGTTGTGCTATGAATCTTCGTATGGACTGGAGTCTTCCTTGCAAAGATTGAAGTTGATTGATATTTCTCGGTGGTGGCATCTCCAGAATCACCTTGACTTTTGTTGGATCGACTTCAATTCCTCTTTTTGAGACAATGAATCCCAGGAGCTTCCCGGAGGTTACTCCAAAGACACATTTCTTGGGGTTTAATTTTACTTTGTATTTTTCCAACCGATCAAAAATGACTGAAAGTATGTCAAAATGTGTATCTCTGTCTATTGATTTTCCCAAGAGGTCATCAACATAATCTTCCACGATTACATGCATGAGATCATGAAAAATAGTAGTCATGACTCTTTGATATGTAGCGCCTGCATTTTTTAGCCCGAAGGGCATGACATTGCAACAGAAAGTTCCCCAGGGACAAGTAAATGTTGTTTTGTGCTGATCCTCAGATGCAATTCTTATTTGATTGTACCTGGAGAATCCATCCATCAATGATAACATCGCATGACCTGCTGTGAGATCTATGATCAAGTCGATATTTGGTAATGGAAAATCATCTTTAGGACAAGCTTTGTTGATATCTCTGAAATCTGTGCATATTCTGATGCTACGATCTGGTTTATTGACTGGTACTAAGTTGGAGATCCATTCAAGATAATCAATTGGGCATATGAATCTGACATCCAATAATTTTTCAACCTCCGCTTTGACTAATAATGCCACTTATGGATGCATCTTTTTTAATTTCCATTTCACTGGTTTTGCCCCCAGTTTAACTGTCAAATGATGCATTACTAAATCCGGATCCAGTCTAGGCATATTAGCATATGACCATGCAAAATTAATTTGTCGCTCTATGAAGAAACTTATGAACTTTGGTCTTTCTGTCTCTATCAGAGATTGTGCCAGGAATATGTTATGTGGAATTTCTTCTATACCAATGTTTGTTTTGATGGTCTCCTCTACTAACATAGATGATTTTTCTTCATATGATGCCGGGAGAATGTCAAGCCTTCCATCTTCAGGTGCCTCAGAGAGGTTTTCACCCTCAGATACGTCCTTTCTTTTTACTTTTTTGGGGTCAGACAGTGCCACAATGTGGTTTTCACCATAAGACCCATGATTTGTTTTTATTTTTACATTTTTGCAACTGGAAGGCCCAACACCCTCACCAAAATATGCCACACTATTGAGTTCTATAGTGTATCCTGCCTTATGGTCCCTAAGAAGAAGATCATCTCGTATGCCTAGATAGTCAATAAAGGCTTCATCATTTTGGAATGTGTCGAACTGTACAGGTCCTTCATGGTCTCAGTCAATAAGTTGGTGGTGAACAAGGGGAAGGCCTTTAATGTTTTCAAAGTCAGTGGGACTAAGGGTGAAGATGCAGTTATATTCAGTGTTAGGGTTTCAAGCAGATCCAAAGCAAATATGAACTAACAATTATATGCAGATTTAAATACAAAAGATAAAGAAATAAACAGGACACAGATAACATGGAGATTTAAAGTGGTTCACTCAGAATGGGTTACGTCCACCATACACACCCATCCAATCTTTCTTATTATCTAGCAAAAATAGTACATCAACCTTACAATGCCTTAAGAATCCCAACCACTTATAACATGCATTTTTAGGGCAACAAACAAAGTTGACCTTTTTAGGGTTTTATTACAATGTCGATTTTCATCAACAAAAAAATGGCAAAAATCAATACGTGCCGAGTGTATAGTACTTTGCTGATTAGTCGCCACATATCAACAATCTCCCAATTGGAGACTGATTAGGCTCCACACCAAATAATCTCCCACTTAGAGACTAATACTAGACGACACCACTGTACTTGCAACATCCGCTGGATAAAACATTGAGACTCAACTGGTATAAATTCCACAATTATCAATCAAGAAGACCAACAGAAACTGATGAAGAAATCAACTTCTCTGGTGGAACAACCTTCATGAACATATTAGCAGGATTCTCACTTGTGTGAATCTTCTCAAGCCGTAATTGACCCTCCTCCAAAATAGTCCGGATGAAGTGGTACCTGAGCTGAATGTACTTTGTCCTTGAATGAAAAGCAGAGTTCTTTGCAAGATGAATGGCACTCTGGCTATCGGTATACAATGGGCGATCCTCCTGTGTTTGACCCAATTCCTCCAAAAAACATTGTAACCAAATCATCTCCTTGCTGGCTTCTGTAGTAGCAACATACTCAACTTCAGTGGTTGAAAGTGCAACAACCTTTTGCAACCTAGAAATCCAACTGATTGCAGTTCCCCCTATAGTAAAAACATACCCTGTAGTACTCCTTCGTGAATCAATATCACCTGCTAGATCAGAGTCAACAAATCCACTCAGAGCAGCATTAGATCCTTTGAAACATAATGCCTTCGTAGTAGTTCCTTTCAAATACCGAAGAACCCATTTCACAGCATTCCAATGTTCCATACCCAGATTACTCATAAACTTGCTCACAACTCCCACTGCATGTGCAATATCTGGCCTTGTGCATACCATTGCATACATCAGACTGCCAACAACTAATGAATACGGGATGTTAGACATTTTGTTTACCTCTTCCTGTGCCTTTGCGTACATCTCCTTAGTGAATTTGAAATGACTAGCCAAAGGTGTACTAACTGCTTTTGCATCCTACATGTTAAATCTTTTCAACACCTTCTTTATATACTCGCTTTGGGACAAATTCAGGGTTCTATTTTTCCTGTCCCGTGTAATCCTCATACCGAGAATTTGCTTAGCTGCACCCAAATCCTTCATAGCAAATGACCTGGCTAAGTTCTGTTTAAGATCATTTATATGTTGCATGTTAGACCCAGCAACAAGCATGTCATCAACATAAAGCAACAGGATAATATAACTGTCATTATCCAATCTCTCAAAATATACACAATGATCAGAATGACATCTATGATAACTGTGTTTAGCCATGAAACTATCAAATTTTAAATACCATTGTCGGGGTGCTTGCTTTAGGCCATACAAAATTTTCTTTAACCTTCACACCAAGTTCTCCTTACCTTTGACCTCATATCCCTGTGGTTGCAACATGTAAATTTCCTCCTCCAATTCTCGATGGAGAAAAGCTATTTTGACATCTAATTGTTCAAGATGTAAATCATCTGTAGCCACAAGACTAAGTACAGTTCTAATTGAAGTCATTTTTACAACTGGAGAAAATATTTCATCATAATCTATACCCTTTTTATATGCAAAACCTTTTACCACAAGTCTGGCCTTATATCTTTTCTGACCTCCTTCTCCTCCTTCAGCCGACAAACCCATTTCTTAGGCAAGGCTCTTTTTTCTACAGGTAAAGGAACTAAGTCCCAAGTCTTATTTTTCATCAAAGAGTCCATCTCCTCTTTCATGCCTAGCTCCCACTGTTGTTTGGCATCCACCTGCATTGCTTCTTCATATTCTTCTGGTTCACCATAATCAGTTAATAAAATAGAATACAAAGAAGGAGAAAATCTTTCAGGGGGTCTACTTGACCTCGTAGAACGTCTAACACTTGCAGGAGTTTGTGGGACAATTTGTTGTTGCTGAGCATCAAGCACCTGTGGCATTTCATTTTCAGGAATCTCATCCAACACCACATATTCTTGTTTGTCCTGTTCATGCTTCTTTTCCTGCATCTGTTCTTTATACATAACCTTCTCATTGAATATAACATCTCTACTTCTAATTATTTTCTTATTTTAAAAATCCCATAACCGATAGCCATATTCATCTATCCCATATCCAATGAAGGTACATTTATGAGATTTAGCATCAAGCTTGGTTCTGTTTTCTTTTATCAACATGGACAAAAGCTTCACAACCAAAGGTTTTCAGAAATGAATAATTTACCTTTTTACCAGTCCATGCCTCCTCTGGAATACCACCATCCAAAGGGGTTGAAGGTCTTCTATTTATCAAATAGACAATAGTATGTACAACATCTGCCCAAAAATGTAAGGGCAATCTAGCATGCAATCTCATGCTCCTTGCGCGTTCCATGATAGTCCTATTCATTCTCTTTGACACACCATTTTCCTGTGGAGTTCCTGGAATTGTCTTTTGTTTTTGAATCCCATTTAAGGAGCAGTAATCTTCAAATGTTTTGCTGCAATACTCACCTTCATTATCCGATCTGAGGCACTTCAAATTTTTTCCTATCTCATTCTCAACCAAAGCTTTCCATTTCTTAAAAGTTTCAAAAACATTTGATTTTTGTTTTAGGAAATATACCCATGTTTTTTCTGGTTGAGTCATCAATAAAAATAACATAATAACAAGAGCCACCAAGAGATGATACCTGAGCCGGTCCCCATACATCTGAATGCACAAGCTCTAACTTCTCACTCTTCTTCTCTTTCTCAACCTTGAGAAATCTGACTCTTTTCTGTTTGCCATAAACACAATTTTCACAGAACTCTAAATCAATCTTTTTTAGTCCTAGCAATAGATTTTTGGAGTGAAGGATTTTCATCCCTTTCTCACTCATGTACCCAAGCCTATGGTGCCACATTATCGAATCTATTCTTGCAACATCTATTGTTGTTGTCCCTACAGTAAGTTTATCTATAGCAGTTAGGGTAGAGTAAGTGTTACTAGTACAGAGATATAGTGTGCCTACCTTCGCACCTTTAGTTACTACTAATGATCCTTTAGTGACCTTCCAGATACTGTCTGAGAAGGTAACTATGTAACCTTCACTACCTAGTTGCTCTGCAGAAATTAAATTTCTTCTTAAATTAGGAACATGTCTTACCTCTTGCAGAAACTAGTCATTTCCATTCTGCAACTTGATCTTTATCTTTCCTTTTCCAACAATTTGACACGGCTCATCATCACCCAAATATACCTGTCCAAAATCACCTTGAACATAATCTAGAAAATATTTTCTATGGGGTGTAGCATAAAATGAATCCCTAGAATCTATTACCCAGGAATCATTAACATTATCCAAACATAAGATTAAAGCATCTTGTAAAGTATTACTTGCAATATTAGCTTCCTTACTGTCATTTTCATTTTTGTCTCCTTCTTTGTTTTTTCGAGACCAACAGTCTTTCTTTAGATGACCAGGCTTTCCGTAGTACCAACAATCTTTCTTTCCTCTAGATTGAGAGCAACCTTTCTTTGACTTCCCTCGTGACTTCTCATTCCAAGGGCCTTTTCTTCTTTCCTTTGATCTTCCTCTGTTCTCCACATTCAAAACACTACTTGATGATGTTGGAGTCTCACCTGTGCTTTTCCTTCGCATTTCCTCGCTTAGGATAACACCAACAATATCATCAAATACCAAAGTATTTTTACTAGAGATAGATTTACTTACAACCATAACCAAGCTATTCCAGCTTTCTGGCAAAGAACATAAAATCAAGAGAGCCCTAACCTCTTCTGCAAAAGTAATTTTTACCGAAGACAATTGACTGGTAATTATATTAAATTCATTCAAATGCTCCGCTACAAATCCTCCCTCACTCATTTTCAAATTAAACAAACGCTTCATAAGAAATACCTTATTCGAAGCCGAGGGTTTCTCATACAACTTAGCCAATGTCGCCATCAAATCTATAGTCATTTTTGCTTCTATTATATTGAAAGCTACAGACGGTGCAAGGCACAATCGAATGGATCCCAGTGCCTTTCTATCTAAAATGTCCCACTCTTCATTTGATATCATGGTTGCTTTATTTGCCTTTCCTTCCAATGGACGCCACAAATTCTTTTGATACAGGTAATCCTCCATCTGCATTTTCCATAACTGATAATTATGGTCGTTAAACTTTTTGACCTTGAATTTGGAATCCTCCATTTCTCCCACTCAAATTTGAAAGTCCTACCAATTTACATAAAACCTCGCTCTGATACCAATTGTTAGGCTTTCAAGCAGATCCAAAGCAAATATGAACTAACAATTATATGCAGATTTAAATACAAAAGATAAAGAAATAAAACATGACACAGATAACACAGAGATTTAACGTGGTTTACCCAGAATGGGTTACGTCCACCATACACAGCTGTCCAATCTTTCTTATTATCCAGCAAAAATAATACATCAACCTTACAATGCCTTAAGCATCCCAGCCGCTTATGACATGCGTTTTTAGGGCAACAAACAAAGTCGACCTTTTTAGGGTTTTATTACAATGTTGATTTTCATCAACAAAAAAATGGCAAAAATACATGTTGAGTGTACAGTACTTTGCTGATTAGTCGCCACATATCAACATTCAGGTATGTCAAGGTAGTTGTTGAGGTCATTGTTGGCACTCTCCTCATTTGTCTCAATCATGAACGAGTCCAAATTGTCATCACTGAAAGCGCATTCGGGGATGGGTGTCCTCATCCTTTGTGATTTCGACCTAGAACCTAGAGGCAAAGACTGTATGGGGTCCTCAGGGGTTGTTTCTTGACCAACTTTGAAATTTTTATAAAATTCCTCTTCTTCTATGGGTTCACTTGGTTCTCTGAATGTCTCAGTGAGTTCATAGTCACTGGAGGATTTGTTCGAACCCCATTCCCAATCATTAGAGTCGGTAAAATAGCGGTTCTCTTATTGATCTTTGGAAGCCTTGATTTGTAATGCTTCTTCTATCTTTCGAGTATTTACCTTGGAAGATATGAAACCAAGCCCTTTCAAGCGCTCTTTTTTAAATGTCAATTCTGGTTGCAAAGGTTGAATGATACCTTCCTTTCTTAAGCCAAGAGGACTTTTACCATCATACCCAAACTTTTGTAAGATCTTGAACCCTTTGCCATATTTTTCACATGGTATGCTGATGTGAGCTTTTGTACCATCTTTAGGGTCTTTGTAAAGCATTTTGTATAGATCTTCTTCTTCCATTTCACCCCAATTTTGGAAGGTAGTAGGGTCCCATTTGAGTGTAATGATAGATACTCGTTTAGAAGGATGTGGTCATCCATATTCTTTTGGTGAACTCATGACTTGTCATAAGCACATGGTTTGGTTCAAAGTGTATTCACCCATGCCTTTGTCTTGATATTTCCCTTTAAGATCACCTTGTTTTGATGTCGAAGGTTTTAATGATTCAGGGTCAATGTATGCCAAAGAAGGGATGGATTCTCTATTATTTGGAATGATTGTCTCATCTTTTGGTCTCAAGTTATTGCAGTATATAAATGGATTAGGATCACCATTAACTGTTACTTCAACTCCATTTTGAGGAAACTTAATGCATTGGTGGTATGTAGATGGGATTGCCCTCATCTCATGAATCCAAGGATGTCCTAGCAATATGTTGTATGTGAGATCCAGGTCTAGGACTTGACAAATCACATCCTTTGTAACTGGCCCAACTCTGAGGGGCAAGGTGACTGTGCCCTTGGATGAATGCTCTTCATCATCATATGCTTTGATGGTAATTTTGTTTGTAGCATTCACAACTTTGTCTGAATATCCCAATTGTATTATTGTGTGCAAAGTACATATATTGAGACCAACGCCTCCATCTATCAGGACTCATTTTATTCGATGTTTGTGTAGGAAGGCTTCAATGTGTAAAGGTGCATTATGTGGTTGGCTCACGGAGGCATCGCCAGCTTCTCTGAATGTAAGGGAGTGTGGAACGGAAAGGTATCCCACCATGGATTGAAATTGGTCCACGTTCAGATTAGTGGGGACAAAAGTGTCTCTCAAAGTTTTGTCAAGAATGGCCTTATGTTTAGGGGATATGCGTAAGAGCTCAAGGATTGAGATAAGCGCGGGTGTCTTCCTTTTAACTGTTCTACTAGACCGTTCTCAGGTTTGGTTGATGAGGAAGTGGTGTTTTTAGCTGGAGGACCTTGCAAAGTGAATTTACCTCGATGAGTTGTAACATTACATTCAGAGGTAGGTTCAGAAGAAGATCCAATTCCTTTTAGGACAACTTTAGGTCTTTGGGTAGAATTTTCAGGCGTTTTGTCCTTGATGATAATGGTAGAGACATAATTGTCCATCGAAATGTGATTAACAGTTGAATCATAGTTATAGGATGCTCTGGTATAGTTGGTCTGGTCATCTACGACTTTAGCTTTTCCCTTGTCATGTTTTGGGAATGGTTCCTTAAACATCTCATGTTCTTGATTGGATGAGTGTCTTTCAATCTCAATGTCCCCTCTATCAATAAGATCTTGTAAAATTGTTCTTCAGTTGATGACAATTTCCTGTTTTATGACCCTTGCTTTTGTGATATTCACAGTATTCATCGATATTCCACCAATTTGGTTTGACCTTTGGCTCATATGGAGGCAAATCTAGAATTGTTATTATCTTGTTTGCGACTAGCTTCTTGAAAGCTGAATCAAGTGGTTCTCCCAATGGGGTGTACTTCCTTTGTGATTTGGAAGTTGTTTGAGTATTCAGTTGATTGTTTGTAGAGCTTGATCTCAAAAAAATGATTTTGGGTTGTACTGTATTGGCATCAACAACACCATCATTGACCGTGTTCTTGTTTTTATTCCAAAATCTTGGCTTGTCTTTTCCTTTAAAGTCCTCTTTGTTTTCTTTGAATATTTTGACGATGCCTTGCTCAATTAGGACCTTCTCTATTGCTAAGCCCTTTTCAATGACATCCTTGAAGGTGGACAAACAAGCTTTTCTTAGGTCATAATCAATATATTTGTTAACATTCTGGGTGAACATCTCTACCATTTATTTTTGTGGAATTTCACAAGAGCATCTGCTGGCTAGATTCCTCCATCTTTGTAAAAATGATGAAAAAGACTCTCCATCCTTTTGCTTGGTGTTGCACAAAGTAGTGACTGATATGTCTGTCTCTATGTTGCATGAGAAATGTTGGATAAAATCTTCTGCTAGATTACCCCAAGACTTAATTCCAGGTGGGAGTTGAGAGAACCATTCCATAGCTTGATCACCTAAGCTTTGTGGGAATAATCTCATCAAATATGTCTCTTCTGATGCTACCTCAATGCAAGTCGTGAAAAACTATCTTATATGTGCCTCAGGATCCCCTTTTCCTCTATACTTATCAAACTTAGGTGTCATGAAATGTGTAGGAAAAGGAGGAATTGGAATTCTTTTGTCAAATGGATAGGGACATATGTCTCTCATTGTGTAAGCTGGCTTCGGTGTATTTATGTCATCCATTTTCTTTTATAAGTCCTTAATTTGTTGTTCCAAATTGTTCTTAGGTGAAGACTGACTTATTGGACCATATGCCATGCTTGAGGCATCGGGTGGAGGAGGAGCATGTTGCATATATGGATGGTATTGATCATACACATGTTCATATAGAGGAGGTCTATAGTGATACTACGTATATGGACCACTTGGTATAGAGTCATGATGAGGAATGGAATATTTGTTTTGTCCATGTATATACCATACTCTATAGGCATGTCATGAGTTTGTTCAAATGTGACGCCCCCAAATTTGATGCAGGGTTTCCTTGTGTCCAAATTTTGGTTATGCCTTTGGATATCCAATTGCTTTGGTGGTTGGTCCTTAGCATTGGCATGTGATTCAGTGTATTTTTCTGCATAAGACTTCCATAATGGTCTGCAAAGGTGAGTATCATAGGCTTGACCATGTGTATGTGGGACCTCTGGTTTCTGAAACAAAGATGATGATGATTCAGACACCATATGTGGTCCTCTATTGCCTCCACTATTAGGCCTCCTTTGATCCATGTTGAGGTGAGATTTTTGCAAAGGTTGATTTTCCATTATTTGAGACATGTCAAAATCATGAGGGATCTTGGCTCCACTTTGTGCCATCACTTGTAAGAAATATTGTCTATCTCTCCTCATTATTTCTTCAACCAATCCATTAAAATAGGGATCCATAATGGAGTCTTTCACTTCTGCTGAATGTACAGAAAAGTTGTCCATATTGTCATTGTGTGTATCATTGTTGTTTGTAGTGTCCATGTTCTCAACATTTGGAATGTTTCTATAGGCATCCATGTCAGGTAATGTGGTATGATCAGAATTGAAAAAGACATCATTGTCATACTCAAAGGCACTCATGTTTGTGGACTCTTGAGCCTCTTTAGTTTCTCTCCTAGATTTTTGGGAACGGGTTTCAACCATGAACTAGGTATTGACCAAGATGTGGGAGACGAGATGAAAATGGAAAAGACTATGGAAGACCAAGAGTTGGATGAAATGTAAATGAATCTGAAGTGTATTTGCAATGTCCAAAGTATAAGACCAAGTATGTATGTAGTAGAGTAGGTGTGGCTTCCAAAGAGATGATAGTTTCTCTTGATGAGGTAAGTTGACCTTGACTCTAAGTAAGTCCAAATGAGTCCCAAAGGTGATAGACCTTGATGAGGGACCACTTAGCAAAATGTTGTTGTATGTAGTGTGTTGACAAAGTAAGATGAGGACAAGCAAGTGACCTTTTAACTCAAGTTTAGACAAATGTGAATGTAATACAAGGTGTAAAGCAATGATGGACTTTGTGAGACCCAAAAATAGACTAAATTCTAGATGAAAACCCGAAGAGATAACCTAGGAAGCTCAATAAGTCTGAAATTGACTGCTCTTGTTTGCTGGATTGTAACTTTTTTCAACTTTGAACACAAACGTGCCTGTATACTTCACAGACACGGTTAAATGAAATAGGCATGTTTGAACACTAAACAAATGTGTTTCTGAGATTTTGTGAAATTAATTTCCTTTAGGATGACACAGACACATTTCTGTACTTCACAAACGTGGTTAAATGACATAGACGTGTTTCTGTCAAACACAGACGCGTTTCTGGAAAATGAGTGCAATTTTTCCAATTTGTAAAGTTGTTTGTTGTGACCAAATCTGTATTTTTGACTTGTTTTTTTGTGACAAGATGACACAATGTTGATGAGGACTCAATGTTTGTAAGTGTTTAGACTCAAAATGACTCAAAGAAAAGTGTGTTGTTTGATGTAAAAATGTTTTGCATACACTTGAAGACATAATGTTTTTATGTTTGATCTTGAATGTTTGAATGTTCAAAAGAAGACAAGCACAATTCTTATGGTTGACCAGGACAATAGTTGTTGATCCCACATGGGGTTTCCCCCGAGGCTACGCTATTCAGAGCAGATACTTAGATGCTTGACCCCACTGGCTCCACCCTCGACACTCACTTCTCTGAGGCAACCAAGCACCAGTCCCCATGAAAACTCCCCGTGGTGAACTTTGTATCTCTGCTAAGAACCATATGTGTGTGGGCCACTTTAGAGGTCTGACCTCCTGCCCCAACAACTAGAAGGATTTTGGATTTCTAAAACAAAAAGGTGCTAGTAAGGGCATCTGCTCATGTGGCCATCCATGTGACACTTTTAGCTCTGTAAATACAGAAGACTCCCAGCTGGTAGGGGTTACGCCCTACAACTGATCAAATAAATTTGATCAAATGGGTTTATGGGGAGACATAGTGTCGATATGAACTAATCAACACACGTTATCCATGGCTTTCACCATGGATACAATTATTTATAGTGGTTCGAAAGACGTGGGTTTTCCTCGCTACCACTTGGGTCATTCTCTCCTCACTAGTAGTCCTAATAACCACACAGAGAGACAGACCCTCTAGAGATTAAACAAAAAGAGCCTATTGCTCAAGACACAAAAGACACTGGTTCAATTTTAGTGCACCAATTGAAGTGTTTGGTAATCTATGAAAACAAGGCACACAATAAAGATAAAAAACCTTTGCCAAAATTCTGCAACAAGGTTTTGTTAGTAGTTTTTTAATATTACCTCTCCTGCAAGCACATAAGTTAGGTAAATTTTAGATCCAAAAGACTTTGTGAAATAGGGGGCCTTCAACAATGCGTTTTTTGACAAATTCAAAGATCTAATTTTCCATGAGTTCTTTTGCATCATTAAAAAACAGAGAACTTGTAAAATTTCAAGACATTTTAAAAAATGTAAGAAAATCCAAAAAAATTGCTAATTTGCTCCAAAAATTAATTTTTTTATGAAAATCATAAAAAATTCATATAAAATGTACAATTGATCTAAAAACTCTGAAATTTTTAATGGACACTCCTCCTATCCTTCCAAACTTGCATAAAAAAATTCCTTCAAAAATTCCAAGCAGTTTGTGCGATATGATCAAAATAATGCAAAACACTAACTTTTAAAAATCTGATTTTTTAGGAATTATTTTGCTTCAAAATTAAAATCACAAAGAATAGATCCTATGTATAATTCTGAGAGATTTCTAAAAATGTAAGAAAATAAAAAAAATTCGCTCATTTGCTCTCAAAATTAGTTTTTTATAAAAATACATAAAAAATTCATAGAAAATTCAAATATGATCCAAAAAATTTGATTTTTTATTGAGCATTTTTGATACTGTTCTTGACCTGCAAAACAAATTTGATGCTAAAATGCAAAGCCGTTTGTGAGATTTGATCAAAATAATGAAAAACCCCAATGTTTAAAGACCTGATTTTTTAGGAAATATTTTGCATCAAAATCAAAATGACAAAGAACAGATCCTGTGTATAATTTTGAGAGATTTCAAAAAATGTAAGAAAATCCGAAAAATTCTCTCATTTTCTCTCAAAATTATTTTTTATGAAAATTCATAAAATATTCATGGAAAATACAAACGTGCTCCCAAAATTCTGAATTTTGGATTGAGAACTCTTGATACTTTCTTCAACCTGCCAACAAAATTTGGTGCAAAAATTCGAAGCCGTTTGTGAGATCGCATCAAATCTCTTCAAGATCTTGATTTTGTGTCCAAAACCCTAGCTGCACAAGGTTATTCTCTAAATTGTTTTACAAAACAACAATATAGGGTTAGAAAAACTTGCAAAAAACATAGATCTAACAAAAACCCATGTCCCACCGGGCGTGCCAAAATGTTTATGGTAAAAATGGAAACAACAATATTGAAAGACTAACTGAATTCAACCACAAAACCCTAATCTAACAACAACAAAGATCCACCATAACATATGAAGATTACCTAAGACAATGCAAATCAAATAAAATCACAAAGATTATACCATTACATGTCCAATAGGGTTTGGATCTCCATTCTTCATATCTCCATTGATCTTGCTTGATATATTTGCTCTCAGATTTTATGTGTGCACAAGAGCTCAACAAAGAACGAAAATGTGGTTGCAAGTAGACCTGATCGCATATGAATGCTAGAAGGCTTGATTGATTGATTAGCTGATTGAATAGGGTTGATAATGAAGGAAGTATCTCCTTATATAGAAGACACTATAAGAAATGAAGGGATAAGATTGAGAGGTGTAAAAGATAAATGGCCAGCTAGGATTAGAGGGTAGGTAAAAGAAATAAGAAAATAATAAGAGGGTAGGTAGTGTAGGAATTAAGAGATGAATGTCATGTGTGATGGGTAGAAAAGGCTAATGAATTAATTAATTAAATAAAGATTTATTTAATTAATAGAAGAATTGGGATCAATTAAATAGATAAAAGTATTTATTTAATTTAGGAAAAGGATAATTTAAATAAATAAAAGTATTTATTTAAATGAGAGAAAAAGGCTTAGAAGAGGATAAATGAATTAATTAAATAAATAAAGATTTATTTAATTAATAGAAGAATTAGGCTTAAATAATTAAATAAATGAAATATTTATTTAATTAGACATGACAATTTTAGGTGTCTACAGTTATCACAAAAGCTCACACCCTTATTGAGCTATCAACTCAGAAACCTTGTGAAACATGGAAATAACCTCAAAGTGTGGGACCTTGCACAAGGGGTTGAATCTTTGGAGAAGGCCGACTTCCTTCTTAATCTAGGTGTAGGTGTTGAACCAACTCAACACTTCAAAACTAACTCCTAGGCCTATCCTAACAAATTGCAGAGGAAAAGGGAAGAGAGAAATGCTAAAAATGAAAGGAGGTGATGCACCAAGATAAGAGATTGTACCTCTCCCCACCCGAAATGACACAAGGAGTCAAATGAAATACCCAAGAGATACACAAACTTTAGTTTTATGAGTGAACCAAATGCTTGTATGGAGGTTAGAATTTGCTAAGTGTCAAGAGGGGAGAAGGATTCCCACAGGTCACACTCAGAAAAAACAAGTTAACACAACATATATGGAGAGAAGATCCACAAAACATACACCTATGATGACGGTAAAGAAACATACACAACATGCATAAGTTGAAGGAAGGCAAAAATGTAATTTCAATTCATTCAAAGGCCAAAAGCCAAACTTATAGTTGCAGAAATGCAAAAATAATTACAAGTCATCAAGAGAAGAGAAAGAGCATAGGAAATCTCAAGGCAGTAGGGAGAGAATCCTTTATAATGAGGCTTAACAACCTTTATATAGAAAAATGGTTACAAGGGTGATCACGACCCCTGTATGTCAGTCTCGGAGTGCAGGGAAGTGCATGCACTTGACTTGTACATGCAAGCAACCTAGCCATACTCACAAAAGGCAACTCTGAGAAGGTGGATTGATTGACCTTCCAAAGTCAGAGTGTGCAGATATGACATAAGTCATTGCAACAAGCATGGCCCCGTACGTCCCCTGATGAAAATCCTGCCAAAAACATTAAATGCACCCTTGTGGCTCCACAAAAGAAAGTGTATAAGTCACAAAAGTTGTCGGAGAATTTAAAGCCTTGAGTGTCAATCACACCATCCATAAGTGTTGCAAGCCGGAAGTAGTTTGGAAGACTTCAGAGACTTGGGTCACCGAAGTTGGAGGAACTTCAGAGACTTGGGTCACCGAAGTTGGGAAGACTTAGCAACTTGGGAACTTCGGGGTTCCGAAGTTCCTGGGTAGAAGAACTAGGAACTTGGGAACTTGGGGGTTTTGGGGGTGAAGAACTTAGGAACTTGGGAACCTGTGGGTTCCGAAGTTCCGGGGTAGAAGAAATAGGAACTTGGGGGTTCCAGACTTCCAGGGTTGAAGACTTAGGAACTTGGGAACTTGGGGGTTCCAGAGTTCTGGGGTTCAAGACTTAGGAACTTGGGAACCTGGGGGTTCCGGGGTTGAAGACTTAGTAACTTGGGAACTTGGGGGTTCCGGAGTTTCGGGGTTGAAGACTTAGGAACTTGGGACCTGGGGGTTCAGGAGTTCCAGGGTAGAAGAACTAGGAACTTGGGAACTTGGGGGTTTCAGAGTTCCGGGGTTGAAGACTTAGGAATTTGGGAACCTGGGAGTTTCGGAGTTCTGGGGTAGAATAACTAGGAACTTGGGAACTTGGGGGTTTTGGAGTTCCAGGGTTGAAGACTTAGGAACTTGGGAACTTGGGGGTTTTGGAGTTCCGGGGTAGAAGACTTAGGAACTTGGGAACCTGGGGGTTCCGGAGTTCCGGGGTTGAAGAACTAGGAAATTGGGAACTTGGGAGTTCCGGAGTTGAAGACTTAGGAACTTGGGAACTTGGAGGTTCCAAAGTTCTGGGTTTGAGTAATTGGGAACTTGGGAAATTGGGGGTTCCAGAGTTTTGGGGTTGAAGAAAAAAATTAGGAACTTCAAAGACCTGGGTCACCAAAGTTGGGAACACATCGGAGACCTGGGTCACCAAAGTTGGGAAGACTTGTTAACTTGGGGGTTTCGGAGTTCCAGGGAAAGAGAATAAGAGACCAAGGAAGGGAACTTCTGAACCTCCGGGTTCCAGAGTTTCGGGAAAGAGAGAGGAAGAGAAGGCATAGGAAAGGAACTTTTGACAAGACAACACTTCATACTTCATGATTCCATCATCTTCTCTTGATCAACTAAGGCATCGCTGGTCCATGGATCGTATCTCTAATCTGTTCTCACTGATGGGCCAAGGGTGTCATAAAATGACAACATTGACCTTAGTTGCTTTTGCCTTCACCTCCTTTACATCTTCTCTGACTCAGTTTCTTCATCATCTACATTAACAAATCTTACTTGTTTCCTCTTTTTCTCTGCTTCACTGGATGACTTGCCTGATGGTTTAGGTTTGCTTTTAGGCTTTGCAGGACGGGAGGAGGGAGCAACACTTCTTGATTGCCTTGGCTTAGGAGTAGATGCTTTCCATTTATCCTTCTTCTTCTTGATAGTCTGTTCTTCGGAGAGGATGTTCCTCTCTCTTTCTTTCCAGATTGCCTCTTTAGAAATTTCTATGCTTTCTGCATAGGCTTCAACTTCTTTCCTGGCCTTCTTCTAAATCACCAGTTTCTTAAACTATTGATGCAACCTCAAGCTTGATTCTTTTTATGTTCCAAATCTCTCCTCATTAGGATGAATTGATTTACTCAACAAGTGTTTTGCATAGAGTTCCAATAATTGCTCTTCAACTTCATATCCCATAGGTAGAATCCATGAAGTTCTTGCTTCTATTGCCTCCATCAAGCACTGATGTGTGTCAACCATAAAACAAATTGTGTCTTGATACTTCTCTATAATTGACTTAGGAATCCTTTCCCTCTTATGCATTTCCTTCTGGAAATTCTTGAAATAGCCCCATAAATTTGTATTTCAGACCTTAAAGTCACCATAATTGTACAAATATTCTCTGATTTGAACTCCTACTAGTCTGTCAAAGGCCCATTGTACCTGCCCAACTCCTGGTACTTCATTCATAAAGTAGAAAAACAAACATAGGAGAAGAGTTCCATACTTGAAAGGATATTTCTTGTTCTCTTTTATCTTCTTCAGATTCTTTATCAGCTCACTCTGGATCAGTTCATAGAGATCATACTTCTTGTTTTCTCTCATCATCTCATAAGCGACATGTATTGCAGTTCCAAAAACAAAATTTTCCTTGTTGGAGTAGTAAATCTTGTAACCAATCACCATAGCAGCAATTTTCATGTCATGCTCCAAGATATCATTGATTGTCATTGCTCGTTTGTCAAATTTCAATCCGGTTGCATTTGTCACAATATCATTCTTCATAGTCTTCAATGATGGCAACTCTCTAGATGAACATAAACCAGTAACAACTCTAATTGCATTCTTCATGATCTTACGGGGCTTGTTTAGTGGCATGAATTCGTCATGCATTCTTCTTAATACATACTAGACCCATTCAAGTTCTTCAAACATCGGGAATCTTACATACCGTGCGAAACCCTTGTCTTCTAACCCTCAAAATTCCGATTTCAACATTGAACTCCTATTAGACAGCTGATTATTGTAAAAATTTAGCATGTGTGAGCTTCCCAAGTCCTCAACAGGACAATGGGTGTAAACCTTAACATCTTCAATTTGCAAGACAACATAGGGAATGGATGAAAATGCACTCTTTGGATCATCTTCTATGGAGATAAATGAATGATGTTTGAAATTTAGTTGAGCACGCTAAGTGATATCAACAACAAGAGGGGTAGCAATACCAGATACAACCATTTTAGAAATTTAAGACTTCCAAGTTAAAAAGTTCTAGCGATAAATACCTTGACCACCGAATTAGGGTTTCTTGCCAAAATGCCCGAGAAATCTTCTTTCACGCTTCAATCGCTGAAAATTCTTCTTGCAGAGCTCTTCAAAATTCTTCTCTTCAAATGCAAAGTAAGAAATAAAGTGGTAAAATCAATTTTTATCCTCTGCATGCCTAAAGTTTAGGTATAATAAATGCACTTTTCCCTAATACTTCCAGATACTCTATATTTTCAAAAAAATATCTTCGGATCTTCAAATCCTCTCAAATTCTTCTAGAAATTCTTCAAACAGATATATAATCATCAAATATCACTTCTGCAACCTGCTGGAATCAGGCATAGATCTCAAAAAGGGGGTTTGTAATATTTTCATGATAGCTTCCCCCAAGTTGGATGCCTTAGTTCAATTATCGAATGTAGTTCCAGCACCAGAATCGGGTGCGGATCCACCTCTTGCTTCAGAATCACTCTTTTTAACCAAAATCTTTTTCATCTGATCTCTAATCTCTTCAAATTTCACTTTTCCCTTCTCATCTGCCTTCACATTATTATTCTTGTCTTTTAGACCTCTTCTATTCATGTTTTTGCTTCTGCAATACTTAGCAATGTGACCAAATTTGTTGCAAGCATAGAAAATAAAATTTTCTTGTCTAGTCCTGAAGTTCATTTGGTTTCCTCTTGATTTGCATTGATTAGCAACATGTCCAAACCTACCACATGCATAACATCTGACATTTCTCCTATTTTGAAAGTTGTTCATCACACTTCTGCATTCATTTGACTTATGATCATATTTATTGCATTTAAAATATTGATCGGAGAAAGGTGGACCATTATTATTCTATTTTTGCATTGACTAGCCATATGACCAAATTTATTGCAACCAAAATAGTTACCATTGAACTTTAGGTTACCTTACCGGAGGCCTTGTTGAATTGTTCTTCTGTTGTGCTGATTTGCAACTTTCACCTTTCTCAAATCCAAGACCTCTTGTGTCATTAGCATTCTTTTGGCTTTCAAGCATCTCATCAAGCTTGGCTAAGCTGATCCAGAACTTCTCCTTGTACTCATTTGCAACATCAAGATCATATCTAAGAAGAATGATTTGCATTTCAAGATCTTCCTCATGTTGTTTGGAGTCTTGCAAGTCAAGCTTCAGTTTTCCATTCTCATTCGCGAGTCTGCAACATTCATCAGATTTGTCTTTTAGTAATTGAGCAAGATTTTCCTCATTCTTCTTCCTTTCCTCAATCTCCTTGGTCAATATCATCACAATGGCTTCGATCTCATTCTTTTGGACAACATTAGCTCTAGCAAGCCTCTCACATTCTTCTATCTTCTCCTTCAAGTCTTCTTCATCAATGATTTGG
Organism: Cryptomeria japonica; assembly: GCF_030272615.1. Lineage (NCBI taxonomy): Eukaryota > Viridiplantae > Streptophyta > Pinopsida > Cupressales > Cupressaceae > Cryptomeria > Cryptomeria japonica. The sequence continues at coordinate 10,234,758 of NC_081410.1, forward strand.
CTTTATTTCTCCTTTAACTTATCAACAAGTTCCTTTCTCTTTTCCCTTGACTTCTTTAGTTGATCTTTCAATGATCCCATGAAGTTCTCAGCACCCCTAAGGTTTACTTTCACTTGTCAGACCTTAGCTTGTGATTGATCAAGATTTTGAAGTGCAACAAGAAGTTGTTGTCTAAGACTACCGAAATCCATTTCTTCACCTTCCCAGATCCTCCTTAATTTGTTAGGCTTCTTCCGAGGAACTAGGCTCTGATACCAATTGTTGGAATCAAGCAACATTGAGAGGGGGGGTGAATCAACGTTCTGCAATTTTTAACATTTTTAATCTGATTATGCAACCACTTAATGCAACTGAACAAAAAAAAGATGCAAACACATAAAACAAATATCAACCACACCATAACACTAGGATTTATACATGGAAAACCTAGTTAAGTGAAAAACCACGGTGGAATTGAGACCCACAATATTAATATATTCTGTTAGAAGTATAGAAATATTACATAAGGGGAATGCACATGCACTCAGGCACACTGCCTAGAGCTCATTGCTCAAATTACAATAAGGGCTACAACTCGGAAGGCTCACCGCCTTACAAAATGATTACAAAGGATATTTGGAATATCTAAACTGATAAACAACACTTGCAAATGCCAAAATATAGTTCCGGTTAAGCACAAAATATTCAAGCTTACTCTGCTCTGCTACATTGCTCTGTTCTGATATTTTGCATTACAACGGAGCACAAATCCTTCAATCACGCACGTGAAAATACACACAATTTCTCACAACCACTTTCCACACAACTACGAATATAAAAAAAATCATATCAATCGCTCTTTTATATCCGCAACATCAAATTAGATTTTTTACATATCGGCCCAAAAACGTATAACACACAAATGAAATGTGTATACCAAGTCAGCTCAATCCAATCCAAAAAAATCATGCAGACAAAAACAAATTGTCCACATGCTTCCCACATGTTGGCTTAACATCCTCGAACACACAAATAACCATCAAAATTACTCTCCATGATCCGCACAATGAATACCCACACGTTATTGCTGATGAACACTGTTCTAATCAAAAACCTATATACCAAACCTTCCAACTCACTCAAGAATCATCATCGGAGGCCACAAACCTGGAACAAGGTAGATTACATATCCATAATGCTTCTTTGAGATCCGCAATACCAAATACTCAATACAACTGAACTGCCAACCAAATTACTGTACATTAACAAATGTTTTGTTTTTGTTGGAAATGTGCCTCTAATTCATTTGACATGTTTGGGTTGATCGGGCTAGCCTACATTGATGGAACAACAGAGTGGAAGACTGCATCGGAGTTGTGTCGATGATCCGATGGAGCAATCTTAGGCGGTTCGAGTTGACATCAGCTATCGGGGGTTCTGGTCTGGAGTTAAGCCAATACCTGATGAAGTCGCCTTAGGCAATCGAGTCGATATCGACTATCGGGTTAATATGTTGAAGGCTACGTTGAAGTCTCGATAAGTCCGTCTTGTTCTGTCTCGGAGTGTTTCGCTCATCGGGATAGCATTTTTGGGCTTGATCCAATGAGCCGATGAGACCGCTCTCTGTTATCGGAGATCAGAGTAACCTCACAGTGCTTGTGTCGATGTCCCGATGAGACCACCTTAGGTTATCAGGATAACATTGCATGTCGGGTTAACTGCGTAGGGTTGGTGCCAATGTCCCAATGAGGTCTGCTCTTGTCTATCGGAGATTGAGATAACATCTTACATGCCTTACTGATGACCCGATGGAGTCGCCTTCGACGATCGGGTATCATTGGACGATTGACTTTACTATTTGAAAGCTATATTGATGGTTGATGGAGCGGAGACCGGCTGTGGGAGCGAGATCGAACCGAGATCCAAAAAGGTTAACTCTCGGACACTAAGGATGTGACTGTCAGTGTATTTGAATATGAACCGACCCGACTCCTTGCTGCATGTGGGATAATTGATTTTCCATGAATGCAGACCAACGCAGGTAGACGGTTAGACTTCAAGTCGTTGGTGCAGTTGCTCAGATGAACCGTTGACCAGTTTGGTATTTGAAGCCAAATGTGAACTTAGTGAAAGGTTAAAAGTTACGATAGCTATTGAGCGTTTCTGTAACCGTTGTGTGATCTGAGTGTTGTATGTTAATCTGGAACGGTTGTATGACAGAGTGAAGGAAGTCTACAGAATGGACTTTGTTCTATTGTTTTTGACATACTGTTAATAAAGTCGATTATTTGTTGCTGGTGGGTTTTTTCTCCCGTAAGGGTTTTCCCACGTTAACTTTGTGTGTTATATCTCTATGTTGTTTATTTGTGTATGCTCATGCTTGTTCCGAATTCTGTAAATGTTGAAAAAAATTGTATACACTAGTCTATTCTCCCCTGCAAATTGACATAAAGGAAGCGAATTTTCGCACTTGCTTTCCTTCCAGTTTTATCTCACCGGACCCCACCGGACCTCAATCTCTCTTCCGGTATGAATGAATCATGAACTACGGATTGAATATTTGACTCTAGTTGCCATCAATGACAACATCTGAACAACAATGCAGTATTTCTTGCCAACACACCAGTTGTAAGGAAGTACACTGAACCTTTGACCAAGATCAACAAATAGATTAAAGTGCCTACAATCTAACTAAGGCCAATGGAGAACTACTCACATTTGTCAAGACTACCAGATCATATTAAAATCAAGTGGATGTACTTGCGGTGTATGTGATAACAAGGTCCAACCATCAAACAAAAATCCAAGAAAATGATGTGAATATGTGATGCACCTCGTAGAGGAATCTGTCATCCTCAATAATACCCGATCATTAAATAATAGCAATACAAACTGGTCAATTATGCCACAAAATAAATGTTCCACACAAAATAGCGGTGACCAATTGATCGAACAAGCCAATAGACACTCAATCCAATGAGCCAATGAGCAATGCAGCCTAATAAAATGTAGACGGGTTGGAGAAGCAAGCAAACTCTACCGATGAAGAGCGAGCCAGTCTAATGGCCAAAAATGTTATGGGTTGTTAAGACAAGTTCAATCTTTCCAAGAATGAATACCAAATAATATGACTCTGGACAATACTCATCCACATCATGGGCTAGCAAAGAAGATTTTTAGACTGCTACGAAGACAAAATAACCTGGCCACAAATGTTAATTACAGCAAAACCACAGAGAAACCATGGCCAATGATGTGAAAATGCTGGTAAAGTTAAGATAAAAGGCATGATGATATCATTCCTTTTGGCTCAATGTAGACCCTGCAAACTTCACGAGAACACAAATCTAATCAATCAATATCTTGTGGCCAGTTGTTGCTAATAACACTAAATGAAAAAATGCACTGTATAATGATGGATCTGGGAACACCAATCTCTTTCAAACAAGACACGACGTGATGAAGGCCACCCAAACTAAGGGAACTCTTAAAACAACAGAAGATGCTTAGCAGAGAATGAGAACTGATCAAATACATCACCAAATGAGATAAAATATATTGAGTTGAGATGAATACTAATGTACAATAGCATTGCTTAAATAGGCCAGAGTAAAAGAGGTGAGAGCAAGAGACTGATCAAATACATCACCAAATGAGATAAAATATATTGAGTTGAGATGAATCCTAATGTAGGATAGCATTGCTTAAATAGGAAAGAGCAAAAGAGGTGAGAGCACATGAAATGGCATGTGTTTCAATCATATGGGAGGGTAGGTAGAAATCAACTCCCTAGCTATAAATATTAATGCATTTAAGAAATATTAAATGACAACTAAATATTGATGCCTAAAGATATTAAATGTCCAAGTTGGATTTAATCAACTATAAATGTAAAATACATTTACTCTAACATCCAAGGGTTGAGTGCCAACGAGCCAAAATTTGGTTCCCTATGCCCAAATTGGATTCTTTTCAAAACTGATATAACTTTTTGCTAGGGAGTTGGTCTTTTGGAAAGGAGATATCATTGGAAAGATGGTTCCACCAACTTTGTAGTGGTGTAGGTTATTTTTTCTAGATTTTGTTATTTGATAGCATTTATTGTAACTTAAAGTTATATTTTCCATTTTGGACATTTGAGCTCATAAATTTTTGCCATGATCTTTGATTTTTGTGATTCTTGTGGCGTTGCAAAGGTATTGAGAAGATTTATCATAGTGCTCATGCACTTTTTCTTAATTCAATCCCAAATATTATTTATTATGTTTTTTATCGGATGACATATTGACTGAGACATCCTGCTTCCTAGAGAGGTTCTATTTTTTTTTCAAAGGCTTCATTTGCACCATTTATTGTATTTGGGAGTTTCTATATTCATGTGATGGTTCTATCTTTGTCATTTAATTTTTTTATCATATGTAGTTTATAATGAATTTCTTATTTCATCTTTATTGATCATCATGAAGAGGGGGAATTATAAACAAGAGTGAATTGGCAAAATGGCTTGCATAATAATGCATTGATTGAATATGAAATGCAGAATGAGAGGACTTCCTTATTAGGAAAATTATGATGAGGTATGTAAAAGTACCCATGATACAAATACTAAAATTCCTATCTATAACTAAAAGTTAATGAGTTGAATATGACCCTATTATAACTAACTTCTAGATAATGACACCTAGGACCTAAGTTAACTCAACACGTGAATAGGTTCCCACTAATGACTAGTTAGGTAATAACCTCATTCACACTAACACCCCCCTTAAGTGCAACGTAGGGAGATGAAATGACTATGTAAATGATGCAAAATGCAATATAATGATGCAATATGCAATATGGGTCTCACAACAAGGCCATGATGTGTAGACATCTAAAAATGGTCAACGCTTGCGGAATCGTACTTTAACATTGGCGCATAGCCTCATTTTAGAGTTTTTGTGTCGCATTAACATTTCTCCTATGTCACGCACTTGGTCTTTATCATTTGCGAGCATCGAGTCTTTCTTCTGCATTCTTCATTTTTCTCGCTTTTGAATTTGGTCTTGCCGATAACAATCTTTAATCATGATTTTGGTCGATCTTGTCAATCTCTTATCAACTTGTCAATCTCGTCATTTTACGATCGATTTGTCATCGATCCTTGTCCTCTTCAATCATGTCAATTTGGATCAATTTGTCATTGTTCCTCGACGCATTTATCAATCAAATCATTTATCAATTCAAAATCATGATCGAATCAATATCAACTATCCTTTGTCAAGACCTAATTGTCATCCCCGCATTGCTAATTCACCTTCTAGGGTTTCGTGATTTAGTCATTTAACCTTGCTTATCATTTTCTTCCTTTAGGATTAATAAATTACTTATTTATCCTAAGTCTTCTCATTACAATTAAATCTTCATTTAATTGGCTAATTATTCCTCTTTGTGAATTAATTAATAAATGACAAATTATTAATTAATTTACCTAATTTCTAATTTGCATCAATTTCCTAATTTCCAAGTCATCATTTCTAACTTAATTTTCTAATTTCTTAATTCCTAATTTCAATTCTCTCCTATTTTTCTCCTAATTTCATGGGAATGACATAGAAATTTGTCATAATTTGTCATAATTGACAATCAATCAATTCTTGACATAGAAATTTGTCATAAATTGTCATAAATTCTTGACATAGAAATTTGTCATAAATTGTCATAAATCCTTGCATAGCAATTTGTCATAGACATGTCATAATTTTGCTATTCTTGATTTGAATTTCCATTCGAATCACTATCATGCTAATTTGTTCATCTCTCCAATTCTTCTATAAATTGGATGATCTTCATCAATCAAGGCTAATTGGTAATTGCTAATCAGATTATCAAATTTCTAATCAATCACGCTTCGAGTACTTTTGAGCAATTTTCTTACCTACTTGCTTTCAATCATGTATGTGCACTTGTAGGTGAGATCCACAACCAAACTATTTGAAGAGGAAAGAAGAACAATGGAGCCGCATGAAGGAAGCATTCATACCCACATATGGTTTGCATAGTATTTACTTTGAATGTTTTATCTTTATGTCTTTATTGAGTGTGTTTTAGGATAGATCATTACATTTGAGCTTTCGTGATTGGGCTAGATTAGTATTTTGATTTGCATGTGATGATTTCTAATTTCCTAATATGAAATGCAGAATGAGAGGACTTCCTTATTAGGAAAATTATGATGAGGTATGTAAAAGTACCCATGATACAAATACTAAAATTCCTATCTATAACTAAAAGTTAATGAGTTGAATATGACCCTATTATAACTAACTTCTAGATAATGACACCTAGGACCTACGTTAACTCAACACGTGAATAGGTTCCCACTAATGACTAGTTAGGTAATAACCTCATTCACACTAACACCCCCCTTAAGTGCAACGTAGGGAGATGAAATGACTATGTAAATGATGCAAAATGCAATATAATGATGCAATATGCAATATGGGTCTCACAACAAGGCCATGATGTTACATACCCATGTACAAATGATCTCTCATAAATGAAGAAAAGGAGAAAACCTAGTAGGACAAAACTCCTCTCCAAAAGAGAAAATGGAAAATAGATCATATAGTAGTGAATGAGTGATGTATGGAGGTCTCATCAATATTATTTTCTTCCTTCATGAAAGATCTATAAAATGATTCACATACACACTACAAATATGTTAAATATTTTTGATGCGTAAGGGTTTTGAAATTTTTGTATGATCATCAAAAAGAGAATCCCAAGTCCCAATGAATTAAAAAAAATAGGGAAGCCATTAAAGCTTTGTATAAGTTGTTGTTTCATAAAATGTTTGAACCTTCGTAAAAGGGTTTACAAGTAGCATACACTTGTGTTGCACTTGATCCTTGTTGTTCCACTTAACCTTTTTCTTCTATTGGACAAAGTAAGAAAGATCACAATGAAGATCATATTAGAGTATAAGACAAGAGTTGTTAAAACATGAGATATCTCTATTACCTTATATTATTTAGGATAATTAGTGATAGTTAATAATCATCATGATAATGTCATGATAGTCCAAGTAAGGCTACCATGTGGAATCTATTAGGAAAGTAACAAGAAGAAAGAGAAATCCAACAAATTGAAGATCACTTGAAGTCTCAAGCCACTTCAAGGTTGAGGTTGGTGTCAAGAGTGATGCTACTATCTATAAAGGATAATACACAATCCAAAAGTCATGGGAAGACAATCACAAATGTACAATCATAAATAAAGAATGCACAAGTTTGTTGGGGATCATAATTTTCAAATCATGTGTAAAAATGCCTCAAGAATAATCATATAGGTGCATTACAATATAAGTCAAGTGATATGTTTTGATAATACCACACTAATACATTTGGCCTAAAATTCCGACAGAGAAGGTATATTATGAACAAATTTGTTTTTTTTGAAAAATTACCCGCATTCGTCGGAATTCTGACGATAATTCAATATATGTTTTCGACAGAGAAGGAATTGGCAATGAACTTTGTGCTTTTTTTCAAAAAGTGCCCGTGTTCGTCGAAATTCCGGCGACAGCGGGCATTACTTAAAAAAACAACAAAAGACCAAGACATTTCAAATCATTTTCGCGGACTCTTCCCATTCTCACGTTGCCGCCCCAACAATGTACTCTCGCCCAGAGTAAGCGTGAACCGTGAACCGTGAACCGTGAACCATGAACCATTTTGACCGATTAATGCCAGCTCCAAGCATTCTCAGCTCATGGAATAGGGTTTGCGAAAATGGGAGCAATGTCGGCTCATGCAGGAATCGGGCAGGTGTAAAGCTCTGTCAACATCCTCTGGCCTATGCGAAAATGGGAGCAATGTGATCGGCTCATAGAATTGGCAATGCTCCCGAGTATGAATCATATATCGTATGGATCGACATCCTTTTTGGGGATTTTTTTTTTCTTCAAAAAACAGTTCATATGTTTTGTTTTATGCTCCCACATTTTGCAGACATATCTACCAGGGCATTCACAACTACAACATCTGAAAATCTCCCTTAATGTTTCGATTGATGGCCAGACCCTATTCCAAGGTTCCAATCTTGGATGTGTACGAAGAGGGTGCTGGCAATGGTTGTGGATTTTGGTTGTACACCTACCATGTGCATTTTCCTTAAGGTTTCAAAAAGATTTTCAACAAATCTACTTTTTGTATATCGTGCATTCCATGAGACGCCATTTTTGTGAGGAATTTTAGCAGTTTGAATTCCTTGTTCATGTCTTCACAGTATTGAAAGTTTCTAAAGCATTTTAAAAGGTCTATTTTGTGCAATCCCAACGATCATTGTGTTCGACTAAAGACCAATAGGCTTCATTCCCCTTCTTTAATTCATTCATTAGTATCAGTCACCCATCTATTTTGCACCTGCAGATAGTGATGTTTTTGATTCTCCATTTGCCTGGGCGTAGGCGTAAAGCTCTGTCAACATCCCCCAGCCCATGCGAAAATGGGAGCTTTGAAATGGCACGCCGACTGTTTGACAGACTGCCTCACAAAAATTGGAATTTTTTGAACAAGGTATGAACATCTATCATAGGATAAATAATAGAGGAATTTTGTTACATGTTGTAGCTACAATTGCCAGGGTACATGTTTTAAAGATGTTTTATATCATAGAATCAACATTCTAATGGCTATTTATTTTTTAAAATTTGGATATCGTATTCCCAACCGATGTCTATTTTCATGAAACTATTCCTTTAGGCAAGCAAAAAAAGCCTGAAAAAACTACACAAGGCTTAAACCATTATTCATAGCCCCTAGAAAATCTCTTCATTACCGAAAAAACCTATTCATCCTTGAAAACATTATTCACACCTAAAACATTGTCCATGCCTAAGACATTAATCGCAACATCAAATAATATTCATAGTGTAAATAAACACTATTCATGTTTAAACAATTGTTCATAGATTCATTTAACCTCAAAAATTACTCTATAAGCTCTTGAGTCCAAATTTGTTGTTCTCTATATGAATTATGGGGTTTGAAATCTATTTAGTATGATTGTGTAATATCCCTTGTCCAATGATGACTAAAAAACAAGGAATATTGGCTATCAAATCTGCAAGAGTCCTCAAAAAATGGGCGTATGATGATGCAACCTCAAATTCCTCTTATTTCATATCTAAATCAAACAAATGTCTCATTGACAGTCATAAATACATGTTATAGGCAGCTAATGTAAAATTACATGGACTGTCACAATAATGAAGCAAAATCAAACTTCACTAGATTATTGACATTTCATCAAACATGTCATGCAACCTCTGAAAACATATTAAAGCTACAAGCCCATTCAAATCTTATTATAAACCAGTTCCAATGCAATCATAGGATCTTTACATAGGCTGACTACCAAGAGATATGCTACTGATTTTTTGAAGACATTAGACAGTCACTAACTGAAACATATATCTCAAAATTACAATGAAAGAAGAGGTTTGAAGAATTTGATTAAGCTATGCCCCAGTCTGGCGATGTAAACACCAACATTACTCATCCAAAATAAAGCCATGTTAGAGTTATGATCTTCAATACTTTCTCTTAGACAAGAGATAAAATTAAAAAATCACATGATTACTACAATAAATTTATTTTCTTATTAAAAATATAAATAATTCCATTAGATATATATTCCACATAAAGAAAAGAAATGATGAAAATCATTTGTGTCTTAAATAATTAGATCAACAACTAAAAATGGGAAAATAATATCCCAATTATGACTCCCTAATTAGTATAAGATACTATTTCCAATATTATACTAAGGATAAATATTCAAAAAGTATAATAATTACACTAATACATATATCACTCTCACACCTTCCTTAATTTGATATAAGGTCCCTCTATCCAAATATGAAGTCTCAAGGGAGTTGTATGTGTCAATTATTCAAGCTTCTTCTAAATCTATTCCAACCTCTTCTTCCAACACATGTCTTGATGATGGTTGAGGATCTTTAAACTTTGAAAATATGAATGAACACACTCCTCTAGACATGATTTAAACACCACATTTAATTATACACATGGATGCAATGGACATGATTTAGGATGTGTGCAATGAAGTGTGGAGGTTCATGAAAAATATACATTACATTTTTCTAAAGAAGATGAATGTCATGATTTGGAGATTAAAATTCAACAACTTATTGTAGTTCTAGTAACATTTAAATAATAGGTGACAATGAGTTATACACTCATCATATCCCTTCTAAATGACATTTATAACCTATTATGTTTTTATCTTGCAATATGACATCGGTAGCTTAATTACCTATTAGGGGCTCATTGTCATTCATGGTACTACAATTTCATGTGCAATCATACTTGGGAGGCAACGTAATAGCCTAGTTCTTCTCATCTCTACATTGTGGAGCAAGAATAATAGTTGTCAATTTTTCCTCTTTTTTAAGGATCCACTTTACCTTTGTTGATTTTTATCTTTTATAACTTGATATTCTTTCTTGCATAGAATTGTCCTCAATCCGCATTCTCTCCTTGCTTGGACATGTGTGTTCCTTAATTAGGACCTCTTTCATTGTTTTGTAGGTAAATAAACAAATACATCGACCTCTCCTCTCTACTTATACACAAAATGGCTAATTGAAACCACTTCATATACACAAAATGTCTCCTTGCATTGATCGAGCCTCAAAAATGTGACACCCTTGTTCAACAAGGGTTGATACTCTACAACATGATGCCTATCATTCATGAGCTCAAGGTGGTTGCTTTCTGTAGGATTTTGCCAAGATCAAGGGCACAATGAAAAGCATAAAAGAGACAATAGAATGACAAGAACAAACTGTATTCTCATCAATATGCAAATGATCAACTGGATTAACCAATACAATGAATAGAGGCCTGCATATATAGGCAAGGCCATATGGATGTATGAGCACACAAATATGACATGTTGCTCAATGAGAAACAAGGGTAGGTAAGAAATACTAAGGGTAGGTAGGAGAAACAATATAATATTCCACAAGAGGTGGATGACCCACCGAATGTGGAGTGTAATAGCAAAATAAGACCACAAAAGGTAGAATTTCTCCTACAAGCTCTATCCCTATGTGCACACTTCCCTAAGTGTCTCAAATCCAAACTACGAAGAGATGCATTATCCTAAGTTAACTTAAGTAAGTGTAATAATATCCAAAATGAATATTTATTTACACCAACACCCCCCCTTAAGTGCAGCTTAGGGGAATGAAGACTCAAGTCAACAATGCAAGATGGGTCCCGGCTACTAGGCCATGATAGGTACCCATGTACAATATGCAAATGCAAGCAAAACTATGCAATGCAATCTCTCACAAACGGAGAAAGGAAGAAAACCCAGTGGGAAAAAAAACTCCCCCCCAAAAGAGAGATGAATGTACAAAAGACTCTCAAAGAAGAAGGACAAAACCTCAAAGAGGAAAAAGTCCCCCCCATAAGCGAGGAAGGAGAAGTTAGCTGACCTGCCCTAATGACACATCCCGTACGCAACTGCTGGCACTTACTCTCGGTGAAAGGTTTGGTGAATATGTCAGCAACCTGCTCTGCGGTAGGACAAAACTACAAATCAATGACCTGCTCCTAGATGAGCTCTCGGATATAGTGCATATGAATCTCGATGTGCTTGGTCTGCTGGTGCTAGACCAGGTTCTTCAAGATCGCAATAGCACTCTGATTGTCGCAATGTAGAACTGTCAGCCGTGGAGTGGTGAATCCAAACTTTGTGAGAATCTGCTGGAGCCAAATGGTCTCAGTCGCTGCGTTAATAGCACCTCGATACTCAGCCTCAGTCAAAGAGAGAGAAATAGCATGTTGCTTCTTGCTCTGCCAACAAATGGGGCCCGAACCAAGGTGAAAACTGTAACCAGAAGTAGACTTATGATCAACTAGATCGCCAGCCCAATCGGAGTCTGTGTAACCAAATAAGAGAAGTCCTGTGCCTACTGCATAGTGAATCCCATAGTGATGTGTACCCTGGATGTAATGAAGGATGCATTTGGCGGCTTTCCAATGAAGCTCATGGGGTTCCTGCATGAAGCGGGAAACCATGCCAACTGCAAATGAAATATCAGGGCGTGTATGAGTCAAGTAGATGAGACTACCCACAAGCTGATGATACAAAGTGGCATCAACTGGTGGAGAAGAACACTGAGCCTCAAGCTTGACTCTTGAAAGAAAGGGAGTCGGAGCAGGCTTACAATCAGCCATATGAAAGCGTGGAAGTAGATCAAGAGCATACTTGGGCTGTGATAGAGTAATCCCAGAAGGTGACTGTGAAATCTCTATCCCGAGAAAGTAGTGCAAAAGACCCAAGTCAGTCATAGCAAATCTGTCATGCAAAGTAGATTTGACCCTACTAATAATGGATGAAGTACTCCCTGTAATGATCAAGTCATCAACATAGAGCACAAGTATCAAGTGAGAGTCATCCTGTCGCAAAATGTAGACATTCGGATCGGAATGACACCTGGTGAATCCTGCAGAGAGAAGAAAGGAATCCATCTTGGCGTACCATGCCCTGGGGGCCTACTTAAGGCCATAGAGAGATTTCCTTAGTCTGCAAACCAAGGAAGTATCCTGGATGAAACCCTGTGGCTGCTCCATATAAATCTCCTCATCAAGATCACCATGAAGAAAAGCACTCTTCACATCCATCTGATGTACAGCCCAACCATGAGCTATAGTAATAGCAAGTGTCAAACAAATGGAGTTCATCTTGGCTACAAGTGCAAAGGTCTCAGTATAGTCAACACCTGCAACCTGGGAGAAACCTTTCGCAACAAGCCGAGCCTTATACTTATCCACACTACCATCCACTGCAAACTTGGTCTGATAGATCCACTTACATCGAACCATCTTTCTCCCCTTAGGAAGATGGACTAAATCCCATGTGTTGTTCCTCATCAAGGAACTATACTCTTCCTCCATAGCTTGGTCCCACTCAGGAACCCTTGATGCTTCCCTAAATGTCTATGGATCGGAAGCGGTAGCAATGAATGCATGTGGAAGATCCTGATGTTGTGATTCGAGTTCTTCATGTATCTGAACTATCTCCAACAAGAGAACCTACGGACTCAAGTGTCTATCAACCCCAATGAGGTCTAGGTGGAGGGGGAGAACGAGGCTCCTCAACTGCAAGTGGACCCTGCAGAGGTGTAACCCTGCAAGCCGGAGTTGAGGGAGTCTCATCATATGAATCACTAACATCACTATCCACAATGGAGGAAGGTGGAGGAAGTGGAGAGGCTAAGCTAGGAGAGCTTTCCTCAAAGTGAACACTCCTCTCAATGAATACCTCATGTGTCTTTGGATCCATCAATCTGTATGCCTTAACACCCTCAGGATATCCAACAAATATGCAAGGCCGACTTTGAGGTTCCAATGCCTTGCATTTTTGTGGAGGAATGCGAGCCCATGCTGGACACCCAAAGACTCTGAAATGTCTCACAATCGGTTTCCTACTAGCCTAAGCTTCAAAAGGAGTAATACCTTGCAAATCTTTGTGAGGAACCCGATTCTGGATGTATGTGGCACAACTGATAGCCTCTGCCCAAAAGGCGGGATCAAGAGAACGTGCATGTATCATACAGCTAGCCATTTCTTTGAGAGTTCTATTCTTGCGTTCTGCAACCCTGTTCTATTGTGGAGTGTATGCTACAAAATGCTGAAGATCAATCCCCTCAAATGTACAAAAATCCTCAAGTCTTTTGTTCACATATTCCCTTCCATTATATGTGCGAAGAATCTTGACCACTTTCCCTGATTGCTTCTCCACACGAGTCTTGAAGTCCTGAAATCTATCAAATACTTCACTCTTATGAATGAGAAAGTAGACCCAAGTGAAGCGGGAGTGGTCATCAATGAAGGTAAGAACATAGCGGGCCTTACTAAATGAAGGTGCTGGAAATGGACCTGCTACATCGCTGTGAACAAGTTGAAGAACTTCCAAAGCTCTCCAAGTTTTCCCTTTATCAAACTTCTCTTCAGGATGCTTGCCCATGGAACAACCTGAACATACACCCTCGGAAAAACTGATTCGAGGTAGACCTGTGACCATGTCTTTAGTGCTTAGCTGCTGAAGATAGTGGTAGTTGAGGTGACCAAACCACTCATGCCATAGCTTACTTTCTAAATTTGAATGAGTAAGAAAGGCCCTAGAAGGTGAACTTGGCACAAAGTGGGAAACTGAATCTGGTGTAAACTCAACCTTTTTCCCATTCCCATAGTGAGTGATTTGGTAGATGGAGAGAAGGTTGGTAGACAAGTTAGGAACATAGAGAACATTCTCAAATGTTCCATCATCCATGTCAACTGAACCTTTCCCTTCAACCTCTACTTGTGTGTCATCACCTATGTAAATGTGAGGTACCTTAGATGGCTCCAATGAAGAAAACTACTCCTTTGTAGAACCCATGTGATATGAGGCACCCGAGTCAAGTATCCATTGCTGTGAAGAACCTGTTGTAGCCACAAATGCTTGCCCTTTTCCCTTAGACTGTGAGGAAGAGGAAGGAGATGAATCCTTCTTTGTGTAGGCGGATGGAAAGTTGATGTTGTTTTTCTTAAGAAGATTGGTTAACTCATCAACTTGCTTTGTGTGGCATCGATGCTCATCATGACCATACTTCTTGCAATATGCACAAGTTGGTTTATCCTTCTTAGGTGGTGTTCCCTTCTTGGAAGAGGATGAAAAATCGCCTTGTGATGGAGAGGATGACTGCCCTTTTTCCTGGTGTAGCTTAGACTTAGATTGCTTCTTCTTCTTGTTGGAATCTTTGCCTTGACTTCCTTGATTCCCTTGATTTGCCACCAAAGCCTTGGACTTTGAAGACTCGAGAAACCCCATGTTCAACAACTTAGATTGTTCCAATATCAACATTTCTGTGAAAGCATCAAATGAAGGCATAACATAAGAAATCCCCACTCTCAAACGATGAGTTTGGAAGCTAGATACAAATGCTGCATATTCTGGTGCAAGCTTATCCAACAAGTTGAATATCAATTGAGCATCCTTTTTGTCAATTCCACAATCCTTAAGCTTTGCTCTTAGCTCATTTGCTTTGGTGACATAATCTTGGATTGTATCAAAACACTTGGGATCCAAGTTGGTGAGCTCATTGTCAATCTGATAGCCTCTGATTTCATCAACTTGTCCATACAATTTCTGAAACATATCCCAAGCCTCTTTGATTGTTTTACACTTCTCAATGTGAAAAATGAGGTCATCTGATACATACTTGTGTAAGGTTCCAAGAGCCATGCAATTCTTTGTGAGCCATTCTAATTGAGCAATTGGATCAGCCGTAGGATCAGGTGGTGCTGTTATTGTTCCATCTATGTAGTGTGTGAGACCCTTTTCCATTAGTTTACTCCATACTTTAATTTTCCATGATGCATAATTATGTGGAGTTAAAGGTGGAAATTTATTAGGACTCATTGCAACAAAAATGGAAAGAGCACAAAGAGAGGCACAATCACACAAGACACCCTCCCAAATTCACTCAATCAAAGAACCCCCCCCAAATGTGATGATTTTGGCACTTTATAAGTAGTACGTATACAATGGGCCACTTGCAAAAAATGGCAAAGTGGACTTCTGATTTACAATTTTACAACTACCTCAATAAGGCCAAAAGAGTCTCAAACTGATAATGCAAGAGATCTAACTAAGATCCAAGCAATTTACAAGTACCTAATAGGCCAAATAAGACCAATATCTGAAACTACAAATTCCACTCAAAATCTCTGAAATTTGATCATAGATTCTGAAAGTAGACAAAAAAAAAAAGCACTTTCAAAAAAAATGGCACCTGAAAAGGAGGTCGTATGAGCTCAAACAAGGCCTTTGAAGTTGCAGAATTGAGGATTGGATAGGTACAGCTGAGAGAATCCAAAATTTTTGAAAAACTTATGCACCAAAATAAAAAAATAACCACACCACTACAAAGATCATTTCAAAAAAAAATGCACCAAAAAAGGAGCAAAAATGAGCAAGATATGGCCTTTCAAAGTTGGACTGCAAAACTGAAAAGCCCAATGGAGAGGGGTTAAAATTTTTCAAAAAATGCTGATGTGGCGCTGACGTCAGAAAGTCACTATGTTAAATTTGACGGCCATATGACCGTCGCAAAACTTCGCCTCACTGCTGATTGGGCGTCCGTACTATACGGACTGCTGATTGGGTAGGTGACTGTGCAGGCCGTATCGTACGAATTTGCTGACATGCGCGATGACCTGGTGGCTTTGCACGGCGGGTGACGTGTCATATGGATGGCTATTTGAGAGCCACGTGGCGGGGTCCTGGAAGTCGACGGGGCTCCTGCGTGGCGGCTGGAGGTGACTGGATAGTCACCGCAGGTCTCTGCCGACGGAGTCGGTGTCCCAGCCGACGGGAGGGGGCTGCGGTCGCTGGAGGAGGAAGTCACGTGGACGGGACGGGATGGCCGACAATGGCGATGGGGACCTGCATGGGCGGCATCAGCAAGCGGGGCGCGAAGATGGGGAGGTACGGAGGCGGCAGCGGCGGGTGATGTGGGTCTGCGGCACCTGCAACACCTGCGACACACAGGTACGGTGTACGGGGGGGTCAAAATAGGTTGACTTTATAGTTGAAATTTATGGAAATGGCCTCCCGGATTCAACGGTGATGTCCAAATTGCTGTATGACGCCCCCAAAAAATGAAGATCCCCAAATCCAAAAATAGAAGCCTTCCACGATGTCTCCAAAAACCAATCAATGAAGCCCCAATAGCTCTGATACCATGTAGGATTTTGCCAAGATCAAGGGCACAATGAAAAGCATAAAAGAGACAATAGAATGATAAGAACAAACTGTATTCTCATCAATATGCAAATGATCAACTGGATTAACCAATACAATGAATAGAGGTCTGCATATATAGGCAAGGCCATATGGATGTATGAGCACACAAATATGACATGTGGCTCAATGAGAAACAAGGGTAGGTAAGAAATACTAAGGGTAGGTAGGAGAAATAATATAATATTCCACAAGAGGTGGATGACCCACTGAATGTGGAGTGTAATAGCAAAATAAGACCACAAAAGGTGGAATTTCTCCTACAAGCTCTATCCCTATGTGCACACTTCCCTAAGTGTCTCAAATCCAAACTGCGAAGAGATGCATTATCCTAAGTTAACTTAAGTGTAATAATATCCAAAATGAATATTTATTTACACCAACACTTTCATGCTCAATAAAAATATGATCAAAACTTTTTGTAGTTTCGCCACCATCATAATATCATTTTGTTATTGTTAACATCATACATCCTCATGCTACGCTGGCATTCATCGGGCTCTTCAATTTATTCATGTTTTATATGTTAGTGACTACCTTTAACTTATGAACCTTCAAATAAATCATCATAATGACCTTTATTCATTCTTTATATGTTAGTGACTACCTTTAACTTATGAACCTTCAAATGAACCTTCAAATAAATCATCATAATGACCTCAAATAAATCATCATAATGACTACCTTTAATTTTTTATTGTTCCACCCTACAATTTTGTATTTGAGGTATGTAAAATAGTTGCTCTATAGAGTTTTTTTATCTCTCTGCATTCTTTTGGTTGCCTTCTGTGAGATTCTGCCAAGATCAAGAGCTCAATGAAAAGTACAATAGAGACAAAATATAGGACAAGAATAAACTATATTCTCATCAATAGAAAATGATCAATCAAATCAAAATTACATATAATGTAGATGAGCCTGCTTATATAGGCAAGGCTAGGGATATGTGAGCACACAAACATAGCATGTGGCTCAATAAGAAACAAGGGTAGGTAGGAAATAGGTGTGGGTAGGTAGGAGAAATAAAATAATTGTTGGTATTTTTGATGTTTATGTTGTGATTGTCATTGATGGACACACACTTGTATTGAGATCCCCTTTATATGTATGAGCTCATGCTCAACCGGTATTTGTTCCAACCAGTATGTTGTATTCTAGTCTTTAGACTAGTGGTGATTTTGCAGAATGTGTTTCCCGGTCTAAAGCGGCATGCCGATCCCAAGCGGTTCGCAGATCACAAGTGGTATGAGGAAGCAAAGCGGCACAACACATTCTTACCAGTCTTCATTTTTGTCAAACTGACAACCGACATTTTGTATGAACCAGTAATACTTTGTGATGAGTTACCAACCAGCATTTTGTGATGAGTTACCAATCCACTGATTGGTTGACGGTGCCGACACATTGACGGTGATTCTTGTGTCGTGTTACTGAGTATGTCTAGATTCATTGAACCTAGGAAATTGTAATGTAATCCTATTGGACCGACATGAAATCAGATTCCTTTAAAAGGACATCATGTCTAGGGTTTTTTGAGTTGTTGAAGAAGTTGTGAATAGGGTTTATGTTGAGCTAGGGTTTAAGGTGGAAGTGCAGAGCAATCTTATGAGAGAAGATCGAGTTGTAACTGAGAGAGAGATAGAGGAGACTAAAGTAATGCTGGAATGCATTAGCTGTGAGCAATACTGGATCTAACCAAGCAATTTGTGCTAGTAGATAGATCAAACACTTGTTGATTACTCACATCTTTGACAAGTCTGTAGCCATTAACCGGGTAGGCCTCAAAGCCTTTGTAAAATCCTCTAACAAGATGGTTCACACATGTGAATCTAAAATCCTCTAACAAGGTAGTCTTTAATTGGACTTATCTCCTAACAGAGATTGAGATTCCTAACAGGATCAGTTCTGGTGAAGAACATTGTAAGACCTTAACCGGTCTGGTTTCTATTTTGTAGATAGTGACTTGTGAGTTCCGTCTCACCGTGGTTTTTCCCAGTTGGGTTTCCATGTCAAATATCTTGTGTTATGGTTGTGTTGCTTTTGTGGGTGAATGTTTTATTCGCATTTTGGTTTGTATGTGTGATAACCAGTTTGATTGTTAGACTGCTCTACCGGTTTACCTTTAGACTGTGTAAGTGTTTTAGTGCAAAGATTTTTGGCATACTAATTCACCCCTCCCCCCCCCCCCCCCTCTTAGTATTCATCAATTGGTATTAGAGCCAAACTTTCTATAAGTTTAACCACTTGGAAAGAGATATGGGGGAATACACATTGAGGGAGCTTACTCAATGGCTCACTAAGTTTGAGCAAGCCTATGATGATCTTATGGTCAAATACAAGGCATCTCAAGCAAAAAGAAGAGAACATGCAGAGAGGCTGATGGAACTATCTGAAAGTAGTTCTGAAGATGAAGCTAACATGGAAGCTTTGATTGCTGAAGTGAATAAGCTGAATGATTCAAACTCCAATTTGAGATGGGAGTTGGAAGGACTGACTGTTCGGTTTAGCCAAGAGCTTGAGAACCAGAGAAAAGCTAAAGATCTGGTAAAAGATAGAGATCATGAGATCTCCAAGTTGAAACATGAGATTAGTGTACTAATTGCTCGCCTTCATGAGAGTAGAATGGAAAAAGAAGACATGCAAGGAGAACTGAACATTGCCATCTCTGAAAATGCAAGTCTTATGGAGACAAACACTACTATTTCCAAAGAACTCTTTGAATCAAAGGAAATACTAGCTAAGTTTGGCAAAAGTACAGTCAGGCTAGAGAAAAAGCTTGAGTCATCTAGACCGGCAAAGAATACCAATGGTCTTGGTTTTTCTGGACATGAGGAAGGAGAATCCTCAGGAACAAATGTTGAAGCATCAAAGAAGAAACTGACACTCAAAGGAAAAGGTAAGCAAAAATTCAAACCTGTTTGCTTTAACTGTCTTAAAGAAGGACACACTGCCAATGTATGTAGGAGCAAAGCCTACAATAATTTTCCTTATTTTATCAACAATGTACCTAGATCCAATAAGTTCAATGGTCATTGTTATGCATGCAACAAGTTTGGGCATAGAGCATTTGAATGCAGGTTTGTAATGGATAACACTGGAAGATATCCTCAGAGGACCAAAGGAACTGGTCCTGAATCTTTTATGAACTGGAACCACAACCGGTTTAATGTCTTCAATCATCAGTCAAAAAGCGGTGGTCATCAAGCAGCAACTGGATGGAGAGAAAGTTGTATGATCTATCATGGTCATGGTCACACTGCTGCAACATGCAGAAGGAAGAATGGAAACATGTACAATGGACCTTGGAGAGCACCTGGACTTGTTTGCTATCACTGCAACAAACCGGGTCACATTGCAAGATTCTATAGAAGCAGAAAAATTATATCTGATAATATACCGGTCACTCAGGAAGGAGAAATAGATGTTGAAAAAGTTCAAGAAGACATGAAGAAAATATGGAAGAAGAAACCGGTTTCTGCACCTAGTGTGGAAATATTGGAACCAGCAAACTAAGCCTCAAAGGCTTAGGGGGAGCAAACGACAAAATGATTTCGAACCCTCGGTTAACACCGGTAAAAGACCTTAACCGGTATGCTACACCTGTCGCTTGGCAGAAGACTGGAAACGGTAAAGAGGCAAATTAGGGTTTACGCCCTAATATAGGAGCATTAATGATGGTAGGTGAGAGACATGTATAAATGCATTTTTCAAATCATTTCTCACTATCCGTTTTTGAGCAAAGAAAAGTTTTCAAGTGCAGAGCAAAGAAAAGGCAATTTGAGCTTAGATTTCGAGAAATTGGAGAGCTTTGAAAGAGATTCAAATATAGTTTGCAAGCGGTAGTAGAGAACTCAAAGCGGCGATTTGGCATCCGATGGAGAGCGAAGTAAAGCAGAATCAGGAAGCCCTAAATTCATGTTTGAAAGGTATTTTTCGTGTTCTTGAAATACTCTTCAATGGCTTCCGCATCTAATACCAGTTCAAGCACATCCATTGAGTTAGAAAATTTCATTCAGAGGAAGTCCAAGTATAATGCTTTGTCACAAGTTCCAGCTGGAGTCATAGTCAAAGAAGGAATTTCAGACTATATTGATTGCAAGATAGAAGACCTAGGGTCCTTAGCCATTCATACTCAATTAGGTCTATTTTGCGGAAAGGACAAAAGGATCAAACCGGAGTTTAGTATATTAGAGAAGAAGAAACTCCATAATGCGGTGTATTTTCTGGAAGATTTCATAGAGGATCACATCAGAATCATCTTGAGCAGAGTCCATGGTGACAAGATGTACCTGGAGAGAACGCATGATATCACGCCTGAGGCAATTCATGCAGTCACCGGTTTTTGCAACACAGGGGAAGTGTCAGCCCTGAGAACGGTAAGCAAAATGGAAATGACCAAGCTCACCAGTTCGACAAGTGATTCATGAGGTATGACAATTAATCCTATCAAGGATGAACTGGTAAAATACGCCTGCATGGTGATAGGCTACAAAACATTCTCAGCCAACAGGATTAATTCTATATTTGCTACAGCGGTAAATGCCACTTACCGAATGATTATAGAGGATAAATCATTTGACTTATGCACTGGTATGCAAAGGCAACTCTTGTTAAATCTCAAGGAAATCAAAAAGGACAATTCACTGAGATTTAAGTTTGGACAACTACTGGTAGGGTTGTTTTTCTATTTCCAAGGCTACTTTCCGGGTGTAGGAGATGTCCAGTGGTCCCCTGACCAACCGGTAACCAAGCAAATAAAGGAAAGTGTGCAAGCCATTGGAACCGGCTACCCTAAGATACTGAACAAATACTTTGATGAGTTCAAAAGAAAGATGAGTCAGAGGATGCGAATCTCAGGTGACATAGTGAAGAAGTATGAAGATGACATCTATTTCACTATTCAGGTGGACAAATGTCTAATGGAGGCTGTTGAGCCTAGAATGGATGAAGTGGAGCCTATGGGCTATGAGGTCATGTTTGACATGCTGGAAGGGTATGTTTCAACCCTTATTTCCTCGCCTCTTGATCCAAAGGCTAAGCGAATCGGAACCTACTTGGAGAGGATCGCACCGGTTGAAGAACCATCAATGAAGAAGGGAAAAGAACCGGCAGCCAAGAAAGCTAAGGCAGTTCCTATGGCATTAGCACCAGCTACCACTGAGACTCCAAGAGTGACCAAGCAGTCACCAACAAAGAAGAAACTGGAGGTAACACCTGCAAAAGTCTTCGAAAGAAAGAGGAAGACTAAGGCAAATGAACCAGACTTCGAAGAAACTGAGTCTGATGAACAGCCAAAGAAGGCTAGACAGACCAAGAAGGTGAAGAAGAATGAACTGACAACATCCGCATCGGTAAATATAGATATCTCCTCTTACAAACCATTGACACATTGTCAAAGAACAGTAAAAAATATTAGGAGAAAGTTACTTCATGATTTAATTGATTATTATGATGATTTCAATAGTGAAGAAAAAGATGAAGTATTGCAGGAAATCATTCTTTATTTATGCAAAAATGACCGGTCACCATCAGAGATTAAATCTCAGACACCGGATTCATTGTTTAAAGCATTGGATAACAAATGGCGCATTACCATTGAAAAGGAACAAGAGATTAGGGAGAAAGTTTTTGCACATTACTTCCCCAAACTCTCAATTTCAAAATTATTTGATGTGTTAGATCAAAATAAAGGTCTCTTCTTCACAAGGAGAAGAAGACTCTGGTTATTGGAAGGGAGAGTTGATGATGTAGAAAAGGATACACATCAACACATGGCCCATGCTATCAGCTCTCACAAAGCTCGAATGGCCAACCTCCAAGCGGAAAAGGAACCGGTTATTTCCAACCGGATGAAGTTTTTGATGAGGAAGGAAACCTGGTGGAGGAACCAATCGACACCATAGATGTCGATGCCCTGGATATAGAAGATGTCACTCAAGACATACCTTCTGAGGGAACTAAATAGGGGCAGTAGGCCGATCAGGTTGGTGAACAAGCTGTGGACACATAGCAAGCGGCAAAAGATAAGGAAGAAGAGAAAAAGAAGAAGGATGAAGATGAGAAACAGGAAAAAGAGGAAGAGAAGAGAAAAGAGGAAGAGGAGAAAAGAAAAGATGAAGAGAAGAAGAAGCAAGAAGAAGAAAGGAAGAAGAAAGAAGAAGAGGACAAGGAAGAAGAAAGAAGAAGAGGACAAGGAAGAAGAATAAAAGAGGAAGAAGGAAGAGGAAGAAAAGAAGAAGAAAAAAGAGGAGAAGAGGAAGAAGGAAGAGGAAGAAAAGAAGAAGGAAGAGGAAGAAAAGAAGAAAAAGGAAGAGGAAGAGAAGAAGAAGAGGGAAGAAGAAGAAAAGGAAGAGTAGAAGAGGAGAGCAGAGGAGAAGAAAAAGGCAGAAGAAGACAAGGAAGAAGAGAAGAGAAGAGAAGTGGAAAAGAAGAAAACTGAAGAAGCCAAGGAACGTGAAGCGACAAAAAGCTCTCAGTTGGAGACTCCGAAGGCAACCGGAAGTCAACCCTCATCGGTTGATTTTTCTAGTCCTATCGATCTCCAATCTGCAAGCGAGTCGGAGCTTATGCAGAGCATCAAGGTTTCTCAAGAGCGCCTTGAGATCATTCGCAGGAAAAAGGAACAAGACATCATTCAAACAACTGTAGACACACTTACCGGTTTAATCCCTGGTACTAATCTTCCTGACGCTGATTCATCACTAGCACAACTCAAACTTCTGTGTACTGTAGTGGATGATTAGGTGTAGAGCCTAGAAGAAGTAGCTGAGGCCAATGTAAAGAAAGAGCACCAAAAGGCTCTTAATGTTGGTCTAGTGAAGAAACTGAATGAGCTTAGGACTGAACTGTCAAAGGATCAAAAGGACATAAGGAGTGCTTTGGATGAGGGAAACCTGCTACTCAGCAAAATCTGTCAACCTCATCTGTTCTGTGATGATGTGCTAGCCAAGAAGCAATAGCTTCAAACAGACTTACAGTCCTACTTCAGCACATTCAAGACTCCTTACGACTCCTTTGCAACATATGGGCAAACCATTCACCGGTTCCAGATCCAGACAGCCAAGATAGAGCAAGAGATCAGCACAAGGTCT
The DNA here is from genome assembly GCF_030272615.1 of Cryptomeria japonica. Classification (NCBI taxonomy): domain Eukaryota; kingdom Viridiplantae; phylum Streptophyta; class Pinopsida; order Cupressales; family Cupressaceae; genus Cryptomeria; species Cryptomeria japonica. The sequence goes on from NC_081410.1 coordinate 10,258,694, forward strand.
AGGGATTTGCAGGAACTTCAACTGGTATTACTTCCACGACTGCAAATTCTCCAGAAATACTATCTGAACCTAGATGCACTGACAGTCACCCAAGAACTGAGCACAATAGATGCCATGGAGGAACAGGTATCACAAATGCAGACAGAGAAGGAAGTGGCGACCTCCCTACTCGAGTCCTGGTCTCTTTCCATGAAACAATTTTTGTAGGACTACAAAGCGGTTTTTGACAAGCATTATTCATTATTGTCATAAACTCTTTTATATATATATGGAAACAGGTTTTTGTAGCGGTACTTTGTCATTGTTGGCAAAGGGGGAGAAGTATGGTTTTAAAATTTTTATGGTCTTAAAATTTTGAAATTTTGATATATCAGGGGGAGAAGTATATCAGAGGAAGAAGTATCTATTTTGAAATTTTGATATATGCTATATGCTCTGATGATTATGCTCTGAATGCAAAATTGCTATACACTCTGTTGATTAAGGGATAGTGTATATGCTTAGGGGGAACAATTTTGTTAATGGCAAGTTTTTGTTGTAAAACACTTAGATGTCAAAATTTTATTTTCCTAAGTATTGCCATCAATGCCAAAGGGGGAGATTGTTGGCATTTTTGATGTTTATGTTGTGATTGTCATTGATGGACACACACTTTTATTGAGATCCCCTTTATATGTATGAGCTCATGCTCAACCGGTATTTGTTCCAACCGGTATGTTGTATTCTAGTCTTTAGACTAGTGGTGATTTTGCAGAATGTGTTTCCCAGTCTGAAGCGGCATGTCGACCCCAAGCGGTTCGCAGATCACAAGCGGTATGAGGAAGCAAAGCAGCACAACACATTCTTACCAGTCTTCATTTTTGTCAAACCGGCAACCGGCGTTTTGTATGAACTGGTAATACTCTGTGATGAGTTACCAACCGACATTTTGTGATGAGTTACCAATCCACTAATTGTTTGATGGTGCCGACACATTGACGGTGATTCTTGTGTCATGTTACTAAGTATGTCTAGATTCACTAAACCTAGGAAATTGTAATGTAATCCTATTGGACCGACATGAAATCAAATTCCTTTAAAAGGACATCATGTCTAGGGTTTTTTGAGTTGTTAAAGAAGTTGCGAATAGGGTTTATGTTGAGCTAGGGTTTAAGGTGGAAGTGCAGAGCGATCTTATGAGAGAAGATCGAGTTGTAATTGAGAGAGAGATAGAGGAGACTGAAGTAATGCTGGAATGCATTAGCTGTGAGCAATACTAGATCTAACCAAGCAATTTGTGCTAGTAGGTAGATCAAACACTTGTTGATTACTCACATCTTTAACAAGTCTGTAGCCCTTAACTGGGTAGGCCTCAAAGCCTTTGTAAAATCCTCTAACAAGGTGGTTCACACATGTGAATCTAAAATCCTCTAACAAGGCAGTCTTTAATCGGACTTATCTCCTAACAGAGATTGAGATTCCTAACAAGATCAGTTTTGGTGAAGAACATTGTAAGACCTTAACCGGTTTGACCTTAACCAGTCTGGTTTCTATTCTGTAGATAGTGACTTGTGAGTTCCATCTCATCGTGGTTTTTCCCAATTGGGTTTCCACATCAAATATCTTGTGTTATGGTTGTATTGCTTTTGTGGGTGAATGTTTTATTCGCATTTTGGTTTGTATGTGTGATAACCGGTTTGATTGTTAGACTGCTTTACCGGTTTACCTTTAGACTGTGTAAATGTTTTAGTGCAAAGATTTTTGGCATACTAATTCACCCCCCCCTCTTAGTATTCATCAATAATAGTCCACATGAGGTGGATCACCCACTGAATGTGGAGTGTAACAACAAGATCACACCATAAAAGGTGGAAATTCTCCTACACACACTATCCCAATGTGGCACAAACACCCAAGTGCCTCATACCCAAACTACTATGAAATGCATTTCCTAAGTAAACTTAAGTAAGTGTAATAATATCCAAGATGAATAATTATTTACACCAACACCTTTATTTAAATTATGTAATGTTTCTATCATTTCAAAAAATAAAAATTTTAGGAACAAGGTTTGATATGCATATATTTATTATATACCAGCACAACAATTGAATGTTGTGGGTGTTATGGATATTTTAATACAGACATTTAACATATAGAAGTAGGGTTATGTTAGAGATTTTGGAAGTAACTACACATCAAATTTTGGGTGCCTTTGAAAAGAAAGTGGTATGATGAAATCTTTGGGCATAAAATAGATGAAATGCACTCCATATTACTGCTGCACAATATTTTGGTCGATGATATTTTTAAAATAGTAAAGGAAGGTGTATGGAACAACCAAATTCTTATCATTATAAACAATGAATATTTTAAGATCCTTTTATGAAAGGTCCCTAAATGAATACACTTTAAATTGATTTTAGCAATGACTATCAGATATAGATAAAAATAAATTCTTTTTGGATAAGGATGGTACACATAATCTACTATCAAAAGGTTGTCAAAAATTCTTGGAACTAGGAGGTGTGAACTGGCCTACTCTTTTGCTTTGGATTGCCTTGCATCCAAATGGTTTTGTTTTTTAATCTTCTCTATCATGGATCACGTAGCATAACACAACTTGCTAGCCAATGAAATCCATGATGTAGCATGAATCACCCAACATTACATAACTTGTTAGATAGTAGCGTATTCATGTTTCTTCTCTTTTCTCTTATCATATGACCAATAGTAAGCATCTCCTTAGTAGACCTAGAAGTCATATCTCTTCTCCTATGACAGAGTGTTCAAGTAGAATTGTTGGGACTAGGAGGTACAGATCGACCAAATCCTCCACCTGTCAGATGTAGACAAAATTAATGCTTTTTGGATTAGGATGGTACACAAAATCTACGATCAAAAGGTTGTCAAAAATTCTTGGGACTAGGAGGTGTGAACTGGCCTACTCTTCTGCTTTTCATGCCATCAAAATTTGAGTTTGATTGTCATCATTTACTTTGCCAAATTCTTCACACGTAACTCCTAAATCAATTTCCTACACACAAAATAACGAAAATAGGTTTGTTGATGGGGGATTTCCTAGGTCAAACCTTGGGTTGTGAATGAAGTATAAGGTTTTCCTTTTGAGGGAAAGGATAGATCTAATCTAAAAATGCTTAAAATTGAATATGATACCTTGATGAATATTTCTTGAATCCTCACACAAGGTTTTAGGATGTCATGCAGACTGTTGATCACGAATGTTGTGCTTTAACTTGAATTCTCCTTCAACGCTTGATGAATGCTTGATTGCTTGTTCACTTGGAATTTAATTGATTTTATAATTAAGAGATCACTTGAATTGTAGGTACAACCCTTCAAATGTCAGGGTAGTCTTCCTTTTATACCTAATCATACATAAAGTGTTTGAATTTTTTCTCACACACGAGGCAAGAAATGAGGGGTCATATTTTGGGTCCCAATCATGAGTACTAGGACACCTAAGGTGTCCTAGTCTTGTCAATTAAGGATGTGACATGCTAAAGTGGGCATCAATGTCTCAAGATCAGATGGACCTTAAGTGATTATCTCCCTTGCATATGATTTGTTTTGGTGATAAACTTCACCATTCTACTCACAAGAATTTTATTAAATCTCAAATATAGGGATCATAACTTATTAATGATGCAGTGAAAGTCCTTCATGAAGGACTTCTAGAAGTATTTTTGGATGAGTCTTTGTCAAGTGCAGAGAAAATAAAATTGATGCTTAGTGGATTTAAGGAACATGCTTTCAAATTGGAAGCCAAAGTTTTGAAGGATGTAGAGAAGAAGGTGGAAGAGAAAAGACTAGAAGTTTTGGTGATTAGATGTGCAACAACACATATCCAACTAAAAGAAAGCATAATTTTTTTTTCAGAAAAGTGGAAAGGATGTAGTGGTGGCATACATGTTTTAAAGGCAATGGCCTAAATATACTAAGGATATTAAGGGTCACATAGATGTTATAGCATCACAAATTGTACAACTATCCAATACTATAGACATGAAGAATGATGCAGAAGGAAACAAAAGGCTTCAAATAGAAAACTTGTACATGCAACTAAATCCATTGACTAATCAGAAGAACAAAATTAAGAAACGGTTCGATCATCTGAGAGATGTTGTAGACTTGCAACTCACTAGCTACTTAGTTTTTGCGGGGTAAGATTTTTTTTTGTTTTGGTTATGGTTGTGGTGTTTGTAGGGAGACATTTACAAATTTATATCTATTTTCACTATTTAATGGGTTATAGGTTTGTAATGGTAATCTAATGTTATTTCGTATTTTTGTATAAATTCTTTATAATAGCCTATTATAGTGATTTGTTCTATTATGGATAATGTTGTGGGTCAGACGGCTTTGCCGTTGGTGCATGATAGCATTGCATGAGTTCTACTTTTAAAAATTACATGAAACATTTTTAATTTATTTGATTCAGTGTTATTTGAAAAGAAGTTTATCAATGATGTTTCCTTTCTCCAAGAATTGGATCTAGGATCTTTCCGTCAGATAATATGTAACATCCAATGACTAAATATTTTCTTTACAAATGCTTATTTTATTTAATTATCATCTAAGCGTGAATTAAAATTTATATCTATGCGGAAGCAGAAGATACAAGCTCAAGACTCATGTGCAAGTAAATTTTGTAAAAGAAAGCAAGCAGGCATTATCTTGAATGACATGGAAACAAGCTCATCAACTACCTAGAAGAGAGCAATTGGAGAAAAGAAGAGGAAAGTGTTAAAGGGTGATAAATAGATAGAGAGTATGCAATACAAACAAAAAATGTCTGGAGTGTGTGATGTGATGTCTCTAATTTATGTCCGGAGGGATTAACTGGTTTTGGAATTCCTAGGAAACCTATTGGGCCACACTTGGAGGAAATCAATGTGTTCATGCAAGGGCCACCTTTTTTCTATTATGAGAATGATTCTTTTGCACCGAAGGATATTTGGAAGACAATATCCAAAATTTCTATAGTGTGGAACCAGAGTTGGTGGATTCGAAGTACTTTTCAGCTTCCAGAAGACCAAGAGGTTATGTACACAATCTCGCAATAGAAGGGTGATTTCAAGCATTACCTCTCCCCCCCATGACTATTCAAGAAGAACTTCCTAAGACAAAGGACTATTGGCCTCCATGGGATCAAAGAAAAAAATTGAATTGCATAGACAGTAGACGATGTGGTGGTGTCCTTCGTGAAGAACTCTGCACTATAATTGAAAATTCACAAGGGAAACTACAAGATAGTGAACATAAATACATTCTTGAAAAGTGGGAAGAATGGAACTTGGTTTGGGTGGGGCCAAGTCAGGTGGCTCCTCTAGAGGTTGACGAGATAGAAATAATATTAGGATTTGAAAAAGATCACACTCGTGGAACTTCATGTGCGATTGATCGATTGCGCTATTTGGGTAATATTGCATTCCAAATAGATACAGTTGCATACCATTTATATGTCTTGAAAGCATTTTATCCTGATGACATTAAATTAAAGTACTTTCTCTTCTATCTAGTATTGGTGGAGCAGAGGTTGCATTGCATCAACTTAGGATACATATTTCTGCAGATACAACACAAGTTAAATGTATCCCAGGTCGATGCAAAGCAACCTTTGCTCCAGAGATCACCGGAAAATAGAGAAAGAACTTTAATTTAATGCCATCAAGATAAAAGGCTTTAATCAAGACAGATAAATGGTATGCAACTGTATCTATTTGGAATGCAATATTACCCAAACAACGCAATCGATCAGTCGCACACGAAGTTCCACGAGTGTGATCTTTTTCAAATCCTAATATTATTTATATCTCATGAACCTCTAGAGGAGCCACCTGCCCTAGCCCCACCCAAACCAAGATCCATTCTTCCCACTTTTCAAGAATGTATTTCTGTTCACTATCTTGCAGTTTCCCTCATGAATTTTCAATTATAGTGCAGAGTTCTTCACGAAGGACACCACCATATCGTCTAGAGTCTATGCTTTAATTTTTTTCTTTGATCCCATGGAGGCCAATAGTACTTTGTCTGAGGAAGTTCTTCCTGAATAGTCATGGGGGGGAGAGATAATGCTTGAAATCATCCTTCTACTGGGAGATTGTGTGCATAACCTCTTAGTCTTCTGGAAGCTGAAAAGTACTTCGATTCCACCAACTTTAGTTCCACACTATAGAAATTTTTGGATATTTCCTTCCAAATATCCTTTGGTGCAAAAGAATCATTCTCATAATAGAAAAAAGGTGGCCCTTGCATGAACACATTGATTTCCTCCAAGCCTGGCCCAATAGGTTTCCCAGGAACTCCAAAACTAGTTAGTCCCTACGGACATAAATTAGAGACGTCACATCACACACTCCAGACATTGTTTGTTTGTATTTCATACTCTCTATTTATTTATCACCCTTTAACACTTTCCTCTACTTTTGTCCAATTGCTCTCTTCTAGGCAGCCTATGAGCTTGTTTCCATGTCATTCAAGATAATGCCTTCTTGCTTTCTTTTACGAAATTTACCTGCACATGAGTCTTCAACTTCTATCTTTTTCTTTCGCACAGATATAAATTATAATTCACACTTAGATGATAATTAAATAAAATAAGCATTTGTAAAGAAAAGATTTAGTCATTGGATGTTACATATTATCTGACGGAAAGATCCTAGAAAATTCTTGGAGAAAGGAAACATCATTGATAACCTTTTTTTGCAAATAACACTGAATCAAATAAATAAAAATGTTTTATGCAATTTTTAAAAGTAGAACTCGTTCAATGCTTTCATGCACTGATGACAAAGCCATCTAACCCACAACATCTGATACCGTCAAAATTTTGATGACAACTAAAGAAACATCTGACAAGGATGTTGTATATCCGATGTCACTTCCTTGTCGAACAGTCGTCAAGGAGCAAACATAGCATCCATCGGAATTCTGACCATAATCCGTCAAAATTTTTGGTCAGGGGGGGGAAAATATAGCCGTTGTCGAAAGAGTTCATAACGTTGTTGGAATTCCGATGCAAATGGCATTGTCGGGAAGACCGACGACGAGTTTTCAACGGTTAAATTGGTCGGAAGTCCAGCGTGGTGTCGTCGGACTACCGATAATTGTCTGTCAGAAATTAGGCCCAAATGTACTAGTGCCACAAGGAAATTTCCATGAAAACCCTAAAAAAGGCACACAACAAGCAGAAAGGGTAGTAGCCATGAAATATTCAAAAGGACAATATATAGTCCATGACATAGAAGTTCAACAAAGCCAACTTGACAGAGATTTTACTCCATGGATATCTATACCAAATGGAAGACAATGGTATTGGTTTTGTTATCCCATATTGGTCTGATTATTTGCATTATATAGTATTATCACATTATTCCATATGTGGCCTTTTTAGTAGCTTTAGTTGGGATTTAGTTTTACAAATCTTGTGCATCGGTATTGCTTTGTTGATATTTTCTCTTCATGTAGATCAGTACACAAACGAAAAACTTATGTTAAATGTTAGGAATATATAACCTTTGAGGTTAGAACATGTGGGGATTAGTGGAGTTTAGTTCAATGAATGGCTTATAAAGACTCTTTTGTGGATGGTTTTAGAACCACTAGTTCAAGGAGAAGGTGGTTGTGCAATTTCCTTCTCATGATGACAGTAGTTGCACAACTGCTTGTTTATGTTGAAATGATAATGAAGTTGCATACACTTTCAAAGGATAAACCAAGAAACATCTATTCCACAAAAGAACATTGAAACATGAGCTTGCATGAGCAACAAGATTGAATTACTCAATGAGATATGAAATTGATTCAATTGATATTTTACAATGTACAAATGAGCCTTTCTTATATAGGCAAGGTAATGAGGTAGGATGACAACTACCATTGATACATGTTGGGGAAATAGGTGTTGTACACCTTGCACAATAGTGTTTACAAATGTAATATTCTAATTATTATGCAAGTTGCACATGGACGTGTAAAGTGTAAAGATTCTCTTGGAATATTCTTGGGTCCACTTGATGAGTTGTATTGTAACATTGAGATATATTATATTGTAATTATTTAATATTGACGAAATTAATTTAATAAAGTACCCAATATTAGATGCGGGGTCAATGGGGTAGTTATCCCATGGTTTTTTGTAGCACATGATTTTGATGTAATACCACTTGGTGGTTTTGTGGGAGCATGTGTCTATAAAAGTAACCACAAGGGTAGTTGTTTGGGTTATCCAGGTTTAGAATATGTAGAGATTAGAAGCATGGCATGGGGTGTCTGGTTACATGTTTGTTCACATAGATTGATTGTTGATGGCTAGGATTTCAAAAGTTTTCATGGTTGTATTGGTAATGTTGCATTGCTGATAATACATAGATGATAGATTCTTTTGGAGGTTGGGTTTTTCCCTCATGAGGGTTTTCCCAAGGTATATCTTGTGTCATCTTTGATGGGTTTGTTGTCTATTATTTGTGTGTAGATTCTCTGTGTTTATTTACTTGATTTCTCAATTGGTTATGTGGAAATTGTCATATGTATGGCCACCAAGTTTCCTTTCAAGTGGTATCAAAGTTATGGTTTTTTTGGTTATATTCTTAGGAGTTGAATCCATGAATGCATGTAAGAAAAAAAGAAAAGACAAGATATAAGGGTTTGTTGTAGGTTGCAGATCTGGGTTTATAAAAAAATGTTTTAAAATGGGTTTCAATGGATGTTCTTTATGGGGGTTTTGGAGGCGAGACTTTGTATTTGACCTCGTGGAATAAAACAAACCCCATGGTTGTGTTTAGTGAGATGGGAAACAAATTTTGATATAAAATTTGACCTATTTTGATGATGTTGGACTGAGAAGAAAATCTTTTTAGGTCGTATGACACAATTGTAGGTGTTGTCAAAAATATTTTTTATTAAAAAATTACATACAACATTAAAATTCAATTGACCCTTTTTTATGTTAATTTTTTTTTAAAGAAAAAGGCATAATAAATAAATAAAAATTTAAAGGGCAGTGGAATTTTCACACTCCCTGTACCTGCACAGTGGTAGGTACCGACACCCTGCCATAACGTATGTTGTGACAGGGTTGTTGACCCTCCGTCGGTTGGCAGCATTGAGCTGGCACTGTTGATACTAGAGACTCGGTCTGGAGGGGGGAGCCCCACCCCATCGAGATCCACTCCCCATTATGGTGGGTAAACTAAATAAATACAAATAAAAAAATAATTCGCCTTTCAAAATAAAAAAAGTAAAGTTTAAAATTTAATGAATTCCGCCCAAAGTTAATATTTGTCATTCAATTTTTGTATGCTTAATTTGATATGTGGTTGGGTCCATGGGTTTGCCAACCATGATTAATATTTTGTTTATTTAAAAATTTTAAATTTTAATTATGGGCATATTGGCAAATTTATTGGAATCCATTTATTGCAAATATGACCTAATATGCTATTTTTTTTTTCCTTGGAACATAACTTGGGCATATGGTGTTATATTTTCAACTTCTTATAATCGTTGGAAAGGCGACTCAAAGTAATACATGATGGTATGATCAATTTTTACAGCTTTTGTTGTTTGAGTAGTGAAATGCTAATTCGAAGTGGCGAGTTCCCTTTTGAATTTTAGAGGTCATAACTCAAGCATATGGAATCAAATTTCAAACTTCAAATAGTCAACGGAAAGATCTTGGAGATAAATACATAGTGGATTAGTTTTGGAGAAGGTTTGGCATGATTTATTTACTATTATTTTGAACTAAGTTGTTTATGGGTTCTTTTGACTACAATGATATTGTGAGTTTATGATATGTTACATATTGGAGATTTGGAGTTTATGCCATTATATACTCACTATGTATCTCACGTCAACATGGTTATCAGTTTGGGTTTGAGTATGTATGTTGCATTGTTGGGTCTACAAGTTGTGAAATGTTGTAGGTAGTCTATGCTTACAAGATTGCATATATGGCTTGGATATGGATTGTCTATGCTCATAAAAATTTAATTGTTGATGCATATTCATATTGGAGGCTTAGTTTAGTCACTTACTTTGTTGACTTTGTTGTCATGTCGAGGAGGAGAGATGTTGTTACTAGGTACAATCATGATGGAGGACCTATGTTGTTGACTACGTGATGCTTACAAGTTGGATACATTAGGAGTTAAATGCTTGTTCAACGGATGTGATCATGATATCTTGGATGTTCCTAGTGTTTAGTAACTTTGGTAGGTGCTTTGATTGGTGATGATTTGATTAGATTCTTGATTGGTTATGGTGGTGTATCTTCTTGTTTGAAGATCATGGTTAATTTGGCTTTTGGGAGCTCATGATGTGCAGTTTGAGTTCTTTGATTGTTAGAAGGCTTTTGTTGATTCTCATGTTAGAGGATATTTTTATCGTCATGAATAGCTTGGTTACACTTTTAGTGGGATATTTTGATAATAATAATGTGGTAGTGTAGGATTAGTTCCCGATTGTTTGTTGGCAGTTTTGTATCTTCTTGGCTTGGATATCTTGGTTTACTTGATGTTATTGATATTTTGATTATATGTGTGTAGACTTGAATGAGCTTCTTTTAGGAGATGGTTATCATGATGCTATAGAAAGTTCAGTATCATGGTTCAGAGGGAGCTTGTGGCAGCAATGTGTATTCACCATTGGATGGTGGATGATCTTCTTAGTGTGTAGATGTTGGAGGATGCCTTAGATCCTGTTGATGTAGAAGGATCTTTCACATTTGCAGGTACACTAGTAGGAGATGGCGATCTTCATGATATTTGAGGTTATCTTTTAGGACACAAAAATTTCTTTGGTTGAGGTGTGATTTATGTGTTCATTTGACTTGTTATCCTTGTTTGATAGGATGGTTGATATTATGTCATGGTGTACTCTTGATTCTAGATTAGAGTTTTGGCATGATATGGTTATTTGATTTGTTCATATGAAGCATGTTATCTTCGACGAGGAGATAGTCAGATCATGTTGTCATGTTAATGTTCTTGATTTTGCGATTGGAACTTTGACATTGATCTTGGTAGTTCTTTGTGTATTGGGTACACGATCATTTGCTTGATTACTTTACGGTGGTACTATGTTGCATTTGGAGTTTGGCATGGATTGATTAGTTACAGGTACTCATGGATACTTTGAAACATAGGTGATGTTGGTATTGTCTTGTTTAGAGACATGTGTTGAGATAGTTGATGGTTTCAATAGGAAGACCAAGGAGCATTCACTTTGTATGGACTTGAGAGGATATTTTTCTTAGTGTAAGTCATGATGACTTGGATAGCTTGATGAGTATTCTCATTCCTCACTCTTGGTCCACTCTTGGACTTGAGAGGAGATTGTTCTTAGTGTAATTCATAATGACTTGGATAGCTTGAGAGGTTTTGTCCATTGTTCCTTTCAGGTGCATTATGTTTATGCTTATCTTTCATAGATATGAATCTTGAGCTATGGATAGATGGTTAGTTTTGAAGGATTCAATTTGAGAGATGTTTATAATTGGTTATCTCTGTGTGCATTTGAGTTGTTATTATGATGGCATTCATTCATATTGAGTTTGGGAGATGGTTTATTGGGCTTATTCACATGGATTGGGAATACTATTGGTTTGATCTTCTTGGTTATGAGAGAATTATATCCATGTTGATTACATGATTTAAATGTTTGTTCGGTCTAATAGATTTAATGGGTTTGGGTGTTGTTATGGCTTTTCATTTGGGATTTTATGGAGAAGATTATACTTGACACAAATGACATTTAGAGGTGTATGTAGAAGGACATGCTACAAGTTTTGATTTGTAGTGTTTCTCTTTGGTCTTGGTTATCTTCCTCGATGTTTAGTTTCACATTACATTGGATTCAAGGTTGTTTGGAGCTATGTGCTCACTAGTTTGTGTTCACGTGTTGTCATGTGGGAGATGGCATGGAGGTTCCTTTGTCTCTTTCATTTGTTGGTTGTGGAGAACATGGGAGAGTATTGGAGACTTGCGATGAGAATTGTACTTGTAGGTTATTGGTTTACAATATTCATATTGATGTTGACGTTCCTTGATACTACATGGTTATGGTTACACTTTCATTGTGATGCTATTAGTGGATTCATTTTACCTATGCAATGGTAGTTTCTAGGTGTGTATGTGATAGGTATTGCACTTGGAGATTATGGTTGTAGGTTATGGGTTGTATATGTTGATGATATGTGATTCACTTGATATGTTTTTATACCTTGGAGGTATGGATAGTTGGATGTGCTAGCACTTGTTGTGGGTGCTATTTCATCTATGGTTATTGGTTCTTTACAACTACCGATGCATTTGATACCTTTAGATTGAGTGTTTGTGTTTGCAATATCAGTTGAGGCATGACTTATCATTCATTTTGAAAGATTATGTGGATTTCTCTTTGGATGGCCTCCTATGTGTAGTGGCAGTGGAAAATTGGCATAGTGGGGGGTGAGAGCGTTCATGTATGAGATGATGGTCAGTTTGTTTTTGTTGCAAGTAGCTTGATCGAGCACATGGATCACTTTGATTCCTTGATGCTATATGTGGCTAGAGAGATTGTACCCTTATTTACAATGGGGTTACTTATTGCCCCTTAAGCAATGTATACAACAAGTGAAAGAATGCTGAGAAAATATGTGTTGTACACCTTGCATAATAATGTTTATAATTGTAATATTTGATTTATTATGTGAGTTGCACATGGAGGTGTAAAGTGTAGAGATTCCCTTGGAATATTCTTGGGGCCACTTGATAAGCTGTATTGTAACATTGGGATATATTATATTATAATTATTTAATATTGAGAAAATAAATTTAATAAAATACTTAATATTAGATGTGGGGTCATTTGGGTAGTTAGCCCATAATATTAGCACATTGTTTTGATGTAATACCACTTGGTGGTTTTGTGGGAACCTGTGCCTACAAAATCAACCACAAGGGTAGTTGTTTGGGTTAGCTAGGTTTAGCATTTATGGAGGTTGGGAGCATGGCATGGGATGTGTGGTTACATGCTTGTTCACATGGATTTCTTGTTGATGGTTGGTGTTTTGTAAGCTTTCATGGTTGTATTTGTAATGTTGCATTGCTGATAAATACATTGATGATAGATGCTTTTGGAGGCTAGGTTTTTCCCTCATGAGGGTTTTTCAAAGGTACATTTTGTGTCATCTTTGATGGGCATGTTGTCTATTCTTTGTATGTAGATTCTAAGTGTTTATTTTCTTGATTTCTCAATTAGATTATGTGGAAATTGTCATATGTATGGCTGCACGTTTCCTTTCAAGTGGCATTAGAGCTATGGTTTTGTTGTTATAACCCTAGGAGTTGAATCTATGAATGCATGTAATAATGAAAGACAAGGCAAGATATGAGGGTTTGTTGCAGGTTGTGGGGTTGCAGATTTGTGGGCATTTCTTGCAAATTTGGATTTATAAAAATGCATGATACATAATGATAAATTTATAAATCTAAAAGTAAATAATGAGACGTGGCCCCATTAGAAGATAACTTCTAGAATGTCATGTAGGATAACTAACATGATCCTATGAACAATATTAAATAACAAGTTACACAAAGTTACTTTATAACAACTAACTTAAATGCAAGCTAGGTCCTAAGTAGACTTAACATGTAAATAGGTTCCAACTAATAATTAGTTAGTTAATATCCTTATTCACACTAACAGTTTATTCAGGTGGCATTTGCATAACTGCTAGTTTCTTTATGGGTGTAAATCATCATTACATATAGTTCTATTTTAGTATGTAATATTTTTGTTGGACAACAAAAAAATGTTTAGAGTAACATATGTAGGTAGTGTTTATCATATTTTTAATATTGTCGCATTCTATCTTGTGCACCAAGAGATGTGTAAGTTTTTTGTACCCTTATGGGGCAACTATGAGGGTTTGGAAATTTTTGAATGTTGAAAGGAAAGTTAGAAGAAGATTATAGAACTAAGCCTTGTGAATTATGACTAAGTACCAAAAAGATAGCATACTATATTATAATAGTGATAATAAGGACCACACAATATTAATCATTGTGAAATAGTATAACTAACTATCATAATACATGTACCAAAGAGAAAACCTTTTGAAGAACACAATACATGGCATGAGTTGACAATCCATAGAGGATAGAGTGTAGACTAAATAATAATCTAAATTAACAACCCCAAACATTCATCATAGAAGGGTAATGTATGCTAAGAAAATTTGAATATGACATAAGTCAAATGGGGTAGTCAACATGATGTTTTGCTCACTATGATAAATGATAAGAAGCTAAATACTATCACCAAACAATTAGTAAATCAAATAAAACATGAATAACAATCTAGGAGTTCATAATGATATTCCTTCAAATAAAAAGGCATGAAAATATAGTTGGAGTCTGCAAGGATGTTATTACTGACAAGGCATTTTCAAGAGGCATCAAAAAGTGATAATTAGTTTGATTCACTAGAGATCATATAAAAATAGTATATTAGGGCTATTGAATAAATGAACATTGAGCAAGGATCCTTGTTAAAATCATGCAAGAATAATTTATCCAAAGGGCAACACTATGAACTAGTTATAATAAGTTTGATATTGAAGTGCTTTCCTTTTGTTTTTTCCACCAATGTAAACTCAAAACATGTACAACAAACCAATGAAAACACTTCATGATAGTCTACAATCAACAATTTGAATGGACAGTGGCATGTTTCATCATAAAGTGACTATGAGGTCAAAAGAAAATTATGCAAGGTACAATGTCATCCCAATGGGAAGTTAAGAAGGTAGGACAATTTGAGGACAATAAAAAGTTCATAAATATGATGATATTCACAAAAAACATGTGATAGGATATAGCCATAATAGCAAAGAGGCTATGCAAAGGGTAGAGATCCTTGGCAATACCTCTCGAAGGCCATCATCAAACACAATTCACCAATTATGTAAGGGAAACACTATGAACTAGTTATAATAAGTTTGATTTTGAAGTGATCTTATTTTGGGTTTCTCAATAAGGTAAACTCCAAACATATGTAGAAAACCAATAACAATACTTCATGATAGTCTAAAATCAACATCTTAAAAGAACAGTAGCATATTTTATCATAAAGTGACGGTGAGGTCAAAGAACAATCATGCAAGATACAATGCCATGCCATTAGGAAGTTAAGAAGGTAGGAATTGAGGGTGGTCAAAAGATCATAAATATGGCATTCCTCACAAATTCCTTGTCGAGACCTCTTGAAGGCTATCATCAAACACAATCTAACAATAATGCAATTGTTATCACATAGATATGTACTCTTACTAAATTGTCTACTCAGCTATCTAGTGACACATGAAAACAATCATAGGCCTATGGGTTGCCTGAAAATTGGAGTGATTCACTAGAGAGGGTTGGTTCCCTTGGATTATGACCTAAAACTACTCTAATATTTCTCTTAACATGAAACCTAAAACTAAGAGGTGATGCACCATATACTCTTATGACTTAAATTATTGTGTTAAAGACACAAACATCCATTAATTCAACTATTTGTGCACAACTCAAGCTTTTGTATACTTGTATATTAGTGTTTCATAGAAAGGTTAAGTGTCATGCCCACTCTTGGGCACGAACGGAATTTTTTTTTTTTTTTAAATACTTAACTAATTATCGACTAACTAATTTAAATTAATGCAACCTAGTGCGATTAACTTAAATAAATAATGCATCCTGAATTAGGTCTTAACTATATTTGTGTCAATCAGGTAATATAATTCAATTTTAGAACACTAGGTTTACCAAGTTATCAACGAGCTAATATTTCCCCCAAAAGGGGTGATCACTAAGCTTCGTTATTAAGAAATTAAAATCTTAAATACAACGATTAATTTCAAATATAAACATTTTAAAATTTACCTTATCATCCTTAATCCACTAGAATTTCTAATTTAATTAACCTCGTTATTTAAAACACCTTAATTAATTGAAGCCCCCATAGTCTAAAATCACTTTACTAAAATAAAATCCTCTTGGAATAATATACTTTATTTAATTTAGACCCCCATAATTTAAAACTACGTTATAATCATATACTTAATTTTGGCCCTCTTTGGCCCTACAAAAATTTAGTGGCCACACCCCTATATTATTCTTTTTACAATCTAACCCACCTAGATAATTAAATCATTTTATATCGTTCCTCCTTCTTATGCCCAATATTAACCAAATTGTACAAAACTTATCTTCACATTCTATCAATTTTAATACAAATTAAATGCCAAACTAATCCCACTATTTTTATTTATATAAAATATATAAATACATATACATATATATATATTCGTATATATATATATATATATATATATATATATATATATATATATATATATATATATATATATATATATATATATATATATATATATATATATATATATATATATATATATATATATATATATATATATATATATATATACATTTTTACCCATGCATGCACTCATAACTTTATAAAAATGAGTTTATATTTATTTATCATAAGGGGAGGGGAAAGAAGTAATACTTATCCTTTTAAAAATCATTTTCCCCCCCCTTCTATATTTAAAACTTTGTGAGTGTTGCCCTAACCCGAAATTAGGGTTAGGGCGAACACGTCATAACCACACATCTTTTTTTTCTTTTTTGCGTTGGTGTGAAGAGTGCAGGGTGGACGACGAAGCAGGGCCGAGCGAGAGGAACTGGGCGGAGGGTCTACAACAACCATCGCGCGCGTGGGGAGGCGAAGTAAGGTTTTCAACACGGCGTAGGCAGGGTCTACACGCGGCGGAGAGAAAGGGAGGGGCGGAGCGGCCACCGCAGCCGCGGCACCACCGGCTGCGGCTCCCGCAGGCTGCGGCGCCGCCGCCCGCAGTCTGCGGATGCCGCAGGCTGCGGCCGCCGCCGCCGGTTGCTGCGGCCCGCGCCAAGCCGATCTTGCGGGGGTTTCATTTCACTTAAACGTTTAATGGTTGTTAAACGCTCCATTTCAAGTTTATTTCATTTTTTTTTTCCTTAAAGCAAGGTTAAACGATCAGGTTTCTATAATATATTTTTTTGTAATAACATCATTGTAATTAAAAATATATGTATATATATATATATATATATATATATATATATATGTTTATACATGTGTATATAATCTGGTAAAAATAAAAAATGCGTAAGGTTTTCTGTAAGATGACTGGCAGATTTTTTTATAAAAGAGATATATATATATATATATATATATATATATATATATATATATATATATATATATATATATATATATATATATATATATATATATATATATATATATATATATATATATATATATATATATATATAGTGAGAGACTTAGCACTAAAATCAGTCTCCTTTTTTTGTATTAGAACCAGATCTGAAACCCTATCATTTTCTTTCTTTTTAATACAGGTTCTTCAAATGATACTTATTGTTTAAATTTGTATATAAATACATATATATATATATTTGTATAAAGATAGTTTGCAACTCAAAAAGGCATAACTTTCTTTAAAACTACAAGGAAATCTATCAGAAAATAGCAGTGTGACCTTTTGTATAGCAAAATATACCTAACACTAAGTGCTCCTTTTTTTGAAGGATAACTAGACTAATATAAAAAAAGATTTATTTCTGCTAATCAGAGATAAATACCTAACTGATTTATTTATATACAGCAGCTTATTAACATAAGAAACATGCAGTAATAAACTACATCTAGGAGCAGAAATCTTAAATAGGCATTTGGTAAAAAATTTCCTTTTATTTTCTCTTTTGCAAATCATGAAGATTCATACCCTATTTAGTACATTCCTTCACCTCTTTGCAACACTAACTAGAGTGAGGACATTATACATGTGTTTTTTTTTTTTTGAAACTTATTACAAATAAAGATGAACACAAAGATTTTGGCAAATAAACATTTACATTTTTCCTTTCCAATACATTGCTTTACTATTTGGAAAATAAATACATCATTGCCTATCTTTTTCTTTTACAAGCTAACATGGAATACAAAATCCTCTTTCCTTATAAATAACACAATCTAGCTCTTTTCTTTTCTTTTCATTTACAACTCCAAAAGAGAATATATTGTCTTATTAACTAATTTCTGCAACATAAAACAACAACTTAGTTCCTCATTCCTTCCTTTCCCATTCCCATGCAACCTGCATTAAAACACATTTTTGACCATGGGAAGCTCACCTCCCAGCCTAGGCTTACTAGAAGCCACCCCCGAGCTTGGAGAACCAAGCACTAGACGGGCTACAAACATGCAAACTCTTCACAAACATAGGAAAACACTTACATTCAAATTTCCCTTCCCAAGCTACACATTCACCACTTTCATGGTGACTCTTCCATGGGTGGAAGTGGACCAAGTACCTATGGGGAGAATGCATGCCAAAACAATACAACATAAACCACCTCATGGCAACACAAATGCAACCAAAAATACTTCCTCATTTCCTTATGCCCCCCAAAAAGGCTCAAGGCCATATTTACTCCCCTTATGACCCCCAAATGCATACACAAGGCTATGCATCAAGGGTCACCAAGGACACCCTTGAGAACACTCTCCATGAGGAGAGCCTCTCACCCATGGCTGTCATACTCCTTCCACCCCAAGATCTTCCTACCCTCCCAAGGATAGGAGATCTTGGACACTCCCAAAAACAACAAGAAACACAAACAAACACATAGAAAAGAAAACTACACATTTTAACTTCAACACAAAAACTTCATAAAACACAATCTTTCAAGCAACTCTTTTCTTTTACAAAACAACATAAACTAACATTTACAACATAACAAGAGGAAGAAGAGAGTAACCAACCTTATTCTGCCAAAATGGTTTGCTAACTTTAGTTGGGGATGAGCTGCCCAATTCCACACTAACTTTCTCCAAATTCCTCCAAAAATGCTAAACTCCTACTAACTTTTTCAAAACAAGCATAATCTCCAAGAAAGGAGAGTGGGTGATTACTCACTAAGTTTCCAAATTCTTGCCTAAGAAGGCCTCTCACACACTTCCCAACCCCTTGGGTGAGGTGTGAGTTCCCATTGGTTGCCCTTCCCAAACTCTTACACATTACCAAAATTGGAAAGGGAAAAGGTGGAAGAAGATGGGGAAGAGAGTTTAACTTCTAAAAGGAAGGTTCTCTATCCTAGGAAGAACTTCCTAAGTTGAATTTTCGTGCATCTTGAAAACACCACTTTTTGAAGTGACTACTTAGTCACATGGGAGAAGTCACATGTTGGAAAATGCCCCTAACCCATAGGTATACTCTTTGGACCCTTGGAAAAGCCTAAAAACTTACCCTAGGAGTCCATTAAACCCTTTGGAAACCCCACTGAAGTTTACCTACGGGTCAAGCTTGAGTTGACCACTCCCATGACTCCCTACCCAAGACAAATTTGGGACCACACTCATATTTTTGAATGGCTTTGGTAGAAACAAAACTCCCTCCAAGAGACAAGTCAAAATCAATGACACTTAATCAGCACATGTGTCAAGTGACACAACAAAAATACAATATAAAAATCACACATGGAAAATTGGTCTCTTGAAGGATTACACAATTACATATAAATTAAATTTTACACTCAAGCATTATACACATCACAAATAAAATACATTACAAGGGGGGGGTTGTTGTCTCTCCAAATAGACAACTCCCGGTTTAACAAACGCACATTGGTCTAGGCTTGGTTCTCCATTAAATTCCATGGTCACATGGATAATTTTCCTGCGCATCTCAATTAACACATTAGTAACTCCAAATAATCACAATTATACAAAATCAAATACATGGATTTCATTACACATCAAACACTCATACATTTCACATCGATAATTCAATATCTCATTTGTTTCAAATTCAATTTTACCTATGCAATTAACATAATTTCCCAAAAATGAACCATTCATAAATATGCATCATTTTTCTTTCATCAAAATAAAATCCTGCAAATTTCCAATAATGACATTCACCATCATAATGTAATTCTATTCTAGAAATCATATCTAAAGTTTCATAATCATCATGCATGAAATAAAACATCACATATGTCAGTGTGATCCAAATCATGGAATCATATAAGTTCTAAGTCCATAATGCATAAAATAAAGCATCCATAATAGTCTCAATATGCAAATAACTGAAAATGTCAAACTGAATCGGGGTAGGGCCTCACATTAAGTCATGACATTCCTATAAGGAAGGAAATGAAATATTCTTCACAAATAGAAGTTTTTTACATGCTAACATAAACTACAACCTATACAAAACATGCTCCTATGTTCAAATGTGCATGAGATAAGATATTTACTTGAGTTATGATGAAAATAAATCACATAAATAACATCAACTATTGAGTTACAGACAATAGAACAAGTTGTTGAAGGCCAAAACGTTGGATTTCATTGATTGAAAGGGGCTAAAATAGCAATACTAGTCTAAAATACTTTGAAAATTTAAAAATGCATTGATGTTTCAGTCATAAAATGACTAGCTTTTGAGTTACAATACAAAATTTTTTTGTCGGAAGAACTTTCAAAAGTTACAACTTTTGCACAAAAATGATAGAACTACTATAAAACTGAGTCCTAAGGGTTTTTTTGTAGCCTACATTCAACTCCTAAAAGTTTTCAGCATGTGTAATATAGAGGAGAAGGCCATATGTCTTGCCTTGCTTGGAAAAAGTCTTCAATTTCTACCCTGGGTCAGATGAAACTGATTTTAGCCATTTAAGGCCTCCCAAACTACTTCAAATAGAAGGTGTCATAAAGGCTCAAAACTGCCCTTTGATTGTAGTTACACCCTTGGTAGGCCTTTTCCCATGTGAAAATATATTCTTTGAGTCATAAAGTTGCTCCTAGATGCTTGCTTTGTGTTTGAGAAGTTCCTAGATATTTGGTTGGTCTTCAATATTGAATCAAAATCCCTCAAACAACCCCTACATTTCCTCAATTATTTCTATATTCTTGTTCCACCTCCTCAAACTAATTTTCCACTTCCCAAAATGTTTGGACATGTGTTTCTTTCCATGCTTTTATGGTTAAGAAAGTCTTGGGGGTTAAATGAATATGAAAAAGGGTATTAAAATCCTCCCAAGCTTCTTCAAACTAAGATATTATGGCTTAGAATTACCCTTAATGCATTTATTACCTCTGAGTCAGCTTTGCACATGCTAAAATGTCACCTATGAGTCATAATTATTCTCTTGACACCAAACCTTATACCTCAGCTTTTGTTATTTTTCAATTTTTACTTTCATGGCTAACTATTATCATCATGGTTGTTGATTTGCATTGATCTCTAGTTCAAGATTGATATATTGTATATTTTCTATTGTCACTTGACCATATTCATTAGTCATCATCTTCTTGTCAAAAACCAAAACAAAACAATAACTCATAGAGAATAGAATAAAACCATGGAAAACCCTCTATTGCTCACAAGTGACCGACTCTTGAGTTCTTCAAAATTTCTTTTCTTTTGGCCCTACTAGGATGCTTCTAATCCACTTTAATACCATGTTCTTGATAACTGCTCTTACACACAAAGGAATTGTAAATTACCACAAGCCAAACCCTGAGATCTACCGTCTATTGAATAGTTTAATGACTTCAATCTAGGATCTCTAAAAAAGTTTGAGAAGACAACTCAGAGGTGTTTATAGGAACAAGGCATAGATAGGCCTATCATGGGTAATGTTTTATGCAATGTATAGAATATGATTTTCAACCTCAAGAGACAACAGTAAGGGATTATCCAAATCAATCATACTTCACTCACCTTTGGTGGCACAATCACATCTAAATTTGACTATCAAATACTCCAAAGCTTAAGGAGAAGATTTTCTATACTTATTTCCTTGATTATTACTAGTCTTTTCTCACCTCTATCATAAAAAAGAATAGTAATCTTCACTGTACATCTCCAAACTCTTCAACATTGTTTCTAACCTCTTTTCTTGACATGTTCATGATTGTCATACATGGTGTGGTCATTGTATTCTCTTACACAATAATGTTCTATGCTATATACTCTTGCCATTAAGGGTTGTTCATAATGCTTTCTTCCATAAATCCATCCATGTATTAATGATATTATTTTTGTCTTTGAGTGTGATAACTCTCCAAACATTACTATGGACTAAAATGCTATATACAGTCCCCTTATGTCATGACAATGTCTTTCCTCTTGTTCTGTACCACCATAACCTCAAACCATTTCCTTTTTTATCGCCTTCAAGAAAAATACTTCATCACTATCATCAAAAGACCTTGTCATAACATTGTGGGATATTCTAGACTTATAAACCTTGCAATCTATAAGATAGTCACAAAGGTGATTGTTGGTTGCATAAAAGCCCCATTTGATGGTAGCAAGTTGTCTTAGATTTTGATGTATGTACACAACATGAAAGTTAAAATATCTTTAACTTCAATACTCTGCCACCTTTAGGATACTTTTATGACATTATCCCTCTTGCATCTCATAATTGTGCTATAAGTTTTTTTTGTTCCCTCTACTTGCTGCTATGTCCTTAGTCTTCATAATATGCTTGTTTTTTGTACTCTACATTTATCTCTTGTGTTATTCATGGTCAGGATTTAAAGTATGTCTTCTTGAAGAACAAGCCCTTAACAAGTCTCATATCACTTATGCAATCTTCTTGTGACTACTTTATTCACTACATTTGTGTATAGTGATTGTCATTGTAATCTTGAAATCTGCCATTAGAAAGTGCACATGCTCATTATCTCTTATGACTACAGATTTTCCTTAGTCTATATCTTTCTCACATAATGAACATTGTCTACTTTTCTCCTTTCCCCAAGAATAAATCTATTTTCTAGTTGTCAAAATTGCTACATGGTATGCTCTACAATATATTTTCTATTGTCATTGTTGACTAAATTCATGTCAACCTTAGCCCTAAAAATTACCGATCTAAGAAAAACCAGTTGGCTAAGAAAACTCTGAGAAAAACCTCCTAAAATCTCTAAAACCCTAAACCCTAAGGCTTTTATGCCTTTATAATCTATTCAAACTTTAAAATTCTATTTTTGTGTTGACCGACCCAGGCAGTCAATCACTTAACATCCACTAGCCAAAGGGGCCTTAGTCCATGGCAGGATCAGTTTCCCCGTATTCTCTTTACTAACAAGCAAAGCTTCATGGCTTTCGCCATTTTGCAGAGCAGGGACTTCTTATTTTGTTCTCCTCGAGAAATGATGAAAAGGCTAAGCATTTCGCTATTTCACAAGAGCATCAGGGAATATTCCACCCTTCCACATGAAACATCGAAGCGAAAGACAAAGGCCCATGGTGGGGCCTCGTTGACGAAATAGCAATAGGAGGGCCAAGGGAAAATAATGCTAAGTTTGAAGACTTCGTGGTTTTGCGAAGACAAAATGGAAAGGCAGGGCCCTCCCTACGAACCCATGAAAGTGACCGTGGTAACATAAATATTCCGCCATTTTGCTGGCAGTCAAGGCGATGTTAAATGCTCGGACGTGAAATGGTGAGGGGCCATAGAGAAAATGGAAAGTGCCTTTTTCACAAGGTCGCAACAGTCAAGTTTGATTGTTGCTTGACCCCATGATTTGGAGAAAATGGGGTGATAGTTTTCGCCATTTTGTGAAAGAACATAGGCACTAACTTCTCAACCCCCACAAAGCAATGAAGGATAAATATGGACCCGACCCGCCACGTGGCCTCTTTGTGGTCATTAGATTTTTCATAGGGGACAGATCCGACGGTGATGTTTTAATCTCTTTTGGGCCTAATGGGAGATTATGTGGCATCATCTCACGCATCCATCTTCGCGCGACCTCCACAATTGAATGACAAGAATTCAAATTTTCAAGTGTACGGTAATTTTGAATGCTCTATTCAACGACTGACTGCGACCTAGTTGGTGGCCAATATCTAATCGGATTTTGATCCAACCACCGGGAATTTCTGTCGTAACTCCATAAAAGACTTTGCAGACCATTTTCAGACACCACCTACGACTCTTCAATGCGTTTTGAAGGATTTTATGATCTACAAGTGCACTCAACACATCTTGCAAAAAGATTTCCTCTTATCTACAAATATTTTGTTTCTTCCAAGATATGGAGGATTTTTCCAGACATTGTATGCACGCAGATCAAATCAATTTGAATTGATCCTCCTTCTGATATTTTGTAACCTAACCCTGGTAGGGTTAGGGTTTCTTAATTGAAATCAATCTTAGTTATGCCTGAACTATAAAGCCAATTTTGTAACTTGTTTACATGGATCTTCTTTCTTTCTTTTGCAAAAAACTTGTCTCTTTGTATTTGTAAATTTGCTTTGCCTTTACATGCATAGAATTACTTGTCTTTCTTTATTTCAGTTCTTATAATCTGTGTAATTCCATTACCTCATATGAATCCATCTTCTTTTGTTTCCTTTGCATACTAATTGTGTTGATCTCTCTTTGAATGTCATACGTGGACTAATTTCAGTCCCTCTCACCATTTCACAAGAATTCCAACCTTCACTCATGCAAATAGGGAGCTGATTTAGGTAGAAATTTGAGCATATATTGGGTAGTTCTATTGGTGCCTTGTGCAGTTATAGGAAGGGAAGATAAATTTCAATCCAGGTACAAACCTTTTCCCTTGCAAGCAATCCTTCTTCCCCTTTTCCCCCTCAGATCAATAGATTAAGATTTATATGTGTTGGGTTGGTGCAACACCTGCATTAGATTGATAAGGAAGGTGACCTTCTCTAGAGACTCAACCTCAACAATGCAATGTCCCACACTTGGAGGTCATTTCAATGTATCACAAGGTTGATGATCAAGGTTGTTCATCAAGTGGGCAGAATTTTGTGACAATAGTCACATAAGTATTACTCATAGTATTTCGAAAAACATCAAATCTTTCTTTGATTGACCTTGGAAATGGTACTACTATCATATGCAATAAATATTTTTGCATCTTGTCTTCTTCTCATCATGTTCCATGACTTGTCACTTAAATATTATGACATTCTTTCCCTTGATAGAAAAAAACCACCTTTCTATAGGCCATATCTCTATCCTAACCTCATTTTTGTTGTTGCTCATGAAGTTATTTCTCTATTGTTCTTATCTCTAGGCTGTCAACATTTTCATCTCATAGCTCTCACTTTACTATTTATTGAGCTTCTCAGAGGACCTTCACAAGGCTATATTTATGGTCATTGTCCTTGTTTTCAAGTTCCAAATACAAACATTCTAAAAGCCAGTAAGGTAATTAATCAAAACCTCTACCTCTACTACATACTACTCCTCACTCCTCACCATGTCTTTAGTCATTGTCATATCAGGGCTAACTGAGAAATTTCCCCATTGCCTTTGCCAACAATCATATGATTGTCATCTCATTTATTATGAATGTTACTAGTCATTATATTTATGTCTATTATCATTGTTTATCATTTCAACTGGCCCCTTTCTCTATTCTTCAGATACCGTACCCTCTTACCTTGTCATCAATATCTCCTTTAAGATTATGTTATATCTTATCCAATGTTCATATTCCTTTAGAAAAGTACCACATACTGTTGTGAATGTCCTTTATATGTGGTTGACTGAATCTGTGTCAAATATTTGCTTGCTATCATCTAACAGTCCATTGCTACTTAATGATTACACTTTTTGACCTTGCCTTTGAGGTTATTTTTCTTTCATCACAAGTCTTTATAAGACTATCACATTCTTATCCTCTCATCTCCGTCTATCTTTACTCATTGAGTATGAGCGATGATTTCCATACAGTTAGTTGTGACTATAGATTCTGTAGAATGTGGTCTTGACAAACTATAAATGACTCTTCATAGAAAACAATTGGATAACTATTATATTCCTTGAAACAATAGTCATATTGTTGTATTGATCTTTTCATCTCTTTTTCAACCTACAATGTGGTCACATAATCTTGCATTCCTTGAGGGCTATCATACAACTCTTTCCCTAGCTCTGATCTCAACATCTTTTACATCTAACTTCTGATTTCTGGACCCTTGTTTACTTCCATTCCCTTAAGATATAAATCACCCACTTGACAAACAAAAACCTATATAGCATTAATGACCATGAGTCTAATAGGATTGTCATTTATATCCGCTAAGAGACCTACCATCTTAGTAGCCTTGTAATTGTCTTGTGCCTTCTAATATATCTATTTTATCATGTAGCTACTATTTCAATATCAAAATTTCCTTTGACCGATCATGAAGATTTCGCTCGAACTATTCTTATAGGAACTATGTCCTTCCTCATTAGCCTCAATGACTATTTGTTCAACGCGTTTACCAATTTCACGGCACCACTGCCATTAATGGATTAAAGTCTGCCACACGAGATTTGTCTTCAACTTCAAACCTTGTAAATTCTTTCTTGACATGACAAATTGTCCTTTTTTATTATGGATGACCATGATTTTTATGCACTATATTTTGGTGTCTTCCTAAGTTATTGTTTGTGCTTTGTCTGTGACTTTCTTCTCTCAGGAATGCCCATCTACACTTGAGGTTTATTTTGTAACAATGCCCTTCTAATTATTCAATACATTCTTTAGAGTATTGCCTTATGAACTCCTATTTTCCTCTCTCGTCCAACTTATCTACTAGGTCTGGACACCGGAATTATTCTTGACATTGTCAACGAGTTTAAAACAAAAGTAGATTTGCAACTATTTCATTTCACTAGTACAACCATGGCATTGACACATGATGTATATTTGTTCCAATTGTTGCATTTCTCCTTTACAAGTTGTATATGGTGAAAATGGATAACAATAATAACAATATTGAAAGGCTAAATAGATTCAACCACAAAACCCTAGCCTAACAATCAACAAAGATCCACCATAACATATGAAGATTACCTAAGACAATGCAAATCACATGAAATCACAAAGATTATACCATCACATGTCCAATAGGGTTTTGATCTCCATTCTTCCTATCTCCATTGATCTTGCTTGATATATTTGCTCTCAGATTTTTATATGCACAAGAGCTCAACAAAGAACGGAATGTGGTTGCAAGTAGGATCGTAGTGTAGTCAAGTCCTCCAAATTGTCGATTAGGTCATTAGAATACTTGATTAGAATCCATCATTAGGGTTTGATAGTGAAGAAGGCATCTCCTTAAATAGAAGACACTATATGAAATGGAGGGATAAGATTGAGAGGTGTAAAAGGAGGTCGGCTAGGATTAGAGGGTAGGTATAAGAAATAGTAAAATAATGAAAGAGGTAGGTAGTGTATGAATTAAGAGATGAATGACATGTGTCATGTGTAGAAAAGGTTAATGAATTAATTAAATAAATAAAGATTTATTTAATTAATAGAAGAAGTAGGATAATTAAATAAATAAAATATTTATTTAATTTAGGAAGAGGATAATTTAAATAAATAAATGTATTTATTTAAATGAGAAATAAGGCTAGAAGAGGATAAATGAATTAATTAAATAAATAAAGATTTATTTAATTAATAGAAGAATTAGGCTTAAATAATTAAATAAATAAAATATTTATTTAATTAGACCGGACAATTTTAGGTGTCTACATTTTGCCCCTCTTTGAGACAATGTGGCTTGTCGCGTTGTTTCAAAGAAGATAAGATGAACTGATACAGAGTTGCCCCAGAATGGGAATGATATGCCCCCTCGAGAGATTGGATGAAAAAGTCTGGAAAGATTGCAGACAATCTCTCGATAAGAAAGAAAGGCTAGAATGGATTGACCGGATAAAGTGACAGAGTCACGGGATAATGAAGACTGACTCGAGAAATGAAGGCGAGGGCTAGGGTAGGCTATAAGATAGACCACGGGAAAAAGACATCCTCATTGTCATCTACACCCTTACGAGATCATAGTGCAGAGCGAGAAAAAGAGCAGCAGCAGTCAGCTGCGATGGCTTTCGTACACAGATTCGACCGCGTTCGCCGATTTCAGAGACTAGCAGAGGCAGGAGAGCCGGTAAGTACCACAAAACCTCCTCGTACCTTAACGCATTTATTGTTGTCATTAATGCATGCTAGTTAGCAATAAATGTGCTTAGGAATAGAGTACAAAAAAAGTGCAAAAATGTGCAACCGCGTCTGCGTCGGTGCCAGGCGCGTCTGTGTCCGCCAAGCGCGTCTGTGTCGGTGCCAGGCGCGTCTGCGTCTGGAACCGCGTTTGTGTCTAATGCGGGCGCGTCTGCGTCCTGAAGGGGCGTTTGTGTTGCAAAGTCACGTTTGTGACAAATGTAGGCACGTTTATGTAAAACAGGCATGTCTTTGTTGTTCAGGCACGCTTGTGCAGTCTATAGGCGCGTTTGTGAGTTAAAAACGCGTTTGTGTCTGAAAATGCAAGGTTTTGGTCTTCTAGGTCAAATCGGCAGTTCTGTGATGAACATACGCTGTCGATTGGATAAGCCGCTGAGAGGATACACTCAAGCAGGTCCTCTAGGAAGACTAGGATAGATCAAGGCACTTTGTGATGAACAGGGAGCACCAAGATAGAGTACTTTGTGATGAACAGGGAGTACCCAAAGTATGAGCAGCACTTTGTGATGAACAGGGAGTGCAAAATGTGAGTAACACTTTGTGATGAACAGGGAATGTCACACACGTAGTACTTTGTGATGAACAGGGAGCACTACTAGGATAGATAGCAACACTTTGTGATGAACAGTGAGTGTCACTAGAATAGATAACCATATGCATTTAGATAACGAGTAGCATTTTGTGATGAATAGGGAATGCCACCATGACTGACATGATTGATTTGTTTGACTGTAGGAGTATTTGCCTATGCTAGAGTCATGGGAGAGATTCCCGTCCACACAGAGGTTGTGACCTGAGTTGTCTTTTTAGGATAGAGCTGCCATCGAGGAGATGGGTTTGAGACACGTATTGTATGTGCCTGAGTTTCGGGCAAACATGGGTTTGCTGACTGCGTTGGCCGAGAGATGGCATTCAGAGACATGCACATTTCATTTGCCGATGGGTGAGATGACAGTCACCCTCGAGGATGTCTACTGGATTCTGCGGATACAGATTGATGGAGAGCTGATTCCATATGATCGTGACGAAGACAGGGAGGCATTGAGACGGGTGTTCCAGGATCCCGGACTAGAGATGAGAGCAGGACATGTGGCATGGGATACCATGACTGCGACAGGGTTAGCTTTGCCAGCTGTGATTGGAGGAGCTATCAGTGGGTTCCTGTGTCCGGATAGGGCGACACGGGGATTGGCAGTGGGTTGGGGTGGAGCATTGGAGACATTGGTGACGCAGCACACCAGATATGCGTGGGGTCCATGTGTTTTGGCCCACCTATATTATGAGCTTCACCAGTTTGTCTACCATGGATCAGTGGGACTGGGTTGTGGAGTGACACTATTGCAGGTTTGGGCATATGAGCATCTGCCTATCACGCGGCCGATACATTTCAGAGGCAGGGGTCATGGACGGAGTTTTGTTCATCTGTACGACATGATCACGTCACAGCCTCGGATTGGCAGGTTAGAGTATTGGCGGCGAGTGATAGATGACATTGATGTCGTCATCTAGAGGCTGTATCTAGGATGTGAGGAGTGGGAGGATGATGCAGTGGAGCTGCCTTACACCTTCAGGAGCAGATATTTGATTGGGCGGATGCCCTATATATTAGAGAGACAGCTGGTGGATAGGGTTGGCCGACAGTTTGGCTGGATCCAGCAGATGCCACGAGGCTCGGGTATGTATGCCCGTACAGTTAGGGATCAGGCGCAGTTCGGGCCATTGTTGTCATATGATCAGGCAGTCACACAGCTGGCAGAGATGATACCCCTTCCTTGGGACATGTGGCCTGAGATTGAGGACGCCGGGATGGATGCAGAGTATACAGCGTATTGGGCCGAGCATCCATTCCCCCGATTGACAGATCCAGGAGAGCTACTGGATGGAGATGGAGGAGGAGATGATGATGACGATGGTGGGGGTGATGGGGGTAGAGGTCGACGGCGGCGGAGGGGAGTAGTTGGGGAGAGGAGGGTGGCACCTCGGAGAGAGGGTGGACAGGAGGGACAGGCCCAGGTGATGAAGGGTCGCGGTGGAGTGCCCCTACAGGTACCAGCAGCACAGGGTCCTAGAGCACAGGGACAGAGACAGGGACAGGTGCAGGGACAGGTGCCAGTACAGGCACCGGGATAGAGACAGGTACAGGGACCTAGGCATGTACCGAGACAGGTACCCGTTCAGGCACCAATATAGGTACAGGGAGAGGTACAGGGGCAGGCACCCACAGAGGGAGAGCCACGGGCAGAGGCAGAGGCAGAGGCAGAGGCAGAGGGGAGTGACCCAGTGGAGGCTGAGCTGCTGGATCTGAGGGAGATCTGCCAGGGCCAGGCATATGAGATTCAGGATCTGGAGAGGGAGAGGGATCGGCTCAGGACCAGGCTCAGGGATACTGAGCGAGAGTGGGATCAGGCTATCCAGCGCTACACAGAGGCTGAGACAGCGCTGAGGGCAGGGAGGTAGGCGGCGGAGGACACAGGAGCAGGCTACGCATATGTCCTGCAAGCCGGAGAGGAGATTCCCTACTGGAGGGACCTGTACTATGGTGTCGTGCCAGTAGATCAGCGGGCGAGGAGCTTCCATAGACCATCGCGGACAGCAATAGCTACGGGAGGGAGCCGGAGGAGACAAGCATCGAGTGGTGGGGTCATGGGTCCTCCACCACCACCAGATAGGCAGGGTGATCCTGGAGCGGGTCCTTCTAGGGCTCAGATTCCGTCGAGGCCAGGCGACTCCGAGGGAGGGAGTTCATCATAGCCATAGAGGGCTCCCTTATATCAGTATTTGTACCATTTTTTGTATTATAGACACCTGCGGGTGATTGTAGCCATATGATTTTTTGACATCATTGTATCATGACATTTTTGATTATATATATGAGAGATGATTCATTTTTGCGGCAGCTATATGCATATGTACCTATGTGATGAGATATTCTTATGTGATGCTTATGATATGGATGCAAATATTTACATGATGCAATGCAATATTTTTGTTCTTTTATGATTCTATATGTTATGCTAATGCAAATGTGAATGTATGTAATGTAGATGAATATGATAATTGCAAATGTAAATTGTGCTAACAGGTGTTGTGTGCAGGATGTGATGCAATTGTGATATCTATATGTATGTATGAAATGCTTATATGTGGTAATGCAGGTGCAACTACATGAAATGCAAATGTTTTTGGTGTGTCATTATACTCAGTCATGTGATAGCAGGCTACGCGGACTCGAGAAGGATGCTGGAAGTCAATCAAGAAAGGGGGGATGAAAGACAGAAGATATGAAAGTGAAAGAGCTTCTTGTGTGTTATCATCATTGAGCTTATTATGGCAAGTAGGTTATGACAATCGAGGCATGTGTTCGACCCAGAAAGTCATTGTACCTGTTTGCATGGAGATAAGACGGTCACAATCAAGGAATGCCCCAGTTCATACTAGACTCTCAGTGTCCTCATATCCTTGGACAAGTCATTGCATTACTAAGAGACAATCCACAGACAGCAAATACAAATAGGTGACGATACCCCATCCTCGCCTTTCTAATCAAAGACATCCTGGAGATAGAATCTCTAGTCAAAGACATCCTAGAAAAGCTAAAATACATGTCACCAAAAAAAAGATGAAATCAAAAGAAAACCAAGACTCGACACCAACATCCAATGTAGTCCTCAAGGTTAGTGTCTCTTGTCACTTGTATAAGTCATGTTTGATTGTGGTCACAATATTCACTTTCACAGAAAGGATAGATAGCATTGAACCATATGTTGTCTGAGTCTGTTGAAAGATTTGATTTGTTGAAGCCCATTGTTGTTGTTGTATCTCATCTGAAACTGACTGAATCCATGAAGCTGATACTTTATTGCAGAGAAAATGAAGCTTTATTGCGGATCTGGCGATGCAGATGTTGCTTTATTGCGGATTGTGCGCGAATAGACTGGAGAAAGCTGGAAGAAACTGTACTCCTCGAAACATGTGATGTTCTCAGTTCCACACCCATCACTAGACGTAGGATTTTGCCTTAGCCACAGATAGGATCTGATTTATTATGGATGGAAAGGGAGGTTTAGGAATGTTTATTATGAATGGCTAACCAATCTTAGGTAGATCAGTAACAAGCCATGATGGGACTGGGTAAGTTTATTATGAACGAATTGGTCGTGAATGTGTGCAAAGTGAAAGGATGAAAGAGAATCCTGAAGGAGGGAGGAGCAATGTCTCTACGCATGGCGCTGGGAACCCAGTTTTCACCATGGTACTTGCCCAGGGCGCCATCGAAGTGGTTTTCACCATTGGACGAAATTATTTCTCTTTACTTTTTTCAAATTTTCAATGTTTTTTGTGTCACAAGGCGCCTGTTTGCCAGGTTTTCACCAAGTAACGATTTTTTTGTTTTATAATTTTTTTTGTATTTTTGAATTTTTTTGATTTTTTTGTATTTTTGAATTAGGATATTCCGAAGAGCTATGTGTAAAACCTGCGAAGGTGCATGCTGTTGATAGGATCCTCCAAAGGTTCACCTTCTGTAGTTGAGAGCTGATATGCCCCAGATCCATATATTGCTATGACGATGTAAGGACCCAGCCAATTTGGTTCAAACTTGCCCTTCTTCTCTCTGTCTTGCTGATTCTTGGGGTTTTCTCTGAGAACCAAGTCACCTACCTCAAATGTGTGAGGCTTGACCTTGTGATTGTAGCTGCGACTCATTCGTTGTTGGTAAGCCTTGAAATGATTAAAGCAATTTGTCTCCGTTCATCCAACAGTTCTAGTTCTTGTAAGCGAGAGACCCTGTAGTCTTCATCAGTGATGATGTTTTGCAAAGAGACCCGTAAAGAGGGTAACTCGACCTCAATAGGCAAGATGGCTTCAGTGTCGTAGACAAGTGAATATGGTGTAGCTCCTGTAGGTGTGCGGACACTTGTGCGGTAGGCCCAAAGTGCAGGATTAAGTTGGATATGCCAGTTACCGCCAGCGTCGTCGACTGTCTTCTTGAGGATTTTAAGGATTGTTTTATTAGACGCCTCAGCTTGGCCATTACCTTGGGGGTAATATGGTGTGGAGAAACGATGGGAAATATGGAAGCGGTCACAGAGTTCACGAACATCCTGATTTTTGAAGGGACGCCCGTTATCAGTAATAATGGACTTAGGAATACCATATTGGCAAATGATATAGTTAAGGATGAAAGTAGCAATTTGTTTTCCAGTGACTTGTGTGAGAGGCATGGCTTCAATCCATTTTGTGAAATATTCTGTGGCAGTGATAATGAATTTATGACCATTGGAAGAAGGAGGGTGAATCTTGCCTATGAGATCGAGTCCCCACTGACAAAAGGGCCAAGGAGACGCAAGTGGTTGTAGTTCTTGTGCCGGCGCATGTATGAGGTCTCCATGAATTTGACATTGCTTACATTTCTTGACAAACTGATATGAGTCTTTTTCCATATTGGGCCAGTAATATCCAGTCCTAATGAGTTTCTTGGCCAAGGTAGGACCACTAGCATGTGGACCACATATCCCTTCATGCACTTCACGTAACGCAATCTGAGCTTCGTCGCTTTCTAGACATCTAAGAAGAGTTCCATCTAGACCTCGTCGGTATAGGATATCAGCTAGAATGACATATCGAGAGGATTGGCGAATGAAAGTGCGGCGTTGGTTGTTTGATAGATCAGGAGGTAAAATATTGTCGCGAAGATATGTGAATATGGAACCATATAACTGGGATTCGGGACCAACAACGCATATCATTTTAGTAGGGGTGATCTCATATGAAGGAACCAATAGGTTGTCTACCAAGAACTCATAGCAGGTCTCATTTTGAGGTAGATCAATTAGTGAAGCAATTGTAGCCGTGGCATCTGCGGCGCGATTCTGCTCTCTTGGTATCTGCTCAAAGTCTAGCTTTGTAAAGTGTTGTTTTAGATTATCCACCATTTGTTTATAAGGCAGTAATTTTTCATCTTTTGTTTGGTAATCATCAGTTGCTTGACAGATAACAAGTTGGGAGTCTCCAAAAACACGAAGTTCCTGGATCTTCCATTGAACTGCAATTCGTAATCCTATTGTTAATGCCTCATATTCTGCTATATTGTTGGTGCAAGGAAATGATAAGCGGTATGATTTTGGTATAGAATCGCCTTGAGGAGTTATAAAGAGAATACCAGCTCCTGCCCCATGCTGTGTGTATGAGCCATCGAAGTACGGTTGCCATGGCTTTGCACGTGACACTGTTAAAATGGATTCATCTGGAAATTCTGAATTTAAAGGAACATCATCTATCATGGGAGCATCTGCTAATTGATCTGCGATGGCTTGTCCTTTTATTGCTTTTCTGTCCACATACTCGATGTCGAATTCACTCAATATCATTACCCATTTGGCCAGCCGCCCAGTAAGTGTAGCTTTGTTGAGAAGGTACTTTAATGGATCAATTCTTGCAATCAACTTAGTCTTGTGAGTGAGCATATAATGTCGTAATTTCTGTGAAGCAAAGACCACAGTGAGACATGCACGCTCAATTGGTGTGTAGTTTAGCTCATATCCCACCAATGTGCAACTGATATAGTATACTGCTTTTTCCTTGCCATCAGCTATTTGTTGCGCTAGGAGTGCCCCCAGTGCTGTTGGAGTAGCTGATATGTATAGTAACAGTGGTTGATCTGGAACTGGTGGCATCAGAACTGGTGGATTTAGGAGATAGTCTTTGAGCGTCTGGAAAGCCTGTTGACAGTTATCATCCCATTTGAATTTGATGTTTTTATGTAGCAGGTGCTGAAAAGGATTGCACTTATCCGCCAGTTGTGCTATGAATCTTCGGATGGACTGGAGTCTGCCCTGTAAGGATCGAAGTTGACTGATATTTTTTGGTGGTTGCATTTCCAAGATAGCTTTGACTTTTGCTGGATCTGCTTCAATTCCTCTTTTGGATACAATGAATCCTAAGAGTTTCCCGGAGGTTACTCCAAAGACACATTTCTTGGGGTTTAATCTTACTTTGTATTTTTCCAACCGATCAAAGGCAACTGAAAGTATGTCCAAGTGTGTATTTCTGTCTATTGATTTGACCAAGAGGTCGTCAACATAATCTTCCAAAGTTACATGCATGAGATCATGAAAAATAGTGGTCATTGCTCTTTGATATGTAGCGCCTGCATTCTTCAGCCCAAAGGGCATGACATTCCAACAGAAAGTTCCCCATGGACAAGTAAATGATGTTTTGTGTTGATCCTCAGGTGCAATCCTGATTTGATTATAACCAGAAAATCCATCCATTAATGATAGCATTTCATGACTTGCTGTGAGATCAACAATCAAGTCAATGTTTGGTAATGGGAAGTCATCCTTTGGACAAGCTTTGTTGATGTCTCTGAAATCTGTGCAAATTCTAATGCTGCGATCTATTTTACTGACAGGTACCAAATTGGAGATCCATTCGGGATAATCAATTGGGCGTATGAATCCGATATCGAGTAATTTCTCAAGCTCTGCTTTGACTAGTAATGCCACTTGTGGATGCATTTTCCTTAACTTCTGTTTCATTGGCTTTGCCCCCGGTTTGATTGTCAAATGATGCATTACCAAATCCGGATCCAGTCCAGGCATATCAGCATATGACCATGCAAATTTGATTTGTCGTTCTTTGAAGAAGCTTATGAATTTTGATCTTTCGGACTCTGTTAATGATTGAGCCAAGAATATGTTGTGTGGAACCTCTTCTGTACCAATGTTTGTTTTGATAGTCTCCTCTACCAACATGGATGACTTTTCCTCATATGATGATGGGAGAATGTCGAGCCTTCCATCTTCGGGTGCCTCAGAGAGGTTTTCGCCCTCAGATACATCCTTTCTTTTTACTTTTTTGGGGTCAGATAGCGCCACAGTGTGGTTTTCGCCATAAGACCCTTGATTTGTTCTTATTTTCACATTTTTGCGACTGGAAGGTCTAACACCCTCACCAAAATATGCCATGTTGTTGAGTTCTATGGTGTATCCTGCTTTGTGGTCCCCAGGGGGAAGATCATCTCGTATGCCAAGATAGTCAATAATAGCTTCGTCATTCTGAAATGTGTCAAATTGTGCTGGTCCTTCATAATCCCAGTCAATTAGTTGGTGGTGAACAAGGGGAAGGCCTTTAATGTTTTCAGAGTTTGCGGGGCTAAGAGTGAAGATGTGGTTATATTCGAGTATATCGAGGCAATCGTCGAGGTCATCGATGGCACTCTCCTCATCAGTCTCGATCACGAGCAAGTCCAAATTGTCGTTACTAGTAGCGCCTTCCGGGACAGGTGTCCTCATCCTATGCGATTTCGACCTAGAACCTTGAGACGAAGACTGTGCGGAATCCTTATGGGTTGTTTCTTGACCAACTCTGAACTTTTTATAAAATTCCTCTCCTTCTGTGGGTTCATCTAGCTCTCTGAATGTCTCGGTGAGCTCATAGTCACTGGAGGATTTGTCTGAACCCCATTCCCATTCGGTGGAATCTGTGGAATAGCAATCTTCTTGTTGAACTTTTGCAACTTTGATTTGTGATGCCTCTTCTGTCCTTTTTGTGTGGATCTTGGAAGTCAGAAAACCAAGTCCCTTTGAGCATTCTCTTCTTACAGTCAATTCAGGTTGTAGGGGGTCCATGACGCCTTCTTTGCGTAACCCAAGAGGGCTTTTTCCATCATACCCGAATTTTTGTAGAATCTTGAAGCCTTTGCCATATTTCTCACAAGGTATATTGATTTGATCATGTGTGTCATCTTCAATGTCTTTATAGAGCATTTTGTATAAATCTTCCTCTTCCAGTTCGCCCCATCTTTGAAAGGTAGTAGGATCCCATTTGAGTATCATGATGGATATTTGCTTGTTAGGATGTGGCCTTCCATATTCTTTTGGAGAGCTCATGACTTGTCGTAAATACATGGTCTGATTTAAAGTGTATTCTCCCATGCCTTTGTCTTGAAATTTGCCTTTAAGTTCACCTTGTTTTGATGTCGAAGGTTTTAATGACTCAGGGTCAATGTATGCCGAAGAAGGAACAGCCTCACGATTACTGGGAATGATGGTCTCCGTATGTGATCTCAGGTTATTGCAATATATGAACGGATTAGGATCACCGTTAACTGTTACCTCGACTCCATTATGAGGAAACTTAATGCATTGATGATATGTTGATGGGACTGCCCTCATCTCATGAATCCAAGGACGTCCTAGCAATATATTATAAGTGAGATCTAAATCCAGGACCTGACAAACCACATCCTTTGTAACTGGCCCAATTCTTAGAGGTAAGGTGACTGTGCCCTTGGATGAGCGTTCTTCATCATCATATGCCTTGATGGTAATTTGATTCTTTGAATTCATAACTTTATCAGAATATCCCAATTGTTTAATGGTGCTCAATGTACAAATGTTTAGACCAGCTCCTCCATCTATCAGGACTCGCTTTATTCGATGCTTGTGTATGAAGGCTTCAATATGTAATGGTGCATTATGTGGCTGACTTATGGAGGCATCATCAGCTTTTGTAAATGTAAGGGAATGTGGAATGGATAGGTATCCCACCATGGCTTGAAACTGGTCCACGTTCAAATCAGTAGGAACAACGGTGTCTCTCAAGATTTTGTCAAGAATAGCTTTATGAGCGGGGGATATGCGCAAGAGCTCAAGGATGGAGATGAGCGCGAGTGTCCTCCCTAACTATTCTACAAGGTCATACTCAGGTTTGGTAGATGAAAAAGTAGTGTTTTTAGTTGAAGCACCTGGCAAAGTAATTTTACCTCGACGAGTTGTTACATGACATTCAGAGGTAGGCTCGGAAGAAGATCCAACACCTTTTAGGACAATCTTGGGTCTCTGAGGAGGATTCTCAGGATTTTTGTTCTTGATGGTAATAGTAGAGATATGATTATCCATTGAGATGTGATTGATAGTTGAGTCATAGTTGTAAGGTGCTATAGTATAGTTGGCCTGATCATCTGTGACTTGGGCTTTTCCTTTGTCATGCTTTGGGAATGGTTCCTTAAACATCTCATGTTCTTGATTAGACGAATGTCCCTCAATCTCAATGTCACCTCTATCAATGAGATCTTGCATGATATTCTTCAGTCAATGGCAATTTCCTATCCTATGACCCTTGCTCTTATGAAACTCACAATACTCATCATCATTCCACGAATTTGGTTTGACCTTTGGTTCATATGGAGGAAAATCTGGAACTGTGATCACTTTGTTTGCCACTAGCTTTTTGAAGACTGATTCAAGTGGTTCTCCCAATGGAGTGTACTTCCTTCGTGATCTGGAAGTTGTTTGAGTATTCACTTGATTGTTTGTAGAACTTGATCCTGAAAAGATGAACTTGGGTCTCACTGTATTGGCATCAACAACGCCATCGTTGACTATGTTCTTGTTTTTATTCCAAAATCTTGGCTTGTCTTTTCCTTTAAAGTCATCTTTGTTTTCCTTAAATAGCTTGATGACTCCTTGTTCAATTAGGACCTTTTCTGTTGCTAAGCCCTTTTCAATAACATCCTTGAAGGTGGACAAACAAGCTTTCCTTAGATCATAGCCAATATCCTTGTTAACGTTTTGAGTGAACATTTCTACCATTTGTTTTTGGGGAATTTCACAAGAGCATCTGCTGGCTAGATTTCTCCATCTTTGTAAAAATGACGCAAAAGATTCTCCCTCCTTTTGCTTAGTATTGCACAAAGTAGTGACTGAGATATCTGTTTCTATGTTGTAGGAGAAATGATGAATAAATGCCTCTGCTAAATCACCCCATGACTTAATACCAGGAGGCAATTGAGAGAACCATTCCATAGCTTGATCGCCTAAGCTTTGCGGGAATAACCTCATCAAATATGTTTCTTCTGCCGCTACCTCTATGCAAGCTGTGAAAAATTGTCGTATGTGTGCCTTGGGGTCTCCTTTTCCTCTATACTTGTCAAATTTTGGCGTCACAAAGTGTGCCGGAAATGGAGGCATTGGAATGCTCTTATCAAATGGATAAGGACATATGTCTCTCATAGTGTATGTTGGTTTTGGTGTACTCATGTCCTCCATTTTCTTTTGTAAATCTCTGATTTGTTGCTCTAAATTATTCTTAGGTGGCGATCGATTTCTTGTAGCATACCCCATGTTTGGGACACCAATTTGAGGAGGAGCTTGTTGCATGTATGGATGATATTGATCATAGACATGTTCATATGGAGGAGGCCTATATTGATGCGACATATAGGGAGCACTTGGTATAGCTTCATGTTGAGGAACCCCATATCTATTTTGTGCATATATACCATACTCTATAGGCATGTCGGGTTCTATTGTGTTGCCCCCAAATTTGACATGAGGTTTCCTTGTGTCCAAATTTTGAGCATGCCTTTGAGTGTCCACTTGTATTGATTGATCCATAGCTTGAGCATGTGATTGAGCATATCTATCTGCATAAGGCTTCCATAATGGTCTTCGAAGGTAAGTATCATATGTTTGACCATGTGTATGTGGGACTTCTGGTTTTTGAAGTAAAGTTGATGGTGATTCAGGTACCATATGCGGTCCTCTATTTCCTCCACTATTGGGTCTCCTTTGATCCATGTTGGAGTGAGTTTGTTGCGAGGGTCGGTTTTCCATAAGTTGAGACATGTCAAAGTCATGAGGTATTTTAGCTCCACTTTGTGCCATCATGTGTAAGAAGTATTGTCTATCCCTCTTCATTATCTCTTCAACCAATCTATTGAAATGAGGATTCATTATGGATTCTTCTATATCTGCTGATTGTATTGAAAAGTTGTCCACATTGTCATTGTGTGTAGCCTTGTTGTTTGTAGTGTCTACGTTTTCCACATTTGGAATGTGTCTATAAACATCCATGTCAGGCAGTGTAGTGTGCTCAGGATTGAAAAATAAATCATTATCATACTCATAAGAACTCATGTTTGCAGACTCTTGAGCCCCTTTATTTTCTCTCCTAGATTTTTGAAGACGGGTTTCAACCATGAACTAGGTATTAACCAAGATGTGTGAGACTAGATGAAAATGGAAAAAGTATGGAAGACCAAGAGTTGGATGAAATGTAAATGAGTCTGAAGTGTACTTGTAATGTCCAAAGTGTAAGACCAAGTATGTATGTAGTAGAGTAGGTGTGACTTCCAAAGAGAGGATAGTTTCTCTTGATGAGGTAAGTTGACCTTGACTCTAAGTAAGACCAAATGAGACCCAAAGGTAAGAAACCTTGATGAGGGACCACTTAGCAAAGTGTTGTTGTATGTAGTGTGTTGACAAAATATGATGAGGACAAGCAAGTGACCTTTTGACTCAAGTTTAGACAAGTATGAATGTAAAATGAGATGTGAAGCAATGATGGACTGTATGAGACCCAGAGACAGGTTGAATGCTAGATGAAACCTGAAGAAACAACCTAGGAAGCTCAAGTATTCCGAAACTGATTTCTCTTGTTTGTCGGACTATGAAATTTTTCAATTCTGGACACAGACGCTTCTGTATACTTCACAGACGCGATTCCCATACACAGACGTGTCTCTGTTCGACACAAACGCGTTTATGTAAACTTCGTGCAATTTTTCCAATCTGTGAAGTTGTTTTGTTGTGACCAAATCCGACTGTTTGACTGTTTTTCATGACAAGAGGACACAATGTTGATGAGGACTCAATGTTTGCAAGTGTTTAGACTCCAAAAGTGTGTTGTTTGATGTAAAATGTTTTGCATACACTTGAAGACACAAAAGACACAATGTTTTGTTGTTTGGTCTTGAATGTTTTGAATGTTTAACATAAGACAAGCACAATTCTTATGGCTAGCCAAGACAATAGTTGTTGATCCCACATAGGGTTTTACACCCGAGGCTACGCTATTCAGAGCGGATACTTAGATGCTTGACCTCACTGGCTCCACCCTTGGCACTCACTTCTCGGGTCATCCAAGCATCAGTCCCCATGAAAACTCCCCATGGCGAACTTTGTATCTCTACTAAGAACCGTATGTGTGTGGGCCGCTACCAGAGGTCCGACCTCCTGCCCCAACAACTAGAAGGATTTGGGCCTCTAAAAAAAAATGGTGCTAGTAAGGGCATCCGCTCATGTGGCCATACATGCGGCACTTTCAGCTCTGTAAATACAGAAGGCTCCCAGCCGGTAGGGGTTACGCCCTACAAATGATCAAATAAATTTGATCAAACGGGTTTATGGGGAGACATAGTGTCGGTATGAACTAATCAACACACGTTATCCATAGTTTTCACCATGAATACATTTGATTATAGTGGTTCGGATGAGGTGGGTTTTCCTCGCTACCACTTGGGTCGTCCTCTTCTCACTAGTAGTCCTAATGACCACATGGGAAGACAGGCCCTCTAAAGATTAAACAAAAAGAGCCTATTGCTCAAGACACAAAAGAGAATGATTCAATTTTAGTGCACCAATGGAAGTGTTTGCTAATCTATGAAAACAAGGCACACAACAAAATTTCAAAACCCTAGCCAAGGACCTGCAACAAAATTTGTTAGTAGTTTGGGTTGTTTCAAATGATCACCCCTTCCTACAAGCACACAAGTTAGGTAAATTTTAGAAACCCAAAAGACTTTGTGAAAGAGGGGCCTTCAACCAAAACGTTTTAGCTTCCAAGGCGAGCTGCACCCACTTAGTTAGCTAGATCTGAAAGGGTTAGTCCAAAAATAAACCAGATCTGAAACCCTAAGTACGAAATCCGAAAATCGAATCAATGAAAATTTGAAAATTTTGAAACATTCAAAACACAGATGTTGTTACCTATGACACAGACGCGTCTATATTACACAGACGTGGTTCTGTGACTCACAGACGTGGTCAAAAATCACAGACGCCCTTATCGGACACAGACGGGATCAAAAACAACACAGACGCGCTTAGAAAACACAGACGCCCCTATCTAAGACCTGCAAAATAAAAATTTTCAAAAACACAGATGCGACTCCAGTATCCGCAAACGCTCCTGAAAATCAGAGACGCGATCCGAAAGTTCGCAGACGCGAAAAAAACCTAAAATGTCATCGAAAAATGTCTGATCTGCAACTTCAAAAACGCAAAATCATCACATGTCCAATAGGGTTTTGATCTCCATTCTTCCTATCTCCATTGATCTTGCTTGATATATTTGCTCTCAGATTTTTATATGCACAAGAGCTCAACAAAGAACGGAATGTGGTTGCAAGTAGGATCGTAGTGTAGTCAAGTCCTCCAAATTGTCGATTAGGTCATTAGAATGCTTGATTAGAATCCATCATTAGGGTTTGATAGTGAAGAAGGCATCTCCTTAAATAGAAGACACTATATGAAATGGAGGGATAAGATTGAGAGGTGTAAAAGGAGGTCGGATAGGATTAGAGGGTAGGTATAAGAAATAGTAAAATAATGAAAGAGGTAGGTAGTGTATGAATTAAGAGATGAATGACATGTGTCATGTGTAGAAAAGGTTAATGAATTAATTAAATAAATAAAGATTTATTTAATTAATAGAAGAAGTAGGATAATTAAATAAATAAAATATTTACTTAATTTAGGAAGAGGATAATTTAAATAAATAAATGTATTTATTTAAATGAGAAATAAGGCTAGAAGAGGATAAATGAATTAATTAAATAAATAAAGATTTATTTAATTAATAGAAGAATTAGGCTTAAATAATTAAATAAATAAAATATTTATTTAATTAGACCAGACAATTTTAGGTGTCTACACAAGTTAAGGTAAATTTCCTCACACAACACTCTATCAACAACCTTCAAACATTTACAATCTCTACCCAACAACCCAACGTTGGAAGGCATCTTCATGCTTTCATCTCTCATCAACTAAAAACTCAACTAAATATTTCAAGCCCACTGTAATCTCTACTCAACTCACATAGCTAGACGATGGCATATATAATTGCATATGTTATTGACAAATCTGAAATATAAATCACACTTGGCACTTCATTTATGGATCTTTCTATTACCATGACCTTGCATTACTTGAAAAGCTATCATCTTTGCAAGACTATTAGGGAGTGTTCCCATGGAGGGGGCTTAAGCTCTATTTTTAAGGAAGAGGTGGTCCCATGAAAAAATAATTTTTGTACTATGGGATTATTTAGAATTTTTTCCTGAAAAAGAGGAGCTTTTACTTTTTAGGCATGTAATTTTAAGGAGGTGAAAATAGGGTGGGGCTAGAAATTGCCCCACCATGTTAGCAACATTTTATGCCAATATTTACAACCAAATTGCTTAAATTTAAGAGTTTAAACTTAAGATGAGATAGCCAACATCCTTAAATTTAGGAGCTTTACTTTTTAAGCAGAAGTGCAATACAAAATTCATGGTACTGTCAACTTTATTTTTTTCCTAAAAGATTTCAGCAGCTCTAGTTCTATTTTTTAGAAAGCCCCCCTCCATGGAATCCCAACCTTACTCTTGATCTAGGTTTATAGATCTACATTCAGACCTTAAAAAATGAATCTTTTGGTGTCACTGTGATAAGGAACACTTCGAACAAAAGGCTACACAATCCTCAACATTTATACACTTTGAAAACTTTTGTAAATGTTCAAATCACATACATGTAAAATGCAAAGGAAAACAAGTATACGTGGAGTTTTGTGGATGAATATTATGAAGAAATCTCTCACACATCATCTTGCCATGTTTCCCTCTTTTTGAGTATAAATGCAAAACAAATCCCTTGCAATGTACCAACACTACTTCCCCAAAGGTTGCAACCTAGTTTTATTCTTTGTTGTGTGCCTTGTTTCTTCTATTGCATCCTTCAATGTGACATACTCTTGACAAACTAATCCAAAATGTGTCATAATCCTCCTTATTCCCTGCTACATGATGCGAGCATTTATGACCCTCTTGTTGTTACAGATTTTTGCAACATGGGTACAACTGCAAAAACAATTGTTGGCTTCATGCCTAAAATGAAGTGTGTTTTCCTCTACAAACTAACAAAAAACCCTAACTTGTTTGTACGTGGATAGAGTTTGAACTTCTCAAAGGAAATGTCTTTTTGGAAAGCATAAGGCAAAGAAAAATTTAAAAGATTGAGAACTTAAAATTAATACAAAGAGAATGTTGAATGACAATACATCAAACCCTCTAACGTGTGCTCACTAATATTATATTAGTCATTATACTAAAATAAGTTAACATTTTGGTGACTTCTCAGGGGTGTTTGCCTACTAAACACATCAAACCAGTAGTCTTAACCTATCCATTGGGGATAGAGTCATTGATACCTCAGAAGCAATTCAAAATCAGACTTGAACACACCACTGCAAACACCTTCAAAACAACTGACCAAACACTTAAACTAAACAACAACTATTGTCCTTCAACACTTGGAGAGAAAAAGAAACTCACAATTTGTGCAATCAACACTTATTGAATTGAAAACTAAACTACTCTAAACCAACCAATAATTAATTTTTCACACAAAACCATTTGATTATGTGAAGTAGTTGCCTTTTCTCACTAATTTGCAGTGTTTTACATAGTTGAAAACAACAAAAAGGAGACAAAGAACAGACAAATTTTGAACTAACTATTGTAATCTCTCTTCAACAAATAAAATAAACTCACTTACCCACCCAATTTGGTTGCTCATACTGTTGTCTTGGATTGGGTATGTAAGTTGGTCTTGCTTCTCTTCAATTGCAACCTCATCCTTGGGCGCAAGCATGACTTGTGATGGCTTGTTGGCTTCCAACCAAGCTAGGTGCCTGATTGGAAAACCTCTTGTAT
This sequence comes from Cryptomeria japonica, assembly GCF_030272615.1. Classification (NCBI taxonomy): domain Eukaryota; kingdom Viridiplantae; phylum Streptophyta; class Pinopsida; order Cupressales; family Cupressaceae; genus Cryptomeria; species Cryptomeria japonica. Next base: position 10,303,587 of record NC_081410.1, read on the forward strand.
GGACAAAGTTTCATACTCCAATGTTGGTCTCATGCTTATAAACTGCTATCTAATCTTCATGCTAGTTGGTATGACCTGGTTCATGTGATTGAGATACTTGCTCATGCTACTACTAATTTTCTTCTTCAAACTTGTTTTAACATCCATATTTGAATAAGAAACCTCTAAGTCACTCCAAAAAAATGTATTCTTAAAGATCTTCCTTTCTCTCCTTAAGTTCTCTAGACTCTAAAACAGGATCATCTTTGAGGTCCTCATCATGAGTGAAAACTCTATTCTCATGTTAATTATTGTTGACCAACAACTCATCAAAATGATTCACAACTTCTTACTGCTCCAAATCTTTTGTTGGTGTTGACATTGACATGCTCTCCTCATCTTCATCAAGAAAACAAGGAAGTTCATCAAAGAAATCAGACCACACATTATACTCAATTTCTCTTTTTTGTCGAATATCTTGTTGTCCCAACTAATTTTTTTACATAGGTATTGATACATCTTCCTCACATTCAACAAAATATGGGAGTTCAATAAAAAATTCAGTCAAAACTTGATGTTTAACACCTCTTACTTGACCTTCAATCCGCTACCCCCAATTGATCATGCTCATTTTTTTTCTTGCAATAGATATGATTTTTCAAATTGCTCATCATATGAAGGTTCGTCAACTACTAGTTGCTCCTTTTCTTCCTCAAAAACCCCTTCATTTTGCTCACCAAACTAGTTCTTTTGATACACAATAGACCTCCTTAGTAAAGGTGGATGATGCTGGGAAAAGATAGCTAATTTGGAAAAGGATTTTTCCAGGTTTGGGGAGTATCTTGAGGTAGATGAAACTTTTTTGAAGGCTATACTTGAAGGGTGATAGACTGATTTTGTAAATGTATTCAAATAGGGATAACTTCTTGCAAATGAAAAGTGCATCTAAAGCTTGCAATATTAAATTTAATAGGCTCAATTGAGCATTCATGAGGCTTACTTGGCTTGAATCTAGGAAATTTATACTTAAGACTCCTCCTCCTTTGAGGTTGCTCCATTGTTCTAAGAGGAGTTTGTTTAAAATTAGGAATACGAGGAGTTGATTGTGCCTCTAAATTTTTAGCTTGGGCAAGTAGTCTCCTCATTTACTCTTTAAAAATATCCCTTGCAATAGATTACTCAAATTGCTTTCTCTTCTACAACCCTCAATTGCTCTTGAAAATATAATGCCATATCCTTTATGCTCATGTTGTCAATATTTTGAGGCTAATTGTGAGAGAAACTTTGTTGGTTTGGCCTAAAAATAGCTTCTTGAGGCTGTGTAAACTCATATGTAGGCTTCCACAAGGACTTAGCAGGGGCGGATGGGTGGCAAACACATGGAGAATGTTTATAGCTTGTTGTAGCATGGCTATTCTGAATTGGAGAAGCAACTTGTTGAATTCGGTATGGAAAGTAAGAAGACATATGAACACACTTTCATGGAATGGGGGGAGATAAAACTTATCTTCATTAAATGAAGACATGCTCACAATATTTAAAAAGTTGGAAAATCAAGAAATATTATTTTTTCTTTTAATAAACACGAGACATACCAACCTAATTCTTGATGATCTTTTAATTCTTGATGATCTTTTAATGCTTGAGATTGCTTAGCCAGTGATTTTGAACACAGAGTCATCAGGTGTGTAAAATAATGCCTCCAAAGGTAGAAAATACTTGTATACATATTGAATACCATCAATGAATGAAAAGTTATGGACTAAAATAGTCTAAACTATCCCACCAGGTGTGACAAAAATTATTATCAATTTGATATGCACCCTTGCCAAATGCTTCACTTAGCTATCTATTGATACATAAAAACACTCTTGTTCATATGGGTTGCCCGCGGGTTTGAGTGAATCTCTAGATAGGGCCAGTTGCCTTGCTACAATCACCTAAAGCTATCAAACCTACACAACATGACAAGTTTTCTCTCCTTTATCATGAATGTGATATTCAAGGAGAAAAACACTAACCAATATTTTCTTTGAGAGGTTTGACCCTTTCAAAATAATTTTCCCTCCAAAAAAAATTGTAACTTGGTCTTGGGATAGAAGGCTTTGAATACTTTTTGAAAAGTTATTAAGGTATTAAAAACCTTATTAAATATCACACTTCCTCAAAAAATATTTCAGTCATGACTAATTGACTTTAAGTATGCACACCACAACAATAAGGTATTACTTTTGGAAACATTTGCAAACCTTTTCCTATCCTAGGACCTTAAAGACACCTATTTTGATTACTATTTCAACCAAATAATGAAATAGGTTAACAGTAATGTGAACCTATCTAAAAACAAGTGTGACGTGAACATCAACCCACTTTACTTTACATATTGAATCATAGATTGACACAATAAATGACACCATTGTAGGAGTTTCTTTCTTAGAACATCTCCAAGAAAAACTCCCTTAGAGAGACAATGAAGCTTTAATGAGAAGAGTATATAATAGTGGGTGGTCAATATTTCAAGACTCCAATGCCAATCACTAGCTCATATTTGGTGATAGCATATCCCATCCATTGAAATCCAAAATTAAGAGAGGTTAAATCTCTATATAGAGACAATAGACTAAAGCTTTTTTACATTGAGGAAGTTCTAGTGATATTGACACATGAAGAGGTGTAACCATCATGTTTAAAATGGACAACAATTGGCATCAAAATGTTGATAAATATCTTCATGACATATAATTGTGACTATAACATAAAAACAAGATATTAAGAAGATGAAGATAAATATCTTCATGACATCTAATTGTGACTATAACATAAAAACAAGATATTAAGAAGATGAAGATAAATATCTTCATGACATCTAATTGTGACTATAACATAAAAACAAGATATTAAGAAGATGAAGAAAGTTGCTATTAATATGCAATTTAATTATATCCTTAACAATTATATATGTGCTTCTCAATTAGGTGACAGGGAACTCAAAAGACTTCAATTCCATCATTGGATATATGGTCCAATTGATATCATATGTTAAGGATAAATGCTAGTTCATTGATTAGTCAATCTTGATCACTAGTATTATTCATATGCAACTACAAAAATTGAATACTAACAAATGGACAACTTTACTTGATGTAGCTATTTAGTCTATATAATGGCAGAGTAAACATATGCAATTGTTTAGTTAAAACAACATATTAAACTTAACAAATATAATTGACAAATGTTATCCTCAACTAGAGAAGAAAAAAATCATATTATAAATTTTTGAGTCAATGATCCCTTCCTTTTCCATATAGTCAAAGCACTTGAAGGAGAGACATAAAAAAAGTTTCTAACAAATATATGTAAGGAATAACAATTGGGATGAACTGGTTTGTCTTGTTCCCCACTTTCACCTATGTCCGGTTGGATGTTCCATCATTCATCCTTCTTTTGTTTTGTTTGTTTATTTATTTTGGTTTGTTATTATTCCACAACAATAATCCCCTATTGTGTTAATCATAGCTTTCTTAAGCTTGTTCATAATCCAATGTTTCATGGATGAATCAAGCATAATGAAGTTGATTGCTACTTCATATGAGAACATGTTCAACAAAATAATATTTAGCTCCAATTTTGCAGTACTCAAGATTACCATGTTGACATCTTCACCAAGCCTTTTGGATGTGTGAAGATTGAAACTTTTTAGGATTCTCTTAAATGTAGGACATTCCATCATTCATCCTTCATTTGTTGTGTTTGTTTGTTTGTTTTGGTTTGTTATTCTTTGATAGTATATTTAGGATAATGTTATTTTGTTGAACATGTGGTTCACAAGATTCATTATATTTTATTGTATAATTATATGACTCCCAATGCATTGCAATTCAATTTGGGTCTAATGCTCTTAATATGGTTTACAAAGTGGAGGAGCATGTGTGTGTTGCATTCCTCTAAGCACTACTTGTGTGCTATATCAAATATGCACTTTAATCTCTTTGTCATCGATTTTCATGAATGAGGTGAAGAACATCCATATTAGAGAAAGAATGTGAATGAGAGAGAAAATTTTGATTTACAAGACAGGCTTCGCCTAAGCAAATCACTAGCATAAATACTATCAGTAAGGGATTCACCATCGAGACTCATTCCCAAGATGAGATTTTCTTAGATTGCTGAGTGTAGTAAGCATTGGGTTTTCTTTCTGTGCTTTTCCACATACATTTTTTGTTCTCCTTTCATAGTGGTGTCAATGTTTCCACAACCATGATAGAATATTTCCTTTGCTAAAATCATTGGAGCTATGCCAAAGGTTGAATCTTTCATAACTAAAGAAAAGAACGTTAAGGTCTTAATAAATTTTATTAAGACCTTAATTATTGAGATTTTCTTAGATTGTTGAGTGTAGTAAGCATTGGGTTTTCTTTCTGTGTTTTTCCATGTACATTTTGTGTTCTCCTTTCATAGTGGTGTCAATATTTCCACAACCATGATAGAATTTTTCCTTTGCTAAAACCATTGGACCTATGCAAAAGGTTCAATCTTTCATCACTGAAGAAAAGAACATTAAGGTTTTAATAAATTTTATTAAGACCTTAATTATTGAGATTTTCTTAGATTGATGAGTGTAGTAAGCATTGGGTTTTCTTTCTGTGCTTTTCCACATACATTTTTTTGTTCTCCTTTCATAGTGGTGTCAATGTTTCCACAACCATGGTAGAATGTTTCCTTTGCTAAAACCATTGGAGCTATGCAAAAGGTTGAATCTTTCATCATTGAAGAAAAGAACATTATGGCTCTTAATTCCATCCTTCTTGAAGGTGATGAGGCTGTAATATACGATAGCATCAATGCCCAAGGCTTGCTAGAAGAATGACATACCTAAGCCCAAAATCAACATATGCCTAATGGTCAGCATGGTCTTGAATATTAACTCTCCCCATATTCCTTCTCCCTCGTTTTTCAAAGGGTCCACCTCCAAACGCTGACTAGACTTCTTGAGATTCTTCTACGTGTATTAAATTCCTTTCATGTTATAAATGCCACATTACAACTAAAAATGGATGGAGTGTCCATCCACTCAAAAGTATCGATATTATTTTGCATCCGATTAACAAATTTCATTTCTAGCTATTAATTATTCATTATAAATTAGACATCAATCATTGCTAATTAAATTTGCTTATATATTTGAATTTTATAGTAGTTTTAACCAATCATGACATATTAGGTCAAGAGTCATGTAGGTCAATGAATATAATACTCTATCTTATATAGAAACAAGTCAGTTTTAGTCCTGATAACAATGTCATAAATGATTCAAATGCTTCTAGAACCCCTAACTGGGGAAACGAAGAAGAAATTTCCAAAATCCTAAACAACCCGGTAGCGGCTCTTGAGATAGACGCTGAGTGGAAAATACCAAAGCAAAGGAATAAGAAAGGAACTACTCCCTTGACTTCTCTTCTAAGGAAATCTAGCAGAATAGCTCAAGTGGATGTCGAGTATACCTCCTCCTCCCCACGTCATCCCTCTAATTACACAGTTAGAATCAAGGAGGCCAGCAAGAACATTGCAGATGGAACCCAAAAGACTCTTAAGGAGTTAGGAATTGGTAAGTAACTATGAAGATTATTTCTTGGAATATTAGGGGACTTAATAACCACCATAAGCATGACATTATCAGGAACATTATAAGGGATAGTAAACCTAATGTCTTTCTAATTCAAAAAACCAAAATGAGTAAAGAGAAAGTTGAATCATTAAAGTTTTTCAAAAATGGAAATGTCAGTGGCGACAGATCTGAAGGTGCTTCAAGAGGCATAGCTACCATTTGGAATCTTAATTCTGTCAAAGGGCAAGTTATCATCCAGGACAACAATTTCTCTTGTATCAAATTTGAGCACCTAAAAGATGGTACTTCATGGGTCCTCACCAACATTTATGCTCCCAACACTTTGAAGGCTAGAAATTCCTTATGGAAAAAACTTATTCAAGCTAGGGACAGCTTCAGGAATCTTAGCTGGCTAGTTATGGGAGACTTCAATACTCCTTTGAGAGAGGAGGAAAAATATGGAGGAAGCCCCCCTCAGCTAGAAAGTAGGCTGGCCCTTATGGATTTCATTAACTCTCGGGCTCTCAATGACTTGGAAATACAGGGTTGTAATTATACTTGGACTAACAGGAGAACTAGTAATGATCTTATCCAAGTTCGTCTTGATAGGACTCTCATTTCCAATGACTGGTTTAGTCATTATTTATGTTCTCTGTCGGCCCACATTTGGGTTGGTTCGGATCATTTTCCCATCACTTTAATTGCTAACTCCATCAACAGAAGGAGAAACTTCCCCTTCAGATTTGAAAAAATGTGGACCCTCCACCCAGACATCAAAAGTAATATCCAGAAATGGTGGAGCATTCAAGTTGAGGGAACTGCTATGTATAGAGTTGTTAAGAAGCTTAAGAGTGTAAAGAACAACATAAGAATCTAGAATAAATCCAACTTTGGGAACATTTTTGAGGCCAAAAGCAAAGTCCAGGAAGACCTCAAAGAAATACAAACTCAAATCCAGAAAGATGGTTTCAGAACTATGTCCATTGCTGATGAAAATGAGACTCTCAAAAAATATCATGATATCATTGCCAAAGAGGAATCCTTTTGGAAGCAGAGATCCGGATGCATCTGGCTTAAGGAAGGAAATAGGAACACAAGATTCTTCCACATGTCGACTATCAAGCATAAAGCAGTTAATAGGGTTACCAAACTCATGGTGGATAACAGGGAGATTATCAAGGAGGAGGAAATTAGAAAGGAAGCTTAAAGGTTTTTTTCGGAATTGCTAAAGAGGGATAATAGGTTGGATGTTGAAGCTCAATCTTCTTTTCTTCTTAACATCCCTTATCTCATTGATGATCATAAGAAACACCTCCCTTTCTTCCATTCCTTCTAATCAGGAAATCAAAAATGTTGTCTTCTCCTTTGATGGTAACAAAGTGTCGGGCATGGATGGTTTTCCAATGTTCTTTTTTCAATATTTCTGGGACATTGTTGGGAAAGATGTTGCCAATGGATTCAAGGAATTTTTTGGGACTAGGAAACTTTTGAAAGAAATCAATGGCACTTTTCTGGCTCTCATTCCCAAATCTCAAGGCACTGACTCTATGGACAAATTTAGACCTATCAGTCTTTGCAACTTCTTTTATAAGATTATCTCTAAGGTTCTAACTTCCAGGTTGCTTTCTGTCCTTCTTGCTCTTATTAATCACCAGCAAAATGGTTTTGTCCCTGGTCGTCAAATTCTTGACTCTATTATTGTTGTCCATGAGAACATCCACTCTCTTGTTAAAGCTAAGAAGCAAGGTCTCATCCTTAAGCTTGATCTCTCCAAAGCCTATGATAGGGTTGACTGGTCTTTTCTCTTGAAGGTTCTCATGTCTTTTGGTTTCTCACCCAGAGTTTTGGACCTCATCACCCAACTTATCACCTCCGCTTCTTTTGTTGTCCTTATCAATGGTTCCCCTTCTCCTTTATTCCAAGCTTCTAGATGTCTTAGGCAAGGGGATCCTATCTCCCCCATCCTCTTCATTATTATGGCAGAATGTTTTGGAAGGAGTATAGAAAATTTGGTTTTGCAAGACTCCTTTAAGGGTCTCCACCCTTCCTCTGTGGACCTTATTTGTTCACATAAACAATTTGTCGATGATACTATTATCATGGGGGAATCTAGCATTTCTGAAGCTAAAATTTTGAAGAGTACTCTTTGTAAGTTTACCTCTGCTTCGGGTCAGCTAATCAACTAGACTAAAAGTGAAGTTTCTTTCATCAATACTCCGGAGAGAAGACAACAGAGAATCAGTAAAATCCTGGAGTGTAGGATTGCTGATCTTCCTACAAACTACCTTGGTCTCCCTATGGGCATTGCTCCTCCTGACTCCTTCTGGAGCTCTCTAGTGGACAAATTCCTGAAAAAGTTAGCTGGCTGGAAAGGAGCCCTCCTAAGTCAGGTTGGAAAGCTCCAACTTCTTAAAGCATCTCTTCTAAGTATTCTGACATATGCTCTTAGCCTTTTCAGAATTCCAGTTAAGTATGTTGATGCTATCGAGAAAATTCAAAGAAGATTCCTTTGGTCTGGGGTTGAGGACAAGAAAAGAATGTCCTTGGTGGCTTGGGACCAGGTCTGTAAACCGAAGAGCCATGGCGGTCTGGGCCTAAGGAGGATCCGAACCCTAAATGAAGCTCTTTTGTCCAAACAAGTCTAGAGAATGTTTCATCTTGATACCGAATGGTGTAAAATTTGGCGAAGTAAGTACTCTCTTCAGTCCTCTTCCCTTTCTTCTTTTATCAATTTGGATATTAGTATTAATGGTTCCCACATATGGAATTATGCCTCTAAATGTAAAGAAAGTATAGCTAAAGGAGTGATCTAGAAAGTTGGAAATGGTAGGAAAGTTAAATTCTGGGAGGATCCCTGGCTTTTTGATAAACCTTTGATTGAAATCAATGAATGGGCCCCCTATGCTCCCTCTTGTATAAGATCTTTTGGCTCCTTATTTGCTGATTACTTGACTGGTAACAAATGGCAGAATATTGAAAGCATCCACCCAAGCCTTTTTAAGCTCAAGATCCATTTGTCTGTGGTTTGGTTGAACAAAGAGGTTGACTCCCTGATCTGGAAACATGATCCCAAAGGTACCCTTACTGTTTCCTCTATGTATTGTGTTCTATCCCCTGATCCTTTAGGTAATCCCTTCTGGTCTAAAGTCTGGATCAGATTCCTTACCCCCAAGATTAATTTCTTCTTCTGGACCACCCTCCATAATAAAATCTTGACCCTTGACAACCTGAAAAGTAGAGGCTTTGCTATCCCTAAGAGATGTTCTCTATGCCTTCAGGAAGAAGAGTATGTGGACCACCTTGCCTTACACTGCCCCTTCTCTACCTCAATCTGGGAAAGATTTCTCAATAATTTTAGCATTGCCTGGGTGTTTCCCAATACCATCAAAGATATGTTTTCCTCCTGGAACATAAAATGGACTAATTCTTTTTTGAGATCTTTGTGGCAGCTCTCACTTCCTCACATCCTATGGGGACTATGGAAAGAAAGAAATAATCGAATCTTCAGGATGTTTCCCTCAATCGGGATATTGTGTTCCAGAAAATCCAATGGGCGATTCAGGAAAATATAGGGATCATTGAGGGTCCTTGTTTTTCAAACAACTCACTAGAAGCTAATATTTTAAGAGTGTGGAACATGAAGAGTACCGAAAGTCCAAACCTCGACCATAATAAAAGGCTTGAAGCCAAATGGAAAACCCCCCCTCATGGTTGGTTCAAAGTTAATTTTGACGGTGCTACCAAAGGTAACCCGGGTCCTTGAGGCTGTGGAGCTGTTCTAAGAGATGACAAAGGAATATGCAAGGAAATGGTTGTTGTCCCTATTGGAATTCAAACTAATCATAAAGTTGAAGCTATGGCAGCTCTCCAAGGTATCCTCCTAGCTAAAAAATGGAATTGTCCCCACCTATGGATTGAAGGGGATTCAAACAATATTATAAATTGTCTTAAGAGGGTCTCAAAACCTTCTTGGTCGATCAACAACATAATCATCTCTGCTAGAGACCTTATTAGCACCTTTAAAAAAAGCTACATTTCCCACATCTACCGGGAGGCCAATGGCTCTGCTGACTGGGCTGCCAATGTGGCAGTTAACAAGGAAGCAATTACCACATGGACGGGAGAACAAGGACTCCCCAAAGATGTCAGGCAAATCATTTGCTATGATCATTATAGAAGTACTCCTAAAATACTTGATGGATAGGATAATTATGAAAAGAACTGACTTGAGTACTTCGAGTCATTATAATAATGAGAGACTCATTCATTATATTACCAATTCCATAAGTTCCCATGCTTTCTAGGTGACTTTGATAGTTCCAAAAATCTCACCGGCTAATCTGCTCTGCAAGTTTCAAAATTTGGTGTTGAACAAAGACAATATGGGTGGTAACAGGAGGCGATATGAACCAAGTAGCTGAAAAGAATGGAAACAGAAGGAGGAGGTTTGGGGTATTCTACGGAAGGGTGGCTTCTCGAAATTCATGGAGAGACTCCACAGCTGAGACAGCATGATCACCAGTTTTTTCTGTAAAAATTGGAAAAAGGGCATGCTGAAAATGGGAGACCAAACTGTAGAAATCGATGTAGATTTAATTGCTCAAGCTACGGGCCTCACAAGAGAAGGGTGCAACTTCTACAGAGATAGGAAAGTCAGTAGGGAAGCTATTGAAAGATACTTGGATACCGAGAAAGAGAAAAAATGACTGGTAAAGTTGAGCAAAACCTACTACCCGCCCAGGGCTTTTGCCAAACCCTGGCGGGAAGTCCTCTTTGTTTTAATGTGATACATCACTCTAGATGGTAGGTTCACTAAAGTTTATGGTTATCACTTTGTTCTACTGAATCACTTTAGGCACAATGATAAGGTTAACTTCCCTTATTTTCTACTTTGTTCAATGAATGCGTCCCTCAAGGCCTACAAAGAGAACCCACGGGGTGATACGGCCATGCATCAAGGCCTTATGGTACTAATCTATGACCATCTTAAGTCCAACCAAATTGCTCGGATGCAGCCCTCTCCAGATTCTGAGGATGAGGGGTCTAACCCTGCCTTCTCAGAGGAAGAGGAGTCTAAAAGTGACCCTTCGACTAAAACTGAGGATAGCATGGATGTCTTGGATTATGAAAGTGGGAAGAAGAGGAAATACATCAAAACAAGACCCTCATCCTCTAAGGGCAAAAAGCCTAAAGGTAGACCCCTGATTAGAATTTATTTGGAAGAGGAGACTTTGGATGACTCTGAGGAGGAGAACCCTCAAGGGTTGCTGAAGAAGAAGACAAAAGCTCACACCTAGACAAGGAAAACGCACAAGAAGAAAGAGGAGACTGTTAAGGAACCGGAAGCCCACAAGCAGGTAAGGACCCTGGAAGATGATCAGAATCTGGAAAAGGAGACCATGGAAGAGGCTCTTAGGGTTGTTGACATTACCATCCAGTACACCCCTAAAGAGGAAAAGGCAACCCTTGGAAAAGTTGACCCCCCCTCTAACCCTCCCCCGAGGGTTTGCAAGGTTTCATGGAAACTGTGGAGTGGCTTATCAATGGTTACAAGAAAGCTATGGACGAAAATAAAAAAACTCTGTAACAGAATCTTGATCCTGGAAACCATCAATACAGGGGAAGGGAAGACCATGGCCAGCTACATAGAGGACCTGAAAAGCACCATTGCCAAAGCTGAAGACATAAAAGATGCTTTCAACCCCAAGTTTGAAAAAATTGAGAAGGATTTACTGGAAAGAAAGAATCTTGCTGACACTAACGACCACACTCTCACAGAAATTGTTAGCAAAATTGGTAAAATTGAGGAGTGTCTGAAGAACATTGTTGAACAGAGCCTTAGCATCCTAAAGATTTCAGCCAACAACACCAACACTCTCATCAGCAAACTGGATGATGAAAAGGAAATCCTGGACATTGACCCAGAAACGGAAGGAACAGGGGAAGCTCAAGGCCCCAGAACCCGCACCAGAGGCAAAAAGAAGGACAAAAAACCTAATAAGGATCTGGAAGACCTTAAAGCTATCGGGGCCACTTACGATGGGCTGGTGATAAAGGCGGAGGACTTGTTGAAGAAAATTACTGTGTAGCGCCTTCTTAGTTTCTTTGTTGTTGTTAGTTTTGTTGTCCTTTCGGTTCACTAGCTTTTGCCAGTCTTTTTGTATGCGGTTCTTAAGCACTGATCTTTTTTGGTGTCTTATCTTAATATCCTTTGTTAAAGGTTTCGGGTCCTGAAAACCTATTTTTTTTAATTAATCGGAACAATGTCATAAATGAATAGACAAGTGTGGTGTTTTTCTTTTTATCAACTCAGTTATGTTTTAATTTTGGTGCTTTTCTTATATTATCATGTCCTCCATGACATCAGAGTGATGAGATATAGGACAAGAAAAAACTATATTTTGCTAAGAAAATGGTTAATGGTTCTTGAAAATTTATTCTCCCCGATTCTTAGTCATCGCATGGGAATAATTATTTTGCATGAAACACCAAACTTAAAACTCATCTCAAGTTTGAAAAAGGTTGGAATGTGGTCAACGGTACCATTACGCAACCTCAAAATGTTGTCGATTCCTAAGAAAAACTTATTGGGAAATATATAGGTTCAACATCAAGGATTGTGAAGATTAATCTCAATCTAATGAGCCAATCAAAGGATGAGATACAAGGTTTGGACAATTACAACATGAAAATATGAAACTTATATATAAATCTAAAAAATTAAGTTGCCTTAATGTGGAAACTATGTTTTGATCCTTCTTAATGATGCCATGAATCAACCTACATATCATGCTTACTAATCCTATCTTATATGAACTTATAACATAAAAGAAGAAAGGATAACACACAATAAGATAGTGTTGGTGTAATTATTTATTCATGTTGGATACTATTACAACTTACTTAAGTTTACTTAGGTACATGCATATCATAGTAGTTTGTGTATGAGACACCTAGGGAGATGTGCTACATTGGGAGTGTGTATGTAGGAGAATTTCCACCTTTTATGGTGTGATCTTGTTGTTACTTTATCATATCCACTTCTTGTGGGATGATAATTCCACCTTCAGTGGGCGATCCACCTCATGTGGAATATTTTATTGTTTCTCCTACCTACCACACCTATTTCCTACCTACCCTTGTTTCTCATTGAGCCACATGTCATGTTTGTGTGCTCACATATCCATATAGCCTTGCCTATATAAGCAAGCTCATCTACATTGTATGTAAACTTTTGATGATCCAGTTGATCAGTATTTCATCTTGATAGAATACAGTTTATTCCTATCAATATTTTGTCTCTCAATTTTGTACTTTTCATTGAGCTCTTGATCTTGACAAAATCTCACGTGGTATCAGAGCCTATAGGGCTTCATTGATTAGTCATTTTGGAGAGCTTTTGGAGGCTTCAATTTTCGGATCTGGGGAGTTGCTCATTATGGGTGCATCCTACAACGATTTGGACATCACAGTTGAGTCCAGGAGGCCGTTTGCATAAATTTTGAGTATAAACTCGGCCATATTTGGTGAAGGAAAAATTTTGCCTATTGTGGTTTATTGTTCGGATTTTTGCAAAAAAAAAAAATTGGGGGTGTGATTTGAAAAAAAAAGTTTTATTTATTATTAAAAATAAATAAAAATTATATTTTTGTGGGGGTTCACCCCCCCCCCCAACGACCACTATATTGCGCACTTCATTATTTGCAGGTTACGGGCCCGGCCACCCGTACTACTCTCGGCGACCGCTCCGGCCTCCGATCTCACCTCCCGGCTGCGATTCCTAGCACCTTTCTGGTCGTGCTTCGCTTCCTCCCGCCAATCTCCAGCAGGCCCATCCCACCACCGGTCGTGACTTGTTAACCCCCCGCCACCTGCAATTTCTTCCCGGTCGCCCGACTCCTCCTCGTCGACCGCCCCGTTCTTCTCTCGGCCAACGTCGACGTGCTCCATCTTCCGCTCCACGTCTCCACTGGCTTTCCTCACCATTGTTGGCTTGATCCTTCCTCTGGTGACTGGTTTTTCCCATCTATTTCCGTGGAGACAACGCAATTTAAGACACGTGGTGTACAACCATTCGTCGAACACTACAAACCAAGGCCGCCACGTGACACTTTATTATTTGCCCTGTCAGCGCACAATTAGCACCCACTCACCTACCAACTATTTTGCCACATACACAGACTGTACAATCCATTCATCGAGCCACATGTACTAACACATCAACAAATTTGTATTGCCACGTCGTCCGTATAGCCCACTCAACAATTGTCACGTCACCATGTTCGTACAGTACGGATGCCATGTGGGATGGAGGTGAAGTATTTTTATAGTCAGACGAGTGTCAAATTTAATCCTGTAATTGCCGACATCGGCCTACATCAGCAGTATTTTGAAATTTTTGTACCCCCTCTCCAATGGGCTTTTTCAGTTTTGCATTCAGACTTTAGAGGGCCATAACTTGCTCATTTTTGCTCCTTTTTTGGTGCAATGTTTTTATATTTGGGCTAATTTTTCGTTCTCTTTGTAGTGGTGGAAGAATTTTCTGATTTTCATGGACGGATTTTTCAGAATTTGCATATTTTCATGACTGTACCTATCTAATCCTCGATTTTGCAACTTTAGAGGCTTCATTTGGGGTCATACGACCTCCTTTTCAGGTGTCGTTTTTTCGTCTATTTTCATAATATGCCATTAGTTTGCAGTGATTTTGAGTAGAAATTGTACTTTCAGTATTTGGTCATTTTTGACCTATTTGGTACTTGTATTTTGCTTGGATCTCAATTTAGATCACTTGCAGTATTTGTTGGAGTCTCTTTTTAGCCTATTTGAGGCATTTGTAAAATTGAAATCAAAAGTCCATCTTGCCTTGTTTTGCGAGTGGCCATTGTATATGCACTAAGTATAAAGTGCCAAATCATCATTTTTTTTTTCATTTTTTTTTTGGGGGGGGGGAGGGGGTGTTCTTAATTGAGTAATTTGGGGGGGGGGAGGTGTCTCATGTGATTGTGCCTCTCTCTATCTTGTGTTTTTTCATTTTGGTGCTATGGGTTCTCCTAAATTTCCACTTTTAACTCCTCATAATTATGCATCATGGAAGAGTAAGGCATGGAGTAAACTAATGGAAAAAGGATTCATTCATTATGTAAATGGAACTATAACAGCACCACCTAATCCTAAGGCTGATCCTAATGCTCAAATTGAATGGTTCACTAATAATGCTATGGCACTTGGAACTCTTAGAAAGTATGTATCAGATGACCTCATTTTTCACATTGATAAGTGTACTACAATCAAAGAGGCTTGGGATATTTGTGAGAAATTGTATGGTCCAGTTGATGAGATTAAAGGCTACAAGTTTGATAGTGAACTCATAACATTGGATCCCAGGATTTTGATACAATCCAAGATTATGTCACAAAAGCAATTGAACTAAGAGCAAAGCTAAAAGATTGTGGCATTGACAAAAAGGATGCTCAATTGGTTTATAAATTGTTAGACAAGCTTCCATCAAAGTATGTAGCCTTTGTATCTAGCTTTCAGATCGATAGGTTAGCTCAAGGTTCCTTATACACTTCTCCCTCATTTGATACATTCATGGAGATGTTGATTCTTGAGCAATCTAAGTTGACAAAGATGGGGATTCTCAAATCTTCAAAGTCACAAGCATTGGTGGTTAATAAAGAGAATCAAAGCAATCAAGGAAAATCCAAGAACCAAAAGCAACCTAATTCTAAACCACAACAAGATGGAGCACAATCATCCTCTCCACAACAAGGTGATTCTACATCCTCACCTAAGAGGAAATCAAATAAGGACAATCTTTTTTGTGCATATTGCAAGAAGTCAGGACACGATGAACATCGTTGTTATAAGAAGGATATTGATGAGTTGAAGAATCTTCTTGAGAAGAACAAAATCAATTTGCCTTCTAGAATGTCTACATCAGCTTCTTCTTCCAAAGAAAAGGATAAAGGAAAGGATCACTCTTTTGGGACAGATAAAGGAAAGGGACAAACTCTTTGTGCTACTACAAGTCATGATTCGGGGATATGCCTTCTAGATTTATGGGCTTCTCATCATATGGCATCTTCATAGTCTATGTTCTCTTCATTTGAGCCTTGCCACATGCCACAGATTTTGATGGGCAATCATACATACATGGACGTAATTGGGAAAGGATCTATTTCCATTAGGGATAAATCCTTCAATGATGTGTTGTGTGTACCCCACTTGACAAACAATCTTCTTTCCATCTATCAAATCACACATGGGGCAACTAGGAAAACTGTGGAGTTCACGCCTGATTCAGTTATCATTAGAGACTTGGAGACTAGAGCTATCATTGTGACTAGGGTGGTTGATCATGCATCTTGGTTGTACTCTTGTTCACATTTTGGTCCTATTGATGAGGTTGATTCTTCCTATGTTGATGATTCAGATTTTGAGGAGAGATTTGGGTACTTGAATTTGGGGATTCTCACATGTGGCCCCGCTTGTGAGCCTTGCATTTCATCTCCTCCTATTGATATCACATCACCTATTGCACCTGATGATGCATCTAATGCGACAGTTTTGCCTTCTTGTGATTCTATGCAGCAGGATATTCCTTGTCTTCCAGCTTCAATTGATTGGGATGACTACTTGATAGACATTGCAGGTTTGTTTGTGGAGTCCTACATTGCATATTTGGGAGACATCATTGATGGCATTCATCTTCTCCTTGATGAAGATGATCCTTCTTCGATTGTTGTGAGGAAACACTCTAACCCTCTTGTGCATTCTCTACATGATCATTCTTTCGAGGTTGATACGATTGTGGATACTTTTGTACAACATTTGGAGGAGGTCTCTTTATCTTTCGAGGAGACATGTGAGTCTTTGGATCTTGTTGTACATTATTCTCCACTAGATGTTGGAGTGCCTTTTTCAGTAGTGTGGAGCAGTTCACCACCTTTGGAGGGGGTAACTTTCAGCATCGACATGGGGACACTTGAGCAGTTTTCAGAGACTTCATTCATCATGAGATTTTTTCCTACATCTTCCCTTCATGATTGGGGAGACTTCATGGATACACCTTTGGTTTTGTTTCATCCCAAGGGGAGGAACGTTGTTCGACATTCATGGGGTAGTTTCTTCATTCATCTTCGAGCTTCTACCATTGGTGCAGATTCTACATTGAGGAGGGGCTACCTAGTCTCTCTTCTTCTCTCATATGGGGGGGACTTTTTCCTCACATGGGGTTTTGTCCTTCTCATACTTCTTTGAGAGTTTCCTTATATATAGTTTTCATCTCTCTTTTGGGGGAGGGTTTTTTCCCATTGGGTTTTTCTCTCTTTCCCCGCTTTATAAGAGATTGCATTTCATTGGTTTGCATGCATTTGCATTTGTACATGGGTACCTAACATGGCCTAGTAGCCAGGACCCATCTTGCTTTGCTTAGTTGCATTGTAGACTTAAGTGCATTCCCCTAAGTTGCACTTAAGGGGGCGTGTTGGTGTAATTATTTATTCATGTTGGATATTATTACAACTTACTTAAGTTTACTTAGGTGCATGCATATCATAGTAGTTTGTGTATGAGACACCTAGGGAGATGTGTTACATTGGGAGTGTGTATGTAGGAGAATTTCCACCTTTTATGGTGTGATCTTGTTATTACTTCATCATATCCACTTCTTGTGGGATGATAATTCCACCTTCGGTGGGTGATCCAACTCATGTGGAATATTTTATTGTTTCTCCTACCTACCACACCTATTTCCTACCTACCCTTGTTTCTCATTAAGCCACATGTCATGTTAGTGTGCTCACATATCCATATAGCCTTGCCTATATAAGCAGGCTCATCTACATTGTATGTAAACTTTTGATGATCCAGGTGATCAGTATTTCATCTTGATAGAATACAGTTTATTCCTATCAATATTTTGTCTCTCTATTTTGTACTTTTCATTGAGCTCTTGATCTTGGCAAAATCTCACAGATAGCAACAATGAGGTAGAAATCAAAAACATAATAAACACCATATAACACAAGATTTACCAAGTATGCATTATCAACAATAAATATGGTACTGTAATTTCACTTCCATTCTCCTCTTTGCCTCCAACATAGCAGCATTTTTGTACCTATGAACAACCTTCTTATGCCTCCCACATGTCATGTTTCCTACATCATCAACTCTACATTCGATTATTCCTCGTATTTTCTACATCCAAAGAGTTGTATTTACAGAATGACAAGAGCTCTAAAACCACTAATAAAGTTTTAAAAATAATTCTATTCATTCCAAATGAGCACAACCCATGAATTACCTCTATGGAAGCTAAAAGGACACCAAATTTGGCTCCAATACTTTCCCTCCAACTTGGGTACCCAATCTTGCAAGATAAACATTACATTAAAAGTAATAAATGATGAAATACTATGAGACACATGTTGCCCTTCTAAACCCCCACTTAGAGAATCCCAATGTTCATTCATTTGTCCACTTCCTAAGTCATTAATTATCCCATTCTAGACATCCACATGTGGGGAAAACAACATTAAATAAATGTGTTCATAACCAACCTTTACTATTGCTATTGGAACCGACCACCCCTTGTGAATGTATTACAAACTTGATAGTGGGAATAAACATTACAAAATATTACTCAATACACCCTAAGTGCCTTAGGACACTTTCCAAGGATGTTGGATTTATAAAGTAGATTGCACCTTAATTCTAATATTCTCCCATTTGACATCATACATTGCAAATACACCCATAGGAATAAAAAACAAGGGAAGAGTGTCCCTTAGCCATCCATGTACCATCTGAATCTTCACCATGCTCTCATGCTCCAACAAGATACCTACAAAGTAGCCATGATAACTACCATCAAGAAAAAAACTTCTTACATCCTCCAACACGCCACATATGGAAGAAAAAAGAACATGCCAAGGTGAACCATATCAACTATCACTAGAACCTGGACCAATATTTACATGAACATAAGCATCAAACTCAAATGATAACAAAGGTTTGGAGAAACTTCTTTACTCATACCACCTAAAATAGCAACCACAACACATTGCAATTCATCCAAGATAACCACACCTCAAACCAAGGTATACCAACATAGATATAACTTCATCCCTTCAACATATCAACTCTAAATTGCAATCAAGTCTTTATATATCCATCCTCCTATCTCAATGCAACATACCAATGCACAAATGACCACAAATAAGGCCAACTAACAAAGTCTACATCAACACTGAAACAATCTCATGGATATAGACAGTCCACATTCAAATCATCCCACTACAATTGAATAGGTTATCAGCCCACATAACTACATAACTCGTAGATCCAAACACTTAAATATGCAAACTCAACATCGCATCCATAATCAACAAACCAAGATATCAAAGAGGATAACCAAACATATAACCAAAAAATCCCATTGCATGAGTAATGTCAAATTTGAAAATAGATCAAATCATATGAAGTCTATCTATAGTATTTCACATAGAGGATATGGCTAATTCCTCTACCATATAAAGACATATACTCATCTACAAATTCTCCAAACATATATGCAACAATACCTCTATTACCACCAATCTCCATAGCTCTCCCAAGTTCTTCACACTCAACCATGTGAAAACAAACATCTAGGAAAAAGAACAAGTCCAGATAAAGATCCTATCAATCAAGCTTCCACACTAACATGTACCAATTTGTGTAATGTAAGATCTCCTTCATCATTCCCAAACTAAAAGGATATCAATATTTAACATCCAAATCAAACGAAACATGGCAGTGATAGATGTAAACCTCTCATACCAAAGGTAGATCCAACAAACCAACCATTCTCACAACAAAAGGAATATGCCTAAATCCACAATTTATTTCTTGTGTACTTCTCCAAATAGGTCCTCATAACAAGATCCATAGCTCAATACCAACAAGGAGAACAATGGAAGTACATAAAATCATGCATCTTCTTCTCAATGAGTCTTGAGAACCACTACATTCAAGACTAGTTCACATGAGAAGACAAGATATAAAATAAAGAATACATCTGATAATTAGGCTGACAATACCTCTCAGATCATTCACTTGTCAAGAAGACCAAGAGTGGGAAACAAGATTGTCATGAGCACACAACACCAAGCAATAAATCTTACAATAAATAACAATTTTCTCTTTGGGTCCATAATGGATTCACATCCATGAATCGGTGTAGGCTCCTTGGTCTTCCTACTGAAATCCTCATCAAAGAGTAACCATCTCAACACATGATCCCAAAAACATGAGATCTCATACCCTCACCCCATTCTCTCTAGTCTCTAGGAACATCTACCAATCAATCCATGCCAACTTCAAATGCAACCCTATAGAATCATGAAGATCCAAGCAAATAATTAATACTCAAAATCAAGAAGAACCAACAAGACCATTGTCAAAGTTCCAACTACAAGGTCAAGAACATATCATGACACCGTGATGTAACATCTCCTCAAAGGAAGATCATATGCTCCAAAGAACATATCATAAACTAAAACCTCACCAAATACTCAAGAGTCGTCCATGACAAACCAATATGTCACCATCTCCAAACACAAGAAAATAACCATCCATCATCAAATGATGAATCCACATCACTACCAAAGCTTCCACTAAACTGCATAACCAAGCTCTTGAGGAACCATGATAACCATCTCCTAACTAAAGATCATTTGTGTCCCTATCATGATCAAAGAACTCAACATTAAGAGCTTTCAAAGGAAAGAGTCAAACTACGATCTCCAAACAAGAAGATACAACTGCATATCCTTTGTTAATAGAACCAAAAATGTCAAACTCCATCTATAATCTGAAGGAAGAATCCAAGAGATTCACATGACACTGACAACCATTGAAAAGGCCATCTCTATTCTAATCAAAGATTATTCATGTCTCACTACACACTACCAACCACAATAGATTAGAACCAAAATCTTGAAACAAGGAAGATAAAACAAATTATGTAACTGCATTAATATCCCACTGAAAGTGATACAATATCATTACCAAAATTCCATTGAAAGTGAACAAAGTTTCTCATGCACCATAATCTACTGCTAAGATTCATATAAACAACTATATCAAGTACTCCCAAAAAACCATTTTCTCATTGCAATCAAAAAACAAATGTAATAATAATGACCAACAACAAGGTCTACCAAACTGAATCCTCATCAAACAATTTATAAGACAGCACATATACAACATCTCAAAGGAAAAATACATAATCAGTGCCCTGATCTCAAATAGTTGAAAGATTCAACCCACATTAGTATCATGCATAACATTGATAAGCAAGCGTAACATAGGGATTTCCAAGACTCAAGCACCAAAATCAATGCTAGATATGATTTTCCAAACAAACCCACATAAAAGTTGTCATAGATCAATTTGAAACTTCCAAGTGGTCGTGCAAACCTATACATGTCTTCATCCAAGATGTCCTAAATGCATTCTTACCATAGATCTACATACCATAGATTTTAGTTAACATGTAAAACCTACAAAACCATCTCATACACTTAAACATCTAGACATGTACATTGTACATATCATTTGAACAATGGAATAAGCACAAATCTACAAATCAACAGCTAAAAACAAGAGAACAATGTAATCTAATAGAAAAAGAAAGATGTCAAAGAGCTTAAAACATACAAAAACATATAAGCTTCACAAATTAAAAAAAGGTCAATGGCTTATCTTCCAGTGCTTTCATGTAACAATGGGCTAAAACCATGAACCCAACATAACCGCTCCAATATTTAGTCCAAATAGCTAGTGTTTCTCTTTGTAACTAGGATGTCACAAGTACCCATCCAACATGAACACCTTTAACCACCAAATTAGAGGATGCATACATATCATCAAATAAGGGCTCCAAGTTACCAAACCATAACCAACTTCATGAAGATCCACAATCATGAGCTTCCAATTGCCAACATAGATTACATTGACAATATCTATGGTTTCCAATCTAACATATTTGCAAAATAAATTTAACTCACAAAACATTCATTGTAGCCCCATAAGCCTTTCAATAACTTTTAATTTCTTCTAAAAGATTCCCACAAGCTTATCAAGCTAAGAAATCAAAAATAGAAAAAAAAAAACTAGACTTTATTGATAAGCTCTTATACCAATTGTTGGAAAATATACAGGTTCAACACCAAAGATTGTGAAGATCAATTTGTATCCAATAAATCAATCAAATGATGAGATACAAGGCTTAAACAACTATAACATGCAAATCTAAAAATTAAGTTGCTTTAATGTGGAAAACCATGCTTTGATCCTTCTTAATGATGTCAAAAATCAACCTACATATCATTCTTAATAATCATATCTTATGTGAACTTATAACGAGAAAGAC
Organism: Cryptomeria japonica; assembly: GCF_030272615.1. Classification (NCBI taxonomy): domain Eukaryota; kingdom Viridiplantae; phylum Streptophyta; class Pinopsida; order Cupressales; family Cupressaceae; genus Cryptomeria; species Cryptomeria japonica. Next base: position 10,325,597 of record NC_081410.1, read on the forward strand.
TAACATCACCGTAAGATAGCAGTAATGAGGCACAAATCAATAACATAAGAAACACTACATAAAACACGATTTATGTGGAGAAATCCTTGCGGGGAAAAACTCCACCAAGAAGACAGGTTGAGTATGTATTATTAACAATAAATGTGATTGCAATACATTCACTTTCATTCTCCTCTTTCCCTCCAACATAGCAACACTTGTGTACCAATGAACAACCTCCTTATGCCTCCCACCTATCCTTCTTCATATAGATTATCTCTACATTCAATTGTTCCTCATATTTTCTACATCCAAAGAGTTGTATTTATAGAATGGCAAGAGCTCTGAAACTACAATTAAAGGTGTAGAAAGAAGGACCTTCATTCCAAATGACCACAACCCTTGGATTACATCTATAGAGGTTGAAAGGACACCAGTTTTGGCTCCAATACTTTCCCTCCAACTTGGATGTCCAATCTTGCAAGATAAAAATTACACTAAATGATAGAATACCAAGAAAATATCATTGCCTCTTCCAAGCCCTCACTTGGAGAAGCTCAAATGTTATTCATTGTCCACTTCCTAAGTCATTAATTATCCCACTCTAGGCTTCCACAAGTGAGAAAACAGTATTAAATAATTGTGTTCAAAACACACCTTTATTGTATTACAAACAATAGTGACAATAAATATTATAAAATATTTTCCCAATGCACCCTAAGTCTCTTAGGACACTTTCTAAGGATGTTGGAACCATGACATAAGATTTACAAGGTAGATGGCACCTTAATGTTAACAAATTTGATCAAGCCAATAAGAAGGATAAACTGATCATTATGTTCAATGTGTCTAATGAAGTTTAACCTTTTATCTGAGATCCGTCCACAACCAAAGACACATGGGACAAGCTCAGGACAATATATGAGGCAAAGATTCAAAATCGGATCCTGAATTTGCATGGAATTTGCAAAGTCAGCTACATAGCCTAAAGATGAAGAATGGAGAACAATTGGAGTTCTTTCTCAAGAGAATTGTTGAGTTGAGCTTCAGTACAAGCATTGGGAGAAACAATTGAAGTTGTTATCCTAGTGCCTACTATCTTGTGAGCACTGCCCTCTAGATACAAAGTGTTTCTAACAACTTTGAATACCATAGAACAAAAACCTAATTTTGAGAAGCTAATAAATCTATTGCACAATGAAGAATCTCTAATCCAAGAACACAGTGAAGAAGATCATGCGATGACTACACACCACAAAGGAAAGAAACCTAAAAAAGAGCTCAATGGACCTCCCAAATCTATTAATTCATCCATATCTCAAAAGAAATGTCCAATATGTGAAAGGATTAGACATGATGTGAAAAATTGTTTATATAACTCCTTGGCCAAAGATCATCCAACAATAAATTGCATCCAAAGAAACCATTTTAAAGTAGAAATACACAATGGAGGTAGAGGAACAAAAAGTTTAAAAGAGGAATATGTGTTTTCAACCCACACTTCATAAGATAGTTCACAATCAAATACCATTTGCTATGTGGAATTGGGTACTACCAAACACATGGTTGTATAGGAGGAGTGGTTTCTCACATTGGAACCCCATAATGGTAAAGTTTCTCTTAGAAATGATACCACCTATGACATCCAAGGTGTCAATTAAACCTCCTTACAATTCAGCATTCATCGTTGCAAGAGCTATTGAAATTGGTAAAATATTTATACTTGATACAATTGCCAATAATCAAGCCTTAATGACTAAGGATAATGATCTTGCTATGCTATGGCATCATAGATTTGGCATTTGGTCATTTCTTTATTTTCCATTTTTCATTTTCTATCTTTTTTATTTTTTACTCACCTTGTTCCTTTTGTCACATTCCTTTCCTTCCCCTTCCTTTTTTAAGTTGCCCTGGTCTGCTACTCACTCATTTTGTTCTTTGATTAAACTCAATCATCCTAATAATGGACCATTGAGCATGATTTGAAACATTGATGCAAAAACTACCACACAATCTAATCTAGAAACTGCTCTTCCAAATCTAATGGATTGTGGAAACTTGATGTCTTCATTTGAGCACTAGTTATCTACTTACAATTAGTAAAAAAAACATGGTCAGAGGGCTTCCTTCACTTGAGAAGTCAAGTGCTCTTTATTCTAGTTGTCTTGCTAGAAAACAACATTGAGCACCCTTCCATCCTAGTGAGCATCATGCAAGCCAACTTTGCAATTGGCGAATACCACTATGTGCGGGCCCATGGCCTCTAGTCATAACGATTTCAAGTATTTTCAGCATTTTGTTGATGATCAAATAAGAAAAATATAGTTATATTGCTTGCAAAGTAAAGATGAAGCCTTTTCCTACTTCAAAGAGTTTCACACACTTATGGAGAGAGATACATGATAATTGTATTTATGTCCACTACTCAGCTTGAGGGAGGGAATACACCAACATCAAATTCTCCACCTACTTGAAGGAAAATTGAATTCGGCATCAATTGGTTGTTGCTTACACGCCTCAACAAAATGGAGTTGTTGAACAATGTCATTGCATTATCATGGAGATGGTACACAACATGTTGAAGGATTCTTACTTGGGACATACATATTGGGCTAAAGTTTTACAAACAATGGTTTATCTTATGAATCATGCACCAACCAAAGCACTTGATGACATCAGACTAGAAGAAGCATGGACAAGAATAAAACCATCTATCTCTCATCTTCGTGTATTTGGATGCACAACCTACATGCACATTCCTAAGCAACAAAGAAAGTAGCCTACTTAAAAATCTATGAAATGTAATCTTCTTGGTTATAGTAGAGAGTCTACGGCTTATCATCTTATGAATCCTACCACAAAGAAGATATATATTAGTAGAGATGTCATTTTTTACAAGAAGAGCGAGTTAAGTTTTACTCCCACATCATCACCTATTCTAGATAGTGCTCCTATTTTCATTTTGGGTGGAAATTTTGATAGTTGATCTAATTCAACATCCACAAATATCATAAGATCTATGTCTAAGTTGTCTACTAGTACTATTTACAGTGCAAATCTAGATAGAGTCCCAAACACTTCAACTTTAGGGTCGAAGACTTACGCCATGGATTGCAATGAGATAAATCTAGCTTTAACAAGTCAGTTGTTGATAATTTTGAGACACCTTATGTTTTAGAAGCACTAAAATCAAAGCCTTGGAAAGAGGCTATGGATGCAAAGTATCAAACTTTAATGAAAAACAAGACTTGGGAGCTTGTTGATCTACCACCTACAAAGAAAGTAATTGGATATAAATAGATATTCAAAACTAAGTATAAGGCAGATGGTAGTATAGATAAATATAAGGCTATTGTATCTAAAGTTTGTGCTCATAAACAAGGTATTGACTATGAGGAAAATTCGCTCCCACAACAAAAATTAAAACCATTGGAATGCTTTTTGCTTTATGTACACAAATTGAATGGAATTTGTATAAAACGGATGTAAAAAGTACATTTCTCAATGGTGACCTAAAGGAACAAGGGGGAGATTGTGATTAAGATTATAATTATTAATATATATGTTGATGACCTAGTTATCACAAGTAGCACATAAACAATGGTTGAGAAAACCAAGAATGATTGCAAGAAAGCATTTGATATGACAAATTTTAGACTATTGCACTATTGTCTAGGCTTAGAGATATGGCAATCTAATCCAAAAAATATATCAAGAAATTGCTCGAGAAGTTCAAAATGATGGATTCCAAACCCGTCTACACCTATGGAATCATGATTGCAATTATCTATTTCTGATCCATCTCGTCAAGTAAATGCAATTGTCTATCGATAGATGATTGGAGGTTTGATTGTCGATAGATATTAGTTTTGGTATTAATTATCTTTTGCAATTCATGCAAGAACCAAAGATGTGTCATTGGAAAGTAGCAAAATGGGTACTAAGGTATATCATAGGTACAACAAATCATGGTTTAGGATATGAAAGGAATGATCAATTCTTCTTGATAGGATATATAGATGCAAGTTATGCAAATTTTGTTGATGATAGAAAATCCACATCTCAATTCATTTTCTTCTTGGATTCAGGGCCCATTTCTTGGGCAAGAAATAAGCAAGCCATAATTGCTCCAACAAAAGCATAATATCGTGCAACAAGTGTAACAATTTGTGAAGCAATTTGACTACAACGCATACTAAGACTAGGATGCCACAAAATCAACCGGCAATCCTGTATTATGATAATCAAAGTTTTCTTAAGCTTGTTTGTAATCCAATGTTTCATGAACAAACCAAGCATATTGAAGTTAATTGCCACTTCTTATGAAAACATGTTCAACAAAATAATATTCAACTCCAAGTCTGCACTTCTCAAGAGTAGTGTGCTAACATCTTCATAGCCTCTTGGATTCTCTTCTTAGTACTTTAAAATAATGATGTAATAAGGGGGGAATGTTGGATATTCCATCATTCATCCTTTGATTGTTGTGTTTGTTTTGGTTTTGGTTTGTTATTATTTTATAGTATACTTATGATAGTATTTGTTATTTTGTTGAACTTGTGGTTCATGAGATTCATTATATTTTATTGTATAAATCTGACTCTTGATGTAATGCAATTCAATTAATCTAATGCTCTCAATACATCCATAGTCAACTCTCAATACATCCATAGTCAATCTCACCTTACGCGAGTTTGTTGACCAAAATCTAAGAGTAAATGTATATGAAAATCAAAAGTAATCCAAGTTGTTAATGCAATGTTGTACTAGAGAAAATATTCAATAGACAATAATTTAATGTGATTGATGTCAAAGTTATTAACACTTTCAATTCAAGAGATATATAAATTTAAGCTAATTATGTTGACTTTAACATCTAATATTCAAATAAACGTGATGGCAAACAATATAATTGCGAATATTAATCCACATTACGAAACCCCAAACGTAGCTTTATTGGCCTCCCATTGTCGTCAACTCTCTTGTTACAAATTTACGTCAGAGATCTCCAAATGTCAAATGTAATTTAAGTCCATGTTAATGGGGTTCATGTGGAAAATATATTCCAATAAGCATAATTCAGCTATCACATTACAACAATATGTAATTCCATCGAGACTTATGAATTGATCCCAATTCTTTGTGCCATTATTCTCAAATTATATCTAAGTCATAGTGGTTTCATACTCTACCTCTTCTTTAACAATCAAGCTTTTTCAATGGAGGGGATGTTAATGTACATACCCACATAATCTTATTTAGTGGATTGATCCCAACTCTGTGTGCCATTATTCTGAAATTCTATTGAAGTAATAGGCAGTTAAAGCCTTTTCAACGTGTTAATATACCACATAATCTTAATTAGTTTTTAATCATCACTCCTAAGAGATACAACTTTTCACCCTGATAGGACATATCCCATCAAACATGCCCTTGAATCTGTATATAGGTAACATATACTCTATGTATTAACACTTATCTATTACTATTTTCTTATTTTATATTTCAATATATTAAGTATTACATATTTATCACGTATACACCTACTTGGTTTGTGACAAAGCAAAAGATACAATAAATACATCTTCTATCTTTTGTTTTCTGTGCTAGACATCTCAATATGACATTTTATATTTGAGACTTGCAAGTCCTACAGATGCTTGAATGTTTCATATTATATACTTCATATAAAATCACGTGTCTTTTTACAAGAGCTAGGTAATTTACACAGTGAATGGACATTCCCCACATGAGGAGAAAGAAATGACTAATTCCTACATTTAACAATTTAATCTTCATTTTGAGGCAAAAAGCACTTCAGTACTTGGTGGAACCAGACACTGTTCCAACCAATAACCAAAACTGCTCTTCCTGGTGTAAACATGACATGGACTCCAAAATCATATGCTTTGTGGCTTATTCTATATTCAAAACTTGCATAGCAGATATCCCATAAAATCCAATGTTTGGCCACGGTTATTTAGCAAGATCATGGTAGACCAGAGTTTACCAAACCCATTGCAGCTGCAGCTTCTCTCGAATATAGCAGGCGTTCCGTTTGTTCCTTGAAAGTACATGGTAAAACACAAGAATATGTCAATTTCCTTAATGAAAATATAAAGCTCAGCTTTTCCTGAATAATAAAATGTGCTGTCATTTATGGTGATCTTTAAAAGACAATTTATATTGTACGGTAGATTCAAATAGAATCCCCCAACAATTTTCCCTATGGCAAGCATGAGACTAAAATAGGTTCTTCAAATGATAAGAATTATAGGATGTCCACCCTCAGTTATTTTGCACCAGAAATAGAATAAAGTGAGTAGCATCAGGAATGGGTATAAATTTAGAATAGAATGTCACAAATTCCCACATTATCTCCTAGATGGAGTAACAACCTTTTTCGTATATGGATTTTATATTGTGATTGAATATGCTTAATTGGTAATGCAATAAAATGTATTCAAAGATCATATCAAATGCATTAAGCATACCTGAAGACGATGCAACAGGTAAAGTAGAAAAATGTGAACAAACACCTACAAGAAGATACACATGCATTCAAAAACTAATCAGCATATCACACATTCCTTTTACCCAAAAGATTGCATCTCAAGCGTAATTGTACAGTAAATTGTAAAGCCATATGGATACTTAGGTCATGAAATTATTCTACCAAGTAGAAGAGTAAGATGAGTCGAGCCAATGGGTGGTGCCATAAAAATCTTCCAGCACTAACTGCTCCAGAGTCCAAGAACTTCGCTGCTTTCTGTAAGTCAAGATGTATTTTATTTCAAACTTCTATGTGTTTTCTTGACATTGATTAGACCATTAAATGAAATTTAATCAGTAATTGCAATCCAAAACCTTGTGCTTTATACAAAATGTCACAAGGAACTTAAATTTAATTAGATTTGAGGTGTTACCCGAATACTTGATCCAACCATACGTCGACGTTGCAATGCAAGTGGCCTGTAGAGACTTGCTACACTTAGATTTAAAAAACAGTAGAATTCAAAACATGTCTATTTTATTTCAGTCTTGAATTAAATATTCCTATATGGAAAACTAAAAACACTTAATCCCCAAAGTAAGTTTAAACTTTAAACAACGCTTAAAATATGCTTAAAGCAGAGTAATGAAACTTGGTAAAATAAACAAGGATAGAGTTTACAGCAGCTGCTCCAAGAATTATATTTGACTAATTTTATATCATATCGACATATTTTAAACCACCTCATGTCCTACAATATCGTATCAAGATATTATGAAAAAAGCTAACAGTACTTACACAAATTATATGCAAAAGATGCCTATATATATGGAAACTCAATTTTTACAAGTTTACCTATACATGCCATCAAAATTTAAGTTTAGATATTAATAATGCATACAATGTATCGAAAGACATTGCAGCATGTTCATTGATTCAAGTATAGCAGCAACTAAAATAAAAATATTTGATTTCAATATTTTATTACTTAATATCAAAATGAAAATGCAAAATTGTGCTTCATCTAGGCTATCAATATCCAAAGAGGCATCTGACTCTAAGTCAATACATGTATCACATTACGACTAATCTAGAACCCCAACCAATCCTGGCTGCACCTCCTCATTAATCTGTCTATAATCTTTAGTAGCAACATTCCAACATGTAGTTGGAGTTTGTCGCTAGTGATACTATGAGCTACGACTAGCTTTTCCATTTGTCTATTTCTCGACTGAGTGGATGAAGTTGTAGGTGGATCAATTCTTGTTTGTAACAAAGAAACTAACAACCATGAGAGTACAAATGTCAAGGTACACCAAGTCTGGCGTAACATGTTGTCAAATGTTCCATAAATCTCTCCAAGGCTAGGAGAGTCTTTATTGGCATGCCTGATTAACCCCACAACAGTGATATAATAGAACAAATACATTTGCAAGAAACATTTAACAATTTAATAACAATATTTGATAAACAAAAGGTAAAATTGAATGCTGAAATTTATCAAACTAAAATTCATAATTTAACATTAAAAATAACTTAGCAAATGCATTTAAATTTCTTATGTCATGATGGACCACCAATCGCCATCAAGTACCTTTGGTTTTGGCTTCTTCCTTTATTTTGTCTTTGATGTAGAACACTTTCTCCACACCTCAAGAAAAGGCCTGAAGAACATAAGTGATTTGTGGTGATTACATATTTACATTTGTACATCTCTAGCTTTTGCAACCTTTGTCTTCACCCAGTCTATTCTTCCGAAGTCTTTAAAGAATGAACACAACATTAGATCCAAAAACTATGTTTGCAAGTGCTCTCAATCATTGAACTAGTGAGCTTACAAACATGAGCTAAATCAGTCACAATTTGGATAACATTTGAAGGCCCAACCTCCTTTCAAGGCCTCCTTCAAGAGCTTAATGAATTCCTTGCATTTTTCAAATGAAACAATAAATCTCATACAGTAGGATACAGTTGGACATTTAACAATAATATTAATGAATTCCCGATGTCAAATATTAATCCATCCATCTATAACAATGGAGCAACTTGTCCTAATTCATTTTTGTCTCATGTCTTCCATCAATAAGTTCATCTTGGAATATTGTTTGTTAAGAGAGGTATGCTTTATGTTCTACAAGGGGACATTCATGGTTTATTACTATTTTCTATTGCCAATTGTAGTTTATCCAAGAACTCTCCAATTTCAGTGGTTGGAGATTTCCAAGCTAAATCTTACCTATCCCACTGCCAGTGCAACAAGACTTTTGCAGATCATATAAAATATTTGATACACTGGTAACTTGAGCCTATATGCTGCAAATCTCACCGCAATCTTCATTAATTTATCCATAGTGTTGATATTAAAGGTTGAACGTTCTCAATTGAGCCACGATTACTCATTCAAAGTTGTTCTTCACTACATCTTGGTTATCCTCAATAAATGTGAAAGGAAAATGCATATAAAAAGATAAAATATCCTGTTCAACTATCTTCAACTTCTCTTTGATCTTTTTAATTGCCTTCAGAGTTGGCTCCTGCAACTCAAATAGCACTTTACAATTGGCTATCCACTTCAGAATAATTAATTTGTAGATGAGTTATCACCTTCAATCTCATTAATTCATCAACTACCCAAAATTCCATGGGTTCTCATGCCATCTTCACACAAAATCTCAATCCACTGCTGAGTTTTTCTTCCATGTGACTCCAACTCAACAATGTTGCCTATGCAGTCCCTCTTCTAGTCTTGGCAATGAATGAGCTCGTTCCTGCTTCTTATACTAGATTCATAAGATGGGCAATGTATGCCCCCAACTCGCGTTTTGTGCCTTTACTTCACCATCTTTTCCATCATTTCCTGTACATTTTCTACAGAAAAACATAATAAATCAATGCTCCCATTTCTGTTTGCAAGACCAAGATTAGTCTCAGCAAACTAGAAATCAGCCACCCACACTTCATGAACATTTTTATCTATGGGCGAATGACAGTCTTAGCAATCTATGTCCTTCATTATTCTTGATGGCACCATTACCACTTTTCTTTTACCATTAAAAGTTTCTTGAACCCACCCATTATTGCTTGTACTTAATGCTAGAAGTTCTACCTCCATGGCTATAATTTCTTCAGTGGACTGCACTGTTGGAAGAGAAGTTGTGCGTATAGAATAATTAGGAACCTTTGGACTATTCTGAGTGAACTAGTGTCAGCGCAAGAAGTACAACCAATGAAACAATCTGCCCACTCTATGATAACCATTCTAGCTTGATACATAACTCATTCATGGCTTTCATTTTCCAAACCTCTGACCGTGGGCATTGCAAAGATGTCATTAACTATCTTGAAATGTGTCATCCCTTCTCAGTACTCCAATTGTGGACGCTTCAAGAAAAAATGTCTTCTTGTCTAGATCTTCTCCAACCTTGTAAGCCTTTGCCTGCACCAATTAATAGACTAGATAGTACTATAGGACACAATATGGAAAAAAATGGTATTGGAGAACTTTGGCAATCGAGAAATAAGCCCAATCAACATGTTTTCTTCCATCACAAATAAAGTTGATGACATGAAGTGATCATAAGGCTGAGCTCTTCTCTAAAATCACTTTGGTACAATATTGACAAATGAGAGGCTCTCTTGGTTTCATTTAGCCACTTCTGTTCAATCTCCCTTTGGCATTCTTGTATGTTATTGTTGCACTAAAGCTTACATTCTTCTAAATTGATCATCTATGTCTCTTCATAGAGCTGCAATCCAAATGCAAATTCAGGAGTGACACCATCCAATTTACAAATGACTTGACTGTCGGAAGATATGATTCTTCTGCTACGAGTTTCAAAGTGATGAGCACATGCTATGACAAATTTAAGGGACTAAATTGTCACAGGTACTAACTGGACTGCCAAATTGCTTCCAGCTCTCACCTTCTCATCCATCTTCAAGTCCAAAATATTCATATGACTCGATATGGTATCTTTGACATGATAGGAACTGTTGAAAAGGCATGTGTTGGGCTCCACAATGTCTTCATGTAACAAGGTGATTGAAAGTGACTTCTTCCCTTTCATAGCTTGAAATCAAGAAAATTCAAAAAGCAGAGCTTGCTGTTTACTGAGAAATCAGAACTTTGAAAAAAGGTTTTGATATGAAAATTGGAAACTCTAAACATATATACCTTTGGCCTGGCATCAAAATCAGTCTTTATCAGCATGTGACAGCAGCAAACTGTGATTCAAAACATAAAGAGAGAAAATTTGGAACCTAATGACAGTCCTAATGTATGATAGTAGATTTAAAAAGCCAGGAAATTTGAAGATGCGATGACCCAAGCATTATAAGATTGATAGCATTTTAGTTCAACAACAATAAAACTTTAAAATCTAGAAAAGGAATTGTTAGATGGCTATGTTAACGGAGGTAGGATAAAACTGTTGGTCAGATTGATTGGTTGTTTTGCCATTGATGTCAAATACATTTCAGGTTATCATAATCTTTATTCCAGATTAACATTCAAAGTGATATACCTTGCAATAATCATTTCCAGATTATATCTTGCAATGATCATTTTCAGATTTCGCGTGATTCCTTTGTTTATGTGGCTCAAGAGACCATCTTGGGTGCCATCGCATAATGTTCTCATTTTCAGATTTTCCAGATAGTAATTTTCTGAGATTGACGGGTTTCATTCTGCTATCGGATTCTTCAATGATTTTTCAGATATGAATACGTTTCAGGCAGTTTCTGTGTGCTGTTGTACCATCTGCATAATTGAAACCTTGCTAATAAATATGGTTGCTAAATTATTAAGTGTTTTGATTAGTTGAAATCTTCAACTAATTAATAATTTGGTTGCCAACTCTCAACTTCCTCTTAAAAGTTTGCTACAACCAAAAGGAACTTATTTATGTTTTAAACAGAGATATGATTAGTTATTAGTTTGCTGTAACTGTTTAGACAGTTACAAACTGACTTTAACTACTCTATAACTTTCGATAAGCTTGGGCATTGTTATAAGAGAAGTTTGACAGTAGTTTGAAAGATAACTTTTTGAATATTGGAGATAAAGATACGTATTTTCTGGAAATACTTATAAGTGCAGTGAAAGATCATTGAAAGAGAAAAAGTTTATCAAAACTTGGATCCTAATAATAGTACGATAAGGAGAGTTCTGTACATCCACAGTGTGTTATTTGGAGGATAAAAGTTTGAAGACAGATTGAAAGCGATTCAGTGTTGCTGGAAATTCTAGAGGCAGCTCTTTGATAATGTGTGGTATAATCTTTGTTCATTTATATCATCCAAAATTCTTAATTCAGCTTTGATATACAGAGGTAATTATTTGTCTTTGGAAGAACACTGATTTTATGCAGATTTCTAATAAAGAAACACAGGTCTTTTCTAGTGTTCAGATTGATCTTCAAATGCAAATTTATACCAGATAGACACAGAAACATTCAGATCAGATTATCTGACTCGGTACTTCTTCTGCAGATTAAAATACATGCTTTCTTCTTCTGTGTTTTGTATTGCTAAAAGGCTGTAGCATTTAAGATTCAGATTGATAGGCTTACACACAGTCTGTTTTGAATTTGTATTACATTTCCAGATTGTTCAGGGAATACATTGTCAAAAACTGTATCTGTATCTCTGTTTCTAAAAGTGTTTAGTGGCAGTGAGATCTTTTGTAAAACTTTGAGTTGGCGCTCAAAGGGTTTGGATTGGAGTGTTGGTGCAATTTTGATAGGGGTTTGGAGACCTCTTAGGGTTGGTGCTCTTAAAAAGCATTGTAATTGAAGTGAAGATTGTGAGGCCAGATTAGGACAGTAGATCCTAGTGGCATTTCTCACCGTGGTTTTCCCACATTCGGTTTCCACGTAAAATCTCGTGTGTTGTGCTTTTGATGTTGCATCTTTCCTAGTTTCAGTGGTTGCATTTTATGTCTTTCAGTTTTCAGATTAAAGTTCAGTTTCAAGTTGAAAAGCAAAATTAATAGTTTTTGTACTACTGATTCACACCCCCCCCCCCTCTCAGTAGTACTTCTGTGTTCTACAAAAACCCTACTATGTAAGTGATTAAGGGATATCAAATTTAGGATAAAAAGTAATGCAACGAGGGTAGTTGGATGCATTAATTACAAAAATGCCCATTTTCTCTATGTAAGAACTTCAAATGCAAGGATTGAAAACACAATACAATAAAGGAGAAGAATAGGGTAGAGTCAAAATAAGCTTATGTGTGTAGTGAAAAGAGCTACAGTTGTAATAAGAAAGTTGTAAGGGATAGAAAATAAAAGCTCAAGTAAAGGTGAAAATGGATTTGAAATCGGTGAATTCAAGATAAAACGGTTACACATTTGGATGTCATTAATGTCAAACCTTTGTCAATCTCATATTGCCCCGGTTGTTATTGGTAATCTTGATTTTGAATAGGATCAGTTGGTGGTCCGGATGTTTTGTTCTCTTGACATTATGCTGATGAGAAGATATGGAATGATGTGTCTGTTTTTGGAGGTTTGGTGTTCTTCACCTGGTCCAGAAGTACTTCTATTCATTGCTCTGGAGAAACTTATCGTGGACTGGAATTAGTATTTGTTCTAGATATATCTCAGGAGATTATAAGTTACTGTTTTGTTAAGACAGATGTCATGGGTCCCTTGGGTGGACCGCTTTATTTGCTTTTGGTTCAAAATAAGCAGTGCGTTGCACGGAATAGATTTTTGGTACCGGTTTGTGCTTTTTGGTTCAAGCAATTGGGTATAAAATATTTCTGATATTAGTTGGAAGGAGTGCTGACTTTGTACATATTCCTTTTACCTTTCGGATAATATATTTTGGGGTTTATGCTATATACACGTCACATACATGCTTGGCTGACCTAATGATGGTTGTTTTTGGATCTGATTGGTATATATATATATTGGTTGTAATAAATGTGGAAGAGAAATAGAGAAGCAATAAAAAAAGCAGATGTGATGTGAGTGCAGGAGGGATAGATGACCGATAGATGCGAAGTGAATAAAAGCAGTGGTTTGGAGGTATAAAGAGCAATCAGATGAGTATACTCAGGGAACTGTTATCTACATTTTAACAGATGCTTTTTGTATACAGTTCAATTTATTATTCTTATTGCTTTATGAGATCAGTTTTGTATCTTGCCCTGAAGAAGTGATCTTCAACAAAGCAAGTCTTTTTTGTATCTTGTCTAAGGTTGTGCATCTCAGTCTGCAAGTCTGGAGCAATAAGTTCTCTTGGCAGGAAGCCTTGTCTATTGTAAAATTGTTACTATATATTGCGAGTTTAATTCTCACTGTGGTTTTTCCCAGTTTGGGTTTTTCACAAAACAATTTGGTGCCATTGTGTAGATGTTTTGTTGTTATTGTGATTTACTTTCAGCTCATTAATTGGAAGATAGCATAAGAAAGCAGTTGAAAAGATTTATTTTTTAAGAACCTTGCTAGACAGAGGAAAGAAGGTTATTGATGAATTTGAAACTAAACTCGATGAGAAGACCAAGGAATGTGCAAAGCTTGTTGAAGAAGTTGTCAAACTCAAGGAGGAACTAAAAATTGCAAAAGATCAAATTGATAATGGGATAAAACTCAAAGGTGGCAGCAAAGTATTGGATGCATTTCTGAAATCTCAGAGGCAGAATAAAGATAAGAGTGGGCTTGGCTTTATAGAAGGTGAAAGATCAAGAAATGACAAAGGCAAAGAAAAGGTTAAGGACAAAGTTCAGAATAACCGAAGCTTTCGAAATGTTCGGAGAGCTCCTCGTGCTCCTATCAGGTATTCTTCTTTTAATGGTAACTGTTTTACTTGTAATAGATTTGGAAATAGAGCTAATGAATGCAGAAGTTAGAACAAAAATCAGTCAAATGGCATGAGATGTTTTTCTTGCAATAAGTTTCGTCATAAGGCTACCGAATGCAGAAGTAGAGTAATGAGGAATGGATACCAAAATTTAAGCTATGTTCACACTTTTAATGGAATATGCTATGCTTGCAAAACATTTGGACACAAAGTTGTTGAATGCAGGGCAAACAGAAACATTGGGAACATCAAGATGAATGATAGAAAACCTCAAAAAAGGTCTGGTATGTCATAATTGTAACAAAATGGGTCATATTGCAAGAAATTGCACAAGCAGAACAAAAAGATCTAATGGTCTGGATAAGAAATTTGATATCAGTAAGGAAAAGGAGAAGATGAAGATGAAATGGGTGAACAAGTCAGATGTTGAAACTAAAGAAAAGACCGTGGATGGATCCGCACCTTCCGAGGGTGCAGACCCTTCTTCCGGTAACTAGCTTAGGCAACTGTGTTTGAGGGGAAGATCTCAAAAGAATATCTTTCATCCCCTCTTGGATTGGTGTTGAGTGGCTCTTAGCAGTACGGATTCGTGGAAGTGTTTTATGGTGGAGTTTAAGCAACTTTGATGGTTCGAAACATTTTTGGCAATTGCAGGTGTATAGTATATCGGCTTTTTGAAAACCCCTAATTGATGATTATATATTGCTTATTCAAAAGTCATTTGTGCAAATGTGATCGAAGAGTAGCAGAGCGCAAGGAGAAGTGAAGAAGATTTGTTGAAGGTATTTCTCTTGTTTGAATCTTTTCTCGGATGGTAAATCCTAAAATTATCAGTAAAAATATAAAAAGTATAGACCTAGTTCGGAATTCAAACCATTTATTTCGGCGTCAGATGACAAAATTGGAGCATTTTCCACTATTCCTGACAATGTGGTATGTAAGGAAGATCTTTTCAGTTGTATTCATGTCCCTTTGGAAGAATATGATCATAGCAAACTTAAGGATTTCAAGAGAACTCATTTGGTAGATGGCGCACAAGGATTTAGGGCTGAGTATGCTATTCTAGGGTACAAGGGTTTGGATGCATGGAGTGACTTTAATATTTTTCATGATGAGGAGATTATGGGTAGGTTTGGTGGAAGAAGACCAAGTAAAACGGCACTGGTACCTGTTGACGTGTATTTTATACACCATCATACACAGAATAAAATACCAATAGGCATCTTATCCTCTCTTGAGAAAATAGTCTCTAACTGCTGAAGATTCGCATAAAGGATCAGTTAGGAAGACTCCAAGGTTCTTTTGGTAGGGTCTCTACGTGTGGATAAGCTCTTCGTGGTGTGATGTGATTTGCTGGAATCACAAGGGGACTTACATGTGATGATTGAACTTCCGATCTGCTTTGCTGGACACAAGCTCTTACTAACTTAGATTTGAAAAAAAAAATGAAAAAAGGATAAGGGCGAAGAGAGGATCTAATCCTAATACTAAGAATGTAGGAGCAATGACTTGATTTTTGATGAAACTCTAACTAGGTCTTGTTTTGACATCAATGGAACATCTACACAAGACTAGTGCGATCTTCTAAGGGAAGCTTTATGATGTTCAAATCATCACCGCAGGCATAGATACCATCCAAGTTGATGCATATCAATGAAGAGGCAACAAATTGAAATTGAGCTTAAGCTGAACGATTCCAGTTGACTACACAAGGCAAGTCTGCAATCAACAAACTGCTAGTAGTATGGAGATACGAATTCCACCATCAATCAATCACATTTCCTCCATTCATCTAATCATCTACCATCTAAGATTGAAGACTCAACAAGAAACCATGCAAATTGCAAGAAAACGACATATTTCACCATTACTTCAATGAAAATGGAGTTTGTTTACAATCAATGGCAACAATTTCTTGCCTTGTCCTCCTATTCTACTCTAATTACTATTCTATCAACTATATTCTAACTCTTCAACTATTTACATGCTATCTCTAACTTATTGCTAATTCCTCTTTACAGATGAAATGTCTGGGCTTATATAGTGCCCACAATACAATTTGATGGCTTAGATCAATTCAAGATCAATGGCCAAGATTCAACAATGAAAACCCTAATTAGGGTTTGTTACAACCATTACATAACATTTAATGCTTGACCAATGATAAAATTGTATTGCTTGGACACATGTCCCTTCTAGAAAAATCGACCAATGGATAGCCAGGGTAGGTACATCGGAGTTTGTGCCACCTTCCATGAGTTAAGTACATTGAATCTGGACATGCTGAGATGGACCTCACTGATTGGAGACGTGATGACTAGGATGCCACCTCATCTGACACTTGTAACTTTGGTAAATATTCAACTTGATGTTGTTGAGAAGCTTGCTTTAATTAATTCATCTGGAATTATTTGCTTCTTCAACGAGCCCTTGTTCTAACTCCTCGTGTCCTTGATGTGCAGGATGATGATGTACCTCGCCTTGGAACGTTGGATTGAAAGAGGTTGCCCCTGTCCTGGCTTGATCGTCCCAGCGAAGACCGTCCTTGATTCGGCTTGATTTTCCTTGAAGAGATCTCCATTTGATGCCTACACAACATTTCAAAATTAGTACCATGATTTAGCAACACATAACATAAATTAGAGAGCAAATTTTAGGAAACTTAATGATAAGTCCTTTATTAATCATTTCCTAAAAAAGATTGAGCTAAGGATTCAAAATTTCAAAATTTCAAAATTTAAGCTACAATAAATCCATATCGCTATACCTCTCTTGAGAGCCTAACTCTAAAATGCAAAACAAGGAATTTGCCTAGGCAAAATCAAAATTAGATGGCTTCAACGTGATCTCCTTCTTCAAAATATCAACTTCGCCACCTTTGATATGTCCTTGACCTGATCCTCTAACACCTTGGCAAGTTCGCCCAATATAGATTCGCACCACCTTGGAAGTTACTAGCGCCTTCTAACTTGAAATGAAATTCGCTCCTTGAATACAACTTCGCACTTTTCCTTTGTCTTCCTCAAGATCGCATGTAAGAAATGACAAATAATGATGTGAAAATAACAATTTTCACCCTCCCTTTATAGCGCTCACCTCTTATTCACCTTTAGGCCGACTTTTGTAAAAATATAGCAATTGAAAAAAAACGATTTTTTTCATAGATAACAAGGCCGACTCTCCAAACCAAACACTCCATTTGATTTTTTTATTAATTAATTAATTAATTATTAAATGCCTTTCATTTTTAATTAATAAATTTCGATTTTTTTTTTTTTTACAAGGCAAAATAATTAATTGATACCAAGCGCAATAGTTAAATGCTAATTTTCATTAAATTTTCGAAACATATCGACTTTTAGCATTTAAAATAAATTCAAAAAAAACTTGCTTTGGGCGCCAAAACTTGAAAATGGAAGATACGTACCTCATCGCCCTGGTCCCTTGGAGAGGGACAGGAGCGATCCATCAACTTCTTGCAATTTCCACGTTCAACTTCTTCATTTCCACGTTCAAATCACCCATTTTGTCGGGTCCTTCAAGTTAGATCGCCTTGCATGTGCGCATAAGTGGCTTTGGATATATCATCGCCCTCGTCCCTTGGAGAGGGACAGGAGCGGTCCTAAGGTTTTTGCTTGAAATTCTCCATCTTGATATGAACTTTTCCTTGTATCATCTTCCAAATGCCATTTAAAACCTTGTGCGTCTTTTATCTTAACGTGATTTTCAAAGGATATCATGTGTTTTGGCTAACATCGCCCTAGTCCCTTGGAGAGGGACAGGAGCGATCTCCATGTCCTGGCTCAAATTCGTAAACATCTAACCTTTGTTCATCGTTTATTGCCTTCCAAATAGCGTCTTTTACCTTGTCCATCCTCACCTTGCCTTGACTTTGAAGGAGTATGAGTGCTTTTGATGAAATCGCTTTGGTCCTTGTCCAAAGGACAGGAGCGATATGAGCTTTTTAGCTTGTTTGATAACATTTGGACGTTCCAAACTTTGATATATCACTTTCAAAAGACACCTTGAACCCCTTACGACCTTGTGAAGTCTTGTCTTAACGTAAATTGATCAATATACCCAATATCGCTCTGGTCCCTTCCTGAGGGACAGGAGCGAAGTTCAACATTGTGAGCTTGTTCTTGTTTCCTTCAACTTGCAATTATCTTCAATGCGTGAAATGACGTCCTTTCGATTCTCTTGGTAGCTTGACACTTGCTTGTCTTTTGAAATTCATGCCTTTATGGAAATATCGCTCTGGTCCCTTGGAGAGGGACAGGAGCGAACTGGGTCTTAGAGTGCAAATTCCTTCAATGTGATGACCTTTGTAACCTCGTGCTTGATCGAAATGCCTTGAAACGCCTTTGCCACCTTGTTCCTCGTCTTGGAGTGTCTTGAATTTTGAAGGGACGATAATATAACCATTATATCGCCCTGGTCCCTTGGAGAGGGACAGGAGCGATTTTAGCTCTTGTGGTCTTCATTTCACTTTATCACCTTCAAAGTTATATTCAACGGGTTCGTAATGCGCCCTTCCATTCATCCATGCCTTGGAAATCTTTCAAACTTGGCAAAAAATTTGTCTAAGACAAAAATCGCTCTGGTCCCTTCCTGAGGGACAGGAGCGAACTAGGCATTTTGGGTCCTTGCTGACGTTTCAAAATCTTCAATATGTCTTCAATGAGTTCATTTCATCATCTTCCTTGCCATCAAACACAAACTTGACTTGATCTTTGCCCAGATCGTACCTTATGAAGAATTTCGCTCTGGTCCTTCAGTGAGGGACAAGAGCGAATTTGACCCTCTAGGCAAAAACTTCATCATTTCGTTGTTTTTGATCAAGTCTGGATGCTCTATCATGCTCATTTCGTCCTTCACCATGCCTTTGATGTCTCGATTCGTCCAAACAAGGTCAGGAATGGCTCAACTAAGCATTTTCGCTCTGGTCCCTTGGTGAGGGACACGAGCGATTCGCCTTGGTCCCTTGGAGAAGGACACGAGCGAAATTTGACTTTTCGAACTCTCTATCAGGATAATTTTGATGGAATATAACATTTAAGTATAAGTGACACTTATACTTTAAGTTATATTCCATATATACTTTCAGGATGTTTGAGAGTGGTTTCAGACCTCCAGGAGTTATATTGCAAAATCTAGTTTTTGGAGGTTTTTCAGTTTCCAGACTTAGTCAAATTCAGGATCAGGACATTCCAGACTTAGCCAAATTTCAGGATCAGGACCTTACACAAGCCGGACTTGCTTATCCATGTGATCCCCTGGGCGACGTTCAAAATGCAAAGGCTAGCTAACAAAACCCTAAAAAACCTAAAGAACAAACCCTAAAAAGCAAAAAACATGGGTCCCCATTTGCAATGGGGCGATGTGTGAAAACGTCACAACAGTACCAAAAGGAAAGAAAATGAAAAGATCAACTGATGAAGCACCTGCTTCCTCCTCCAAAGTGTCAAAAGGTAAAAGAATTGCAAAGAGATCCGAAGAAGCTGTTACAGTAGAAAAGTGATGATGAAGATCTAGAGAAGGCTAATGTTCAGCAGAGTGCCTTAGTCAAGGAATTGGTAATTGCCTCCCCTGAAGGCATATTTGGTGAAAACAAAGTTCTTGAGATGCTCTCTAAGCCTGATAGTTTGAAAAGAGTAGGTGAATTGTATCTCACTATTTCGTCTTATGATCAGGACACCATTGAGTAGGCTTGTGCTACTTACATGCTTGGGAACAATCTTGTTCCTTTGAATGTTGCAGATGTGCTTCCAAAAGCATTAATTGAAATGTTGATTGAGAGAATGGCTACAATTATTGGAGAAGAAAGTGAATCCAATGAACCCTTCACTGAGGACAATATAGTAGAGAAGATGACAGAAAGGTGCCTAAAGGCACACCATGATCTCAAGTTGAATCTAATTAACTTTAGAAAGATGTTGGATATTGTATCTTAGCTATAGAGATATTGTCTTAGATGGCCTGCAACTACAAAGCAATTTAAAGATGAGATAGACTCTATTGAGTCTCAGCTTACAGACTTGGCCCCATCCTTCAATATTTATAAAGATGCAAACGGTGCCGTGATAGCTAAGGCTCGGGATCTTCATTCTCGATTGGTCATGAGACAGAAGCAAACGGAAGACTATGTGAATTTGTTTTGTGGACTTAACGATGCTATGGAATTGCAGTTGTCCCTGTTTTCCAGAATGCTAGGTGATGCAGAAAAAGTTGAACAAAGTGTGTTTAATTTTGATATCTTTGATGTTGCAATAAATTTGTGCGTTGATTGTGAAACTCAAAATAGGATGTTATCTGCTACTATGCGTGCTTGGAATTCATTTGTTGTTGGTTTGAAGAATCGATTCAAGGACATCTGGCCTAGAAATGTCTGATTGGCATTTCTTTTTTCTTATTTGTTTTCTTAAAATTGTTCTATTGAAAAGAAGGCTGCAGTTTTAGTTTTGTATGTTTTTGTTGTTTACCCTTTGTCATTGTTGTCAAAGGGGGAGAAATGGAAAAATGGTGTTAGGGGGAGTGAGAGAATGAATATCTTTTTTGTTTTGCCATCAATGATAAAGGGGGAGGTTGTTACACATTTGGATGTCATTGTTGTCATTGATGTCAAACCTTTGTCAATCTCATATTGCCCCGGTTGTTATTGGTGATCCGGATTTTGGATAGGATCAATTGGTGGTCTGGATGTTTTGTTCTGTTGACATTATGTTGATGAGAAGATATGGAATGATGTGTCTGTTGCTGGAAGTTTGGTGTTCTTCACCTGATCTGGAAGTAATTCTATTGATTTCTCTAGAGAAACTTATCGTGGACCAGAATTAGTATTTGTTCCAGATATATCTCAAGAGATTATAAGTTACTATATTGTTAAGACGGATGTGATGGGTCCCTTGGATGGACCGCTTTATTTGTTTTTGGTCTGGGATAAGCAATGAGTTGCACATAACAGATTTTTGGTACTGGTTTGTGCTTTTTGGTTTGAGTGGTTGGGTATAAAATGTTTTTGATATTAGTTGGAAGGAGTGTCAACTTGGTACATATTCCTTTTACCTTTCGGATAATATATTTTTGGGTCGATGCTATATGCTCGTCACATACATGCTTGGTTGGCCTAGTGATGGTTGTTTTTGGATCCAACTGGTATATATATATATATATATATTGGTTGTAATAAATGTGGAAGAGATATAGAGAAGACAAATTAGAAAATGCAAAAGTGATGCGAGTACAGGATGGATAGATGATCGGTAAATGCAAAGTGAATAAGAGCAGTGGTTCAGAGGTGTACAGAGTAGTCAAATGTGTATATTCAAGAAAGGGTTATCTGCATTTTAACAGATACTTTTTGTATACAATTTGATCTATTATTCTTATTGCTTTATGAGATCAATTTTGTGTCTTGCCCTGAAGAAGTGATCTTCAGCAGAGCAAGTCTCTTTTGTATCTTCCCCGAGGTTGTGCATCTTAGTTTGCATGTCCGGAGCATTAAGCTCTTTTGACAGGAAGCCTAGTCTATTGTATAACTGTTACTATATATTGTGAGTTTAATTCCCACAGTGGTTCTTCCCAATTTGGATTTTCCACGTAAAAATCTAGTGTCATTGTGTAAATGTTTTGTTATTAATGTGATTTACTTTCAGCTCATTAATGATGATGAATGATGAAGTTATAATCACTTTAATTTGATGTTATTTTGTGAATGCTGATTCACCCCCCTCCCCCCCCTTCTCAACCTCTGGTAGTGTTCAACAAAAACTACTCTTCAAGGGTTTTTTAGTTGGGAGTTAGGGTTTACAGGAAATTTCAGAAATTATAGGAGTAGAAATTTGAGGGAAATGATGGTGCATTTAAGGGAGCCCAAGTTCATAGAAGCAAAGGAAAATTCATTGCCCAAATACAAGAAATACCCATGGAAGGCTATGGAGATCAATAAGGATGGGACGTTTCCAGAATTACCTACAGATGTACTATATGCCAAGGATGCCAAAAAAATATATCCACAAAGTTATCAAAGATGGATAATATGTAATGTCCCCACTTAGGCAAATTCTTCCTTTTGCCCTAAAAACACAAGTTTAAGGCAATTCACTGATAGAATTTGGTGTAAACCCTAAAATAGTGTTAGCCAACATAGGAAATGTAATTCATAAGACCAATTTATTCTATTAGGGTTAGGGTTTAATAACAAATAATTGCATCTAACAACAATTGCATTTATAATCATTAGTGATAACATTGAAGTATACTGAACTTAATATATAGGCAACATACTTAACTATAGTAATCAACCATATTGGAGGGTTGAATGAGGCAACACGATAGGGCACCTAAAACATCCCTAAGCTAAGCCCAAGAGCAGATATATCATCCCTCTTGGCCTCATGTGGTAGGCACATTGGACATCCAACATGGGGTGGTCTACTCAGTAGGGGAGCCCATTTCTTCCTTCCCTATTTGTGCTACTTCATTAACCCACATACAAGTATGTCCACAACCAATCAATGCATAGGTTGGAGAGGAAGCTGCAATAGGGTGCCCAAAACATCTCATCTAAGCCCGAGAGCGTGACTCTGAACCCCTTGGCCCCAAGTGGTAGGCACATTGGACATCCAACATGGGGTGGTCTACTTAGAAGGAGGTTTTGTCTTTGCTCTCCCTTCTTGTGCTCCCTTACAACCTTGTTATGATTGATTGCAGAGATAGAATAGATATTTAATATATGAAAGATTATGTAGTAAATACATTAATATGCTGCATACATATTATATATTGATGTGTGATTATTATGTATAAAACATTATCATTGCCGCATATCACAAGGATGAATAATAGTGCTATTATCTGCTCTATTTAGTAAACCTTTCATCTGATCGATTATATGCCTGATTTTTGTTGTCTACTTGCTTGTATTGATCGCTTGATATGATTCTGATTGGATCAATTGCCTTGATGGTTTGACCCCTTCTCCAATCAAAGTCTTTTATTTTTAAATGCTTCTATTATTGCTGAAAGGTTTTGTCTTTTTAGGCGGCCATCCTCTCTTGAAGAGTGGCATCTCTTCTAAACTACATCACTCCCCTTCCAAAACGTAATTGCTGCCTTGTGTTTTAATTATTAATTAAATTGCTGTCTGCTATTCATTTATGATAATCGATGCCTTAATCATATGGATCGATGTTTATTGAGTGATCACTGCTTTTAATTGTTGATACTTGGATCGCTGGGCAAGATTTATTTAATTTGTTTTTTTTCTCTTCCTTGGGGAGTCATGACATCATAGTAAATTTGAAGAGCATCCAACCCTAACCAAGATAATGTCCAAGCATGGGAGAAGCTAAATACTTGCCTCAATACAAAAAAGTGGGTGAATTGAAGTTGGATGTATATTAACATTTTCCTAATTTTAGAGATGAATAGTTGGATAAGACTAATATTGAGTAGAATTCACTCAGATTTCATGTATCTGGACAAATCCTACCAAATTACAAAGAAGTCCATCAAGGTGGTAATAGAGATTTGTGATAAAAAGGAGATACCTACAAAGAAGAAAACTGATAACAAGCAAGTGATAGCATTAACAAGAGCCACCTTTGATGGGAGGAACCTCATGGTAAACCGAATTCAAAATGTCATAGTAACATATTGTAAGGGGTAAACAAGAAGTATGATCTATGGGGAACACTACAAGAGAAACTGCTAGACAATATCAAGCACATAAAGAATAGCCATCCTGAATTTAGGTATGGTTCCCCCATTATATGCATGGCATTTTATTTTATGAGGAGATTACTGGGGATATTAGGGTACCATTAGAAGCAAGATGGATCATTTGGAAGCCAAATAAAGTCTCATATTGGGATTTTCAACAACAAAGTACAAACATGTATAGGATGATTTCTTCACCACATCCCAGCAAGAAATGTAACAATGGGAGAGGATTTCTTATGATATGGTGAGGAAATATGCCAACCAAATTACATTCACCGTGACCAAAAATCATGTATATATAAAGAAAATGGAACCTAGAACATTTTTTATACCCACATTATCAAAACAGGTTAGCAATGAATTGATTGAGGGCATAGTACAAACCTTGTCAACATTACCTAAAGATACAAAGGCACCAATTTGGTACATATAGTGAGTTCATGGATAAAAAAATTATGTAGGATAACATTACTCAAATGAAGAAAGAAAAATTACAAAACAAATCAAAATAGAAGATCCAAAACCTTCCCATATTACTAAAATCACATTCACCACCATCAATTGAGATAAGAGAACAAAAGGAAAAGACACCAAGGTGATCACCTAGAATTAGTCTAGAACCACCATCTTCCTCAACATTTAAAATTAGGGACTCTACAACCTAGAAAACTTTAGGGGAAGTGGAGTTAGAAAGAAAGTCATCGTGCTATAAGGTAGCAGCAAATACACAAATAAACCCACCACAAAAAGGAAAAGTAGAAGAAAATTTAACTAAATTCCCACTAATGCAGCCACATAAGCATTAATATGAATGAGTGATGAAAAAAGGAAGATGGAGGCAAATTTGTCCAACAAAAAAGGAGATTCAAGACAAAAGTTAAGAGGAAGCTAGTAGAGTCCAATGACACATCCAAGGAAGAAGAGAAGAAGCATGTAGAAATAGTAGAACAAAAGCAGAAAGAAGAAGAAAGACCACAAAAGAAAAGCAAAAACAAAAAAAGAACCAGTACAACCAAGGGTAACTAGAAGTAAAATTGAGAAGAAACATGAGAAAAATGAAAAATAATAAATGCCAAAACCCTAATTAAATCATTGTTTAGCGATGGGAACCCCTTGGACATGGAAAATACCTATCCTATGACTTTGGGATTCCGAATTGATCTGTTGAAAACCCATATATTCCCATTACGTTGAAAACTCTCAAGGGTGGCCTAATGGAGACCAATGGTGAAAATCAGCAAGAGCGCCAAAGGCTATTATTACATAAAGCCATCGATCAAGAGCAGGATGGAAAATATGTAACAAAAAATTAGCATTGTGGTACAATTAGAAGTTGTGCAATGGCTCTAGAAGGGTTCAACCATGAAAGAATAGGCCTAGGGGCATATCCCTATACATAAGAAGGTTACAACATACATGTACTGCATATAGAAAGTATATTAATGTTATAGAATCATATATAAAATGAAAGAGGAAAAAGAGAGAAAGATTGTAAAGGAGATAAATGATATGATTCAGTATCATACTACGAATATCAAAAATTCAAATGCCATTATTATTATTATTATGAAATATAATACAACTTTCAGCCTTGCACAAGAAAGTTAAACGAATTAGAGGTGTTCATTAATTCAGTCAAATCAGAGCCACAAACACATCCTTCAATGTCAAGTGAGGAGCTACGATAGAGTGCACAGATTAGAACCTCCCCAAGTTTTCAATATACTAGGGAAGAGGATGATGTCAAATGTTGATATATGCAATTTATGAATTATGATGATGATTTTCAGGACAGCCAGATAACTATTATATTAGGATTTCACATGATGATGCAATTTTGTACACAATTTGTATTCAAATGAATCAAATCTGACAGGAAACACTTTTGCATTCATTTATGGACTCATTGGATATATTGTCTCTTTGAATTTTGCAAAAGAATTGTGGTTTTAAAGAAATTTAAGCAATTTTTTCACAAGTCTGAGTTTTCCAACTATGGGTAATCCAACCATAACCCTGCCATTCATTAATAGGATACAGCAGGATCAGATACAACATGCTAATAGTATGCACATATAACACATTCAATGCTACAACTTTAAGTGGCACATTATTCTTGGTTATTCTCTTAGTCATCCAAATCCTCAATTTTTTGTCAATCATTGACTTTCTCTTAACATAAAAAATATAGAAATTTTGGTAGGAAGAACCGTGTTGCGAAAATAGCAGGTTGAGCATTTCTGCTGGGGCCTACAACTAGATTCTCAGTCCTAGCCTGTAAATTAAACTCGTAAACCAAGCATCTCAGAACCACAGGTAGATATTTCATTGTTTCATACTTATGGTAATCTTATAAATAAACAGAAAATAGTGGAAAATGTAATGTCACTTCATACTCAAGTGGCTTGAGTTCACTATCATCTTCATCCCAAGGTGTTGATGTACGTCGCAAACTCCTGTTCCTTTCAGATTCTGCCTGTTTTATGAAAATGACAAAAATAAATTATTTATGGCATAACATCAGCCTTACCAAAATCAAAGCAAAAAAATTAAGAAAATGAAACATGCATATTTTAACATTAGTTGAATACAGCTGACAGAAACCTGTAAGTCTCTTAAACGTTTTGCTTCTTTCTCTAGCTGAAACACAGCAGCAGCTTTTTCACTAGACATGGCTTCCAATTGTGTTTGCTTCAAATACTGTATTTAAAACAATTTTACATTGAGCTCATGGTGTGGGCACTGTAAATACTTCAAACCCACAACCAAAAATGAATCAAAGAATAGATGTCATTTTTCTTATGCTACTTTGCAGAGACTTCAGTCTTTACCATACCAATAAATCAGTCAGCTCACGGTACCGTTTCTCTAATTCCATATGTGCCTGTTACAATACAATCAAAAGAGTAGTATAAGAATACAGACAAAAGGGATACAAAATCACAAGCAACCATACAACTTATACTTTAAAAATGGCATGGAATGGCTTCACATTTCCTACTTTGCTTCAAATTTGTACAACCCTTAATTTTCATCCTACAACATATGAATCCCTATCAAGAACATAACTTGTATAATCAAACATAAATCATAGTGAAAGTGCACAGAACTATTACTTACTTCACAATTGCAATTTCAAAGCTAGCTTACTCTATGATGAAAGCAAAAATTGGAATTGTTACAATTTACAAATGAACTTTTACAGAACAAAAACATTCACAAGAACTTGAATGTTCCATATAGGAATCGGATGCCAAACCCTGAAGTCAGTTGTTATTTGACATTTAGAACACATCGCTAGAACATAAGATTTAAAAGTGTTTAACATCTCAAGAATCTTTCCAATATCCTTGAATAAATAAATTCAATAAATAATAATATTATACTTGAAATCTCATCACAAAATAAATCTCTGAAGCCAGTACTTCACAAATGGACCACCGAAACAGTACTAATAGCATAATGAGTGGCATCATGTTCAGTTATTCAAATTATACTTATTTTATTACCCTCCTAATTATTCAGCCATGTGTTTCCCCATACACAGATTTGACCATAATGTCTGTCTAGGACGGTAATAAAATAGGTATAGCAGGGTTAAGCAGATTCAGTATGGTCAATTAATCATGTCGGTTTAACCATTTGGATTATGAATATAGATAGGAAGATAGAAACTCTCAAACATAATGGTGTAGCTCCCTTTTTCTCCATAGATCATTTGTTAACTCTTTAATATAAATCAGTAGTTAGCTTTCATGATTATGTGTACTTTCATGCAAAATATGAAATATTGTCACATATTCAGAAATCAATGGTAGATAAATAAAGGAAATTAAAAGTAGACTTCCTCAATAATGCCCTTGTTAAGGAAACAACACAAGCTTTACCTGCTTGGAGTACTGTTCTGCATCCCTTTTCATGCTTGACATTTCAACTCTCATCTTTTGAGTTTCAGCCTATTAAGATCAACACACAACATGATTTTGCGGTATTATGATCACAGTTAGATCATAATCACCAGAAAAATTTATGTCAAACTATAACAAAATCTACATTTTCTTACAAGTAAAGAGACATTAACTTACGTTCAAAAGCATTTCAACTTAGATGTGAGATTGAGCTAGAACACATTAAGATTTTCACATTTCCTAAAACTGACTAGTAAGAATAAATAGCTATTCTCTAGAGAAATAAGGGATCCAACCCTTACCTCCATGGCAAAAAGCTTGGCCTCTGCTTCCCTCTGTGCTTGGCGAGCCCGCTCTGCTTCCTCTCGCCATGCCTGCCACTTATTGGATATGTTAGTCCAAAAGAATTTCTGAATTTTTTATACATAGTTTATAAAACAGAAAGTGGCAAAGTATGAGTGTTTCTTAACGTGAAGCAGGGAAACAAATACAAGGAAATGTGAAAAGCAGTAGTACTGGAAGAATGAGCTGATTGGTCCTAACTAAAGATTCATCCTAGCTTTCATATTTCTGAGGAAAATTTCAAAAATAGGATAGGGAACACAAATCATCCTAAGACAGCAATATTATACGTGTAAATATGAGATGGGTCCTGAACACCTTTGAAAATGTGAAACTTTTCCTTTGTTATCAAGGCAATCAAAATAAGAAGTTCTAATTTTTTATTCAAGTGTAAGCTAAAATATGCTTATATGATGTCATACATTGTTTCCCAATAAAGGGAAGCGAATAAGGTAAGCGAGATAAATTGATCCCCTTTTAGGAAGGGTGGGCCAAATTAATAGCACCTCATAGGTAAAGTCAGTTCAAGTGGGAGCGTGCTGCATCATTCAGGACCAAAAAGGTATTAAAAATCTTAGATGTCACTCCAGAAACATAGCAGAAGCTATCAATCTTCAGCATGGCCCAAGACAATCTCATAAAGGAAACCAACACCAGTTCTGGATTGAAACAAACTCTAAAATTTTAGCGAACTACCTTCATCAGTCAATTAAAACTCCCCAAAAGGCTGGAAGACAAGGGCTCTTGTGGAGGAAATACGTGTTCTAACTCCATATTTCAAGTTATTTCAAATTAGCCATATACCTGGCCTGTCAATGGACTTGCCTAGGTTGATCCTCTCTCAACAGACCAGTCAGAGGTGGAATGGAGCAAGCCAGAAGATGGATGGATCAAAGTAAATTTTGATGGGGCATCAAAGAGGAACCGAGGACCATCCGGGGCTGGTTTTGTGGCAAGAGATTGGAGTGGAAACATTATCGCTTTAGGGGTGAAGAAATTGCCAGAGGGAATGAACAATGAGGTGGAAGCACAGGCAGCTCTTTTCGCAATAAAAATGACAAAAAAATTAGAAATAACAAGATTGCATTTAGAAGGGGATTCAATGATAATTATCAGCGCAATGACAAAAGGGGTGGCCCTCTCATGGAGATTTAACAAATATATAAAGGTGATTAAAAATTATTTAATTACTTTTAATGATTTTATAGTATCTCATGTTTTAAGGGGTGGAAATACTATTGTGGACACTGTCCAGATTTGCTGTGTCATTAAATGATGGGCAATTAAATGAGGTATTGGAGGACTATCGAAATGTGAGTCTCCATTCATGAGAAGGATCGTATGCCGCTAAACTCAAACTCAATTATGGTAAGTGATGGACAATTAATGAGCTAGGTTGGCGGTTCTATAAATGAAATTGGGAGGTGGCGAAGGACTGAGCAAGATGGGAGAGAATTTTACCCTCATCACTACCAAACAACAATTGTCGTTATTGAGCAAGATTATGAAGAAAAGAATGCAGAGTCTTTTCAAGTTTGAAAACCCTACTATTTTGCAGATTATGGATATATTGCTCGTGGAAGAGTTTATAAATGCAGAGCATCACTACCAAAACAATATTTGGTTTCGACGTGGGGATTGGAGCTTGGGAAGAAGGAAGAGACTGAGTGGGTGATGCAGAAATATGTAATGGAAGAATGGTTGTTCGATTTGAAATCCTTGATGGCTATGGTGCAACCTGGAGTCAGGTTTTTGACTAGGGAAGGGGATTGGATTTAGGTTGGAGAGCTCACTTTGCCCATGCAACCTTTCATTCACTAGAGTGCATCCTCAAACAAAGAGGAACATTGTGCGGAAGCATACATCGACTAGGAAGCACTGAAGGACTTTTTGCGTGAGAAAGAAAAGGAACGGATCAACGGTGCTAGGTGATGCAAAAGGGCAACAAGCGAGGAAAATTCGACGTGATTATTGGGTGAACGGCCCCATGAAACCAATGAAAAAAGAATGAGGATTTGATTTTATAGTAAACAAAAAACATGATGAATGGTGTTTTTGTTCGATTATAGGAGATGTCTGGCATTTGGGGTTTATACTGAAAATGAAATTCAATTTTTTTATTTTGTAGATATGTAAAAAGTTGTATGTCAGGTGGATAGGAAAGTGAATGTATGGACAAGTAATGGCGAGGGTTTGTAGTGTGGTGACTTTGAAATTTTTTTGTTTACCAAATGCATAAAGCAATAGTAATGGTAATAATAAACCGGTGGGTTAGGGTTAGACTCTGAAATATGTCGATGTTTATGATGTAAGCTTTACTTTAATTTAATAAAAACTCTATTCTTACCAATCAAGAAAAATTAAAAAAATAGCCATATACCCATGAAAAAAATAAGTTGGCAAACTTTCTAGTGAAAGCTACCTCCAAAATGTTATCCAAATCTGATCACCTATGATTACCCTATAGAGTTTATTTAAGTGATCATGCCTACATAGAGGGTCTCATTAGGCATACAAATATGAATGGTTAGTCCCCATGAGAATATGCATCATGCTACAATAGATTATAGCAGTTCTCACCCAAATCTTTCTACCGTGATTACCCCAAGCATAGTACCCCCTCTTAGATTCCTACCCTTTAAAGCCATATTTAAGCTCAATCATTATCCCTCACATTCCAGTTATCCTATGCATAGGAATGGCTGCCGC
Source organism: Cryptomeria japonica (assembly GCF_030272615.1). Taxonomy (NCBI): domain Eukaryota; kingdom Viridiplantae; phylum Streptophyta; class Pinopsida; order Cupressales; family Cupressaceae; genus Cryptomeria; species Cryptomeria japonica. Next base: position 10,356,559 of record NC_081410.1, read on the forward strand.
ATTATTTATTATACCTTGAGCCCCCTGTTTTCCACCATATCACCTCCCTCTGCAATCTGATGACTGCTCTTGGAATCATGGTCCTTGGGCATCATGAGGAGTGTTGAGAATTCCTTCCTCCACCTTCAACCTGCACATGAGAAGGATCCTGAACCATGTCCTCCAGAGGATACTTCTTTCCTCTCTATTTTTACTTGTGTGATTTAGAGATGGAATTGAATTGCTCTTTTCTTTTAAAGGTTTATACAACTATTTCCTATGAAAACTGGGCAGTTCAAATTTATCTTTCGTTGCTTGTTCCCTTGTGTTGAGTATGTTGTCATTGATGTCAAAGGTTGATGTCAAGGTCGTATAAATTTCAAAGAATCTGTTTGAGGTGCTTGAGGTGGTTGGTTGTCTGTCTGAGCTACCTGGTTGTCTAGTTGAGCTACTTGGGTGTCTACTTGAGCTCCTTGTCAGCTGCTTACTTGTCCAGCTGCTTACTTGTCCACCTCTTTGCCATGTGAGATTAGTGTGCCATATCAGCATTTGAATATTCAATGGGTCGATTTCTATGATTTTAATTCTGGATGGCTTCAAGTTTATATTGTGTGGGTGAATTTAATGTTTAGCGTTTCTTTTTGAAACCAATTCATTAAGTCTTTCATTTATTCATTCTTCCTAAAGCTGGCGATCAATTATTAAGACGTGGCCACTTTGTTTCTGACGGAGGAAAGAAGTATCAATTAATCGCAGATTTCTTAAGTTCGTGGTCGACAATAAGGAAAATACAAGGCGGTTCATTGTTTAATTGGTGCATCGGTTTTCTTCTATCAAAGCATATTAAATTGATTTTTGGGTTGGTGCCTCATTTTTGGTGGAGTGGGTGCTTCATCAGTTATTGTTCATGATTCAAGAAGAGTTGGTGCTCTCAGAGGGTTGTTGCTCACATTTGTAATCTGGGTCAGTGCCCAATTTTCAGTTAAAAAAAATCTTACTATAAGCCATGGTTTTTTACCCGAAAGGGTTTTCCACAAGAAATCTGTTCATATCTTGATGGTTGCTTTATTTAAGTTTTTATGTGGTTTCATGCTTTTAAAATTTAAAAATCTGAAATACCAATTCACACCCCCCCCCCCTCTCATTATTTCTTGTGTGCTATTCACGTTGTTCTCACAATGAATATGGCTCATAGCTTTGGTGCAAACATACCTGGATGAGTGATGATCAATAGACAGCCAATTGGAAGGCAACCAAAAGATAAATTTCCATAAGGCCTCAAAGGCTGTTAAGGCCCTAGAATCAAAAGGAATAGATGACACAGAGGGTGATTACCTCATTAGAGCTAGAGGAAATAGAAGAGAGAGACCCTGAAGATGATGGAATGACAAAAATCTTGAACAACATTTTCAAAAAGGCCATGATTATAGACAAAGAAGCAAAAATTATGGTTATTGGAAATAATATTCCTCCGCGGCGAAATTGAGGCCCAACACACCCAAAAAAAAATGTTATAGAGAAGATAGAAAGTAATTAGGATTGCTTATCAGAATGGAGCAGTGAAATTGTCATGATGGTAAATGTCTCAATACAGCTAGCTGACCAAAACCCTTGCTTTACAAACTTTTGTTGTCAATCTAGTCATGTTGAGATTCACTTCTCGTGACAAGTTGTTACAGCCTATGACTTCACCTACTCATGAAATGATAGGGGGTTTAAGTTGTTTTTCTAGTTTATCTACATCTCTGACAGGCAATATGGTAAAAACTGAGAAGAATGGAAAGGACAAGATTGTCTTACTGTATTACGCTGGATAAAAAGTAGGCTTTGGAGGATGACCTTGTTGGAGTAAATATCATTTACTCTTGCTTAATTTTAGTTAGGCATCACTATTAGTTAGATAAATAATATTAATAATGCTTATCTTGCATTAATATTTGTAGTTGAGTTGGAGGCGGTTGGTTTCTACCCACCCCAATTACTCTCGCATCCTATTGAGACACATGTCATTTCCTGTGCTCTCACCTCTCTCGTTTCTTGCCTATATAAGCAAGCTATTATACACATTGTCAGATATCTCAGCAATATCATTTATCTTTCTTGGTAACATATTGATCTCTCTCTCTCTCAATCTGTGGAAGTTGTTGTAGTCGTGATCCTAGCTTATGAGGTTGCAAACTCCAACATGGTATCAGAGCATTCAACCTACACTTCTATCCAGCTTTGAGACCCTTCATTAGATTATTTGTTGAGGTCACCAGGAATCTGCATATATTTTATTATCGGTTTATTGCATTTGCTATGCACATCAATCTGTGTTGGAATTTTGTGGCTTCATATTAACATATTTATGGTTATTTGGCTTAATCCAACCATGTTTTTGGGCTATATCTCAGGCACAAATCAATACTTTTATGTAGATCCGCAGAAGGCACACTCATCGCTCCAACCTCAAAACCGTATGTTATTGTTGTGCATTATATTTTGGAGGTGATACTCTATATTGTGCCGATATTGTTTTGTCCAATACGATTTCTTTTTGTAGGCATTTAAATTTTGCTTCAAAATTTTATTTCGCCTTGCAATGATATGCATTGGTGATCCAGCCATATTACTGTGTGCCTGGCTACTTTGTCCAGTGGCATCAGACAATACACTCTCACACGTGTTTTCCTTGATCTAATACCACCATATTCTCCATAGACCGATGCCTTTCCTCATTGACCAAAATTTACATTGGTGATCCATGTTGGTGATTATTATGAGGTTTTGACTGCTAGGCACGAAGTGCATTCATTGGACTGCCACCATCTTTGGATATTGTAGGTGCAAGACCATATTTGTTTTTGGCTTGCATTTACCATTCAACATCGACAAGTTTTCGTAGATCTGTTGCAAGCTCGTGGATTGCTTTTTTCTTTTTGAGTTTTTGACCGGCTTTTCTATGTGCATGTTGTATGGTGCATTGGTTGACTATTGAGTTGTGTCCACTACTGGCAGTCCTTTCTAATTGGTGTAATCTTCTGGTTGAAAATTTTCATTTAACTTGCTACTATTTTGGAGCCCATGCCTTGTATGGTCAACTTTGTTGGCCTGAGCACCATCTTTCCTTTGGCAACATATTGACAAGCCATGTGTGATTGGCGGCTTCATTTAAGCATAGATTTCAACTCCTTGGCTCAGTGGCTGCTTTCCATTGACTGATTTTTCATTGTTTTGGCACACTCATTGGTCGTTTATTTCCTCTGGCGATTTTATTGACAAAAGGTTTGCAGGCCCATTTATTCTGGCATATCGACACTCATTTTAGTGATCGGGCTTTAATTATTGTTTCCCCAATCCATGGACTACATGATTAGGAGTTTGGATGCCCATCTGGAGCAACTTCATAATCATTTGATCAGCATCTCTCAATGGTTATTTCCTTGGCTCTTATTTTCTTCTTAGGCCCGCATTCCTATCCTCCTTGCCACTGGTGCTTTTTGTGGCTCGCATGGGTATATATTGGTGGTTGCCTAAACAGGAGGGCTCTCTCCAAGTGTTAGCGACTTTCTTTGAACGCTCTCATTCTCCTACGTGCAGGAAATGCCCTTTCACTTTTCTACGGGATCCTCTCATTCATAGCCAACTATTTAATCTCTGGCAATTATTCATCACTTTTCTAAAGTCAGGGTTTCAAATCAATGAGAGCGCTAGCTAGTAGGCCTAGTCACAACTTTGTTTGGGCATTGTAAATGGGACTTTAGTCCCAAATGTGCTAGGCATTGGAGTTTTGACCTCTTATATAGCCTGACACTCATCACTATTGTGTAATCAAAGGCTCATGTGGCTCACGATGGATGCTAGCTCACATGCGTGTGGACTTTGGAGCGCTCAAACTTTGGCGACTTGGACTAGGTAACCAACTTGGGGGAGTTGACGTGGTGCAGGAACCCGCCACATCTCATACATCGAGCTCCACTTTGCCCAATCAGTGGGCCATATTATTTTGGCAACCAATCAAGTTTTTTTGTTGCCTTCTTTTTTTTTGTTGCCTTCTTTAGCCTCATTGGCTATTATTTATTTTTGGAAGTTTATTATTTTGTGATGACTCTATCTTTGTATATTTGAATAATCATCATAGTCTACAATGGGGTTTCCATTTCATCCTTCATTAACTATTTAGGGTTTTTCACAAGCCAAAGACACAAAAAAGTCAAACAAAAACATTTTGAAATCGACAACTGAGGTCTGATACCCTATCGGAATCACATTTTGTTACCTAGAATCACTGTGTTCGAATTTGTCGATCGTGAAAATTCGTCAAGAAAATGATTGAAATTGTTGGTCAACAATTCTACATGAAATTCTGAGTTTTTTGGGGGGGGAAATCAGCATTCTAAATGTTTCACGTTTTTTGCTGATTTGCAATTTTCTGCCGATTTTTGCTTCTTTGGTTTATATAAATACTCTTTATTAAGGCCCATTTTAACCAAAAAAGCATAATATCCTTTATTTTGTTATCTCCCTTTTAATTTTAAAGGGTTATTTCATGGAAAAATAACTTTCTTTCATTTTGAGAAAAAATTTCATAGCATGGGGAACTCTACATCGGTTTACAAAGGGGCTTTGCAGGAGATGGAGGAGGTTGTGGCAATGAAGCAAACTTTTGAAGCATCATTCTATCACATGAATGCCCTTGCCCTCTTGTCTTTACCAACCACCTGTAATGAAGGATATTAAATTGAGAAGAGACGTTAAAACTTTAAATGAAACGAGGAATTTTCTAGCAAGGATTTTTTTGGTGACATGAGGCAATTTTCCGAGCACGAATGTTTTCTTAAGAAGCTTTTCCGCTAATATCCTTAAAAATAAACTCTATAATGAATTTATTTTCTCCTATAAGAGTATTAAAGTATTTTGTAAAATAACACAAAAACTACTTAACAATCCACGCATATTTTTCTTCACTATAATAAATAATTATATACTAATGCAAACAAAACTAGCAAGCCTAGAACCAGCACTGGCTGCATTCACAAGCTGCCCAACTTTCTCTTGCGATGTGAACTGCCGAATGAGATCCTTCACTCTCTGCCCAACAGACCACACATCCCAAGAAATTGAAATCTAAATCAAATCAAAACCAATAAAATAGATTTTGTCGCAAGGCATGGAAGGTACAAATTCATTCTCAGGAATGCAGACTTCATTCTAGCTTGAAATTATGTATTTAAATAGCATATCAGCTAAATAACTTAATCTGGAAATCTTCAAGATTCAGGTTGGTCCCTAAAACCGTGAAGATGTAATTTGCAGCTTTTTTCAAAGTTTTTTTTGCCTAATTATCCTTATATGATATGTAGTAATTGCATTTTTTTGATAAATTGGCATCCATTTCAAATCCACAAAATAAAGATGAAATTAAGAGCAAAAACGATCAACAGACTCGTGATAATGTAGGAAAAAGTTCCAAGCATTATTTGTGCAACTTTCTTTGCATAATTATAAGCTCCAATAAACATGATTAATTTTGGTACCTGGGATGTTAGATTAGCTTCTTCTGTTGGCCTCTTTTGTTCTCGACGAGATCGAGCTTCCAATTCTTGCAGTTCCTGAGTTAAGGTTGCACATTCTATCTGTCAAAGGACAAGAATTAGAACAAATATATGTAAGCTATAAATGGCTAGCATTGTTTCTTTGCTATTTACACCCAAAGTCTCTGAAAGTGTATCCATTAAAAGGTAATAGATTGTAATGCAAGAAAACAGAGGTGAAAATTACCTCAAACATAGACACCTTGTGTTCCAGATCAGTTGCTCTCTGAGTCCTCTCATCAACTGTTCTCTGAAAGGGCACATTCGTTATTTTTTCCTGTCAGGATGTTTTTATTGTTTGTGTGTGCATGTGCATGTAGAGATATACATATATAGGTTGAGAAATGCCCTTGCTCTTCCAAACATATAAAAATCAATTATAATGCATTCCCAGACTAGAGCTAATATGAAACAAATTTCCAAAGATAAACATCAATCTAATTAGAATAGTTTATATGCTATCGCATATTTTCTTGGCTAAAATATATTTGAGTTGGGATAAAGCTATTAAGTGAAGGAACACCAATGCTCCTACAATACTTGAATTACAACTCTGAAAAGAAAATATAGGTAAGTCAAGTATGGTACTAGCTGTAAATAAAAATATTGGACATTATACGTGGAAAGGAAATAGGATCATAATAACCTTCCATAATAAAAATATTTATAGATATCATATTAGTAAGTAAAAATTGAATGAACATCAGGAACAACGTATCAATGTCACTACAAAGAACATGAAAAGTTAGAGAGCGATAAGGATTTGAATATGACATCTCCATGATCAATTTAACTCTGCCCATAATAATTAATATTTAAGAATGACTTGAAATACAGTAATAAGCTAAGTAAATTAAGAGATTCAAAAGATGCCTTTAAAATTGCATGAAGTCACAGTCATAATATATATTCCATAACATACACCCGATTCCAAATTAAAAACAACCTAGGAAAATGTTTGCATTTGAAAGTATGACAGTTCTATCTTAAACGATAAATTCCTGGCATAGAAATGATATTTATTAATAAAAATTAATCCAAGGCCATGAATGCAGGTGCGGCACCTAAATTAAAAAATTTAAAATAGAACCTTAAACCCTCAAATAATAGGGACACTATCATTCAGGCTACTCTAGCAAGGTAATGGTACCATCCTAGATGCGGGTAAGTCCTTAGCATGGTACAGCTTAGGTCTAAGGGCCCTACCATTAGCAATATTTGCAACAGGAATAAATATTCTCCTGAGTAACCTTAATAATCTTGCTCCTAATCACTGAGATTCCTGGAGAAGCAGCCGGAGATAATCTATACGTTAGCATTCTCTCTATTTAGACACACATGGCATGGACAGCAGAATCCATGAGATCAGATATAGACCCAGCTTCTCTCTAGAGCATAGAGCCAAATAATTCCATTTACGCCTCCATGAAGATCAATGAAAGGCACCAAATAATTGTTTTCTAAAATATAACTTCTCAGTTATCAGCCAATCCAGAAACTTTGATATCTTCCAAAGTCAGATTCAGACTGTAATGGCACCAATGTAGAGCATGTGCACTAAAACATTCACTACAAACTATCCACAACCAAAGATATAACCAGTTTCCAAGACATCTATTACAATGGAGCAAACTTACTTTCTAGATCAATTGTTTAATCAGATATAAGTTCAAAATTCAATTTTTTTTAGCCTTAGGTTTTGAACTCATGACATAGCTTCAGAAGCAAACAAGTGTTGCCAATCCACTTACGACATGGATGCACGTCAGCCTAGGCTATACTACATGTAACTAATATTGAAAATAGCAATGCAATAGAAAGTTCCTTTAATCTTGCAGTTAGTCTTATATTGCATGTCAACCAATGCTAAGTCACTTGGAATTAATCTTGGAGTTCAGCCCATTTACTGCAAAGTCCATTAATCACAAAAAAAGTTAAATAGCAGTACAATTGTTATTAACTGAGAAGAAAAGAAACATTAGTAAGAAATGCTACTGAAAGTACCGAAACCTCCAACTTTCTCAGACACAGAGAATGATCAATGCACTTCATTTTGGATAAACTGTGCAGTCGAAAAAAACTAATGATACCTGGATTTTTGCCAGTGCTGCAGATGCCTCAGCTGCACGTTGTTCCAATTCTGCTTCCCTCTCCATGGCTGCCTGCAGATAATCAAGCAAGATTGGCCTCAACTCTGCAGAACTCCACTAATGAAATTATTAATCAAAGACTAAAATTTAGTTGACATAATGATAAAGCCAACCATTCGTGTAGCATTATGTGCTGCACGTTCCTCCTCTGCCCTGCGTTCAGTTGATGCCAACTCTTCACGTAATGTCTGAAATGCAATTACAAAATGAAAAGAAATATCCACATGCATAAATGTCAATTTATAAGATTTTATTTGAGTCTAGAATGAGAGACACTAATAGAGCTTGAAAAAATATGGCTCAAAATAATGAGGCAAGCCAACACCTGTATCATCCTTGTCTCTGTCAATTTCTGGTTTCTCATTACAGCTTCTGTGTTTGCCTGAAAGAAAAAGTCTTATCAGAGAAATAACAAATCATTGTGAGAACCAACCATTTTCAAAGGAGGGATAAGTAATAATAACATATATGCAATAAGCTGCTGAACTATCCCATGCCATAACCATTTAGACAATAAAATCAACTAAATGCCTAGATATGCATACATAATTAGAATAAAAAAGAGCATGAGGTGCTAGAACCATGTTATACCATGCTCTCTACTGGACATGTTGAAGCCGCTTTAAAAATCAAATGGAAATACAAACTCAAAGAAAAGGGCTTTGTAATAGCGGGAAATGATTTAACTTATTCGATAAAGTAATTGTAAAGCAATGGAGAATGAAAGAAAATGATTATAGTAGTGTCCACCAACGACCAATGTCTTACTGAATTAAACAGTCAAAAGCCCTAAAAACATAAGTTCATACATGAGTGGCATGGCTGAAAAGATAGCTATTTTAAGCAGCGCAAAGCCCTCCAACAGAACATACATGAGTGACATGTGTGAAAAGATAGCCAATGGCCATTTATCTTCCACATAGAAAGGGATTTTTCTACTCAAGGAGAAGATTAGATTCAAAGCTAAGCAATAGCAGATGGTACCACACAACTTCTGGCTGCTCAAAAATGCACACTAACCTGCAGTGTGGCAAGTTTTGCTTCAGCAACAGTGGCCTGTTTTTTTAGGGACTCCATGGAAGTCATAAGTAATTCAATTTCAGCATTTTTTGAAGCTAATGCATCAGCCATCCCTGCTTCAACAGCACTTGTTGCAGCCTTTGATAAAGATATCTCTTGCTCTAGCTGCTTTATCCGAGTATCACATAAATTCTTTTCTTTTCTCTGCTTCAATATTAAGCATGAAAATCAACATAAGGAATGGAAAAAAATACCAAAAAAAGTATAGGTAACTAAATATGTAAAAAGTTATTGATACCATTTATATTTCAAATCTTTGTATCGGATAAGAATAATGTTCCTACAGATGCAAAAAGGTAAGAGTTTGCAGATCACCTCTGCAGCAAGTAGCTCCTCAAGTTGTGCATTTTCAGACTTGTATTCTTGCAAACGAGATGAAAGTCCTGCACAAACCTGAATACAAAAGCAGTAGGAAGCTAATAAAAAACAATAAATGCCAATTTTTTTGAGAAGGCCAAATTTTCACCGTAGCATCTCACTATAATACTTTTGTTAATTGTACATGTACACAAAAGAATATTTGTTTTTGATTGTATGTTTTAGTTTTAATATTTTAAATGTATATATTTGTACAGATCATTTTTTTTAAGCCATTTTGTTGCAGCCTTTAAATATTTTCAATAACCCTAATCAGATATGACTCTGGATGGCATAGCACCGTATCTAAATGTATTGGATATGGACCAGATACAAGCTCATATATGGATACATCCAAATAAGGTATTAGTAATTAACTAATTATGATAAAATTAGTTAATCTGTAAATTTTACTAAATATAAACTGTAATGTGAAAAACATGGACAATTTTTTTTAAAATCTTATATTATTATTCTGTCCTGGAATGAGAGATGACCTTCTTAGCTTCATTTGTTCTAATTTTTAATATAACAAATATTACAACGAGAGCCTGAAGTTGGTGTTGTATTTGTCTCAGCCCCAAGCAGGTTTTCATTACAGGAGAAAGCAATCGACTGTGTGTTCAATCTATAAGATGAAAACCCAGGGTAATAGACACACAAAATACAAACCTAATAAAAAAAAAGCTAACATGTCATTAGTTGTGATATTTAATGACTAATCCAATACAGATCATTGATCGTGACTTCATTCAGACATTGTCATTGCATTGATTACAAATTTCCACAATTTTTAAATACAAATAAGCCAATTTTCTCTATACTTTCCAATCTGGCATTAAATGCAGCATTAACTGGGATGGTACAGCTGACTAGGCTGACAATACCTTAAATAGAAGAATATTTTATTAATTGCACCACTCAAGTCAGTTTCCCTCTTCTGAGCAACAAAATAGCAAAGGACAGAAACTGGAAAATTAGAGGATTGGACAACCGACAAACTACTGACATCAAAATGGCTGCCAGTGACATTGGCATTCTAGGGAATTAACTAACATATATATATTGACTTATGTTTTGACAGCATTTCTTGTTCAATTTGAAGATAGGTTTATCAACTTTTCTGATCATCTTAATTGACACATTAACCAAAAAGTGATTTTGCTGACCAGAGGACTGTTTTATTCACCAGATTTTCTAACACTTTGGCTGTACAATTTTCTGTTTGACCAGAACTACAAATGAATTGACCAGTTTGAGTTGCTTTTCACTGCTATACTTGTGCTTTGTCTGCCATCATTGCTGTCAATTTGACGAAATGGTTGACTATCTTAAATGAGAATTAAAGCCCATTAGATTTGCTGTACTTTTTCTACTTGGTTAATGTTCAATAGTCACAGATTGCTATAGGTTGGTTTAACTCAAGGGCTATTGATCAACTTGAGGCTCAATTGAGGTTAAGCATGCCCATGGACAATTGATTGCTTTGAGGCTCAATTGAGGTTAAGCATGCCCATGGACAATTGATTGCTTTGAGGGCCAGCTGAGTCAACTGAGGGGTCATTGATTGTTTGAGGCTCAGTCAAAAAGAGAAGACAGAAAAAGACCCCAAAATTAATTAATATGACTTAAAAGTGCATTCATTTACAACCAAAAAGTATTTGGTTAAATAAAAGCCTAGGTTATGATAAGTAACTATGTACTAAAAAAAAAATTTAACTAGTTGAGTCTGAATTGGTCAGTTTGACTTGCTTTTGACAACTGCTACTGAAATTGTGCTTTGACTACCATCACTGCTGTTAATTATGATTGTATTGTTATTAACATGATTGACTATCCTAAATGAAAAATATCAATCATATATACCATTGTACTCTTTTATTAGCTTAAGGCACAGTAGAAGTAACTCATGGGCAATAGACCAAGCAAGGTTCTGTAAAAACTTCTAGTTTATTAATTAGTTTGAGGCTCAAAATCGGGTTATTCATTGGCCATTGATTGACTAAGGCTCAATTGAGGTAAACTAAAGGCAACCAATGGCTTTGGGGATCCACTGAGGTAATTGATGGATGACCAAGGTTGAAAAACTCTCACTCGGAAATAACTCTTTTGGCCCAAAATTTTTGAAAAATAGGGACTTGGCAATATATTGGGAAAAAATCGGCAATAAATCGGCAAATTTATCGAACATTTGAAAATATATAATTTCTTAAAATATTCTTAAAAAATACACATATACACTAAATTTATAGAACATAATAACGTATTACTAGTTCTCATTATATATAAATCACAATTTGAGTTAAATACATACCATATACCAAAAAACAAGTGCAACCTTTGAATAAGTTTGAGTCAAATACATATCGTAGAGTCTAAACCACAAAACAAGTACAATCTCTGAAAACATATAAGTTCAAGCTTTCCTATCAATGAAAATTAGAAATCATATATTTCGTCTACGACTAAAGCTCAAAAAACTCTATTGCCGCTGAGTGGGTTTTGAAGTAGATGATGTTGCTGCTGCAATATCCTCAATAGGTGCCTCAACAGGTGAGGAAATTGCCTCGGTTAGATCATCAACCTCGTCTTCTGCCTCCTCACATTCTGCCACTTCTGCCACCCATTCAATTGCCTCCCTCTCCAACTCAGCCAAATGATTGTCAACGAAAAATGGTTCCACATCAACATCAGTAATAGCACCATCAAGTTTAGCAATCCAATCCGCTGAATATGGATCAATGTCATCTAGGTCAAGTGCTTCATGTGAAGCATGCCCTTGTACCCTCTTTTCATGCAATCAAAGGTTATACCGCACATATACAAGGCCATTCAAGCACTTTTGAGTCAACCTATTGCGCTTTTTTGTGTGAATGGCTTCAAAAACACTCCAATTGCGCTCACAACCAGAAGCACTACAAGGCTGAGATAATATGCAAATTGCAAGCCTTTGAAGATTAGGCGTTGTGGCACCATAATCTTCCCACCAAAAATTTGCAAAGATAAAAATTGTCATTTATAACTTGATAAAGATTTTTATAGACTTAAAGATTGAAATAAATGATAAATAAATTTAAGAACACGTTTTTTTTTTACCTGGCAGCAGGGTGTCTCTCTTGCGAACACAAACAGGTGAAGAAAACAATGGCCCTTCTTTCCTCTTATAAACTTTGCAACTCATCAAGTATGAGGTCTTGAATTTTCTCATCAACAACTAACCTCTGAATACATGTGTCGAGGCCAACTTGAACCTCTGCATCTGCTTTGAAAGTACGGGAGAAACAAAACTTGAGGTTCAAATAGTAGGCAGCAGCATGACTATGTTGGTGGAGTTGTCGGTTCCACCTCTGATCAATTATGCGCCATATGGGTTCATATTTGGTCCTGTCTGACCCATACAAGTGTTGAAACAAACTTGCATAAGTTAAGAGAAGATGTAGCTTATTCAAACTTGGCAGATCCCACTCTTTACAAGCAAATGATTGGGTCCTTGATGTACTTGGTCAGCACTAGACCAGATATTTGTTAGCACTTAGTCAATTCATGAGTGAACCAAGACAAATACATCTGGTTGCGGCAAAGCATATTTTGAGATACCTACGTGGCACAATTGGATATAGTTTAAAATATGATGATGTGGACCTGAACCTTCATGGGTATACTGATTCTGATTGGGTTGGGAGTGTAATTGATCGGAAAAGCACATCAGGGTGTTGTTTCAGTTTGGGTTTAGCTATGATTTCCTGGTTCAGCAAGAAGCAATCTTCAGTTGCACTCAGCTCCACGAAAGCAGAGTATATTGTGTGGCTCAGAAAACTTCTTGTAGGATTGTTTGGACAATCCTTAGACCCTACTATAATCCATTGTGACAATCAGAGTTGTATAAAGCTTTCTGTCAATCCTCTGTTTCATGACAGAACAAAGCATGTGGAGATTCCTTATCATTATGTTAGAGACATGGTGAAAAGGAATGTTATTCAGTCGAGATATGTTAGTACAGATGAACAAATTGTAGATATCCCCACCAAGCCTCTTTCTAGAATAAAGTTTGCATACTTTCGAGGTAAGCTTGGTATGATAGAAAATGTAGCTCTGGCTAAGATTGAGTCTCAGCAGCATTGATTTGTTTTAATAGTACTAATGTATTCTCTAAGATGTTTAAAGTGTAAACTCTTATTAATGCAATCTTATTAATCTGATATGGTTCATGATTAGTGTCATGTGTGTGACTCCATGACTACTTTGGTTCAATGCTTGATGAGCCCCTATGAACATTACTGTAAGGTGACGATCTCTCAATGATGAACACTTGTACTTTTGATCATTATCGTAAGGTTACAATTATACAATATTGATTGATCATACCATTATGATGGATATCATGAGACGTGATATCTATCGATATGTCATAATGGTTTATATCTCTAGTAGTAATATCTATGGATATGCCATAATGGTGGATATCATGAGACATGATATCTGTGGACAAGCCATAATGGTAGATATTACATAAAGAGATATTCATGGTGGATTTCACGTGACGTGAAATCCATGGACATGCCATGTAATAATTTATTTAGATATACCATGATGGTGGATATCATGAGACGTGATATCCATGCCATAAATACTTAATATCAGTGAGGTGATATCTTCCTCTTACACATACAATGAGGCTACTCATACCATCACCACAAGGTGATGCATCTTACTAAAGGATAGAAGGATTACTCCCTAGCTAAGAGGGAGTGTTGAATATGTATAGCTTCGGTCAGAATTCACTGATCAAGTCTATACAATTCAACTGTCTGATTGGCCTATCAGCCTCAGACATTTGAATACATGTTATCTGCTTGTCATCAATTACTATTATTATCGGTCTTCATTTATTATCGATTTCTTTTTCTTTATAAGTTGATTGTCAATGACCGATGATGATTGGTTACGGTTATATTTAACTAATGGTTATTACATGTTTAGTTAGTATTCGGATTCATTAATGAATCAATACGGGTTTCTCAAGCCACCCTTCGTGTTAAAGGGACACGACCCTTAAGGAAGTCCGTGGATATCACATTTAAGTATAATATGATTTCCTTAGAACGATGGTAGAAGAGGATATAGCAGATCGATATACTAGCATCGGTGGAAAAGATATACGGCCATTGAAGACTACAAATTATCAGTGTGTTAACCTATATATATATATATACATTGTAATCTAAAACTATATCAAATTGAAAGTGGAAACTGAAACTGAAGTCTATTGGGTTCAAATAATTAAAAATATTAAATTACCTAATCATATAAATCTGATCCAAAATTAACATGAACAAGATTTAACACCATTTTTTGACAATTTTTACAGATTTTTTCACTATTTTTTCAAGAATTTCTACTTTCCAAAAAAGTCAAACCCTAACACACTTTTATTTTCAAGTTTCAATGATGTCTAAAATTATTTAAACTAATTTAGTTTGTTTGCTAATTTTTTTTATTATAATATTAACTTTGTGTTTTCACTTTGTATGTGTAGGTTAACCGTTAATTTGTTATGGTAAAATTGTAAATAGAGAAGGTTTTACAGTTGGTTCAACTTTAGAGTCTGCCCCATCAGTAGATGCATGCCCATCTAGACATGTAGACACTCATCCTAAAGGTGCTAGAGACAAGGCTTGAAAATATGCCTTTCAAGGACCAAAACCTTGGTCGGTAATATGGATTAAATGTGAAAAACTATTTCATGGAAGCATAAACCATCTCAAATACCGCCTTGTAGGCATCAGTAAGCATGATCCTAGGGGTTGTCCTGGACTACAGAGGAAATAAAAAGAGAAATTAATGCCTTACTTGACTAGGGAAGAGAAAAAGTTGCAAAGGGAGAGGGAAAAACTAGCCATGAGAGCATCCATAGCTAAATCTCAAGAAGCTTCAATCGACCTTGAAGAAGAAGAAGCAGCATTTCAGGGCATGGTGGACTCTCTTCGTGGCCCACATATCCGCAAATCCAACACCACCTCGGCCACCACTTCAACTACTTCTACTAGAGCACCAGCTGCACCACCATCAGTGCCGTGGTCTATAGGTGATTATTTTGTGCATAGGAACACACCTAGAGCACAACCATCGTAAGAGGCCACTGGGTGGAATAGAGAGGTGCATGAGCAAACAGACATTGCATGTGCCAATTTTTGGTGCTTCAACAACATCCCATTCAATGTGGCAGACAATCCTTATAGGCTTAATTTGGTTACCGCATTAATAGTTTCGGCAAAAATGATACAAGGCCCCTTCTCGCAAGGACTTAGGTGGGAGTTTAGTAGCTTAATCCACTTGTTTTAGTTTTAAAATGTTTTACTTATTTTTTTATCAAAATTGTGTAGTAAGACTTAATTTCACTTTGTACTTGTAGGTTGCTCACAAATGCAATTGATAGAGCAAGACAAGTGATGGAAGACCAAAGAAAAGAGTGGGAAAAAAATGGCTGCATATTCTTTCTAATGGGTGGATAGATGGCAAAAACTGCACCATCATTAATGTTTTGGTTGCTTGCAAGACTAATGTGGTTTTCTTGAAATCGTGGATGCCTCCATAAGGTGAAAACTAGTGAAACTTTGGCTCTAATGTTGAAACAAATTGTCAGAGGTGAGAGTTGAAAATGTGGTGCAAAAAATAACCGATAATGCAGCAGCATATGTGGCAGCTGGTAGAATCCTCCAAGAGAAACACCCCTCTTTTTTGGACATCTTGTGCAGCAAATGTCCTTGACCTTCTTTTGGAGGACATAGGAAAACTTGATTGGGTGACACCAATTGTAGAGGATGCAAGGAGGATCACAAAATACATCTACAATCACCCTTAGGTTCTTCACTTGATGAGAGAACACACCCAAGGGAAAGAGTTCGTAAGAGCGGGTGTCACAAGGTTTGCAATGGTTTTCTTAACGTGCATTCTTGGTTCATTGACGGCTTTGAAACAAATGTTTGTGAGCCAAGCATGGCTAGACTCAACTTATTTAAAGAAGCTGAAGGAGAAGGTGTTGCATGCATAGTCTTCAACAACCTATTTGCACAAAGAGTTGCAAAGATTATGAAGGTAACTTCAAAACTTGAATATTTAATTTCTTTTGATTTAAGTCCCTCATTATTAATTTGTAACTTTAATGATTAATCTTTTTGTAATTTGTATTTTTCAATTGTAGGTGTCGGAGCCCTTGGTTAAAGTTCTTTGCTTGGTAGATGGGGATCAAATCCCAATGGTGTATGTTTATGAGGCCATGGATAGGGCCAAGGAGTCTATCAAAAATTACTACAAGGGGGGCAGCCTTAAATTTGATTCCATATGGGGAATCAATGATAGGAGGTGGAACAATCAGCTTCACCAACCCATTCATGCAATAGGATACTTCCTCAACCCTCGTTTTAAGTTCGAGGATTCCTACTTAGATCCCAATAGAGATGTCATGGAGGGCCTCAGTACATGTATGCAAAGGATGATATCAAAGGTTGAGGTGAGAGACCTCATTGTGACCAAATTCCAAATTTACCGAGGAAGCAAGTGGTAATCTATTCTCTTCAAAGCTGGCCAAGAGAGGAAGAACCACTCAAACCCCAGGTATAATATTTGGAGTCTTTCACATGTATCTTACAAGCTACAAATTTCAAGTTTACAAGTTACAACTATTGATAATTTGATAAAATATGTTTTCACTTTGCTTTCTAACTCTTCAATATTTTATTTTACAAATGTGCGGTGGCGAAGTTGGGGTGGAAATACCCCAAATCTCCAAAAAATTACCTTTAGAATCTTATGCCAGCCTTGTAGTTCATCTAGTTGTGAGCGCAATTGGAGCTTGTTCGAGGCCATCCACACGAAGAAGAAGAACAAGTTAGCTCAAAAATGCCTCAATGACCTTATCTTTGTGCAATATAATCTTCGATTGCGCAAAAGGAAGGTAGAGGAAACACCAGGTGGTCCAATTGATTTGGATGATATAGATCCTTACAATGATTGGACATCATAGGAGTGGCCTCCATTGTTTACTGGGGATGACATTGTTAATTCTTGTAACGTCGGTCGTGCAATTTCATGATTCTGATGCATAAATTTGATTACATGTTAACATATATAGATTAACTATTAGTATATACGTTAACAAATAATGAATAAATCAAAATTGAATTATTGTGTTTGCCACCGGTTACACCGTTTCATGTTATCGGGTTGAGCGATTCTTAATAAATCGCGCTCCTCATGATCGGTCAAGTAAATGATCCTTAATGCTTGTTAACGTGCTATGGTGAGTGGTACGTAGGGAAGAGATGTGTCTTCCCACGTGGGAAGACATATCTCTTCACTACGTAACCCCCCATTCACATATATAACATGCATACAATGAGGAGGATGAACACACCGAAATCAATAAGTGTTGTACATCCTTCAATTCACAGTACAGCAGTTCAAATACAACTTTCAGGTTATATCTCCATCTCTTCTATCTTCTTGATCACAGAATTTGAATAAATTTAACAGACATCTATGATTTGGAGAGGCAGGCTATGGAGGAGGAGGGTGGATTTGGATTCACACTAGATGACATTGAAGAGAATGAGGATGAGATTACCAGTTCAAATTTTAGCTGTAGATTTTTCATTTTGATAGCAACTTCTAGATGTTTCTATCAGCTTTTTTCCCACCAGGATCATAACAACACAGCAGCTACATATTGTCTTTGTGATGCAAGATTGAATATTTCCAGATGTATAAGAATATACCTTAGCTAATCTAGCCTCTTTTGATTGACCTGTTGAGACAGCAGTTTTAAGTACTCCTTGTGCCTGTGAATCAATATCAAACATCAAAAATTCAAAATGTATGCGTAGACTCTCGATTATAATTTCAATCAAGAAAAACAACAAAAAAGTAAAAGTAAAAACCTTAAAAAGCTACAAGTTAGTTCTCAGTTCAACCTCATCAAGCTGATCTTCTACTCCTATAGCAGATAAAGGTGTTTCTTCCTTTGGCTGTTCATTCTGAATGGTAGGTTTTGGAGAATCATATTCCTGAGCTTTCTCCTCATTAAATTCCTTCTGACTTCCGTCTGTCTCATTTCCTGATATGATACCAGTCCTCTCTGGAGTCTCCATTGATGGTGCACTCTTTGCAAGCAGCTCTACTTTCACAATGCCACTCTCCGCTGAGAAATTACATTCAACAGCCCCATGATCCAACTCTGGTGTTGCCAAAGAATCAATCGTATTCGCTGATAGTGAAGATGTGTCAAATGTTTTTCCCTGCAAGTTACCAGTTGTAGAGGTAGATGCAGCTTCCACATTATCCTCTTTAATAGGATATTCTGGCACTGTGTCATTTTTCTGGTTATTATCATTAGGCAAGGAAAGTTTCACAAGTTCACCAACAACCGAATCTGCTAGCTTCACATCCTGATTGATTTGAACTGGCTGATTGGTGTTTGGTGACTTGACCAAAATATTTTCTTGAGATAGAGATGAGCTGTCCCTATGGAGAATGCTATCAGATTCTGGTAGTTGTGTTGTAACTTGGACGCTTTCCTTTTGGGAACCATTGGCCTTAGCCAAAGGCTTAGTAAGAGAAGTCTTTTTAGGTCTCTGTGAATCAAACAGTAACTTAAATATGTTTGAATTTCAATACATATAATATATATAATAAAAAAATAACTTGTGAATCAAGTCTAGTACCTTCCCTGTAGAATTTCGTGGCTCTGCTCTTCCAATCACATCTTGCTCAGATGCTTTTTGAACAGAAAAACACATACAGTAGATACAAAAATTCAAAGACTTTAGTAAGATTTCTAGTTACTGATTTAAATCAACATAAATTGGGAAATAAACCTATGCAGTCAAGACCTAAGACAATTAGAAACTGAATGGTTTTATTCTCAACAAAAGAATCTATAACAACAAATGAGACAATAAGAGAGGAAAAGTTGTAGGTAACAGGCAGAACCTGCTATCTGTGCTTCAATCTGCTGATCTGAAAGCTCCCCAACAACTTGTTTTGCTCTCCGATCCACTTCTTCAAGCAAACCTGTTTGAGATGACTAGCTTCATAAATAACAATTATAGAAATGAAATTTGTCCTCCATATATCACCACAAACTGCACCCGGAGAAACAACATTCATAATATTCTCACAGTTCTAAAGCACCAAAGGAAACATTGATCCAAATACAGATGCCCTTTGTGATTGAAATTGAAAGGGAACCCCCACAATGAACACCCTAAAGCAAAGAAGCCGTTGCTAAATTCATATATAATTCAAATTGCTGACAACAAAATTTCTTTTCATGATAAAAATTTCATTGGTCATCCAGTTGACAACACAGAAAATGGCAGAAACCTGGAGTGCTGTTAAAACAATGAATAGAAGCAAAGGAACATATGCACAGTAAACACAAATACTACTGCAAAGTAACTGAAAGCTTTATTGAAAATGGGATTTATTTACAATTCACAAAATGTGCCAATTCCTCAGAAGAGATACAACACTCAGAAATTTTTCACTCAGATGCTAATTCCCTTTTATTGTGATTCCAGGAAGAAAATAAAACTCCAGACATAGAAAATGAAATGATTTGCTCAAGAATCTCAAAAACCATTAGTGTTGAAATGAGATTTTTTGATGAAATGTACTAATTCCTCAAAAAAGATACAACAGTCATGATTTTTTCATTCCAATGACAGTTTGCAGAAGAAAAATCTAACACAACCTACACACTATAATTCCTTTACAACTTTTACTGACGGAAGATGAGAAATCTAAACTTTAGAAAATGAAACAATTCACCCAAGAATCTGAAAAAACACCCAAACGATGATCATCCTGTATCACACCAAATTCACCCAGGGCCTGCATTGGCATCCTCCATTAAGGCGCCCCACACCAAGATCTTGGATGCAGGATACTATAATTGAAAGAGATAAAACACACTTAATTGTTACATTCCAATGAAAACTCCTTTATCGCCACTCTTTACAGAAGATGAAAATCCTCGACAAAGAAAATTAAATGATTCACCCAAGAATCTGAAAGTCGCAGTTGTCCTCTTATAGAAAATTAAGGTACAGCCAATTGGCACCTATACCATCAAATCCACCCAGGATTGAACTAGCATTGTCCAACCCAAAGGAAAAATTTATCTTAGATGTCACAATCAATGCTCATCTGTATTGTCAAATCAACCCACAATATCACTCATTAAGGCACCCCAAAGGAAACCTTTGTGTTGGATGTCACAACGAATGCACATCCGTATTGTAAAATTCACTCAAGACTTGCATTGGCATCATCCAATATGGCGCTCCAAAGGAAGCCTTTATCTTGGAATGTAAAGCTTAAAATGGCATTTAGATCAAGTACACAAGTAATTTTGGCAGTTCAATTAGGAAATTTTTGGAACAATGGGGAGTTCATTATCAAATTGAATAACAGAAAATCAGCATTTCAAAAAGCTTAAAAAACGACTTGCTGTCCCATAGGAGCATGTTTGTTAGAGGATCTGTTCAATGTGGAAACTTTTGAAAAAATGGGGAGTTCATTATTAAATTGAATAACAGAAAATCAGCACATCAAAAAGCTAAAAAAAATGGGACCTGCTGTCCCATAGGCTATCTTTAGCTTCGTGGACATTAAAAATCCTTTATTATATTCTATTCTAGAAGTCACAACTGACAGGCATAGGTATCATCAAATCCACCAAGGACCTGCATTTTCATCGTCTGTTAAGGACGCTTTCAACTTAGATGTCACAACCACACAGGGCAACTTCGTCTTAGATGTCACAACCACACACAACAACTTCGTCTTCGATGTCACAACAAACGGGCATCTTTATCGTCAAATTGACCCAAAGCTTGCAATGGCATCGTAAATTAAGCCACAATGCAGTGTATTATTCAATTTAATGAATGCGGTATATCTCTCAATTTAATCAAACACGGCATATCACTCGATTAAGACCATTAATGGAACGCCCTATATTATGTAGTTTTGACACCGAAAATTGGATGGTGCACATCTTCAGTTTTATTTTTCACCAAAAATTGGATAGAGTACATTACTCAGTTTAAAACCAAGAACGGCATATTGGTCAATTTAACTGAATGCGGTATATTAGTCAAGTTAACACCAAGAATTGGATGAAGTGCATTCCTCAGTTTTAACAGCAAAACTTGGATGCGGCATATTATTCAATTTAACATCAGGTGTATTCAATGGCAAGCTCTATCGATTTACCATTTGAACGCATCTCATTAACCCTAGGGCACAAATATGCCAGATCCTAAGTTCGTCTAGCTAGATTATTACGGCCGTTGGGAAGAACAGAAAAAAAACTCGGAATCAAAATTTTCAAGTACTGCCATTTTTATAGCATAATTCTAACTCCAAGATTTGATTTAATTGAATGCATAGCTTCGGTGGCCTTAACCCAAAATCAAAGGAAAATGAAAAGAAAGTAAAATAATGCATACCTTCGGCGGCCTTGAGCCAAAATGCCATTGCGGATCTGCCAGCTCAAGAAATTTTATCAATGGTACCGAAAATCGGACAGGAAAAAACCAAAAAACAGAAGAAAATTGTTCGACCTCTCTGATATTCGATGAAGATTTTTGTAGGTGTTTCGAGTTTTCAAGGGATCTTCCTCACTGTCCCTGCAAATGTTTTATGTACATTTCTTCTTTTTCTTCTTCTGAAAGGTTTTTGATTTGTTGGTGCGGTTAGCGTTAACGTCAACGTGCTTGTGCGTAGTTTTTATTGGAGTGTTTTTGAAAGACATTTTCCCGTTCCTTTTTTGTGTCATATCTCTCATTTTTTGGGAAAAAGTTAAGTAGTTTTATTTTTAAAAATGTTATATTTGAGCCGATAGGCTCGAGTGTGGGCTTTTGTCCAAATAATTGTCAGTCCGTCTCGGGAAATTGTCATCCCAGCAGTCGGAAAGAGGAGTCGCCAAGAAAAAGGTTAAGAAATGTTTGTTTTTTTAATGTATTGTTTTTGGTGGGTTTCATGGGAAACGTGGAGGTGGACACGTATGCGGCTTGGAGTTTGAAAAAGCTTAATATATTGTTTTGGCGGAGGGAATGTTGGGAGTGAGGTGGGTGGTGTTGGCAATGGTACGCCTATCAAGGAAGTAAATTTGCTTGCCTTGAGCATTGATGGTGGGTTAGAGAGTCATTTTGACGGTGGCATTGATTAGGTTTAGCAGAAGTGGATTTGGGATTAGGTTTTTGGATGCATGGACAAAGTAGGAATTTTATTGTGTTGGCTATCCCTGTGCAGGGGAAGAAGAGTGTAATGTGATTAATGTTAATTGGGATTGGGATTTGTTTATTGTGTGTAAATTTTATTGTGTTTTTCGCTAATCACCAATGTGTATACCTGTGTCTAATGCTAAGGTTAGATAAAGGATAATGCGTGTTTATAGAGGGGTATTTGGAGAACAAGAGGGTATTCAGAAATTTGGTTGTTTTTGTATTTCGATTTGTGTAGTCGAGTTTCTGTCTTTTCAAGGTAAGGTCTTCAACCTTACATTATTTAATTTTGATAAGCAGGAGGTATTTTTCATAGCAAGTCAAACTATGATATTGCTATCGGGGTTCAACTGTGTAGTTTTTTCGTCAAACTCATTGACCCATGTTTCATGAGTAGTGGTTCACAAGATTCCATCTCTCATGAGAATGAATGGTCCACTTAACACTCATTGCATCTAGGTGATGCTCACATGGGTGAAGCATTGGGACTTCCCAGAAGGTCACCCATCCCAATACTACTCCAACTCAAGCACGCTTAACCACGGAGTTCCTTCCAAGGTTAAACCTACTTAGCTTGCAACCCCATTTGCAAAACCTTCAGCAAGTGTTGTGTCGTGCTTAAACTACATAGTTGAACCTTGATAGCAATATCATAGTTTGACTTGTTGTGGAAAATACCTCCTACTTATCAATGGATGAGCTAAAGGGGCTCTATGATGAATGGTTCATAAGGCACAACACTTGTTGAAGGTTTTGCAAATGGGATTGCAAGCTAAGTGGATTTAACCTTGGAGGGAACTCTGTGGTTAAGCGCGCTTGAGTTGGAGTAGTACTGGGATGGTGACCTCCAGGGAAGTCCCAATGCTTCACCCCTATGAGCATCACCTAGATGCAATGAGTGTTAAGTGGACCATTCATTCTCATGAGAGATGGGTTCTTGTAAACCACTACTCATGAAACATGGGTCAATGAGTTTGACTCAAAAACTACACAGTTGAACCCTGATAACAATATCATTATTTAATTTTGTCTGTAATTTTTGCTATATCCAATTTACATAGTGAATTTCATTGCCTGTTTTGCCCCAATTTTGACAGTGAATTTCATTACCTCTTGTGCCCTAATTAGGAACTCGTTTTGGTGTTTAAAGTATTAATTTCATTTTGCTTGTAATATATATATATATATATATATATATATATATATATATATATATATATATATATATATATATATATATATATATATATATATATATATAACGGTCGCGATTATTTAAATTTGTCTTTGATTTTTGCTATGTATTTGGGATTTGTTTATTGTGTGTAAATTTTATTGTATTTTTCACTAATCACCAATGTGTATACATGTGTATAATGGTAAGGTTAGATAAAGGATATTGCATGTTTATAGAGAGGTATTTGGAGAACAAGAGGGTATTCAGAAAATCGGTTGTTTTTGTATTTCGGTTTTTGCAGTCGAGTTTCTAGCTTTTCGAGGTAAGGTCTTCAACCTTATATATATATATATATATATATATATATATATATATATATGCAACGTACAACAACAAAACTGATACATATATGTATATATGTATCTATGTATGTATACATACATACATGTATCTATGTATATATGAATATGTATATGTGTGTGTGTGTGTGTGTGTGTGTGTGTGTTTGTGTGTAATTACACACACACACACACAGATATATATATATATATATATATATGTGTGTGTGTGTGTGTGTGTGTGTGTGTGTGTGTGTGTGTGTGTGTGTGTGTGTGTGTGACTTTTTATGTTGTCGTTATATGTTTTGATGAGATGGTTGGAGTTGGCAAAGGAGTGTATGTTAGGGAAATTAATTCGCTTGCTTTAATCACATGCATTTGAGAGGTTTTGTATGCTATTAGGTTTTCGTCTATTACTAATTATTTAAAGCCAAAAGAGGGCATTCACATAATTCTTTTACATGTGACAATATGTATGTGTGACTTTTATGGCTACAGGTATTTAAGTTTCCATGTGCTTAACATTAACTAGACCCATTTTTTGTTCATTCTCTGCTAATAAGAAATTTGTTTCTTGGTCAGTACTTCTAGGACTTCATGCATGACATTGCATCTTTATTTTTTATTTTTTTTGCGTGTATAGGTGCTTGTGGTTTTTCATTGTGGGTTTCAGCTTGTCGAGGCAAAGTGTGTTGTGATCCACATTTCTCACGAAATCCCTTGAGATCATGGTATTAAACTATTTTAAAAAAAGAAATTTATATTTTTCTCCCCACTGTCAAGAAAAGTTGGGTTCCATGTGCACAAAGCCTCTTGAATGCATGTTATTAAAGCGAGACTAAAAAAATTTGAAGGGAGTTACCAATACTGATAAATGTATAACTAATATATATATATACATAGACAAATTATAGACAGAATCAAATGCCCAATGAAAATTAGTGTCGATTGTGTTTCCACAACTTTCAACTTATTTAATGTATTTAAATCTGTAAATCGCATTGTGTTTGTTGATGGTTTGTGTTTTGTATGACATAGAGTGGAAAATGAGATGCACGGAGTTGGTATTTGTACATTTGTAATGGAACTTGATTACGGCTCCTATTACCGACCATAAAACTACTCCAAAAAGAAATTAATAACTTCCAGCTCATAGCTATACCATCAAAAGTAAGTGAATTAACTTCCTTGACACATGTATGGCTACCAACTTTGTGCATCTCATTGCTATCTTTTGTTCATGAATACTTTGATTATTGTTGGCATATGTGTGTGTGTGTGTGTGTGTGTGTGTGTGTGTGAGAGATATATATGTTTGTGTGTGTGTCTATGTACATATATAATGCATTGCATTTCGTACAAAACCCGCCAAAAAAATTGCATTTTACCATTAAAAAAACAAATACATATATGTGTGTGTGTGTCTGTGAGATATATATGTAGAAATACATATATATGTTTGTCTCTGTGTGTGTGTGTGTGTACATATATGATGCATTGCATTTCGTACAAAACCTGCCAAAACAATTGCATTTTACCATTAAAAAAACAAACATTTCTTAGCCTTTCCCCGGCGCTGACGGCTCCTGTTTCCGACCGCAAACCACTCTAAAAAGAAATTAATAACTTCCATCTCATAGCTATACCATCCAAAGTAAGGGAATTAACTTCCTTGACACATGTATGACTACCAACTCTGTGCATCTCGTTGCTATCTTTTGTTCGTGAATACTTTGATTATTGTTGGCATTCATGTATATATAAGTACATACATACATACATACATACATATATATATACACATGTATATACACATGTCACACACACACACACACACACACATACAGACACACATGTATATACACGTGTATATATATATACACACGTGTATATACATGTATATACATGTGTATACACGTGTATATATGTATATATACATATATATACATGCACATGTATATATATGTATATACACATGTATATGTGTGTGTGTGCGCACGCACGCATATATGTACATATATGATGCATTCTTAATCGAAATGCACATGTAGCCGATGTGTGCATCTTGGCAAGCAAAAATTGAATATATAATTTGTTTGTCCCCCATCGACGAAGGAGGGAGGAGAACCATTGGATGGGAATAGAGGTTTTACCTATTGGAGAAAAATGGAAAAAAAACTTTGAACTATCAACTTAACTTCCTTGGCACATGTACCACTACCAACTGTTTCTATCTCATTGCTATCTTCCGGTCATCAATACTTTGTTTATCGGTCACACACGCGCACGCGCACACACACACACACACACACATATATATATATATATATACCTATTGGAGAAAAATGGAAAAAAAACTTTGAACTATCAACTTAACTTCCTTGGCACATGTACCACTACCAACTGTTTCTATCTCATTGCTATCTTCCGGTCATCAATACTTTGTTTATCGGTCACACACGCGCACGCACACACACACACACACACATATATATATGTATATCTTATACATATATATGTATATATATGTGTGTTTATGGTGAAAATGGATAACAATAATAACAATATTGAAAGACTAAATGGATTCAACCACAAAATCCTAGCCTAACAACGACAAAGATCCACCATAACATATGAAGATTACCTAAGACAATGTAAATAAAACAAAATCACAAAGATTATACCATCACATGTCCAATAGGGTTTTGATCTCCATTCTTCCTATCTCCATTGATCTTGCTTGATATATTTGCTCTCAGATTTTATGTGCACAAGAGCTCAACAAAGAACGGAATGTGGTTGCAAGTAGGATCGTAGTGTAGTCAATTGATCAAGTAGTTAGGCTGAGTGATTAGGATGCATAGAATGATTAGGGTTTGATAATGAAGAAAGCATCTTCTTATATAGAAGACACAATATGAAATGGAGGGTTAAGATTAAGAGGTGTAAAAGGAGGTCGGCTAGGATTAGAGGGTAGGTATAAGAAATACCAAAATAATGAAAGAGGTAGGTAGTGTAGGAATTAAGAGATGAATGACATGTGTCATGTGTAGAAAAGGCTAATGAATTAATTAAATAAATAAGGATTTATTTAATTAATAGAAGAAGTGGGATAATTAAATAAATAAAATATTTATTTAATTTAGGAAAAGGATAATTTAAATAAATAAATGTATTTATTTAAATGAGAAAAAAGGCTAGAAGAGGATAAATGAATTAATTAAATAAATAAGGATTTATTTAATTAATAGAAGAATTAGGCTTAGATAATTAAATAAATAAAATATTTATTTAATTAGACATGACAATTTTGAGTGTCTACATTTTGCCCCTCTTTGAGACAATGCGGCTTGTCGCGTTGTTTCAAAGAAGATAAGATGAACTGATACAGAGTTGCCCCAGGATGGGAATGATATGCCCCCTCGAGAGATTGGATGAAAAAGTCTGGAAAGATTGCAGACAATCTCTCGATAAGAAAGACGGGTTAGAATGGACTGACCGAATAAAGTAACAAAGTCACGGGATGAAGAATACTGACTCGGGAAATGAAGGCGAGGGCTAGGGTAGGCTATAAGATAGACCACGGGTAAAAGACATCCTCATTGTCATCCACACCCTTACGAGATCAAAGTGCAGAGCAAGAAAAAGAGCAGCAACAGTCAGCAGCGATGGCTTTGGTTCACAGATTCGACCGCGTTCGCCGATTCCAGAGGCCAGCAGAGGCAGGAGAGCCGGTAAGTACCACCAAACCTCCTCGTACTTTCATGCATTTCAATTTTTGTCATTAGTGCTCAATAGGTAGTAATAAATGCGCTAAGAATAGGATTTTAAAAAAATGCAAAAATGTATAACCACGTCTGTGTCGGTGCCAGGCGCGTCTGTGTTCAACTGGCGCGTCTGTGTCAGTTCCAAGGGCGTTTACGTCTGGGACCGCGTTTGTGATTGATGCGGGCGCGTCTGTGCATCTACGGGAGCGAGTCGGAGGAGGCAGGCATCTAGTGGTGGGGTCATGGGTCCTCCACCACCACCAGACAGGCAGGGTGATCCTGGAGCGGGTCCTTCTACAGCTCAGCGTCCGTTGAGGCCAGGCGGCTCCGAGGGAGGGAGTTCATCATAGCCATAGAGGGCTCCCCTTTGTATCAGTATATGTACCATTTTTGTATTGTAGACACCTGCGGGTGATTGTAGCCATATGATTCTTTTGACATCATTGTATCATGACACATTTGATTATATATGAGAGATGATTCATTTTTGCGGCAGCTATATGCATGTGTACCTATGTGATGAGATGTTCTTATAATGTATGTTTTATGATATGGATGCTTATGATATGGATGCAAATATGTACATGATGCAATGCAATATTTTTGTTCTTTTATGTTGTATATGTGATGCATGATGCAAATGTGAATGTATGTAATGCAGATGAATATGATAATGCAAATGTAAATTGTGCTAACAAGTGTTGTGTGCAGGATGTGATGCAGTTGTGATATCTATATGTATGTATGAAATGCTTATATGTGGTAATGCAGGTGCAACTACATGAAATGCAAATATTTTTGGTGTGTCATTATACTCAATCATGTGATAGCAGGCTACGTGGACTCAAGAAGGATGATGGAAGTCAACCAAGAAAGGGGGATGGAAGACAGAAGATATGAAAGTGAAAGAGCTTCTTGTGCGTTATCATCATTGAGCTTATTATGGCAAGTAGGTTATGACAATCAAGGCATATGTTTGACCCAGAAAGTCATTGTACCCGTTTGCATGGAGATAAGACAGTCACAAACAAGGAATGCCCCAGTTCATACTAGACTCACAGTGTCCTCATATCCTTGGACAAGTCATAGCATTACTAAGAGACAATCCACAGACAGCAAATGCAAATAGGTGACGATACCCCATCCTCGCCTTTCTAGTCAAAGACATCCTGGAGATAGAATCTCTAGTCAAAGACATCCTGGAAAAGCTAAAAGACATGTCACCAAAAAGATAAAATCAAAAGAAAGCCAAGACTCGACACCAACATCCACTGTAGTCCTCAAGTTTAGCGTCTCTTGTCACTTGTATAAGTCATGTTTGATTGTGGTCACAATGTTCACTTTCACAAAAGGGATAGATTAACACTGAACCATATGTTGTCTGAGTCTGTTGAAAGATTTGATTTTGTTGAAGCCCATTGTTGCTGTTGTGTCTCATCTGAAACTGATTGAATCCATGAAACTGATACTTTATTGCGGAGAAGATGAAACTTTATTGCGGATCTGTGATGCCAATGTTGCTTTATTGCGGATTGTGCGCGGATAGACTGAAGAAAGCTGGAAGAAACTGTACTCCTCAAAACATGTGATGTTCTTAGTTCCACACCCATCACTAGACATAGGAATTGCCTTAGTCACAGATAGGAGCTGATTTATTATGGATGGAAAGGGAGTGAAAAGGGGGGTTTATTGTGAATGGCTAACCAATCTTGGGTAGATCAATAACAAGCCATGATGGGAATGGGTAAGTTTATTGTGAGTGAATAGGTTGTGAGTGTGTGTAAAGTGAAGTGATGAAAGAGAATCCTGAAGGAGGGAGGAGCAAAGTCTCTACGCATGGCGCTGGGAACCCAGTTTTCACCATGGTACTTGCCCAGGGCACCACCGAAGTGGTTTTCACCGTTGGACGAAATTATTTCTCTTTACTTTTTTCGATTTTTCAATTTTTTTGTGTCACAAGGCGCCTATTTGCCAGGTTTTCACCAAGTAATGATTTTTTTGTTTTATAATTTTTTTTGTATTTTTGAATTTTTTTGATTTTTTTGTATTTTTGAATTAGGATATTCCAAAGAGCTATGTGTAGAACCTGCGAAGGTGCATGTTGTTGATAGGATCCTCCAAAGGTTCACCTTCTGTAGTTGAGAGCTGATATGCCCCAGATCCATATACTGTTGTGATGATGTAAGGACCAAGCCAGTTTGGTTCAAACTTGCCCTTCTTCTCTCTGTCTTGCTGATTCTTGGGGTTTTCTCTGAGAACCAAATCACCTACCTCAAATGTACGAGGCTTGACTTTGTGATTGTAGCTGCGACTCATTCGTTGTTGGTAAGCCTTGAGATGATTAAAAGCAATTTGTCTCCGTTCATCCAACAGTTCTAGTTCTTGTAAGCGAGAGATCCTGTAGTCTTCATCAGTGATGATGTTTTGCAAGGAGACCCGTAAGGAAGGTAACTCGACCTCAATAGGCAAGATGGCTTCAGCGCCGTAGACAAGTGAGTAGGGTGTAGCTCCTGTAGGTGTGCGGACACTTGTGCGGTAGGCCCAAAGTGCAGGATTGAGTTGGATGTGCCAATTACGGCCAGCATTGTCGACTGTCTTTTTGAGGATTTTAAGAATTGTTTTATTAGACGCCTCAGCTTGGCCATTACCTTGGGGGTAATAGGGTGTGGAGAAACGATGGGAGATATGGAAGTGCTCACAGAGTTCACGAACATCCTAATTTTTGAAGGAACGCCCGTTATCAGTAATAATGGACTTAGGAATACCATATCGGCAAATGATATAATTAAGGATGAAGGTAGCAATTTGTTTTCCAGTGACTTGTGTGAGAGGCACGACTTCAATCCATTTTGTGAAATACTCTGTGGCAGTGATAATGAATTTATGACCATTGGAAGAAGGAGGGTGAATCTTGCCTATGAGATCGAGTCCCCACTGACAAAAGGGCCAAGGAGATGCAAGTGGTTGTAGTTCTTGTGCTAGTGCATGTATGAGATCTCCATGAATTTGGCATTGCTTACATTTCTTGACAAACTGATATGAGTCTTTTTCCATATTGGGCCAATAATATCCAGTCCTGATGAGTTTCTTGGCCAAGGTAGGACCACTAGTATGCGGACCACATATCCCTTCATGCACTTCACGTAACGCAATCTGAGCTTCGTCGCTTTCTAAACATCTAAAAAGAGTGCCATCTAGACCTCGCCGGTATAGGATATCAGCTAAAATGACATGTCGAGAGGATTGGCGAATGAAAGTGCGGTGTTGGTTGTTTGATAGATCGGGAGGTAAGATATTGTTGCGAAGGTATGTGAATATGGAACCATATAATTGGGATTCGGGACCAACCACGCATATCATCTCAGTAGGCATTATCTCATATGAAGGAACCAACAGGTTGTCTACCAGGAACTCATAGCAGGTTTCATTTTGAGGCAGGTCAATTAGTGAAGCAATTGTAGCCATGGCATCTGCAGCACGATTCTGCTCTCTTGGTATCTGCTCAAAGTCTATCTTTGCAAAGTGTTGTTTCAGATTATCCACCATTTGTTTATAAGGCAGTAATTTTTCATCTTTTGTTTGGTAATCATCAGTTGCTTGATGGATAACAAGTTGGGAGTCTCCAAAAACACGAAGTTCCTGGATCTTCCATTGAACTGCAATTCGTAATCCTGTTGTTAATGCCTCATATTCCGCTATATTGTTGGTGCAAGGAAATGATAAGCGGTATGATTTTGGTATAGAATCGCCTTGAGGAGTTATAAAAAGGATGCCAGCTCCTGCCCCATGCTGTGTGTACGAGCCGTCAAAGTATAATTGTCATAGCTTTGCATGTGATGTTGTTAGAATGGATTCATCTGGAAATTCGGAATTTAGAGGAGCATCATCTATCATGGGAGCATCTGCTAATTGATCCGCGATTACTTGTCCTTTTATTGATTTTCTGTCCACATACTCAATGTCGAACTCACTCAATATCATTACCCATTTGGCCAGTTGCCCAGTAAGTGTAGCTTTGTTGAGAAGGTACTTTAATGGATCAATTCTTGCAATCAACTTAGTCTTGTGAGTGAGCATATAATGTCGTAATTTCTGTGAAGCAAAGACCACAGCGAGACATGCACGCTCGATTGGTGTGTAGTTTAGCTCGTATCCCACCAATGTGCGACTGATATAGTATACTACTTTTTCCTTGCCGTCCGCAATTTGTTGCGCTAGGAGTGCCCCCAGTGCTGTTGGAGTAGCTGATATGTATAATAACAAAGGTTGATCTGGAATTGGTGGCATCAAAACTAGCGGATTCAAAAGATAGTCTTTGAGCGTCTGAAAGGCTTGTTGACAGTTTTCGTCCCATTTGAACTTGATGTTTTTATGTAGCAGGTGCTGAAAAGGATTACACTTATCCGCAAGTTGTGCTATGAATCTTCGTATAGACTGGAGTCTCCCTTGTAAGGATCGAAGTTGACTGATATTTCTTGGTGGTGGCATGTCCAAGATAGCCTTGACTTTTGCTGGATCGGCCTCGATTCCTCTTTGAGACACAATGAATCCTAGGAGCTTCCCGGAGGTTACTCCAAAGACACATTTCTTGGGGTTTAATCTTACCTTGTACTTTTCCAATCGATCAAAGGCAACTGAAAGTATGTCCAAATGTGTATTTCTGTCTATTGATTTGACCAAGAGATCATCAACATAATCTTCCATGGTTATGTGCATGAGATCATGAAAGATAGTGGTCATTGCTCTTTGATATGTAGCACCTGCATTTTTCAGCCCAAAGGGCATGACATTCCAACAGAAAGTTCCCCACGGACAAGTGAATGATGTTTTATGTTGATCCTCGGGTGCAATTCTTATCTGATTATAGCCAGAGAATCCATCCATTAATGATAGCATTTCATGACCTGCTGTGAGATCAACAATCAAGTCAATATTTGGTAACGGGAAGTCATCTTTCGGACAAGCTTTGTTGATGTCTCTGAAATCTGTACATATTCTGATGCTGCGATCTGGTTTACTGACAGGTACTAAATTGGAGATCCATTCGAGATAATCAATTGGGCGTATGAATCCGACATCGAGTAATTTCTCCAGCTCTGCTTTGACTAGTAATGCCACTTGTGGATGCATTTTCCTTAATTTTTGTTTCACTGGCTTTGCCCCCGGTTTGACTGTCAGATGATGCATTACCAAATCCGGATCTAGTCCAGGCATATCAGCGTATGACCATGCAAAGTTGACTTGTCGTTCTTTGAAGAAGCTTATGAATTTTCCCCTTTCGGACTCTGTCAAGGATTGAGCCAGGAATATGTTGTGTGGAATCTCTTCTGTACCAATGTTTGTTTTGATAGTCTCCTCTACCAACATGGATGACTTTTCCTCATATGATGATGGGAGAATGTCGAGCCTTCCATCTTCGGGTGCCTCAGAGAGGTTTTCGCCCTCAGATACGTCCTTTCTTTTTACTTTTTTGGGGTCAGATAGCGCCACAGTGTGGTTTTCGCCATAAGACCCTTGTTTTGTTCTTATTTTCACATTTTTGCGACTGGAAGGTTCGACACCCTCACCAAAATATGCCATGTTGTTGAGTTCTATGGTGTATCCTGCTTTGTGGTCCCCAGGGGGAAGATCATCGCGTATGCCAAGATAGTCAATAATAGCTTCGTCATTTTGAAATGTGTCAAATTGTGTTGATCCTTCATAATCCTAGTCAATGAGTTGGGGATAAACAAGGGGAAGGCCTTTAATGTTTTCAGAGTTTGCAGGGCTAAGAGTGAAGATGTGGTTATATTCAGGTATATTGAGGCAATCGTCGAGGTCATCGATGGCACTTTCCTCGTCAGTTTCGATCGCAAGCGAATCCAAATTATCATTACTAGTAGCGCATTCCGGAACAGGTGTTCTCATCCTATGTGATTTCAACCTAGAACCTCGAGACAAGGACTGTGTAGACTCCTCATGGGTTGTTTCTTGACCAACTCTAAATTTGTTATAAAACTCCTCTTCTTCTGTGGGTTCATCTGGCTCTCTGAATGTCTCGGTGAGCTCGTAGTCACTGGAGGATTTGTCTGAACCCCATTCCCATTCGTTGGAGTCTGTGGAATAGCAATCTTCTTGTTGAATTTTGGCAATTTTGATTCGTGATGCCTCTTCTGTCGTTTTAGTGTGGATCTTAGATCATTTTCCATTGTGTTGCCCCCAATTTTGACATGAGGTCTCCTTGTGTCAAAATTTTGAGGATGTCTTTGAGTATCTACTTGTTTTGATTGATCCATACCTTGAGCATGCGATTGAGCATATCTATCCACATAAGGCTTCCATGATGATCTTCAAAGGTAAGTATCATATGTTTGAGCTTGTGTATGTGGGATTTCTGGTTTTTGAAGTAAAACTGATGGTGACTCTGGTATCATATTCGGTGCTCTATTTCCTCCACTATTTGGTCTCCTTTGATCCATGTTGGATTGAGTTTGTTGTGAGGGTCGACTTTCCATAAGTTGAGACATGTCAAAGTCATGAGGTATTTTAGCTCCACTTTGTGCCATCATGTGTAAGAAGTATTGTCTATCCCTCTTCATTATCTCTTCAACCAATCTATTGAAATGAGGATTCATTATGGATTCTTCTATATCTGCTGATTGTATTGAAAAGTTGTCCACATTGTCATTGTGTGTAGCGTTGTTGTTTGTAGTGTTTGTGTTTTCCACATTTGGATTGTTTGTATAAACATCCATGTCTGGTAATGTAGTGTGCTCAGGATTATAAAATAAATCATTGTCATACTCATAAGAACTCATGTTTGCGGACTCTTGAGCTTCTTTAGCTTTTCTCCTAGATTTTTGAAGACGGGTTTCAACCATGAACTAGGTATTGACCAAGATGTTAAGACTAGATGAAAAAATGGAAAGAGTATGGAAGACCAAGAGTTGTATGGAGCGTAAATGAATCTGAAGTTTACTTGCAATGTCCAAAGTGTAAGACCAAGTATGTATGTAGTAGAGTAGGTGTGACTTCCAAAGAGAGGATAGTTTCTCTTGATGAGGTAAGCTGACCTTGACTCTAAGTAAAACCAAATGAGACCCAAAGGTAAGAAACCTTGATGAGGGACCACCTAGCAAAGTGTAGTTGTATGTAGTGTGTTGACAAAGTATGATGAGGACAAGCAAGTGACCTTTTGACTCAAATTTAGACAATTGTGAATGTAAAATGAGGTGTGAAGCAATGATGGACTGTATGAGACCCAAGAACAGATTGAATGCTAGATGAAACCTGAAGAAACAACCTAGGAAGCTCAAGTATTCCGGAATTGATTTCTCTTGTTTGTTGGACTCTGAAATTTGCAATTTTGAACACAAACGCGACTGTATCCTTCACAGACGCGGTTTCCTGACACAGACGCTACTCTGTTAAACACAGACGCGATTCTGAGATTTTCTTGTTTATGTTTGCTGGACTGTAAATTTTTTTGCAATTCTGGACACAAACGCCTCTGTATACTTCATAGACGCGATTTCCAGACACCAATGTGTCTTTGTTCGACACAGACGCTTCTAAAGACACAGACGCTATTCTGCCCTTCACAGACGCGCTTATATTACCCAGACGCGGTTAAAACAGACACAGACGTGTTTCTGTAAACTTTGTGCAATTTTTCCAATATGTAAAGTTGTTTTGTTGTGACCAAATCTGACTGTTTGACTGTTTTTCGTGACAAGAGGACACAATGTTGACGAGGACTCAATGTTTGCTAGTGTTTAGACTCCAAAATGACTCCAAGAAAAGTGTGTTGTTTGATGTAAAATGTTTTGCATACACTTGAAGACACAAAAGACACAATGTTTTGTTGTTTGGTCTTGAATGTTTTGAATGTTTAACATAAGTCAAGCACAATTCTTATGGTTGGCCAAGACAATAGTTGTTGATCCCACATGGGGTTTTACCCCCGAGGCTACACTATTCAGAGCGGATACTTAGATGCTTGACCTCACTGGCTCCACCCTCGGCACTCACTTCTCGGGTCAGCCAAGCATCAGTCCCCATGAAAACTCCCCATGGCGAACTTTGTATCTCTACTAAGAACCGTATGTGTGTGGGCCGCTACCAGAGGTCCGACCTCCTGCCCCAACAACTAAAAGGATTTGGGCCTCTAAAACAAAATGGTGCTAGTAAGGGCATCCGCTCGTGTGGCCATACATGCGACACTTTCAGCTCTGTAAATACAGAAGGCTCCCAGCCAGTAGGGGTTACGCCCTACAAATGATCAAATAAATTTGATCAAACGGGTTTATGGGGAGACATAGTGTCGGTATGAACTAATCAGCACACGTTATTCATAGTTTTCACCATGAATACATTTGATTATAGTGGTTCGGATGAGGTGGGTTTTCCTCGCTACCACTTGGGTCGTCCTCTTCTCACTAATAGTCCTAATGACCACACGGGAAGACAGACCCTCTAAAGATTAAACAAAAAGAGCCTATTGCTCAAGACACAAAAGACAATGATTCAATTTTAGTGCACCAATGGAAGTGTTTGCTAATCTATGAAAACAAGGCACACAACCAAATTTCAAAACCCTAGCCAAGGACCTGCAACAAAATTGTTAGTAGTTTGGGTTGTTTCAAATGATAACCCCTTCCTGCAAGCACACAAGTTAGGTAAATTTTAGAAAAACCCAAAAGACTTTGTGAAAAGGGGCCTTCAACAAAAACGTTTTTTTTTTTTTTTTGCTCCCCAAAGCAAGCTGCACAACTTGATTAGCTAGATCTGCAAGGATTAGTGCAAAAATAAACTAGATCTGAAACCCTAAGCGCGAAATCTGAAAACCCAGATCAAAGAAAAATTGGAAATTTTCAAAACAGTAAACACAGACGCTGCTATACCAGACACAGACGCGTCTGTATGACACAGATGCGGTTCTGTGATGCACAGACGCGCTCAGAGAACACAAACGCTTTTTCCAAACGCAGACGAGGGTAGAGACTTCTCAGACGCGGCTTCTGGAAACCTGCAAAATAAATTTTGACAAAAACACAGACGCGATTCCTGATCTCGCAAGCGCTTCTGAAACTCAAAGACGCGATCTGAATGCTCACAGACGCGGAAATACCTAAAATGCCGTTGGAAAATGTCTGATCTGCAACTTCAAAAATGCAAAATCTGCAACAAAAATGTTAAATGCAAAGGGACAAGAGTCCCACCGGGCGTGCCAAAATGTTTATGGTGAAAATGGATAACAATAATAACAATATTGAAAGACTAAATGGATTCAACCACAAAATCCTAGCCTAACAACAACAAAGATCCACCATAACATATGAAGATTACCTAAGACAATGTAAATAAAACAAAATCACAAAGATTATACCATCACATGTCCAATAGGGTTTTGATCTCCATTCTTCCTATCTCCATTGATCTTGCTTGATATATTTGCTCTCAGATTTTATGTGCACAAGAGCTCAACAAAGAACGGAATGTGGTTGCAAGTAGGATCGTAGTGTAGTCAATTGATCAAGTAGTTAGGCTGAGTGATTAGGATGCATAGAATGATTAGGGTTTGATAATGAAGAAAGCATCTTCTTATATAGAAGACGCAATATGAAATTGAGGGTTAAGATTGAGAGGTGTAAAAGAAGGTCGACTAGGATTAGAGGGTAGGTATAAGAAATACCAAAATAATGAAAGAGGTAGGTAGTGTAGGAATTAAGAGATGAATGACATGTGTCATGTGTAGAAAAGGCTAATGAATTAATTAAATAAATAAGAATTTATTTAATTAATAGAAGAAGTGGGATAATTAAATAAATAAAATATTTATTTAATTTAGGAAAAGGATAATTTAAATAAATAAATGTATTTATTTAAATGAGAAATAAGGCTAGAAGAGGATAAATGAATTAATTAAATAAATAGGGATTTATTTAATTAATAGAAGAATTAGGCTTAGATAATTAAATAAATAAAATATTTATTTAATTAGACATGACAATTTTGAGTGTCTACAATATGTATATATATATGTGTGTGTGTGTGTGTGTACACATATATATATAGGGGTGTGTGTGTGTACCTATTCATATGTGATATATTCATCTTTTATCACACATATACGGAATCAAATCACATTACAAAATCTAATCACAGTGTCTATAAAGCCATAACAACTTACATCGATAAACTCAAACCTCAAATGGAAAACCCCAAATACAGTTAAATTTCTCTACAAGCTACAATTCGAATTTCGTATCCCATTTTTTACCATACATATACAAAATCAAATCACATTGTCCATAGACCCAAAATACCTTTTCTTCATAAGCTCAAACCTCAAATGGAAAACCCCAAACACGTATTGAAACAAAAAAACACAACCACACACACACACACGCACACACAAACCCAAAAGACCTTACCTCGATATGTTGATAAATATAATGCCAAATACCAAATACAGAATAAGCCAGATCTCTAAATACCCTCTTCTTCTCCTAACAACCATCTATGAAGATGCAAAACCCTCTAATAGTACCCACGACAAACACACAACCAAATTCACAATTTTATTTTTTTTCAAAATAAACAACACAGTGTCAATTAACAATGTTCATGAGACTAAAACCCCTCACCTCCATTACCTTTAAACCTAAATAGAGAATTCAATAAACCCTCACAACCCTGCAAACACCAACCTAGACAATTTCTACATTGCCTCACATGTCACCCTTCTACACATTTGAACAATAACAAATGTTCATCATGCCCATACCCATGTTTGTTAAACGCACACCCTAAAAAATGATCTTACAACAACCATCAATGCTTAAGGAAAGCGAATTAACTTCCCTGACAGACGTACCACTGCCAACTCCACCCACCTCGTTCTTAACATTCCCTTCGCCAAAACACATAGCTAAGCTTTTTTCAAACTCCACACCGCATACGTTTCCACCTCCACATTTCCCACGAAACCCCCTAAAAAATAATGCATTAAAAAAAAGCATTTCTTAACCTTTTTTCGGCACCAACGACTCCTCTTTCCAACCGTCGGGATGACAATTTCTCGACGGGCTAACGATTTTCCGAGCAAAATCCCACACAATATTAAAAAAATGATAAACTAAAAATTTTCTAATTTTGCGTCGCATCCGTGTCCTCCTCCTACAAATTATAGACCCAACAAACTATATAAAGATCTTTCGTTCATCAATACTTTGCTTATTGGTGTCATTTATCTATGTATATAAGTACACACACACACACACAAATCTCTCTCTCTCTCTCTCTCTCTCTCTCTCTCTCTCTCTCTCTCTCTCTATATATATATATATATATATATGCATGTTTGTGTACGTCTATGTGCGTGTGTGCATATATGTACATATATAATGTATTGTTCATTGAAATGCACATGTGCTCGATTGTGCATCTTGGCAAGGGAGGCTTGCATATATAATTTGCCTTTTCAGCAATTGACAGAGGATAGACGAGAACCATTGGATGGGAATTCGAGTTATAACGATTAGAGTCGAATGTAAAAAACTTGAACTGATAGTTTAACTTCCTTTGCACATGTACCATTACCAACTCTGTCCATCTCATTGCTATCTTTCTCTCATCAACACTTTGATTATATACCAACTCTCTGCATCTCATTGCCATCTTTCGGTCACGGATACTTTGATATATTTGTGTGTGTGTGTGTGTGTCCCGGTTTTGGCTCACTGGATCCTGTGGAGTTGGATTCTACATGAAGAATTGATCATCTTTCTTGCATCCAGACCGCATCGCATTTGGATCATTTTCTAGCAAGATGTCCCTTTGGATTTTCCGAAGGAATCTCTTGGCGGAAGTCGACCTTGTTTATTTTGCACGTTAGGTCTTGTTCTTCGGCTTTTGATCCCTTTTGGTCTGATTGGATCCTTTGGATATATATATATATATATATATATATATATATATATATATATATATATATATATAAAATTGTAATTGCGCATTAGATTGTAATAAAATCAAAGAATCAAGTAGCTAGACCGTACGTAGAAGATAGATCTCAGATTCAAGGTCTCAGTTGTGATCTATTATGTATGTTCTACTAGGCCTATGAGCCGGTATGTTGTAACCCAGTTGTTACTGGTTGGATGTTGTAGACACCTAAAATTGTCATGTCTAATTAAATAAATAAAATATATTTATTTAATTACTTTAGCCTAATTCTTCTATTAATTAAATAAATATTTATTTATTTAATTAATTCATTTATCCTCTTCTAACCTTATTTCTCATTTAAATAAATACCATTATTTATTTAAATTATCATTTTCCTAAATTAAATAAATATCTTATTTATTTAATTGATCCCACTTCTTCTATTAATTAAATAAATCTTTATTTGTTTAATTAATTCATTAACCTTTTCTACTCATGACACATGTCATTCATCTCTTAATTCCTACACTACCTACCTTCTCATTATTTTCTTATTTTCTTTACCTACCCTCTAATCATAGTTGACCATTTATCTTTTACACCTTTCAATCTTATCCCTTCATTTCTTATAGTGTCTTCTA
Organism: Cryptomeria japonica; assembly: GCF_030272615.1. Classification (NCBI taxonomy): domain Eukaryota; kingdom Viridiplantae; phylum Streptophyta; class Pinopsida; order Cupressales; family Cupressaceae; genus Cryptomeria; species Cryptomeria japonica. The sequence continues at coordinate 10,396,844 of NC_081410.1, forward strand.
TATAAGGAGATGTTTCCTTCATTATCAACCCTAACTAACTCACTATGCATTCAGCCCCGACTACGCTTTCGAACTTGCATATGCAATCAAGCCTACTTGCAACCACATTTCCGTTCTTTGTTGAGCTCTTGTACACATATAAAATCTGAGAGCAATATCAAGCAAGATCAATGGAGATAGGAAGAATGAAGATCCAAACCCTATTGGACATGTGATGGTATAATCTTTGTGATTTCATTTGATTTGCATTGTCTTAGGTAATCTTCATGTGTTATGGTGGATCTTTGTTATTGTTAGGCTAGGGTTTTGTGGTTGAATCCATTTAGTCTTTCAATGTTATTGTTGTATCCATTTTCACCATAAACATTTTGGTACGCCCGATGGGACATGGATTTTTGCTAAATCTGTGTTTTTTGCAGGTTTTTTTAACCCTATATTGTTGTTTTGTAAAACAATTTGGAGAATAACCATGTGCAGCTAGGGTTTTGGACACAAGATCTTGGAGAGATTTGATCATATCTCACAAACGGCTTGGAAATTTTGCACCAAATTTTTTTTTACAGGTTGAAGACAATATCAAGAGCTCTCAAAGAAAAATTCAGATCTATTGGAGCATATTTTAATTTTTTATGAATTTTCATAAAAAATTAATTTTGAGAGCAAATGAGCGAATTTTTTGAATTTTCTTACATTTTTTGAAATATCTCATAATTATACATAGGATCTGTTCTTTGTGATTTTAATTTTGATGCAAAATATTTCCCTAAAAATGGGATCTTTAAAAATTAGGGTTTTTCCTTATTTTGATCAGATCTCACAAATGGATTCGAATTTTGGCATCAAATTTTTTTTGCAGGTCAGGAAAATTACCAGAAATGTTCAGTAAAAATTTCAGATTTTTTGGATCAAAGTATCATTTTGTATGAATTTTTTATGATGTTTCATAAAAAATTAATTTTGAGAGCAAATTAGCAATTTTTTCGGATTTTCTTACATTTTTGGAAATCTCTCAGAATTATACATAGGATCTGTTCTTTGTGGTTTTAAATTTGATGCAAAATAATTCCTCAAAAATTGGATCTTTGAAAATTAGGGTTTTGCATTATTTTGCTCATATCTCACAAACTGCTGGAATTTGTTGCAGGAATTTTCTTATGCAGGTTTGGAAGATCATCAAGAGTGTCCAGTAAAAATTTTAGATTTTTTGGATCCATTTTGCATTTTATATTAATTTTTTGTGATTTTTTATAAAAAATTAATTTTTGGAGCAAATTAGCAAATTGTTTGGATTTTCTTACATTTTTGGAAATCTCTTGAAATTTCACAGGTGGTCTTTTTTTATGATGAATCAGATCTTTGAATTGGTCAACAAAACGCATTGTTGAAGGCCCCTATTTCACAAAGTCTTTTAGATCTAAAATTTACCTAACTTGTGTGCTTGCAGGAAGGGGTGATCATTTGAAACAATCCAAACTACTAATAAATCTTTGTTGCAGGACCTTGACAAGGATTTTATTTTGATCTTTATTGTGTCTTGTTTTCATATATTATCAAACACTTCAATTGGTGCAATAAAATTGAACCAGTGTCTCTTTTGTCTTGGGCAATAGGCTCTTTTTGTTTCATCTTTAGAGGGTCTATCTCCCCGTGTGGTCATTAGGACTACTAGTGAGAAGAGAATGACTCAAGTGGTAGTGAGGAAAATCCATCCTCTTCTGAACCACTATAAACAACTGTATTCATGGTGAAAACTATGGATAACGTGTGCTGATTAGTTCATACCGACACTATGTCTCCCCATAAACTCGTTTGATCAAATTTATTTGATCAGTTGTAGGGCATAACCCCTACCGGCTGGGAGCCCTCTATATTTACAGAGCTGAAATTGTCACATCTATGGCCACACAAGCGGATGCCCTTACTAGCACCTTTTTTTTTTACAAGCCAAAATCCTTCTAGTTGTTGGGGCAGGAGGTCGGACCTCTGGTAGCGGCCCACACACATACGGTTCTTAGTAGAGATACAAAGTTCACCACGGGGAGTTTTCGTGGGGATTGATGCTTGGCTTCCCTAAGAAGTGAGTGCCGAGGGTGGAGCCAGTGGGGTCAAGCATCTAAGTATCCGCTCTGAATAGCGTAGCCTCGAGGGAAACTCCATGTGGGATCAACAACTATTGTCTTGGCCAACCATAAGAATTGTGCTTGTCTTATTTTGAACAATCAAACATTCAAGACCAAACAACAAAACATTGTGTCTTTTGTGTCTTCAAGTGTATGCAAAACATTTTTTTACATCAAACAACACACCTTTCTTTGAGTCATTTTGAGTATAAACACTTACAAACATTGAGTCTTCATCAACATTGTGTCCTCTTGTCACGGAAATACAGTCAAAATTTCAAATTGGGTCACAACAAAACAACTTCACAAATTGGAAAATTTTACAGTTCAGCAAACAAGAACAGTCAGTTTCAAACTTATTAAGCTTCCTAGGTTATCTCTCTAGGTTTTTCATCTAGCATTCAACCTGTCTTTGGGTCTCACAAAGTCCATCATTGCTGCACACCTTACATTACATTCACATTTGTTTAAACTTGAGTCAAAGGTCACTTGCTTGTCCTCATCATACTTTGTCAACACACTAGATACAACAACATTTTGCTAAGTGGTCCCTCATCAAGGTCTATCACCTTTGGGTCTCATTTGGTCTTACTTAGAGTCAAGGTCAACTTACCTCATCAAGAGAAACTATCATCTCTTTGGAAGTCACACCTACTCTACTACATACATACTTGGTCTTACACTTTGGACATTGCAAGTAACCTCAAATTCATTTACATTTCATCGAACTCTTGGTCTTCCATACTCTGTCCATTTTCATCTAGTCTCACACATCTTGGTCAATACCTAGTTCATGGTTGAAACCCGTTCCCAAAAATCTAGGAGAGAAACTAAAGAGGCTCAAGAGTCCACAAACATGAGTGTCTATGAGTATGACAATGATGTCTTTTTCAATACTGATCATAACACATTACCTGACATGGATGCCTATAGAAACATTCAAAATGTTGAGAACATGGACACTATAAACAACAATGGTACACACAATGACAATATGGACAATATTTCAGTATATTCGGAAGAAGTGGAAGACACCATTATGAATCCCCATTTCAATCAATTGGTTGAGGAAATAATGAGGAGAGATAGACAATACTTTCTACAAGTGATGGCACAAAGTGGAGCCAAGATCCCTCATGATTTTGACATGTCTCAAATAATGGAACATAGACCTTTGCAACAAACTCACTCCAACATGGATCAAAGGAGGCTTAATATTGGAGGCAATAGAGGACCACATCTTGTACATGAATCACCATCATCTTTGTTTCAAAAACCAGAGGTCCCACACACACATGGTCAAGCATATGATACTCACCTTCGGAGACCATTGTGGAAGTCTTATGCAGAAAAATATGCTCAATCACATACCAATGCTAAGGATCAACCACCAAAGCAATTGGATATTCAAAGGCATGAGCAAAATTTGGACACAAGGAAACCCCGCGTCAAATTTGGGGGCAACACACTAGAACAAACTCATGACATTCCTATAGAGTATGGTATACATAGACAAGTAGATATTCCATTCCTCACCATGACTCTATACCAAGTGGTCCATATACGCAACATCATTATAGACCTCCTCCATATGAACATGTGTATGATCAATATCATCCATATATGCAACATTCTCCTCCTCCACCTGGTGGTTCAAGCATGGGGTATGGTCCAAAAAGTCGGTCTCCACCTAAGAGCAATTTGGAACAACAAATCAAGGATTTACAAAAGAAAATGGAGGACATAAATACACCGAAGCGAGCTTACACAATGAGAGACATATGCCCTTATCCATTTGACAAGAGCATTCCAATGCCTCCATTTCCTACACATTTCGTGACACCTAAGTTTGATAAGTATAGAGGAAAAGGGGATCCTAAGGCACAAATAAGACAATTTTTCACAGCTTGCATTGAGGTAGCAGCAGAAGAGACATATTTGATGAGATTATTCCCACAAAGCTTAGGAGATCAAGCTATGGAATGGTTCTCTCAACTTCCACCTGGTATTAAGTCATGGGGTGACTTGGCAGAGGCATTTATTCAACATTTTTCATACAACATAGAGATAGACATATCAGTTACTACTTTGTGCAACACCAAGCAAAGGGATGGAGAGTCTTTTTCATCACTTTTACAAAGATGGAGGAATCTAGCTAGCAGATTCTCTTATGAAATTCCACAAAAACAAATGGTAGAGATGTTCACCCAAAATGTTAACAAAGACATTGGTTATGACCTGAGAAAAGCTTGTTGTTCCACTTTCAAGGACATCATTGAAAAAGGCTTAACAACAAAGAAGGTCCTAATTGAACAAGGAGTCATTAAGATATTCAAGGAAAACAAAGATGACTATAAAGGAAAAGATAAGCCAAGATTTTGGAATAAAAACAAGAACACGGTCAATCATGGTGTGGTGGATGCCAATACAGTACGACCCAAAATCATTTTTTCAGGATCAAGCTTTACAAACAATCAAGTCAATACTCAAACAACTTCAAAGTCACGAAGGAAGTACACTCCATTGGGAGAACCACTTGAGTCAGTTTTCAAGAAGCTAGTGGCAAACAAGATAATCACAATTCCAGATTTTCCTCCATATGAACCAAAGGTCAAACCAAATTGGTGGAATGATGATGAGTATTGCGAATTTCATAAGAGCGAAGGACATAAAACAAGAAATTGTCATCGACTGAAAAACATCATACAAGATCTCATTGATAGAGGTGACATTGAAATTAAAGGACACTCATCCAATCAAGAACATGAGATGTTTAAGGAACCATTCCCAAAGCATGACAAAGGAAAATCTAAAGCCATAGATGACCAAACCAACTATACCAGAGCATCCTATAACTATGATTCAACTATCAATCACATTTCGATGGACAATTATGTCTCTACCATTATCATCAAGAACAAAACGCTTGGAAATTCTACCCAAAGACCCAAGATTGTCCTAAAAGGCATTGGATCTTCTTCCGAACCTACCTCTGAATGTAATGTTACAACTCGTCAAGATAAATTCACTTTGCAAGGTGCTCCAGCTAAAAATACTGCTTCTTCATCGGCCAAGCCTGAGTATGACCTTGTAGAACAATTAGGGAAAACACCCGGGCTTATCTCCATCCTTGAACTTTTATGCATATCCCCTGCACATAAAGCCATTCTTGACAAAACTTTGGGAGACACTACTGTCCTCACTGATCTGAATGTGGACCAGTTTCAAGCAATAGTGGGATACCTTTCTGTTCCACACTCCCTTACATTTACAGAAGTTGACAATGCCTCCATGAGCCAACCACATAACACACCTTTACACATTGAAGTCTTCCTACACAAACATCGAATAAAATGAGTCTTGATAGATGGAGGAGCAGGTCTAAACATTTGTACATTGAGCACTATTAAACAATTGGGATATTTTGATAAAGCTGTGAATTCTACAAACAAAATTACCATCAAGGCATATGATGATGAAGAACGTTCATCCAAGGGCACAATCACCTTACCTCTCAAAGTTGGGCCAGTTACAAAGGATGTGGTTTGTCAATTCCTTGATTTAGATCTCACATACAACATACTTTTGGGATGTCCATGGATTCATGAGATGAGTGTAGTCCCTTCTACATATCATCAATGTATCAAGTTTCCACACAATGGAGTTGAAGTGACCATCAAAGCTTACCCAAATCCATTCATATATTGCAACAATCTGCAACCTAGATCAGAAATAATAATACCAATCAATCGAGAAGTTGTTCGATCTTCAACATATGTGGATCCAGAATCATTGAAAGCTTCTACATCAAACAAACAAAGCTCAAAGAAAAATTCAAGGTTAAAGACTTGGGATGTGGTGAGTATATCTTTCATGTTCATCAACTCCCACTATCTCCTAAGGTATTCAGTCAACATGAACAATCTATAAATAATTTGCAAGGAATTGGGTGTGAACCACCTAGTGTTGTGGCTACTAAGTCCGAATGCGAATCTCCTCTAGTGGTGTAAGAAACTCTTGATATCAATAGTCCTAAGAGTGGTTCCAGCAAAGAATCTATTGAGCATATCGCCAGCCCTCTTGAGAACTCACATAGCTTTACCATTTCATCCACTCATTCCATTTCCACTCCACTCCTAGACTTGGATCAACAAGAATTACAAAATACCTTACTCATCAGGGATCAAAAATCAAGCTTTGAAAAGAAAAATCTAAAAGTCAATAATAAAGAAAAGCCCTTCAGTCCAAATCATAATCAAAAGCTACTGGACTCTGCAAAAATCAAAGTCAAGGATAAAAATCCTATGAAGCAAAAAGAGAAAGAGTTGATCTCCCCTAATATCAAAATAACTGGGGGCAAAAGTTATAAAATTTCAAGTCAAAAAGCATACTTGTTGATCCTAAGTCTTCATCATGCTATCCTACTTTCACTTCTTTTCACAATCATAAACTTTCATCACTCATCCACTTGTTCCACACATCCTTTCCCTTCTGGTGATACATCATGGACCTTTAATGGAGCTTCCTTGAAGGACTTTGTTATCAGGGATGCCCAAACTTCCTCAGGTGACACGCATACGGGCTTATGTAGTCCACACATTAGTAATTCTATCTCAGTTCCTTTATCAAGGAAGACAGTCGCTCGAGCTACATATCATTCAGTCAAGGAACGTTGCAGTTACAATCATAAGGTAAAACCTCATACATTTGAGGTAGGTGACTTAGTTCTCAAGGAAAATCCTAAAAATCAGCAAGACAGACAAAAGAAGGACAAGTTTGAACCAAATTGGCTTGGTCCTTACATCATCATGACAGCCTATGGATCCGATGCATATCAGCTTTCAACTCCAGGTGGCGAAACTTTGGAGGATCCTATCAACAACATGCACCTTCATAGGTTTTACACATAGCTCTTCAGAATATCCTAATTCGAAAATACAAAAAAATCAAAAAATTCAAAAATACCAAAATTTAAAAAAAAAAATTAAAATACAAAAAAAACCGTTACTTGGTAAAAACCTGGCAAATAGGCGCCTTGTGACACCAAAAAAAAAACATTTCGTCCGATGGTGAAAACCACTTTGGTGGCGCCCTGGGCAAGTACCACGGTGAAAACTGGGTCACCAGCACCATGTGTAGAGACATTGCTCCTCCATCCTTCAGGACTCCATTTCATCCTTTCACTTTGCACACACTCACAACCTATTCATCCATAATAAACTTACCTATTTCCATGATAGCTTGTCATTGATCTACCTAAAGATTGGTTCACCATTCATAATAAACATTCCTTTTCATCCCTTTCCATTCATAATAAATCAGCTCCTATCTGTGGCTAAGGCAAATCCTACATCTAGTAATGGGTGTGGAATTGAGAACATCACATGTTTTGAGGAGTATAGTTTCTTCCAGTTTTCTTCAGTCTATCCGCGCACAATCCACAATAAAGAAACATTTGCATCGCCAATCTGCAATAAATTTCCATCTTTTCCGCAATAAAGTATCATTTTCATGGATTCAGTCAGTTTCAGATGAGACACAATAGCAACAATGGTCTTCAACAAATCAAATCTTTCAACAGACTCAGACAACATTATGGTTCAGTGCTATCTATCCTTTTGTGAAAGTTAACATTGTGACCACAATCATATAGGCTTATAGAAGTGACAAGAGACACTAAAATTGAGGACTACAGTGGATGTTGGTGTCGAGTCTTGGTTTTATTTTGATTTTATCTTTTGGTGACATGTCTTTTAGCTTTTCCAGGATGTCTCTGACTAGAGATTCTATCTCCAGGATGTCTTTGACTAGAAAGGCGAGGATGGGGTATCGTCACCTATTTTTCTTTGCTATCTGCGGATTGTCTCTTAGTAATGTTATGACTTGTCCAAGGATATGAGGACACTGTGAGTCTAGTGTGAACTGGGGCATTCCTTGTTTGCGATTGTCTTATCTCCATGCAAACAGGTACAATGACTTTCTAGGTCGAACATGTGCCTCAATTGTCATAACGTACTTGTCATAATAAAGCTCAATGATGATAACGCACAAGAAGCTCTTTCACTTTCATATCTTCTATCTTTCATCCCCCTTTCCTGATTGACTTCCATCATCCTTCTTGAGTCTATGTAGCCTGCTATCACATGACTGAGTATAATGACACGCCAAAAACATTTGCATTTAATGTAGCTGCACCTGCATTACCACATATTAAGTATTACATACATACATATAAATATCACAATTGCATCACATCCCGCACACAACACATGTTAGCACATCTTACATTCTCATCATGTAAATAGTCATTTGCATTCTCATATTCATCTGCATTCCATACATTCACATTTTGCATCATACATAACATATAAAACATAAAAGATCAAAAATATTGCATTTCATCATGTACATATTTGCATCCATAACATAAGTATCACATAGAAACATACATCATAAAACATCTCATCACATAGGTACACATACATATAGCTGCCGCAAAGGTGAATCATCTCATATATATATCATCAAAAGTGTCATGATACAATGATGTCAAAATCATATGGCTACAACCACTAGAAGGTGTCTACATCATAATACAAAATGGTACAAAACTGATACATAGGGAGCCCTCTATGGCTATGATGAACTCCCTCCCTCGGAGCCGCCTGGCCTTGACGGAGTCTGAGCCCTAGAAGGACCCGCCCCAAGATCATCTCTCCTGCCCCCCCTATTTGGTGGTGGTGGCGGACCCATAACCCCACCACTGGATGCTTGTCTCCTCTAACTCCCTCAATAGTCGTCGTTGTTCGCGACGGTCTGTGGAAGCTCCTAGCCTGTTGCTCTAGTGGAATTGCCCCGTAGTATAGGTCTCGCCAATAACCTATCTCCTCCCCTGCCCGTAGAACATAGGCATATCTAGCCCTTGTGTCCTCTGTCGTCTGCCTCTCAACCCTCAGTGTTGTCTCAGCCTCAGTGTAGCGTTGGATAGCCTGATCCCGCTCCCGCTTAGTATCCCTCAGCTGTCTCCTGAGCCTACCTGTCTCCCTCTCCAGATCCTGGATCTCATCTGCCTATCCCTGGCATATCTCCCTCAACTCAAATAGCTCATCCTCTTCCTCCTTAGCCTCCTGTGCCTGTGGCTCTGCCCGTGGCTCCCCCTGTACTAGTGGTTGTGCCTGTGCCTGTACCTGTACCTGCCTCTATCCCTGTCCCTGCACCTGTCTAGGACCCTGTGCTGCTGGCACCTGTAATGGCAATCCACCGTGACCCCTCACCACCCGAGCCTGTCTCTCCTCCCCACCCTCTCTCCGTGGAGCCACTCTCCTCTCTCCAACTACACCCCACCTCCTCCGTCGGCCTCTACCTCCACCATCTCCATCATCATCCTCATCCCCTCCACCATCTCCATCTACTAGCTCTCCTGGATTTGTCAGCTGTGGAAATGGATGATCTGCCCAATATGCAGTATACTCTACATCCATCCCTGCATCCTTAATCTCAGGCCACATATCCCATGGCATGGGCACCACCTCTACCAGCTGCATCATGACATGATCATATGACAACGGTGGCCCAAAGTGTGCCTGGTCTTGCACTGTTCGCGCGTACATACCGGAACCCCGTGGCATCCGTTGGATCCTGCCAAACTGCCTGCATACCTTGTCCACTAACTACCTCTCCAGTACATAGGGCATCTGCCCAATCAGATATCTGTTCCTGAAGGTATAGGGTAGCTCCACTGCATCATCCTCCCACTACTCGCACTCGCGGTACAACTTCCATATCATAGTGTCAATCTCATCGATCATTCGACGCCAGTGCTCCAACCTGCCAATCTGTGGCTGTGAGGTAATCATATCATATAAATGAACAAAACTGCATCCATGACCCCGACCTCTGAAATGTATCAGCCGTGTGACTAGTAGATGCTCATATGCCCAAACCTGCAACAATGTAACTCCGCAGCCCAATCCTACGGATCCATGATAAACAAACTGATGAAGCTCATAGTACAAGTGTGCCAGCATGCACGGTCCCCAGGCATATCCGGTATGTTGTGTAACTAATATCTCCAAGGTGCTCCCCCAGCCCACAACCAACCCCCATGTCGCCCTATCTAGACACAGGAACCCACTGATCACTCCTCTTAGCACTGCTAGTAGTGCTAGTCCCATCGCTGTCATCGTGTCCCATGCCACGTGTCCAGCCCTCATCTCCAGTCCTAGATCCCAGAACACTCGTCTCAATGACTCCCTATCTCCGTCTCGATTGTAGGGTATCAGCTCCCCATCGATCGGTATCTACAGTATCCTATACACATCATCTAAGGTGACTGTAATCTCACCCATAGGCAAATGAAATGTACATGTCTCAGAATGCCACCTCTCAGCCAGTGCAGTCAGCAACCCCATGTTCACCTGAAACTCAGGCACATACGGAATATATCTCAGACCCATAACCTCAATAGCAGCCCTGTCCTCGAATGTCAGCTTTGGTCATAACCTCTGAGTCGATGGGAATCTCTCCTGTGACTCCAGCATAGGCAAGTACTTCTGCAGTCAAGCAAATTAATCATGTTAGTCAAAGTGACACTCACTATTCATCACAAAGTGTTGCTATCTATCTTAGTGACACTCACTATTCATCACAAAGTGTTGCTATCTATCCTAGTGACACTCATTGTTCATCACAAAGTGTTGCTATTTATCCTAGTGGTACTCCATGTTCATCACAAAGTACTACGTGTTTTTTGCACTCTCTGTTCATCACAAAGTGCTGCTCATATTTGCACTCCCTGTTCATCACAAAGTGCTGCTCATATTTGCACTCCCTGTTCATCACAAAGTGCTGCTAATATTAGTACTCTCTGTTCATCACAAAATATTATGTCTTGGTACTCCTTATTCATCACAAAGTGCCTCGATCTATCCTAGTCTTCCCTAGAGGACCTGCTTGAGTGTATCCTCTTAGTAGCTTATCCAATCGACAGCGTATGTTCATCACAGAACTGTCGATTTGACCTTGAAGACATAAACGCGATTTCATTACATAAACGTGCTTACAGACTGCACAAATGCGCCTGCTCTACACAGACGCGTCTGAAATACACAAACGTACCTTTGTTCTACACAGACGCGCCTGTCCTGCACAGACGTGCCCACATTTCACAAACGTGCCTGCATAATGCAGACACGCTCGCATCTGGCATAGATGCTTTTCCCAGCATAGATGCGTCTGGCATCAACGCAGATGCACCTAGCTAACCTAGATGCGCCTGGCACCAATGCAAACACGCCTACATGTTTTTGACATTTTTTTGACATTATCCTAAAGTGCATTTATGACACTACCTAAGATGCATTAATGACAACAATTAATGTGACAAAGTACAAGGAGGTTTTTGTGGTACTTACCGACTCTCTTGCATCTGCTGGCCTCTGAAATCGGTGAACACGATCGAATCTATGCACCAATGCCATCATTGTTGACCGTTGCTACTCTATTCTCTCTCTGCACTCTAATCTCTTGGATGTGTGGATGACAATAAGGATGTATTCCCCTCGTGGTCTATCTTATAGACTGCCCTAGCCCTAGCCCTCATCTCTCGAGTCGGTCTTCATTATCCCATGACTCAGTCACTCTATCCTATCCAGTCAGTCCTTTCTAGCCTTTCTTTCTTATTGAGAGATTGTCTGCGATCTTTTCAGACATTTTCATTCAATCTCTCGAGGGGGCATATCATTCCCATCTTGGGGCAACTTTGTATCAATTCATCTTATCTTCTTTGAAACAATGCAACAAGCTGCATTGTCTCAAAGAGGGGCAAAATGTAGACACCTAAAATTTTCATGTCTAATTAAATTAATATTTTATTTATTTAATTACTTTAGCCTAATTCTTCTATTAATTAAATAAATCTTTATTTATTTAATTAATTCATTTATCCTCTTCTAGCTTTATTTCTCATTTAAATAAATACCTTTATTTATTTAAATTATCCTTTTCTTAAATAAAATAAATATCTTATTTATTTAATTGATCCCACTTCTTCTATTAATTAAATAAATATTTATTTATTTAATTAATTAATTAACCTTTTCTACCCATTACACATCATTGATCTCTTAATTCCTACACTACCCACCCTCTCATTGTTTTCTTATTTTCTTTACCTACCCTCTAATCATAGCCAACCATTTATCTTTTACACCTCTCAATCTTATCCCTCCATTTCTTATAGTGTCTTCTATATAAGGAGGTGCTTCTTTTATTATCAACCCTAACTAACTCACTATGCATTTATCCCCGACTACGCTTTCGAACTTGCATATGCAATCAAGCCTACTTGCAACCACATTTACCTTCTTTGTTGACCTCTTGTGCACATAAAATCTGAGAGCAAATATATCAAGCAAGATCAATGGAGATAGGAAGAATGAAGATCCAAACCCTATTGGACATGTGATAGTATAATCTTTGTGATTTCATTTGATTTGCATTGTCTTAGGTAATCTTCATATGTTATGGTGGATCTTTGTTGTTGTTAGGCTAGGGTTTTGTGGTTGAATTCATTTAGTCTTTCAATATTATTTATCCACTTTCACCATAAACAGATGTAATCAATTTTCATGAAATAAAACAACCTTTTATGCATTGCCTCCATCATATCTTTGTGTTTCTGTTGTGTTTACTCTTGTTGACCGGTTCAGATTGATCTCTTTGAGGTCCCTCCTCACCGGTGACTGCTACAAGTGGTATCAGAGCAAAGTTTTGTTCTGGAGGTTGTGTGTCTTGAAATTTTGTTGTAGGGTGGAGGATCGCGGATTCAACCTATAGCTGCAGAGGACTAGCGTGAACGATGGCGCAAAGAGGAGCTAGGAATGGTGGAGTGTGTAGTAATGTAGACCTTATTGTGATGGAGATGTTGTGAGGTATAGTAACCCGACTGGAAGCCGTGGAGACAGCCCAGAGAAGAGGCCAACATATTGAAGATATAAATAAAGATGAAGTAGAAGAAGCCCCGACAGAACAAGCAAACCTATCGACGGTTGATCCGGATGAGGAAAGGTTTTTGAGGGTTTTGAGTAGGGAAAATAGTAAACCCCATTTTACCCCACCGAAATGTGATGGGAATTTAGATTCAGATGAATTGACGGATTGGATCTCGGAGATGGAGAAATATTTTGATTTTGAAAACACTGCAGAAGAGAGGAAGGTGAAATATGTTTATAGCCGGTTGAAAGGTCATGCATCTCTTCGGTGGGAGAATTTGCAAGTTGATAAACAGAGAAGAGGTAAATAGAAGATTAAGACATTGGATCGGATGATTGCTAAGTTGAAATCAAAGTCTGTGGCGACGAATTATTAAGTGGATCTGTTTTGGAAGTTGTAGAATTTGAGATAGAAGGAATCTAGTGTGAAGGAGTACACCGAAGCATTTTACAAGTTGAATATCATATCCAGACATGTTGATGATGAAGTTGAACAAGTTGCAAGATATTTGAATGGATTGTGGATGTCTATACAAGATGAACTGAGTTTGATCAAATTGGAGAGTGTTGAAGAGGCTTACCAGTATGCCCTAATGGCAGAAGACAAGTTAAACAAAAAGACATGAGAAAAGGCAGAGAGACAGAGGTGGAAGGTTTACCGGAGGAAGATTTCAAGGAGGAAGAGGATTAACCAAAGGAAGAGGAACCAGTACAGATCAAAGCAAAGACAAGAAAGTGAACAAAGAAGGTAATTCATACCGGAAAGATGATAAAAATTTCTATCGGAGGAGAGAACCAGATGATTACCGGAATGAGAGTTTTGGAAGACAAGACAAGAGGACATTTAGACTAACCATCTTTAAGTGTGGAGGAGAAGGACATCATGCATTCGAGTGTAAGAAGACCGAAACTATTAGAAGAATAGTAGTGGTGAAAGAAAACCCCACCAAATCAAACAATAAACCAGAAGATGGAGAACTGTTGGTGATGAGGAGAGATTTGTGTCATACCAGAGGAGATGAAGAGCCCTTGTAGAGGAAGAATCTATTCAAAACCAGATGCAAGGTATCCGATAAGTGTTGTAAAGTTGTTATTGATAGTGGTAGTTCAAATAATCTTTTTTTAGAAGAAATGGTGAATAAGTTCAAATTGGAGAGATTGAAACACCCTAAGCCTTATCAGATAGCATGGATTCGAGATGAACATAAGTTGTTAGTAAGTGAACAATGTTTGGTGAAATTGAAAATTGAGAATTATCATGGTGAAGTCTTGTGTGATATTATGCTTATGGATATTTGTCACCTTTTGTTGGGTAGACCTTGGCAGTTTGATAGACATGCAGTACATGATGGGAGGAAGAATACATACACTATTTATGGCCAAAGGGATGAAGAAAACCTTGTTACCCTTGGAGGAACCTTTGAAGAATGAAGTTTGTACAAATGCTAGAATCTGTTTGGCAGATGGAAGGAAAATCCTGGATTGACTGAGACATGAGAATGTGTGTTTTGCCTTAATTCCTAAGAAGACTGAGGAACCAGAACCGGAAGGAGAACACCCGGAAGAGATAAAAGATTTGCTGACAGAATATGAGGACATCATTTCAGATAATGTACCTAATGGATTTCCACCAGTGAGAAGTGTTAGTCATTGCATGGACTTGGTTCTCGGAGCTAGTTTGCCTAACAAAGTTGCACACCAGTTGACATGACAAAGAATGAAGAACTGAATAGACAAGTGCAGGAGTTGTTGAAGAAAGGTTTGATCAGGGAGAGTCTGAGCCCTTGTGTAGTACCAACAGTATTAGCACCTAAGAAGAATGGGGAATGGAGAATGTGTACGGATTCCTGAGCAATAAACAAGATCATAGTGAAATATCGGTTTCCTGTGCCTAAGATGGATGACATAATGGACCGTTTGAGTGGAGCAAAATACTTTACAAAGATAGATTTGAAGAGTGGATATCATTATATCAGGGTCAGAGAAGGTGATGAGTGGAAGACAATATTTAAGACAAATGAATGACTGTATGAATGGTTGGTGATGCATTTTGGATTAACTAATGCATCGAGTACTTTCATGAGGCTGATGAATGAGGTATTGAAGAAATTCTCGGGTAAGTTTATTATTGTATATTTGGATAACATCCTGATTTTCAGTATGACAAAAGAGGAGCATTTGTTGCAGTTAAGACAAGTTTTGCAGAGGTTGAGAGAAGAGAAGTTATTGATCAATATCAAGAAGTGTACTTTCATGAAGGATGAATTAGTCTATTTGGGATTTGTGATATTTGAGGATGGTTTGAAGATGGACCTTGATAAAGTGAAAGCAATTATTGAATGGTCTACACTGGAAAGCATTGGAGAGGTAAGATCATTTCATGGATTGGCTAGTTTTTACTGGAAGTTTATCAGAAATTTCAGTTTAGTTTGTAACCCTATCACTGAGAGCATGAGAGGAGATCGGAAGGAATTCAAATGGACCATCGAAGCAAACAAAATTTTTGAAATATTGAAATAAAAAGTGACTGAGCAGCCTGTGTTAGTTTTACCGAATTTCAATAAAGTATTTCAAGTGGATTGTGATGCAAGTGGAACAACAATAGGAGCAGTCGGTGAGTCAAGAAGGAAGAGTAGTAGCTTTTTTCAGTGAGAAATTGAATGATGCCAAGAGGAGATATTTAATGTATGATCAGGAGTTTTATGCCTTATTTCAAGCCTTGAAGAAGTGGACACATTACTTGTTGCTTAAGAAGTTTGTGTTGTATATAGATCATCAAGCTTTGCAGTATTTGAACAGTTAGAGTAAGTTGAATCAAATACATATGAGATGGGTAGAATTATTGCAGAGTTACACCTTTGTGTTGAAGCATAGAAGTGGTAAATCTAACAAAGTTGTTGATGCATTGAGTAGGAGAAGGAATTAGCTAACAGAGATGAAAGTGATAGTATTAGCATTTGAAGATTTGAAAACCTTGTATGATGATGACACAGATTTTGCAGAACCTTGGAAAGCATGCAGAGAACTGGTTATGGTAGATAGAAGCAAGTGGTTGGATTACTTCATTTAGGATGGGATGTTATTCAGAGGAGTTCAGTTGTGCATACCTAAGAGTTCTATGAGAGAGAATCTGATAAAGAAGAAACACATTGGAGGACTAGCTGGATATTTTGGCATTGACAAAACAGTAGCATTGGTGAGTGATTAGTACTTTTGGCCCCAGATTCATAAGGATGTTAAGAGATATGTGCAGAGTTGTAGAATTTGTCAAGCTACAAAAGGTAGTAGTTAGAATGTGGGATTGTATAAACCTTTGATAGTACCAGTAAGACATTGGGAGGATATAAGCATGGATTTTGTACTTGGATTGCCTAAGACACCGAGAGGGAATGATTCTATATTTGTGGTAATGGATATATTCTCGAAGATGGCTCATTTCATACCTTGTAAGAAGACATCAAATGCATTGCATGTAGCAGACCTAATTTTCAAGGAAGTGGTAAGGTTGCATGGATTACCTAAGAGCATAGTTTTAGACAGAGACACTAAGTTTGTTGGCTATTTATGGAGAAAAATTTGGAAGAAGATGAAGATGGATTTGAAGTTCAGTTCTACTTTTCATCCACATACTGATGGATAGACATAAGTTATTAACCGGAGTTTGGGAAACTTGTTGAGATGTTTAGTGGGAGATAAAACTAGAAGTTGGGATTTGATTCTTGCACAAGTAGAGTTTACCTACAACAATTCAGTGAATAGAAGTATCGGAAGAACACCTTTTTAGATTGTTACAGGAGTGCATCCTAGAGGTATATCAAAATTGAGAGACATTAGCAGTGAAGACCGAAGAAGTTTAGAAGCGGAAGACTTTGCAGATCACATGGCAACATTGCATATTCAGGTTAAGCAGCATTTGAAAGACGTGAACAAAAAGTTTAAGGAGAAGGCAAATGAGAAGAGGAGACATAAGGAATTTGAAGTTGGCAATGAAGTGATGGTATATCTAAGAAAAGAAAGATTCCCGGTTGGAACTTATAACAAATTGCAGATGAAGAAGTTTGGACCTTGCAGGATTTTAAGGAAGTTCAGTTCTAGAAATGCATATGAAGTGGAGTTACCAGATAGTCTAAGTATTTCCACAACACTTAACATTGCAGATCTTCATGAGTACCATGAACCAAAATTCAGTGAGGATAGTTTTGCAGACTTGGAGAAACAATTACCCCGGAAGAAACAAGATCAAATTGAAGATATTTTGGATAGTAGGATTGGGCAAAGTACCCAGAGCAATCAGTATAAGGAATTTGTTGTGAAGTGGAAGGACATACCAGTTGAAGATTCATCTTGGATTTCTCATGCAGAGGTAGATCGCCTTGGTTTTCCTTTGACCCTAGCAAAGTGAGAGGCTCACTTTTTCAATAACCCCAGATGTCTGATGCAGGAGCATCCCCGGTTTATAGCAATCTTGCATCAACCAAAAACATTTTCTTTTTGTTTGCAGTTTCAGTTTTCCTTTCTGTGTGTCCCGGTTTTGGCTCACTAGATCCTGTGGAGTTGGATTCTACTTGAAGACTTGATCATCTTTCTTGCTTCCAAACCACATCGCATTTGGATTATTTTCTGGCAAGATATCGCTATCGGTTTTCATGATAGTTTCTTGTTACCGGTTGATAGTCCTTTGTTACTGGTTGCCTGGATCTATTTTGGTGATGTACCGAAATCCATTCTGAAGCTTGCAGAGCCTTGGGCATTGATTGTGATGTTCCTTGGTGTGTGGCCGACCTTTTCCTGCGATCTACGATTCATCCTTTGGATTTTCTGAAGGAATCTCTTGGCAGAGGCCGACCTTCTTTATTTTGCATGTTAGGTCTCGTTCTTTGGGTTTTGATCCCTTTTGGGTCGATTGGATCCTTTGGATCGATATATATATATATATATATATATATATATATATATATATATATATATATAATTGTAAATGCGCATTAGAATGTAATAAAATCAGAGAATCAAGTAGCTAGATTGTGTGTAGAAGATAGATCTCAGATTCAAGGTCTCGATTGTGACCTATTCTGTATGTTCTACTAGGCCTATGAGCCGGTATGTTGTAACCCGGTTGTTACTGGTTGGATGTAATTAATTTTCATGAAATAAAACAAACTGTTCTGCATTGCCTCCATCATATCTTTGTGTTTACTCTTGCTGACCGGTCTGAATTGATCTCTTTGAGGACCCTCCTCATCGGTGACTGCTTCAGTATGTATGTATGTATGTATGTATACATATATGTGTGTGGCACTAATATAACCAAAAAACACAGGCACACACACACACACAAATCTGGAAGACCTTACCTCCTTGATAAGGTGAAACCTCTAATGGAAAATCCCAAATACAGAATAAGATAGACCTCTGAATACCCTCTTTCTCTTGAAAGAGCCATCTATATGAAGATGTGAGATCCTCTAACAGGACCTGCGATAAACGCACAACCCAATTCACAATTTTAATTTTTTTAAAACGTAAACAACACATTATTAGTGAATAATGTCCATGAGAATTGTATATAAATATACATACATATACATATACATATATTACTATGTATATGTACACACACACACACACACACACACACACACACACACATATATATATATATATTGTGGCATGTTCTAAAGTTTAAGACAACGTATTGCATCTTTATAATACACTTTTATACTTACTCACAAATTACAGACAGAATCCATGACCATAAAATACACATACATAATCTAATTGATTGGAGTACTTGCAATTGTTTTGCTTGTTGGACTAATGAATATTATATTCAATTCAATTTTAATATTATATAAACATCTCCATTTGAAATATATTTTGCCATAGTGCCTAGATATTTATTTAATTGCATTTGAGTTGTTTGCTTATGACCTTATGGCTAACTGCATTTCATATTATGCATTTATTCATTAGCTCATTAGCTAATAACTCAGATGCAGCTAACATAATATGTAGGTA